>NC_044985.1:120964700-122340719 GCF_008728515.1 Papio anubis
ATTTAACATTCCTTCATGATAAAAATTCTCAGCAAATTAGGTATAGAAGAATGCACCTCATCACAATAAAGATCATATACAACAAACCCACAGCTAACAGCACACTGAACGGGAAAAGCTGAAAATGTTTCCTCTAAGATCTAGAAGAAGACAAAGATACCTACTTTCACTACTTCTATTCATCATAATACTGGAAATCCTAGCCAGAGTAATTAGGCAAGAGAAATCAATAAAGGCACCAAAATTGGAAAGAAGGAAATTAAATTGTCCCTGTTTGCAGGTGACATAAACTTATATATAGAAAACCCTAAATATTTCACTTAAAAAACTGTTAGAACTAACAAATTCAATAAAGTAACATGATACAAAATCAACATACAAGAATCAGCAGTATTTCTGTACACTATTAGTGAGCAATCTGAAAAAGAAATCAAGAAAGCAATCCCATTTATAATAGCTACAAAAATGCTTAGGAATAAATTTAACCAAGGAAGTGAAAGACCTCTACAGTAAAAACTACAGAACATCGATTAAAGAAATTGAAGAAGACACAAATACATGAAAGATATACTGTGTTTAATGAATTGGAATAATTAATATTGTTGAATTGTTCATATTATCCAAAGTGACCTACAGACTCAGTGCAATCCCTGTCAAAATATCAATGACATTCTTCATAGAAATAGAAAAATCAATCTGAAAATTGATGTGGAACCACAATAGACCTTAAATAGCCAAAGCAATCTTGACAGAAAAAAGAAAAAGCTGGAGACATCACACTATCTGACTTCAAAGTTTATTACAAAGCTATACTAGCCAAAAACTCATGGTACTGGTATAAAAACAGACACATAGACCAATGGAACAGAACAGAACCCAGAAATATATCCACTCAATTATAGCCAACTGATTTTTGCCAAAGATTCTAAGAACACACCTTGGAGAATGGACATTCTCTTCAATAAATGGTGTTGGGAAAACTGGATATTCACATGTGGAAGGATGAAATGAGACCCTTATCTCCACCATATAAAAAATAAAAAATGGATTAAAGACTTGCATGTCAGATCTGAAACTGTGAAACGATTAGAAGAAAATACAGGGGAAATTCTTTATGACATTGGTCTGTGCAAGGATGTTTTGGATAAGACCTTAAAAGCACAGGCAATGAAAGCAAAAATAGACAAATGGGCTAACATCAAACTAAAAAGCTTCTGTATAGCAAAGGATACAATCAACAGAGTTCAGAGATAACCTGTAGAAATGGGAGAAAATACTTGTAAACTATACATATGACAAGTGGCTAATATTCAAAATACACAAAGATCTCAACAACCAAAAACAAATAGCCTACTTAAAAAATTGGCAAAGGATCTGAATAAACATTTCTCAAAGAAGACATACAATGTCCAACAGATGTATGAAAAAATACTCAACATCGCTAATTATCAGGGAAATGCAAATCAAAACCACAAAGTGATATCACCTCACCCCAATGAAAATGACCATTATCAAAAAGACAAAAGATAACAAGTGTTGGTGAGGATGAGGAGAAAAGTGAATGCTTAAAAACAGTTAGTGGGAGTGTAAAATGGTACAGCTTTATGTAAAATAGTATGTATGTTTATATCCAAGGGAGATGAAATCAGTATGTTAAAAATATCTGCCCTTCTGTGTTGATCACAGCATTGTTCACAATAACCAAGATATGGAATCGACCTAAGTGCCCATCAATGGATGCATGGATAAAGAAAATGTGGTGTATATATATATGGAATGGAATACTATTCAGCCATAAAAATTGAAATTTGTGACAACATTGATGAACCTGGTAGACATCAAGTTAAGTGAAATAATAAGCACAGGAAGACAAACACCTCATAATTTTGTTCATACGTGGAATCTAAAAATGGTAATCTCATAGGAGTAGAGAGCAAAATGGTAGTTACCAGAGCCTGGGGTAGTTAGGTAAAGGTGGTCTGGGGACATGTTGGTCAGAAGGGCCACACCTTAGGAGTGGGGCTAAATTAGCCCTAAATTAAAGGCCAAAGGATACATAATTACTATTAGATAGAAGGAATAAATATCAAGAACTGTGTTGTACAGCAAGGTATATTGTATTCTTGAAAAATGTAAAAAGAGCAATGATACGTGCTATCACCACAAAAATGATGACTGTGTAGCAAAAAGCACACCTAACCCTCAGATCCTTGCTTCTAGAAGCATTTTCCACTAAAAGGAATTAGGGACTTTCACTTTGGCTCTGATGGACTAATAGGATTCAGAATTATCCTCCCATCATAAATTTTAAAAATGCATGCAGTATAGGAAATGATTATTTTCTGACATTAGACAACTGGAAATACTAGATGTAATTCTGGAGAGAGGAGGAACAAAGATGGTAAGCCTTACAGTTTTCTATGTTTTCTGCCTGGGGGCAAATAACACTGCAGCTCAGCAAAGTGGAACTCAAATAGAGCCTGGCAATCTTACTAACTGAAGAGCATAGATTCAAAAGGCTGAGGGAGCTAAGATGTGTATGGTGGAGTTTGATAAAGGGTGGGGGACTAGTCAGAGAAATAGTTGTACATATTTGCATAGACATCTGCTTGAGTCTTTGGTTGAGTACCAGTCTGCTCATGTGTAGGATGAAATCCCATGAGGTGGGCAAGAATAACTTCCAAGGAAAGAACAACTACTGGAAAACTATGAGAAAAAAAATTAACAAAGAGCTAGAAATCATTCAAGTTCCCTTCATTTATAGTAAGAAGACCTCATTGACTAAATGGAGTGTTCACTAGAGACTCCAGAAGGGCCACACCTTAGGAGTGGGGCTAAATTAGCCCTAAATTAAAGGTAAATATAGAGCTTCTGTACAAAAGTTTAAGAGAGCTTCAAAACAGCTAAATCCACAAGTTACATAATTGGTTGCCAGAAAAAGTACAACAGTCTTTGAAGACACATTTCAAAATTCAGCATTCTACAACCTAATCTCATAATGCTCATCAACAGATAAAAAATTATTAGACATTATGTGGACAAGAAAAATGTTATAACTAGGAGGAAAAATCACTTACTAGAAACAGACATAGAAATGAAAGAAATGATGGAAATAGCAAACAGAGATGAGAAAACAGATATAATAAATATACTTTAAGTGTTTAAGGATGTAAAGGAAGACATAAACACAATGAGTAGAGAAATAGAAGAGATATAAAAGATCAAGGTGAAACCTTTACAGATTAAAAAAATACAAGATCTGAAATGAAAATTTCTCTGCACTGTATTAATGTCAGAATAGATCCTACAGAAGAAAATATGAATGAATTATAAGGAACAGGATATATCTAAAATGAAGTTTAGAGGAAAAGAAAGAATTAAAATGAGTGGGCTTGTAGATTAATATCAAGAGGCCTAATACAAGTGTGATTAGAGTATCCACAAGCTAATATGAAGTAAAACTCTTTGAAGAATTAGCCAAAAATTTCTCAAATTTGATGAATAGTACATAATCTCACAGATCCAAGAAGTTCAATCAACCCTAACTAGAATAAACACAAACATATGTCATACAAAAGTACATGATAAAATTGCTGGACAACCGATAAAGAAAAAAATTTTTTAAAATTTTAAAGAGGTTGCTGTCTCTTAGAGTAGCAGGGGACACATTGCATAAAAAGAAAGATAAGAATTTACAGATATTGGAAAGTATGCAAGCAACGAGATAATGGAATGACATCTTTAAAGGCCTAAAAGAAAACAACTGTCAAACTAGAGTTCTAAAGCCAGTAAAAATGTCCTGAAAAATTAAGATCAAAGGAGAAAAACAACTTTTTTTGACAAACATAAACTTAGAGTTCATCACCAAGAGATCTGCACTGAAATACATGTTAAAGGAAGTTCTTCCAACTGAAATAAAAACATATCAGGTCAGATAAATTTAAATCTATATGAAGGTATAAAGAACATCAGAAATAGTAAGTATGCGAGTAACACGTCTTTATTTTTTCATTGCTTTAAAAGATAGCTATTTGAAGCAAAAATGATGTAGGATCTTTAATATGTAAAGGTAAAATATGTGACAACAGTAGTGCAAAGAATTGCAGAGGGAAATAGATATATGCTTTTGTAATGGTCTTATATAGTAAGTGGTAAAATACAGTAAAGTTAAATTATAATAAGGTAAAGATATTGAAGCCTAGTGTGAAATGTCCAATATGGTGGCCACTAGTCACAACTGACTAAATTTAAATTTTAATTAATGAAAATGAAATAAAATTAATTATTCACTTTCTCAGTTGCACCAACTACATATCAAATGCTCATTAGTCACATGTGGCTACCATATCTGAGAGCATAAATACAGAACATTTCCATAATTACTGAAAGTTCTACTGGACCTCACTGCTTTTGAATAACTACCAATAAAGAAAACATAGATATAACAAATAAGTCCAATAGTGGACATAGATGAAATAATAATTTAAAAAACATTCCATTCAAAATAAGGCAAGAAGTGAGGAGGAAAGGAACTAAGAAAAGATGAAACAAACAGAAAGCAGATAGCATAATGAGAGATTTAAAACTATCATATGAATAATTACAAGCACACTAACCAAAAAGAAGTTGTCATACTGACTAAAAATGCAAGACCCAATTCTATTCTGTGTACAAGAAACCTATTATACTTAAAAAGAGGTTAAAAGTAAAATAAATGAAATTACATGCTTCTACTAAACAGAAGAAATATGGAGTGGCTATGTTGATATCAGATGAAGTCAATATTGGGACAAGGAATGTTACAAAGGATAAAGGCAGACCTTTCAAAACAATTAAGTGGTCTGTTCATCAGGAAGACATAATAATCCGGAATGTATATGCACCCAACAACAGAGCTTCAAATATACATGAATCTAAAACTGATAGAACCGAAAAGAGAAACCAACAAAGCCACAATTACAGTTGGAGATTTTAATACTTTTTTTCAGTAATTAACAGAACATTAGACAGAAAATACATAAGGATATAGAGGACATGATCAACACTATTACCATGCAGACCTAATTGACACTCCACCCAACAACAGCAGAATACACATTCACAAAGATAAACCATATGCTGGGCCACAGAGCAAGTGTCAATACATTTAAAAGGTTAGAAATCATGCATTATGTGTTCTCTGATTGTAACAGGATTTAATTAGAAATCAATAGCAGGAGATATATTTAAAATCCCCAAATATTCAACAATTTTAAAATGTACTTCTAAATAATCCATGGGTCAAAGAAGAAATTACCAGCATAACTAGGAAATATTTTGAAATGAATGAAAATCAAAACAGCCATAACAAAATTTGTGGGATTAAATCCGTACTTGGAGTGAAATTCATGTTTTAAAATGTTTATTTTATTAAAATAAAATGTAAAATCAATTATATAAGCTTCTATCTTAAGAACTTAGAAAAAGAAGAGCAAATTAAGCCCCAGACAAATGAAAAGATGAGAACAGAAATAAGCAACATAAAAACCTTACAAGTAATAGAGAAAATCAATGAAACCAAGCCTATTTCTTTCAAAGGACACAGGACTCCTTGGAGAAATGGTTGGTTTCAGGTCTGTAAGTAGAGAACCTCTTAAAACAGCTTGTGCCAGAAAGCAAGGAGGAACTTAAAGAATTGGAAGACATGCTAACAGGACACTAGAACCAGCTTGAAAGGGGATCCCTCTGGCCAAATTAGTGACAGATTGAGCTTCAAAATAAATGATAGTTAAAGATTATAACCTGTTCAATTACATAAGAATTCATTATTCCATATGGATGTAAACAAATAGATAGGGATGAAGAACGGTTCCAACTAACAGATGTAGAATGAATGGACTTGCAATGTCACCACTGGGAAACCATCATGATAATAATTAATACAGGAAAGGTTCATCACTGGATGTTAAACTAGTGGGTTAACGCTTGGGAATTAAGAATATTTACAGACCCAAACTCCCTTCCCACAAGTATTTTCTAAAGAAGAAAATTTTAGTGGATGACCCTTTTAACCAGGTTAACTTTACCAGTAAGGGGTCACTTCAGCATCATGTCCTTTCTACTACAAAACACTGAAGAGAACACTTCAATTCTGTGGTATCCATGTCCAAAATGTAAATCCTGAATCTAATAATGAAGAAGCATCACACAAACCCAAAATGAGGGATATTTTACAAAACAACTGTTTTGCATTCTTCAGGAATGCCAATTTCATGAAAGACAAAGAAAGATTGAAAAACTATCCAGATCAAAGGAAAGTAAAGAGGCACAGCTCAACACAACGCTATAACGCACATGATTGGGAAATTAGCAAAATCAGAATTAACTCTGTAGATTAGATCAGGAGTTGGCAAACTATAGCTTGTGGGACCAAATCAGGTCAATGCTTGTTTTTGCAAATTTTTTTTGGAACACAGCCACACCCATTGATTTATGCATCATCTGTGGCTGCTTTCACACTACGACAGTAGAATTCAGTAGTTGTAACACAAACTATATGTTCTTTAAAGGCTAAAATATTTACTATTTGACCCTATATAGAAAGTTTTCCAGCCTTTGCATGAGATCATTTTATAGTACGCTGATTTTCCTGATTGTGTTGATTTTACTGTGGTTATAAAAGAAAAGTTCCTTTTAAGAACATAAACTGGCCGGGCGCGGTGGCTCAAGCCTGTAATCCCAGCTCTTTGGGAGGCCGAGACGGGCGGATAACGAGGTCAGGAGATCGAGACCATCCTGGCTAACCCGGTGAAACCCCGTCTCTACTAAAAAATACAAAAAACTAGCTGGGCGAGGTGGCGGGCGCCTGTAGTCCCAGCTACTCGGGAGGCTGAGGCAGGAGAATGGCGTGACCCTGGGAGGCGGAGCTTGCAGTGAGCTGAGGTCCGGCCACTGTACTCCAGCCTGGGCGACAGAGCAAAACTCCGTCTCAAAAAAAAAAAAAAAGAACATAAACTAAATTTAGAATATATACATATATATAATTTTGTACATATATTTATATATATCTGTTGGATGTATAGGTCAGTAATAAATAAATTTTAAAAGAAGATGATTTCATCAGTGAGAACACTGAATTCTTAACATTATTGGGTCTTCATATTATTAACATATATGACACATTCATTACATGCAGTAACACTTGAAAAAGTCTTCTGAAGATTTTCATCATCGCTACCCTTGATTGATAATTATTAAATTAGAACCATTTAAAAACAAGATGACTCCAAACTTGTAACTATTATTGTCTAGTACGTTAATCCTAAATCTTTGAAACATTCATGTAGGGGGAAAGATGCAGATTAATTTTAGACTTTAAGTTAAATGCGCATGTTAAAATGTAAGGTTAACATCTGTTTCTGCTAATATAGTTAATTAAATGTCTGGAGAAAACCTCCCAGTCTAGAACAACTAAAATGCTATTTAAAGTATTAAAGTTATTTTTAAGTATACATTGATGAGCTGACAGTAAAATAGGGACATTCTCAAAGGCCAGAAACAACTATACTCTAGCACTGTAGACTGCATTTGTTCTAGGGGCACCTACGAATTTTGATGGCCTAGAACCTCTGTTATTTGGGGCCACTGATATGAAGGGAGCAGGAGACAAAACCTTATGTTTGATGAGGTAAGTAAGATCACTCAACTCACATACAGTAGTACATCTTAAAGATAACACCCTGGAAAGATGAACAAGAGAAAAATCCTTCCCTTCCAGAAGATTCTGCAGTAGGGGAGCAAGTAAGAAGTAATGGGAAGGGGATATGAGTACACAAGTCTGTCTTCAGAAGGTTGGCCAGAAGCAAAAGCAAATATCTGGCAATATATTTAGCTCAATGCCTGAATGAATTGCCACAGACAGGGTTCCAAGAAAGATGAGTTCACAATCCAAAACTAAACAGTGCGTGATAAGTAAGCTATTATGAATAAGAATCAGCATAAATTAAAAGCCATAGAATTAAAGCCTCAAAGATGTTGGGTGTGAAATTATAATTATAAAATGAAAATGTTTCATATGTTTAAGTATGTTAAAACATGTTTAACAATATGTTCATTTTACAAAACTATTTAAATTTTTGTTTAAATAATTTTTTAAAATATTTTTAAAAGTCAAGGCATTAAAAGTATGAAGAGTGAGCAAGAGACATCAAAACATACCTGGCATATATAAAAAAGAGTTGACTAGAATTTCTCCCAAAGAAAAACAAAATTAAGATTTCAATGGGTAGGCTATAACTGGCTATTTTCAGATTTAAAAGTTTGTGGGTACAGCAGAAATTTATTGGTCAGTGAAAATGGTAAATTTGATAGCAGATCCAAGCAGGTACAATTACAAACAGCTAACCAGGTGACCTAGACTTCCATACCTCTGTTGTACCTACACCTCTCTCTCAACTCACATGTGTAGTTTTATGGGAGGTTTCTTCTGACTTGCTGATGGAGGAAGCAAACACGCAGGCCTGATTCACAAACAGGTCAGCTTGACAAGTTGATACAAGCCAAAAAATGCACTGCTGACGTATTTCAAACCCACTCAGTGGTGGACATAAAAGATAGCAATGAGGGGAAATACTCCAAGTGGACAGATTTTTGAGCCGTACGTTTGGCCATTCACTTTGAACAGAGATAGTATCAGCCAGCAGAATGGACTTTAAGATAGCGGCAAGTGGCTAGGCTAGTGGATCGGGGGCCTGAAAGGAGAAAGATAAGAAAATTGGAAACAAAGAGGTCTGGGAAAGAGATCATGAATGGACTTGTAGGAGTGGGTACACAGTAAGTAAATCTATGTGTTTCACATTAATGCCCACCAGAAAACACTCACCAGACAGGAAACAGTCATCTATCGAGTGGACAAGTTAACTTGTCTTTTGCCTATGAGCCAGGTTGTCTTCAGTCATCCCTGTGTTGGCACAATGGGCCCATAAACAGAGTCATAATAGTAGCAGGAATGGGGTTTACACATGGGCCAGGCAGCGTGAGTTCTCCATCACCAAAGCTGCTCTTGCTTCTTCCTCGATGGACCTGGAGTCACTGGAGAGTGATGTGAAGCCATCAACTATGACTCTGTTCCAGAAGGAAACTAGATACTGCTTGGCAGCACTGAAGATACCATTAGTTGGTTATATTGGCCCCATCTATCATAGGAAGGACAGCGTGACATCCTTACTGGAAATGGCACCTACTCCAGGTATGGGTTTGCCTTACATGCACCATGAGTGCCTTCTCCAGTACCACCTTCTAAGAACATATGAAAGTCTCATCTATTAACCGTAAATCCTACAGAGCATCACCTCAGTCCAAGAGACCCATTTTATGAACAAGGAGATGTGACAATGGGTGCATGACCATTTCATTGATTTTAAGTTCTCCTTACACAGAAGTATCTAGCTTAATAGAATGGTGGAATGGCCTATTCAAGGCTCAGCTATTGTACTAGCATGACTGGCTGGGATGCTTTCTTCCAAGTAATGGAATATGCACTAAACTGAACCACAGCCAATATGGGGTTGGGTCCCCAACAGCTAGATGCAGGGGCATGAGAAGAAGCTCAGTTTAACACCCTCACCATAATTCCCAGAGATCTATTTGCAGTATTTTTGCTTTTCATCTCAGGTCATAAGAACATTTCTCACTCTCTACTTTTTGCAAGTTAAACTCAGAGCAACTATCCATAATTGATAAGGAACCAGATGTTTTACAGCCCTGTAAAATCAAAGTTACATTCCCTGAGAGGGCTCGATGAAGGTCAACTGGGCTTATTAAAGAAATTGTTCAGAAAGATAACAGCAATCATTTTGATATTTTCCAGGTTTTAGATAAATAATTTTTAACACATGTCCTAGAAGGAATGTTTGCAAAAGGAAAGGCTGTTCAGCATGAGAAGAAAAGATGGGTGGGGATCATGATTGTCTTAAGATATTGTACTAACTGTCATGTGGAAGAATTTTGTTTATTGCTTCAGAAGGCAAGATCAAGAAGGTTAGAAAAGGCCAGTTTTGACTCAATACAAAGAAGAGTTATTTAACTGCCTAGACCAGCACTTCCCAATAGAGCTAGAAGACACACCACATATGTAACTTTAAATCTTCTGGAAACCACAGTAAAAAGGAGAAAAATAAAAACAGATAAAATTAATTTTAACAACAATCTTATTTAGCCAATCAAAAATATTATTAGTTCGACATGCCATCAATGCAAAAATATTAATGAGATATTTTACATTCTTTCCTTCATACTATGTCTTTGAAATCTCACATGTACTTTACACTTGTGGCACAGCCATATTTGGACTTCCACATTCCAAGTGCTCAGTAGCCACACGACTTGTGCCTATCAGTTGGTGGTGGTCCAGATGGTCTCAGATAGAGTGAGGATCCCATCAGTCAGATACCATTGAAGCCAAGTTCAATAACCACTGATCAAGGTGATTTTGAAGGAATGTTCAGGCACTGGTTATGTTAGGGACAGTTACCGGGACTCCCCTCCCCTTACTTATCTCCACCTTTTATAGCAAAAGCAGGAAGAACGGAATTCACCTGATAGCATCCATACCCTCTGCCCCTCCTCCACCCAAATGATAGCAGCAAGGACAAATACACCTCCTGGAGAGATTAGCAGTTTTCCAGGAGTCTTCTAGCTTTTAGTGTGTCTGGGGGATTTTTACAACAACCCACAATTAAACTCTGCATTGAAAAGCAAGGGGAAGAAATGCATCTATTGCCTCTTAGCTGGACAGCCTATGAAGTGGAGTAAGGACCTCCTTGTTAACAAACGCCATGCCTGGATTTTCTCTCACCTGAGAATCCTTGCTATCACTGCAGTTGGAGAAAGGTAAGGGTTTGCCTGTTCGCTAGAATCAGTAACTTTGAGTAATCTGCATCACATTTGTGGTTGAGCAAAGTAGTAACTTTCCTCTGAATTTGTTGCTTCTCTAAGTAAAGGAAGCTTTCAAAATTAGTGGAAAAGATTATGTAGTTGTATTCAAATATCTAAAGACAAGCTAAAACCAGGGTGGACATTTTATTTCATGTAAATGATTGATGACGTTCTCCTGGGTCAATGGAGATAGCAGGAAGCCAGGAGTCTTTGGATATCTTTTTTAAAAATGAGTGGACTTGAATGAGCATGTTGCGTGCACCCACCTGAGCCGCATATGTGCATCCTGAACGTGAATCATGATATTTTCTCCTGGGTGGAGCTGCAGGAAAAGATTTCATTCTAAATGAAAGAGGAACTGGACCATTTTTAACTTGTGAGTCACATGATGGGAGGAATTGCCAAAAACAGCTTTGATTGAATAATATTCTCCTAATTGAGCACCTGCACCTGATCTCTAAGAAGAGCAATTCAGGACAGAGGGCAAAATGCCCAATGCATAATAATGCATAAGGTAATAAGAACCTCTTCATGGCTATCCTGTGTCAGTTAAGTAACATGGTTTGAAAACTGAATTAGGTTGTTTGTGAGGTTGGGCAGTGAATGAGGTCAATCGAATTAGGTCCAAGAAATTCCAAATCTGTTTGGGAGCCTTAAGCCTGTTGGATGCCTCCCCTTATAACCCTGAGTTTTCGCAGACTGGTGCACAAGATTTTCAAAGTATTTCTGTCATAAAACACAAAGCATGTAAATGGAAATATGGGAGTGTGGTCTCAACTGCTTTAACTTTGCCTGAGGCAATTTAATATGGACCAAGTTCAAAAGATTAGGAAGCTTTAGTTTTCAACATTATCTTACATTGTCAACATTATCTTGGTTGAATGTTTTGATGCTGCGTCTGGTGTCTCTCATGTGACTGGTGCTGTGGATGTAGATGCAGGAATCTGTGCAGGGTGGCTTTTCTGTATTTCCACCCATCCCTTCCTCAAGGTAGCAGAAGGGCTCTGACAAGGAAAACCAAACACATGGGCTTGACGCTGTGTTTGAAAACCCTCTTGAGTTGAGATGTGTAAAGCATGTGCTCAGCCAGAGCCAAACATCTGCTTGATTCTCACTCCTCACTGTCACCCCGTGTCTTGTTGTTTACAATGTGCTGCCATAACTCACTTGGAGTGGAGGGTCATTCTGCTTCATTCCTTGAATGTCCGATCACCATCACTGCTGGCTGAAACCCAGTCCCTGCAGAGGCTTAAATAAGTCCTTTCTAAGGGCTGAAGGAGCGCTCTTGAGTTATTAGATATTTTTGAAGAGAGGTTTTCTTCGTGTTCTTGCTTTTTAAATAGTTTGTTTGGCCCTTGAGCCATCAGTTCTTTTGTCATATGAGTGGAATGGATAAGTTTACTAAGACTTGGCAAGGAAGAAAATCTGTGGGGAATTAGAGGTTGAACTCCTAATAATTAAGAGCAATTTTTAATGTTTATCTTAAGTTTAGGGGTACATGTACAGGTTTGTTACGTAGGTAAACTTGTGTCATGCGGGTTTCTTGTACAGATTATTTCATCACCCAGGTATGAAGCCTAGTACTCATCAGTTATTTTGTGAGGATGAAGAGAACAAAAATTATTTAAACAACCCAGCCAAGGTGTTATTTTGGGGGCTTGTCACACACTTGTAACTCACCAGTTTAGATAATCAAATCCACGTGTATGCTAAATTTAAGCAAAAATTAAAATATACAAAACCTAACAAAATTATCCTGGACATTGACTAAGAATAAAAGCTGGTCACCTGCAGTGTTGGCATAAGGGAATGACTGGCGGGTGAGCAGTGCCATGGCCCCTCTCCCCTCTCCTTGGAGAAGTGCAGTGGCTTTAGCTGCAAGTTCCAGCCCTGGTCCAGCCTGTTAATATCATCAGAGACAATTAGGTTGGCCCTGCATATTCAAACCATGTGGCCCTGGCTTTGACTGCCACATAGGATATGAGAGCACCCAGCTCTCATCAGGAAATTAATCCCAAGCACTCTGGTATCCAGATTTTATGAAAGGTTTGGCTGTGAAAAATATTCTCAAAGTGTGCTTCCTGGACCACAAGTTGGGCATCGCCTGGAAGCCCCAGTCCAGACACACTGAATCAAATCTGCATTTAACAAGACCCCAGTGATTCTTGAGCACACTGATGCTTGGGGCGGCAGCTCTGAGAATTTACAGTCTCTCCACTCCAACCCACACTGTGCACTTGCTTGGGGCCTGTGCCTCTGGGAGGCAGTGTGAGAAGGAGGTGGAGAAAACCCACTCATGTACTCTGTTGATATATGAAAAGGACTGTACTCTGTATCACCAAGTAATGTTTTAAGTGAGAAATTGCTCTCTGATATGGGTGTCAAGAGAGGGTCTTATGGATACTGTGTATCTTACAATTGGTTACTTCCATCATTGTGCCTTGTCTTGTAGAGAGCTCAACACTAAATACAGAGCCCGGCAAATGTTCACAGGCAAGTGGTATTCATTTTCCTTGTTCAACTTTCCAGCTCCCCTTTCCCTCTATTTACTGCCCCCACACCCAGCCCTTGTACTTAATTCTCTTTCTCTTGAATGTTTTTCGGTAAATACCTTCCATATTTTTTTTTTTTTTGTAAAACACGTGGGGAAATAATATATTAATGCCATTAGTGAAAACTAATGGTCATCTCTGATGGTGATGATGGTGATGTATCCTCAAGTGAAAAAAGAAGTTTTTGTGAGATTTCTCAAAGAACCACATGCTAAATTTGTCAGCCCCAGCCTTTGGTCTTCATGTCCACCCTGACAGCAGCTCCTGGGAGTCAGGTGTGAACATGCCATGTGCACCAGTAGGTTGTGGTCATTTGTCCTTTTGTTATCAGAAGGGGAAGAGAGACTCCAACTCTGAGAGCTGGTGGTTTTTTGTCTGTGTATGTATTGCTTGAATTAAGTTCTTTATTTTACTTTAATACACTGCTGTGTTCTCAATAATGTGACTTCTTCCTCACAAAACTATGGGACTGTGTGTCTCCATTTTGTAAATGGCAGAAGCGAGGTGTTTGCTTGCCCAGGTTCCCACAGTGGCATGGTGGAGGCATCAAGGCAAAGCCAGTGACCTTAGTGATTTTAGTTCTCTCACCAAACTGACACAGAGGAAAGAGATCAAAGAGCTTCCTTGAGCCTTTCTGAGTGAAGCCATGAATAATGATGATCAATTGGACATGAAACTTTAGAAATAAAACAGAGACATCTTGAAATCCTTAGTATCAAACATTCAGATGAAAGGAGCATATTAAATGCCTCAAGAATCCCATTCACTGGGCCCAGTAATTTGTCTCTTAGTCATCTTTCTAAAGAAGTAATCTAAGATGTGACAAAAGATTTTGGGAACAGGAATAATCATTACTGTGCTACTTAAAAAATGAAAATAACATTTGTAGAGGAGGCAAAACTCAACGGCTTACAACAAAAAGCTTTATTCTCATGCTCATGGGTGAGCACAAGAGCCACGGCTTGGCTGATGGGGCAGGATGTGGACGGCTCAGCTTCAGCCTAACCTTCAGCAGGACTTGACTCTGAGCTCAATGCTGGGTTCAGTTTTGTTCCACAGTTATCTGGCTACATTCTTCTCCCAGTGGATCAGTCATGCACTGAAGGGCAAGCTAAACCTCACAGCCCTGTGCCAATCCTCCCCTCACAAGACTGCTGACATCCCATGCTCCATGTAAGCACAGGAACAAGGGAAAACCCCACAGGGCAGGGAAGTATACTCCACTCACAGTGGGAGACAGAGGCAAGTATCTATTTGACATTGCATGCTCCATGCAAGCACAAGACCAAGGGAAAAGCCCACAGGGATGGGAAGGAGACTCCACTCATAGTGGGAGAGAAAGGCAAGTATATATTTGATGAGTGATCATAGAAATATAACAACTGTGACTGTACTGGCACACATTGCTCTTCAGTGGAGTACCATGGAAGGGGCTTATTGGTACGTCAACATGGCACACGATTTTGAAATCAGGCAGCCCCGACTTTGAGTTCTTGCTCTGCTATTAATATTGACTAGCTGTGCTCATATGTATGTTCCTTAACAGTCACTAAGTCATAGTTTCCTCAATTGCTAAATTGGGTTGTTGTGAGGATTAAATGAGAAAACATGTGGAGCTCTTACCCAAGTGATGGGTTCTTAGGAAGCAGCCAATAAGTAATGATAACAGTTAATATTAGCGGTGGCTATTGGAAAGATGTTTGAGATTCAGTGATGAATAAAATCACTGTAAATCTAGAACCCTACCATTATCTAAACTATCAATCTCTTTTTATTGAACAGTTTCAAATTTACTTTTGATAAACAATTTTAATATAGTCAAACATTTATCAGAAGCAGAAAAGTCATTGTAGAGCACTTGAATTATATTTAAAAGTTCAGTGGTCTAAACTGGCAATCTAAGATGATTGTGAAATAAAGGCATTTAAAATCCTCCTACTTGCTTGTGGTGAACTACCGTACCAGTCAGGATAAGCTAAGCCACGCTGCGCTAACAAATGGCCTGCAGATCTTGGTGCTTTACACTAGCAAATGCTTCTTTCATGCTTCTGCTGCTTGTCCACTGGGGGTCAGCAGAGGCCGTCTTCTCTGTCAGCATCACTGTAGGATCCAAGCCACCCAGCAGCCTCTCTGTGTCACTCAGCAGAGGGAGAAGAGACCTGGAGAGCCACGTGCTGGCTCTTGATGCTTCTCTTCGGAAGTGACACTATCACTTTGACATATGTTTCATCGGCCAGAGAAAGCCAGCCGTGGCTGGCTCGACAGAGCCAGGAAGTCTAATCCTCCTGAAGCAGAAGCTCTGCAGAGAGAGGAACTGAATATACTGAACTTAATACAGTAGACAAGAGAATGTGTGTGACTCTGAAACCATTAAGGGAGTAAAAGGACAAAAGAAGGAAAGAAAAAATGTGGAAAAAGAAACATGACCATTAGAAATCACAACATAAGGAAGTATCAAGTAATCAAAGCTAATGAGCATTCAATAAATATAAAGAAACTAAATTCACAAAACAGACTCTCGTATTGGATGATAAAACAAAATTCAAATATATATATATTTTACAACAGAAACGCATAACATGAAATGACAAGAAAATCTGAACATTAAAAGAAGAAACGTATATATCCCAGATCAAGAATCAACAAAAAGGAAGTGTTACTGTATTACCAATTAAAATAAGCAAACAGATTTTTCCCAAGAAAATACACACTTCACCTATATTCTCAAAATTGTTGGCAAAAAGTTAATCATAGTTGTGGTAGGCAGAATAATGATCCCTAAAAGGATGCTGACACCCTAATCCCCAGCAAAGAAGCCCATGCCATTAGGACTAAATAAAAATGTTAACCAGGAAGACATGAGAATTTAAAATGTGCATTATTAGACAGTATATTATCAAATAAATGAAGGAAAAAAACTCACAGAATTACAAAGAGGCACTGACAAATATGCAATCATAGTTGAAATACTTGTCTCACATTGATCTAAAGTCAACCCTTTGTGGCGTTAATTCCCCCAGCATCTCTGGCCTGTGCAGATGTGGGGCCGAGTGAGTCCAAAGGCCTCTTCTGCCTCAGGAGCAACACGAAAGCCAGGGCAGGTCTGGGCAGTATAAACAGAACATAAGGAAGGTTCTGTGAAGTTGGTCCAAGTTCCTGCAGATAATCCATCTTGGCAGCAGGGACAGATGAGGCCAGGAGAATCTGAAATGGGTACAAAAGCTGGGTAAATCATGAACACACACAGAGCAACAGCAAACTAGGGACAAAGAGAGGGACCCCTGCCAACAGGGACTCTGAGATCTGTGTCTGAGTCCAGTCCCTGACATCTCTGACCTTGGAGCCTCTGGTTAACAGAACAGGGCCCACCAAGATGTCCCCATCCTAATCCTGGAACCTGTAACTATGAGACCTTACCCAGCAAAACAGACTTTACAGATGTGATTAAGTTAAGGATCTGCCATGGTCTGAATGTGCCCCCTCAACAGTCATATGTTGAAACTTATTCACCAATGTGGCAACATTAAGAGATGGGGTCTTTAGGAGGTGCTTAAGTTATGGAGCAGAGCCCCTCACGAATGGGTCAATGTCCCTACAAAAGTGCCTTTTCATCTCTTCTGCCACGTGAGGACACAGCATTTGTCCCTCTTTCCCTTCCACTGTCTGCCAAGTGAGAACACAGCAGCAAGATGTCATCTTGGAAGCAAAAGGGAGTTCTCGCCAGACACCACATCTGCCAGCACCTTGGTCTTGGACTTTCCAGTCTTTAGAACTGTGAGAAATACATTTCTATTATTTACAAATTACCTAGTTTATGGCATTTTGTTATAGCAGCAAAAATGGAGTAGGATAGGGTCTTAAAATAAGGAAGACTCTGAGCTATCCACATGGGTCATCTGCATAATCACAGAGTTCTTTATAAGAGGTGGCAGGAGCAGGTGGAGAGAAATGAGAATGCCACGTGATGATGGGAGCAGAGGTCAGAGCAATGCCCTTCAAAGACAGAAAAGAGGCCACAGGCCAAGGAATGCAGGCATCCTCTCTAAACCATGTCAGATAAAGAAGCTGATTCTCCCCCGAAGCTTCCAGAAGGAAATGGCCCTGCTGACACCTTGACTTTAGCCCAATGAAACTGATTTTGAATCCTGCCCTTTAGAACTGTAAGCGAATAAATGTGATATCGTCAAGCTGCTGCATTTGTAGTAGCTGTTACTGCAGCACCGGAAGCTCATGCAGAGCCCTTTCTTTGATTCTGGGAGCTACATCTGTGCCCTTCCTTCTTACTTAATAGCAAGTCAGTTCCTTTTTTCTGTGTGTTGTTTCCATTGCAGAGAAGGGAGAAGTCCTGAACTACAATCAGTCTGGACTCTGGAAAGTGACAGAGGCAATGTCAGATGTCTCAGGAGCTGCCCCTGAGGGGCAGGGCTGCACCACAGGCTGCCCAGGGAGCCAGTGCAGAAAAAGGGCAGCCCTTTGGTTGCCTCCTCCTCATCTCATGGTCTTGCTTCCCCTCATGCAGGTGACCTTCACTGTACATCTGACAGAAAATGCACTCCTGGGAGCAGCTGCCCCTCTTGTAGTGAAAAATATTCCTGGAGGAGTCCACACAGGTGGAGTGGATCTTGGAGGGATGGGCCCGACCCAGCCTCCCTCAGTGTGTGGGGATGACATGGGTGGGGGCTTGTCTTCCTCTAGAGAGGGTTCTGGGGTGAGAAAGATGAGCAGGGACTGGAACTAGTTACTGGTCTTCAGGTTCCAAAAGAAACCTCTGAGATAAGCTATTTGGGGTCGTTGCTGCAGGTTTGTTCCTAAGTGTGCAGGGACATTCAGAGTGGGAAGAGTTGGCTTTCTGGTGTGGGGACATCAGGTCCTCTGACTCCTGCTGTGTGTATGACAGACTTAAAAAATCAATGTGTGTGTGTTTATAAAATGATGCAGAAAAATTACAGTGTCTTCTAGTGTCTGAAGCACGGCTTCTAACAGCCTTGGCTGATTTATACTTCAACTTTCAAAACCATCTTTGGGAACCCAAGTCTTTATGGTTTTAGAAAAACAGCTTCAGACACCCGATGACTCCTCGCATGATTTTCCATTCATACTCCCCCAGAGCCCTGATTCCCCAACCAGTTCCAGACGTCTGAAAAGAGACAGGCGTGCTTTGATGGCGCACTTCTCCAGTTGAAGTTGCTCTTTGGTGTTTAACTTAGAGTAGGAAGAAAGATATCTAGAAAGGAAACCCATTGTTTTAAACATTTTTAAAGTAAAAGAATCACTATCTGAACTATCTTGCCTGCCATCATCTTAATCTTAATTGCCCTTCCATCCCTGCGCGTTTTATATATAACAGATCACTCTTGCCTCCAGAGCTACCCTGAACTGCTCTAACTAAGCCAGCCTGCTGTAAGCAGAGCACCCCTGACAGAGGCCTCCCAGTGGTCTCTGGAGCACCATCTGCTGCCCTGCTGTCCTGAAGTGAAACCATGCTCCTCCGTGAAGCTGTGCTCCCTCAGTGACATTGGTCCTGCTGTCACCCTGGCCTTGGGCAGATATATTCATCCACCTCATCTCCTGTTTCCCAAATCCAACACAGTACAGCAGAAGCCAGTCTACACATTTTCATACAATTTTGTTGAGAGTTCAGGGATAATGGTAGAAAAATACAACCCAGAGTTTACCTTACACTGACGTAAGGGACCTTTTCTCCAGATCCTTTCAAAGGCCATTTGGCTACCTACAAACACTTCACAAGGTCTCAGACATTCAACCTGAGACAGTGGCTGGACCAGGGGAGCTCCGCCCAGCTCCATGCTATTGTTTCTCAGGCTCTCCCCACCCACGGTCCGAAGGTCTTGGGTCCATTGCCACAGAGCTGCTCTGCCCCTTCAGAGACCGATGCATGCATAGAAAACCAAAGAACATTTCCTCCAAGCTCCTGCCTCATTCCCACGTGGGCTTTTAGGAAATCCAGGGCTATGGAGAGCACATTTAGAAAGCTACTGGCTATTTACATGCAGCTATATTCTCCCTCAAAAGGTACACTGGGTTTGCTTTCATATCTTCAGCCAAAACAGCACATTTGGTGAGCATCTTCTCTTTTGCTAAGAGGCCCATGAGCAACTTTTCTGCCTGCTGAGGAGCCTTGCAGGCTGTTCTGCGTCTTCTACACCGGGCAGGTGCTTGACCGGCTGTGGAAGTCCCCTGGAGTCCCCCAGCTACTAGCCCCGACAGGACCAGCCACACGCCCCTTACATTTGCTCCTAGCAAGGCTCGGCAGCCAGGCTGAGAGGCTATTCCAGCCCTCTCTTGGCCCCGTCTCCTCAGACCCTCGCCAGGGGCTGGCAGAGTCCCTGGGCTCACCCCATGCACATTGGCAAGGCTGAAGGCTCAGACAGGAGATGCCCTTTCAGAGTCACCGACAGTTATGTGCCAGCCACGCGCACTCCGACCTCTCCTGTCACCCCAGCACCCTTGTCTGTGTGTCTTCTCAGAGGACAGGAAAGGAGGGAGGTGCCTGCTTGGAATGAGAGCGTAGACTTTTTCCATCTAAGTAAAAGTGCTGGGATGCTGGATCCACAGGTCTGTTTATGGGCATAGAAATGAGCTGGTGTGTTTAATCAGTTGTTCAGGGAGCCCGTGCTCCTTTTCCTATCTCCAGGGATCTGCGTTGTATGGAATTTGGCTAACACCAACCTGAATATGATCTGCCTAAATCACAGCCCGGCTCCTGCTACAGCGCTTTCCTTTCTTTCTCTCTGTAACTCAGATATGCAAACATTGGTAAGAGAAACCAGAACTCAGGGAAAATGAGAGCAATGGTTGTGTGTAGACGCCAGCATTTGTCACCCTTGAGGCAAGGGTCCTCCTTCTCCCTGTGCTCTTTTCTGCCGGGGGAGCAAAAGTTTTATTGGAGAAACTAATCATTGAATTAACTTCAAAATACATTCAGAACCTTTGGCATTTACAAACCCATCCTGTAATTAAAACACAAATAACTGAAGGTTTTTCCATTGCTCAAAAGTATTGGTTAATTGAATTATTTTGTTGCCATTTTTTGTGTCTAGTTTGGTCTAGACAAATATTGGGAGAGGCAGTAAGTACTTTGTCTGTTTTCTAACTTCATAATAGAATTGAAGAACCATTGCATATGTGAATTTTACACTCCACGTATCCTTAATGCCAATCCCCAAAAAGAAATTTGCTGCACTTGGGAAAATTGAAAATTAAAAATGCCCAAGTCTCAAAATGGATTTCTTCAGTATTACAAGAAAAAAAGATAGAACTGGTGTTTTTGTTTAATTGGCTAAATTTTTCTAGCACAAAAAAAGATTTGTTTTTTCAAGTTTGGAGTGCAAGCCCTGAGCCACTCTGGTGTCATCCAAATTCTAAATGTGCTCATATTCAAATAAATCGAGACATACGTACATACACGTGTTCACACATCTGTGTATGGAAGCACTGACTGCATGGCAGAAATCATGAATCAAAGCTCCTTTCCCTCCCCTGTTTTCTTTCTTTCCCTGCAAGGTCTTTTCTTCCTGTTGTACCCTTGCTGGCTGTGCGCTAAAGCACAACCTGAAGCCGCACCCTCTCTGGGACAGCAGCCCCCTCAGCAGGCCTGGTGCAGGTGTGAGTCAGCACTGGGGGCTGGTGTAGCCCACCTGAAAGCCTCGTGGCCTCAGCTTCACTTTTAGGGCAGATAAAGCGTTTGTATGGGCACCGGGCTTGAACCAGCTTCTTGTTTTCTTTGAGACCAGGACCCCTGCCTAGTGCAGCCTCACACTCCTGTGTGAGTGGCAGCCTCTCTCCAGTCCTGGATGTAGGAGGCCCCGTCTGGACCCTGGGAGCTGCGACATGGGCCCTGTATGCCCAAGGCCCACATACAACATGGGGACACCAGCTCCCCACGGACACTCCCTGCACACCCTCCCTGCATGCCCCTCTCTATATCACTAGTAGAGAAGACCCTGCTTTCTTTCCACCCCTTTCCCCTGCATGCCCCCTGCTGCCTGAGAAAGCCCCTGGAAGAAACCCAGCTTCTTGAAGTGCTTAAATAAACAGGAGGCTGTGATTCATTCAGCATGAGGTGGCGGGAGGGGGAGGGACCCTGCCAGACCCGTCATGTGGTGCCTCTTCCTCCTGAGCCTCTGAGTCACAGGGCAGCAGGGGTGGCGTCCTCAGGGATGAAAGCTGAGGAGGCTGTGAGTGAGCGAGTGCATGTGAGTCTGTGAGTGTGCGTGTGATGTGTGTGTGTGAGTGCATGTGAATCTGTGTGTGTGATGTGTGTGAGCAAGTGTGAGTGCATGAGTCTGTGTGTGATTTGTGTGAACAAATGTGGGAGTGCTTGTGAGTGTGCATGTGTGTGGGTGTAAGCGAGTTTGTGAGCACATGTCTGTGATGGATGTGAGTGCAAGAGTCTGAGTGTGTGACGTTGGTGAGTGTAAGCAAGTTTGTGAGTGCATGTCTGTGTGAGCAAGTGTGTGAGTTCATGTCAGTGTGATGTTTGTGAGTGTGAGCATGAGGGTGCATGTGAGGTGCATGTGAATATATGTGAGCCTGTGTGTGATATGTGTGAGGAAGTGTGAGTGCATGTGAGTGTGCATGGCATGTGTGAACAAATGTGTGAGTATATGTGAATCTGAGTGGGTGTGATGTGTGTGTGTGTGAGTGCATGTGAGTTTGAGTGTGAATGGTATGTGAGGAAGTTTGTGAATGCATGTGTGGGATGCATGTGTGAGTTTGTGAGTTCATGAGTATGTGAGTGTGCGGGTGATGTGTGAGCATAAGTGCATGTGTCTGTGCATGTGATGTGTGTGTGAGTGCATATGAGTCTGAGTGTGCGTGTGATTTTTGTGAGTGCAAGCAAATTTGTGAGTGCATGTGTCTGTGTGATGTGTGAGTGAGAACATGTGTGAGTGCATGTGATGTTTGTAAGTGTAAGCAAGCATGAGTACATAAGTCTGTGAGTAGGCATGTGATGTGTGTAAGCAAGTTTGTGAGTGTGTGTGATGTGACTGATTGTGAGTGTGAGTGTGTGATGTGTGTTAGTAAGTGCATGAGTCTGCATGTGATGTGCAAGTGTAAGTGCATATCAGTCCGAGTGTGTATGATGTGTGTGAGTGTAAGCAAGTTTCTGAGTGCATGTGTCTGAGTGTGCATGTGATGTGAGGGTAAGCGAGTGTGAGTACATGAGTCTGTGCGTGATGTGTTTGAGTGTGACTGTGTGAGTGCATGCATGTCTGAATGTGCATGTGATGTGTGTGAGTGCATGTGTCTGAGTGTGCAAGTAATCTATGTGTGTGAGTGCATGTGAGTGCATGTGATGTGTGCGAGTACATGTGAGTCTGAGGGTGTAATGTGTGTGCATGTAAGCAAGTGTGTGAGTACATGTGAGTCTGTCAATGTGATCTGTGTGTGGTGCATGTAAGTCTGTGATGTGTGAGCTAGCGAGTGCATGTGAGTCTGAGTGTGGGTGTGATGTATGTATAAGCAAGTTTGAGTACCTGTGTCACTGTGTGTGATGTGTATGAGCGAGTGTGTGAGTGCATGTCTGTTAGTATGCATGTGATGTGTGTGTGACTGTGAGTGCATGTGCATGTGTGTGTGTATGAGTGTGCATGTGATATGTGTGTGTGAGTGCATGGATGTGAGTGTGCATGTGATGTGTGTGTGAGTGCATGAGTCTGTTTGTGGTGTGTGTGTGTGACAGTGAGTGCATGTGTCTGAGTATGCATGCAGTATGTGTGTGTGTGAGTGCATGAGTCTATGTGCATGTGATGTGTGTGAGTGAAAGACTGTGTGTGATGTGTTTTAGTGTGTAAGTGCGTGTGAGTCTGTGCATGTAATGTGCATGAGTAAATCTGTGAGTGCACATGAGTCTGTGAGCGCATGTGGTATGTGTGAATTGTGTGTGTCGTGTGTGAGCATCAGTGCATGTGAGCCTGTATGCAGGTGGTGTGTGTGTGTGAGTACATGAGTCGGTGTGCATGTGATGTGGGTGAGCAAGTGCATGTGAGTCTCAGTGTGTGTGATGTGTGTGCAAGTGAACACGTGTCAGTGTGTGTGTGTGAACAAGTGTGTGAGTGCATGAGTGTTAGTGTGCATGTGATGTGTAAGTGACTGAGTGCATGTACGTCCAAGTGTGTGTGATGTGCGAGTTTAAATGAGTGCATGTGAGTCTGAGTGTGATGTTTGTAAGTGTAAGCAAGTTGCTGAGTGCATGTTCGTGAGCGTGAGTGATTTGTGAATGTAAGCAAGTGTGTGAGTGCATGAGTGAGTGTGCATGTGATGTGTCAGTGATTGTGAATGCGAGTCTGTGAGTGTGCATGTGATGTGAGTGATTGTGTGAGCACATGTGTATGCATGTGATTTGTGTGAATGAGTGTGCGCATGCACATGAGTCTGCATGTGTGTATAATGTGCGAGTGTGTGAGCCCATGTGAGTCTGAGTGTGCATGTGATATGCAAGTGTCAGTGAGTGCCTGAGTGTGCATGCAACGTTTGTGTGTAAGCTAGTTCGTGAGTGCATGTGAGTGTGCACGTGATGTTTGTGAGTGTAAGCAAGTGTGTGAAGACACGTGAGTCTGAGTGTGCATGTGATGTGAATCTGTGTGCATATCATGTGCATGAGTGTAATTGTGTGCATGTGTGTCTGAGTGTGCATGTGATATGTGACAAGTGTGAGTGAATGTGAGTCTGTGCATGTGCATGTGATATGCAAGTGTGTGTAAGTGCATGAGTCTGAGCATATGATGTGCGAGTGTCAGTGTGTGCTTGTGAGTCTAAGTGTGCATGTGATATTTGTGAGTGCGTGTGTGAGTGCATGTGAGTCTAAGTGTGCATGTGATGTGTGAGCGAGTGCATGAGTGTGAGTCTGTGAGTGTATGATGCTGAGTGTGCATGTGATGTGAGTGTGTGAGTGCATGTCTGTGTGTGATGTGTGAGCAAGTATGTTGAGTGCATGCGAGTCTGTGTGTGATGTGTGTGAGTGTGAGTGAACATGCTTGTGTGTTGAGTGTATGGAAGTGTGTGTGAGAGTGTATGATGGGTACATGTGCATACGAGTGTGTGAGTCTGTGTGTGCATATGTGCATTTGTGTGTGCAGATATGTATGCATATATATGTACCAAAGGGTCTGTGTGAGCAAGTGTGTGTGAAAATCAGAATTTGTGCGTAAGAGCCTACGTACACGAGTGTGTGTAAGAGTTTGTGCACCTGTGTGCACGTGTGAGAGTATGAACAAACGTGTTAGCATGTACATGTCTTTGTGAGAGTCTGTGTGCGTGTACGTCTGTGTGCATGTGTACATGTGTGTATGTACACACACATGCTTCCTTCTGTTTCCTCTACCTTCTCCCAACTGCTTTCTCAGGGAGAGACTTTGAAACAAGATTGTTGCCTCCGGCTCCCAATTTCCATCAGTTCTACAGAATCAGTGGTCACAGGGAGGGGGGCCCTGCTCCCTTCCCCACCCTCAGCCCTGCCTCCTCTGCCAGCCTGGTCCGAGTGGGTTGTGAGACTCCACAAAACCGTCTTTTTTTTTTTTTTTTCAGGGGGCCACACCTACTTGTTTGTCAGGAGTTATTCCTTGTTAATTCCGGAGATATTTATAAAAGTCTCAAGTTCTATTTTCCAGTTGGTTGAAGCTGTCATTTCGCCTTGATTAGGAGAACTAACGATTTCATTGCCCGCGATGTGACTTTTCTCATCTACGATGGTGAGGAGGAGAGATGGGCACACAAAATGAAGAACAGAGGGCAAGAAGAAACCCCACACCCTGAACTAGGAAAAGGTGTTTGGTGAAGGCATCACTGAATGCTTCCAAGTGTTCTGTCATTGAGTCCTCCAGGAAGCCTCTGGCTTAGGTATTCTTTTATAGGTGGAGGAAACTGCCTCCATCCCTGTCCCCACCCCTAGAAGTCAGGAACTCGACCTCACACAGCTGGGGAACAGTGCAGCCAGGATTCTAAACGCCCTCTGTCAGATTCTAGTGCATTCTCTTTCCCCAATACCAAGTGGTTTCAAATAGATTTAAAGTATTAAGAAAATATATAGCTTTATCTTTTTCATAAATTTTACAGGAAAAACTACCTTTAGCACTAAGGCATGACCTGAAGCTTATCTGGTGAAATAGCCTTTGGTCATGGAAGCAGTTATGGGAAGGTCGACCTGAAATCCTCATTTTGCCTACACTCACTGTTGCTCAGCCCCTTATTATAGAACAGATCCAACGAAAGTCTGTAATATCATAACTAAAGTTTATTTGTCCAAAGCCTTGTGAACTCTCCACCATTGGCGACAATGCCTCTAAATCAGTGGCTCTCAACTAGAAGCAATTTTGTCCTCCAAGGGACATTCAGCAATTTTTGGAGACATTTTAGGTTGTCCCAGTTGGCGGTGGAGGGTGCTACTGGCATCTAGAGGGTAGAGGCCGGGGATACTGCTGAGTGTACAGGACAGACCCTGCCACAAAGAATTATCTGGCTCAAAATATCACTGGGGCAGTTCCTTTCTTTGTCTGTTGGTTGGCTGGCATGAGGAACCCAAATGATGGGAGCCTCAACTCGGGTGGAACTCTTACAGTGCCCTCTCGTGGAAGCAGAACCTCAGTGGAGACTGAAGTTGCAACTCTAACTCTACTCTACAGGAAACGCACATTCCCTGAGTGGTGGTGAGAAGGACAAAGCCCAAGGACCTGGCATGGGATTTCAGCTGTAGGCTTGGCCCATATGGGGCTGCCAGGGAGGCAGAGCCTGCATGTGCCATCTGTTTCCTCCCAATAACTCGACTGACACTAAGCCAAACTTCTCACAGAGCAGTTCCCAAAGCACAGAGCACCAGAATACATTTCTGTTAAACAGCAGGAAGAGGCCAGATCTGGGATTCCAAATCCTTGATCTAAGGGTTGCCGTTCCCCTATGGTAGTTTTCCAAAGTGGTTTTACCAATCTCCATTCTCATAAGCAGTGGATAAAAGTTACACTTGGTCTACATCCTTGTCAACATTTAGTATTGTCTATTTTGTTTTTTAAATTTTATTCATTCTGATGGATGTACAGTGTAACATCACAGTGATTTTCATTCATACCACTCTAACAACTCATAAATTAGAGCATCTTTTCAAATGTTTATTGCCATTGGACACTCTCTTTTGTAAAATCTCTTGCCCATTTTACTGTTCGATTGGTTTTAGCATTTTGTTATTATTGATTCTTCAGAGCTCTACATAAGTTCTAGATAATATTTTTTGTCAGATAATATGGAATGCAAATATTCTTTCCCACCCTGTGGGTTGCTTTTTTACTCTTCATATGTCATTCATCTTAATGCTTATATGCCGGAGTTTCTTTTCGTTGCATTTCTGGTTTATCTTCATTGATTCTTGAATTTTATGTCTTCCTTTCCCTAGGTTCCTCTTTTATTTTGCAGGAATTTTTGCTAATGACATTTTTCTCTTCTCATGAGCTACATATAGAGGACAATATTCTGATTTTTTGACTGTTAACAGGTCTTTATTTTGCCTTCCTTCTTTATTGGTAGTTTCGTTGGGTATGTAATACTTTTAAGAATTCTCTTTTTTTCAGATTGCATCAGTGCAACAGTCATGAAGAAAGAACAGTATCTCCTCAAATCTTATTTATAATATATAGTTCACATTTCTTAACCTTGATTTCTTTTCTGTGAGTTTTCTTTTGTTTCTTGAAAGAGCTCTGTTTCATACAGGCTCAAATTTCCCAAATGGGTGCACTGTTTGTCATCGTTCCATCTGTCAAAACTGATGAGTTTTCAATGCTGCTTTTAGCCTTCCAGAGGGAAACTCATCTCAGGTAAAAGAAAAAGAAGCTTCAAAAATTCTTGACCTCTCTTTTTGGTATTTTTCATGCAATTTGATGTGCAGTTAGTCAGCAGGAGCCAGAACTTGGGAGTCTTGTGCCAGAACGGTTTCCTCTCTGGTTGCCATTGGCCCGGGACTTCTGCAGCCAGCTGGGGTGATGAGCCTTTATCTCCCATTGCCAGCTGACTGGTCAGGGCAGACTTCAGCGGCAGCTGACACAACAGATTTGCTGTGCTCCACTTGGGGTACCCTCCCCACCTTTCTCTACAGGTGGTTATTGTAGGCTGAGGTTGCCCCCAGCCCAAGGCTGCAGTTGAACAGAAATATATCCCCATTAACTGAACCACAGTAATCTGCAGCACCCCTAGAGAGTGTAAATCGTGGGAGAATCCACCTTTCTCTCATCTCCCCCTTCCTTTTTCTGGCACCATTTCTTACTGCAAATCATCACGAATTAGGAATGGGGGTGGTTTTTTTCCCCCACTTCTCAATGGTCACAGAGTATTTTCCCTGTTACTCTGTTAGGTCATGTTAATGGGAATTTGATAGAGTAATGAATATCAAAACTACAAAAGGTAAGGATGTCATCTTGAGCAAGAAAATTAAGTGGAAACTCAGTGACAGAAATCATCTGTAGTTTTAAGTGTATGCCAAACAGTAAATTCAGAGACTGGGACTAAATGCAATTAAAGTCCAACTTGACATCTAGACTTCTGCTCATTGCTTCATCTTATGATAAAACTCATAGCCAGTTGGAGCGTCTCCCTTATTAGCTCATTCTCAACTTGTCTGTACTTTATATTTTACTGAAGTGATCCAACAGCCCTGGCTTAATGTTCATGACACTGAAGCTGACCTTCAGCTGGGAGAACTAATTGAGCAGCTCCTAATTCAGCTGTAGGAACTCAAAGAGAAATCTCTGAAAATGTCTTGATTGCATACTCTTGTGAGATTCTAGACTAACTTTCCTAAGTGTGCCTATAAATGCCAGCTTGAGTTCTTTTTTAATCAAGATAGCATGTCAAAGATTTATATGATTAACTCAGTTTGACCTTTCTCTAGTTAATCCTGTTGACTTTAGATGACTATTAGCTCTACGGCTCACCACTAAAATATAGTCCCTCCAAGCTAAGTTTACCCTGAGAAAAATGTAGTCCCTCCAAACTACATTTACTCCCGAGATTTTAAAATAAACTCCATTTTGTTAGTTTTAAGGAAGAGACCAACCCACGTGACCTCATGAAGGACAAAGTATTGTTAACATATCAATTTTCTCAAAGTGATTAACAAAAGCAGATTCCCAGTGGAAAAAAACTGAAACTACAAAATCATGTCAGTATTTATCTTTAGGAAAGAAAAGATAAAAATAGTCAAGAAAGTGATATTTTATCAAATTATAATGAGGGGATATTGGCATTGTCAAATAATGAACTATATATATCAAAGGTATACTGATTAAAATATAGTGATACTGGTGCAAAAAAAACAAGAGAAAAAGAAGAGGAAAATCTAAAATCAAGTACACGTATGTATTAAGGAGAAGAGAGAAATAATAGTTTAAATTAGTGGAGAAAATAAATACTATTCAATAAAGGGTGCTTGGTAAATTGTTAAATAACATAGCCACAGCAAATAAATTTGACAAGGATTTAAAATAGTAATTAATTTGGTGAAGGTACCGAGAATAAAGACTCAAAAAAGACCATCTTTCTGAAGGGTGTTGATATCCTAAACAAGTAAATATTTATTAATACTATAATTACAACTTTAAGACTCCATCCAAATAGAGATATGAAAATATCTACAAACCAGAAGCAGTCATTTTAAAATGTTATCTGTAGTAGGAGAAGATTTCTAACAATTTAAATGTTCAGCAATAGAAGTTTGAGTAAGTCAAGTTATCAATCCGTAAAATGGAACAATATGCAGCCATTAAAGTCACGTTTTAGATTAATGACGTGGGAGTATGGTTTCAATAAAGTGTTGCTATGGATGTCTCTGGGGGAAACAGTACGGGGGTTTTTAATTTTCTTCTTTGTGCTTTTCCGTGTTTTTGAAACATTATACAGTGAATATGTTTTGCTCCAATGACAGTTTTGAGGAAGAAAAAGAACCATGTGTATAGACAGATAGAACGTTAATTGACGCAAAACCAAACAAGTGAAGAAATTTCTGAATAAAAAAGAGATAGTTAATTTTTTTTACAGGTGGAGATAATTTGGAATTTGTGATTTTTATACAAAGTTAAAAACAAAGGAACAAATAAACACATTACTTGTTAAGTAGGTAAAAGATCTTGGCAGTCAGAAAAACCGACTGACCACTATGGTGCTGCTCACCAGGGCCCCGGAAGGGCACAGGACTTCTTTAATTCTCGTCCAAAATAGATGCCTTAAAAACCTGTCACCTCTTCAAGACAGACATGAAGAGAAAGGAAAACAGCCAATTTCTGTAGGCCATAGCCTTGTGAGGAATGATGTCTTTGATGGTTTTCAATGTTAAAATGTCTTTAACACATAATTTATTGAAAAAAATTGTCTCTTGTAAAAGGGAGGGGAAGACGTAAAGCTAAACATAGTATTTGGTTGTGGCAGCAATTAATTGCTCCTATCACTTTTTGTTTTCTTTTTTGGCTTTTTATTTTGAAATAATTTTACACTTGTAAGACAATTGCAAAAATAGCACAAAAATTCTATCATACTCTTCTGCCAGCTTCCCCAAATGTTAATACCAAGATAACCAAGAGTTCAGTTATTAACATGAGATTAATGCTGATAAAACACTGTTAACTAATCTATAGGCCTTATTCCAATTTCATCAGTGTCCTTCCTGTGGCCTTTTGCTGGTCCCAGATCCAATCCAGAAGCCCACATTTAGTTGTCAGATCTCCCTGGTCCTCTCTAATCTGGGACAGTTCTCAGTCTTTGCCTTCTATAATCCTCACACCAACGATGAAAGCCCATCTGTTATTTTGCAGATATTTTCTTTGTGACACTGAAATGATGCATTTTTGCCAAGGGTACCCCAGGAGCAATGCTGTGCCCTTCTCAGTGCGCTGTGCTTAGTAGGTACATGAGGTCAATATGTCTTATCACCAGTAATGGTAACTTGATTTGGTTCAAGTGGTGTCCACTAGATTTCCCCATTGTAAAGTTACTGTTCTTCCCTTTGTAATCAGTATCTGGTTGGGGGATACCTAGAGGCTGTATAAATACTCTGTTCTTCATCAGTCTTTCACTCACTAATTTTAGCCTCCACCAAACGACCTTTGCCTGCAATAATGAGTACTATGGTGCTTGCCAAGTAATGATTTTTCTATTTCCATCATTCTTTCTACGAGAATTCTACTAGAAGTTAGAGCTGAACTTCCCCTTCTGCCTATTTATTCAGTTATTCTTTGTATTCGTGTGGACTCAGGGGTGTTTTCTAGATTCTAGGAGTTGTCATCTGTTGCCATCATTATATATTTTTGTTGCTCCGCGTATCCCAGGCTCAGTCACTGGGGAAGCCTTCCGGTTGGCCCCTGTTCTGGCATGGCTCTGTCATTTTTGGATCCCTTTCTTACTCTCTAGCACCACCAAATGTTCTTGGCTAATCTTGCACATTCCCAGTGTCAGCCCTGGTGTCAGCCATTTCTCCCAGGAGCCCTGGTTCCTTTATCTGGAGACCGTTATTTAGAGTCCAAGACCTGGGCACCAGGTGCGTTCACTGCTGCCGGGGCGTCACTGCTCCTCGGCCCTCCCCTTTGTCCTCAGGTCCATTTGTCACTATGTGTTCTGCCTTGGACCCCTCAACATTCTGCCTGTGTGGAAAAGGCGAGACACGCTCCAGTCCCTTTACCGAAGCTGTGTTTTACCTCCGTCCACTGGAGTCAGAGTCCAGTAGTGCCACCTTTCCTGCCCCTCTTCCCCACTTTCTTGCGTTCCTGCCACTCTAGGTCCAGAGTACAAAGTACACTTGACAAATCTCATGCAGCTCATGGGAGCTGAGTGGGGCCATGGTCCTAGTGACGGGCTGTCCCCAGGCTGGGGTTGTCCATCGACCAGAGGCCATGGCCTGAGAGGCAAGCCGACGGCCACCTGCCCCCTCTGCCTGTGGCTCAGCTCCAGCCTCAGATACAGCTCTCAGGAAGGGCAATGATTTGTCATGCTGAGAGAAAGCTGTCCTCATCCATAGGATTTAGGATGGCTCAACTGTCAGTGAACTTTAGGTTTTTTGTTTCTCTGATTTGCTTCAGTTCACCTGATTAAACAATTATAAACCTTGGGCTTGGGAAGGAGATTTCCATATTGAAATATGTGGATGGATAGTCCCATGACACTGTGCATCTTGTTGTGTGGAATTGTTTTAAAATAGCAGCTTGTTTTTCTTTTTCTCTCCACTGTGCTTAGGTGAGGTTGCCCAAAGCTAGAGAGAGTGTGTACAATAGGCACCTTCATACACTGTTGAAGGGAAAAGATATCTCTTCAATATTTTTTGAAATACATTTTGCAGCACATTTTGTGGTATTCAAAATGTTCATATGCTTTTGCTCACTAATTTCTTCTCTTGGAATCTATTCTGAAAGCTAAACCAAAAATATACAAAAATAGGCAAAGATTTATTTCAACATTTTTATAATAATCAACTTGAGTAGAAAAACCTTGAAATAATCATAGGAAAGGTGAAAAATTATTACAAATGCACTTGATAGAATACTATAGAGTCATTAAACAGTTTTCCCAGTACGTTATATTAGTAACATGGAAAAGCACTTATGATATAATATATTAAATTTAAAAAGGAAGATCCTAGGTTAGTTGTACATTTGGACAACACACACACACACACACGCACAGTTACTTATGAATACTTAAAAGACCAATGGGGAAAACCAAAGCATAAGTAGTAGTTCTGTTATAATGATTTGTGTATTTTTCTTTTCCTTCTATATTTTGTATTTTGTAAATCTTCTTGAAGGAGCCCAAACTACTCTGATAACACAGTGGATAAAATAAGGTTTTTAATTTCTTGTAAGAATAGATGTCTTAGGGGTATTAAAGATTAGATTTAATATTTAATTTTAAAATAATTGTTCTTAGCCAAAATGCCATCTAGCTAGCAGAATTATCTGGAAAACCTTTCCAAAATACATATCTGCATATCCAGCCCTCATGTGCACCCAATACACATGCACGTGCACATGCACATACACAGGCACACATATGCACACACGCACACACATGCACACACTCACAGATACACATGCACACATGCACACACGTTCACACACATGCACACATGCACACACATGTTCACATACGCACACACATGCACACGTATGCAGACACTCACAGACACACATGCACACACACATGTTCGCACACACATGCACACACACACATGCACTTATGCACACACACACACAAAAGCACATGCACATGCACACACACACAGTCACTGGGACTAAGACCCACAGTGCTTGTTCCTCACTGCAAGGTTGTATCACCAAGGAGTTGGGGAACTCAGCGGAGAGAGAGGGTGACCTTCCTCCCAGGGTGGGGGGACACAGAGACAGACCAGGGCTCATGCAGGCCTTTACTAATAATCCTACCACCTTTGTTTAAAAAATATAAAGGAATATTTGGAAACAAAAGAAAAGAAATAAGTTAGAGTCTTACCTGTCTAGAGGGGCCAGTTTGCATTTTTTTGTGTATTTTATACCAGTGTTTTTGAAAAACATATATCCTAGCCCTTAAAACCAACCCCCTCCCCATTCCTTCCTGTGCTTGTGAGGACTGTGGCATGGTGCTTTGGTTGTCGCCCCTTGCACTGATGGGGCTGGGTCCAGTCCTGACATTTTTTAGGTGTGTGAATTTGGACACATTCCTTAGCCTTTTCCAAGTTACTTGTCACTATGTTTTTGGAATAAAATATGATGACAATAGTTTCTATAGTATTCATAATATTGTAGTGAGGCTGAAAACAGATACCCATGTAAGACACTTAGAATAATGTCTGGCCCGTGGTGAACACTCAATACCTTTTATTATTAACATCATCCCTTTCATTATTATTATTAAACAAATAGCTGTACTCCTAGTAGAGGTCACAAATGGCGGTCCTGGGTTAGGTTTGCAGATATGTTTTGGTTGGCTTTCACTGTGTTTTGTTTTGTTTTGTTTTGTTTTCTGAGTCTCGCTCTGTTGCCCAGGCTGGAGTGCAGTGGTGCGATCTTGGTGCACTGCAACCTCGGCCTCCTGGATTCAAGCAATTCTCCTGCCTCAGTCTCCTGAGTAGCTAGGATTACAGGTGTGCACCACCACGCTCAGCTATATTTTTTGTATTTTTAGTAGAGTCAGGGTTTCACCCTGGTCAGGCTGGTCTTGAACTTCTGGCCTCAGGTAATCCACCAGCCTCGGCCTCCCAAAATGTTGGGATTACAGGCGTAAGCCACCACGCCTGAGCCTCTCACTGTGTTTTAAAATATTAATGAATTAACAACTAAAAAGCAGGAGACTTCACAGAAAATTCCAGACTTCTCATTGCTCTTGAAATACTGTGAGCATCTGACGATCCTGAGCCTGTTTTCCTATTTGGTGGAAACTGGCAGGAGCTGGGCTGCTGCAGTGTCCTGCAGAGATGCGTGGCCCTCCTGCTGCTGTCATTGCTATTGATGGCCCTGTGTCTGTGGGACATTTATAAATGTTCACCATCATCCCTTTACCAAAAGATGCTCTTTGATTTGTGAAAACCAGGGAAGGTCTAGTCTGGAAGGTCAGGCAGCTGCACAATGTCAAGTTAGTGCTGAGTGTGAACAGCCAAGGATGCTGTTAGCTGAGGGAACAACAGTGGAGATACTGATTGAGAAGTGGGCTCAGACTGGGAGCTAAGTGTAAGAGGACAGGGCTGGGTTGGCGCCACAGGCAAGGCCAGAGCAGGTCCCAGGTCCAGCCCACCAATCCAAGTGCAGCTAGGAGAAGCCTGACTTGTAAGGGATGGTCCCCAATAGAGGCCTCCGGGACTCACTGGACAGGCTCTGGAATTCCTAGTTCTGAGAGAAGGGCCAGGAAGTATGGGCTCAGCTTCAAGGCCTACAAACTAGTCATTTGTCCAAAATGGTCATTAGCGAGACCTGCAGTGATCCTACTCCTCTTTAAGCCAGAGGGCTATGGAGGCCAGACCTACTCTCTCTTTGAGCTGGCCCTGGTGGTGATGGGGTCTCTTTGCATGGTTGAGAAGACCATGGGCTGGGGGAGGCAACAGATGATTAGGCCAGTAGAAGGCATGGCCACTGGGGTGGGGATACAGCCATTGGGGTGGTCACAGATCAGGGAAGAGTGAATTGGCTGGTATAGGGATTGAGCCTGAGACTGGCCTCATTCACACTGAGACTTCACAGAGCAGACCATGTCTCCCAGAATGTTACTCTAGTTCCTTAGAGACCTACGTGCATTTCCATAAATGCTGCATCATCGTGGGTTTCCTGACACACAGGTTCCAGTAGATTGAGGTGGGAAGGAGAACAGGCTGAGTGATCCTAACTGCAGCCCTCCCCAAGGCCAAGGCCACTGACTCATGTTCCCACAGGCTATCTTTTCCTTGGTTTCAGGGAACTGCTGTTGGCTAGTAGCCCTTAGCTGTGGGTGGGAAAATTGCATCTTCAGGACATAGAATACTTATACTCTTTATTTATGTATCCTTTCTAACCACAGTGAAAGGCAAAACCATCTAGAGAACTAGAGTTTCCAACCATGGCCACACCCCAAGTCTTTGCCCCCAGGTCCCCATGTTCTCTTGGGAGAGCTGCTACTTTGCAGCCAAGTGGAAAATTGGTGTGAGGTCAGAAAGGCCCTGGGCAGGGCCACTCCCAGCTTCTCTCCTCTGTGCCAGGCTGCCCAAAACTCTGATCTCCATCCCAAATTAACTTACTCATCAGAGGAGATACTTTTACCATTAAAAATCTCCAATTCATGATTCAAGATGGCAAGCTCATAAGTCAAACTTTCTCCAAAATTCCCGTGGAAAATGAACAAACGTAGGAAGAGTGCTGAAAAGTGAATCAGTGCTGGGAAACAGAGAAGGTTGATCTCCACAGGCAAGAAACTTCAGAAAGTGTCTTCAACATACTGCATAGATGGATCGGGTGGAAGGAAGGATGTACCAACTGGTGCATATTGGGCATGTATTGGAAAACCCCTCCTGGGAAGAAAGTGGAGGCCCCAAAGAGCCTCGAGCTTGGAATGCTAGGATCCTAAGGGCATGGGATTGTGTAACAATTTTGGAAAGGTCAGTGGGGTTTAGCACATGGGTGGGTGGAAGCCATGGGTGCTCTGAGTGGCTCAGCTTACATCAGCTAAGGCACGAATCACCAATGGGGGACCCTGAGAGCTGTGTTCTGTTTCCTACTGCATGATGCTCCCTATAGGAGCTGTCCTCTTCTTCCCACAGTCTACCTTCTTAATTCAGACACAGACAACACCCTCAAAGGCACAGCAGCATAGAGGTGGACTGGCAGTGGGGCAGTTATCTGACATGGCAAGGGCAAAGATGGCAAATTATCCAGAAGCTCATAGGATAATACCCCTTAGTTGGTGACATGCCATCCTTCACCTGTATGTATCCTGAGGAGGGGCAGATTGTGGTAAGAAGACTGAGAAATGGGAAAGGATATATTTAGATCCTGAAGATCATCTTAGATGTGACTTAGAGATAGCAATGCATCCATTCTTGTGCCAGGCCAGCCACTTACCAGCTGTGTGACTTTTGGACCTCAGTTTCCTCATCTGTTAAAATAGGTTTAATCTCAGCACCTACTGCACAAGATTTTTGTGAGGATTACACGTGATGTGTGTAAGGCACCGTAGCTTAGCGATTTGAGGATTACTACTTCAAACCAGTTCCCCTAGATTCAGTGCTGGGCACTGAGAACCCAGGCAGAGGTAGATATTTAAATAGTAAAAAAAAATAGTATTTGTTAAATTTGTTATTATTATTCATTTCAGTTATCTGATGCTACAAAACAAATCCTAGTGACTTACCCCAAAATGTAGGGGCTTAGAACAACAAAATATATTTATTACCTCACATGGTTTCTTGCGGGTCAGGAATCCTGGGCACCTTGGCTGGGTGGCTCTGGCCTGAGCTTTCTGAGGAAGGTTCATTAAAATGTCAGCCAGGATTGCAGTCATCAAAGGCTGGAGTGGGGCCAGAGGAGTCACCTTCAAGGTGGCTCATTTGTGTAGTTAGCTAATTGGTGCTGCCTGTTGGCAAAAGCCTTGTTCCTCCATGTGGGTCTCTCCATGAGGCTTGGGCTTCCTCAAATAATGGTGTCTTTGTTCCAAAGGTGAGCATCCTGACACCCAGAGAGAGAAAGAGAGAGAGAACTCGCAGGAACATCAAACTTCTGCCATACTCCATTGGTCAGGCATTCACAGTCTCTGCCCAGATTTGAGTAGGGGAAACTAGACCCCACATCACAATGGGAGGGATGAAATGGGATAAATACATGTGAGTACAAATATGTGTCCTTGGAACATAAAATCTGATACATTATTGTTCTTCTTATTAGAAACTGAGAGAGAAGCTTCATACCCATCTTTTGTAAAAGTTACTGGCAGTCAGAAGCTAGTCTTGTCTGTCCCATGTGTGAACAGAGGTGGACCTTTCTTGCCAAGCTCCTGCATTGATAAACAACGTCTGGAATTTTTTTTTTGAATGAAAATCTTGGCTGGGTTAGTGAGGGAGCATGAGAAACAGAACACAAATATCAATTCAATGATTCATCACATTTATATCATATTGCAAAATTCTTGCGCTTAAAAAAACTGGCTGTGAAAATCAATGTCATAGTTACCCATGATATGTGGTTTTAAAGGAGAATAGAGGTAGAAGCACAGACTTTAGAGTGTCTGGAGGGAATCTCCCTCACTTGGATTTATGGTCTCGTCTACTCCATCCTCTGACCCTATTCAACCCCTTACTCTCAACGTATGACCTCGCATCCTTCTTCTCAGAGAAAGTAGGAGCCATCACGTGGAGCACTCTCACCTTTGCACCACCAAAGCCGCACTCCCCTTTGTGTCTTTTTAAAAATCTCATCTTCCTTTTCCCCACTACAGTGAAAGAGTGGTGCCTCCTCTGAGTGCGGCTAGCTCCTCTTCACCTGCTCTGGATCCCATCCCGCTTCCTCATTCCAAGGACCATTAACATGTCGACCCCCACCCCTGTGTGTCTTTGACATTTTGCTTCTATTTTCCCCTTTTTGACAGTTTATGCCATTCCTATCTTTAAAAGCACCCATGAAATCCCCATCAGCAACACCAATCAAAACTACTACCAACACCAGTATAAATAATCTTCTACACAGGCTCTACCCTCCACCATTCCCGTCTCATTCCCCGCAGGTACTGGCTTGTCTTCCTGCTTCTTTCACAGATAAACTTGCCCCAAACAATTGTCTTCACTTACGATCCCCATGTTCTCACATCTCACTCCTTCCTCAGTTCACTTCAATCTAGGTTTTGCCTACATAACTTCATTGGAATTGCTCCCGCTGTTGTCCTCGGTCAATCCAATGGACACATCTGTGGTCCTTACCATGATGCTGGGTTTCTCTGTGGCAGTCTGTGCTACTGACTACACTTTTGTGTGTAGAAACTATCTCTTATCTAGGCTTCTGGAACTAAACACTCTTGGTTTGCCTTTTAGACAGACTCTTCCCTCCTCTGCTTAACCATTAAGTTTTGCGGTTTCTCAGGTACCCTGTTAATAGAATCTTCTCCTCTCACTTTGAATAGTCTGAGGAGAGACGGATTGAAAAAAAATGAATCCAAGAAGTTCAGACCCCAACAGTATTCCTCTCTTTGGGGCACCTTCTCCTCTGGAGATTCTCCTCCTCTCCTCACCCTTCACCAGCTCTTCCTGAGTCGGCTGAATGAAAGCATTTGAGGGGGATAGTAGGAGTACATATTAGGGATCCCTATTGTGGGCACAGATTGAGTCAGCCTTTCCAGTTTTATCAATAATACAACATATTTTTTATTTCCACCTGACACCGGTGCCTTATCTCTTAAACTTTAAAGGAGAAGAAAGAGTTATTGTTTATGGTTGCATTCAAATTCCAACATATGTAATTACTGTCTGGTTGCCCTTCCAGGCAGTCAACTCCATGAGCTCAGAGACTATCTCTGTATTGTCTACTCTGATTCCTCAGCACCCAGCATAGCCCCCAACACATTTAAGGCAGTAACACTTGTGTAGACTGTTTCAGTTTTCAAAACAAATTTGCATAAATATTGCATTTAATTTTTACAGTAATAGTATTCTGCACTCCCATCTTCCCCAGACCCACTTTGAGTTAGGGATTAAAGTCTGAGAGAGATTAAACAATGGAAGTTGAGAGCCACTGAACTAATAAATTTTCCAGGATGTAAAGAGAAGTGTTTCTAAAATTAATAACAATTTTTCTAAGTCCTGGTGTTTCCATAATTGTTATACAACTTGGGTATGCGATTGGATCTATATGAAATGTTTTAAAATAAATCTACAATTAAGAGATTTGCCAATGTGCTCAGTAATTTTCAGATTTGTCAGCTCCTTCATTTCCAGAATGGCAGAATGAGGAGGTTGTCAAATCTTCTCCCCAAAAAGTAATAATAAAACTGAACAAAATGATCAAAAACAACCATCTCAGGACTGAAAATTGAACAAAGCCATACAACACATTGAGAAGCATTTACTCAAGGTAAACTACTGAACCTCAGGTAAGAAAAATAGTGTGTGATATTTTTAAGCCTGGGACTACTTCATTTTCCCATCCCCCAGGTTAGTCAATGCAGTAATTCTACCAGAGAAAGCATACCTTAAAAACCAGCACCTCACCTGCTAGAGGTGGCTTATCTGGTTAAAAGCTGTGCACAGAAAAACCCCATGCTCAGATGTGTTGCTGAAAATAAATAGAAATCTCAGTGGCAAATGAACAGGAAAGGAAATGTCATGGCTAGCTCAAAGTTTAGATACTGCTTGAAGCAACAAGACTGACAGGTTAACCAGAAATTTAACAGGGAGGTCTAAGTCATGAGACATTCATAGTGGGCTTTACTTTGATAAACTTCTCCATATACCTGAAAATATGGAAGGTTGTGCACATGTGCAAAAGTATGAGCATGTTCAGGAAAGAACAGAGAGGGCCCTAGCTATCTATACATCCTTGGTTGAACAAGAAGTTTGAACACATACAGACACAACATGAGATGGTCCTGAGGATAGTAACAATCAAGAAGACATGTAAACTGCCTGAACTTTGAGTGCATCTCAAACCCATGAATAGATCTGTCAGCAAAGGTTGGAAAGCTTACTGGATCAAGATGTTTGAGCGCAAATTCTGACCAATAATTACATGATCACTGTGCTCTGCTGAACAGGGGATGACTCTGAGAAAGTCAGGCTTCAAAATAAAAACAACAATAGTGATTTTTAAAAACTTGAGCAGAGACATTAGCAGCCACACACTGATGGAGAGACAAACTAAAAGATTAGTCCAGGAAAACCACTAAACAAAAAAACAAAGACAGTACCAAGAACAATACCCAAGATTATGGGAAAACCAGAATAGAAAGTTGCTACAATATATTATTTAAAATACCCAGTTTCCCACAAAAATATAAGAGTTGCAAAGAAAAAGAAAAATGTGATGCATATATAAGATAAAAAGCGGTCAGTAGAAACTATCTCTTGAGGTGCCCAGGTGTTGGTGTTAGCAGATAAGGACCTCAAAACAGCTATTATACATATGTTCAAGTAATTTAAAGTAAACCATATCTAAAGAATTAAAGGAAAGTATGATGACAATGACTCATCAAATATAGATTATCAATAAAGAGATAGAAATTTTTAAAAAGAGGTACATAGAAATTATAGAGTTGGAGAGGTCAGTATCTAATATTAAAAATGTACTAGGGGAGCTCAACAGCAGAGATGAGATAATAGAAGAAGAAAGAATCACCAGACTTGAAGATGGATCAATAGAAATTATCCAATAAAAGTAATAAAGAAAAATGAACAGAGTCTCAGTGACCTGGGGGACACCATCAAATGTGCTAACATATGCATAATGGGAATTCTACAAGAAAAGCAGAGCGAGAAATGTACAGAAAAATATTTGAAGAAATAATGGCCTAAAGCTTTCTAATTTGATGAAAATCCTTCATCTACCTAGAGAGGCTCAATGAACTTCAAGTAGGATAAACACAAAGATCCACAACTAGACATATAGTCAAACTTTTGAATGCCAGTGTCAAAGAGAAAATCTTGAAAACAGAAAGAGAAAACTGACTCATCATGTATAGAAAAGTTATAATAAGATTACTAGCAGATTTCTCATTTGAAACAATGGAGACCATAGGGTAATGGGATGACAGGTCCAAAAGATTGACACACAAATAAAGCCTGTCAACTAAGAATTCTGTATCCAGCAAAACTATCCTTTTCACTCTGTTGCGATTGTCCTTTGCTACACTAAAGATTTTAATTTTGATAAAATCCAAATTATTTTTATTTTTATTTTTTGATCTTTGCTTTTGATGTCATATTCAAGTAATCATTGCCAAATCCTATGTCATGAAGCTTTTCCCCTATGTTTTTCTCTAAGAGTTCAAGAGGTCCTTGGTTAAGGACCTATGGGGTCCTAAGGAACTACGGGGAACACTGGGTTGAATATAACTTAAAAGACTCTTTACCGTCCTTCTTCTCAGCCTCATTAATGTACATGTTAGAGCATTGGAAATATTAGAGAGGGGTCTGTATTATCAGCTGATTACAGGGCCACAGAGGAGAGGGATGATAAACCAGTGCTCCGTGAAATTTCAGCCCAAGAAGCACTGTACAATATTGCCCTCTGGATCATTCTTACATTAAAACTGTACAACCTTAAGAGGCAGCCACTGTTGTTATCTCTAATTGATGAAGAGGGAGCTGAGTCTTCTAGAGATTAGTGATTTGCTCACTCTCACCACTAAGTGCAGTAGCCTGGCTCCAAAGCCCAAGGCCCTAAATTCTATTCCTGCAGATTCTCCTCTCCCACCTCAGCATAGGGCTTCTGGCTATTCTTCTCCCAAGACCACTAATCAGGACCCTCTGGGTGGTCCCAAGGAGCAGGCTGAGCCTCCTATCTCCTTACAGATCTTGTGTCCTTTATACTCCATCTCTGGAAACCACTTTGCTCCACCAAACTGACTGCAGAAAGGGAAGCAGACTCCCTATCCACTAAAGAGAAATGAACAAGAATCTACTTTGTACTAAGGCTTTATTGTCATCAACAGCTGATATCAGTGAAGCATTTACTATGAACCTGGCACAGTGCTAAGCCTCATGGGTTATGACATCTGCAGTTCTGCTGTGAGGTATGTGAGGGACAGGGAGGTGTCTTAGCTCATGGGGCAGCCCAGCTCTACCAACCATTACCTTAAGCCCATGTGTAGTGAAGCAAGGTCTCAATCTTCCTGATCGGAGGTTCCTTTGTGCAGACAGATGGGTTCAGCCAAGCCAGCCAGCATGCACTCCTCCATCACCCACAGGGAGGCCTTCCTGGGAGCACACTTGCGCTTCCTGCAACCCATACTCTTTCTTTTGTTAACAGTTTCCTCCTTCTCCTTTGGGAAGCTCTCCTATGCCATGTGCTCCTGGAAGGACTGCCACCTGCACTTCCTGCCACAGCCAGGGTCCAATCACATTATCCTTTCTGAGGTGTTGACATCGAGCAGAGGCACAGGGTCAGGGTGGGGATCTCACTTCTCTGACAGCAACACCTGTAAGTCTGTGCCCTGGCTCCTGTTGAGGCCACTTTTCACATTTCTATTATTATTATTATTTGTTAATCAGCTAACATTAGTGGCATTTAATGGTAGCTGGCATTGTAGGAAAGTTCCAGAATAAATGCAAGCAGAATAAATAATTGAGTTCACTGACTTACGGAGGAAGGGACTCTGCAGATTTCATCTTTCTTGAGCTGCTTCCATGCGTTCCCCACCTTCCACACCGACTTCCACACATGACTCTGTGGGAATAGAAGAGCCTTCTCAGACTGCATGGGGAGGCTCAGGTAGAAGCACTTGAGCTTATTACTAGGCCTCCAGGGTCTGACAGGGTAAAAGAAATAGGAAAGAATGTTCCTTAGTAGCTGACATTGACTTCTGGGCAATCTGACTTAAACAAACAAACAGAATTCAGGAGCAAGAAGGTAGCAAGTTTCACTCCTCTTCTCTCAACATAATTACATGCATTTAGCTCCTCTCCTTGTCCTCACCATTTTGAAAGAACAAGTTGATTTATGAGAGCACTGGAAAGTAAGCAGATTTGCTCTGGCTGTTTGCTGAGGTGGGTGTGGAAATTCTTGAGAGGAGAGAGTGTGTGTGGCTGGCGTGGGTAAGACTCTGAGGTGTCTGGGGCCAGTGGGTTAGAATGTCTGAATCAGACTGAGCCACAGCATGGCTTCTGCAGTGAGTAGTGGGGCTGGGTGCTGGGCCCCACCCTCTGCTGGCAACCCTAAGAGGGCCATGCTTGTGTGTGTGTGTGTATGTGTGTGCACGTATGTGTGCATGTGTGTATGTGTGTGTGCACGCATTTGTGTGTATGTGTGCATGCATGTGTGTGTGTGTGTGTGTATGTGTGTGTCCACGTGTGTGTCCATGTGTGTGTGTGCATGTGTGTGTATGTGTGTGTGCATATGTGTGTGCACATGTATGTGTGTGTACGTGTGTGTGCATGTGTGTATGTGTGTGTGTATGTGTATGTGCATGTGTGTGTGTGCATGTGTGTGCACACACATGCGTGTCCATGTGTTACTCGGCTGCTCCTCACTGTGGGAGGGGGAAGGAGGGATAGAAATACCCCCCACCCCAAGAATGACTCCTTCAAGGCAGCGCTCACCTTCTCCTGAGAGCCCATTCAGGCAGCCTGTCAACGCAGATCTATGCAGGAAGATGTTTCTCTTTGGTTTTATTTGGTATTGTTTCCAGAGCTCTTCATAATTTCAGAGCAAATGTCTTCTCCACCATCACTGTGTGGCCTGTATTTCCCAGACTAGTGCTCTGAGAGGAACTTTAGCAAATGTATTTAGGAAGTGTGTATTGGGGCAGAAAATGCAGGGGACAGATTGCAAATCTTCCCAGGAAAGCCGAGCCAATTGGAAAGGAAATCCTTCTCCCATCCTGGGAGTCCTGAGACCAGCTGGGAGGAAGAGGAGTAACCCTTTCACATATCCATGTCCCGGGGCTGTGGTCACCATCCAACCTGCATGTGGCCCCTGCCAGGGATGCCTCACTTGTCCACAGCCTCTCCTCTCGGGGTTACAGACCCCACTAGGACTCCTGCAAATGACTGGACACAGGGTAGACACTGGGACAGGCCAGTGACCTGACCCTGTCTGTCCCGGCTCCTAGGCCTGAGCTGGTCAACCAGTGTTTCCCTTAAGATGTGAATTAGAGGAGGCTGGAGGATGAGACTGGGTCATGGGTGCCTCAGGAAAGGGCTGTGAGTCCAGGCCTGGAGGCCCAGGCCAGGTATGTACGATCCTGAGAAAACCAGGCATGTGGGAGTACAAGGGCCATCCAGGAAAAAGAGAATGGAAGAGAGGCTGGGGAAAAGAGGCCATGACCATGTTGCATGAGAACCAGATGGACAAATGGACAGGTAACTCCAGATCCATGCGCCAGGCACCCAGCAGTCTTGGACTGTATCCATGCATGCTGGGGAGATGCCCCCGGTTCCCAAGTTAGTTTGCAACCTAAAGAGCCCTCGTCCAAAGCACAGTATTTTTCTTTTATTCTCACAACCACCTGGTAGGCAGCTCTTATTACTCCCATTTTATACATGAGTAAGCTGAGGCCAGGAGAGGGGAAGGTACTTGCAGGAGGCCACAGAGCCAGTGAGTGGCATCACCAGGAGCTGACCCTGTGTCTGCCCAACCTTGTAGCGTAAGGCCCATCCTCATCTCTCCATTCCACCTTCCATAATCACCTCTCTTCCACTGAAACTCACCTGGTGGGGGTGGGGAGTGCAACTGGGCACTCTTGGGTTCTACAGGGTTTGCCTTGCTTTTCTGTCCCCAGTTCCAGTTTGGACATGTAGCCCAGTGACTCTTGCATCTTTAGTTACAACAACAGGCAGAAAGTTGCCCAGAAAGTTTGTTGCTGTGAGGTTCAAAGCACACACTTTTGTTGCAGGTACTTAATCTGCTTTCAGGCCACAAAGGCCATGGAGCGGCAGCTGCCAGGGAGAGTGGCTGTCCCTGAGTGCTCCAGCCTGCTGCTAGGGAGAGTCTGGGCTTCAGAGCAGGGTGGCCAGGGCAGGGCAGGGAGGCTGCAACTGCCACCCTCCACGGTGGGTGGGCGCCTTCTTTCAGGGAAGAGCTGGGAGACCTGGCTGGACTCCCAGGGATTCTCCAGAATTGAGAGGGCTCCCAGGCTGGAATCACCAGCTCTTCTCTTTTTTCTTTCCACCCCACCCTCACCCCCAGATGTGGCTCATTTCAGGACCTTACACAACTTATTCGGGAGTACCGAGATTGCTCATATTCTGTGCCAGCAACCTCTAGGCTCCCAGAGGATTCCCCCCTCCTAAGAACCTTCTCCCCAGGCTCACAGATCCTTTGAATCTCCACAGTTCTCTACTCACAGCCTGTCCACCCCACCTTCTCATAGTTTGCCCTCCTGAAAATACTTGCTTCACTGGCTCCTCCTTATTTGTCCTACCTTAAATGTCTGCCCAGTTTTTCTCTACCTTCTCCTGGTCTATCCCTTTTCTCAGATGCAACGTGGCCTTGTGAATTAGTCCCCAGCCCCAGGGCCTGAGACTCCCCACCGCCCACAGACTCTGAGACCTTGGGCCTGACCATGCCCTCCTTTCTAAGTACCCTGCAAAGACTTTCTGAAGTCCAAATCTTGCAACTGAATCCCATTGGGAAGATGAGAAAGGAAATGGAGTTGGGGTGGGGCTCAGAGAGCTAAACCCTTATCTTTTATTCTAGACACTCGGTGGAAAGATGATGTCTAGTGTTGTTACCCAAGAGATACCAAAGTGAGCATGTTATTTGGAAATTCAAGAATAGAAGTGTTCAAAGGTTTGGGTGAAGGGATACTTAGTTTTCAAGCAAACCTTGTAGAACTGCCCGGCCTCTCTAAATTCTGTTCATGTACAATATTGACCAGAATTCAAATTAATTCTTGAAGTGAATTGGAAGAGAAGAGGGTTTAGAAGAAGGTTCTGGCCAGTCAAAGCCAGATGCTGCCATGTGGAAACATGAGCCTTGGATAGACAAAGACAAGCCAACAATTCTGATTTACACACGAAACATCATGATTTTCAAATGGTGGCCAATAATTCAACAGAAACTTGAAAAAAATGTGAAGGCCACAAACAAACACCCCAGGCCTGCAGGCCATATGCCCCTCAGGGTGCCAGGGTAACGCCTCTAACAGGCATGCTCAGACAACATCCGCATTAGTATCCTGGGGCTGCTGCAACAAATTACCACAAACTTGGTGGCCGAAAATAACACAGATCGAATCATTTGTTCTGCTGGCCCAAAGTCCAAAACCAGTTTTGTCAGAGGCATTGAACCAGAACGACTCCATCTTGAAGGAGAGCTGGGTGAAATGAGGCTGAGATCTGCTCTGCTGCATTCCCAGGAAGTTAGGGATTCTTAGCCACAGGATGTTTACGGTTAAGGGAACAAATTAACAATGTTTACCCAGCAGACCCAGGACTTCACAGACCCAGGAACTGCCCCAATGACCCGATATCTTAAGTACAAAAGCATTCTTAGTTTAAGAATGAGTTTACTTTAAAGATATAAATATAGAGTCTTGCAGACGACAATAGTTACACAAAGACGAACAATCCTTTGTCACAAGCCCTTGTAGTAGAGCACATCGCCCCATGATTTCCTTGGCTTTGTTGTCTTATATATAAACAAGCACCGTACCTAAGGTGGGTGCCTTCCTCCTGTTGCTTTCAGGAATGCTCTGCTCTATCTAGGGAGTAGACATTCTCTTATTCCTTTACTTTCTTAATAAGCTTGCTTTCATTTTACTTTGTGGACTCGCCCTGAATTCGTTCTTGAGTGAGATCCAGGAACCCTCTCTGTGCTTTGTGGACTCGCCCTGAATTCTTTCTTGAGTGAGATCCAGGAACCCTCTCTTGGGGTCTGGATCCGGACCCCTTTCCGGTAACAGTTTGACTGGGCTGAAGTCCAGGTGTCGACAAGATTGATTTCTTCAGGGGGCTCTAGGGAGGATTCATTTCCTTGCCTTTTCCAGCTTCTGGGGGCCACCTGTGTTCCTTGGCTTGTGGCCCCTTCTTCATCTTCAAAGTGCATCACTCCAATGTCTGCTCCGGTGGTTCCATTTCCCCTCTGACTCTGACCCTCTGGCTTCCCCCTTTATAAGGACCTTGTGATGACACAGGGTCCATTTAGATATTCTAGGACAATCTAGGACAATATTCATTTCAAGAGCCTTAATCACATCTGCAAAGTCTTTCTTCCATGTAAGGTGACATTCAGATTCTGGGATTAGGATGTAGACATCATTGGTTCGGGGGGGCATTATTCAGCCTTTCAAACCATGGGTCTTGACTGCTAATGGGTCATGAGAACAATTTAATGGATCATAAATAGCATTTAAAAAAATGTAATAGAATAGAATAATAGAATAATCAGAGGCACCACATTTGATACAGGTAAGTGCTGCCTTGTGAAATTTATCTCAGGAGTACTCATCTATAGGTCTACATACTCAAGCACATGTGTCTACAGGGTTCCAGAGATAAAGGTTGGACAACAGTTGGAAAAACATGGCTGTAGAATACCTGTTGAATCACATTGCCTAGAGTGACCCAGTGAAGACAGAAGAGAACTTGGAGTGAGGCAATTGACCATGCCTTCCCTCTGCTGTGTGACCTTTGGTAAATCAATTAACCTCTCTGAGTTTGTTTCCTAGACTGTAAAACAGGGTTATTGTAATGATCAAAAGAAAAAAAAAGTGAAAGTTCTTTGGAGACGTACAAATGTCAGGCAAGGTGGTTAGTGTGGTTAGTCTTTGAGAAGAAGTGAACTGCCTTGAATGAAAGGGGTCTTATATTTGCTGTTCCCTTCACCTTCCACATGATGGCATCCTTGAAACACAGGGAGGTTGCAGGAGGTGGCCTGCTGTGGCAGCTAGAAAAAGGTGCTGAGGATGTGGGGACATGCATTTCAAACTTTAAAGGGCCAGGGTTTCCACGTGAAGGATCCTCTCGTGAAAAGACTATATTGATCTGATTTCCTTTTCCCTTCCAGTGGCAGATCCCCTCCTGACATGCAAGCTCTTTGACAAAGAGGCGTTTTCTAGTCCTCAGAGCAGCTGCACATCATTATAAACAGTCCCTAAGTAAAGGATTGGCCCTGGACCCTGTTGGGTCAATTAGCCCCTTTCTCGCCTGGTTCTTTCCACCAAATTTCCAAAACGTCCAGTCTCCCACCACCCAAAACAGACAAAGAAAACCCTGGTCCCCGCACTCAGAGTTACTACCTTTTATTTAATTTTTTTTTTTTAAGAGATGGGATCTCACTATGTTGCCCAAGCTGGACTCGATCGCTTGGGCTCAAGCAATCCTCCAGCCTCAGCCTCCCAAATACTTTGGATTACAGGCACCTGTCACTGCACCTGACTTTAAAATCACTACCTCTCTTCCTTCCCTCTGCCACCAGATTTCCAGAAGGAGCAGGACATTCTTGCCTCTGCTTCTGCTATTTATTGACTCTGACTTTCAACCCACAATTCCACACACTGAAGCTCCTTTGCTTCATGGCCTCCTAATTGCAAATTCCACATTTTCATTCCAATTTCTTCCTGTGACTTCTCTGCTGTGCATGGTGTTGACCACTTTCTCAGAAACTCTGGGTTTTCCCAGCTTCACCCGGCCTCAGGTCCTGGCTCCTTCCTCTATCTGCTCACATCCGGCCTCTCCCCATCAGTCCCTCAGCTCCATGCTCCCTCTACTAACTGCCAATCATGCGTCCCTGGGTTCTGTTCCCCACACAGGTGCCCCAGGCAATGGGACTTGCAGACCCACACTCTGCCCCAGCCTCTTGACATGCCCATCAGAGTCCTCATCTGCCTTTTGAGAGACAGGGACCCTGGCTGAGCTCACAGTATCTCCATGTACCCAGACACCGGGATCTTAGCAAGACAGGCTGTCTGCTCAAGGTCATGAGAAAGTGGCAAGCAAAAGAGAAGGGTGGCCTTCCTCAGGACGGGCCAGTCTGAAGGAGTCAGAAGAGTGGGGAGGTATGAGGAGCTCTATCCTGGGGCTGAACAGAGGCCCACAGTGCAGCCAGGAAGTGTGACATGAACAGTTCAGGTTGTGCACAAAGACGGGGAGAATGCTGGAGGTTTCTTACGATGACAGGAGTTTCACACACCTGCCTTATTGCTTAGCCTTTGTTTCTTCTCAGGGATGAGCAATGCGATTCAGAAATAAAACTCACTGTGTGGCTGTTGGAGGGGGTGGCACATAGGCTGCCTCACAGCCAGCGCAGGTGAGAAAGTCCCCCCAGGACTCAACAGCAACGGGTTTGCAGCGATAGGTGGCGTTTCCTCTGCCTTTACCCTGGGCCGGCTCCTGGGAAGTGCTTTCTGAGGGCTTCCTGTCTCAGTCAGTCTTTCCAGTAACTTCCAGAGGCACCATTACCCTCCCCATTTTACCATGAAGGAAACCGAGGCTCAGAGAAGCAAGGAAGTTCCCTAAGGTCACACAAGCAGCCCAGAGGATCAGAACACAAGCCCAGGGTATGCAGCTCTGGGAGATAATGAGAAAAGCATCTCTGACTTGGCTTCAGGTTGTACTGAGCACATCTGTAGGCCATGCACACATTCTTTTTTTTTTTTTTCCTAATGCAGGTTAGGGCTTAACCGGAACTTAACTGGAAAGTTCTGCGCACATCTGTATACACAGAAAAATGAAAACTTTAGCAACCAGCTGCATGTCCCAGAGACAATTTTCCAAAGATAAAAGACACTTAGTGACTTCACAAGCACGGCACTGTGATGTCCCCTCCCTCCCCCTTTCATGAAATTCAGATGTCATTAGAGAGGGCTCCTAACCGTCCCTACCACATTGGCCATAGGATGCCTCACTGAGGGGATGCGGTCAATCATCAAGACCACGCAGTGGTTTGTGTGCAGAGGCAGCTACCCAAGGGAACAAAAAATAAGAAAAGACCTAAAAGTGGGCCTGCCCTTGCCTACAGACAGGGAACCAGGTCTTTGTTCTGCTTCCTACAGGGAAGCATGCCCTCGGGGGTGGGTCTGCGGTGTGAAGACAGCCACCTCCCCACTCCAGGGTCTGCGGCTGCAGGTAGGGGAGGAGGCTGGGAGGAGGCCCTTCGGCACTTCCAAGCTGATCAGCGCAGCGTGAGCGCCAGCGTGCGAGTGGGCGCCGCATCCAGATGGTTTCCATTTCCCCAGATAACCACGGAAAACATGAATCAGGCCGGCCCCGCGCTGGCCCAGCTGCAGTGTGGGGGCACACGCCGGTGAGTCACAGGCTGTGCTGCCAGCGCTGTTTTTCACATTTCTGTCCAGGGAACAGTTTCTCACTGGACGTTCAGTTTCTTTAGTCCTCTCTTCCCCCAGAAAGTTGCTCAGACTCTGTCCAAGGGCTCCCTGTGCCCGCAGTGAGGTAACAGCTTTCCTGCTGCCGGTAACACTGAAGAAGGCTGATTGCACAGCTTAGGGGACAAGGTCCCTGCAAATCAGGGACACGGAGTGACTCCTGGTCCTCAGCACAGCCCCTAGAAGAGGGCGCCTTGCAGACCCATTTCACACATGAAGGAAGCAAGGTCAAAGCCGTGGACCGGCCGCTCATCAGCTTCCAGGGCTCTGCCCTCGGAGTCCACGCTCTTAAGCAGGGTGGCATCAGGCATCCCTTCCCCAGCTCACCGAGCACAGTTCCCAAGCCGCCGTATGCCGCACACGTCCCGGCTTCTTCCGGTGGCGATGGCCACGGAGACGCGAGTGTTGTCACTGCTGAATGCAGCAGAAGGGCTAAAAGTGTCCACTCAGCCCAGGGCAGAGGAGCACAAGGTTTCCCCAACTTCGAACAGGCTTCATAGCGTCCCCAGACCCCGTGCCCTCCTTAGAGAGGGAAAGATGCCACCTCCCTCAGAAGCCACTGCCAGGCCTGTTCCTGTACTTTGCACATATTGTCACCTCCAGTCCTACAACAGCCCTCGGCGATGGGCACGCTCGCTCTCCCCACTTTACAGGTGAGGAGGCTGAGGATCAGAAAGGATAAGTGAGCGGGCTGTGATCACTCAGCTACTGAGCGACAGGGCCAGGATCTGAACAGAGAGCTGGTGGCTCCAGGATCTGCAGTCCTGCTGAATTCTGGCGTTCCTCCCTCCTCTGACCCTCCAAGGCTGCCTGCACCTGTGGCAGAGAACACTGAGCTGCCTTTGCATAAATGCAGTCACACCGTGCTCTGCTTTTCCACGGGGCTGTTTTCTTGCTTGACTTGGCACAATTCACATGCACATGCCACAAAATGACAGACCATATATAAGGAGGTGGTCCCACAGATTATAGTGGAACTGAAACATTTCTATTGCCAGGCCCCCCGGGGCTTTCTGAGTACAAGAGGGCTGCCTTTTTTTTTTTTTTTTATCAGAGCCATTGCTGCATTGTAGCACAATGACTGTATTTTTAAAATTAATTTAACCTAAGTGCACAGTGGTTGGGTTAAAATCTACAACAGTGTACAGTCATCCCCAAGGTCTTCCCATTCACCAGCTACTCACTTGCTGACTTACCCAGGGCAATGTCCACTCATGGCAGTCCTGCAAGCTCCACTCATGGCAAGTGTATACGATTTTTTATCTTCTATACCACATTTTTATAGTACTTTTTCTACATTTGGATATGTTTAGATACACGCACACAGCACTGAGCTACAGTTGCCTACAGTGTTCAGTACAGTAACATGCCGTAGGACTTCGCAGCCCAGGAGCAACAGACTGCACCGTATAGCCTGGGTACGCTGTAGGCTACACCACTTTTTGTCACCAGGGACCAGTTTTGTGAAAAACAATTTTTCCAAGGCCCAGGGAGGGTATGGGGGAATGGTTTTGGGATGAAACTGGTTCACCTCAGATCATCGGGCATTAGATTCCCGTAAGGAGCACACAGCCTCCATCCCTCACATGCACAGTTCATAATAGGGTTCACGCTCCTATGAGAATCAAGTGCTGCTGCTGATCTGATAGGTGGTAGAGCTCAGGAGGTAATGCTCGCTCACCCCCTGCTCACCTCCTGCTGTGCGGCCCAGTTCCTAAGAGGCCACAGACTGGCACCAGCCCGGGGGTTGCAAACCCTGGGCTATACCACCTAGGTTTGTGTAAGTCCACTCTAATGTTCACACAATGATGAAATTACCTAAAATGCATTTCTCAGGACACATCCCTGTCTATTATTTATGTATTAAATCTGAATGGTGAAATACTATATAATGGTGTGATATGGTGTGTCTCTTCCCAACTCTCTGTCAACGATACACATTGGTAGCTTAAAATCAGCTGTGGTGGAAGTATTTACACCATGGAAATTGGCAAACACTACAAAGAAGGTGGGTTTTTTTCCCCATTTTTCTTGGAGAGCTGATTCTTAAACATTTATTAGCACCCCAATGGACATAACATGCACGCAGTATCTTTTGTATTCAAAACAGCATTTACAATATCATCCATGTAAGTAAACAGGATAAACAGATGACCTTAAATCTAGAAATCTAGACTTTTGGAAAGTCTAACTGAAGATTCTAGAATTGTAATTGAAGATTGGGAAAATAAATAATCCTCACAGCATTCCTACAATTAACCTTGGGAAGTGAATGAGAAAAGAAACTAACTTTTATCTGACGAGTGAGAGTCCTCTTAAATTATCAGACCCAGAGAGACTCATGTCTCTCTGATGAGACAACAATCACGTCCTTCTCCCCACTTAGAGCTACGTCTTCCCCTCTTGAAACTGCTTGGTACCTACTACAGGTGGCTATAAATTAACCTAATAATGCTGCAGCAGACACTATAACCCACACCCTGTAGCTGAACAGTGGATTGTCAATTAACCCATCAATGTGATTTCTGTAAGCCAATGATAATTCCAGACAAATGACTTTGCAGGCCACTTCCTGTCCCCCCACCCCACCTTTTTTTTTTTTTTGCCTTTGAAAACCTGCTTGTGACAAAGGCCTCATGAAACTCACATGCAAGGTAATTTGTGATTGAGTTTCCCAGGCAGCTGTTCTCGCTTTGGCTCAAGTCAACTCTCAATGACATTTTATACCTCAACCTCTTCCTTTGAGGTCAACAAGATCTACCCTTTCAAACAGCTCTTGAGTCAGCCCCAAATTGAGTGTGGCTGCAGCATCCTTTTAGAGGCTCAGACTTCCTCAGTGCAGATGAATCAGACCAGAGGTACATCGTGTTCATTAGCAAGAAAGTGGACCGGGTTCTGGGGTTGTCCCTTTGAAAGACTCCAGAGGAAATTACAAATTATTTTTCTGTGGGGCCACCCTGAAGGGCTTCCTGCCTCCACTCTGGACACCAGTGGGCTTTAGTCATAAGACTCACCCAGTTGGTGGAAACTGGGCACACAGAAGTATGTGGCCAACTTGGAAAAGGCGATGAAGACAATTCTCGCTAATGCAAGAGCAAAGAGATAAATGAGGACAGAGTAGCTTGCAGCTGGGAGCAGGAAGCAAGGCCAGGCCCTCGGGACTTTCTGAGTACAAGACAGCTGCCTATTTTTTTTTTTTTAAAGAGAAAATGCTAGATAATAGGATTGGAGTTCTTTCAAGGTGCCCTTCTTTACAGCTTTTGTTGTTTTGAGAAAAGCCCAATTTGTTTTGTTTTGTTTTGGAGACAGGATCTCACACTGTTGTCCAGGCTGGAGTGCAGTGGCACCATCACGGCTCACTGCAGCCTCGACCTCTGGGGTTCAAATGATCCTCCTGCCTCAGCCTCCCAAGTAGGTAGGACTACAGGTGTGCACCACTACACCCAATATTTTTGTGTTTTTTGTAGAGACAGCATCTTACCATATTGCCCAGGCTGGTCTCGAATTCCTGGGCACAAGCAGTCCTGCCTTGGCTTCCCAAGGTGCTGGGATTACAGGCATGAGCCACTGTGCCTGTGCAGAAAAGCCCAAATTTAACAAAGCCTCATTCTAAATTCTCAGGTGTTTCTTGATGACCCGACCTGTGTAAGACAGTCACAGAGGCCTTACAAGGTGCTGGGGAGTCCTGGGGGAGCGAGGCAGGAGGAGAATGCTGTCTGCATGCCCTCAGTGGGTACGGCCAAGACCAGGGTGGGGCAAGGCAAGGATAGCTGGAACAGGAAGCAGGTACAAGTGGCCAGGCCTGGCCACCCGGGCTCCTTGGGAGTGGCCAGAGAACTCCTGAGAGCAGAGTCCAGGTGTTTGGGCCCAATCCTGATTATCTGCAGGCCCTCAAGATCCTCCAGAGCACTTCTGTGCGGCCTTGGCAAGGTTCCCTCAGAGTGTGGGCTGGAAGGAGATGGACAGACATGGCTTCCCCTTCGGGAGACAAAATAAAGAGCTCCGTGCTGACCAGGGAAAGGCTGGCGCGGGTTGCTGAGGCTGGCAGGAGGCCCCGGGTCAAGCCTTGGTGGGGCCTAGATCCGAGGTCCTGACCAGTGCCACCACAGGCCAAGGCCAGCAGTGAGGCCCAGAGGCTGAGCCAATAGCTGTGATGTGGAGGGGTCTGTGGTGTGGGGAACCTAGGGGTGCAGAGGAGAACTTCAGGCTCATAAAGAGAAACGGGAGGTGCAGTTCTCCTACAGGCCGGTGGGACGGTTCCCACAGAGAAAGAAAAATGCTCCAAATGATTTAAAATGTTTCCTTTGATTATTTTGAATTATGGATGATTGTTAGTTTCTTCATTTTATATTCTCTTCTATCAGACTATTTTGTAAACCACCAAAATGAGGACTAAGAGTCATTTGTTGGGTGAAGAGAGAGGTTTGGAGGAAAGGACGTGGGCTCCCCGGGAGGTTCCCTATGGGGACTCTAATCACAGACACCTTTGTACCACTTTCCCACACCCGTGTGGTGCCCTAGGTTCTATGGAAACTGGAAAAAGATGTGCCACATTACGGCTCGTTTTAATTAAGAACTGGCCCAGAGAGTTTAGTACAGAAACTTGGAACAAATAAATGATGCATATCCAGCCAACATCACATGAGAAGTCATCAGGAGGAATCAGGAAACGGCAGATCCAACTTTGACCCAGCAACTTCACCGAAGGGTCCAAATGCTGCACACTGTTTCCCTCTGGAGCCTCCTCAGCATGTCCAAATGATGAAAGACCTCTCCCGAAAGCCCAGAATCTGGAGGAGAGGCATGATGTGTCCAGAGGGATGAGAGCATCCGGCAGGGCAGGAGCAGGAAAGAAGCAAAGTTAGATTGAAAAGCCAAAAACGTCTTCTCCCTCTGTAATGGGAGCTTTAGGAAGGAAGGTGGGCAGGACACCCAGGAGTCCCTTACTAACGAACAGTGGGGGCTGGGATGGGAGCCTGGTGATGCCTGGACTTTCCGTGGCTCTGTGACATGGACAGCAGCTGCCAGAGGAGGGAGGCCAGGCTCCATGACAGCCCTCAGCTTTGGTGTGCAATTTAAGAAGTGTTCCTAAAGAATCTCCTGTCTTCCAAAGATCTGCTTCATGGATGGTGCTAGGGTCTGAAACCCCCACTCTAGACACTCCTTTGAATGAGGTTACTGGAGAGCCCTTCTGCCTGTGATCATGCCGCCTGGAAGGTCATCTGTCCTCATCTGGAGAAGGGTGGTTGTCCCAGAATGGAGCGAGTTAGTACCTGCCCCCAACGGGGCATGATGTATGTTTTTTAAAAGCTTAGTTTCAAGAATCTAGGCTGGTAGTTGTGGGGCTTCAGGGAGGGCCAGGGAATGTCAGGGAAGGAGTAAAAACAGGAGCAGTGGTAGATCCAGGGCATCCTATTCAACAATTTCAGCGGCAGGTACACTAAGGCTACATACAGTATGTGTAGGTCTGATGATGTTTGAGAATGAGTCGAAAACCTTTGCAAAACTAGTTTTGTTTGATTGTTCCATTTTTTAGTGCCTTATCTTAAAATTTGGCCATCTGGAAAGATGAGAAGTAGTATCTCACCATGTTTTAATTGACAACTTGTGAGGCTGCATATCTTTTCAAAAGATTGTTAGCCATGTTGGTATATTCTGCTGTCAAATGACTACTCATGCTTTTTGTCTGTTTTTCTATTAGAGTGTTTCTCTTTCAGTATATCTGTTTCTATCTATCTAGCCATCCATCCATCTACACCTATTTTGAAGGATTTCTTTATAGAATCCAAACACTAATCTTTGATCAGATCATAAGTGTTTTATGTAGCTTCCCTTAAACAGTGACTTAACTTTGGCATTTCCTTGTTGTGAAGGAGTTTTCAATTTCTAGTTAGTCAGATTGATCTTTCTTTTTCTCTGTGTGTTTTCTTTAAGAAATGTTCTTTTGCTCTAAAGGTACAGTATTTTCCTAGAGTCTCTTCTAAAAGTTTTCAGGTTACACGTTTTACATTTAAGTCTTTTATCTAATTGTCCTTGATCAATTTTCTAAACTTTCTGTTCCTCTGTCACTGATCTTCAAATACCATCACGGTTGTAACTAAGTTCCTGTATGTGTGTGGGTATCTTTCTTGGCTCTTGGTTCTGCTCCATCAGCAATATTTATATTTACCGAAGTCAGAAACTCACTGTTTTAAATGCTAGAGCTTTATACTAGGTCTCAATATTTGGGTGAGTCCTTTTTTTGCACTCTTTTCTAAATAGCTTGGCCATTTGTGGCTATTTACTTTTTTTTTTTTTTTTCCAGAAGATGGAATTTCACTCTTGTTGCTCAGGCTAGAGTGCAATGGCATGACCTCGGCTCACTGCAACCTCCACCTCCCGGGTTCAAACAGTTCTCCTGCCTCAGTCTCCCGAGTAGCTGGGATTACGGGCACCTGCCACCACGCCCAGGTAATTTTTTGTATTTTTAGTAGAGATGGGGTTTCACCATGTTGGCCAGGCTAGTTTTGAACTCCTGACCTCAGGTGATCCACCTGCCTTGGCCTCCCAAAGTGCTGGGATTACAGGCGTGAGCCACCATGCCCGGCCTATTTACTTTTTCATGCAACCTTTAGAATCCACTTGTCACATTTATTAAAAACCCTGTTAAGAGTTTTATTGCCCTAGCATTAAATTTACACACTAATCTGGGAGATAATTTGAATCTTCCTCTCTGTGAATATAGTTTTTCTCCTTCTCTGGTTTTCTCTCCCTCTCTCCGTTTATTTAAGGCATGTTTTATATCCTCCAATGCAGTTTTATTATTTTCTTGCCGAACAGCTTTTATTTTTACTTACTCCTTGAAACTTTTGAGCTTTATGTTATCATGAGTGCAATCAGTATTTAACTTTGTTACATTTTGTGATTTGTCTTTTCTGGTGTGCAGGAATGCTGTTGCTTTTTGGATATTGATCTGCTATCCCAGAGCTTGCTGAATTCATCTTTTAAGAATAATAGTACATAGAATATTTTAATTTCATATGTCAGTGATTATTTCCTCTGTCAATGATAGCAATTTGGTTTCTTCTTTTTCAATTTCTTTGCCTCTTATTTAATTTTTCTTTTGCTATTTCAATGTCTGGAACTTCCAGTAAAATGATAAATAGAAACTGAGACAGTAGGATAATTTTTTTTTTTTTTTTTTGTCTCTGACATTTCAGGGAATTAAAGAGAATATTTCCATAGCCTCACCATTTGATGTGGGGTTTCTTGTGATCTCCTAAAGCCTTGACCAGGTTAGGGAAATTTTCTTGTGTTCCAGGTGATAAGTTTTACTAAATGTATTTTCTATATATATTGAGTTGATTGTATGATCCTCCCGTTCCATCTGATACTGTAGTGAGTTACATTAATAATTTTGTAATGTTTCACTATCCTTGTAGTACTGGTATACATATCACTTAATTATACTTCAAAAAATCTTTCAAACACATTGCTGGGTTTGGTTTACTAATGTGTCATTTAGAGTCTTTGTTTTCATGTTCATAAGTGAGATAATTTCTTTTATGTCATCCTCATCTGATATCAGTGACCTAACTTATAAAATGAGCTGGAACATGTTCCCACTCCATCTGGTTTCTGGAACAGTCCAGAAGACAGGGATAGTCTGTTCTCTTCATGTTTGAGAAAACTTCCCGTAAAATTGTTGAAAGTGAGACTGGCCCGTATATTTCTTTTCTCATGCTGTGTTTTAATGTTGAAATCAGTATGAGCCTCTTTTAAAAGCGAATTTGATCCATGTTTATGGACACTGATCCCATTTAATCCTACCGTCTGGTCTGTGGGTTCCTAACTTCCCTCTTCCACTCATCCCTTTCCCGACTGCTGTGAGACGGATGGGATCTGCCTTTTCCCTTCCCGCCTCCACATTTGTGCTTCCTTTCGTGCCTTTATCGAACGCAGCATGTGTGCGTGTGATTGTTCTCATTTAAGTCTTCGCTTCTCTTATACTTTCACACTTTCATCGACTCCACTTCTCCCTCTCTCTGTGCTACATTCAGAATGATTTCCTTAAATCTTTGTTTGCTCCCTTTTTTTCTAATCTACAGCTTAATCTTCTCATTGAATTTTCTCTTGAATGACTATATTTTTCTCAACATCAGCAGGTTTATTATTTGACTTCTTTTATAAGCCGCCAGCTTTTCCTTTATGATTTGTATGTCTTCTTTTATCTCTGTAATGTTTATAAATATGCCATTTGGGGTCATCTTTAATAGATTGTCCTGTGATTTTTATTTCTTACCCATTCATCACAGGTACTGATCCATCCTCGGTGGTGAATTTCCTAATGTATTTCGTATTTTTAATTGTGAGTTCATGGTCAGTGGGTGTGGCTGAATCTCTGAGTCCCAAATCCACCAGCTAGGAAGCTTTCCTGGCACAGGATGTTATTTGCTTCAGGATCTAAGAGGATTCGCTGGACACAGACCCATTATTCTGTTCATTTCTAGGCTCAGGATTTGAGGTGATTTCCCAGGGGGACAGCTTTTCCTCCACTGGAGAGTAGTCTTCCTTGCCCTCTGCATAGGGAGCAGAGTTTTCCTAGGTCCCTTCTTACAGAAGAACAGCCATTCAAGGGCCCCTGCTGCATGCAGGTATATCACTTCTGTTTCCCCAGCCAGAATGTGCCCACAGTCCTGTCTCCTGCCCTGTATGGGCATGAAAACTCAAGCACAGTGCTCAAGCCACTTATTTACACTGCCCCAGCATTGGCTGTAGAGTGTCATCTTAGCTTTGTGCCCTCTTTACATTTGGGGCATTGGACATTGCCCCTTCTTGCTTTTAAACATGGCTGTGCATTTATTATGAACATTTTCTTCTCCTGATCCAAAATCCTTGTGTGCAATAGTGGAGGAGAACATGTCAGGCTGAGTGACCTTGCTTCCAGATGTCCTTCCATTTACTCCTTAACATCTTAGAACCTGTATCCATCTGCACCATTCTATCTATCTATCTATCTATCTATCTATCTATCTATCTATCTATCTGATGGCAGACCTGAAACACCAATGACTTCCAGCCACTAAATTCAGCAGCCCTGTGCTAAGCCTCCTGGTGGCCGGCCTTTCAGCACCATTCTAGACGGTGGCTCCCTTCTGAGTACACTTTTTGCAGGACTTCCACAACACGCCCTCATTTCCCTCTAGTCCTGCAGGCTGGTCCTGCTTAGTTTCCTTTGAGAACTCGCTTGTCTCTACCAGTTATCTAATACCTGACTTCTTGACAGTATCAGAGAGTCCAGTGATTCCTTTTCTTTTCTAAATAGCACAAAAATAGTCAAGAGCTACCTACATGTTTCCGATAATTGTAAGAAATATTTTCATTGTGAAGCCATCTACAGATACATAAACTCTGCAAAAAGACATGGCTGTTAGAATTACATCCTAACAAAAAATAAGGTAAGAGAAAACAAAAAGGTTAAGTTGAGTATATGGGTAAATAATTTTTCATTTTTTTCTTTCTCTAAGTTTTGTAAACCCGTTTAATGGACTTTTTGGTCAGAATTCAGGTGGAGTTGTGGTTTCCTGACATAATCTCCAAGGCTCCAGCAAACGTCTGGTGGGTACTATTTCCACTCCCTTACAGCCTCTCTCTGGACGTTTATCTCTCGATCTAGATGTTCGGAGGTTGATGTGAGAGGTGAATCATCCGCTCCCTCTATCTTGTGCCATGGGATGTCTACGTGGCATTTAAGGACTCTCCTTTCTCTGCCCACAGCCCAAACTCTCTCCTGAGCTCTGACCTCCCTGGAGGCACACGCTCTTCACACCATCTGCTCTCACACTCTCAGAAGGCCTCTTTCTTCTGACCTGGATGTGTCCTGCTGTTGCCACTTTCTGATTACAGTCTCATATTTACCTCCTTATGTTAAGTCCTGACGTTCACTAAGTGATTGCCCATGGTCTGGGCACCAGAATCTCAATTTTAGAGACTTTTAACTCCTGTTTTTATTCTCTTATCATCATTTTCTCTCCTGGGTGATCAGATGCCTTTTGCTCTTTTAATCCAATTTCCAAGGTTTGTGCTTAGAGGAGTTACATTAGAAACCCACTCTGGCAAAACGAAAGGCTATCAGACAGCTCTGATATCCTACCAAGGTCTGCAGAACCAGACTCAGGCAGAAGCCAGGAGAGGTTTACCATGTCTGTATGTAGATGGAACGGAGAGAGACATTGTTATTTAATGTGAAAACTTGTCTATAGCCACTCATCCCTTTTAGTAACAGCAACAACATCCAAATCTGTAGGGAGATCAATTTTGTTTGTTTAAAAAACTTTTATTTTAGGTTTAGGAGTCATATTCAGGTTTGTTATGTGGGTAAACTCACATCACAGGGGTTTGTTGTACAGATTATTTCATCACCCAGGTACTAAGCCTAGTACCCAATAGTTATATTTTCTGCTCCTCTTCTTCCTCCCACCCTCCACCCACTAGTAGGCTCCAGTGTCTGTTGTTCTCCTCTTTGTGTCCATAAGTTCTCATCATTTAGCTCCCACTTATAAGTGAGAACATCCAGTATTTAGGTTTCTCTTCCTGTGTTACTTTGCTAAGGATAATGGCCTCTTTCTCCATCCATGTACCCACAAAACATATGATTTCATTCTTTTTCATGGCTGCATAGTAATCCATGGTGTATACATACCACAATTTCTTTATCCAGTCTGTCACTGATAGGCAGGCATTTCAGTTGATTCCATGTATTTGCTATTGTGAATAGTGCTGCAATGAATATCCACATGCATGCATTTTTATGGTAAAATGATTTCTATTCCTCTGGGTATATACTTAGTAATGGGATTGCTGGGAAGAATGGGGGTTCTGTTTTAACTCTTTGGGGAATCGTCACACTGCCTTTCACAATGGTTGAACTAATTTACACTCCCACTGACAGTGTATAAGTGTTCTTTTTTTTTTCCCGCAACCTCACAAGCATCTGTTATTTTTATGACTTTTTAATAATAGCCATTCTGAGTGATGTGAGATGGTATCTTATTGTGGTTTTGATTTGTATTTCTCTAATGATCAGTGATATTGAGCTTTTTTTCATATACTTGTTGGCCGCATGTATGTCTTCCGCTGAAAAGTGTCTGTTCATGTCCTTTGCTCACGTTTTTATAGGGTTGTTTGTTTGTTTTCTTGTAAATTTGTTTAAGTTCCTTATAGGTGCTGCATATTAGACCTTTGTCAGATGCATTGCTTGCATATATTTTCTCTCATTTGTTAGGTTGTCTGTTTACTCTGTTAATAGTTTCTTTGCTGTGTAGAAGCTCTTAAGTTTAATTAGATCTCATTTGTCCATTTTTTCTTTTGTTGCAATTTCTTTTGATGTTTTCATCATGAAATCTTTGCCTGTTCCTGTGTCCAGAATGTTATTACCTTGTTTGTCTTTGAGGGTTTTTATAGTTTTGGGTTTTACATTTAAGTCTTTAATCTCCTTGTGTTGATTTTTGTATATGGTATAAGGAAGGGGTCCAGCTTCAATCTTCTGCATATGGGCAGCTATCCCAGCACCGTTTATTGAATAGGGAGTCCTTTATCCACTGTTTTTGTCAGCTTTGTCAAAGATCAGTTAGTCACAGGTGTGTGGCCTTATTTCTGGACTCTCTACTCTGTTCCATTGATCTATGTGTCTGTTTTTGTACAAGTGCCATGCTGTTTTATTTACTGTAGCCCTTTAGTATAGTTTGAAGTCAGGTAACATGATGCCTCCAGCTTTGTTCTTTTTTGCTCAGGATTGCCTTTGTTATTCAGACAGTGCCCCGTCCACTTGCAGAGATTGGGGCAGAGTGTAAGTGGATAGGAAACCTTCCAGACACCCATCACTATGTCTCACCAATGTCAAAAAGGGGCCTGTATAGGCCATTGTTTAGCACAGAATGAATAAGACTTTAAATACACTCTATAAACTATGCAGTACATGTGAGTCCAAGTGCAGGAGAGGGTACAGAACTTTTGTAGGGAACTCAGGGGGAAGGGACCTCAAAATGATGTTAAAGTCTTTGAAGGAGAGAGAGGGCTAAGTAACAGGATATGCAATTCCTCAGTTGTCTGATAATTAGCACATCTGCTAATCTGGGTGCTGTTTCAGTGACAAGGGTGAGTGGAAACCAAGGGGAAAGAGCTGTGTGATATTTGACACAATAACTATTTATGTAAATTAAAAATACACTTGCAATGCAAAATTACACATTTTATAATAACACACATAAACCATAGGATGCAGATTAGGGAAAACAAAATAGTTTAACAAACAGGGCAGGAGAATAAGATAAATTTTTTAGTGAGGAAAAAGGGGTAGGTGGATGGATGGACAAATGCGTAGACAGGAAAAAAATGGGTAGACAGGTAGACAGATTAAGTAAGTGGATAGATAGATAGATAGATAGATAGATAGACAGACAGACAGAAAGACAGAGGACCCAGCATAGACCACTTATAATAGTGGTCCATAAACGAAAGAGTAATTAACTCAAACTTTTGCACCTGAGGATTAAGAGAAATATTAACATATTTGGGATAACAAAGCAGCTATTCCCTAAACTAATTAGGTGAAAACTGAAGCCTAGAAGCAGAAGGAAACATGGTGTCCATCCCCCTTTCTCACCGAACTCCCAGACTGGCTGGGAGGATCGTGGACTTCCCAACACATGTGGGAAGAGGCCCCAGCCAATTTTATTTGAATCCCAAAGGAAAAATTTCCTCATCTGACATCTGGTTTTCATGTCTGTGTGTGTGTGTGTGAGAGAGAGTTTGTGTATGTGAGTATCTGCATATGCACGGAAGAAAAGCATGAATGGAACATTTGAAACTATTAAGAATGGTTGTCTCAGGAGAGTGGTGGGGGGTTAGGGAAGGGATTTAATTTATATTTTATATTCTGCTTAAAACACTTCCAAAGAACAGGTATTACTTTTGCAATAATTTCACATCCACTCAACGGATACATTCATTTCTGGGAAGTATTTCTTCATTTTGGTTGCAACATTTGGACATTGTTTTGAGTGTTTAATGATGAGTCATTAATTTTGCTCTCTGACCAGTAAAGCACCTGAGCAAAGACGAGTAAAACGATCAGCATTCCAGCCGTCTGCCCACATGTGGCTTTCCTTAACAAACTTTGGTATCTTATCTTAAAAATAGCCCTACCCTGGCCGGGCATGGTTGCTCACACCTGTAATCCCAGCACTTTGGAAGGCTAAGGCGAACGGAGGAGGTCAGGGGATAGAGACCAGCCTGGCTAGCATGGTGAAATCCTGTTTCTACTAAAAATATAAAAAAGTAGCCAGGGGTGGTGGCGTGCACCTGTAATCCCAGCTACTCAGGAGGCTGAGGCAGGAGAATCGCTTGAACCCGGGAGGCAGAGGTTGCAGTGAGCCGAGATCACGCCATTGCACTCCAGCTTGGGCAACAAGAGCAAAACTCCGTCTCAAAAAAAAAAAAAGAAAGAAAAAAAAGGCCCTATGCACAATTTTAGGTTCTGGATATCCAAGACATTAGATATTGCTAATATACGCCATTTGATCTGATCAAGCCACTTGAAATCCTAGAATGATTTGAACTGGCACAACAGGGGTAATGCAAATGGGGTTTTAAATATCTCTCATTTCAAAAATTCCTGTTGACAATTTTCTTGTTGAAAGATCATTCTAATTTAGCATAAGAAAGCAGATTCTGACACTCTCTGCTTATTTCTTCAGACAGTTGTGCTGATATTACATTCAGTAGCCGGACTTTGATTTTTTTTTCCATTTTTGCCCTTGTTTATCCGACACTGAATTAGGAGTCAGAGGCTGAATGAACTCAGGAGCATGTGGGCTGGTCATCCAGGGTTCCCCTCCTGTATTAATAAAGCCATTCCTCCCTCGCTGCAAACCAATATAGACTCTACTCTCAGTACTGTGGCCATGCACGATTTTCAGGCCACATCAAGACTTGCACAGCCTCTGGGTTTCAGTGAGAACAGAACCAGCAGTCTTCCTGGACTTCTTCCTCCTACACAGCAACCAGGAGCCAGCTGATCCTCTGCGTATCACAGGCTTTGTCGGGTTGTAAAACAAAACCCTAATGGGTATCCCCCACTGATATCATGCAACACCAGATGGTGTCATTTGATCAAAGAATTTTGCTAACAGAAATCTCAGATTTCTCTCTAAGCAAAATGCCTTGACTTTGTGACTGATTGTGCAAGAATCTCAGGAATTGAGAAAACAGCATCTGTGTTGCTACAAGACTGCAGCTTTGGATCATACTCCTCTGCTTTTAGTTTATTCTCTGTCTTTAACTTCAAAATGTATTTTACAGCTCAAAGAGTTGCTTACTATTTGTTTCCTAGAACCTCAAAAGTCATTAGTTTTTTTAAAAAGTCACTGTGCTTTTGTTGGAAAACAACCTCAAACTCGAATGGCTTCATGCCAGTAGTTGAAAATATTTTACAATAGGCCACTTTCTGGAAAGTCTAATAAAAATCATACTGAGCATTTTTATTCCGTTTTACACTTGTAGAGCATTATCACAATTTAAATTATCTTCATCCAGCCCATATAGCTTCATATTGCAGCCAGCAATGAAGTTCTGCCCACAGTTTACATTTATGACTTTCTTCTGAACTGTAGTATCTGTGTTACTGTTTTCATCACTACTCTTTTTTTGTACATTTTACCACTTTAAAAAAACACAGTAAATCTATGTGTTTTGACAAATGTGTACAGTAGACTAACCACTACCAATGGTCAAGATATAGAATATTTCTCTTGCCATAGAAATAGTCCACCATAGAAATACTTCAATTTCTCTCAAGCCCTTTTCTGCTCAATCCTTCTCCCCATCCCCAGGGCTAGCAATTGCTGATCTGTTTTGTCCTTATGGTTTTGCCTTTTCCTGAATGTCATGTAAATGGAATCAGATTTGTAGCATTTCAATTCTGGCTTCTTGCACTTAGCATAATGCCTTTGAGATTCTTCTGCTTAAATCAAGAATTCATTCCTTTGATTGCTATCCAGTATTCAGTCGTATAGATGTATCAGAATTTATTTACCAGTTGAGGGACAGACACTTTGATTGATTCCAGTTTGGGGCAATTATGTATATAACTTTGATGAATAGCTATTCACTACTGGGTCATCTGGTAAGTGTGTTTTAACTTTAAGAGTTGCCAAGCTGTTTTCCAAAATAACTATACTATTTTTTTTTCTTTTTCCTTAGCATGTCCACCTTTTTTCATGCTTTTGTGGTGAAATACACATAAGATTTAGCATCTTAAAAAAATTTTAAGTTCACAGTTCAGTGGTATTAAATATATTAATAACACTGTGCAACCATCACCACCTTCCATCATCATAACTCTTTTTTTCTGTAAAACTAAAGCTCTATTCCCATTAAACAATAACCCTCCTTTCTCTTATCCCCTCAACTCCTGAAAACAACCATTCTATTTTCTGTGTCTAATTTTGACTAAGTATCTCATATAAGTAGAATTATACAGTATTTGTCATTCTGTGATGGACTTAGTTAACTTAGCAGAATGTCCACCAGGGACATGCTGTTTATCCATTTTGTAGCATGTGTCATAATTCCCCTCTTCTTTAAGGCTAAATAATAATCCATTGTATGCATATACTACATTTTGCTTATTCATTCATCCATAATTGGACACTTGGGTTGCTCCCATGTTTTAGTTATTATGAATAATGCTACTATGAACATGGGTGTACAAATACCTCTTAAATATCCTGCTTTCAATTCTTTTGGGTGTATCCCCGGAAGTGGAATTACTAAACCATATGGTAATTATATTTTTAATTTTTAAGGAACTGTCTTACTCTTTTCCACAGCAGCTGTATCATTTTGTGTTCCCATCAACAATGCACAAAGGTTCCAATTTCTCCACATCCTTGTTGACACTTGTTATTTTTTATTGTTGTTGTTGTTTTAATGGTAGCCATCCTAATGGGTGTGAGGTGGTAACCTATTGTAGTTTTGATTTGCATTTCCCTTACGATTTGTGATATTGAACATCTTTCCATGTGCTTATTGCTATTTGCATATCTTATTTGTTGATATGTCTATTTAAGCCCTGTTCTTACTTTAAAATCTATTTGTTTTTTATTGGTGAGTTTTAGGATTTCTCTATATATTCTGGATAATAATCCCTTATCAGAAATATTTGCGATTATTTTCTTCCACGCTGTTGGTTGCCTTTTTACTCTGTTGATACCGTCTTTTGAGGCACAAACTTCTAACTTTCATGAAGGTCAATTTGTTTCCTTTACTTTTGCTGCCTGTGCCTTTGGTATCATATTCAAGAAATCATTACAAAATTCAATATTATAAAGATTTCTTGATGTTTGATTCTAAGACTTTTTGTATTTTCGGTCTTACATTTAGGTCTTTGATCCATTCTGAGCTAATTTTTGTATATGGTGTTGGGTGAGAGTCTAACTTTATTCTTTTTCATGTGGATACCCATTTTCACAGCAACATTTATTGAAAAGACTGTCCTTACCCCAATGAATCATCTTGGCACCCTTGTCAAAAATCATTTGATCATACTTACAGGGTTAATTTCAGGGCTGTCTATTCAATTCTATTGGTTTTTATGCCAGTACCACACTGTTTTGAGTATTATAGCTTTGTAGCAAGTTTTGAAATCAGGAACTGTGAGTCCTCCAGCTTTGTTCTGCTTTTTCAAGATTGTTTTGGCTATTACAGGTCCCCTGAGATTTCATACAACTTTTAGGATGGGTTTTTCTACTTCCTCAGAAATGTCATTGAGATTTTGGTAAGGAATACATTGACTGTGTAGATCACTTCAGGTAGTATTGACATCTTAACAACATTATTGACATCTTAACAACATTAAGTCTTTTAATCCATGAATATAGTTGATATACTTATGTCTTCTTTTATTTTTTAAATTAATACTTTGTAGTTTTAAGTGTACAAGTTTTTGCCTCCTTTGTTAATTCATATTTTATTCTCTTTAATGAAAATTGTATTCCTATTTTTTTCCAGATCATTCATCATTAATATATAGAAATGCAACTGATTTTTAAGCTGGTATAAGTTTAAATTAGAATGCTAAAATTTAGGATATAACCTTAGGATGTTATCTGTAATCCCCTTGGTAAACAAAAAATAGCTATAGAGTATATGCAAAACAAAATGAAAAAGGAAATTCAACATTTTTACTACAACAATCAATTAAACACAAAATAAGATTGTAATATAGTAAATGATGAACAAAAAAGGCATATAGAAAATAAATCTCAAAATGGCAGAAGTCCCCACTTAACAGTAATTACTTTAAATGTAAATGGATTAAACTGTCCAATCAAAAGACAGATTGGCAAAATTAGGGGGAAAAAAACATGATTCAACTATACATGATCTACAAGAGACTCACTTCAGTTCCACAGACACAAATTGTTTGAAAGTGGAGGATGGAAAAAGATATTGTATGTAAATAGTAATCAAAAGAGAGCAGGGTAGTATTCTACAAATTTATCTTAGCACTAGTTTCACTGTATTGCATAAGTTTTGTTATGTTGTATTTTTGTTTCTATTTGTCTCCAAGTATCTTCTTCTTGAAGAGTTTATTTTTAATTAACAAATGATAATAGACAGGAGAAATACATTCTGGTGATCTACTGCACAGTATGGTAACCATACTTTAATAATAATGTATCATATATTTCAAAATTTTGAAAATAGCGGATTTTAAATGTTGTCACCACAAAGAAATAAGTATGAGAGGTGATGGATATATTTATTAGCTTAAGTATTTTCTAATTTCTTTTGTGGTTTTTTTTGGATCTATTTGTTGTTTAAGAGTGTGGTGGTTAATTTTCACAAATTTGTGAATTTTCCAATTTACTTCTGTTACTGATTTCTAACTTCATCCTTTTGCCATCGGAGAATATATTTTGAATGATATCTCAAATAAATCTCAGAATGACAGAAGTCCCCAGTTAACAGTAATTACTTTAAGTGTAAGTGGATCAAACTGTCCAATTTTTAAATTCATTGATACTTAATTTGCGGCTTAACATATGGCATATCCTGGAAAATGTTCCATGTGCACTTGGGAAGAATGTGTATGCTATTGTTGTTGAATAGATTGTTCTGTGTATATCTGTTATGGCTAGTTGATTGTGTTATTCAAGTCTTCTATTTCCTTCTTTATCTTTTGTGTCATTCTATCCATTACTGAGAGTGCGATTTTGAAGTTTCCAACTATTATTGTAGAACTGTCTATTTCTTCCTTCAATTCTGTCAGTTTTTGCTTCATATGTTTTAGTGGTCTATCATTAAGTATGCAAATGTATGTCACATTTATATCTTCTTGGCCAAGCTTGGTATGAGAGTCTTAGGAAGGCAGACTTTTCATTCTAGTTAAGAATCATTTCACAAAATTTAGAGTTGATATACAGTTCATATGGCATTGCTGGGTTGACATAGTTCTTGCTGACATGTTCTATCTTGGTTGGTTGGATGGTTGGCTGGTTGGTTGGTTGGGTGGGTAGGTGGGTAGTTGGTTGGTTTGTAATATTTCTTTTCCAAATAATGTATGAGTCATTGTTGGCTAACATAAACAAAAACTTGAGTACTGAAAGTAGCCTCAAATTATGTTCCACATGGCACTATCTGAAAGAGGGGGCATAATTTTTTGTTCTGGAAGGAACTGGGGGGCCATAATATCCAAAACCAACCTCTTGATGGCATATTTCTTCCTTCTGGGTTTGATTGTGAACAACTGACCTCCAAGGGAGGCTCAAATCAAGATTCTTTTTATTCTTTCGTTTAACGTCTATCCTGTTTCTTCCAATAATCCTAGGTCTCTGCTAGTATTCATAGCTGGCAAAACAATAGAGGACTATCATTTCTTGGGAGAAATGATGTTGCTGCGCAGTACAAATTTAGTTATAACTCATGACGGTTTAGTATTTGTTCCACGGTTTCACATTTTGAAATATTCAGTATTCATACTGAATTTTAATATTTGTAGTAATGAAATAGTCAACATTCATAGTATTGTTTTCATATTTGTTATTTTGGACTCTTTGAAACTTAGAAAAAGCAAACACATAATAATGTCTCATCATCCTGTTTCCTGCAAAAATCTTTCATTGATACTCTTCTTATCGTTTACATATAAACTATTTACTTTGGGGTAGAATACATAACAATTTCAGAAATTGGTTACTTGTGGAGAGGGAGGGAATACAGAGGAAGGAATGAGTGTCCTTTAGCTATATCTGTTATGTTTTATTTTTCTACTTAAAGGAAATGTGAAGTAACTAAAGCAGAATGTTGGATTAATTCAACTCTGGAGTTGTTAACAAAATCATACCCATTCTACTGGATGATGGTTTAGAATAAACTTGCTAAAGAGGAAATCCACACTCTTCCCTAAATGAGTCTCCTATGCAACAACAACAGGGAAAAGAGAATTTCAGACATTTCTTTGCTTTTTAATTTATAAAATGAAGAATATTTTATTTGGATTTTGTTTCCCAGAGGAGAATAATAAGAGAAGGTCCATATTACTTAAGTTTGGAACATACTTTATTGTATTATGATTATTTGACATCGCTGTATATCTTAATCTGAGTCCCTCTCAGGAAACAGAGCTAAGACAAGGCTTGCATGCAAGTAGTTAGATCAGAAATGTGATCCCAGTTAGCAATAATAGATAACAGAGTAGAATGAACCAGAGAAGGAGGGAAAACCAGTACAGGTGGGATTACTAAGTTGGTCACCATTATGGGTAATTAGGATTTGATCTAACCAGACTCTTTTGAGAAGCCATTAGAATGGGCCTTAGAATTGTCTGCTGGATAGATGGATGGGGGTATTATGCATCAACTCTCATTTCCTATGGGTCAAGGTTTCCTCCTGAGGATGTTAACTCAACTGCACTTCCAGGTTGAAGCAAAGGTGAATGCCAGGCACCCACATCTTAGCCCTGTGGCAAAAAGCCAAATAAATGTGATATAGCTGTGGAGGGAGAGAGAAGCCACAGAGGGTGACTAAGAAGTGGGCTGAGAGGGTATGAAGCAGGGCACAGTGCATCTGGTATACTGCCTAACCCAGTGTATGTTGAAGGACATGGCAAAGAAAGAGAAAATGAATAAACTTTTGACTTGGGGTATGATCTGGACATAGACTTAATTAATATCTTGTTTTGACTTATTTCAAAAGGTTCTGAGGACAGCGGAACAGTTACCCCTCAGGTGGGAGCAGGTCTGGTCTGATACGGTGATGTGGACTCACCCACAAGGAAGTTTAGTAGTAGCCTTCTGACCAGCTGTTGTTGAGCCCAGTGGGTAACAAGAGACCAGAATCAGAGGAGTGTAGGGGACACCAGGAAAGGTTAACCTCTCTCTTCCTTTCCCCACATTTCTCTCTTGGTCCATGGAGGCAGTAAGTTCTGCCTCTGTCTCCTCATTGGAAATGTTGAGGCCTGGGAGTGGGAGAAAGGAAGTATTCTCCCTCTCTGTTCCCTCGCTAGCTCCTTTTTAACTGGAGAGGGGTCAACTACTGGGTCAGATCCCAACTGTCTTTGAACGCATTTGTCATATGATGAGGTATTATGGATAGCATGTTTGTGTCTCCCCCAGATTTACATGTTGAACACCTCGTCTTCAGTATGATTGTGTTTGGACATGGGGTCTTTGGGGGTTAATTAGGTTATGAGAGTGACATTTTCATGATGGGATTAGTGCTTGTAGGGGAAGAGAGAGCATGCATCCTCTCTCTCTCTCTGTCCTGTGAGCATACAGAAAGAGGGCGTCTGTCTGCATGTCAGGAATAGGGGCCCTCACCAGGAACTGACTGTTGGCACTTTGACCCAGCTTCCAGAACCATGAGAAGTAAATTTCTGTTGTTTAAGCCACCCAGCCTATGGTATTTGTTACAGAAGCCCGCACTGAGTCAGACAATATGGGTCAGTAGAGGTGGGTAGGCTCCCCTTGCCTCACTCTTCCTCTGCCTTCCTGCCTTGGGAGTCAAGGACATCAGGCAGCTTAGATCAGGGTCCCTTGCTCAGTTCTGCCTCCAAGCTGGCCAGGTGGACTTCAAGTCTCCTCTACAGGCAATGGATGTGAGGTGGGGGCACCTTTCCTAAGCCACATCCTCCAACTCGGTGTCAGTGAGGGCATCCTGGCATCTCATGGGGCTGGGGAAGATTGCTATCTCTGGCTCTCCTGACCCTGTGCTGTTCCCATTGGCTGTGGATCCTTGTGTGAATCATTCCCTTGGAAGGGCCACAGTGGGGAGAAGGAGTAAATCGCAGGATTTGGGCATCACTGTTCATTTTACAGGACTGCCTGTGTAAACAGGTGGTCTAGAATTTAGGAGTTCTGAGTGCTGGATGTCTCTCCGTATACATTCCAGACGGAGACATGACTAACATCTGGCACAATTCTACAGCCTAAGGTAAATAAATATAAGGACAGGGAATGGAAATGTTGGTTGACTCACTTGGGAATCTGAAACTTCAAAACAGCTGCTCTTCGTATGAGCAAAGTGTGACAGTTTGGAAAAAATAGATATAATATCAGAAAGGATATAGATTCTTTGAACAATACTTTCAAATCACCTGAATCAGTTGGCATTTATAGAAAACTCTGTCTATTCACTGCAGAACATATTGCTTTTGAATGCATGTGGGGTTTTTTGTTTTTTTTTTTTTCCCCCCCAAGAAGGGCCCTATGCTGGGCCATGAACTAAGTCAAAATAAAAATTTTGAGTGAAATGTTATAGAGCTTGTTTTATGGTCACAACAGAATTGAATTAAAAGTCAATGAAAATAGAAGATCTAGAAAGCCTTAGCATATCTCAAGAAGAAGCTGATAGAATTCAGAACTGTGGTTGCCACAGGGAGAGATTAAGTGGAAGGGACATAAAGGAACTCTCTGGAGGATGGAGATGGTTTATCTTGATGAGGTATTGGCTCCACAGGTTTGTCAAAAGTCAATGAAGTATAACTAAAGTTACATGCATTTTACTGTGTATAAATTTCACCTCGATTACAAAAATAACAGGCAACTTCTAGAGCCTTCGCTGGCTAAGAATCTGACAAATATCCTATTTGACCTTATGTCTTCATTTGTACCTGTTGTCACAGCATACTTATTTATATTCCCTTTCATCCCCGAAAGTGTCTTGATTTATGCAATAAACCCTATGTTCACTCTGTCCCTGATGAGTAGGTTACTAAGTAGGGCCCAGAGGAGGTAAGATGCTTCCAGTGCCCATTGGAAGCGGGAGAGGTCAAGTTTAGGTCCAAGTTGGACATTAGATGTGACTACTCTGGGAGAGAAGGTGGGCTCGACTTTGTCTGAACAGTGATTAATATTGGGAGACCCAGATCTCATTGGTTTCACATCCATGACTTTGGGGCCCTCACTCAAAAAAATCCAAAGCATGTATTAAAAAAAGTAATGTGTTAGCTCAAAATGAGATGTAAAATTGGCACACAAGCAACATGGTGCCATGTCCAGGGTTGTGAGCCGTGGAAGATGGAAGACTGGAAGGGGCCCAGGGAAGGAGAGGAGGCCTGTGCTCTCCGGCAAGGGTCCACCTAAGTGAGCTGTCAGGAAGACATGAACCATAGGCAGCCCCTAATCAGAGAGAAGGACATGGGATCAGGGAGTGATCTCAAAACGGACCTAGGATTGTCAGAGGAGACACCACATCCTCAAGAAGAGGCAGAACCTTCACAACTGGAGAAGACCCCACTGCTTCTGAGACTAGGACAAGAGGCTGACTACAAGAGGAAGGCGGGAAGCCTGCTGGAGGCTGGGTGAACTGGGCCAAGTCAGCGGGGAAGCCTCCAGGGATGGCTGAGGGACTGGTGTGTCATGGGAGCTTTGAAGGTGTGAACCTGCAGGCCAAGGCGCAAAAACGAGGAAATCCAGTTTTAAGCTGTGAGGCGAAAGGCGCAGATGCTGGATTTGTGGGGACTATTTAATCTAATAGAGGTTGGATAACTGGTCACATTAAAGGTTATAATAGATGTGTTCATCAGTAGATGATAATGAGGGGTATATGTAACAGATTTTGCATCTCAAACTTTATAAGCCATGGAGAAAACCAAGAAAGACCCAACATAAACATGAAACCCAGCTGCCCAAGCCCAGGTCCCATTCCCTTCCCTGGGAGCCTCTTGGCTGCTGTCTCTTCCTGAGTTAATCTTACACAATATAGCAGTGTTCTTCAATCTTGACTCATGCAAGAGCTGTTCTCAGAGGAAAAATGCTTGCCGACTCTCCAGATGTATCAAATTACTTGCATTTTAATGTTATTTAAATATGCATTTATTAGCATGTTGTTTAAGCACATGAACATGTAAAAATAAAAGCATAGGTACAATTTCCTTATACTTAATGGCTCACTTTCCTTTATAAAACCACATGGACACAATTACGATTTGTGGAAAAATTGTGTGACTCGTTATGACTGAGTTCTTCACCTTTTCTCCCAGTTTCCCCATTTCACCTCTTACCCCATTTGTATAAAGGGCTGGGACTTCATTTACCTCACTTGGAACAACTGTGTTACATGCACTGCTCTTATCTCATTAGTTTATAAGCAAATTGAATGCAATTAATAAGATCATAGACACAATCTCAAACATGCACATAGGAAGCGTGTGACAGCGTCAGCATAAGGTGGTTATACACATGCTCCAGGAGATGCTTATGTTCATTTTGTTATGCTGCCATCATCTCAGGTTTCACTAAGTAGGAAACTACCCCCAAAAACTTAGTGATTTAAAGCAACACTTATTCGTTAGCTCGTAATTCTGTGGATTGGCAATTCAAGCTGAGCACAGTTGGGCAGTTCTTCTACTAGACTTGCCATGGCCCTCTCATTTGGCTGTGGTCACTGGATCCTGGATGGCCTCACTCACGTGTTTGGCAGTTGACTGGGATGGCATAAGTCCAGCTTCTAGCTGACCAGCCCTGCCTTCTTCCCATGGCTGCTGAGTTCCAAAGTCAGCAAGAGAAGACAAACCCTAAGGGGACAACCTTTCTCAAGCTACTGCTCATGCCATATTTGCTAGTGACTTATTGGCCAAAACAAGTGATGTGACCAAGTTTAGCTTTCAGGGAGAAATAGACTCTGTCTCTCAATGGGAGAGAGAACAAAACTTTACAGCCATCTCATTTTTTCAATATGTCAAAGTTATAAAAGTAAAATCTTCAAATTAGAAAATATATATTCAGGCTAGGCGTGGTGGTTAATGCCTGTAATCCCGGCACTTTGAGAGGCAGAGGCAGAAGGATTGCTTGAGATTGGGAGTTCAAGTCCATCCTGGACAATATAGCAAGACCTCTTCTCTCTAAAAAAATAAAAATAAAGAAATACACAAATAAAAAGTTTCATAGTCCATTTATGGACTTCTGAAAACACTTTTTTGAACATCCCTCAAAATGAAGATGAGGAAAAGGGGTCCTTATGCAAGGGATCCTCTTAGCGGAAAAGAATGAGCACTTGTTGTTGCTCTGTGTGATGCTCCAAATGACACTTAGAGATTGACAAGTGATCATTAAGATTCAGTAGCATTTGGACTCAAATGCTGCCGTGTAGATCTTTGCTATGTGATATTAGAAAACATAAAGCACAGGGGAAAGTTCTTAATTTCTGGGATGCCACTAAAAGTCTTCAGAGACAGAGGGAAAGCCCCAAACATAGCAAGAGATCAGACAGTTCGGATCACTGATGACTTACTGCTGGAGTCCTCCACAGCTTAGGGGATGCCTTGGGAGTTAGGAAAGTCGCGGGTAAGAGCTGTGGGAGCAAACGAAGCTTTGGTGTCATACAGGAGGCTTGCATCTTTCTTGAGGTCAGGTCAGGGAAGCTACAATTGGATCATTCCTCAGGCCAAGGGCTGTGGGAAAAAACAATCTACAGTCATTCCTGGAGTTAATAGGTTTTTAATCATGATTTTTTCCAAGAGAGAAAAAGCCCAAACCTTGGTGCTGCTTATACATGAAACCCCCAGGTCCTGGACAGAGATGGTGAGTTGACCGCCAGCTCTGCCCACAGCAAATGCTAGGAAAACTTGTCACTTCCACCTGGGGAAACATGGTCACCCCACAGCCACTGGGTCTAGGTCAGATAAAGGTAGAGTATGAGAAGAACTGTGGCATGTGCTATTTGTTTATCACTAAGCTCTCCCCAGCACAGAAGTGAAGTTTGAGTTATGTAAAAAAGTCTCCCAGTTTCTGGGAAATGATCTGCAACATTGCAGAACAAAACATCCAGATCCAAACTCATAGGTTTACAGGTTCAGGGAGAACATGCTCCGAGGTCAGTCGTGTTCTGGATGTCCCCCTCTGTGTCATAACCATAGCCACACGTGTGCTGCACAAGCAGCTGGAATGTCCAGGATGATCTACATGGGAACGACTGTGTCTCAGCAACATCCCTCAGCTCTACCAACTGGGCAGAGAAGTCCAGCACAGGAGAGAGAGGCACGTTGTGGGACTGTGGGACTTCACAGTCCACTGTGGACATGGAAGAAGCAGCTACAGGACATGTTAGTGAGCAAGTTTCCATGGTGAGCAATGGAAACTCAGCCCCGTGGGGAAGCTGTATGCAGCTTGCCTGAGAGGGCAAGGAGCCTGGGGACTGAACCACCACCTCCCACACACCGTTGGCTTAGGGTGGCTTCCAGGCCTGCCTCGTGCCACAGATGGACATGCTTCTGGCTCATGACTCTCTGCAGGAGGAAGGTTGTAAGCCCCTGCAACAGAAGGCTGTCGGCGTGGAAAGGAACAGTGAGGGCTGAGGGAACAGAGGTGGGGGACTGCTGCTTCCGCCACATCCTGCCCAAGACCAACAATGCCCCACTTAGTGACCTTTCTGTCTTGTTGCTTACTTAGGTTAGCTTGTTGGCTAGCTAGTGAGTTGTAAGTCACTGGAGTTTGGAGTCGTACCTGTAGAATAACCTAGCCTATTCTGACTGATCTGCATGGAAATAAATTCAAATGGACTAACTCTCTGCCAGTGGGCACAAAAGAACAAGAGCTTTTTCTTGGTGGAGGTGAACAAAGTGGGTAGAAGTTTCACCTGGTGGACCGGGGCATCTACGATCCAGTGCTGAGAACATTGGCGCAGCGTGGGAGCTACAAGGGTGGACTCAGTTTGAATCCCTTTTCTCCACTTACTGGTGCTGTGTTCTTGTGAAGTTGGCTTTTGTCTCTAGGCTTTGATTTCCTCATCAGCAAAATGCAGGTGATAATAGTAGGTTCTGAAGACCAATTAATATTTGAAAGCATTTAGAGTAGTGTCTTCTGATTAAACGCTTATTATCCAAACAAACAAAGACAGAGACTCTAAGAATGCACCGCTTCCCAAGAAGTCCAGAAATTTTGGACCCAAGTGTTGGCCCAGCCTGCAGGAAAAACTTCAGGAGAAACCTGTGTGAGCTGACAGACCTTTCCTGGATTTCCCTTACAGTACACGACCTTTCCCCCTTGGCAATCTAACCAAGAGGCCAAATAATATCTAAAGAAATAATCAGTTAAGTGTAACTTGACTGGCTGTCCACAGTTTGGGGTGCAAGCACCACCCCCTAGCCACTTCTCAGTGTGCACTGAGCCCGTCTGCTGCCAATGACACAGAGTTAATAGCCTCCAAAGAAGTCCATCCCATTCCCCTCATAACCTCCCACCTCCTTTCCCCCCAATTCTCCGACTTCCCCACTTATGTGTTCAGGGATCCCGGAGCAGTCATGTGGTTCCGTCCTTGTGAACACAGCAGTAGGGTCAGTTGGAATCAAAGGTTTCCATCTCCACTTGGGTCCAGGCCTTAATTTTCAGGGAATAGTTTCCGGATTTTTTTTCCCCTCAAATATGAGAAAAGTAAATAGAGTTTAGTAGGATGTCTCGGTCTCTTTTGCACATCATTTTGCTTTTCTAAGAAGAGGTTACCTCCCATCCCCATGCCTCTCCTTTGCTGTGTATAGGGTGTTTTGGGGCCAGGAGTTCAGTTCCTCTGACCGGTTATGGAGGCTCTGCGTGCTGACAGCTCTGTCCAGGCTCTGCAGATGCGCTGCTGTGGACCATGCATCTCTCCGCCCTTGCCGAGATTAAGGTCAACATTCTTAAGTATACTGAGATATAGAGTAAAAGCCTAATGTGAGTCACCTCTGATTCCCTCACCTCTTAGTCACAAAGGGAGTGGAAAGAGGAGGCCCTTACTGAGTGCAGTAAGTGGCCACCATCGGTATACTTGGTAGCTCCTCCAATTAGCATACAGCTAAACTATTTACACAGGAGACAAAACTTTTTACCAAACCTAACTCAAAGAGGAAATTGAATTGCCTAATTCAAAGGGAAAAGGGGCAATGACATTAAAAAAAAATTTATACTAAATGACCGGGAACAGACTTTCTTTTTCTGAGACCAGGTTTTGATAAGGCAGAAGCAAGGAGGGAGAGGGCACGAAACCCTCAGCTACAGAAGAGTGTGAAGCCCGCGGTGTGGACGAGAGAGTGGCACAGATCGCTTGGGATGTGGAGTCATTGTTGAACATGCCAGAGAAAAACACCCACCATTAAGGATTTGTTTTGAGGCTATTTGGCAAGGATAAGCAGCTCCCTATCAAATACTTCCCATCTGCTCCAGTTCCTTTGTTCCAGAAGAGATTGTACCAACATGTGGATTTGCTCTTCTTCTTGGGAGTATTCAAACTGAGGAAATGAAGAGAAAAAAAAATGAAAAGATATCCTTACTTCAGGTCAGGAAATAAACTGGCCACTCCTCAAGAATGCAGCCTGATGCTCAGCCCAGCAGTGAGCAGGGCTTCAGTTCCATCTTCCACATTTGAGATCCGTCTGGAATGTGGCGAAGGAGAAGGAGTATGGATTTGAAAAGGGAGTTACACGGGTTAATTTGGGGGGTGTTCAGCCTTCCTTCTTAGGAGCTGAACTTGGATATTTGCTATTAAAATGTTGTTATCCAAATAGAATTTAACCAACTATTCCAGAGTAGTACTTTGTATTTTCATATATCCTAGAAAAGTCTATAAATACGAGACACGAGAGCGCCAGATAGCACACCTGTAACTGCAGATCTCAAAGCGACTGCATCCAGAGTGCAGAGTTGAGGCTCTGATGTCACACGGACCTGGGTTTTCATGCAAACGTTGACACTTTCAGATGTGTTATCTTTAACCAGTTGTGTAAATTTCCCAAGATTTTATTTTTTCACCTGCAAATGGAGGTGGTAACTATGTCCTCACCAAATAGTTATTTTTGAAATTTAATCTGATAATTCATGTACGGGGTCCGACACATCCCCTGATACTTAAGACACTCAATTTCAAACCACGTTGTTGATGAAACTCAACATCTCTTATGCGTATCTTCTTTGACTATGAAGAAATGAGGAACGAAAAGGATCTATTGTTTTTCACGTTGAGATGGGCGAATAAGCACAGCCGCTGGATGATTTCTGTTTGTCTCACAGGACTCACACCCTCAGTATTTCACTGTTATCTCTCTCTTTCACCCTTAATCCCCTCTGTGCACATCTTTAGAGATAGCTGTTTGAAAGCCAACACTTACTTTCCAATTTTCCAAGACATGTTGTGATTTATTTAAGAGGCAATTATAAGTAATGTTAGGGACAAAGGTGCTCTTCATGTTGGGTAAATTTTCACTGAGGTCCTGGGACAGTGGTAAAAATGAAATAAGATCATTCTGGCTGATGAGAAAAGCTGGCTGCCTTTAGACATGTTAAATCCCTGGTTTAAAGCAACTTGAGCTTATCTTGGCGAGTAGTTCTTTTTATGGCTTTTGTTCTTGAATTTATTGAGCTTCTTGGGTCTCTTTTCACTTGTTTTGATAATTTCTATCCATTTCTTCAATATTATTCTTCAAATATATTTCTTCAAATATTCTTCCAACATATGTGTAACTGGAATCTCCAAAGGGGGTTTTGAAAGCTCATTTTGCCTCCCTGTGGTGAAGAATCGGCAGGCATGGGTAAGCAGGGAATCAAATAGACGTGGGTGGGTATTGTATGTTAGAACACTGTTGCAGGAGTTTAGGTGAGCAATGAGCTGGGTGACACTGACCAGGGCGGTGCCAATAGAGATGAAGAGAATTCAACTGATTTGAGCAATATTTGTAAGGCAAACTCATGGCTGTTGTAGTCATGGATGTGAATGAGCTCAGCCACGGTGAACTGTGTATTCTGAGTAGGAGAGAAACTAGGACCAAGCATTCAGCAGTCAGTATTAAATATCTAGGCAGAAGAAGACGAGCCTACAAGAAAGTGAGAAATGTCAATAAAGTCAGGCAGAGAGCCAGGAGAATATGTTATCACAAACATTAAGGAAACAATGTTCTTCCTGAATCACTGAGTGGATGTAATAAAGCAGAAAGCATTCTTTTGACTCCATCTTTTCACCCCAACATGAAAACCTGCCTCTTGACTATACTTTTAGCCCCACAGATTTTTCACTCTATCTGCAGACTTTCTCTCTCTTTTAACTCAAATTCTATGTATGTCTCTGGTTTTTATCCAGCTCCCTCCCTTTCTCTTCTGTCTTCATCTTTTAATCTTAATCTTTTCTCTTTCTCAAAAAAAAACCTTGCTTGAAATGTTGTTATAGATCTTCAAATTCACAGAAGTCCTTTATCTAATTCATAGTCATAACATTTGCTGAAAAATTAATACACACTAAACTGACAGCTAAAACCACACAGTGTAAAAGTTGGTATTGACTGAAGCATTGAATAGAAACATTTACAGCATCATCTCATTCTGTGGGAGATGATCCTTAAAAAAAGTGTGGTTCGGCTCCTTTTAAAAGGCGGGACAATGAAGACCCAGGCAGCACAACGCACCTAAAATAATACGGTGAACCCATATAAATGCATTTAAAACTAGCAAGTTCTGTCCTGGAGACACCACTTTATGCTTTTTTTTTAAATTTTAAGATTTGCAAAAACAAATCTTCGTTCCTAAATTTAGACATTCAAAATTTGGTAGAAAAATAAAACTGGATAGAAACAATGGATAATGGCCACAAAAGGCAAATGTATAATGTCAGAAACAATGACAGGTGAACTTAATGTTAGTTGAGGATTCAGATAGTGATCTTCATGATAAACCCTTCCACATAAATGAAGAAAATTGGCCTTGAGAAAAATTGTTTCAGTAAAATGAGAATAGAGAAAAGGAAAAGCATTTAATTTTGATGTATAGGAAATTGAACAAAGAATTATATTTCTAACGGAATTCACTCTAGGAAATAACTATTTCACAAAAAATCCATCAGTGCTCTTGTGACTCTGATTTGAATGTTTCTATTCAAAATATCATCAGGGTAGAAAAATTCCTCAAGTCAAAACCTCATATTAACCCTGATTTATTTGCAGGGAGTTGTGCAAAACGATCTTCTGACCCAAAAGGTTTACTTAGTGATTTTTCTCTTTTATTTCCAGTTTTGTTTGTGCACATTCTCTCTTCCATTTCTGAACAACATATCTGAGTACCTTTTATATGGTTAATGTTAACAATTTGGTAAAGAAATTATTTACACATATGATGTTTTGTGTTTGGTAGGAAGTTGAAATATTTCTATCTGAATAAACAAAAAGTTAGTCTGTAAGTGCTCAAAATTTTTTTCCACCTGTGAAATCCATCTAATTTTATTCCATATAAATGCATTTAAGATGGGCAGGTTCTCTCCTAGAGCCACCACTTCATGCTTTTTAAATAGAACAATATTCTCAGTGAAGTACATTTCATAGGATTATGTGGATTGCTTTTAATTCATGCCTTTCTTTTAGTAAGAAAAGAAAAATATTCTCCTGGGCTAAAAACTGGGCGGCAAGTCTGGGGATGATGTTTTCCTTCTTATTCCCTCTGCGATTCACTGTATTATTTTAGGCAAGTTGCACCGTCTGGGGCTTCACTATCTCGCCTTTTTAAAGAAGTCAAATCGCACTTTTAAGGATCATCTCCCCACAGAGGTTGAGAAAATCCAGCACTCATGCTTATGAATACAGGAGATGAACTTTAGGCCTGAGCTTTTCCTCCCATTGGAAATCAGGTCTTGAACGGCCAGAGGGCTGGAATTCTGTCATGGAGTCCCCTGTAGCTCCCCGAGGTGACTGAGGGAGGGTACAAATTTTCCCCTTACTGTTGACTGTGTCCTGGAGCCTGGTGGATGAAAGGCTCTCCCTGAGTGGAGGCAAATCATCTCTGAGGTCAGGGAGGTGCATTTGTTACTCTGTAGGCACCTACTGACAACAGTCCTTGGTCCTGGAATATTGAGATGTTATTTACAATAATTTATGGGCATGGGCGGTTGGAGTGAGGATGATGGAGAAAAGCCACAGGCAGCTCTCCTGGGCCTCCCTAGCATGGCTGGAGGCTGAAGCCCCCTCGTTACCTGCCTGAAACCACCTCATCAGGGTGGACTGAAGGATTTGTGTCCTCAGCCACGTCCAGGGCCTTCCTGCAGGTATGGAGTCCCATCTTTTTTTTTTTTTTTTTTTTTTAGACAGGGTCTTGCTCTATCACCTGGGCTGGAGTGCGGTGGCACCATCACAGCTCACTGCAGCCTTGACCTCCTGGGCTCTAGCAATCCACCAGCCCCAGCCTCCCAGTAGCTGGGATCGCAGGCTGGCACCACCACACTCAGCTAATTTTTCTGATTTTTGGTAGAGATGGGGTCTTGCTATGTAGCCCAGGCTGGTCTCAAATTTCTGGGCTCAAGCAGTCCTCCCACCTCAGCCTTCCAAATTTCTGGAATTACAGGTGTGAGCCACGTGCCCAGGCCACAGTCCTGTGCTTTTACTCTTCTCAACATCTGAATAGAAAGTCTTCTCAGATCTTAGCTCCTCATTGGAGAAATAGCCAAGATTCTGGGATCATAAGGAAAACATTTTGTCCCTTAATAGCAGGACCAGATTGTAAGTCAGTGGGTGTTGCCCTGGCTGGGAAGACTCTTGCGTTCTTGGGTCAGGTGGATGGAGCCTTGCTTCCTGAGAATTGGAGCGAATATTCCAGGCTAGAAGACCAGTGGGAGAGGCAGCCCAACCCCTGAGCAGCAGGCTGTGCTCTGCGCCCGCAGGGCCCGTCCACGTGAGGGCCTTCCCTGACAAACCATCTTCTCTGCTTTCAGCCAGGCAGAGGCAGCAGCACCCTTACAGCTGTCCACGTGCCTCTGGTATTGCCTCAATATCTGATTTCGGTTCTGTGTTTCAGGGTGTCAGACAAGTTGGAAAAATTAATTTCACAGGTTTTGGGAATAAAATGTGTGTTACGACAGAATCCCAGAAAAGAAATAGTTTGGAAGTCGCTCTCCATCTTCAGGAAGCACAAAAGGCCAGTTGCCGACTTATCTTGTTAACAGGAGGAGAAGGAAGCTTCTGTAAATCTAGCCCTGAGGATTTCTTTCAAGGCCAGCTGGCTGGACCTCATAGATATCTGTTCTTGGACGTATATGCAAGCTCACAAACCAAGCTGTTTTCAGAAAAGTTCAGCTAAAGGCTGACAAATTCCCCTTTTTTATTTCACTAGAGGAAATAGTCCATTTTTCAGAACACTCATAACTAGAAATTTATATATTATATATATATATATTCTGCTGTAAAAGTGGAATCTGTTTTTCTGACTGTATAAAACTTAGAGTGAAGGCAGTGTCTGGCCTCGATCTACGCCGAGGGCCGGAGCAGTCACGGCCCTCACGGCGGGCGGCTCCACTGCCACTGCGGGCTGGGCTGTCCCATCCGCTCGCAGGACTGACTGTTCTTCCTTTCAAGTTCTCTGTGATTAAGACCAGCCTGTGGGATGCGGAGAAGGCGAAACAGCCCCTCCTTGGGAGCTGGCTCCTCTTTCTTACTCCCACCGCCCACGGGCTGGGATTTCCCATGACCAGACCGGGGCTGGGAAATACCGCCCCCCCGCCTCACCTTCCCCTTCAACACAGCGGCTGGGCAGTGAGGGTCTGGGAGGCATCTTTAAGTTCTGTCCTTGATTTAACTCAAGCAAAACTTGGGCCCCAACTGTCCGAGCTCAGCATGAAGTCCATGCAGTAAAACAGTCCAGAAGTATTCCAGGCAGCCCAAGTCTCCCCCATGGCAGTCACCAAACAGCAACAAGAAGGCGGTGCCTCCTGGATTCCGGCAGATCCTGAGCACTTGGTGGTCCCGGGTGCTGTAATGCTGAGCTCTGTCCAGAGGGGCCGCTGTAGAGCACATCCCCCTGCTCACGTGAGGTATCCGGCTCCGGTTCAAATGCTGCCATTTCCCCCAAAGAAACGTGTGGAGAGGGATTTAGGCAATCGAGTCATTCTTTTAGACACTAACCATGTATGGAAAACCTACTGTCTGGCTGGGCCGGTGGCTCACAACTGTAATCCCAGCACTTTGGGAGGCTGAGGCAGGTAGATCACCTGAGGTCGGGAGTTCAAGACCAGCTCGATCAGCATGATGAAACCCCGTCTCTACTTAAAAAAAAAAAAAAAAAGTAGCAGGGTATGGTGGCACACGCCTGTAATCCCAGCTACTCGGGAGGCTGAGGCAGGAGAATTGCTTGAACCTGGGAGGCGGAGGTTTCAGTGAGCAAGATCATGCCATTGCACTCCAGCCTGGGTGACAAGGCAAAACTCTGTCTCAAATAAATAAATAAATAAATAAATAAACAGCAACAACAAAAACCCACTATGGGATTTCTCAGGCACTGGGAATAGAATAGGAATCAAATCATGTTTTAAAATTCCTCTCCTCTCAATGGAGCTTATATTTTAATAGGAAAGATGGACAATAAATAAAATAACTGAGTACAACAAGCAGGAAAAGTGGGTGTGAAGTGCCGGGCAGGGGGTGATGTTTCAACTCCAGCAAGGAAGCAGAGGGAGCCCTCACCCGGGAGTAATTCTAAGCATGCCCTGCCAGGGGGAGGAAGGAGCCAAGCTGCCGGCTGGGAAAGGATGCTCTGGGAGAGCCACCCATGCAAGGGCCCTGAGGTAGGACTGCACCTGTCATGTGTGAGCAGCCGCACGGCGAGCTCCCAGCCTGAGTGGGTGAGTGAAGGAAGGTTGCAGGAGGTAAGGTGAGCATCATGGGTGCTGGCAGCAGGACGGTGTGGGGCACTGCAGGGGCTTTGGCTGTTTCCTGAATGCAATGGAAGACATTGCTGGGTTTTGAGGAGAAAAATGGCATCGCCTGAAATGTGTGTAGCAGAATCGCAGTGAACGTTGGTTGAGAACAGACTGATGGGGGCAGAGGCAGAAACAGGGAACTCAGTAAGAAGTTTGTAGTTAGAATCCAGGCCACAGCCAACGCTGATGGAGGCTTGGGCTGGGGTGGAAGTGGTGGAGACGGCAAGGTGATCAGATTCCGGATTTGATGTGAAGGCAGAGATGACAGGGTGGAAGTGAGGCTTTCTGGCCGGATCCCCTGGAAGAATGGATTTTCCCTCAGCTGAGAAGCAGAAGGCTATGGGATGAGCAGATTTGCAGGGATAGGTGATGAGGAGCTCAGTTTTGCACTTGTTAAGTCTGGTGTGTGTGTGAGCCCATCAGAGAAGGGGCATTACATAGGCAGGTGCAGACACAGGCAGGTGCGGACATAGGTAGGTGTGGACACAGACAGGGGCCAGGGGAAAGGAGCAGGGGGATAAGACTTGAGAACCATCAGCCCTTGAGCATATTCCAAGTCCTGAGGCTGGATGAGATCATCTGGGTTTTAGGGGAGAAGGGACAGAGAAGCAGTCTCAGGACCCTGCCCTGGGCCACTCCAGTGATCATAGACCAGGGACATGTGCCAGGCCTACAGGGGTCATGACTGGCTCTGCCGGCTGCCCGGTTCCGCCTGCACACATTTGGCTTTACCTCTCGGGGTGCTTTCTCCCCCTGCGGCCCGCATCACTCCAGCTCAGCCCCCAGAATGTGAGTGGTGTGAGGACAGAAAACCTTCTCTCTATTCACAGCTGGGGTATGACATGAAGAAGAGCATCCCGCCCGTGGCAGGTCTCAGGGAGGGTTTGTTAGATGCAGTGGTGCCGTGGGACTAGTCTCCTGGAGGGACTCACCTGCCCCAGCTGCTGGGAGCGTGGGCTGCTGATGACTCCTGGCCACATGCCCTGCCGGGGACTGCCCTGGGAGCTGTCTGAGTCAGGGTTCTCCTGCTCCCAAAGGTGTTCCACAGCCAATGCCTGGCAGCCTGGGGACACAGGACATGGAGGCACAATCCCTGGCCCCAGCTGGGACAACCTTGAAAGACCTTCCCAACTGCAGAGCTACCCGCAGGTTTTGTTGGGCTTTATTTGCAGCCTCATCGTGGGCCAGCTCCCTCTGTGTCCATTCCTGCCTCCCCTTCCCCTACATGGTGGTCTCCTGGGCGCACTTCTCAGTAAACCTTCTTCAGGCAGCTTGGCACCTTCGGTTCTGTTCCAGAAAACCAAGCACACACACTGTATGAACGAACACACGCATGCTCCAGGCCTCAGCCAAAATTCCACCTTCTTAGAAAAGTTTTCTCTGTCTCCCTGCAATAAATCCGGACCCCTGTTAGACGGCTTCGTGGGTCCCTGTACTTTTCTTCCCAGCACTGATTGCTCTGTTATTTGTATGACTTTTTTTACTAATGTCTGTTTCCCCAGCCCGTGTGTTCCATGAAGGCAGGGACTAGGTGGGTCTTGCCTGGAACCTGATAGAAATTCAGACAGTATCAGTTGAAGGAGTGAGTCTGCCAGCGACAGACAGTCTAGGTGTAGCTGAGCTAGAGTCACCCAGGAGCACAACCCTTGAAAGGCATCGGGTCGCAGTATGAAAATGCCTGCAGGGTTCGGCTCCCTGGAAAGGCCCCTGCTCTAGCCCCAGAGACGGGCTTCTGGGGCTCCAGGTGTGGCTATGGGTGGGACAGGGGTGGTGGGTAGGGGGTGTTCCCCAGCTAGCCCTCCCTCGTTCGCCCTGGGGGCTGGCATTTCTTGGCATGCTCCCCACCTCTCACCTGAAATGGAAACCCCCAGTGTGAGGCTGCAGCCACTGGCATGTCACTGTTTCTGCTTGAGGATAAATGTTGGGAAAAAAATAGAGGGAAATGGCAGCAACCTCTCTCCAAGGAAAGTGGAGAAACAAAAGGCCAGGAATGTTTTTCTAGAACAAGGCATCAGGGTTTAGTGAGACACAGCCGGACTCCATCTCCGTGGAAAAACAGTTCCTCTGCCTTACTATGTGGGCACTCTCCACAGGTTTTTGCCCGAGCTCTGGCAGGCTCCCAGATGGTCTTCGAGATGCATGTTCAGGGCAGCTTTGCATGGATGTCCTAACAATGTTGCACTCAGGGGCTGTCTTCAATGTCATGTGGCCCCTGAGGCATATGAAAAGACTGTACAGGAGATAAGCCTAGTTTAGGGGGCAGAGCAAACCTGCTAGCTCTGTCTTCTATCAGCAGTGCAACCTGGAGAAGCCTTGAGACAGCTGTTTGGCCACCTGAGTCAAGCCTGCCTTCCGCCAGGACCCCTTGGTTCTCAGTGAAGTGTGGTCCAAGCCCTGGTCCAAGCTCTGATATGTCTGATATGTTGTCTGTGCCCTTCCTCCTCCAGGCAGCATTCCATGTCATAAGATTCCCCTTTACTGACTATGTGCTGTGCACCTGCCATGCACTTTCCGTCCCTCATCATCTTAGCTGATCTCCACAAACACCTGTAAGGCAGATGATGTAATTATCTCATTGTACAGACTCAGGGGCCGAGGCTCAGACAGGTGAAGCCACATTCCTGAGGCCACACAGCTGATGAGAGATAGATCCAGGTGGACGATCCCAACAACTGGGTCTTTACACCTTTGATTTATGGCCTCTTGGGATGGCGGCTTGTGTGGTTGCTTCACTGCATAACCTCAAATTCCCACAAGTTTAGTATGTTCATTTAGAGAGGAGGAATTGAAGTTTGGAGCAATTAAGTGGCATATCTGAGACTGCGCAACATCACCTGGGGGAGACAAGATTTGACCCCCCAAGGCTCAAGAGCCTCATTCTTTTCCGTATGACCATTGCAGCATCCAAACGTTCACTCCTCGCTAGGGCGAGCAGGCCCCCTCCTCCAGGCTTGGGTAGAGGACTCACTGTGACCATACTCTTCATGGGTTGCATCTATTCCTGATTTTAGACTTTCCAAACAGTTGTCCAACCAAAGCTTCAAGCTAAAGACCTCAGTGCCTCCACACGAGGATGGATTGAAAGCTACGGACTCTGGTGTAATAGGAGCAGCATCAAAACCACAGTCTCTGCCTCCCTGCACCAGAACTGCTGACAGTCGCAGAGCACTGGAAAGATCCTTCCTAACTGGTTCACCAGCAATTCTATAACCATTGGTTTCTTGCCCCTTAAATGAGCCAATCATCTTCACAAATCAGGCTTCACATGGTCCCCAGCCAAAGAGCTCGTAGTCATGTTCGTGGCTGCTAACTACAGGCTGGTCTCTTTCTAAAGCAGCTTCATTTCTAAACCTCTCTGAATTAAATAAGGCAAGTTTTAAAGAGGTCACTGTGGAACGTTCCATTATTAAAACGGTAATATAATTTCTCTAAGAAACCCATTTGGGTGCCAAATTTACATCGAACTTTCAAAGACGTGCTTCGAATGAACATTGTTCTTGGGATAGATTTCAGAGAAGAAAGAAAGTGACCAAAGCAAAATCTGCCCCAGCATTTTTAGCTCCTAGGAAGGAAAAGTTAAAAAGCAACTTCAGCTGTCAAATCCCTCTAACAACAGAGGGTCAGGTGGAGAGGTAAGGAGATATAAACAAAGTGAAAGAGCTGGTAGGGGAGGGTGGACCTCGGCCCAATGAGCACCGCCAGGCACTGCAGCAGATGCATGTCTTTAAAAGGCCTCAGGGAAATTAAATCATGAAAGCTCCGTGTGTAGGTGCAGCTGATTCATTATTCCTGTGTTTGGACAACTAGACCAGTACAATGCTGACCTCACCCACTGGACAGACACCATATCTGTCCAGCACTCACACAGCAGCCCTAGGAGGTGGGAAGTGCCGTCTCCGATTTTCACAGGGCTTTAAGCAGTCTGATAGTTTGCATTATTGTTCTCAAAGATTTACCTACTTTGCCCCCATCCAGCACCTTGGGAGGGGTATATTTCCTCACCACATTGATGTTGGGCTTGGCCATGGGACGTGCTTTGGCCAAGGGAATGTGGCCAGATATGAAACGAGCCTTCAAGGCTTGAGCAGTCTACTTGGCTCTTATGCACTGAGACCTGCCATTAGAAGAGTTTCCCCTGAGTGGCCACCGCCGTGAAGCCTGGACCTTGGAATAAAACATGCGTGGCAGACCTCGGAGCCATGCCCAGCTGAACCACAGCGTGAAGCAGGGTTGCCCACGGAGTCCCACGCTATCAGCTAAGCTGCAGTCAACATGTAGATTCATGAGCATGAGGGACATGATACTTGAAATAAACCACAGAAGTTTAACATGTTATCTTATGCAGCAGTAGCAGTTGTTGCAGAAAGGTTGTATAATTAACCAAAATCAAGGAGAAGTCTGATTCTAAGCATTCAGATTTGTCTAGCTCCAAATCCCATGAGCTTTTAATTTTCCCATGTAGAGCAAACAGGCTGGAGATAGGAAATCAGGACAAGTTTGGGGAACAGTCATCTATGCCATGCAGCTGGGTACTAAAGTGTACAGATGATCTAAGGCAAAAGAGGAACATTGTACAGGAGATTATGCAGTAGAAAGGTTTGTGGATGAATCTCCCTAGATTTAGGTTTCCAGAGGATGTTCCACATGAACTTTTTGGCTCCTTCTGCCCAGTTAAAAAATCACACTTATGCTAATTCATGTGTTCCGTTAATGAACCTAAACTATTTTGATAGGCAGTTCTCTTTGTATTTAAACTTGGCTGAAATTTCTGTTTTCAAATTGTAGATAAAACCCACATACTTCAATGTAAAAATAGTAATATTTTACAGAAATAAGAAAATTACAAAAGGTAGTTTTCACATAAAAACTGTCTCTTCTCCAACTAGGAGTCCTGTTTGACCCATACCTTTTTCATCTCACCATGTGGAGAAAATGGTGTGGAGGAGGAACTTACGACAAATAGAAGGACTGCTGAGAACTAGAGCACTTATTAAGCTGAGGTTCAGGGTTAATTTGCTTGTATCTACATTTCCATCCATTTGCTGTGAACTTCTCTTTCTTATGCTCATGACATACATTAAGGAAATATTTATGGTATTTCCATGGCAGAAAAACAGATGTCTCTTGATTTCTACTTTGATTTTAAAAATTCCATTGGACAATAAATGTTATGTGTACATATTTTTAGACATCTCATGAATTTTTGTGAAGAGGTTTTCCCATCTGAAAAAGAAATTTAAAATTACTCCTGTGTTCCACAATCTCTAGGTTTCTGTCATTAATTTGCAGTCCTCTGGGGAGTCTGGAGTGGAATTGGAATATTTATTAGATATTCAAACATGACAGGCACTATGCTAAGTACTTTGTATACACACCCACGAGTCATGGTAACAGCCCATAAGGTCTGTTGTATAATCCGGATTTGCAGATGAGGCTCAGAGAAGTTAAGTTGCGCTCTCAAAAATATCACTGATAAGAGGCAGAGCTCAGGATTGAACCCAATTATGTCTGGCTCCAAATTCCATGCATTTTCCACAACTCCAGACTACCTCCTCCCATGCTATTTCCTCCTCATCAAGTCTAGGAGTCAGCAGAAATATTTGTAAGCCTCCAACAAGAAGAAGGGCCTTGTTCTCTGGGTTGGGCACAGGTTTATAAGGATAAGAAAGACTTCAGCCCTTGGGTCTACTCTCCATCACTCATTCTTGACTTAATCCAGCTTGTCTCTGTTCTCTCTGTTTTTAAAATTAGGGCTCTTTTACTATTTATTAGCTTATCTAGTGGAGGGGTGTGTGAGACACTAACTCAATTTGCCTTTTAGTTAGAAATCAAACTAAACCTTTGGTTTTAGAGAGGGGAAGCAGATGGGTAAAGAAGTTAAGCAACAGCCCCTGGAGGTTGGAGGATGGATCTGTTCCTTCCAGGCTTGCTTTCATTAAAAGAGTTAGATAATTTAGCTGCATTATCACAAAGATGTGTTTTACAAATTAACCTTAACTGCTTTGACTTAGAGGAGGGAATCTGATCTTTCTTAGAACACGGTTTTCCCAGCGGGATCCCAGTGTCAATGGCACCTATGCTGAGTCATCAATGACTTGGTAAAGACTAACAATCAAACCTAAAAATTAACATAGGGAAAATTAACATTTTCTCTAACAACTTCAGGCACCACTTTTTGTTATTCATGTAATTATAATTTAAAATTGCTCAAGCCAAAAACCCAGGAATTGTTCTTGGTTATTCTTTGTTCTCTCTCCTTGATGTTGTCACAGGATCCTTAGGGTGTTGCTTTGTCAGCCAGAAACCTCTGTGGCTGGTGGTACCTTCTGCCTGAGTGTTGCTCATGGCCACCGGGCTTGTTCTGCCCACTCAGTCCAGCAGGCTGCGCTCAGCCCAAGCTACTGGCCCTGATTCCACACTTGCCTAGGGTGAGCCAGGTGCAGTGTGGCAAGGGGTGTGTGGGCGAGCGAGCGTGGGGTCCAGTCACTGCACACAGCCAGGCACACCAGCTGTTGTGATGGGGCGGGAAGTGATAGCACAGGTGTCAGCTCCATGTGAGGCTGCAGTTAGACTGGATGTACTGCACGCAACTTCTGCTGGGAGCGCCTGCATCTACACAAGGGGAACATGGTGGTGCCTGGAAGCTTGGAGATGCCAGGAACTGCAGAGCCCCAAAGAGGGAGTCACAACTCTGGCTTGGGGAGCCCCTAGGTCTGGGCTCCCAGAAGGGTTACAGCTCTTATCGCCTTCTCATCACCTGCTAATGTGGCAAGCGGGGGGGCTTGTTTCAGCCCTGTTTCTGTTATAGCTCTTTCAGTCCTGCCATTTGGTGGGTTCCAAGTTCTTGTCACATGTCCAGGAAGAATATGGTACATGGACAACTGGAAGGTGAGCAAGGTGGAGAGGAGCTTCATTGTGTGACAGAACAGCTCTCAGGAGACCTGAAGTGGGTAGCTCTTTTCTGCAGGCAGGTCCTCCTGATGAGTGTCCAGCTCTCAACGGAGAGGAGACTCACAGTAGGTAGCTCCTTTCCACAGCTGGTAGTCCTGACCTCTGTTGTAGTCTGGCTGAGTTCATGGTTTTTACAGGCTCAGAAGGGAGGAAGTACATGCTGATTGGTCCATGGGTGGCTAGGGGTAGGCCCAGAAAAAGCACCATCAGTTCTCACTCCTGTCTGCCGACTCTACCTGGAACTGAGAGCCCGGCCCCCATGCTTCAGGCCATCCCTGATTTGAAGGTAGGGCTTCACCAGAAACCAGCCCCTTTCCACCCAGGAGCCTGTCTGCCTCTTGCCGCCATCAATCATGTTGTCCACAGTGCCCAGGGTGTTCATGCCAAGGGGAACCTGCAGACCCATGTCTAGCCACCTTGGTGCCCCCTCGGCCTCTCTCCCATGCTCATCGGTGGCCAAAGTCTGGAGAGGGCTAAGGTGGCAGGGGTCCGGCATGTCAGCACTGTCCTGAGGGTGTGCACACCTGGCCAGGTTGTGACAATGCCCCAGATTGGCCACAACTTTGCTTGCCGGGTGCCGAGAGTGGTGAGAGGCCAGGCAGTGGGAGCAGAGCAGGCACTTCTGAGCCTATGAGAGGAGGGTTTCCTGGGCCCCTGAGAGCAAGACAAAAGAGTTCCGAAGGAGCTGTGTGACTTTTGATAAAGACATGCTGAAATTTACTAACCCACCGTGCTGTCTTTTACTATGGTTTTTTCTGACTAGAATGTAAGCTCAATAATGGCAGGACTCTGGTTTGTGGCCGTTGTTTCCCCAGCTCCTAGAACGACACCTGGCGTACAATAGGTACTTCGCAAAGGTTGGGGGACATTGGAAAAAAGTCACAAATACCAAAGCCCCCCACTGTCTTAAGTCTCCAAGGATTTAGAGGGAAGTCCGAGAGCATTCGCCAACCAAACACTGCTGACTGGGAGGCCTGTGCTGCTGGAGCAAGAGTCACCCTGGAGCTAGGATGCTGAACACCTGGCGTTCTGCATCCCACTGCCCACTCCACCATCCACAATGTCTTTCACCTGAGCCCAAAGCAGCTTCCGAATCTGAAGCAGACACCGTGTGCTCCTCACCCAGGTCCCCTCAGAAGCCCCTTTTTCCAGGTGATGTTTCCAGGGTCCTGGTCCCAGACTTGCCTCCCTCATTAGCACCGGCTTCTGCTCACTGGTCATTGGGAAGCCTCACCTCCAAGCTGTGGTGGCGCCCGGAGACATAATAAGAGGGGAGGTAGAAGGCAAGCAGGGATTGAACCTGCCTTCCTCCTTGTTAGTGACTTTCCTTTGTTCTCTTTTCCACACAGATACAAATGTGCGGGTAGGACTCAGGATGAGAAAACTCAGAGGAGCTGAGCTGACTCCACAGGGACCCTGAGGCGTTCCCCAGGCATCTTTACAGAGGATCTGGGTCCCCGTCTCCCACCCTCCGGGAGGACACGCACCACCAGTGAGGCAGCTGGGCCCTGGGAGTGCCCTAGGAGGACCAGTCCGGCTGGCTGGAGAGGAAATATTGCCCTTTGAGGGGGATTGTTAAAGTTTTCAGAAAGTTCTATGGCCTGCACAGCCCTCCCAAAGCTGGTATACTCAGGCTTATTTCACTGAGGGAAATAAAATTACCCTCTAAACACAACCACAACATTTCCATTTCTTGCTGCTCCAAACTGAGTTGGCCAAGCCTGAGCTCTACTTTCAAGCATTTAACTCTTTAGTGGGAAAAAAAAAATCATCTGAAAACATTCATGCACGTGCCCGGCTCTGGCTCTGAGCTGTGGGTACCGTCTTGGAACTGTGGGAAATAGCATGTGGTGGTCCCCTGTCTGGCTGGTCCTTCTGAGGGTGGGGTGGGGGAGACTCCATAACCAAGAAGCTGTGGGTGGATAGCTGGAGGTCCTGAGGGTGAGTCACCCGGTTGGCTGCCTTGCGGTCACAGACCTTTGGCTATTGTCATTGCCCCTGGGATGAGTCACACTGAACCTTGGTTCCTCTGGGGCTCTGTGGAGCTGAATCTCTCCCAGTCCACAGGGTCCGGACATTTGTTCCTAATCTTTCAGCCACCTCCCACTCTGTAAGTGACTGGAACTTCCCACTGGGGGTGCAACCACAAGCTAAGGACTGCTGACCTAAGGAGGAACTATTTTTGCTTTTGAAGACTTCAACATAGAGGATGGAAGTGTTTATATTGTTGGCATTTGAATTAAGAGCTGAGTAGCCCTCTGCGGACATTATGGGTATTCCATTATCTCTGGGAATCAAATGATATTTCCTCAGCAACTTTGCCAAAGACTTCCAGGCAATTCAAAACCAGAGAACGAAGGGACAAAGAGCAGTTGTCCAAGTTCCAAGGAAAGGGGAAAGCGAACGGGCAGTGAGCTCAGATGGCTTTGCTTTCAGGCAAGGAAAAGCAATCTTCCTTGAGTCTGCGATGATAGCATTCCCCAGACAGGGGCCGTGGAGCAGTGACCTGTGGCTCGCAAGCCTCAGGCAGGAAACTCACACTTACAGACCCATCAGCCTTGTCCCATTCCATTTCTCAGGGCCCACACCTTGCCCACGTTTAAGATACCCAAAGGGCAGTGATGCCTTTTCCATGGGTTGCCTGAAACTCTCAGCTGCGCCTTAACCCTTACCATGCTGTTGAGGCGAAGCAGGGTGGCTAACTGCATCTCACTGTAGGAAGCCTGGAAGCTCAGAAAGCAGAGGCCAGCCCTAGAACTGTTCCTTTTGTGAGCAGCACCAGGCAGGGGCCTGTTTAGCGGCCTGTGGGGGGAATGCTAGCCCAGCCAGGTGGAATCTTGGGGAAGCAGGGTCCACAGAAGTCTTTGAGGGGTCAGTGGAAGTCTCCAATTCCTGACTCCAAGGCATGAGACATGAGAGAGAAGGGAGAGAATTTTCTGGACAGAGCTGTAAATGAAGTGGCACCAGTAGCTTCCTCTCTATAAGGACACCTCCCAGCCATCACTCCTGCTCCTTGAGAGTCAGTCCCTCAGCACTACCAGCTGCTTCTATCATCTGCAAATCACTTTACTGTTCCCATCTCACAAGTGCAGCTTTTCCCTTCAGCAGTTAGCCATTCAGCTGCTGCTTACGCACTCACGAGAGCTGTTAGTATCACCAGCTTCCTCTCGAGGGCGAACTGAGGCCAGGAGGCCATGCAGCTTCCCAGAGTGTACCCATTTGGGTTGAGATGGAACCAGGATTTGGGGCATGGCAGTCGGTCGCAGAGCCCATCAGCAGGCTCCTGAGAGGATCGGGGGAGACCTGGATTGGGCTGGATCCCTTGAGGAGGGAGATCGTAATCCTGCTCCTGTTTTCTGTCTTTCTGTGACCGCTTAGTTTCCGACACTGGCTTTTTCCTGTAGCATCCTCACCATCATCCCCCCAAATGCAAGTGATCTCCCCATGCTCCGTGCTGGGACCTATCCTGTGTGGTCCTCCTTCGCATCCTGCAGCTTCCAGAACAAATTCCCACACACTTGGTGGCTTAAAATGACACACGTTTATTCTCCTATTAGAGTGGAGGACAGAAGACTGTGATGAGGATCAGCGGGCTAAAATCAAGGTGTTAGAATTGTTCTCCCCAGGAGGGTCATGGGAAGGATTCCTCCCTGCCTCTGTTAGCTTCTGGTAACTTCAAGTGCTCCTGGGCTCATGCCTGCATCACTCCAACCTCTGCCTCCATGCTCACGTGGCCTTCTCCTCTCTCTTGTGTCAAGTATCCCTGTGTCTCCCTCTTATAAGGATCTTTGTGTTTGCATTCAGACCCCACCCAGTGAATCCAGGATAATCTCCCCATCTCAAGATTCTTAATTTAATCACATCTGCAAAGAGGCTTATTTTGGGGATGGGGGAAAGCACACAAAGTAACATTCACAGGGTCCAGGGATTAGGATGTGGAATCCTGCGAGGAGGAATTTTTTTTTTTTTTTTTTTGATGGAGTCTTGCTCTGTGTCTCAGCCTAGAGCGCAGTGGCACAATCTCAGCTCACTGCAACCCCTGCCTCCGGGGTTCAAGCAATTCTCCCATCTCAGCCTCCCGAGTAGCTGGGACTACAGGCACGTGCCACGACTTCCGGCTAATTTTTGTATTTTTAGTAGAGACGATGTTTCACCATGTTGGCCAGGCTGGTCTCAAACTCCTGATCTCAAGTGATCTGCCCGCCGTCTCAGCCTCCCAAAGTGCTGGGATTACAGGTGTGAGCCACTGCACCTGGCCATGGGGAGCATTTTTCGAGTTTACCTCAATCCCCAAATCGATAGCTCCACTCTTGGCCTTCACACTGAACTGGAGAGCTGAATTCTCCCAGTCCACCAGCTACCCCGGGTCAGGAGGGAAAGTCTGGACCTGCCACAGTCTGCATTTGATTGGACTCCTTGTATAACCCTGAGCCTTGATGTCGCAGTGACACTGGAGGACAGGTGCAAGGTGCTGGTCCGTGAGGAGGCACTGACGTCCCCCGGGGAAGTTTGGGTCAGGATAGCAGGTATATGGGACATTCGGCCTCTTGGCTTGATCTGCATAGTCTGTTTCCTTGCTTTGTTCTTTCATTTGTATCACAGACCTCCTCCCGGGGGGCTGGAATTGTCTGCAGGCTCTGTCCTGTCCTGGGCATCTCATGCATAATAATTTTCTTGCTCTCACCAAATCTGGAGGGAGGAGGCCCTCTCACCACGCATGTGACACTCTTGATATAAGAAACAGCAAAAGGCATCGGGGAAGCAAAATATCCCAGACAGCAATAAAAACTAATTCACTCCCAGCATGGAGTCGGTGTGTCAGGAGGGAAGCATGAAGGAGTCATTTGCCCCAGTCCCTAGCCACCCTGGCCTTTCATGCACGTGGTGAAGATGCATCTCTCTGCAGCGATGGGACCCTGGCCGGCGGCATCCAGCACAGGTGCTGTGAAAGTGGGTCGGCTTTTGTAAGTGTTGGGTGACATCTGGGCTTTTGGCTCAGCCACGTGCCAGGAAATGAAGTATTCCTGCAAGGAAGGGGTTTGCGCCTGTGCACAGGGCGTGGGAGAGATCCTTCAGCTGTGGAGAAAGTCATGCCTTGAGAGACTTGCCATTCTTGGTGGCTTCTGGGAGCTGTGCAGTAGGAAACTGCACCTGTCTTGGATAGCGTTAGGAAATTATCCGAGTTTCTATGATGAAAGGAGGGCAAACGAAGCCACATATTACCCCACTGGTGTCATTAAAGGTGCTTTCTCTGTTCTTTAGCAAGAATCTAATGTTGCCTCTAAAGGAAACGGAAAATTCTCACCATAAAGCCTCGTTTTGATGACTCCTGTAACTTTGCATGAATGTGACCAAATGTTTGCTGTCAAACCTCACCTCCTCCTGGTTTCTAAATCCGAATTCGTTGTGAACAGAACCCACCATGAACTAGCTAGCTCCTCACTGGAAAAGTCACCAAAGCCACAGTGCTGAAAAGGAGTCATTATCACATACGCTTTCGATTCAGATGGGGCTTTGAGTGAAACATGCCCATTCTCGAGTTGGCCTCTCTGCTCCCACATTTTTCTGAAACCAGCACTAAAACTCTTGTAATTCAAAGCTTTTTCTCTGCTTAGCAGCGTTGCCCAGAGACCCGAGGCTGTTCCCCATGGACTGGAAACATGATTCTGCGTCCTACTTTAAAAATCAAAGAGCACACCGGGAGGGTTTCCATTCTTTCTGGGGGAATTTTATTTTATTAACGATCCTAAAAAAATCAAGATGAATCAAAGGGTTGAGTAACATATCAAATGTCTAGAGAATGGATTCTCCCCCAGCCAGTGCCAGTTAGTGTTCACACAGGCAATTACACAGAGGAGGTAACTGGAAAAAGAAGGGGATGGCCCCTGGATGTGCCCAGCTTGATGGTTTCAGGATCATCCTCAGGGGAAAGGCCTAGAGCAGTGACCGATTAATAAGCTTCAAACCCTCTGGTGATCGAAACAAATCAGAAGCTGCTTTGATAATCGGTTTTACCAAAGGGAAGACACCCCTAATTCTGGGTGAGGAGGAAGAATGTTCCGTGCTACTTTAGAATGAAATCTGTTTGAATTGGCTGAGATTTCTGAGGTTGGCTAGACTTCACAACTCCAAAGACTGGAACGCAGGTGTCCTCATTGTTAAGAACTAGAGAGAACACCTTAGAAAATCATAAGCTTTGTAACAACACACAGGAGGCTGTGGTCTATGTACATGAATATCTGAATGATAAATCTTCAGCCCATTCTCTTCTTTCCAGCGGCAAAACCTCTTTCTCAGTTTCCTTCTAGAAAACTTGGGGAAAGCTTAGAAGGGGACCTTCAGTCAGTGGGTAGAGAACAAAGTCTGGGAGCCTTCTGCACTGACTTTGTCCCTTCTTCCGCTATCCCGGGACAGTGTCTCATGGCTGCTGTGAACACCACTAGCTTCTCTGCAGCAGGTGGAGCCTCCGCGTATAAATGGTTCTCACTTTGGGTTCCCCATTGGAGTTACTTGGAGAGTTTAAAAAATGCTGATGCCTGGGCCCTGCCTGGGGATTCTGATTTGCTTGCTCTGGGGCAAGACCAGGGTGTGGTGTTTTTAAAAGCTTCCCATGCTTCAGTGGAGCCAGGGTCAAGAACCATTGATTCTGCGACTCCACCTATAGAGCCTCCAAGTAGGGGTTTCTCCTATTAGACATGCTGTTTTATTTTACCTATCCCAATGAGGGCGCACAGGACCTGAATGTCATCCTGGGAGCCACGTCATCAGCACGGCTGAACCCACCCAGGGACCCCTCTGTTGCATGTGGTGGGCACTGCTTGTTTCCCCACACTGAAAGAGAAAAGTTGCACTCTCCCAGTGTGATTGACACGTGACAGGACCTGGTGTGTTTCTTCCTGAAAACAGGGGACCAAAAAAAGGATAGGGAGTGGAAGGGAATTACATGGTGCAGATAAACAAATGGAAAATGGCTCTGAAAACATTTTTTTGTGGGGCATGAGGCGGATACATGTTAGGAAGCCCTATTTAAGAAAACAACATAAAATTAGGAATACAAAGTAGCAAGAGAGCCTTGGGAGGTCCTTGGAGGAGGGAGTCCTGAACCTTCAGCTTTGACCAAATGAGCAGCGCAGCCAGGTGATGGGATGGCAGGCAGGTAACGCCCATGCTGATGTGGAGGCACACCTTGCACCTGGAGAGCTGTCTGCAGAATATTACACTGAATTGAAAGGGCTACAGAACAGCATGTCAAATCCTGTTTCTTTTTTGTCAAGAGTTGTATGCACACTCATATTAAAGTGTGCTTTTTATAGTCCAAGAGTAAAATGGGGTGACGGTTTCCTCTGAGCCTGGGAACTCAGGCGGAGGAACGAGGTTGCGAAATGGGCAGGGTCACTGCCAAACAGTGTCACTGTCACTGATTAGCTTCGTGGTGTTGTGATTATGATGCATGAACCAGACCAGTGCTCACCATGTGGCTGGAGTCGCCGGCCCTTCAGTCCAGATAAAACTGACATAAAAATCCATGCAAACTGATTGTGAAACTGCTCCTTAGAAAGTTGCAAATAATCCCTCTTTTCTGGACTCTTTTTTGACACAAAAAGAGATGTTTCATCTACCCAGTTGCATGCAACCGATATGTATTATTCCACTAAGCATCCTAATAATGTATTTTCACATGAGGCACCGTGTGCACACTCAATTAGAGACACTCTTCATGAGACTGTGGAAGAGGAGGCAGGAAGGAGCAGAGATTTGGACAACAGGATTTCCCCCACTGCACCGACATTCCCAGGAAACACTTGGTTCGGGGGCTGCTGGTGCATTTTGGATTTTCGCAGTATTACATGGAACACATCTTATTTTTGGCAGAATTGTCCCCTACCACCCAGATACACACTGCTTCCTGTACAGTTTGCTTTAATGTAGTAAGAGCATTTCTTACATTAATTAAAACTTGTAACAGAATTCTTTCCCAGGAAATATTGCAAAATAAGTTCTGTAACTTGGAAAGACCCATCCTTGTCTAGTGTACTACATCAGCCTACGAGTATCATGGACCAGATGAGAACCGTTGGGGCATCCTAACACGTCCTTTGGCGCAGTAACCCTCAGCATGGAGTTTGCGGTGACATGGACAGGAAGCAGCACTCTGTTCCCTGACGTTGGAATATGCTTCAATGTAATGCATGGCTGCTTTCCATATTCAGAAAAATCCAAAGACTCTGCTCTAGTGGCTTTGGTTTTTATCCTTTGCTGGGATATAGACATGATTCACGGCAGAGAAACATCACAGGCAGTTCTTAAAAAAAAAAAAAAAAAAAATCCCCCTGAAAGAAAGAGGAAATTATGTCTGAAAATTGCAAACATATGCCGACAAGGCCAATAAAATACAAGTATGCAGGCAGCAGGGTTCTCCCCACCACAGACTCTGAAGGTCCCTGGTCCCCTTAGCCACCTCAGTAGGCTCTGCATAAGCATGAACATTGCCTTGCATCTTTGCAAACAAATTGGAGATTGTTTTGCTTCTTAGAGTTGTAATTGCAGTGCACATGGCTTTGATTAGTGGTCACACACATGCGCCAAACCTAATGTCATCTGCAGCTTTTGATTGTATTTTCTCCTTTATGGGACTGGAAAAATCTTAGTCTCCGGCCTGGGGATGGTCTGTCTCTCATTATTCCGGAGGCCCCGTGGCTGAGCTGGCACGGAGGAGGGAAGGGAGCAGAGTCTTCCACCTACAGGTTCTCAGGAGGGCTGGCCCTAGCCCCAGCCTCTCTTGTGTCCCCATCTCCCCTAGTGAAGGCCCTCACCTGCTTCCTCCAGAATGTTCTGTGCCCTTCACGCAGGAAACTCACGGACACCTCCCGTGGGAGCAATTGAGGGATCAGTGCACAGACAGCCCAGGAGGGGCAGGGCCTAATGTGGAGGAGACACTCCAGGTGGAAGAAGGAATTCCTAAAGACAGATCGTAGATGCCAGAATCATTTGCCCCAAGGATGGTGCTGACCTGGAGGGGATTTCTCAGTGCACCCCTCAGGAGAAACACGGAGCTGGGTGGGGGCGCTCTTCGACGGGGCACACAGGAGAGCGAGCACCAGGAATGTTTTTTTTAAAATTATTTTTGTTTTAAGTGCTGGGGTCCATGTGCAGGATGTGCAGGTTTGTTACACAGGTTAACGAGTGCCGTAGTGGTTTGCTGCACCTATCAACCCATCACCTAGGTATTTAGCCCCGCATCCATTAGCTATTTTTCCTAATGCCAGGAAGGTTTTTAAGATGATTCCTTCCAGAAAAAGGCAAATCATCCTCGCCACCACTTCTGACCCTCTTTCCTCTGATCTAGACTATATCATCAAAAACAGTCCATTTTCTTTTAGAAGAAGCAATAAAACTATAACCTCTGGGTAGGGGAGAACATATGTATAGAATAGGATAACAATAAAAAGACAGGCAGTCCTGACCTGGACACAGAAGAGAAGTGAAAAGAGAGATTCTTTGCAGGGACAGCACCTAAGACCAAGTTCAGAAAGGAGAACGATGACCTAAATTCTAGGAAACATTGACACTCGGTTCAGGGGCAACTGTGGGAGTTAATCAACAGCACCCCCAAGTCAGGCATCTTGGTCTGTGGGCACAGAAGATGCAATTTGAATCGTGTGCTGATTAAAGTCTGTAGCATGTCAGTGAAATCAGATCCAAATGCTGATGAGTAAAGGAAATACGAGGCTATTCGTTTTCACGCATGGTGAAACCAAAGAATTATTTCCACACTGAACATTCTGAATCAGTGATTCTCCATTAGGAAGGAGTTCCATGTGTAAGGTATTGAGCTGAGCATAATATTACATAAGGAGAGAGTAATAAACTAGCGTAACCCACTCCACTTTCTCAAAATACAGACGTGATCTTATTTCCTTTATGTGTCCAAGTAATTGCTTAGAACATTATCTTTCCTACTGCATACTTGCCATGCCTGTCCCTCCTCTAATTATCCTGGAGCACAGTCAAAGAGGCTTCAAGCGTGAGCCCCAACACCCAGTGGGAAAGGTACATGGCATCTAGTCATCCATCATCACACAAGTGTGATCACTGTGAGAAGATGCCATTCACTGACAGTTCAAATTGAGTGTCCACTGCCACCAGCATGACCCTCTCTCTGGTTCACACTCTGTCCGTGATTAGGCTCCAAAGTTGTTACTCATTCATTCACTCAGCATTTACCGAGTCTGACTGCGTGTCAGGCACTGTTCTTGGTTCTGGGGTTGTAGCTGTGAACAAAACAGACAGAAACTCTTGCTTCCCCATTCTAGGGGTTGAGACAGACAAAGAATGGAAGGAGTCTTTAATTTACTTTTAATTACATCCTAAGTATAAAGGAGGGATGGTAAGGTCGGGAAGGGAGATACGAAGGGCTGGAGGGGAAGGGTAATGACACGGAGGAAGGGAGGGAGCTTGTCCTGCAAATACAGCTGAGGGAAGAGCACTGTTGGCTGAGAGAATGGACAGTACAAAGCCACTGAGCTGCAGCGAGCCTGGCTGCATCCAAGAAGAGGAGCAGGGCTGGTCAGGGAGCCAGGGAGGTCGCGGGGATTGTTTTTGTCTTTCACATTGGCTTTCAGCTTTGGGGAGCACTGCTATTGTGATGCAGAAGCAGGGACGTGGGGCTGCCAGCTCTGGGCAACGCTCCCTCCCAGGACAATTCCTTAGGTCTTTATGTCTAATGGGGGCATCTCTCAGATCCCACTTCCTTGCTACTGTGAACCCCCAAAATCAAGTCTCAGTTAATTTAGAAAGTTTATTTTGCCAAGGTCATGGACACGCACCTGTGATGCAGCCTCAGCAGGTCCTGACGACAGGTGCCCAAGGTGGTCAGAGCACGGTTTGGTTTTACACATTTTAGGGAGACACGAGGCATCAATCCACAATTGTAAGATGAACATCGATTCGGTCTGGAAAGGCGGGACAGCTCAAAGCAGGGAGGAGGCTTCCAGGTCACAGGTAGATAGGAGTCAAGTGATTGCCTTCTTTTGAGTTTCTGATGGGCCTCTGCAAAGGAGGCAATCAGATATGCATTTATCTCAGTGAGCATAGGGATGACTTGGAATAGAATGGGAGGCAGGTTTGCCCTAAGCAGTTCCCAGCTTGACTTTTCCCTTTAGCTTAGTGATTTGCGGACCCCAAGATATTTTCCTTTCACACTACTAAGTTTTAAAAATATTCTTCCAGGCATGTATTATTCTGCTTGTTTTACAAAGGAAACATAAAGCCTGGGTAGAGTAAATAATTTGCATAAGTAATAAGGTAAAGGAGGGTTTTGAATCTAGATCAATTAATCATCTCTTCAATCTACCAGTCTCCTCTTACTCTGAAGAAGGTCATAGACCAGGAAGCAAAAGATACATTTAAAAATACACTGTAAAAAAGGCCAATACTCAAGGACATATATCTTCACAATTTTCTCTGGAACCTGAGGCTAAACAAGAACAGAGTCTACAAAAGTGGTTCAGAAAAGCCTTCAATGAACAGGTGACATACAACAGGAGCCTGGAAGAACAAAGCTAGGATGCACTTTCACCAATCTTATTGAGTGTTGTACTGGAGATATTAGTCATTGCAATGAGAAAAGAAAAATTATTAAAAGAATTAAGGGTCAAAGAGGAAGAGGTAAATGCATACAAGTGAAATGACCTCCTCAGAATTATCCCAACAGAGAATGAGAAGTTGGGGGCATGCCATCTCCCATGGATTAAGTTACCTCAGTGGTGCCCATCCTTCAACCCTTCAGAGCTAGATCTGCACACAGCCAAGCAAGCTCCGTAGCATGGGAGAAAGCACCAGGAAGGGGAGGAGAGGGGTAGAGCAGGCACAGAACTGACCATAGCTGCAGGTGAGCTTGGAAGACAGAGGCCATCATTGCAGGGTTCCTACTCTCAGGAATAAATGGAAATTGACACCTCATACTACTATTTAATGTTGCATCAGATGTTCTCATCACTGCCATAAAAAAGCAAATGAATAGAAGATTTGGGTATTAGAATGGAGTACAAGGTTCCATTATTAATAGACGTTACAGATCTCCTATGAAGTAAGCAAGAACACAAATGAATTAGAATTAATGAATGAGTTCAGTATGATGTCAAATTGAAAAACAATATCACCCAGTAGCTTTCCCATATTTCAGCAATGGCCTCCTGAAAACAAATGGAGACTATCCATGGGGACATGAAACAAACAAACAAACAAAAAACGGGTAGATGTATCCAGTCTCAGCTGCAGTCCCCATGCTTGCTTTCATTTCTCTTGAGGGAATACTGTATTCAATGTACATTCTATATCTTCTCTGTACTCTGTGGTCATTTTCTATTCTGGCATTGTTTCCCTAAAACAGAATTATACATGAAGGCTCCCAAAATTCAATGCCTCTGGTCAGGTATCCCTTCTTTTTTCAGTGATAACATTATCTGCACTCACCCATCTCATTTAAGCCACAAGTAACAACTACGTCCAGCACTTGCTCTTGGGCTTTGGGAGAACATGCCCCTATCTTTGACATCCAGGATTAATTTCCACTGGTGTGAAAAACAGGCTGAGTCAGCAGAGCCCTTCCTCACAGCACATTCCAAGGGATAAAAATCGTCTCCTCTGCAGCCCACAGACACTATGCTTATGCACTTTGAATGCATTTCTCTACGTATCAACCTGCCAATGCATTGAGAGCTTTGAAAATACCAGACACCCTATGTTTGTTAATCTGGCATTTTTATTAGATATTTACTGCAGAGCCATAATATGGTGAATACACCTTTTAAATATGCATTTTCTCTCTGTGGCTAAATGAAAGAAGCACCCCAGTTTCCTTAGCTGAGTAAAAGGAGGCAGAACCACATCATGCATGCATTTAAATTAAGCCATTGCAATGATCTGGAAATAGGTAGATGAAGAACCAGTTTAAGGGTGAGGCTGCTGCCCCTCCTCCGGACAGTGTTGTAACTTATGCACTCCCGAGGGTGGAACAGGAGCCATCAAGCTGTTGTTCCCTCATTCGGGCTCAATCCCCGTGTGACATCTTGCTGCACTTTGTGCGAGTTACATGTTTAATGATCTCACTGAGGCTTACAGATGCAATAGACTCTACTCATGAATTTTTGTGAGGTAATTAGGACCTGGTCCTCAACCAAGATGTGATTCCATGCACTGATCACAGACCTAATGGCTACCAACATTTTTTTCTCCTGAGTGAGGTTGAAGGCTTGAGGGACAGGACAGGAATTTGGGAAGAATGTGAATTCGACCTCAGAGCTAACTGGGAGAACCTGTGTGCATATGCACATGTGCATGTGTGTTGTGTACTGTGTGTGTGACAGTGTGTGGTGTGTGTGTAAGTTATGTGTGGTATGTGTAGTCTGTGTGGCTTGTGTCTGGCATGTGTATGCAATGTGTATGTGGCATGTGTGTAAGGTATGTGTGATGTGTGTATAATACATGTGTGGCATGTGTTTATGGAATGTGTGGTGTGTGTGGTGTGTGTAATACATGGCATGTGTGTAAGGTGTGTGTGGTGTGTGTGATGTGTGTGTGATGTGTGTGTATGTATGTGGCATGCATGTAAGGTATGTGCTTTCTATTATTGATATGTGTAGCTCATATGCATATGTATGGTGCATATATGTGGTGTGTGCCTTTATGGCATGTAGGTATGGGTAGTGTGTGTGATGTGTATGTAATATATATGTGCCATGTGTGTAAGGTGGTAGTGTGTGTGATGTGTGTGTAACATGCATGTGGCATGCATGTAAGGTATGTGTGCTGCGTGTGACATGTGTGTAATATGTATGTGGCATGCATGTAAGGTATGTGTGCTGTGTGTGTAATATGTATGTGGCATGTGTGTAAGGTATGTGGTGCAAGGTGTGTAATATATATGTGGCATGTGTATAAGTATGTGTGGTGTGTGATGTGTGTAATATGTATGTGGCATGCATGTAAGGTATGGATGGTGTGCGTGATATGTGTGTAACATGTGGCATCAGCATAAGGTATGTCTGGTGTCATTATTGATGTATGTGTATACATGTGGCATAGTATTATGGAAGTATATGTGGTGTGATGTAGTAATGTAGCCAATACATGTAGAAGGTATGCATGGTGTGTGTGATGTGTGTGTAATACGTGTGTGGAAGGTATGCATGGTGTGTGTGATGTGTGTGTCATACATGTGTGGAAGGTATGCATGGTATGTGTGATGTGTGTGTAATACATGTGTGGAAGGTATGCATGGTGTGTGTGATGTATGTGTGCTACGTGTGTGGCATGTGTAAGGTATGCGTGGTGTGTGCGTGATGTGTGTGTAATACATGTGTGGAAGGTATGCGTGGTGTGTGTGATGTGTGTGTAATACATGTGTGGAAGGTATGTGGTGTGTGTGATGTGGTAATACGTCACGGTGTGTGGAAGGTATGTATGGTTTGTGTGTTTGGAGGATGAGTAAAGAAGAGTGCAATGTGGTGCTTGGGGAAAGGACAGCAATGCTGCAGGGAGATACTTGCTGATATTTTTGCTTTGAGGGCTGCAGTGTAACCCTCTCCTGTCTTCTACTTTCAAGAAAATAAAGTCTTCAGAGAGCCTTCACTATTGACCAAGGGTCTGTGTGAGTGGGAAGTGCAGCCTGGGGCTGTGCCATGGCAGGGTGACACCGGAGAAGCAGGGGAAGTTTGAACATAAGGGTTTTACAGCACCAAGAAACCTTAGCTCCATTATCTTACACTTGGATGTCTCCCACAGATGAATCAACTGCTTTTCAAAATAGAAGAGACTTATGAAAATGTATCACTTGGCAGACATAGAAAACAGCTGCTTATCATCATTAATTTTCAATGAATATGTATTAAGCAACAGGATATAGATCACTGTGTGGGGTTCAGGACATTGGGAAAATACAGTATCCTAGAGACAGCATTAACACAACGCATGACTCAAGGCCGCTCCTGTCATCTACACCCCTCCCGCTCTGCAAGGCTGACTCGGAGCCTCCTGACCTGCAGAGAAGCAAGAGGCACTGCACAGGCCACAGGGGGATGTGATCCGGGAGAGGCCATTGGTTGGGGCGAGGGGATGTTAATTCCTCTGAGGTTATGGGCAGGGGAGATTTTCTTGGAGGACATTCATTGCCCAGTGGGGAGGGAAGATTTACAGTTGAGACTATAATGTCTCTAGGGAAATTTAATAACTAAGGAAGGTCCACAGGATGGAAATGTGGACCATTTTCTATCTCAGGCCTTATGGTTATTTTGACTTTACCATGGGGTGGTGCTTATCACCAGCGAGACTGACCAACAAAGCAGCTGTGGAGGGACATTGCGAGTGAGCACCCTGCTGAAGAGAGTAGACATGGCCATCAATTAATGCCCTGTGTTCTCCCATGCAGAGCCTCTCAGGGGCAAAGCTGGATTGTACTGGGCTGGGAAAACACAAAATAAATACATGGGGAGAGAATGTTGAAGGGTGACTTGCTAACCAGTCAGTTGAATTCCAGGCACAGATTGAGTTGCTTCTGGAGTGGGCAGGGTCACTGTGAACGCCTACGTGAGCCTCTTCTGCACCTCACAGCAGAAACTGTAGGTTGCGTGTGACTCCCCTTAGGGTCTGGCAGTCACCATTCTCTCTCTCCATGCAAGCACACACACATGTGCTGCTATCACTTTGCCTCTTCTACCATGTGGGCGGTAGAAAATGCTGAGATCCCATGATTTAGATGAGGGCTTAGAGAAAAATATGAAAAACACAGACCAAATTTTCTGACTGTAAAGCAATAAAATTAAAGTAGTAATCTAAGTAGAAAAAGAAAGAAAGCCCTGTTACATGGAAACAAACAAACAAATAATAAAAATTATCCTAAACAACTTTTGCTAAAAGTAAAAATATAAAATAAAATAAATTAAGCATTAAACTCAAGATTTAGCAAAATGATAACTAAATTACCACCCCAAAACTGATTAAATCAGTAATGACAAAAAGACATAATGAATACATGAAAAAGAAAATAATATCTTAAATGAGATATAAAACACAAGCCATTAGGGAAAAACATGAAAAATTAGACTTCACGAAAATGCAAAACATTGTATAGTAATAGTACAATACGCTATTGGTACAACATTATACCAAAATGAAGAGAAAAGGCAAGTTACAGATTGTAAAAAGGCATTTGTGGTGTAAATAATTGACAAAAGATTGATATGCAAAAATGTATAAAAATTCTTACAAATCAACCAGAAAAAGTTAAGCAATCCAAAATGACCTCAGGAGGTGAGTAGGTGATCCATGAGAAAAGAAAATTTGGATAAACTTCCTACTAATTGAGGAAATGCTAAGATGTCAATGAGACACAATTGTACTCCATCAGATGGCAAAAACTAATAGTCCTGAACAAGGTTTTGTGATGTGTTTAGGAGCAGAACTTATGCACAGTCTTGCACCACAAGACACCATTTTGCTCAACAACAGGCCACATATACAATGGTGGTCTTAAAGGATTATAATCGAGCTCAAAAATCCTACAGCCCAGTATTTACTATACTATATGTTTTACTGTTATTTTAGAGTGTTCTTTTTCTACTTATTAAAAAAAGTTAACTGTAAAACAGCCTCAGTGGGCCCTTCAGGAGGTATCCAGAAGAAGACATTGTCATCATAGGAGGTGACAGCTCCATGTGTGTTATTGCCTTGAAGACTTTCCAATGGCACAAGAGGTGGAGGTGGAAGACAGTGATATGGATGACCCTCACCCTGTGTAAGCCTAGGCTAATGTGTGTGTCTGTGGCTTCGTTTTTGACAAAAAACAGTTTTAAAAGTAAAAATAAAATAAAAATGTTTAAATAGAAAAAAAGTTATAGAGTAGGAGCATAAACTAAAAATATTTTTACATAGCTATACAACGTGTTTATGTTTTAAACTAGGTGTTATTAGAAAAGAGCCAAAAATCTAAAAATAAAGTTTAAAAGTTTGTGAATGCCAGGTGGTGCGGGGGCTCACGCATGTAATCCCAGAACTTTGGGAGGCCAAGGCAGGCGGATCATGAGGTCAGGAGTTCGAGACCAGCCTGGCCAACATGGTGAAACCCCATCTCTACTAACAATAAAATAATTAGCCGGGTGTGATGGCAGACGCTTATAATCCCAGCTATTCGGGAGGCTGAGGCAAGAGAATCTCTTGAATCTGGGAGACGGAGATTGCAGTGAGCCAAGATTGTGCCACTCTAACCTAGGCAACAGAGCGAGACTCCATCTCAAAAACAAAAACAAAAACCAAAGAAATTTATGAAGCCAAAAGTTACAGAAAGCTAAGGTTAGTTTATTATTGAAGAAAGAAAAATAAATGTAATAAACTGAGTGCAGCCTAAGGGTACAGTGCCTATAAAGTCTACAGTAGTGTAGATACAGTTATTTCCTAGGACTCACTGACTCACCCAGAGCAACCTCCAATCCTACAAGCTCCATCCAGGGTAAGTGCCCTATACAGGTGTGCCATTTCTTATCTTTTATACCATATTCTTACTGTACATTTTCTACATTTAGTTATGTTTAGATACACATATACTCATCATTGTATCACAGTTGCCTACAGTGTTCGCCACGCTAACATGCCATGTGCTTTTGTAACCTCGGAGCAAGGGGTTACACTATAGAGCCAAGGTGTGTAATAGACTGTTCCATCTAGGTTTGTGTAAGTACACGCTTCGATGTTCACACAATGACAAAATCGCCTAACAACACATTTTGCAGAACATGTCCTCATCATTGAGTGAGGCATGACTGTATATTGTTGGCTGAAGTGTAGACTGGGAAAACCTTTTCGTGTGCAATTTGGCAATGCAGGTCAGTGTTGAAGATGGGCAGACCCTGTGAGCTGGCAATTCTACTTCTGGTCCATCTGGGACACTATACTTAGGAAATCTTGACAGTATTGACAGAAAGAAATAGCCCAACCTAGAACTTTATGCTCAGCAAAATTATCCTTCAAAAATTAAGGAGAAATAAAGACTTTCTCAGACAAACAAGAACTGAGAGAATGAATGGCCTGCAGACCTGCCCTGAAAGAAATGTTAAACCTTGATCAGAAACTTGGAATTATATAAAGAAAGGAAGAGTGTTGGAGAAAAAAAAAAATGAATCTAAAATAAAATCTTGAGCTTTCCTATTCTTATTCTTAATGGATTAAAAAGATAATTATTTGTTTAAAGTTATAATCATAGCAATGTATATGGTTTTTTTTAATGTGGGTGCATTAGTCTGTCTTACACTGCTAATAAAGACATACCTGAGACTGGGTAATTTATAAAGGAAAGAGGTTTAATTGACTCGGAGTTCCACATGGCTGGGAAGGTCTCACAATCATGGCAGAAAGTGAAGGAGGAACAAAGTCATGTTGTACATGGTGTCAGGCAAGAGAGGAACTTCCCTTTATAAAGCCATCAGATCTCGTGAGACTTATTCACTATCATGAGAACAGCACAGGAAAGACCCGCTCCCATGATTCAATTACCTCCCACCAGGTCCCTCCCACGACATGTGGGGATTATTACAATTCAAGGTGAGATTTGGGTGGGGACACAGCCAAACCATGTCAGTGAGAATAGAAGATGACAACAATAGTTGAGGAATAGCACAGGCCTGCATTCACATGAAGTGGTATGGTGTTACTTAAAGGTGGCCATGGATTATTTAAATATACATATATAATAAACCCAAGAGCAACTACTAAAAAGTTGTAAAAAGAAGTATAAAATGGGCGGTAGCGGTGGCTCATAATCTGCTTTGGGAGCTTTGGGAAGGTGATCAGAGACAGGGGTGGGGCAGGTTGTCTCTACTAAAAATAAAAAAATTAGCCAGACGAGGTGGTGGGTGCCTGTAGTCCCAGCTACTCGGGAGGCTGAGGCAGGAGAATGGCGTGAACCCGGGAGGCGGAGCTCGCAGTGAGCCGACATCGCGCCACTGAACTCCAGTCTGGGCGACTGAGTGAGACTCTGCCTCAAAAAAAAAAAAAAAAAAAAAAAGAGGTATAAATGATAAATCACAAGAGGAGATAAAATGCAATCATATGAAATGCTCAATTAAAACCCGAGGGGGAAGACTTTTCTCCCTTGGTGCTTCTCTGTTCCTGTGAGTCCAACTAAATCCCTGGGTGTTGGATGTAAACTGAATATTAGAAGACTCCGAACGGTGGAGAGAAGACTGCAGATTGGCCAGGAGCTTCAGAGCACTGAGTCCCCTGGGTTTTCTTTTTGCTTCACATATCCAACTTGGTGCTGGAGAAGCTACAAGCTAGAAACTCTAATAGGCCCAGGCAGAAAAGCCCTCCAAACAGCCTGCGTTCTCTAGCCAAAGGAAAGGGGGAAAACTGAAAATTTGTAGTAAATAACTGCTCTTCAGTGGCCAAATATCAGGAACAAAAACCTGTGGTCCTTCTCCCAACGGCGCCAGCAAAATCTGTGTCAGGAACCTAGGCTTCTACCCTGGCTCACCAAGCTGTAAGGAGGCACCTTGGTCTCCCATGCAGTGGCGGCAAAGAAGGCCAAATGGGGAACTGAGTTTCCTGCCAGCATGGGCAATAATGCAGTGCCCATTACCTCCCTTGCTGGAGTGGTGTCCAGGGAGGCCTGGTGGAGAGGGAGAACTTTCAACCCCACCCAGAGGTAATGGGGCCACCCCTCACCTCCCTTTGTCAGTGGAGGCCACGTGCACTCAACCAGTAACCAGCAGAAGTCAGAATGTCAGTCAGAAGTCAGCATTCTGACTTCTCCCAGTCAGGGAGGTTTTAGTGCTGATACAGCAGGAAGCTAGAACTGCCACCTCCGCCTATCAGAAAAGACGACCCCACCCTCAGAAATGAAAGGAGGCTCAGTGGGTCACCTGTCCTTCTACCCCCCACCTGGCAGGAATGAGGCACCCCCACCCACTGCCTCTGCCAAAGCAGTGTCAGAGGAACTTGCTCAAACAAGATTTCTCAAAGAAAATGCCCAAAATGTTTACGTTTCAATCAAAAATTTCTCAGAGAACCAGGAAGATCTTAAACCGATTAAAAACAACAATAGTTTCCAATACCAAAATAGCAGAGACTAGAATTGTCTGACAAAGATTTTAAAGCAGCCATCAGTAGAATGTCTCAAAGAGAGATTACAAACATATGTGAAGCAAATGTGAAACTCCAAGGTCTTGCCAAAGAAACATAAAGTCTCAGCAAAGAAATAGAGATGTAAATCTGGCCCACGTGGACATGCTACATGTCAAGCCAGCATTCTATTTCTGGAATAAATCCCACTTGGTCATGGTGTAGAACACTTCCTATAGGTGTTGGCTTTAGGTTTTAGGACATTAGCATCAATATTTATAAGGAATATTGGTCTGTAGTTTTCTTATATTTGCATCTGGTTTCAATTAACACAGACTTTATAGAAGGAATTGGGTAATGACCCATTACATTCTAGTTTTTTGGAAGAGTTTGTGAAGAATTGGTGTTAATTCTGTAAACGATTGAGAGGATTCACCAGGGAGGCCACCTAGTCTCGGGACTTGGTGTGTGGGAAAATTTTGGATTGCCAATTCAATCTCTTTACTTGTTATAGATATAGTCAGATTTTTAAATTTCTTCTCCATTTAGTTTTTGCAGTTTGTAACTTTTGAGGAATCAGTTCATTTCACTTAGGTCATTTAATGTGTTGGCATCCTATTTTTTATAGGATTCCCTTATATACTTTTTAAATTTCTGTGAAGTCAGTAGTAATGTTCCCCACTTCAGCATTGATTTTAGTAATTTGAGTCCTCTGTTTCTCATTTTTGGACAATCTTAGATGCTCTTTAAGAGATTGTGAAAGTCTCCTTCTGCTGCTAACTTGCTGAATTTTTATCATAAGTGGGTGCTGAATTTTATTAAAAGTTTTCCCTGAATCTATTGAAATAATTCACTCCTCATTCACTTACCACAAGTAAGAAGACAATAGACATGATAATATGAATGCCATTGAAAAATATATATGTAAGTACATTCAAGGACTACTAAATACTGTAGTGGTATTTGACTTTTTAACTCGTGTGCATGGACCATTTTAATTTTTTTAATTCTGTAAAGTGTAAAATGAAATGTGTCCCTTGTTTTTGCAGAGAAGTCTCTATTATGAATATTAGTGATCTCTAAATATATCCACAAGTTCCAAGTAATGCAATAAAAATTCCAGTAGGAATTTAGCATGTTAGTGTGACAAGAAGAGACATAGAAGAGTTAAGAGAACTCTAGGGTGGGGAAAAAGGAGACTCATTTAAATCAGATTTATCCTATCAAATATTCAAGTGCACTATCAAATGATAGTAAAAGAGTATAAAACTGACCCAGAAATAGATAGGCAGATCAATGTAATAGAATGAGAGTGAAGAAATAAAAATATGTATGTCATGATGTAATTTATGATTAAAAGTATCTTTTCAAATGAGGAGAGAAAAATTATTCAATAAATATTTTGGGGACATTTGTAAAAAAAAAAATAAAGCCAGATCTTTGGCTCACTCTTAGAATCAAAATTAACTCCAGATGGGTAAAATATTTAAAAGCAAAATACAAAATCATAAAATTATGAGGAATCATTTCTGGTGAAACCTTTAATAATACTGAAGTAAAGTGATTTCAAAACCAAAAAGTATAAAGGAAAAAAAGTGGATTCAAATACATATTATTTAGCAAAAAAGAACATTTTTTTAAACTACACCTTCACACCTTAAATCAACAGCAATATACTAACGGAAAATTCTTTGCATTATATAATAGATAAATGATTAATTTCCTTAATACACAAAGAATTTTTAAATTAAAAAAGATGAATTAAAAAATAGGTAAAGGGCATGAAAAACACTTGAAGAGGTTTAACCTCATGCTTTATCGAAGAGCTACAAATAAAATTAATAATAAGATAGATGAAGCTACTATCAACTTAGCAACAATTTAAAAGATAGTCAAGTGACATTAAAACCCTTTTTAATAAATATTTCCCCTAATTTTCTATTGGGTTAAATTTTTCATTTAGGCATTACTTAAATCATTCCCTTTTGTAATTTCTTTTTTTTTTTTTTTTTTTGCTTTTATGAATAAAGTCCTTTCCCATTCTCAAATTAACATGTACTTATGATTCTTGTTGTTTCTTAGGAATTTCTTTTCTTTCTTTTTTTAACATGTAGCTCTTCAATACTACATGTAGTGTTTGATATAAGGCGAGGACTGAATTAACTCATTTCCAAATACTTCATTATTGCCAGCACTATACGTGGTGCAATCCTTCCTTCCCAAATCCATAACAAAGTGGGCTTTATCATCTGCTCTAGATGAGTCTTTGCAGGTTGGCCTGTCTTCACCTGTGCTTATATCTACATCTGATTCTGTCCACCAAAGGAAGACCAGAGAAGATAACTGCTTTGTCCCAGATCACACAGCTGGTAGCAGGGCGGAACCTGGGTGGGGGCCCTCGCCCACCCCTGTTCCTCCAGCACAGGCTTTCCCTAAGCTACACGTCCTCTCAACCAGGCTTCCTCGTACATGGGGAATAACAACCCTACCCTTCCCCACCAGATCCACCCAAGCTCTGCTCAGAAGGGGAAGCGGCGACCCTCCCTCAGGTGGTGGCTCTCTCTCTTGTTGTGTCTGGCGGGTGTTCCACTTCCCAGGCTCTGTTCTGTGAGTCTGTGTGTCCCATGAAGCTCCAAATGTGGTCCCCTACACAACACACAGCCAGAGAGTGGCTGGGGAGATGGTCTACCTGGCTGGAGAACCCAGGACTCACACCCTTCTCTGCACATAAGGGCCAGTGCCCCTGACTCTAGGAACCCAATAGGAACATAGGTCATTGCTGGACTCGGCCTGCCTGGGTTCAAATCTCAGCTCTGCCACTTCTGGCTTGAATGACCTCTTCTGTGCCTCTGGTTCTCATCTCAAAAAGGAGAATAATAAGCAGACTTAACTCATAGGAACTTGTAAAGGTGAACTCAGTTAACTTGAGTAACTTGCTTAGCACGGTGATTGTAAATGTTAGCTATGGAGGTCAATTTTACTCATTTTATTCAGTTGAAGAGTTGGTATCTAGTGAAAGTTATATTGTTTCTTTTAAAAGATCATGTTTGTTTTTTTTTTCTCTTTAGTATTGAAATTGGCATCTTTGGGAGCTCGCTGTCATCTCTTCACAAAACTTCCCCGTGGAAAGCCAAACTTTCCCTTAGCACGCATGGCAGCGTCTCAAGGAGTACAGCCTGGTGAGTTTAGAATGCAGGTGGTTTGCGGACCGAAGGGAGAAAAAGCAACTGCAGATGGTGCATTTCCTGTTTATAACATGCTTGGGGAAATGACCATTTTTCTCAGGAAGAAAAAAGATTTTTATCTTATTGGGTAAAGAAAAATAAAAGACCACAGAGACAGAGTATTACCATCACAGCATTTTTGTCTGATGAGAAACCAATTGGCTTGACTACATATTGATTAAACATTCTACATGCCGTTACTCTCTAGACAATAAGAATCTTGGCATAAAATAACTTTGTAAGCAAAGTTCATTTACGGTCAGGTTGGTTTCACCAAAACAATCGTATTCCAATATTACGGTTCTCAAAACTGAAATACCTGGAAACCTCTTTGGGGACCTGGATTTTCGGTGGAAAACAAACTGCTCAGACAAAGCTGCTGGGGCCACCATTACCCACTGCTTCCTCAGTTTCCCCGAAACTAAACAATCTGGGAGACAGTGTGAAGTTAGTGCATGTTTAATTTGGCTACTCTCTTTCCAGATGTGTATGGTCCAGATGTGTTGAGTCTGCTCTGAAGTTATCAATCAAAAAGCAAACTGACCCGGGGTAGATGGCTGCATTTGTACAGCAGCTGCTGTCACCAGCACCCCCAAGCAATGCTTTCCTAAACTTACATGTCCAGGCAGACAAATCCCTTTGCCTTTTAGTGGCCCATACCTAACATTTCCCTCCGTACCCTTCTAGATTACCTTACACGGAGGGAATTAGGTTAGGGGATTTGTCTGCTGTCAGTCCCCTTTTTCCTCTGGTTCTATTTTTAGCCTTAGTGGTCTTTTCTAATAGGTCCAAACTGTGCAACAATATATAAAACTAATTGTACTTTACATAAAAATCCATGATCACAGCCAAAATGGAGCAGAAAAGCTCCACACAGTCGTGTGGATTTTTTTATTTGACTAGAAGCCATTCATGTGCATATCTGAGGCATGTGCACCCGTGCATCCACGCACCTTGCATGCACACACACATGCACATACACTCTTCCAGGATGGCTTTGAATGGCAAGGGGAGAAAGGAACTCTTGGTCCCAAGGGCTGGTCTCATGAAGGAGCACCAAGATGCAACTCATTCTTGAATTGCAGCCAGGACCTCAACTAGTCCCCACAGGAATTCCCCTAAGAAGAATGTGTTGGTCTTACGTGTCATGGGTTGCCCCAAGTCATTCTCGTTTCTGGGGCTGTGGGCTTTTGTTCAGAGAAAACAGGGACTGCTGAAATCTTGTAGTTGATACTCTCTGTTCCCTGCCCAGATCTCTAGGTCTATGAGCCTTGGCTGCCGAGGGCTCACAGCTGCCCATTTCGAGAGAAGTTCCCTTGGGACAGTAACAGCTTCTGGGCCCAGATTACTCTCCCACACACAAGGCGGCCAAGGGCCAAGCCTGACTAGGACAAAAGCCCAGGCCACCTCCCTCACAGTGGGACCAACTCCGTGGTGCAATTCACACTCCGAAGCTTCCCCTGGGATCAGGCAGAAACTGGACCCCAGCCAAGAATCTGCCTGGCTCCACCCTTCTCCTGCCTTCCTGGCTTCCCTCACTCCTTTTCTGCCCACAGGCCCTACAATAGATCATTTCCACAAGACCCCCCCATCTCAGACTCTGCCTAAGAAATCCCTCATCTTAATCACTGAGCCCATCTGGCGTCTTTCTTTTATAAAAGAATTTTATTTTTATTTTAAGTTCCTGGGTACATGTGCAGGATGTGCAGGTGTGTTACACAGGTAAATGTGTGCGAAGGTGGTTTGCTGTACCTGTTAACCCATGGCCTAGGTATTAAACCCAGGATGCATTCGTTATTTTTCCTAATGCTCTCCCTCCCCGCCACCACCCACCAGCAGGACCTACTGTGTTGTTCCCCTCCCTGTGTCCACGTGTTCTCATTGCTCAGCTCCCACTTATCTAGAACCAGAAATACCGTTTGACCCAGCAATCCCATTACTGGGTATATACCCAAAGGAATATAAATCATTTGATTACAAAGGTACATGCCTGTGTATGGTCATGTTCATGGCATCTTTCATTTAGGCATCAAACTTCCCTCAGTCAGGAAGGACGGTGACAGTCTCCACACCCTCCAGGCTATTGGGACAGACTCTGTTGTTTTCACCCTGCCCTACAACAAAATTATTTTCTGCATTCACCAAACCCAGGCAAACAGACTTCGCTAGACCTGGAGACTAGGAATAGAAAATGTATATAAATTGTGGTTTTAAAAATTCATTTAGATATGAATAATATGATGATAAATATTTGTTAGGAAAACATGGAACATTAAGACGTTGAAAATAAGTTCTACAAGTAAATGTGCCAGTCAACAAAGATTCATACAGGGCTCCAGGGTGTCACTTGAGTTAGTGACCGTTGTATAAAGTTCTAGTTTGTGCTTGAAAGTTCAAATTTTCATGGTCAATTGTTTTCCTTGAAGTGACAGGCCCACACCATTAATTCTTTTAGCAACTCTCTGCCAAATACCTAAGTCTGAACTATCATCATTTGTCTTTCAGTTATTCTTTCAAGTAAAAATGGTGTTCTAGGCCTGGCACGGTGGCTCATACATGTAATTCCAGCACTTTGGGAAGCAGAGGTAAGGGATCATTTGAGGTCAGGAGTTCAAGACCAGCCTGGCCAACACAGCTGTGTTGTATTTTGTAAAAATACAAAAGGTAGCCAGGCATGGTGGCACAAGCCTGTAATCCCAGCTACTTGGGAGGCTGAGGCAGGAGAATCACTTCAGCCCGGGAGGCGGAGGTGGCAGTGAATCAAGATCATACCAATGCACTCCAGCCTGGGCAACAGAGGGAGACTTCGTCTCAAAAAAAAAAAAAGGAAAATTGGTGTTCTATGAAAAAAGAGACTAGCTCAGCTCACAACACAGACAATGCGTGAGAGCTCTTCTTTGGGGTGACCCTTGTAGTTGGTGTATGGAGGTCTCATATGTGTTCTCCCCATCCTGGCACTCAGAATATTCAAAGGATAGGTCCTCAAAAGTTAAAATTTAATAAAATCAAAAATACTTCTGTGGCAATGGAGAGCTCAGGTGTCCTGGTAGAATTTGATGTCGCTGCCTGGGTTCCTGCCAAGCTGCTGGAACCGCGGTTTTTGTGCCCTCAGGGAAAATGTCAACACAGTAGAGAAAGCAAACATGTCTTAGTGGAGTTTTTAAATAAGTTTTTTATTCTGGGAATATTTGTTATTTTTTAATGTGTAATTGACAAAAATTACATAAATAGATGTATAATGTGATGATTTGATATGTGTACGCTTTGTGATACGATCACTATAATCCAGCTAATTAACACACACATCATCTCACATAGCTACCATCTGTGTGTGCTTGCTGAGTATATTTAAGATCCAGTTTTTAAATCATTTTTAAATTGTTTATTTCAGTAGGTTTTTGGAGAATGGATGGTGTTTGGTTACATGAATAAGTTCTTTAGTGGTGAGTTCTGAGATTTTGGTGCATCCACCACCCAAGCAGTGTACACCATACCCAGTGTGGAGTATTTTATCCCTCGTCACCGCCCACCCTTTTCTTAACAAATTTCAGGTGTGCACTACAGTAGTGTTAACTGCAGCCTAGATTTACAGAAACATTGCAAAGATGATACAGAGTTTTCATGAACCCCACATCCCATTTCCCTGATGATTAACATCTTCTATTAGTATGGGACTTTTGGTCACAACCATTAGCATTAGCTGAAGTCCACGCTTTATTCAGATTTCCTTAGTTTCACCCAATGTTTTCTGTTTCAGAATCCCGTCAAGGATATCATGTGATACTTCCTTGTCGCATTTCCTTAGGCTCATCTTGACTGTCCATTTCTCAGACCTTCCTTGATTTTGGTGACCTTGACAATGTTGAGGACCATTGGTCAGCTATCTTGTAGAGTGTTCTTTCATCAGGGCTTGTTGATATTTTCTCTGAATTAGACTGGGTTTGTGGGTTTTGGGGAAGAAACACCACAGAAGAGAAGTGCCATTCTCACTGCATCATATTAAGGGTACATACTATCAATCTAACTTCTTCTTCTTCTTCTTCTTTTGACATGGAGTTTTGCTCTTGTCATCTAGGCTGGAGTGCAGTAGCATGATCTTGGCTCACTGCAACCTCTGCCTCTGGGGTTCATGCAATTCTCCTGTCTCAGCCTCCCAAGTAGCTGGGATTACAGGCAGGCACCACCACACCCGGCTAATTTTTGCATGTTTATTAGAGATGGAGTTTCACCATGTTGGCCAGGCTGGTCACAAACTTCTGACCTCAGATGATCCACCTGGTCGGCCTCCCAAAGTGCTGGGATTATAGGCATGAGCCACTGCGCCCGGCCTCACCCTAACTTGTTATTGTTGATGTTGACTTTGATCAGCTGACAGAGGTTTGCCAGGTGATCAACGTGTTTGTCAGGTTTCTACAGTGAAAACTTATCTTCTCCCTTTTCCAAGTTGCACCGTTTGAAAAGAAGTCACCATGGGCAGCCTACATTTAATGAGTGGAGAGTTATGCCCCACCTCCTGGAGGATGAACTATCTACATAAATGATTTAAAATTCTTTTGCATGGGATATTTTCTTAATGTTATTGTGAAAATAATTTTGACCTTGCAGAACCATGAAAGGCTGTTCAGGAAAACCCCCAGAAGTCTGTAGACAATATTAGGGAAGCACCATTCCATGCAATGGAGGCAGGGGTGGATGTGTCTGGAAACTGGGCACTATACTGGCATGTACCTTGATGCTTCCAGGATTCCCTAGAAATCACTGTGGAAGGATCACTGTAGCCACCATTGCTTGACAAGAGCTCAGACTCCTCAGGGTTACAAATTTAATTCCCTCAACCAGGCAAGCAACCCAGACCCATCGAAGTGTGTCTGAAAGGTGGGAAAATGTAAATTGAGGAAAAGAAAAAGGAGACACGAATATGAGTTCGGGCTTACGCATCTGTGGCTTCAGTGACCGTACATTATAGCAGTAACCCTCTGAGGTTAAGTCAACAGAGACTGGGTGTGGCCAGCACATTTGAGTGCGATATGTCTCAGGTTGCACTAGTTCTCCCCTCTCTCCAAAGAGGAGTTAGGGCATATTGTTCTAATAATCAATGAGATATCATTTTTAGAATTGGAGCCATATATAATATAGGGCATCAGATGATATGAGTGACCTAGATGGTGGGACTCTCAGACACCACTTACACACCCATCTCTGATTCCAGAAACCAAGTGATAGCAACTTTGTGTGGGGCCGATCAGCTTCATCCAAGTGCAGCCTTCATCTGAATGCATCCTGACAGTGCCTTGTTCAGATCTGCTCACACATCTCTTGGCTACCAGACTGTGGCTTCTGATAATGCCAGGGCATGGGATGCCACAGGAACCCCTTGGTGTCCACATATGCATGACTCAGATGTGCAGGATAGTTAACGCTCCGCTTGAAAGCTCTTTAAACAGTGGGAGAAAGGAACCAATTAATAAACGTTTCCTACCATCCCACACCACAGCACTGACTCTGAGTCACATTTTCTGTGGCTTCTCAGAAGACATCGTGGTGTTAAACACACGATCTCCCATCGCAGGGGCCAGCACAGCTTGCATTGACTCTCTGTTCTTTGCTGAAATGCTTTCCCTATTTCTTAGCTTTGCTCTTGGGATCTTAATTCCCAGTGAAAGTGTTGATCAATAGTGTTAGTCTCAGGTTTTCTTTTCTAAAGAACTTAGGCTAAGACAGATCAATACAGTGTTGTAACCAGCTAGTATGCCTTCCTTCCAAATATTTATTAAGTCCTCCTATGTGCAAAGCATCATGATAGGCTTGGAGACACCTGGGAAAACAATCAAATAAATCATTAAAAGTGTAAATGCTATAAAGGAGAAGTACGGAATGCTTTTAGATTTTGTAATATCCTAATGTAGGAAACTAAAAAGGGGCTTCTCCACTGAGACCTGAAGAACGAATAAGACCACTCCTGGGAAGAGGCAGGAGAAAAGGAGGGAGTGTGATGGGAAGGGAGACAGCAGATTCCAAGGGCTGGAGGCAAGTGAAGGTATGGTGTTTTTAAAGAATTCAAAGTAGCCCAGCCCTAGCAGGCTAATGGCTAAGCAGAGAGAGCAGACAGATTGGAGAGGAGTGTGATGAAAAAGACTTTGGTGAAGTGAACCAGAACCCAAGCGTGAAGAACCTTGAGCACTTATCCGGCGAGTCAGGGGAAGCCTCTGGAGGGCTCTGAGTAGAGTGTTCCTCAAAGATGACTTTGTCTATGGGTGCGAGGAGTGTTGGGGGTCAGGATCATGCAGGAAGGCTAATTAGAGGCCCATTCAAGTGATCTAGGCCAAAGATGAAGATGGTACCCAATACAGTGGTGGCAGGTAGGGAAGAAGAGAAGGTAAAAGATTTGAGAGCTGCTAAAATCGGGATTTTTCAATTTTTTGGAAGTTAATGTATGAGATGAATACAATTTGTCAGAAGTTTTACATATCATTTGTATAATTGGTGCAGAAACTTCATTTGCTTTCCTAGTATTTACTGCTATTTGTAATTTTCTTTAGATGAGAAGGATTTTTAATACATTTTAAAAGTACTTTAAAACAATTTTTAATAAACTATATAATGTTAAAGTTTTCATTTTCATCATGAAGGTGAAAATGTGAGATCCTTTGAATCAGCAAGATCAGAATTGAATCAGATTTTGCCACTTACTAGCGAGGTGACCTCGGGCAAGTCACTGAATGTTGCCAGGTTGTATTTTTGTTTGCTTGTTTGTTTGTTTTGAGATTGTGTCTCTCTCTGTCGCCCAGGCTGGAGTGCAGTGGTGCAATCTTGGCTCACTGCAACCTCTGCCTTCCGGGTTCATGCCATTCTCCTGCCTCAGCCTCCTGAGTAACTGGGACTCCAGGCGCCTGCTGCCACAGCAGGCTAATTGTTTTTTTTTTTTTTTTTTTTTTGTATTTTTTAGTAGAGATTGGGTTTCACCGTGTTAGCCAGGATGGTCTCGATCTCCTAGTCTCGTGATCTGCCCACCTCGGCGTCCCAAAGTGCTGGGATTACCGGCATGAGCCACGCCACCAGGCCTGTATTCTTTTAAAAATAAATCTGTAGATAGAGTTAATGTCACCTATATTTTGAGTGTGTGGCAGTCATTATTTTTTCAAGAATTGAACAAGATCACAGCTGTAAGGTGTCAGACGTAGTGGCTGGTACAAAAAGATAAATGAAAACAAACAAAAAAAGACATCTATTATTTGTAATATTTATAGATCACTAAACCAGAACCTTGCTTAAATCACTATCCCAAAGCAATTCATAGTTTAAAGACTATGGTTTAATCTTCTTTCTGGTTTTTTTGCATTTGTTGGTCCTACATGGCTCACCTGTTCTCATCTCTCCTGGCTCTGGCAATTCCAAAATCAACTTCTCCACCCCCCACTTCCTCTGGTTATCACTGAGGTTCTCTATCCCTGCAGCCTCAACACGCCTGAAAAGCCTGCTCATCTCCTCCCTCTGCCACCCTCTCTTGGCCTCTCCAGAATTACTGCCATTTTTGTACCTCTGCTGCTGCAACTGCAGAGGCTAAGGCAGCCCCAATGTGCTGCTGTCATTGGTGGGAGTTCAGGCGCCCTGGGCTCACGTGAGTTGTTCTGGGCGACACGCACCACCCAGCAGCTTTGGGTGCTGGACTTCCCCACGCTTGCTCTGCATGTCCTTCCCAAAGTGATTCCTTTTCATTGACTCCCTTGGCAGTAACTGCAAACATTTTAACTTTATTAACTTTATCCATTGGTTGAGTCATGCTTGAACATACGGTGGTACATGGCCAGTATAATTGAGATTTTTGGATCCAGTTTTTCAGAAAATAGTATCCATGCCCACAGAAGATGCCAATGGAGAGTCGTCAGCCCTGGAGAGCCAGTGATGGTGACAAAGTAGAACTAGACATCCTGTGAGTTTCCATCTGGGAAAACTCTCAAGAGTTCTTCAAAGTAGTGACTTTTAAACTTTTAGTGAGAAAATACAAATTTTCAAATAAAATTTTATAAAGAAAATACATAAAACAGAGGAGGAACAATTTTGATTAAGTGGCAGAGAGGCATGGTGACCTAATCAGTCCCCAGCCCCTCTCCACAAATAATCCCAGAGGTACCACGAAGGAATCAAATGGCCCATGAACACCTAAAACCATCACTCTGGAGATATAGCAGTCTCCCTAAAAGGCACGGAAGCATGAGCCTAACTAGAGACAGGTGACAGCCAGGTGTAGTGTGGGAAGGGACACAGGGAAGGTAGAGCTCAGCCTCATCAACCTCTATATCCAGGAGCATCTTCCAGGCAAAGAGCCGTTCTGTCCTGTCGCCCTTCCAAACTCATGCCACCCTGATAATTGCGATTCCAGAGGATCGGAGGCAGAGGAGTCTTCATCATTTTGGGTTCTTTGGTTACAAGCAACAGAAATAGACTCTGACTTACGTCAACCCCAAAAGGAGTTTATTGGAAAAATAGAAGTGGCTGACAGAATTGAAAGATAGCTGAAAACTCAGGCTTAGGGGGTAATCAGGGAAGTTCCAATGGCTTAGATAGTAGGAGATAATCAGTAGAGTCACCTGGGGGTCCACTCTGAGATGTATCAGGTCCTATGTGGAAGAAATGATGCCCCAAAATGACACCCCAAAGGTTCTTAGGTGACCAAACACCAGCTGTCCACTATAGGATGCCCTAGTGTTTGGGGGAGGGAAGTTACTGGACTTATTGCTAACACGATCACATTAAAACCGCAGCTTTTTGTCCCCAGTCCATTGCTGTCTGCCCCTACAATGTTGCAGTCTCATGGGTAACACTCAGGTCATTTAGCAGTCAGGTGTCACAAGCTGTCGCGGCCAAGACCCATGGAGCTTTCAGCTCTGACCTTGGCCATGTGACGTGCTCTTGGGTCTTCTACAGCCTTGACCCTTCTCTGCCCTTCACTCAGGTTCATCTTGTCATCTTCCTCTGGGTGCCCCAACCCCCACTCCATACTCCCAGCCCTTCACAGCTCTTCCTGTGCTCAGGCTGTCTCAGCTGGGAAGACACTTCTCTTGTCCGTAGTGCCACCACTCAGTACATAGATCAAGGCAGTATTCAGTACAGTGTAAATGGCTTTCAAATTCCAAAGAGAACAACACAGCTTTTGCCTCTTTGATGGTGGTAGGGGGTGTGAGATACAACAATTTTTTATTGGGAAGAGATCACAGCACAGCATGCCCTAGACTAGTGACCTCCTTAAAATGTCATCAGTGTGACAGACTCCTGACTCTTTGTAGGTTTTATCTTCCACTATCTGGTACAAGTGTGTCTTATGAAGGCATCCAGAGTACTTGTCATTTTCTGCCCACCAGTTGGAATTAACATTATGACTCATATAAGGGACTAATATATCATACTATGGGTTGCCAAGGCTGCCATTTCTGGCCCTGTTACAGGGTGGGTCTATCGGGGCTATCAACACATACGCTGGGAAAACTGGGAGCAAGAGCAGAGAGCAGATGTGGAGTCAGACACCAGAGCAGCACGGATGAGCAAATGACTCAAACTGCAACCAAGTGAGGGGCACAGCCAGGAAGGTGGCCGGAGTCCTGACTCCAGGACAGCAAACACAGTGGCAATGTTGGAACAAAATGATGGGACAGACCACCGAGTGCTCCAGGATTCAAATCCTAAAGAAGTCAACAGATGGAGGAAGGACCATGATGTGAGTCTTCCAGAATGCCTCCCTAGACAGAGGGTTGTGGGCTTGGGGTCTTGTGACAGCCCAGATGCTTTCTGCCGGCCGCAGGGTAACACCATTGCAAACTGTCCCGGAGAGCTGGAGGACACCTCACTCCCCTGTTCCTCTCCAGAAACTTTTATTTTAAGTTGCAAGGCTCAGTCCCAACTCTCCATCCGAGTCAAAGTTTTTTGTTTTTTTTTTCAAGTGTCTACCAAGTTTCAATGCCACTGAAGCCTTTCATTCTACGTCTAAGAATAGCACTGGGTCAGGAAACATCTTCCTTCTCTCTCACTTGGGGTTACTGACCCAAATACTGGCACTCGAAAAATAGAAAAGACCCAGTTGTCACCACATGGCTCAGGGTAGTCACAGCATGGAAGGTTGGAATCAAGTGCCAAAGGAACAGACATGAGTCAGCTTTAGAACTTTCTGGAAAACTACGCCAAGGAGTTTAGATTTTGTCTCTTTTCACTGCTGCTGGAGGAGATGGAAAATCAACACATATTTGTTGAATGAATGAATGAATGAATGAATGAATGAATGAATGAAATGTTTTAGAACAATAATTTGGGTAATAATGGAGAGTGAGTGTGACAAGAGAAGGAAGGAGTGGATGCCCCAGGCAGGCACATTGCTGAAATAACTGCTATGCACTAAGAAAGATGGGCTGAGGAAGGGGGATTACGAGGTCAGGAGTTCAAGACCAGCCTGACCAACATGGTGAAACCCCGTCTCCACTAAAAATACAAAAATTATCAGGGCATGATGGCGTGCCCTGTAATCCCAGTTACTCAGGAGGCTGAGGCAAGAGAATTGCTTGCTTGAACCCGGGAGGCAGAGGTTGCAGTGAACCAAGATCGTGCCAGTGCACTCCAGCCTGGGCGACAGAGTGAGACTCCAACTCAAAAAAAAAAGAAAGATTGGGCAAGGCAGGTCTGGACTGGGACAAGCACAAGTGGAATTAAAGATGGGGAGGGGTTGTAGAGACCTTTAAGAGCTGGAATTGATTATTGCTTGTCAGGAAGCAGAAGAAGCAATCAAGGGTCTCTCCACATCATGAGGCTAAGTGTGGCAACACCAACAGCAATGGAGACACGTAGGGAGAGACACGTGTGGAAGGCAACACATTAGGTTTTGGCCATGAATGTGCCTAAATGCATATGTCAGGTGGGCGCAGGGGTGGGGCGGTGCATGCTGGGGATCGAGAGAGAGATTGGGTCTAGTGTACCAGGAGTCACTTGATTGATACTAGTTACGGGACTAATATGTTCACCAGAGGATACATTGAATAGAAGTGAGCAAGAAACTCAAGAAAGCATTCCCAATGCCTGGTGCTATTAATCCATCTCCAATGCAACCTTGGCTGCACCATTGTTACTGTCCTTTCCGGCAACATTACATGGGTGGCTTATTAACCTATCTTGGAAAAGAGGTTGTCTGAGCCTGGATTTATCTCCACCCCACTGCCACGAAAGCAGAGTTTTAGCCAAAGACTTGTGTGCAGATATTTTATTTCAAATGTAATCCCAGAGAATAGAAGTAAGGGGTCAGGGAGAGTAAAGGAAGGAGGAAATGCCCATAATGGACCAACAGTCCATTATGAAAAGTGCACTATAAAGTTGTCGTGGGCAACAGGGGTTCAGTCCCACCCAGACCTAGTAGGAGCCTGCAGAACACCTCCAGAATTGGCCGCCTGAAGACCCAAAGGAAACACACTAAGAGCTCCCATACTACATTGGGTGCCACCAGGGGCATTACACGCCCACACTTCTAGATGCCCCTATATGTTTGTCAAGTGGGGACCTGCCAGGTCCACAGCAACGGAGGGGCTCTGGGGCAGAAACTGAAGGAGGCAAGCTCATGCCTGAGGCCGGAGATGTCAGAAAATGTGACTGGAAGCCCCCACAGAGCTTCCCATCAGAATTACAATCTAAGGGAAGCCAGGAAGGTGAGGGGATGGAGCCCAGAGGTATATGATACATGGACCCTTTGCATTCCTCAGATCCACTCCTGCCTCACACTACATCCAATTCCACCAAGACAAAACCTTCAGGGTGGTAGTTGAGCCAAAGTCTTCCAAAGACTCAACACACTGGGTTAGTGGAAGAAGGCACAGTCCCCACTGCTGCAATGGAGCCAGAGGCCTCTGTTGTTACTCTTCACCTCGTTCCTTCACCATCCTTTCCAGATCCACTCCCCTATTTCAGCTAACACTTCAGCTGGTCTAGGTTGCTTGCCAGGTCAGATGACCTAAACCTTCCCCCTTGATGGGTCTCAGCATTTGGCTGTCTTTCTTTTTTCAGGCCATGATTGCTGCAATTGCCTGTTACTGTCACCACTGGTTTAGAATCACTAACGGATGTTCCAGGAAATTCTGTAGGCTCCAAAGCTCCTCTCCCACCCCAGGAGCACCTATAGATCCTGATGACAGACTCAATTACTTCTCCTTACTTGCCTGTGAATCTGTAGGCATGGCAAGACCGAAATGAACAAGTTGTACTCGTAGGCTCTGAATCAGTGAACACCACGTCCCTGGAGGAAGTTCCATCTCAGGGAATTGGCGCCCATGCTTCAGCAGGGTCTGATGTAATAAGAATGAGAAGCACACATTCCACAGTGGATTACTGGAAGCTACAGGACCAGAGGCAATTCTACTTCAGCTCCTTGTTGCACAAGCCTAAATATTATAGTGAATGGGGAACCCATGCATCAGCTGTGAGCTTACTCCATATGTTGCATTCTGGGGTACAACACCCCTAGGTAAATAGAAGATTCGGTTCTTTAATAGGTTCATAATTCTGGTATGCCAGATGTTCCCTGGTAATGTGATATATGATAAGACCGATAGATTCATAAAGTAGGTCTTTTGATCCAAAGTCATGGTTTTTAGCATTGCATGATAGTAAACGGGCATTCAGTAAACTCTAGAATGGCAGAGTTATCAGAGGACAAGTGACAGACCAAGTCTACTGCAGTTCACCCACTGGGATGATTTCCTTCAACCATTTTTCTTTAGGGGCACCCCGATTGTGGCCACCATGTGGAAACAGTCCATTTTTAGCTCCCCCAACATTTCCAGTCAACCCATCTCAGGAGCAAGCCTAAGTGGGTTTTTTTGTTTCTATTTTTGTTTTTGTGTTGTTTTGTTTTGTTCTGTTTTATGCATGAGGTGATTAGAACCTAACGAAAGTTAGGTCCTGGCACAGGGAGAAGGATGAAAGTTAACTGAGAAGCATCTGGGCCGCATGTTCTTGCATTTTGGTGCCTTCTGGACCTGCTCCCTTATGTACCCTTTCCATCATCCAATGGATTGCTACTGCATTCACTGAATCTGATGACTTGGCGAGTCTGACACTTCCCACTTCAAAATGTATGGTTTGTCCACAGTCACTTCACATCCCAAGACCAGATGCTCTGACCCTACTAAGGCCCAGCAGCATGCCAGGAACTTCTCTTCAAATGGGGAATACCTGTGAGCCACAGAAGGCACAGCTTTGTGCCAGGACTCCCGTGGTCTACACTGTAACTCACCTATTGAGCTTATAACAACCACAACCCCACATTCTTTTCTACCACAAGCTTTGGATCTACACGGTCAGACAGCCTGAAGAGTAGGGCAGCCTGACCTGTGAACATGCTGCAGAACCCACTCTACTTCTGGGCTTCACTCCAAACTTGCAACCTTGCAGGTCACTCAGTACACAGGTCAAGGCGGTGTTCAGTACAGTGTAAATGGCTTTCAATTCCAAAAAGAATGACACAGCTTTTTGCCTCTTTGATGGTGGTAGGGGGTGTGAGATACAACAATTTTTTATGGGGAAGAGATCACAGCATGCCCTAGACTAGTGACCTCCTTAAAATGTCATCAATGTGACAGACTCCTGACTCTTTGTAGATTTTATCTTCCACTATCTGGTATAAATGTGTCTTACGAAGGCATTCAGAGTACTTGTCATTTTCTGCCCACCAAATGGAATTAACATTATGACTCATATAAGGGACTAGTGTATCATACTATGGGTTGCCAAGATGATCAAAGCCTCTGCTTACTTTTGTGACAGAGAGCGGGAGAGTTACTATAGCTGTGGGATAAAGGGCTGTCGTGGTGAATACATGACTCCATGCATTTGTCAAAACCTATAAAAATGGACACCACAAAGAGTGAATTTTAACCTATATTCATTTTTCTAAAATCAGCCACATTGTTTGGAGACCCAAAAATGGAATACACACACACAAAAAGTAAATGTACCTAACTTTACCATAAATAAATAGTATAACCACACTGGAGGGGATGGGGAAGAAAAGAACTAACCTAGATAACACCAAAAAAATTTTATTAAGACTAAGAACAAAAAACTAGACACAAATATGGTACTCTAGTTAGTACTTTTGTTCTTCACAAGAGAATGGGTCACCACTCCGAAACCATCTTATGTTTAGGGAACAAATATGTAAATATAGTACAGAAAAAGGGAGCCAAGTGTCTTACTGTCAGAGAAATTAGTTACAAAGAGGTGACAGCTAGAATCATCTTTCAGCTATTCTACTGGAATTGGAGGCATCAGTATGAATTCATGGATTTTTAACTGATAGATAAATATAGATGGACGATGGTGCTGATGAAGATAGGCAAAATAAATCTAGATGTATGTTTATGCATGAATGTGTGTACAAACATACATTCCCTAACTTTGAATTGAATGGAAAGGGACTAAAAGCAGTGGCACCACAGGGCCAATGAGCATATCTAGCACCCAGATCTTGAGTTCTAAACACCATTCTCCAACAAAATAATGCAGGGGAAAGTGGTTGATTCCAGGACTGGTTGATGAGCCTAGAGCTGTTAAGATGACAAACATAAGAAACCGATCAAAAAGGGACAGGGGCAGGTCCATAGGGCACAGATGCCAACTTGAAAGAACCCCCAATGGGCAAAACCGGAACAATTTGAGCAAATATTAAGAGTTATAGCAATAATCATATCCATGGGTCTATATTAATACACATAATTTAATAAATAAATAAATAAATTAGTTAATTGGGGACCACTCTTAAAGAGTTCCAGTTGGCAAATATGTAAGGAATGAAGGAAATATATTATCAGCATTAGAACAAGTGTTGCAGGCAAGATCCACTGATGAATGTTGAAATTAGTATTTCAAAGTTTGAAGAAAAACAAACTTTTTGCATTGTCTAAAAATATCAACCAGAGTTCCGAAGCTGAACTCTAATTGCATGAGGATCTAGCTGTGAACCTTGCAGAGTGTGGCCCACCATGGTGCTGAGTCCTTTGGAAGCCCAGGCAAGTCTTCCACTGCCCTGACACCAGCACCTATTCCTCCAAATATCAGGAAAACAGTTTTCCCCAGTTGCCACCACTACAGCCCTGGCAGGCAAAAGAACAATCCTAACTCCTACTGTCATGGCTTTTCATGGAGATGCTAAGTTCTAGGTCTTTGAGCAACCCAGATGAGCAGCATTTTCGGTTTCAAGGCAAGCAGAGAAGCAACGTGGCAGGATCCCCTTCCTGCAAGCCAGTAACCCTGCTCTTAGACTCCCCACAAGATTTCTGACTTAGTAGCTTCTTTGCCTGTGCCTTCCTCCCAGAGGTGTCCAAAAACTTAAAAACTGCAGTGTGGGCCCAGTGTGGTGGCTCACGCCTGTAATCCTAGCACTTTGGGAGGCTGAGGTGGGCGGATCATGAAGTCAGGAGATTGAGACCATCCTGGCTAACATGGTGAAACCCCGTCTCTACTAAAAACACACGCAAAATTAGCCGGGCGTGGTGGCAGGCACCCGTAGTCCCAGTTACTCGGGAGGCTGAGGCAGGAGAATGGCATGAACCCGGGAGGCGGAGCTTGCAGTGAGCAGAGATCGCACCACTGCATCCAGCCTGGATGGCAGAGTGAGACTCCATCTCAAAACAACAACAACAACAACAACAACACAAAACAAAGAAAACTGCAGTGTGGATGATGGGCAGGGGAAGAAGTTGGCAGCCCATCGCACCTATGGACTTGGCTCCTTCATGCAGAAGCTGGAAGGAAATACCTTGCCTTCTGTGCTCAGTCCTGGGAAGTTATCAGAAGGAAGCTGCAGGATGAATTGCCTGAGGAATTCCTACTCTAGGAAGAAGGGAAACATCCTTCTATAGAAATTGAGCATCTGGCCTTTGAGGTCACCCACACCCCACCTGGTACATAAAATGGCTCTGCTGCCTGTGCTGGCAGCCCAGGATGTGCTCTGTGTACCCCGGTTTCCCAGATTACAGGGCTTTTGTTCAGGCAGGAAGCAGGTTGTATGAGACCAAAGCAGCCCAGACTCTCAGCGGTTATAATAACCTAGATTTTTACAAAGATATCGACACCCCTAAGACTAGCAGGATGAACATAAACCTCTCCCATCGAAGCACAAAATGATATAGCGAGGACTGGGTCAGTGTAAGGGGGGTGGTCAGGGGATGCAGAATCAGAGGCACATGGTATGACATCACTGGAACTACCCAGAGAGCACATCTCACTGACCACACCCAGCCATCCCCATTCACATTTTCTCATGCTTTACCACCTCCTCCTAGCTGCATACCTCTAGTTTGATAACTATTTTTCCTCCTTCGTTCAGCTCCTCCTCTGGATCATGGCTCCCACACTTCATTCTCTACTCCATGCATCAAGATAATAGAGTGGGCTTCCCCACGCCAGCACCCTTTTTCAGGTATGTGGGTCAACCCTGCGTCTTGTCCAACATTGTCCATTAGAAGAAAGGAACCAGATGACAAAAAAGCATGATATGCTGGATACTTAGGTCTGAGAAAAGTTCCCAGAGGAAGGAATAGCAACAGAGTCAAATACAGTGAAAAGTTCTGATAGGATGAAGATGGAGAAGTCCATTGAACTTGCCTAAGTGGATCTTCAGTAGTCTTGAAAGGAACGGTTTTGGTGGAGTGAATCTAGTTTTCAGTGTTTGAGAAATTAATGGCCAAAAAGGTAATGAGGCTATCAAGTGTAAAAAGTGACTGTCAAATAACTGAAGGTAAAATTGATGCTAAAAGAGGACCTCTTTTAGAAACAGCCACAGGCTTTAAAACACTTAGCTGCAGTGTGGAATAAGGCCCTCAGCAACAGGGCACCAATGGATCTCTGACATTTTGGTGTCATCCTGTGAGACCAGAAAGGTGGTTAACCTTTGCTACTCTGGCTTATTTTTCTGTGTATGTAAGCAATAAACTATCTGAACCTAACAATGTCTCATTGTTTCTTTACCAGCTAATCTATCAGCATTGCCTTGACAATATGCTAAGGGGATAATGAGATTGCCTCTCCGTTTAAGTAGTTCCCCTGCTCCCTGCTGTAGTTGGATATAAGGCATGGATTACTAACTCCCTGAAATGTCAGAGGACACGTTTCCAATTCTAGAAACCTAGAGGCCTCTAGATTTTTCAGGTACTTGCAGCCTTCAATGAGGAGATAGAATGGTGCTTCTCACTGAGCTAAAGATCTTTGAAAAAGAAAATGATATGCTCAGGGCTTTCAACTGTCAGCTCAAGTAGGTACAGAGAGTCAGTATCTCTGGTAAACTTAAGAGAAGTACTTATACTTATGTGTCCATATGACAGACAGAGCTGAAATTTAGCTGTAAATTCTAATCCAGTTGCAGAATTCCAACCAAGCTGGTAGCATAGAAGTGGTAAGTTTCCTGTATTAAGGAAAAGGCACTTATTAATATCTGAAAGAAGTTGGGCAGGGAGACTTGGAGTGGGGCTACTGGATAGACTTAGATTAACGTGGGACCTTGAACTCCCAATTGCCCTTGAGTTTTCTTTCTCAGGAGAATGAGGCCTTTCCTCAAATCTGAGAAGATTACCTTCCCTTATTTAAAGAATCTGTCATTATCTTGCTTGTGGTGGTGGTTGAAACACCCATGCTCCTCAGGACCCATCCTCATTCCCTCTCATTACCTTCAGGCTATGACTCATAACGAGCATAGCCCAGGGACAGCTACAAGGTCTTCAGTAGAAGAAAATGACTTATGCACCAAAATCATTGCAATAATTTGTATTGGCAGAACCCCATGGAACATGAAGATTTAAAGGGTATCAGAACGAGGTTGAAATATGACTGGATCAAGCTGAACTTGACAATATGGGAACAGTTTTACAAGATTCAGAATGTAATGTTCTAGCTTTCACAGCTGGAATGGCTTTACTAGTTGGCTTTGTTCATTGACTGAAACTTGGTTTTAATGGTGACCTACATTCAATGAGGTCAGAATGTCAGAACTTCTGCAGCTTAGTGGGAAGGAATCCAAACGCTTAGAGAGAGGGGGGTAAAGAAGTAGGTGTAGTTATGTAGAACCCACCCGTATTGACTGTTTCCTCTTGGACTCAAAGGACACTCAACAAGGAATTGAGCTTCAGCAACCTTGAAGCCTCTGTCACAGCATCCTCTGCAAGAGAGGATGAAAGGAGAGCCCTCCCTTAACATAATAGACTCCCTGACCTGATTTCTACAGGAATGAGAGAATCCCAGTGTGACTGAGGCCAGATAGCAGCACTACACCCTCAAGATCAAGGGCAGCAGTTACCATAACAATTACCGTAACAGGCTGTACAATCAGGGTGGTGATATGTTTTGTATGGTAGAGAATTAATAGTCATGGCTAAGTTATCAAGTGTTTCCTATGGATAAAATAGATGGTATCTGTAACTAGAAAAATTCTGCAGCCAGTGAGGAAAATATGGCCAAATTATCTAATGGGAAGTCCTTGCTTCTCATTCAGTTCCAAAACTGAAGGTCTTTAATTGAAGAGAAGGTGTCATGACATGGGAAGGAACCTACATCATGGCCACAATTATGTCCTGTAATTTTCTATCAAGTCTTCCCCTCTGAAATCAACATTATTCTAGAGGTTCTAACCAGTGTAATAAGACTGGTAAAAGAAACAAAATGCATCTGGTCAAAAAGGAAAGCATAAAAACATCTTTAGTTTTCTACTTTATTCACAGATGATGTGTTGGCCTACATAGAACATTCCAAAGAATTCTGATTACTAAAAATGGCGCATCTATAAACGAACGTTGTGCATGCATACATAAAAATATTATTCAATGGTAAAAAGAATCAAGCTGTTAAGCCATGAAAACACATGGAGGAACCTTAAATGCATATTGGTAATTAAAAGCAGTCAGCCTGAGAATACAACATACTGTATTATTCTAATTTTATCACTGTATCAGTCAAGGTTCTCCAGAGAAACACAATCAACAGGATGGATGGATATAGATATAGATATAGATATAGGTATAGATATAGATATCCATATATATATGTGGATATGGATATGTGTGTGTGTGTGTGTGTAAATGTACATGTATGAGAAAGAGAGAGAAAGAGAAAGACAAAGACAGACCAAGAGAGACAGATATTTATTATAATGAATTGGCTCATGCAATCATGGATGCTAAATGCCAAGATCTGCACTTGACACACTAGAGAAACAGAAGAATTGATGGTGTAAGTTCCAGTCCAAGAGCTGGCAAGATCTGAAAACAAAAAAACTAAGGTTTCATTTTGAGCCTGAAAAGACAAATTTGATATACCAGTCCACAAGTCAGGAGGAGTTGCCTCTTTCTCTACCTTTTTGTTCTTATTCAAGTCTTCACTTGATAGTATGAGGAGTACACACACTAGGGAAGCATTATGTATTACTCAGTCTCTCAATTCAAATATTATTCTCATCTGGAAACACCCTCACAGATACAACAAAATAATGTTTGTCCAAATGCCTGGGCACCCAGTGATCCAGTCAAGTTGACACATAAAATGAACCATCACAGGTCCACTGTTGTCAACTTGGCACCCATACACATCTTCCTAAGTTGTACTTAATCTCCAAATAAAAATAATAACAAGGTCATAATTCTGCCTGACATAATACAATTATCCTGAATACAGCTAAAATCACACTAACCTCTTCCCCGGAAAAGAAGGTAAGTCCTTGAGTGACGTTTACTTTTCTCCTTGATATGTCATATGATGCATAATTAATAATGCTTAAATATTATGATATAAAGTCAATACAATTTATGTTACATGATAATAGAACAAGAGAGAAAAAGAAAACCAAGCTATTTGTTATATACACATACAGAGAAACGTATTTATAACAAAATAAGGAAATACTCATAACAGTTTCAGTCTTTGTTTCTGTAACTGGTCATATAGTCACAGCTGGCTTTTGTAAACACCTTCTTCTACTAACTGTTCTGTATTCCCTTTGCTTTCAGCAAGCACCTCAGCTGGTTGTGGTTCTTTGCCTGGTGGGATAATATAAACGTTCTTTTCTGAAGGGTCTGGGCCATTAGTAGACCTGCCTAGATTGGGTTGTTGTAGTTTTCCATTGATCTTAATCTTGGGGTATGGTAATACTAAGAGATGCCCTAACAGATCTCCTGTATTCCAAATATACTTCTCCTCAACCTCTGTTGTAGAGGAATCTGATTTCCCCTTAGCATTCAGGATCAATTACCCCAGCCAGCACAGTACTTCCCTTCTTTGCCTGCTGATTCAGAGGCACCAGGTAGCATACTCCTTTTGGAGCTAAGATCTCTGGACTAGCAAAGAATAAGGTCATGAGAACAGGAAGGAAAAATTTTACTGGTGAGTTGTGAGGGATAATAGTGAGTGCCACCACTCCCATTTCCACTGTTTGATTCCTGGACCCATGAATTCCAGTTGTGGAAGAAGTAGCTCCATATATTGGTCATGAATTCAGAGCATATAAAGCCTTCTGAGGAACCTTCCCCCAGGCCCAGGACATATTGCCACCTAACTGGTGTTGTAATTGAGTCTTCATAATGCCATTCTACCATTATATCAAGCTGGCTTCTTCAGGGTGGTGGGGAACATTGTAAGACCAGTGAATTTCATAAGCATGGTCCCATTTCTGCACTTCATTTGCTATAAAGTGAGTTTCCTAATCAAAATCAGTGCTGTGTGGAATGTCATCATTGTGGGTAAGGCATTGTGTAAGACCACAGATGGTAGTTTTGGCAGAAGCATTGCATGCATGAAAAACAAATCCATATCCATAGTAATTATCTATTCCAGTAAGAGCAAAATTCCGTCCCTTACATGATGGAATGTAAGCAACCTGCTGCCAGGTAGCTGCTGATCATCCTGGGGAATGATGCCATATAAGGAACTCAGAATTGGGTCCTGCTGCTGGACAGTTGGGCACTCAGCAGTGGCCATAGCAAGGTCAGTCTTGGTGAGTGGAAGTCCACGTCACTGAGCCCATGCATCCCCTCCATCCCTGACACCATGGCCAGTTTGTTCATGAGTCCATTGGGTGAGGACAAAAGTGGTTGGGGAAAGAGGCTGACTGGCATCCACAGAATGGGTTATCATACCCACTTGATCATTCAAATTCTCCCCTGCTGAGGTCACCCTTTGGTGAGTGCTCATATAAAACACAAATATCTTCCTTGTCAATTCAGAGAGTTCTATCCATACCACTGTTTCCCAAATTTTCTTGTCCTCAAATTTTCAATCATCTTCCTACTAAGTCCTTAACCACACAGTCAAACAATTGGCTGTAGCCCATTAATCAATATATAATTGCACATCTGGCCATTTCTCCTTCCAAGCAAAGTGATAGACCAGTTCACTGCTCATAGTTCTACCCACTGGGAGGATTGCCCTTCACCACTGTTCTTTAAGAATTCTCCAGAAAGGGGCTGTAGTCCTGGAGTTGTCGCCTTTCAGATGAAGAACCATCTGTAAATCAGACTGTAGTCTTCTCTTCCTCTGTCAACTGAGTGTAGAAAATTTCCCATGAGGCTACAGGTGTTGGCTAGGAAACAGAAGATGGTGAAATAAGAGAGGGATGATGAGCATTTGGACCACTTCTTCATGCAACTGACTTATGCCTTCAGAGCCTTCTCAGGTCTGGTGTTGTGTATAACACTTCCATTTGATGACTGCTTCTGTGAACATTCAATCTTATGGCTTGGTGGCTCAGATAACACCCAATTCACGATGGGCAGCTCAGGTCTTATGGTAACTTGGTGGCTGGTGGTTAAGCATTTACTCTCTACAAAAGCCCAGTCGCAGATAAAGAACTATTTCTTAAAAGGAGAAGAGTTATCCATGGAGGATGGCAAGGTTTTGCTCTAAACCCTAAGGGCCTGTGCTGTGATTCACTTCTAGAGGTTGCCAAAAGCTCCACACAGCATCCCTATCTGCCACCAACACTTCAAGCCCCATTGAATCTGCTGGATCATAAGGCCCAAATGGCACAGCAACTTGCATGGCAGCCTGGACCTGTTGCAGAGCTTTTTCTTTTTCTGGGCCCCATTCAAAACAAGCAGCTTTTTCAATGACTTGGTAAATGGGCTGTAGTAATGCACCCAAATGAGGACTACATTACCTCCAAAATCCAAAGTGGCCTGCCAGGTGTTGCATCTCTTTCTTGGTTGTAGGAGCGGCCCAGATGCAACAACTTGTCTTTCACTTTAGAGGAGATATTGTCATGTGTTCCACACCACTGAACTAGAAATTTCGCTGAGGTAGAAAGGCCGTGAGATTTCCCAACCTCCTAAATACTTTCCCAGCCTCTGACACACAAACATCATAGAGTCATTGGTGCTTCTCTCTCACTAGGTCCAATCAGCATAATGTCATCAATGTAATGGACCAGTGTGACTCATCTTGTGGAAGGGAAAGACAATCAGGATCCCTGTGAACTACAACATAGGGCTAAAGAGTTGATAGACCCCTGAGATAAAACAATAAAGGTATATTGCTAGCCTTGCCTGCTGAAAGCAAACTGTTAGAACTATTTCTAATTCTCATAGCTCCAACATTAAATGCAGAATCTCTGCTTGTGAGCCCACATCAATATATTAGGCCTGGTCAAACCTTGTGTTCCTTCCACCATTATCCCACACTCTTAGTATTCTTTCCTGTTTTCCTGTACATATATTTTTTGGATTTCTGTCTGTATAAATTAGAAAAATTCAAGTTTTTTTTTTTTTTTTTTTTTAAAGTAGCACACCTATGCCACAAAGTGTGCATACTTTGTCCCCACCTTCAGGGGCTTGCTGGGACTTAAGTCTAGTTAGAAGTCTAGGAGCAAAGAGGGGTGGTGGGGGTGGGTCCTGAGGGGACTCAGTCTTGTATGACAATTGCCTCAGGAGAGGTCATTACAGTTTTCTCACGCAAAGCAGTGTTAAGCTTCTCAGATGGAAGTGGAAAAGCTGCTCCCACTAGGGATGGGGAAACCTCTTCCACTGGCAAAAAAAAAAAAAAAAAAGAATCAAAACAAAACAACAAAAAGAAACTCATCTGAACTTAGAGGCTCAATGCCTCCAGCCTTATCAGGGTCCTCCTACACATCCCCATTCCAACTTTCAGAGTCCTGCTCCTTCCCAATCAATACCTTCACTTTAACAGTGGACATCTACAAGACTGGGAGTTCAACTTGCGTTGTATTAAATAATTCAGCCCGTCACAATATGAGGTTCTGGGTTTAATTTTCAGCAATATCAGCCCTGCAGCTACAGGAGATAAGGGTCTCCTTTACGGCACACACAGAAGCTTTTAGATCATTTTTCTGGGAATTCAAATACCTGATCTGATCTCTTTCTTTTCCCACTTTGTCCAATGACATTAGAAGCAACCAGCTAATCTCATTATTTTTGTTAGTTTGCCAAAAAGGTTCCAGTGTATCATATTCTTGGTCATCAGTATCCTTGCTTTATATAAGTAGTTGATTAGAAGTATCCTATAGTGATATTTTGTGTATCTCTATTGCCAGATCTTACCATGGACAGTCAGTGTTCTCTTTACTACTTTAAAAAAAAATGTTATTTACAGCTTTAGAAAACTCATCCTTAAAATTTTGTTTCTCTAGAATCACTCTCAGGACAAAGATCTGTATTATGCAGGATGCATGGTTATGTAGACATCAGATTAGATTAGATTTATTGTAAGGAATTGACTCATGTGATTATGGAGGCTGAGAAGTCCCAAGACCTGCACTAGGTAAACTGGAGACCTAAGAGAGCCAGTGGTGTAGTTCCAATCCTAGTCCAAAGACCTGAGAAAACTGATGTCTCAGCTCAACAGTCAGGCAGAAGCAGTTTTTTCTCACACATCCTGTTGTTCTACTTAGGATTCATTGATTGGATGAGGCCCACCCCACCCACAATAGGGAGGGCAATCTGCTTTACTGTCTAGAGATTCAAAAGATAATCTCAGCTGGGTGTGGTGGCTCACGCCTGTAATCCCAGCACTTTGGGAGGCTGAGGCAGGTGGATCACGAAGTCAAGAGTTCAAGACTGGCCTCGCCAAGATGTTCAAACCCTATCTCTATTAAAACTACAAAAATTAGCCAGGTACGGTGGCAGGCGCCTGTAATCCCAGCTACTCAGGAGGCTGAGGGAGGAGAATCACTTGAACCTTGGCAGCAGAGGTTGCAGTGAGCTGAGATTATACCACTGCACTCCAGCCTGGGTGACAGAGTGAGATTCTGTCCCCTCCCCGCATGCCCTGCAAAAAAAGATAATCTCGTCCTGAAACACTCTCACAGACACACCCAGAATACTGTTGGACTAAATGTCTGGAAACTCTGTGGTCCATTTAAGTTGACACATAACATTAACCATCATGATGGACATGATGGAAAAGGCAAAATTATCGACACAGCAAAATCTTCAGTAATTTCCAAAGGAGTAGAAGGAGGAGGAAAGAATGAATAAGTGAAGCCCAGGGAATGTTTAGGGGAGTAATACTATTTTGTATAATACAGTAGTGGTGCTTTTATGGTATGATGCATTTGTAAAAATCCATAAACTTTACAGCACAAAAAGTGAGTCTTAATGTATATAAATTTTTAAAAAGTATTTAGGAGGTTGAGCAATCTCGGAAAGAAATGCTGACAGACCAAAAAAGTCTAAATGCATTGCTAATGTATGAAACAACCTCATCGAAGGTGGTAGGTCAAAAGGTGCTGACCTAAGTAACTTTGGAAATGAGTAGAGTACATAAGACTAAAGGTAAAAGGAACCTTATATAAGACTGTACTCTACTTCAAGGGTCCCCAAACCCCAGGCCCTGGACCAGTAATGGTCCATGGCCTGTTAGGAACCAGGGTTCACAGCAGAAGGTGAGCAGCAGGTGAGCAAGTGAAGTTTCATCTGTATTTATAGCCACTCTCCATTGCTCTCATTACCACCTGAACTCTGCCTCTGGTCAGATCAGCAGTGCATTGGATTCTCATAGAAGCAGGAACCCTACCAAGAACTGTCCATGCAAGGGTTCTAGGTTGTGCACTCTATGAGAATCTAATGCCTGATTATCTGTCACTTTCTCCCCAAGATGGGACCGTTAATTGCAGGAAAACAAGCTCAGGCCTTCCACTGATTCTACATTATGGTGTGTTGTATAATTATTTCATTATATATTACATTGTAATAATAATAAAAATACATGTAATGCACTTGAATCATCCTGAAATGATCCCCCCTCCCCTGGTTCATGGAGAAGTTATCTTCCATGAAACTGGTCCCTGGTGTCAAAAAGTTTGGGGGCCACTGCTATAGTTGATAAAGTTGTTTCCCAAGAAACACAAGTTAACAATTCTAATACTGCTGTACATGTCTATTAAAACTGAACAATTAAGTAAATGGATGGCAAATGGCAGGAACAACATATCTCGCTGTTGGAGTGGGACTGCACAGTTAAGCAAGGGAGAGAGGCAACAGTGATGCCTGTGGTAACAGACTAGAGTTGGAGACATCAGTATAACACGTGTTATCTTAGTATAGGTATTTACATATAGAACTATTTATTGATATGTGTACTTACATAGATTAGAATGCACACATATATGTCCTTGCTGTGTCGGCTGAGAGGACCTAAAAGAAATGACACCCAGGGTAGCAATCAGCACACCTAGTACTCAGATCTTAGTGTATAATATCATTCTCTAGTGAAAGGAACTAAGACTCCTTAGAGACATGGATGATTCCAGGACTGTGAAGAAAATACACAAGACAAGCCTGGAGCATCTTGTAGTGCCAGAAATAAGAAAACGCTCAAAAATGGGGAAGAATCATTTTGACGGGAATATGTCAAAAGAGCACAGGAGTCAACCTAAAGAATTCCCAGTGCCCAGAACTGGAGCAATTAGAGCAAGGAAATGAAGCAGTGTGGTATACACCCAAAGTAGGAAATAAATATCCCTAGAATGTTTTTTCTGTCTGACACAGACTCTCTAATGCACACACACACACACACACACGTACACACACACACACACAGGTACCTATCTCACCTGGACTTTGAATGGGATAATATCAAGGAAAAAGGGCAGCGCAGCGCTGTGTCAGAGAGCAGAAGTGAATATCCACCTGAGTCTGCCAGCATGAAGAGATAGTCTCTGGACCTTTCTTAGGAAACAGGAAAACCTTCTTATGCCCTGTTAAATGTTTGAAAATACACACAACAGACTGACTTTTTTTTTTTAAGCCAAAGGACAGGGACGTGTATTTATGTCAGGTGACGGCTCCATTCCTGTCAACTGAGGCAAACAGAACTCACTGTCTTCAGCTTGGAAAAACTCATCTAGGGGTTGCATGACATCGCCAACATCCTGAGGTTGTTGACTTTTCTTTCTTTCTACTTGTCAGTGTGGTAGAAGGGGATGCAGAGGGAGAGCAGGACAAATGGGACTCTTGATTATCATTAGGGACCCTCGAGCCTTGCTGACCAGAAAGAAGACTGCCCTTAGAGATGGCTCCCAACATGGCGCCTGACATGCAATCAAAGCCTAGTCAATATTTGTTTATTGAAAATGGAGAATAGCAAGGGCTATACAAATTATTTTAAATGGTACAATTTATACTAAGGTCTGACTTTGCATATCTGGCTCATTTGATGGACTAATGAGGTCACCAAGATTACCACCCTCGTTTGCTGAAATCCTTCAGTGACTTCAAGAAAATGCCAATTTCCCACCAAAGGAACCCAGCTCCTGATAACTGCATCGCTGCCTGCCTCAGCCTCATCTCCAAACACTCCTTGGCTGGCTCCTCCAGTCCAGCCATCCCCAGCTGCTTGCTGCTCCATGACCTGGTGGCTTGCTTGAGGACTGTGCTATCTCAGGCCCTAGTCCTTGCACACGGTACTCCTCCTGGCTGGATCTCTCTTCTGCTCCCTGCCCTAATTTATTCCTAAAGACCCTGCTCAAGTCCATACCCTCCAGCAGGTTCCCTGAATCTGTAAGTCCTTTTCATGAGTCACCTTACAAGTAGGTGCTCAATGAATGCCAGCTGTATTGCTGCATTTGTGAAATATAGCCTTGGAGAAGGAAAATGTGATTCTGGCAACAAGGAAAAAGTCATGCATTATTTGATCAAGGGGTGGAGCTGTACATGACTTACTGGTTTTAAAAGGGAAAAACACACACACATAAGCATAAGTAAAAGTTGCTAAGGCATTGACTTTCTATTTTTAAATATCATATGGAGTCAAGTATGAATTCCATCACCATCATGTTAAAGGAATTGTATCTCTTACAGACTATGCATATCATGCAAGTTTGGATTTAATTAGTGTGTAATTGTAGCCGTCTGATGAAGGTGAGACAATGTGAATGAGTCAGCAGGGCACGGGTAGCCTGGTCGTGAAATACAAGTACGGCCACAGGAGGGCTGCGTCACAGTTTCCAGGCAGATGGTCTGTTCCCTTCTGGCTTTGCTTGGTATGACTGGTTCTGTCCTTGCTGCTCATAAACCTGCATGCCCCTCTACCCCCTGCCCCAGTACAGAGCCTGCTTTGTGTTCCCCGCACCTGGGGAACAGTCCCTCCCAGCTCTTATCCGTCATCTCTCTCCATCTTCCCCAGTAGACTGTGAGCTCCATGGGGCACGGCTCAGTGCCTGGCAGCATGTGCTTTTTAAGTGAATGAAATGAATAAATGGGTGGAAAAAAGGGGAAGAAAAATGAATGAATTAGCTCTAGATCATCTTTTTGCATCAGACCCCCTTGATATGCATCCCAAATTCTTCTTTCTCCTTATGCCATTCAGGCTTTGGAATCCTGAAATTTTCCCCATAGTAACAGGCTTGGGGGTGAGGAGCACAGAGGCTGAAGGGTGCATTCTGGAATCACCCACCGGAGGTTTGACTCCCTGCTCCACTCCTTCTTACCAGCCAGGTAATCTCGGCTGAGTACCCAGACCTTCTTAAACTCAGTTTGCCCATATGTCAAACTGGGATATTGATAAGACTTACCTCATGAGGCCGTGGTTCCCAAGCTGTGTGCCAAGGCACCCCAGGGTGCCACAACAAACTCACAAGGGCACCAAGGCACATTGTAAATCTCCAGGAGGAAACATGAAGATGTCTGCCAGTTACTGCATGAAGTCTTGATATAATCGTGATTGCAATACTGCAACTCTTGGGTTGGTTGGACCTAAGTACGGAAAACATATTTCTTTTGACCTGGGGCCACAGGGAAAATTTCCTGAGATCCTAAGGGCACTGTAACCTGAGAAAAGCTGGGTCTCCAAGTCATAGGGTTGTCATGAGAATGTAATGGGAAAGCACAGAACAAGCTTGCTACTTGTTAAGTGATCCACAGATGTTAGCTATAATCATTATTTCCCTGTCCTCTGGATAAGTTTCATCAGGGAATTCGACTGTTTATCTAAATCACCATTTAAATTACCAGCAAACTAAAATTAAGCAACACAATTCTGAATAATAGCTCAAATTCCTTTATTTTTCCCCAAATTACAAATTGACTGGGGTGATTAAATAGTTCAAGGAAAAAAAAAAATCTACGTGGGACTAGGCAGAATTCCTTAGGGGTGTTCCTTCTAGGAAATAAAACCCACAGACATTACCGAAGTCCTCACTGGGCGCAAACCACTAGAAGAGAGTAAACAATCCTTGAGCCTACTACACGGGAAACTCGCAGCAAAAATAGACTCCCTTGAATGAAAGGTAATCCTTGGGAATATACTGCCTTAAATAGTCATTTCAACAGCTCATTGATTGTTACAATCAAATGTCAAGTACTAGTACTCTACTTCTCAAGAACTAAATGTACTGGAAGCAATGTATTCGGTTATCCTAATTTAGTTTTTTTTTAATGGATAGATATCTTGTTTATTTGTTTCCAAGGTATCCACCATTACATTTATTTTTTTTTAAGCAATTCAGCCATGACTTGGTTAGGGATGAATAATGTAGAAATGTTATGTGTTGAAGCAGGGGTTGCCATGTCATTTTTACAAAAAGATTTCCAGGAATCACTAAGGCCAGAAAACAGCTCCTAGTTCTAAGGACCAAACACCAAACAAGATGTATTGGCTTTTTTCTTCCAAAGAAATTTCAAACCAATTGCATTCTTGAATCCATTTTCTAATGGAAAGATTAGCCCATATATGAAGTTATCATAAAGTGCTGAATGTTGTCAAAGCCCCTGACAATCCCAGATGGAGTCGGGGAAGCTGGCCGCTCACATTTGCGGTGTGCTGGTGAGTCACTTTGGTATTTGGCTGTTGTGCCTCTTTCGTTAGCAATGCAGGGATGTCTTTTCCTCCCACATCCAAAACTATTTATTATACCAGGAGCACCAGAAAGTATAAGAATAAAATTCTTAGATTCAGTTTAAATCTAAATTGGCCTTAAATGTTGGTTTATGTTTCTAAATGTCCAAACAAAAAACCCAGCAGGTTCTTGTATGATAAAATATAACAATGAATAGACTGCACACCAAGGAGTTCAGAATGTTTCTCCATCTAAAAAACACTTCTCTACCCATCCTTACGCATTTCAGGAGGTAAGCATGTAACCCACTAGGAAAGACACCCCAACAGTCACAAATGGATAGTGAGGGTTCCAGTATCCTGTGATCCTCAATTTTAGTTCTAGAGCCAGTTCTAAATTTGTAGCCTCTGAAAAACCTTTAGAAATCATGCCCCTCATTCATGGATCTTGAATATCTTCATTTTGTGGCTTGTGTCACTAGGATGTGAGAATTTTGTGGGTGAGTTTTCCACCCTCCTTGTTCACTGCTCTGTCTCCCCTTGTCTTAAGTGAGTGCTCAGTACGCAGTGGTTAAGTCTATCAATCAATGTTCAAGTGCTATTATCGGTTATAAAACAGCTTTTTAAGGTCATTCATTCAGTCCCATATGCATTGCCTTCGTTAATCTTCAGAAGACAATGAGAAAGGGGGTATCATCTCCATTTTACAAAGACAAGGCTAAGATTTGAGAAGGCAAGTGATGGCCCCTGATCACTCAGCTAACAAGCCCAAAGCCCAAGCATGGAACCTCCATGTGACAGGTGCTTTGTTGACATGAATCAAACCATCCCCACTGGACCACGCGTCTTCAAGCACCTTTGGTTTCCCCCATTTGTTTGGATCTAGAGCTTGCAAGAAGCTGTGACCAGAGGCAGAGCAAATGGGAGTAAGACTAAGGTGAGAGGGTGGAGAGGCAGCCTCGCCCCACGAGACTGGGAATCAGGAGACAACTCCCCCAAAAACTTTGTGTAACCTGTTTCTTTTTTGGAAAATGGCAGGATCAGGCCAGATTGTGAGGGATTCCCCAGGGGTTCAGTCTTGCCATCTCCTCACAAGGCTGGTGTCCTTCCAAGATATCCACTTGGAGCCTGAGGAACGAGGCACAGGAGAGTCCTCTGGCAAACACTCTGAATGCCCAGTGGACAGGTGGGGATGGCAGTGACCCACTTCCACCCTTCTCCCTCCCAGCCCAGGCTAGATTCACTTCTGAGCAGCCAACTACCCTCCTTTCCCAGACCAGCTGGTACCTCTGCCAGCTTCATCTCCCAAGTCTTGATCACAAAACCCTCCATTTTTTTCAGCCCTGTCTTGTGGGGCTTGCATTCCGTGGATCACCTTTTGAAAAACATGGTTATCGTTATTCTAACGGCCAGATAGACGGCAGTGGTTTTTGTATACTGAATAGCTATGCGTACGCTGGGCAGGGGAAATCCACAGCTTTCTGCTACCACAGCCTCTCCAGAGCGGGTTCTTCAGGAGAAATGTAGGAGGAAGCTGAAGGGGTGGCCTGCCCCTCCACACCTGTGGGTATTTCTCGTTAGGTGGAACGAGAGACTTGAGAAAAGAAATGAGGCACAGAGACAAAGTATAGAGAAAGAAAAAGTGGGCCCAGGGGACCAGCACTCAGCATACAGAGGACCCACGCAGGCACCAGTCTCTGAGTTCCCTTAGTATTTATTGATAATTATCTTTACCATCTTAAAGATAAGGTAGTGGCAGGACAATAGGATCATCGAAGGGAGAAAATTAGCAGTGAGACATATGGATAAAGATCTCTGTGACATGAATAAGTTCAAAGGCAAATGCTGTGCCTTGATATGCATGTGCAAACATCTCCACAAACCTCTTAGCAGCATTGCTCCAGCAAGTTCCGCCAGCAAGTCCCACCTTATGCCGTAAGGCGTAAGGCGGTTTTCTCCTATCTCAGTAAACAGAACATACAATCGGGTTTTACACCGAGATGTTCCATTGCCCAGGGATGGGTAGGATTTTTAACCAGCAAGCTGCCTTCAGGTACTTGTTTAACAAAGCACATCCTGCACAGCCCAAAATCCATTAAGCCTTGAGTTACCACAGCACATGTCTCTTGCAAGGACAAGGTTGGGGGTAGGGTCACAGATTAACAGCATCTCAAATACAGAACAAAATGGAGTATCTTATGTCTACTTCTTTCTATATAGACACAGTAACAGGCTGATCTCTCTTTGTTTTCCCCACAGAAGCTTCAGGCAGTACCATTCCTTAGCTGGAAGGAACTCCAGCCCTTCACATCACTATTGTGAAAGCTGGGCCCAGAGCGGGGAGGCAGCGTCCCAAGATCACACGGTGAGTTAGTCACCAGCGAAAATCACATTTTCCTCCTCGCACACCACACCCTCTTTTTCCAGGAAAATTCCAGTCTCCTTTGGAAGAATGACAATGCTACAGAAAAGCACATGGATTTGCAGCTTCATGGACATCCCGTGTGAGGGTGACAGCTCTTTACTCTCAGTGAGTTCCCCGGGTACACACGCTCCTGAACAGACACAGGATGCACACATCTAAGTGCGTTCTGGCCCCAGATCCACACACGCAGATGCAGAAGGGGCTTTCAGCTGATCACGAGGGTGTGGAAAGGTCTCAAGGGTGATTCAGGCACATAAATTCAAAATCTGTTTCTTCAACAAGAAAAGCAGCTACCTTAAAAAAATTATTTTTAAGTAATCCAGATAATATTATATTCAACAGATGGAGGAAAGTGAAGCCAGGCTTACTGAGAAAAAAAACAACCCTCAGAAATCAAAATCAGACAGCTATGCCCGGTCTGGCTGCCCCGGAGTGGGAAGACCCGAACCTTGGCAGGGCTGCCTGCTGTGCTGACCCGCCTGATATCACGAAGAGAAGTGATTTTCCGATCCTGCATCCGGTACAGCTGTGCGGACTCTGCTCTTCCTACCATTCCACCACGAAATTAAAAAGCAATTTTCTTTTGAAGTTCTGGGTTTTTTTTTTGTTTTTTGTTTTTTTCATTTAAGATTACACTTTGAGGTCAGAGAATGAGACATAAGGAATTCACAAACACACACGCATTCGATTCAGAAACATTCCACCCTCCACATCCCCATTTTAAACTGTCCTGAGGCCCAGATGGTTTACAGCTTGAGCCGGCTTAGGCTGGCAAGCATTTCAGGGATCTGGTTGACTACGTTTTCCTGAAACAGAGGTATTTTATGCATTAAGCTGATGAACACCGGGGAGAATGGGGCACCCTAACTGCCTTTAAGTAATATCTTATGAAGCTCTTCTAGAATTAGCAGAACAAAATACACCCAGGAATCAAGTGTATAAAGCAATGAAGACTGTGTTTCAACTTGCAATATTGTGAGTAGTGTTGTTTATTCAAGGCAGTGTTGATTTTTATACTTTTTAAGTTTGTGTGTATGTTTTTCTCCTCACATGATTATGGTCTTGTATCAGTTGCAGTTCAAGCAGGAAGCAGAAACCACACAGTAACTTAAACAGGGAAAGTTGAGTATAAATAATTAATAAGTAAAATGGAGAACTGGAGCAACAAGGGATTGGCTAGTGAGAAGTGATCTCTAAAGAATACAGAGCAGCAGATAGAGGGAGGCGCCGCTCTCCGTCCCTGGAGCTGAGACGGATGCTCATGAAAGGGCTGAAAAGATTCAGCCATAGCTCAGTAAGTGGCAGGGAATTTCTGAAGTGCTGTGGTGTTACAACAGTAGAACTTGCTAGAAATGGGCCTCTTTTCTTCAAATTGAAGGAGAGACATTTCCCCAAACTGAAGGGGACAAAAATGAAGAAATTCTTAGCCTTTCCCCCAAATGAGGAGACACATAGCCCTAAAGGTCATTATATTGGTGATGGGCTATATTAATCACTCCTCAAATTCAGTCGTAGTCTCACTCATGTTTTTTGCATACATTATAAAATGAATTTCTAACAACATGTACATAAAATAAAAATAGGAAAAGTGATGAAAATGGTTACCATGTAGAAAAAAATACTTATCTGTCATAAGCAAATAGAATATTTGCAGAGCTTCTATAATCCTTGTTTCTGTAACTTGGCATGAAGCCCCATGTTAGGATCTATGGCTTCCTTCTCTCACTCTTCCATATTCCCCTTGCCCTAAGCCAGACCTTGGCTGCTCCAATTCTTTACAAGGGGGTTAAGTCCTTGACCACCCTGCCTTTTCTTTAGTTTCTCTAGTTTTCTACTAAACTTTACTGTTGGTTAGTTCTTACATGCAAGTACGAACGGGCACTCGTTGCTCCTGACAGGCTCCTCCCTCCCTCTGCTGTGCAGCAGCAACCCAGTTTCCCCTTGGTCACCAGGATCAACCACCCGAGCTATAAACCCATTCCTTTTGTGACTGCTTGTCCAGTGGCCTCTAGGACCCCACAATGGCCACGTGCAGTCTCTGCTTCTAGTTTAGTAGAGTCATTGCTGTGTCTCTTGATGGGGGGTAAGTGCTCCTGCATGGCTGTCTAAGATCCCCAAGCCCTCAGAATCCCAGGTTGCTAGGATGGCGATTAATTCTTGGACCCATGGACTCTGGCTATCATGGTCTCTGATTCAAAGTATGTGATGCATCCTGTAAGACAGAGTCTTACATTGAAGTACTATTTTATGAGGCTATTTTAGGAATGCATGCAGAGCAAAAGGCACCCAACAACCAAATATGTAAATCAATGAAGAATGTTTCAGATTGTAATAATGCAAGCAGAATGTTGTATATTCAATGTTGATTTTTCAAACTTTCCAACTTGTATTTTTTTAGAGTTGTTAAAGGATGAAAAAATTAAAGCTAGACAGGAAGAATAAGTTCTAGTGTTCTATACCACTATAGGATGACTATAGTTAACAATAAAATATTATACAGCTTCAAATAGTTAGAAGGATATCAAATGTTATCAACACAATGAGTTTATAAATGTTTGATATGATGCATATGCTAATTACCCTGATTTGATCACTATACATTACATGCACCTAAAAATCATGATGTATCCCCATGAATATGTACGATTATTATTTGTCAACTAAGAAATCAACATTTTAAAAATCTTTTAAAAACACTATTGCCTATAAAAAAAAAAGTTGAAAAAATCTATATGCCAGGCCATGTGTTGCCACTGCATTTATTGTCTTATTTATCATCATAAGCCCACCAGGCAGACAATTGTGAATCTCCATATCTTATAATTAAAATATTTCCATATAATGTATATATACATTTGTGTCCATGTTTTTCTGACTGGCTCCTATAGCAGCCATATTTTTGACACAAGGTAGGACTATTGGCTATACTCCTGAGGTAAGACTTTCCATTGATAGCCATTGGTTGCTTAAAATTTGTAGATGGAAGATCAGCGCAAATCTTTTGGTCAGCAGGGTGAAGGGGAATTGTAAAAAGCAGTCTTTAAGGTCAATAATGATTTTAAAATATTTTTGAGGAATCGCAACCGTGAAGGCAATCCTGGTTGTAAAGGCACCCATAAGGACCATAGTGATATTTACTGCTCTTAAATCTTGTAAGAGTCTCCATTTACCAGACTTCTTTAATAACAAAAATAGGTGTATTCCAAGGAGAGTTACTTTCCACAACATGTCCTGCTACTTCAGCTGTTCCTGCACTAACTGTTGGCAGCACTATTTTATCATTGAGTAAAGGCCACTGATCAACCCAAACGGCTCATCTGATCTCCTTCCAAGTAATGGGGTCAGCCGCATCTTTGGGGTGCAGGTATGTCAGTGACCTGAGCTAAAATTCCCAAACCCCTTTTTATCAAGTTGTCCTGAAACCAGTATAGCTGTGATACCGCTTTCCTCTTTCTCCAAGACCTTTTACCAGGGTGTATCCTTGAGTTAACATTTGTGTAGTAAATTATATCATTTGGATTACTACATTATAATTTTCATTTGAGCGAGCAGATCTCGCCCCCACAGGTTAACAGGTAGGTAGTGGGATGACAAATGGCTTAATGAGGCCTGAATTGTTTCTTTATCTGTCCATGTTAGGTATTTAGAACTTTGTTTAGATTACTGCTTTGCCCAATTTCTCTCAAGTGAGTTAAAGCCCTGTGGTAGGCCAAATGAGGAGGGCCAATCTTCTTGTTTAATGATAGTTACATCAGCCCCTGTGTCTATTAGCCCAGTAAATGCCTTCCGCCTAACCATAAGGTTAGAGAGGGTTTTGATTTGTAATTGGTTGCACTCCACATATATCTGATGATCCTCAAACCTTTTATATTTCTATTAGAGTGTTGGGATACATATTCGTTTTAACTAAAGGTAGTAGATTAACTGAGCTATTCTAACTCCTTTGAGGGACAGTAATAATATTATCAATAGCTCTGGCCATAATTTTAATTTCTCCTCATAATCATTATCTATAACTCCAGGGAGGACCTTGTAAGCCTCATGGTGACACTACTTCCTTCCTAAAAGTAGCCTAAAAAGTGTTAGGTGGTATGGGTCCATATATTCCAGTATTTAAGGTTTGTGGTCCCATTTCAGGTGTCAATACTGTGTGGGAGGTGGAACTGAGGTCCAGTCCTGCACTTCCTGGGGTTGCTCTAATAAGCTTTGAAAATGGATTGCTGCTGCTGGCTGGGACAACTGACCGGTTCTATTATGCTTGCTCTCGGGCCTGGGGCTGGCTCCTCATCCTGCTTTCTCTCCCTGCCCTGGGAGATAAAGGATTTCCTGACTGTCGTTTTGAGATTTTACATCTGCTTGCCCAGCCTTCCTCTTTAAGCACCTTAAAGGCCTGATTTTTCGCTTTCTGGATTTTTATTTTGGTTTTCATGGCAATCTTTTGCAAAGTGTCCCTTTTAATCACCGCACCTAAAACATCCCCTTTATCTTTACCTTTGTTAATGAGGAAGTTCCTTCTTACTGCTCTGGCCGCTAAAGCGGCGCCATTGCTAGGGCCTTGTTGATGCGAGGGCCCAATATCTGAACAAAGGCTAATGTATCCTGTTAAATCTGTTTTCTTTCGATAAGGTTCGATTGCCGCTACAGGCCAAAGCCAGCGTTTTCAAGCTGCCAACCGTTTAACATAATCTACACCCGTTTCTGCATTTCCAAAATTCTACCTGCCGTGGTCATAAGTCTATGCACAAGTCTGGAAAATGGCTCATCGGTCCTTGTTTAACTGGCCGTGGAGTGAGGCCCTGGATATCCTTTTTTAACGGAAGTTTTCTCCAGGCTTTTGTAGCGCAGCCTGGATTGTGAGAACAATCCAGGATCATATTGCATTTGGGTCTGGGTGTCTGCATAATTACCTGAACCTGAAGCAATATATCGAAAATCCCAACCGCTTTCCTGCTCAAGTTGATTTCTTTGGCTGTATTTCTCCTACACTTCAAAGAATCCTGACTTCCAAATTATGGCTCCCCCCAGAAAGAAACCGCCCTAACTAAGGTATTCCAGTCTGTAGGAGGAGCCAATTATCAGCCACAGATTCTACTTACATGAAGTAAGAGGCATATGGAGCAGTAGGCCCCATACTGAGAGGCAGCAGTCTTTAACTCTTTTGCAATAGTAAAGTCAAACCTAGTATGATGTCTCCAAGCCTGTCCCTGTTCATCTATGGTTTCAGTGGACTGAAAAAACGCCTTTTTGGGAGGAGTCTTCTATGTCGGCTAGCAACCAACCCCCTTCTTGAACATGCTGTCCAGGCCGGGCTGGAGGTGGGCACAAGGAACCCTCCATAGGCCTGAGTTGGGTATTTTTCATTTCTTGCTTTAGCTTTTGAGCCTAATTATCAATGATTGATGTATCCTTCAAGTTTAATTTGTTCTTCTAGTTGAACAATTTTTGTTTTAATTCTTTCTTTTGGGATCTATTGTTGCCATAACAATGGGTGCAGAAGCCTCATTATATGTCTTATTATATGGAGGTATGGTATGAAGTAAAGGAGGTGATCAGGGTTGTGATATTTAGCTGCCTCTTCCTCCCTCTAAATCATCCCAACTTATGTCTGATTGATTGTATTTATTAATTTCCCTCCTTTTGAAGCATCTGTAAAATTGGGTATTTTTTTGGTTTGTTTTCGTGGTGGCATTTCTTTATCTGTTAATGAAGGAGACTTAATTCTCATGATCACTTTCGAGGGAAATTATGATCCTCCTCCCGCATTCAAGGGAGGCTTCTAAGCAGGTTGAAGAGCCGAGCCAACCTTTAAAATATGCCTGTCTGAGCCGCATCAGAGCCATGACTTCATGGATCGGGCCTCTTTCTATCTATTAAATTCTAATGAGGTTCCAAATAAGAGAAGGCGGCCACAGGAATTTTTCTGGCCCAAAAGTAATATAATAGTCCTGAAAACAATCCCCTACTCTACTTCATCTTTTAATATCAATAGTTCCTTCCTGTGGGGAAACTACGGCAAGTGTCTTTACAAAATCAAAAATTTAAATAAATCATTACCTTTTAACCTTTGCATCTTCAGATATCTTTAAAGTTCTTTTAATTGTCCTATAGATCTGATGCTGACTTAATTCTTGTCCCATTTCGACGCCACCACTTACCTTTCGATTCAGACGCTGCAGGTTCCCGCAGGACGAAGAGTTTTACTCTTTGTCTGGGGTTAGCGTCGACCGCCCTGGCTACGCCCTCTTTCCTCACGGAGTCCCTCGCTTCCAGGTCCCTGTTCGGTTTCACGCATTCCGCCTCAAGCGGGATCATCGGGTTATACCCTGGAGGAGGGAGGGAATTTGGGGACAAGAGACACGAGAAATGGAGATGGGGCGACAGTGCCTGATCAAGTCTCTGCTTAATGGCGGTAATGCAATGCCTTTATATACACTTGAGGGAAAGGGTTGGGCCAGAGGCGACATGATCTCATCACGAGGGTGTGGCTAGTAGGCATTGGTTTCTGGTCGGACGCCATGTTGAGTGCCTGCGCTTGCCGCTGGTAATTTTCTGGCGCAGGATGGTGCTTCCGCGCTTACAAAGTAAACAATTTTTGGCGGGCGCTGGGGAAAACAGGTAAAGGAAAACAGAAAGAGTGCCATCTTTATGAGGTATTGATACAAAAGAAAAAACAACAAATCTAGGGAGGAGGTAGAAGGTGAAAAGGAATAGAGCTCGGGTGTTTAATCATTAATTATTATTTGCTATGGCCGGGGCGCGCAGCTCCGGACAGCAAGGGGCCCTGCAGGAGCTGCTGACCAGAGCACAGCTGACAGCCTACTTGTAACCTCCCTCCCACCCCATAGTGGGTGGCCATTCTGGTTGTGGTGGAGAGCAACGGGTGGAGTTGCAGAGCTCATTTGCAGCCAGGAGGATCCAATGTCCATTTTCACACACTGGTTTCTATGACTGAAGGTGACTAAACAACACCTTTTAGAGGTTATTATTGTGAAATAAAGGATTGGAGTTGATCTTTATAAAATTTCTCCATTACACCTGCTTATGGGATGCATTAGTCATTGTTCATAATAGTAAAAAATGGAAAAGACTCAACATGTTTAAATAAATTATGATACCTGGTAAAGAGCATTAGATAGAAATTTAAAATCACAATTTCGAAGTGTAATCCATACACCTAGTGCCCAGATTTTGGTTTCTAATATCACTTTCCAATAAAAGGCACCAGGACTCCTTAGAGAAATGACTGTGTATTAGTCCATTCTCACATTGGTATAAAGAAATACCCAAGACTGGGTAATTTATAAAGGAAAGAGGTTTAATTGACTTGCAGTTCCACATGGCTGGGCAGGCCTCAGGAAACTTACAATCGTGGCGGAAGGCAAAGGGGAAGCAAAGACCTTCTTCACATGATGGCAGGAAAGAGACTGCTAGCTAGAGCAAGGGAAACTGCCTTATAAAACCATCGGCTCTCATGAGAACTCACTCACTATCACAAGAATGGCATGGGAGAAACCGCCTCTATGATCCAATCGCCTCCCACCAGGTCTCTACTTCAACGCCTGGGGATTAAAATTCAAGATGAGATTTGGTTGGGGACACAAAGCCTAACCATGTCAGGCCAATTTGATGAAAATACACAAAATAAGCCTGGAGCATCTTGTAGTGGCCTAAAGTAAGGTAGTGCTCAAAAAATTTTAAAAAGTAAAAACAAATGAACAATGTGGGTTCTGTCAAAAGGCACAGGAGCCAACTGTAAGAGCTCCCAACTATACAAGCTGAAGAATATGAGCATCAAAAATCACATAATATGGGATTATAACCTAAAATGCAAAATAAATATCATGAGTCCATACTGATACAAATAAATCATTGAATCAAAATAAATGAGACAGGAGAGGTAAGTCTCCTATACAGAAGAATTCTAAACAATTTCAGTAGATGCTTCATCCTCAAGAAGGTGAAGCCTACGTCCCCACTCTAAAAGTGCTAGCTGCAGATAGTGACTTTTTTCCAAGGGGGACAGAATGGCAGGGGGATCAGGGATGGGGAAAAGTCACTTTACAGTAAACAAACACGATCTCAGCCAGATGATCAAGGTCAGCAGTAGTAAGTCACGTTGATAGTATGTGCCTTTGACATGATGTGATGAGGATGGCACCTTATGTCTGCGGCCTTCCTCCCAAAAACATATCACTCCAGTCTAATCAAGGGAAAAACTCCAGACAAACCCCAATTAAAGGACATTCCACAAAATACCTAACCAATACTCCTTAAAACTGACAAAGTCATCAAAAGAAATCAAAAGAAAACAGACAAGGAAAGTGTGAGATATTGCCATAGCTCAGAAGATCTCTTGGAAACATGATAACTCAGCATTGCTGATCACAAGTGTGAGCCTTCCGAACACAGGGGTAACCTTTGCAGGATGGCTTTTTCTGCCAATATAATGGCAGAACTCTGGTATTTCAAGGTCATCCTTTAGGACTCTAAGGTATCCTTTAGTTTTCTATGCTAAAATGGAGTAACAGTTCAATCACTTCTATTCATACCTTTTCATTCCCACTGTCATATAAAGAGGAAGACAAACTGAAAAATGTCAGATTGTTTTCATAACGTTTTAAATCAGGAAATCATTTTTGGACTTCAGCTTTCAATGCCACAATTTGGAGGCTATCATTCAGGCAGAGCAAAGGAAAATGGGTCGACAGAGTTCCCAAATCTCATGTCAAACTGCACTTCCCCGTGTTGGAGGTGGAGCCTGGTGGGAGGTGATTAGATCATGGGGCTGGATTTTTCCCTCACTGCTGCTCTTATGACGGTGAGTGAGTGCTTGCGAGATTTGGTTTAAAAGTGTGTGGCACCTCCTGCCTCTCACTTCTTCCTCCTGTTTTGGCCATGTGAGGACATACCTGCTTCCTCTTCACCTTCTTCCGTGATTGTAAGTTTCCTGAGGCCTCCCCAGCCACTCTCCCTGTACAGCCTGCAGAATCGTGAGTCAATTAAACCTCTTTTCTTTGTAAATTGCCCAGTCTTAGGTATTTCTTTATAGCAGTGCAAGAATGGACTAATACATGAGCCGTATTATTCTGAGTTTTTCAAAGACAATTTTACAATATATGAACTGAATCACAAAATTGTGTAACAAGTGGCTAATGTCTGAGCAGAGGAAAAAGATTACAAGTGTGAGATGGATTGTTGAATTTATGAAAAAGCTGAGTCTTGATCCCAAGTTATCTATTAAGGACAGAAATTTTTTACTGAAAAATGTTACCTTTTAAATTTAAAACATCTTTTTGGCACCATGCCAAGGCTAAAGCACCTGACTTTCCTGTAGCACAGCCAACAGGGACATTGCACATCTAATTCCACAATCCTGATGCTGAGTGGCCAGTGGGTTCAGCACAGGCATACGTGAAATTTGCCGAGTTAACCACACGTCCATGGCACATGTCTGCTTTCTCTGTTTAGCACAAAGCATTTTCTAGGACATGCCACAATGGATAACCCAATTCCCTTGTTGGAGAAAGTATTGTCATTTTGTATTGAACTTGTTGGATTGGCTAGTTACCCAGCATTTAAAGCAACTATTGGAGGAGCTAACATGTGATCACATATGTAAATTTTGGCTAGTCTGTGTTAAACTTTAAGCCTTATCTCAGTATTTCAAACTAAGTCACTGCTCGAAGATCTGGTCTTCCTTGCACAACAGATTCGAAAGTATTTACAAATATTCTCACTGACACCTGAGCACATTGGTCTTACTGGGGAGCATTATTTACATCTGGACTCTCATCATTACAAAAAATAATGCTACAAATGATTCACTTTTTCTTATAACTTGTCCTATGTGTTCTTAGCTGTGTCTACATGGACTGAACAGTGCAGTTTCTAGTTAGGTTTACATTTCCAAATACTTCTGTCTATTCAGAACACACAGTTTCTACTGCACTCACAAGACACTCTTTTATGAACTTGCCCTTATGTCTGGGCAACTGTTTTTCATTTCAATCATAAGTTTATTTTTCAATCATATTAGTTATTGAATTTTCTTTTTTAAAAACAAAGTCTACGGAAGTGTTCTTTTTTATAGTTTGTTAAATTTTCCAGCATGCATCTCTTCCTTATATGGAACATACACCTTATTGCTGTATTTATTTTATATTAATGACAAATGTCTTAACTGAATTCCTTCTACACAGATGTGCTTTGTTTGTAGAGTAAACATACCCAATTATTTTTCACTTTTACACATCAATTGGTTTACTCTTATTATTCTTCTTGGAACCTATAGTCTTCTACCTTTTTTATGTTTGTGTTTTGTATAGGGCACAAGAAGGATATAAGAAATATTTTCTTCCCCATTTACTACAAGAGAAACGGCCCATAAATGATGATCCTTGGCAACTGAATACGCAGTGCTGGGAAACAGTAGAGGGTGGTGGGGACTGCAGGGAACGAACAGCTCATGTCTCACTCATCAGCAACTGTGGCTATGGGGGAACGTGGCTCTGTGTCTACTGAACTTTGCCAGTTTTAAAGAGAAACACAAAATCAAGATTTTTGTGATTTTTAACCTTGCAACGAATTTCATGATAAATTGAACCCAAAAAATGCCCACCATGTGAACCAACTTTTTTATCTGCAGAACAAATCAAACTTCTTGGGGCAGAATGTGGCCAGCAGGCCCTGTGTTTGAGAGTCTTTCGTAGAAAAACGATGGCGGGAAGCATGCAGACACTCAGGTGGGTGCAAGCCGCGCACAGTGAGTCACCCGGGCTCCTCCATCAACGCATCCTCTGAGCAGAAGTTCACACCAGCCTTTGCAGCTACTGGTTTGGGCACCCGCCACAGCACTGACTCACAGAGTTGACGATCCCTCCACCAGCTCCCCAAGGCCTCCAGCCCGCTCCTGGGCTTCTCTTGCCTCACACCATCTGGCCTCTAGGGTCCAGCATCCTGGGTCTTTCAAGCCAAAGGTAACAGAAATATCTCATGTCCTGCCTCTCATTGTTGTAGATGAGGAGACTGGACCCGAGAAAAGCTAGAATACTCACTCACAGCCACCTAGCATATCAGGGTCAAAGGAAAAATCAGATCTGTCCAGAGTCCCTGACTTTCTTTAACTCCTCTCCTAGAAAAGAGGAGCGTGCAGGGTCACATGTGACCAGAAAGCGTGTCTCAGTGCCCATGGATTCATATCAGCTTTGTGACGCTGTCAGGAATTCATTTCCCGTATGAATAGTAGAGAAATGTGATACTTGAAATGAACAGGTAAAGGAGGCTACCAGGAAAACTATTTCCCAAAAAATGTTCTAGTTTCACACTAGACCTACAAACTATGTCTTTGTTTCTCCAACTTAAAATACATTAAATAAAATATCTTAAATAATTAAAGGTATTAATACAAAAACATAAATTACTACAGAAGACTTAGCTGACTTTATAATATCCAAGGGTGACAAAAACCTCTCAAAACAAAATTTCAGGCAAAAAACCATAGAGAAAATGATTTTCTACAAAAATTATGTTTTGCATATCTAGAAACACCATAATCAAGTTTAAAGACAAATAACTAAATAGGAAGAATTGCACCAAAATAAATGGCAAAGGTTTGATATTCTTACGTCAAAATCATTTATAAATCATGAAGGCAAAGATAAATATATACAAATTCTTTAAAAGGCAAACTATTTGATGACAAAGGCAAAATGCAAGGGAAAAATAAACACATGAAAAATGTTTCATTTATCAAATTTAAAATAATTAAGATGATCATTTCCAAAATACTGGGTAAAAAAGGAAAAAAGATGAATGAATGTTTTGGTTGGCAAAACAGAGAAGTGGACTTCACTGTTCTCTAACTGGGAGAAGGCAATTTGGTTTAAACCTTGTAGAGAGCAATATGGTCACCTGTCCTCTGGCCCAGCTGAAAGCCTTCTAGAAAATTAGTCTAAAAGGTAGTCAGTCATGGAGGCAAAATTGGTCACCACCTCACTGTTGAAATAGTGAAAAACTGGAAGAAGTCTGCATGACCAAAAATAAATAAATAAGCCATGGAAAGGCCAAGTAATGGGATTCCATGCAAACGTTACAGGAATTGTGCTGATGGAGAGTCAGTTGAGGAAATAGTTCCCCTCCAACATTAAGTAGAAGAACAATGCATTTGGCCCTTGAACAACACGGGTTTGGACTGTGCAGGTAGGTTCACGCATGGATTTTCTTCTGTCTCTGCCACCCCTGAGAAAACACAAACTACCCCTCCTCCGTCTCCTCCTCCCCAGCCTACTCCACGTGCAGACGATGAGAATGAAGACCTTTAGGATGATCCACTTTCACTTAACAAATCATAAGTGTATTTTCTCTTCCTTATGATTGTCTTAATCACATTTTCTTTTCTCTAGCTTACTTTAATAAACGCAGTATATAATATATAAAACATACAAAATATGTGCTAATTGACCTTGTATGTGATTGGTAAGAATTCTAGTTAACAATAGACTATTAGTAATTAGGGTTTTGGGGGGCTCAAAAGTTACACTCAGATGTTCAACTACCCACAGATCAGCACCCCTAACTCCTGTAATGTTCGAGAGTCGACTGGCACATCCATATATGGACAGACACTTGAAGATTTTACAGCAAATATTAATGATGGAAGTGATGGGTTATAGCCAATTCGATGGCATGGAAATGAATGTATATTTTTTTAGTAGAGACAGGGTTTCTCCATGTTGGTCAGGCTGCTCTTGAACTCCCAACCTCAGGTGATCTGCCCGCCTCAGCCTCCCAAAGTCCTGGGATTACAGGTGTGAGCCACTGCGCCTGGCCCTTAACTTGTCTTTTGTACTCTATTCTTCCAGTCTTTCTTAAGGAATAGTTGTTACTTTTATGATAAACATATTGTTAAAAATAGAAAATGAAATATCCTTGGGAAAAGACACAGACAAAATATCCATAATCATGTGAAACAAATCATTTGGCTTGTAGGTTTATAGATTTTCTTTTCACCAAATATATTGTTTTTCACGCTGTACATCATGAATCTTATTTTTCCTTGATATTTAGTCATTATACTTCATCAGCAAAAAAAGAAAAAAAAAAAGATTAACAATTTTCTTTGGGAAGACCATTAAGGTACCTAAGGACTTTCTATGCTTTTCATCTTTACACATAACAACAGGACTTTTTTTATTCATCTAAAATCGACAGAAATGCCTGAAAGACACTTTAATCTGGAACAAATAAGGTGAAAACAGTTCTATTTCTGTTCCAAGTGACCTCATGCAGTTTCTAAGGTAAAGAGCTTATTTCTATGGAAATAGCTTTTTCATAGAGTCCTCTGGCTGTCCAGGTTCAATGTCATCTCTATACTTGGTGCACTTTTTGGAATTCTTAGGAATGAATGATGATAAGTTTGGATCAACTACTAAGTACTGTATGCCAAAGAAAATATCTCAGAAGCTGTCACGTTGGGTAAGGCCTTTGCCTCTTCTGGAAGTTTCCAGACCTCATCTCTAATGTATCAAGGACAACTCTTTAAATAGCTTCCAATTGGACACCCTGGATCCAGCGCTGGCCGAGCAGTCAGTGCTGGTGAGCAGGGATTTGGAAGGAGGGGCCTCTTCAGAGAACGCAAGGAACTCCCAGAAGCTCCTTCAGTGGGGGACTTGGGGGACCCTGAGAAGACCCTGCCTTCTCTCCCTCACCTCTGCTGCCCCCTCCTCACTTTCCTCTACCCCTCTGGGACCCTCTTCCCCTGGTGCCCGGAGACTTGGGTCCGCCCTCGTTCTCTGACCCTGCCTCCTACTGTGCCCTCTTGGGCAGGCTGCAGGGGACAGCCTCACACTTGCCCAGACCCCTTATTTGCATGTGATCCTAGAGAGGCAAAGAGCTCAGACTCTGGGTCCACATTGCCAGGTTCAACTCCCAGCTCAGCCCAAAGCTGGTTGTGGGATGTTAGGAAAGTCAGTCCCCATCTCTGTAAAAAGAGATCATGACTGGACCCTGCTCCACAAAAGCAGTGTTGGGAATAACAGAGCTAGGCCATGAACACACTGAGCCCACAACCTACACATGTGGAATCCTACCCTAGTTAGAAGAGTCAAGCATCCTCATTTGCAAGGTAACTACTGATTTTTTTTTTTTTTTGGGGGGATGGACTCTCGCTCTGTTGCCCAGGCTGGAGTGCAGTGGTATGATCTCAGCTCACTGCAACCTTCGCCTCCCGGATTCAAGTGATTCTCCTGCCTCAGCCTCTTGAGCAGCTGGGACTACAGGCGCCTGCCACCACACCCGGCTAATTTTTGTATTTTTAATAGAGATGGGGTTTCACCATGTTGGCCAGGCTGGTCTGGAACTCCTGACCTCAGGTGATCCACCCACCTTGGCCTCCCAAAGTGCTGGGGTTACAGATGTGAGCCATCGTACCCGACCCTGACATTCTGTATGCATCATTAGGTAGCTCTTACAACAACCCTCTGAGACTGAGATTACTGATGTATTATCTGTGATGTGAGGCCAAGAAAAGTTCTCCGGCGTGTCGGCATTCCCAAAGGCAGGAGCTCATGGATCCCAGGCATGCCTCACCCCACACCTCTGCTCTTTTCCCTGTTTTCCACATCCTTCAATTCAAACAATAAAGAGGCTTCCTAAACATAACACCTGCCCCAAGCACAGCATTGAGTATAAACAAAGAAAACAACCATCAGTCAGCCGGATGCAATTACCATGTGATTAAATGCTTTGAGCTGTAATATTTATTCACTTGGATAATAAATAATCTCAGTTCTGTGAAAAGAAATCCCAATTAATGAATATGTAAATGAAGCCACTGAAGACAAATAACAGTCTTATGTTTGAAAGGATTCGGTAAATATTAGTATTTCTCCCTACGAACATAGGCAAAGGGGCTACTCGGTTTCCTAGGACTTTTTCACTGTGCTTTCATCTGTAAAATGCTGGTCACAACACTCTGAATTGAAGTTTGAATTATTTTTCCGTTCTGGGTGGTTCCCTGCCAAGTGGGAAGGAAACTGGCCTGGAAGTCTCTGTTGTGGCGCCTACTGGCAGAATCCTTGGTGGTCATGCGTTCTGCCTGGGGAGAGGAGGCTAGGGCTGCTCAGCCCCTGTCCCAGAAAAGGTCATTCCTCTCTCTCACCGTTGCCTTCTCTGGAAAGATGGGGACATGCCTGCAAATGTGTCCTGAGGGTGAAGGCACAGGTATCTCGTCACTCCCAGGAGTAGGCTCCGACTCTGCCTGACTTGCGTTTGACCCTGGGCCCCTCCACCTCAACAACTCACCTGCAAAGTAGCTGCCATCCTATCTTCATTGGTCTCCGTAACTATTCCAATGTCCTGTTAAGACTGTTTCAGTGCATGTGCTCTGCGGAGTTGACAATTGCATATCCATTTCTCACCCAGCCTGCCATCTACCATTATACCTCCAATGGCAAATACTGCTGCCAGCTCCAGTGGTCAGTGGGGTCTGTGCTTAGTGCTGTAGTGTGCACAGTAGGAGGGTGCCACCTGTGCCCCCCACCCACCTCCCCTGCTCTCTAGCAAGTGAGACCTGGACTTTACTATCTAGAAGAGCTGAGGAGATTCTGTTCAGCCCTCCGTGGCATTGGAGGGAAGGGTCTGAGCTCATCTTCAGCAGAAAGTGAGCAGCAGAAAAGATGGGGAAGCCTCTGTGTGTTCAGGTCTCTGTGGCAGAGAATTATTACAACTGGGGGATCTAGCCCTAAGCCCAGCAGTTCTGTAGATAGAGGGGAAATGGGACTGTTTTGCCGTGAAAAATGACATACACTGAAGTACCAGAGCAGATGAAGATGCAGTATAAGGACCAGCTCCCGCAGTCATTCCAGGGTGGGCCCCTGCTGTGCTGGTCAACCAGGGAGCAAACGCCTCTGAGACACAGAGAAATACAAGCCCACTGGACCCTGTCTCCGTGCAAATTTCAACACCCGGGACCTACAGGTTCGTGACAATAAAAGGTCTCCTGACATGTGAATGCAGCTTCTCATACACCCCAAGAGACCCCATACCCTGGCTTCTCAGGTGGCTGGGAGCTGAGCACTTTGCCTTCAGTGCATCTTTAGAGCTTTGCAGCCTGGGAGAGGTTGTTCCCAGCACACAGCACGCAGCCTCCTGTTGAAAACGTCTATCCTCCCATTCACTGACTCAGCAAAGACAAGAAAACCTACCAAGTCCCAGGGAAGATTTGAGAAGCCAGTTTTTGAGCTGGGGTTTGAAGGATGAAAAATCTGTCAAAGGAAAAGCACTTGCAGAGAGGAAGTGATTGAATGAAGGTAAGGAAGTCCAGAACGGCCAGTGGGCCCGGCATGTCTCACCACAGTCAACAGGTACAAAGGTCATGGTGAGAGATGATACTGAGAATGAGGCAGCTGCCTGAGCGGGGTCCTGAGATAACCCTGATGTCTGGGGAGAGACGAAAGCATGGTGACCACAACTTGATCATGACCACTAGTGTCAGCGAGCCTGGGTGAAATCCAGATTCAACATTTACTAGGCTGCATGCCCTCGGGCAGCTCAACATCCTCTGCATGACCTCAGGCAGCTCGCCATCCTCCGTGTGACTTCGGGCAGCTTGTCATCCTCTGTGTGCCTTAGTTTCCTCATTTGCAAAATGGAGGCGTTGGGAAGGAAGGACAGGGACCCGGAGAAGTGCTGTGTCTGACTGGTGGTGGCCTCCCTTCATTTTCCAGCATTTCTGCTCTCTTCTCCCAATCCCTTTCCCTTTTATAAATTACAGTTTACAAACATAAACACCAGGCTAAATAAAATGAAAAATCACATATAAGATGTGAACAAATAATCAAGTAATGTCATCCAGTAGTGAAGTCAGCACCCAAAATGCAGCCTATGAGCTTACACTTGACAGATGTGAGACTAGATAGGGTACTGTGCTTGCCAGTAGCAGAAGGGAGACACTTGATCAAGTGCATGAATTAGAAGATCCCTCAGGAGAAAATAAACAAACAAGTCACTTTCACAGAAATGCAGGTATACCTGGTTTTCCTTCTACAGTTAGTCCTAGGTTATCCATCTGTCTGTCTATCTATCTATCTATCTATCTATCTATCTATCTATCTATCTATCCATCCTCTATCTACCTCCATCTGTCTATCTTTTCGTCCACCCATATGTCCATCCATTAATCATCTATCTATGGATCTATCATCTATCTATTTAGATCTCCTGATTATCCATCTATCATACCCGATTTTCACGGGAGATGTTGGATCATATTTAATATCCAGAAACTCCTACACTTAACATACTTTTAACTTGTGAAATTTAATAGCTGTGAACACAGCTGTGACCTGGAGCACAAAAATGCCAGCTCAACCCTCTACCGCAGGTATGATGATAGTAACCTTTATCGACGGCTTTAGACTCAAACATGACAGAACTTAAGGGAGGGAACCTGTATTTGTTTAGAAGACAGGACTGCATGCACACATGTTTTCCTAAATTACAGCTCAAAATTACGTGGTTTTAAAATTGTTCAGATAGAGTGATTAGTTTACAGTTATAAATCCTTATATTTAAGTTCAGGTGAAAACATAGAATAATGACCTATTTTGCTTCAAGAACTTGTGTTATGATATAAAAATGCTCACGAGAATTCCATAGGTTAGATAAATATGTGAAAATGTACACTTTGATCAAGCTGAGGAAAGAATCTCGCAAGTTGAAGTCTGGATCTCTGAAATAAGACAGTCAGACAAAAATAAAGAAAAAAATAATTAAAAGGAATGAACAAAACCTCTAAGGAATATAGGATTATGAAAAGAAGCCAAATCTACAAATCACTGGAATCACTGAAAGGAACGAGGAGAAAGCAAACAACTTAGAAATCATATTTCAGAATATCATCCATGAAAACTTCCCCAACCTTGCCAGAGAGCCCAACAGTCAAATTCAGGAAATACAGGGAACCATCGTAAGATTCTACACAAGATGATGATCATCCCCAAGACACAAAATCATCAGATTTTCCAAGGTCAGGATGAAAGAAAGAATGTTAAAGATAGCTAGAGAGAAAGGGCAGGTCACCTACAATGGGAACCCCATCAGGCTAACAGTGGACCTCTCAGCAGAAACCCTACAAGCCAGAAGATATTGTGGACCTATAGTCAACATTTTTTTTGTTTGTTTTTTTGAGATGGAGTCTTGCTCTGTCACCCAGGCTGGAGTGCAGTGGTGCGATCTCGGCTGACTGCAACCTCCGCCTCCCGGATTGAAGTGATTCTCCTGCCTCAGCCTCCTGAGTAGCTGGGATTACAGGTGCCTGCCACCACACCTGACTAATTTTTTTGTATTTTTAGTAGAGATGGGGTTTCACCATGTTGGTCAGGCTGGTCTCGAATTCCTGACCTCGTGATCCACCTGCTTTGGCCTCCCAAAGTGCTGGGACTACAAGTGTGAGCCACTGCACCCGGCCTCAACATTCTTAAAGAAATCTTTAACCAAGAATTTTATATCCAATCAAACTAAGCTTCCTCAGAAAAGAAGAAATAAGATCCTTTTCAGATAAACAAATGCTGAGCGACTTCATTAGCGCCGGATCTGCCTTACAAGAAATCTTGAAAGGAGCACCAAATCTGGAAAGGAAAGACCATTACCAGCCATACAAAAACACTCTTAAGTACACAGACCAGTGACACTATAAAGCAACTACACAAACAAGCCAGCATAACAACCAGCTAACAACACAATGACAGGATCAAATCCACACATATCAATACTAACATTGAATGTAAATGGGTCAAATGCCCCCATTTAAAAGGCACAGTGAGGCAGTCTGGATAAAAAAGTAAGACTCAATTGTATGCTATCTTCTAGAGACCCATCTCACATGGCTCAGAATAAAGGGATTGAGAAAAATCTGCCAAGCAAATGGAAATCAGAAAAAAAGCAGGGGTTGCAATTCCAATTTCAGACAAAACAGACTTTAAACCAACAAGGATCAAAAAAGACAAAGAAGGACATTACATAACAGTAAAAGGTGCAATTTAACAAGATGATCTAAGTATCCTAAATACATATTTACCCAACACAGGAGCACTCAGATTTATAAAGCAAGTCCTTAGAGACTTAGCCTCTCACAGTGTAGACTTAGACTTAGACTTAGCCTCTCACTTTAAGAGATTTAGCCTCTCACACAATAATAGTGGGAAACTTCAACACTCCATTGACAATATTAGACAGATCGGACAGATCACTGAGGCAGAAAATGACCAAAAATATTCAGGACCTGAACTCAACATTGTACCTAATGTATGTGATAACCCTCTACAGAACTCTCCACTCAAAAACAACAGAACATACATTCTTCTCATCACCACATAGCACAAGTACTCTAAAATCAACCACACAATCAGACATAAAACAATCCTCAGCAAATGCAAAAGGACTGAAATCATACTAAACACACTCTTAGACCACAGTGCAATAAAAATAGAAGTCAATACTAAAAAAAACCTCTCAAAACCATGCAATTACATGGAAATAAAACAACCTGGTCCTGAATGACTTTTGCGAAAATAATAAAATAAAGGCAGAAATCAAGAAGTTCTTTGAAACTAATGAGAACAAAAATAAAACATACCAGAATCTCTGGGACAAAGCTAAGGCAGTGTTAAGTGGGAAATTTATAGCACTAAACACCCACATCAAAAAGTTAGAAAGATCTCAAATTAACAACCTAACATCACAACTGAAAGAATTAGAGAAGCAAAAACAAACCAACCTCAAAGCCAGCAGAAGACAAGAAATAACCAAAATCAGAGCTGAACTAAAGGAAATTGAGACCTGAAAAACCATTCAAAAGATAATAAGTACAGGAGTTGGTTTTTTGAAAAAATTAATAAGATAGGCCACTAATTAGACTAACGAAGAAGAAAAGAGAGGAGATCCAAATAAACACCATTAGAAATGACAAAGGGGATATTACCACTGACCCCATATAAATAAAAATAACCATCAGAAGCTATGATGAACACCTCTGTGCACACAAACTAGAAAATCTAGAAGAGATGGATAAATTCCTGGACACATACACCATCCCAAGACTGAAATAGGAAGAAATTGATTCCCTGAACAGACCAATAATGAGCTCTGAAATTGAATTAGTAATAAATAGCCTACCAACCAGGAAAGCCCAGGACCAGATGAATTCACAGCCAAATTCTACCAGACATACAAAGAAGAGTTGGTACCATTCCTACTGAAACTATTCCAAAAAATTGAGGACTCCTCTTCAACTCATTCTATGAGGCCAGCATCATCTTGATACCAAAACCTGGCAGAGACACAACAAAAAAGGAATACTTCAGCCTAGTACGCTTGATGAAGATTGATGCAAAAGTCCTCAACAAAATACTTGCAAACTGAATACAGCAGCACATAAAAAAGCTAATCCACCATGATCAAGCAAGGCCTCATCCTGGGATGCAAGGTTGGTTCAACATGTGCAAATCAAGATATGTGATTGAGCACATAAACAAAACTAATGACAAAAACCACATGATTATCTCAATAGATGCAGAAAAGGCTTTTGATAAAAATCAACATCCCCTCATGTTAAAAATTCTCAAGAAACTAGGGATTGAAGGAACACACCTCAAAATAATAAAAGCCTATCTATGACAAACCCACAGCCAACATCATACTGAATGGGGAAAAGTTGGAAGCATTTCCCTTGAAAACCAGCACAAGACAAGGATGCCCTCTCTTACCACTCCTATTAAACGATCCCTATTTGCAGATCACATGATCCTATATCTAGAAAACTCCACAATCTCAGCCCAAAATCTCCTTCAACTGATAAACAACTTCAGCAGAGTTTCAGGATACAAAAATCAATGCACAAAAATCACTAGCATTCCTATATACCAACAACAGCCAAGTTGAGAGCCAAATCAGCAATGCAATCCATTCACAATTGCCACGAAAAGAATAAAATACCTAGAAACACAGCTAACTAGGGAGGTGAAAGATCTCTACAATGAGACTTACAAAACACTGCTCAAAGAAATCAGAGATGACACAAAAAATGGACAACATCCCATGCTCATGGATAGAAAGAATCAGTATCATTAAAATGGCCATACTGCCAAAGGCTATTTACAGATTCAATGCTATTGCTATGAAACTACCAATGACATACTTCACAGAACTAGAAAAAACTATTTTAAAATCGTATGGAACCAAAAAAGAGCCTGAATAGCCAAGGCAATCCTAAATAAAAAGAACAAAGCTGTAGGTGTCACACTATCCAACTTCAAACTATACTACAGGGCTACCATAACCAAGACAGCATGGCACACTGGCACAAGAACAGACACACAGACCAATGGAACAAAATAGAAGGCCCAGAAATAAGGCCACAGACCTACAACCATCTGACCTTTGACAAAGTTGACAAAAAAAAAGTGATGGGGAAATGACTTCCTATTTAATAAATGGTGATTGGATAACAGACTAGCTAAATGCAGAAAATTAAAACTGGATCCCTTCCTTACACTACATACAAAAATCAACTGAAGATCAATTAAAGACTTAAATGTAAAACCCAAAGCTATAAAAGCCCTGGAAGACAACCTAGGCAATACCATCCTGGACATAGGAACAGGTAAAGATTTCATGATGAAGACACCAAAAGCATTCACAACAAAAGCAAAAGTTGGCAAATGGGATCTAATTAAACTTAAGAGTTTCTGCACGGTGAAAGAAACTATCAAGAGAGTAAACAGACAACCTACAGAATGGGAGGAAATATTTGCAAATGATGCAACTGACAAAGGTCTAATATCCAGCATCTATGAGGAACTTAAATAGATTTACAAGAAAAAAAAAAACCATTAAAAAAGTGAGCAAAGGACATGAACAGCCACTTTTCAAAAGAAGACATACATTCAACCAACAAACATATGAAAAAAAGCTCAATATCACAGATTGCATTAGTCCATTCTTATATTGCTCTAAAGAAATATCTGAGACTGAGTAATCTGTCAAGAAAAGAGGTTTAATTGGCTCATGGTTCTGCAAGTTGTGCAGGAAACATGATACTGGCATCTGCTCAGCTTCTGGGGAGGCCTCAGGAAACTTATAATCATAGTCGAAGGTGTAGGGGGAGTGAGCACATCACATGGCCAGAGTAGGAGCAAGAGAAAGAGGGGGATGGTGCAACACACTTTTAAACAACCAGATCTCATGAGAACTCACTCACCATCACAAGAATAGCACCAAGGGGATGGTGCTACACCGTTCATGAAGGATCCACCCCCGTGATCCAGTCATCTCCCACCAGGCCCCACCTCCAACATTGGGGATTACAATTGAACATGAGATTTGGGTGGGAACTGAAATTAAAGCCATATCACTGATCATTAAAGAAATGCAAATCAAAATCACAATGAGATACCATATCACACCAGTCAGAATGGCTATTAATAAAATGTCAAAAAATAACAGATGCTTGCAAGGTTACAGAGAAAAGGGAACGCTTATACACTGTTGGTGGGAGTGTAAATTAGTTCAGCCATTGTGGAAAGCAGTGTGGCAATTCCTCAAGTTGCCAAAAACAGAACTACCATTCAACCCAGCAATTCCATTACTAGGTATATACCCAAAGGAATATAAATCATTCTACCACAAAGCCACATGCACGCAAATGTTCAGTGCTGCACTGTTCACAATAGCAAAGGCATGGAATCAACCTAAATGCCCATCAGTGACAGATTTGATAAAAAAAATGTGGTACATACACACTGTGGAATACTATGCAGCCATAAAAAATGAGATCATGTCTTTTGGAGGCCATCATCTGTAGCAAACTATACCACAGGAACAGAAGGCCAAATACTGCATGTTCTCACTTATAAGTGGGATGATGAGAACACATGGACACAAAGAGGGGAACAACAGACACTGGAGCCTAGTTGAGGGTGGAAAGTGGGAGGCGCCTACTTGACGGTGAAGAGTGGGAGGAGCCTACTTGAGGGTGGAGACTGGGAGGAGGGAGATAATTTTTTAAAAATTGGGTATTAGCCTTAGTACCAGGGTATCCAAATAATGGATACAACAACCCCCATTACATGAGTTTACTTATATTAAAAACCTGCACATGTACCCCTGAACCTAAAATAAAAGTTCCAAAAAAAATGAATACTTAATATCACTGAATTTTACACTCAAAAGTGGTTAAAGTGGTAAGTTTTATGCTATGTATAATATTCTTTGCTGCAATAAAAAGCATGTATGTTGACAGAAAAAAAAAATGTACACTTTGACGCAGCTTTTCATTTTCTCCAACTACCAAATGCCTAAGCAAGAGGAAAACTGCCACCATTGTGCTGTGTTTAGGGTAGTGGTAGTTTTCTACTCATATTCATCATTTTAATAACCGAGTAGTGCTTTAGATCTCTATTCTGTCAGTCCTAACATGTGACAGAAACTAGAATATTCTCTCCATACATTTTTAGTAAAAAGCCGAAGATTTTTATTGTTAAAGGTGAGAGTAATACAAACTTAACAAATTCATCATATCTGTTGAAATGGGCTCACTTTTTCCAGTCTGTTCAGTGAACTAAAGTAAGGGAAGAGACCACCCCCCATATTGTCTTATGCCCAATTTCTGCCTCCAAAGAAAGAATAAGTAAAAACTAAAAAGCAGAAATGAAATCCACAGGCAGACAGCCTGGTGCCACGCCCTGGGCCTGGTTAAAGATCGACCCCTGACCTAACCCGTTATGTTATCTATAGATTCCAGACATTGCATGGAAAAGCACTGTGAAAACCCTGTCCTGTTCTGTTCCGTTCTGATTACAGGTGCATGCAGCCCCCAGTCACATACCCACTGCTTGCTCGATCGATCATGACCCTCTCAAGAGGACTCCCTTAGAGTTGTAAGCCCTTAAAAAGGGACAGGAATTGCTCACTCGGGAAGCTCGGTTTTTGGAGACGGTGAATTTTACCAAAGCTCCCGGCCGAATAAAGCCCTTCCTTCTTTAACTCAGTGTCTGAGGGGATTTGTCTGCTGCTTGTCCTGCTACAAAATTACAAAGCTTCACTCTGGGTTTTTGATTGTTCCCTTTTACCCTGACAACTCTCGCTTGACTACTAGGCTTTCTGAGTGATGATCGGATTTTTAAAGTCCCTTAACAGGATATTAATCTTATAGTATTGCATTGTAATTGCTAACAGGCTGCCTGGCTCAGCTTGAGTTAAGCTTCGACTCGTTTCCAAAGGAGGCAAATGAGGCCAGGGCTTGGGAGCATAGCCCCAGCATGGCTGCCAAAATGCTGACCAGTGATTCATTTTATGACCTACCTTTAAGCAAGCAATTTTAAAGAAAGAGGGATGCCTCCTGCACTATCGTTTTGAGTATAACCTAGTCACATTGTTTCAGAATTGTTTTGTAGTGTATTTAAATATGGAAAGAGCCTTCGCTTCATAGCACATATTACATTTGTAACCTGTATTTGCATACCTAAGTCCCAGGCCCTTTGCTGGAACGTTTTTACTTGAGATCAGAGCTGGGGAGCACTCTCATTTTACCTCCTACTGCACCTCAGATGTGATGGCTGTTTGGGCTCCACCGTTACCTCCCCCGCAGTCCACCCTTCACCACAGCAAGAGCATGCATGCTCCCTCCAAGTCAGGGGACACCAGGCAGGATGGGGAGAGGGAGGTGAGAGCAGAGACGGACCTGGGCTAGAGCTGGCGGGGCTTTGCTGTGAATGGGATGGAAGGCTTCCCACTCTGGGGAAAACCAGGAGAGCGTGGAGTCATGGAAGCTGGAGAAGAAAGGTTTTAGAGGAGGCCAAGGGTACTAAAGTCCACTGGTAGCTTAGGTAAGACGAGGACAGAGTCATGGCATGGAGCGTACTGGTGGTGGGGAAAAAGGACATTGCCGTGGGGTCAGAGCCTGATGACAGCAGTTTAAAGAGAGGCTCGAAGGAGGGGTTTGGCTGAGACATAGAGCTGAGAAACGAGAGGGAGCTGGGTAATCTGCGGAGTTCAAGAAGCTTGCTGGAGGTGTTGTTTGTTTGTTTTAGGACGAGAGCTATGTAGGAGTATGTGGCTGATGGGAAGGACGCAGAAGACAGATGCTGATACTACAAAAGACGGAGACGCTTAAAGGGTCAAGGTGCTTAGGACAGAGAGGGAGACGCAGAACACAGGTTGGGGGTCTGCATTTGGTGTCAGCAGGGACACCACTGCCAGGTGGAAGGGGAGCCATGGAAAGAGACAAAAGGTCTGTGGCTTGGTGGGGACAGAGGACATAAAGGAAGCCAGCAAGCCAAAGCCCCTCATTCCAAACACCAGCTTTGGAGTCCGTATGGGGCTGGCTGTCCACACGGTCATTTGCTCTGAGACAAAAACTTCACTACACATTGCAGAAAAAAATAAGAAGTGAACTTTGTCCCTGTGCTTTCTGCTGTCCCCACTCTGACAGTCCACGGGAACCTGGGGCAGAGTCTTGTCTGCATTTCGCGTGGGCATCTGCAAAGAAGCTCGTGACATGATGGGACTCCAGAGACACAGAGCTGCAGAGTCTGGACTGCAAAGGCCTTCAGGCTCGAAGTCGCTCGTTCACAGAGTGGGAAACTGGAAGAGCGGGCCAAAACTAACTGAATGGAATTTTGAAGGGATTAATGTACATTTCTGCTCCGGAGTTTTTTTTTTAAATAAATGTTATACATGTTTGGAATGAAGGGAAACGACAGCCAGCTGTGTACGTGTGGGAGCTGATAGGAGTCGGGAAGCCACAAAATTAATACAGTAATGAAAATGTCAGAGACCAGCCCCATCACCCCACAGTATATCAGATTCCCTCAGTGAATCATCTCGGAGGAAATGCCTTCCGTAGTACCAAATACAAACCATGAGAGTCAACCGTGGTCTGTAGCTTGTGGGAATTTCTTCAGCTACCCACACCAATGGCTTGGATGACAAATCAGCCCCTACAAGCCACACTGAGCCCAGCGGCCAGTTGAGGCTGCTTACATCTGCCTCAGCTCTGAGGACCTCCCTCTGGAAAATCTACATCCTGTGCACTTGTATTTACTGAAGCTTCTCCATTTTAACTCCATAATCAAGGCCAATCATTTTCATGTCAATTTTTTAAAAACCCCATCTCAGGGAGAACAGGGCTGTGCCAACAGGAAATACTCAGAAGCCATGTTTCTACTTAATGGTAAAATAAGGACCAACAATTCTTGTGTTACCAACCTCACCAGGTTTCCAGGTCAAAGGAAATATACCACTGGCGTCTTCGCAAATATGGACGTTTGCCAAAAAGCATATTTGGGTTCATATAACACCTCAATGAACTGGATTAAATTGGGAATGGGTTTCTGGTGAACTGAATTTGTTTCAACCCATGTTAAAAGCTTCCTAAAATGTTTGTTTACCTTTTTACTTTGGTAACACCATCTGGGGCATCTCTCAGCCCCTCCCAGGTCAGGGGTCAGACAGGAATGAGTGGAGCTAATCCTGAATGAATATTGGCCCCCTTAATAAATCCACTTCATTTCTGATCAATGCCTCTCCTCCGAGACAAGCTCCATGATGACGGGAGCCGTGTCTATCTTGGCTTGGATGACAAATCAGCCCCCACAGGCCACGCTGAGCACAGTGGCCGGGATAATTAGGGCCCAATACAATGTCTTCATCCAGAGGTGTGTAATAAATATGTGTCATGTGAAAAATTTCCTGATGCTAGCCTTGTTTTAATTCATTTTTCTTCTAAAATATATAACAGCTCATAAAATGGATATTCTAATTGATTGGTTGAAATAATTTAGCTTTACCATCTTTGCACAATAGTAATTATTTTCAAATGGAAAATCAGAATATTCAGAGAATGACCATCTCCCTGTCTACATAAAATCAAAGCACAAAGTGAATTAAAACATTTTAAAAGAGACAAATCCAAACATCCCACACCACAGTGGGAAAACTCAGAGGCTCTCACTGGCTTTGGGCAGGACTTGGGTGCTGTTGGCAAGAGTGTGGAGGGGACTGGATGCCAAGGTTTGTCTAGGCAAGAGAAGGGTCGGGTTTAGGATGAAGTACAGAAAAGTCCAGGACAGGCAGGGATCCCCAGGTGAGCAAATTTTAGAGGCCTAAAGGAAATTATCTGCATCTTCTAACATCATGCTGTCAAATTAGGGAAATTATTGTATCTTGGTAGCAACTGGAAGCAAAGGACAAAAGCCTTGCCCTAAAGTGCACGTAAAATGAGTCCTGCCTTAGCTTCTTACTTAATTCCCTTTGCTAATAAGGGTTTGCTGTAAAATGCAGTGTCATTTTGTGTCCAAAATGATCTGTGGCATTGAGAACATCAGCAATGATGGAAATGATGAGCCTCTGGTGGAGTCTTTGGCACATTTCCCAAGAGAGCAAATTGAATAGAACTGGAGGCCGCAGTGACCACAACCCAGTCAGAAACTCAGCCACTTCTACATGGTAGGATTTCTCAAAGACAGGCTGGTTTGGGCATAATCCCAGGAAATGAATTTCAAAGTTCTTCAACCTTAATTTGGAAATCATATCTCATCTTAAGGACAAAGGAGCCCACACACAGAATATTGGATTATAGGATTTACAAATCCAACCATTGTTTAAATGCCATAAAGCTTACTAGAGCTGCAGCTTCAGTTATGTCTGCCTGCTTCATCACACGCACTTATGGAGCACTGATTAACTGACAAACACTTAATCCTCCTCAGTATCTCGTAAACTAAGGCTTGGAGACATGAAGTGACTTAAATCCTACAGCAAGTGACCACGGAAAAGATTACAACTCAAGTCTTCAGGCTTTACTTCAAAGGAAATGTAATCTGCCTGACAATCATGTTAAATTACCTCCCATACTAGAAGATGAATTTCATAAGGATAGGGATTTTTGTCCATTTGTTTACTGGTGTATCCCCAGCACTTGGGACACAATAGGATGTTCAAATATTTGTAGCAGGAAAAAAGGAAAGGAGAGAAGAAGGAAGATGAAGGGAGGATAGGAGAGGGAGGGAAGGATAGAAGGAGGAAGGAAAAAGGAGGAAGGAAGGAGAGGGGAGGGAGGGGAGGGGAGAGGAGAAGGGGGAGGGAAGGGGAGGAAGGGAGAGGAGGGGAGGGAAGGGGAGGGGAAAGGAGGGAAGGGGAGGGGAGGGGAAGGGGAAGGGGAAGGAGAAGGAGAAGGGGAAGGGAAAGGGGAAGGAGAAGGGAAAAGGAAAGAAGAGGAAGGGAAGGGAAGAGAAGGGGAAGGGAGGTGAGGGGAGGGGAGGGGTGGGGAAGGATGGAAATGTCCCATTTACTCATGTGCATTTACATGGAGGAGCAGAAATGCCAAGAGCTTTATTCATCTGGGAACACCGCATTAACTCCGCAGCTGTGACTGAGTTGTGTAGGTGGAGGAGACAGTGTCTGTCTGTCTACCCCGGAGCAGAGTTGGGATGAGTAGTGGAGCCTCTGATGATGACTGGGTGTTTCTAGGTTTTCAGTTTCAGCCCAAAGCCTCCCCTGTCTGTCTGGATCCTAGATGAAGGCCTCAGAAAAGAGAGGCTTTCTGTCTGGCCCTTTTGTAACAATCCAGGCTGGGATGAGATAGACAGTCACCACCAATACCCCATCATTCTCATTTCACTTTTTTTTTACTCAACCTAAAAGTGATCCTGTTTAGTGTTTGAAGTAATCCAATGATAATTGCTATTATATCAGGAAATTTCACAGAATTATTTGTAGCAAATGCTGGCAGATGATCACATTTTTGCTATACTGCCTTAGCAAATTCCACCATGCAGTGGGAACAACTTCATTATAGCCAAGTAGTGAGCTACTTGTGCAATCAGGTTGGATATTTACATTTTTGAAACAGAATTGGGCTGTATTAAGATGACCCATCTAGAAGAACTGATGTCTTGTACCTTTTCTTTTTTTTTTTTTTTTTTTTGGTAATTCTGATTGGTGTTTTCCATTTGGAAAGACAATATTTTTATCACATTTTTTCATATCACAAAGGCATTTGTATTCAATGACAACCCACTTCTAATGGTATTATGACAGATAAGGTAGTGTGTGCCCAGTGGCTGAGGAGAAACATCCAATAATTTTGGATATACTTTAGTATGTGAAATGCATAAAATGGATATAGACACATGGTGGTTTCCAAAAACAGCCACAGTGGCACCAACTTCCAACAATGTCTGTGACTCACATCTTTAAAGGAATGACATTTCCACTTTGATGAATCATATCTGGACTATCACCAATGAGTTTTAATAATCTATTTCTCTAAGAATAATGCTTTCCTGATGGAAATTTAAAATTTTAAACTTTGTACGGTACTAGATATCTAGCTGCAATTCCTGTCCGTGCTATTTCTTAAATCTCTCTGCAATTCCTGTCCCTGCAAATGGGATCTGCTCTGTCCCTATGCAAATGTAGCACAGCAGATTTCATCAGAATCCACACTTTACTAAAATAGAGCAGAGAGCTGTTTAGGATCTGCCCTGCACCCCTGTTTTGTAGCCTCAACTCTTGCCTCTCCTCATGCAGCACCCTACTCTCCCATGGTTCTTACTAATCTGTAATTGCCCATATCAATCCCTGCTCATTCTTATGTCTTTGCGTTATACCTGCTATTGCCCCTGCCTCGGTCATGCTTCTTCATCGGTGTAACTCCCTCATTTCCTTTAAGCCTATTTCTTCTTCCCACCCCCAAGACAGGTTATCAGGGCCCCCGTCTGCTCTCTCAGGATACCTCAGCTTGCAGGATGCATAACCCCAACATTGTCTTCTCAGCTCCTCGATAGCCCCTGTCTCCTTTTCCACCTCCACCTCTTCTAACCCTCAATGCTGTCTCTGAGGACCACTCACCCTGTTCTTCACACTAAACTCTGCCTGTGCAATCCCATCTGTGTCATGAATTTAGACACCATCTATGAACTGAATATCCTAAAATCTCCGTCTCTAGTCCACACCTCTTTCTGAGAGCCAGACGCATAAAATCCCACTATCTTATTGACAGCTCCGCATAGGTGACTAAGTGGCACCTCAAACTCAATGTGCTGAAAGCATGAGCTCATCTTCCACCCCAGTTCCCAGAGAAACTCTGCTTCTCTCCTGTGGCACCACGTTGGTGAATGTGATCATCATACAGCCTCTTGCTCAAGACTCAAATCTGAAGGTATCTGTGACTTTTCTCTCCATGTCCAATATAGCATCACTTTTACAAATTTCTTCAATATTGCACATTCTCTCTCCTATACTCACAATTGTCTGTGCTGTGAAACTTCTCTGATTGCCTCCTCGCTGGTCCCCATCCAGCTGTGTTTGTCCCCTTGTCAGTCCATTCTACCCATCACATCCATAATCATCTTTATAAAATGGAAATCAATCCACATCACTTTCCAACATGGAATCTCAGTGGGTTCTACTCCACTCTCAGGATGGAGGCCAAAATTCTCAGTATGGTGCATAAGTTCACCACCAGGCCCAGCTTTCTTCATCAGCTCCCACCACCACTCTCTCCACTCCAGACATTCTAGGTTGCTTTCAATTCTTTTTATTGACTTTTTTATATTAGTTTTAGGTTCACAGCAAAATGGAGCAGAAAATATGGAGATTTGTCATATACCTCCTTCCTCCACACAGTCCTCCTCATTATCAACATCCTCCACCAGAAAGTAAATGTATTATAATTGATGAACCTACACTGATACATCATTATCATCTGGAGTCCATAGTTTACTTTAGGATTCACTCTTGGTATTGTGCATCCTATGAATTTGGATAAACGTATAAGAACACATATCCACCACTACAGTGTCTTACAGAGAACAGTCTTACTGCTCTAAAAGTTCTCTGTGCTCCACCTATCCATCCCTCCATCTCCCTAACCCTTGGCAACCACTGATCTTGTTCCTGTCTCTATAGTTTTGCTATTTCCAGGATGTCATATAGTTGAAATTATATAACAAGTAGCCTTTTCAGATTGGCTTCTTTCAATCTTACAATGCATAGTAATATGCCATTAAGTTCCCTCCATGTCTTTTCATGGCTTGAAAACTAATTTATTTTTATTGCTGAATCATATTCCTTCGTGTAGATATGCTGCATTTATTTATCCACTCACCTACTGAGGGACATCTTGGTGGGTTCCAAGTTTTGGCAATTATGAATAAAGCTGCTATAAACATTTGTGTGTAGGTTTTCGTGTGGTCATAAGTTTTTAACTCCTTTGGGTAAAAAACAAGGAGCCCATTATGCAATCGTAAGTGTGATGGTTAATATTAGGTGTCAGCTGGATTGGATTGCAGGATGCCTAAATGGCTGGTAAAGAATTGTTTCTGGGAGTGTCTCTGAGGTTGTTGCCAGAGAAGACTGGCATGTGAATCGGTGGACTAGGAAAGGAAGACGCACCCTCAATGTGGCTGGGCACCATTCAATCTGCTGGCAGCACAGCTAGAACGAAGCTGGTGGAAAAAGGTGGGATAAGTGGGCTGGCCGAGTTCTGGGTCTTTTTCTTCTTCCCGTGCCGGACACTTGCTTCCATTCCTCCTGCTCTTGGACATCAGACTCCAAGTTTTTCAGCCTTTGGACTCTGGGACTTGCACCAGCAGCTTTCCGGGAACTCTTGAGCCTTTGGCTTTAGACTGAAGGCTGCACTGTTGACTTCCCTGGTTTTGACGCTTTCAGACTTGGACTGAGCCACTACTGGTTTCTCTCTATCCGCAGCTTGCTGATGGCCTATCATGGAACTTAATCTTGTAACCATGTGAACCAGTTCTCCCTAATAAACTCCCTTTTATATATACATATATCTTGTTGGTTCTGTCCCTCTGGAGAACCCTGACTGGTACAATATGGTACCCATGTTTTGTTTTTTTAAGAAATTTGACAACTGTCTTCAAGGTAGCTGTGCCATTTTGCATTCCCACCAGCAATGAAGGAGAGGTTCTATTGCTATAAATCCTCACCAGAGATACGCAAACACAAGAGAAAGACATTCCAGACACCAGACAGTTGAGAGAATTTAAGTTAAATTTTGTAATAACCTTCTGAGGGCCAAGTGTTGGCTAGCATGTCAGTACCTGGATTCCCAGATACAAAAGGAGGTTGCACCCACTTGAGAACTCTTCTCCATGGACCCCTATCTGGTGCTCATTAGTGGATTGGGGGTGGGGTTGAAGATCAGAAAGAGAGCTTCGTGGATGGTACAGGACTGTGTTAGTTTTTTCTCACACTGCCATAAAGAAATGCCTGAGACTGGGTAATTTATAAAGAAAAAAGGTTTAATTGACTCACAGTTCTGCACGGCTGGGGAAGCCTCAGGAAACTTACAATCATGGTGGAAAGTGAAGCAGGCTCACCTTCTTCACAAGGCAGCAGGAGAGACAGAGAGTGAGAGCAGGGAAAATGCTAGACACTTATAAAACCATTAGATCTCATAAGAACTCACTATCATGAGAACAGCATGAGGGAAACCGACCTATGATCCAATCACTTCCCTCTGGGTCCCTCCCATGATACATGGGGATTACAATTCAAGACGAGATTTGGGTGGGGACACAGGAAGGTCTGGCATATGGAACAAAAGCCTCAGGCCCCTTTGGGAAGGGCAGAAAACTCTGTCACTCCCCCAGGGCATAAGTGAAACCTCATTGTACATCTGGGAAGAGTGAGAGGAAAACTCATCTGTCCATGGGAGAAGGTCAAGAAAGAGTTCATGCCAGGTGCAGTGGCTCACGCCTGTAATCCCAGCACTTTGGGAGTCCGAGGCAGGTGAATCACCTGAGGTTGGGAGTTCAAGATCAGCCTGGCAAACATGGTGAAACCATATCTCTACCAAAAATACAAAAAATTAGCTGGGCGTGGTGGCAGGTGCCTGTAATCCCAGCTACTCAGGAGGCTAAGGCAGGAGAATCTCTTGAACCTGGGAGGCAGAGGTTGCAGTGAGCCGAGATTGCACCATTGCACTCCGGCCTGGGTGACAGAGTGAGACTCCAGCTCAAAAAAAAAAAAAGGAGTCCTGGGCCCAGGATTCTGTAGCAATGTTGGTAGGTGCTGCCTGCTGCTGGAAATGATACAAGGTGGCTTGGCTGCCATGAGGAGGAGGGAAAGGATTAATGAGAGAGACCTTTCCTCCAGACCCAGCACACAGGGTCTGCCTAAGAGTGAGGCACAACAGAGGACAACAGAGAACCCCCCATCCCCTCCTCCGCTAAGCTAGAAAGCACTGAGAAATAAGCAATTGCAGTTTACAAAGGGCCGAGACCATGGTTAGAGAGCCTATCTAAGGATCAATCTCACAGAGAAGGTAAAAGCAGAGCAGAATATTGAGAAACACCCTCTAGCACCCACTCAAAGCACAGGGGGACATTAGAAGAATTTGAAGCTGGTGGTGCATAGCTGGTGGTGATATCCCTAGCAATAACAACATCAGTTTGTAGGTTAACTCCTGACAAGACTGACTCAACTTTCACACTAATAGCTTATCAAAAGAAAAAGTATTTTCATTTCCAGGAATGAATTCTATTGACCTCAGACTTTTCTGTTCTATGCATGATGTCTGGCATTAGATCAAAAATTATGAGACAGGGGAAAAAAAAAAAAAACAAGACAAAAATAACCCATTGCCAAGAGACAGAAATAGAACCAGACTCACAGATAACCAGATGTCCATACTATGAGACAAAAAATTAAAAATAATAGTGATTAATATATTAAAGACTAGTGGAAAAGGTCAACAACAGGCATGAGCAGATGACGAATTTCAGCAGAGAGAGGGGAACTATAAAAAAGCATCCAATGGAAATGCTGGAAATAAAATAGTTATGAAGAAAATAAAGGTGGTATATATATGCGCCATGGAATACTACTCAACCATAAAAAAGAATGAAAGAATGTATTTTGCAGCAACTTGAATAGAACAGGAGGCCTTATCCTAACTGAAGTAACTCCGGAACAGAAAACCAAACACTGCATGCTTTCATTCATAAGGGGTGGCTAAGCTATGGGTATGCAAAGGCAGACAGAGTGGTGAAATGGACCTTGAAGACTCAGAAGGGAGAGAATGCGAGGGAAGCAAGGGATAAAAAGTCACCTGTTGGGTACAATGTACACTATTTGGGTGATGGGTATGTTAAAAGCCCAAACTTCACCACTATGCAATTCATCCATGTAACCAAAAACCACTTGTACCCCCAAATATTTATTTATTGGAGTAAATAAATACAATTTAAATTAAAAAAATAGAAAGCCTTTATCAGGCTTATTACTAGACTCAACACAGGCAATGAATCACTGAACTTACAGGTGACTCAATGGAAATCACCAAAATAAAACACAAAGAAAATAAAAGAGAGGGAAAAATAGAGCAGGAAATGAAAAGCCATGGGACATTAGCAAAAAGTCAAACATAAGTGGAATTGAGATCCCCGAAAGGGAAGAGAGAGAGAGAAGAAACAGAAATATTTGAAGAGATAGTGGACAAGAATTTATCAAAACAGTGAAAGATGTTAGATCACAGATCTGTGAAACTTGCAGAACCAGAAACGAGACAGATAAACACTGAGGGGAAGAAAAACACCCCTCAATACGTTATATTTGAACTTCTTAAAAACAAAGACAAAGATCTTGAAAGTACCCCAACACATTACCAACATAAGAACAAAGGTAAGAATTTATAGGAGACTTCTTATGAAAAACTGTGCAAGACAAATTTCAGAGAGAGAGAGAGAATCCTGACTGCCCTAACTGACTACCATCGTCCTTGTTTGAGCAAAGTTCTGTGTGTCAAGCTGTCCCATGGCTGTGGCCAAGGGACTACACCTGCTTCAACTCAAGCACAGTGTGAATCTCCCCTGCGGTGCCTCTGCATGTTTGGACTTTGTTACCCTTATTTGATAAGGAACCATTGATCATGCTGAAGTTGTTTCAGAAGAAAATGCATGTATTGATACATCAATTTGATTTCCAAGCTGAGTCAAGTGAAGATATATTATAGAGTCAACTGACCTGGGGACCAAGGAACAAGCCAGAAAATATCAAAATCAGGACACCCAGGAAGACGAGGCCTCCAAAGAGCCCCAAATGCCGAGGTCAGCCTCTTACCACACATTTCAGACTCTATGGAAAATAACATCGATAATGAAATGTTGTGATACCTCAGTGCTTGGAGTTTTATTATTGTGGGGTTTGAAAGTAAAGGGGAGAAAAATATGGGTCATAAAGACCTGTTTTTCAATTCCATTTGTACCCTATATATTTATATCGATAGCGCTGCACCCTGAGTCTTTCTACATTTAAGAAGCAGTCAAGGCAGTGCTTAAGAATCTGTTCTCAGACCATGGCTCTGCCTCTTAACAGCTATTTCACTCCAAAAACATTGCTTTACCTCTGAGTCTGTTCCTTCGCTTTCGGAAGGTCATTATGGGGATTAAATAAGGTAATTCAAGGAAAGTGCTCAGCATGATGCCTGGCACACCATAAACACCCAATAAATTTTAGTCACCATTAGCTGAGTTATTGTTTTTGTTTATTATTCTCATGATTATTTGGTCAGGGTCACTTTGATCAAAGCCAGGGTACAATCTGCTGTTTCTCCATCAGTGCCTTATTCTTTGGGTCTCTCCAAAGCCCAAGATACATTCTTCTGTGACTTTTCACCATCCATTGCTCATGCTCCTTTACGAGGTTTGAGAGATGAGTGCCAGCTCTGTATTTGGGAGCCGCTGCACAGACCCGGAACATCATGTGCTTTCCCCTGGGCGCGGCCAGGGAGAGCTCGTCTACTCCCGCATGCTACTCGCCAGCTTTCCCCACTTGGAGGGCGGAGCACAGTGGCTTAGCGTGAAGTGATCAAATGAGTGTTTACACCAAAGCACTCTATGGGTCTATATCAATATTTCTAAGAATCGTTTCATTTATGGAAGTTATCACGCAGCTGACCTGTTATCATGCACACCGGCTTCACTGGCAAGAGCATCATATTCTAGATCGGGGCTTAGCAACCTTTTCTGTAAAGGACCAGAGAGTGAATATTTTCAGCTTCGCGGGCTACACACAATCCTGTTTATAATCTTCTCAATTTTTGTTACAACTTTAAAAAAATGCAAAGCAACAACAACCAAAACAAAACAAAATTAAAAAAAAAAAAAAAAAACCCTGTGGACTACACAGAGCTTGTGGGCCAAACTTCGCCCACCGGCCATAGTTTGCTGACCCCTGTTCCGGATGCCTGATGTGCTTTGTACTGGACAGTTTGGCAATAGGAGGAATACACACTTAAATTTTCTTCTCTTTGCCAGAATTGCATTAAAAGTCAATCTTCTTTTTAGCTTTCAGGAAACTGAACTCTTGCAGAGATTTCATTGGAAGAGAACCAGGATTTCATTGAAATATATTTTGAAACACATTGTGTATATTAAGACACATACACAGACACGGTCTCTGTACTCCAAGTAGTTGAAGTCAACAAATGTGTCTGAACTTTTTTAGCTGGTTTCCATGGGAACATAGACGAAAACAAAACGTATATTCTGAGGAAGCTTTCTGGCTGAGGAAACGTTTCCTGAGTTAACTCTGAAGGGTGTTTTATTTCCATGAGTGACGGCTTGGCTGATTCTCTCCTCTCCCTCCTCTTTTCTGTCTTCTCCTCCTCCCCTCTCTGTGTGTTCCCCGCGCCACATGTGCCCTTGTGGGTCTGCGTCCCTCTCTGCACCCGCACCCCCTCCATGCTGCCGCTCCAGGGCCTCTGGATGAAGCCTCCGCATCTGGTTTCCATCTCCCCGCGCCACGGGACTGAAGCCCGGCCGACCCAGATTTCCCGTTCATAAATCATTACTCATCTGGAGCCCAGCCAGGAGCACTTCAGGGACTGTTTACTCAGCACGTCTCCTTTTTCAGAAGAACTGCTTCCCTTCTGTGTCGTTTCAAGTCTGGCTGCCATCTTCTACGTTGATAATTTTCTCCATTTTTATCTTTGAAAAGCAGACAAGAGAAGAATTCACTGTGATAAGGCATGTAAATGAACTGTATCAAACGTACAGCTGGGTCAAACATAAGAGTTTATTCCAATAAAAGTGGTGAGAAAATCGGAAGTACATACATATTGTAGTGAGAACATATGATATTTGATATTTTAAGTAAACTTTGCAGAAGTAGAGGGAGTTAACACATAATCATGCTATGTGCCAGGTAATACTTGAAATGTTAATTTAATTCTCACAGCAACTCTACACTATAGGTGCTGTTAACTTTATTTTACAGATGAGGAAACTGAGGCACGGAAAACATAGCTACTAATAACTTGCCCATCTGCTAGTAAATGACAGTCATGTGACAAGGACACAATCTGGCACCAGAGTTTCTGCTCTCTCAAGCAGCTGATTCAACTGCTTCTTAGTCTCTTCAACTGTAAAATCAGTTCCATTTCACAGATAGGGAAACTGAGGCACAAAGAAGTTAAGCAAATGAAGCTGTAGCAGCTACTTTCAAATCTTTCCAAACCGTCTCTTTCCTTAGTACTTCCAATGTGTTTTAGTGCTGTACTGCATGTGTTTATAGTAAACTCCCATGAAGTTCTAAAATTCCTCTATGTGGCATCAAGGTTTCCAAAAACTACTTTAATTTTTCCATTTTTCACAGCAGCATGTGACATGCATAGATTTCTCTTAAATGATTTATAAGAGAAATAAAATGAATGTCAAAATGTTTTTAACTAAGAACTGAGTCAATCAGATATTTTTCCTATGGTCATAATGCCAATGACTTCAGAGGAATTTAACTATGAAAATGTAAAATAAGGTAAAGGGCACTGAGTGCTGTTCTAATTTCTGAGTCATATTTTTGGGAAATAATTAATATAAAGAATACTCAGTGACCGTTTTCCATGTTTATTCAGTGCTAAACACCATGCCAGCTGCTGGGAGAAAAGAGACACATTAGGTAATTTATCTTCCTGCAAAGAGTGACACTGCAGTGGTAGACATAGGGTTAGAATGAGATTCTTGTCAATTATTTTGTAGAAATGCAGATTCTTCAAATGTGAGGGATCAGCTGGTCTGTCACCATCATTGTCAACTGGCATGTTAGTGGGGTGGGGTGGGGAAGGGGGCTAGGTTGTGCTGTAATAACCAACAACTCCAAAATCTCAGTAGCTTAATCCAGCCAAATTTAGTTTTTCACCAACATTACCAGTCCTGTATAGGACAGCAGAGGCCTCTACTCCACACAGTCACTCGAGGATCAAGGCTGATGACGCCTCTACAGTTTTGTACCTAAACCGTCAAAAACATGGGGCCTGCATAGAGAGATTGAAGAAAAGAGCATGGCTTTTTATGATCTCAACAGGAAAGAACACTCATCTTTTGTCCTTGGCCAGAATTCATTGTCTGGACCCACTATCTGCAATGTGAATAGAATATGTATGGGAGCTGGTGAATCCCATTGTGGGTTCACAGAAATGAAACTAAGGCTCAGAAAAAGGGAAATATCAAGCCTGCTTCCTAGTTTCATCAACTCTCCACTCCCTAGAATTGAAGTAAGAGAATACAAAGCCTTTAGGAACAGTGACAGTTAAAACACAGATATTCAATGAGGGATAATTGGATAGAGATATTGATTCTGATCTATATTGTAATGAAAATATATTACTTATCAGAAGCTTACTAAATTTGAGTCCTTGGCATGTATTTTTAAGCATTTTGAATCCTTACAACAACCCTATGAAGTGTGATTTGCTCAGTGATGCACGGCTTGTAAGTGGCAAATCTGCACTAGAGCACTAGCCAATCAGACCCCAAAGCCAGTGCCATTAACTTGTATGCAATGCTGTCAACAATTATCCCATGCAGTGTGAAAACAGTGATGCAAAAGGTTTTGTGCATTTTTTATATATCATTGACATCAATGTTACCCCCTCCTTATCTCCAACGCATGCCTCAAAACTTGGATTTTCCTGCTACCCTACTCTTCCTTTCCTCAGTCTTTCTCTTAGTTTGCAAATCCTTTCCATTGATTTGATTTCCTTAATATAATTTATGCCACATTTACTGTGTCCCAGGTGGATGCATATATCATGGTGAAGCAAGTGCATGAAGAATAAACAGAAACTTATCTATTTATCTATTTATACTGGAAGACAGCCCCAGATGATGTTTAGTCTATGCATCTCATATTTAAATTCCATAAGCCAACTCAGTAATTGTCAAAAACATTCCCCTATTGCTTAGTGGTTTCTATTACTTGTAGGCAAAATATTTCTAACTATGAAAAATCAGAAATTAATTGCAAGTAGCTGACCCAAACATATGGAATTGACTGAATTTTCAGGGAGGAGGGTGATGATAGTTCTCAAGATTCCTCCATCCTGGGAAGAAAGCTGGTAATTCCTGTTAAACCAAGGGCCTACTGAGGCCAATGCTTTAGAATATTTTTTGGCAAATGTCACAGAATCAAGATGTGTTGACTTCCTCTTACAGCCTTTAGTAAGAATCTAAAGGAGAATACGAGCTTTGGTCCAAGGTTACTGCCTGGAAGCAAAAATGAAAGAAAAAGAGAGAGGCGGAGAGAAATAACAGCAGGGCAAGTTTATTATTTGTTAAGGGAAGTCCTTTCTCCTGATTTCCAGCAATATAATACTGCTAAATTCAGATATATAGGCCATTTGCAAAACTTAACCGTTCCTAAAGCTAAAGTTGATGTATCAATAAGTAAAATAAGAGATCCTTGTCATTAGAATGAGGCCCTCTGGGAAGAGTCAGAGGAATTCAGGATGCTATTAATAGCTCCACTGGGCCCCAATCAAACACAGCTATCTCAGAGCATTTGTGTTTGTGGGGCTCCTACCTGGGTTCTTCCTTCATCATCAGCACCTCTCCCCTCTGCCTAAGATTTTCAAGGTTGACTCACATCTTCACTTCCTTTAATTGTCTGTTCAAATTACTTATTTCCAGGAAGGTCTTCCTCAACACCATTTAAAAAACACAAACACACATAAACATGCACATTACTCTCACTTCTTCTGCTCTGCCATATTTTTATGCTTAGCACTTATCACCACTTAACATAGAATATATTTCTTTGTCCATCTCTGTATATTATTCAGAGTAGGTCAAACTGATGTTATACCAAATAGATTCAAGCATGTAATGTCTCAATAGAGTAGGCTTTGTTTCCTGCTCACCTAGTAGTCCTAGGTAGGTACTGAAGTTGGCAGGTTGATTCTCCTCCATGCAGTCATTCAGGGATCCACACTCCTTCCATTCTGTGGCTCCATCATTTCTGAATCCAGTAAGCAAAAGCTAGTAGTCAGGAAGGGATATACATGGAGGTGTTCATTGTCCAGGTCTGGAACATAAAACTTTTGCTCATTTGGTTGGAAAGGACTTGGTAATTTGATCATACATAACTTTAAGAAATATTGGGAAATAGAGTTTTGGTGTGTGTCCAAAGTAGAAGAGACTGGATTTTGCTGAACAGCTTGCCCTCTCTACTCAGTGTCCTTCCACTAAAAGGTAAGCTACTTGAAAGCAGAAACGTAGTCTGTTTTGTTATATTTACAATGCCTACAGCAATGCCTGGAACATAGTAGACATTCAATAAGTTCACATTAAATGAAGTTGAAAAAATGGACATAAAATGTGATTTGAATGTACCCTGAGAAGGCTGGGCTACAGTCCAGGGCACATTAGGGACAAATTCAACTATACTCTCACTTCTGTTTATTTTTCATCACACAAACCTCCTGCAAATTATTAAATTTAGAACTAAAGAAATTAAAATGCCCCAAAGCTCTGGGCAGTTTTCTTTAGCGGGCCATGGTGAATAAAAATCATAATTATCCAACAATTCTGGCATTGAAAACTTATAAACGTACTCCTCACACATAAAAGAGAAAGGAATTTTGGTAATATTAAAGGTAGTTATGTCACCAGAAAACTCCCAAGCTTAGCTAAGAGGGTCTTGAGATTTTTCCATCACTCTCCAAGATGAGTAGCATACAAATACATACACACCACATGAAAACACTTCTTTTTCTCTCTTAAGCCTGGCCCAGAAGCATACTGGAATACAGAAATCATTCAATCAGGCGGAAGCTGTGCCCACCAGACAGACTTATTAAGGAGTTCAGTTCACATCTAGGGCAACATGTCAACAAGGACGCATGTGTCACTTTTTCTATCGAGAAGAAAACAGCCTGTGCTCGGGACCTTCGACCGATGTACAGTGCGGGTAACATTTCCACCTTGCTTTGTCTCCACCAGTTCACACCAGATATGATGGACAGTTATGCCCAGGTTGCAGGCTGTAAGGACATACATCTGGACTGTATCAAGGCTGTGTCTGGGGAGAAATGGTTTTTACCATTTTGGTTTTTACATTTTGGTACTACGTACTATCCCATACGTAGAGAGCTGCAGCTGCTCTCTGGTATTACCTCCAGATGCAATGACTGGTGTGTGTGTGTGTGTTTCTGATTATGTGTGTGTGTCTGTCTATATGTGTATGTGTCTGTGTGTGTGTATGAGTGTGTACACCTATGTGTGTACTAGGCAGCCCAGCAGTGGACTCTAGACTAGACCAGACAGCTTGACCAGCACCACTTCTCTAGAAATTGTCCTTTCTGACTTCATGTCTAAAACACCAAAAGCAACAGCAACAATAGCCAAAATTGACAAATGGGATCTAATTAAACTAAAGAGCTTCTGCACAGCAAAAGAAACTACCGTCAGAGTGAACAGGCAACCTACAGAATGGGAGAAAATTTTTGCAATCTACTCATCTGACAAAGGGCTAATATCCAGAACCTACAAAGAACTCAAACAAATTTACAAGAAAAAAACAAACAACCCCATCAAAAAGTGGGCAAAGGATATGAGCAGATGCTTCTCAAAAGAAGACATTCATACAGCCAACAGACACATGAAAAAATGCTCATCATCACTGGCCATCAGAGAAATGCAAATCAAAACCACAATGAGATACCATCTCACACCAGTTAGAATGGCAATCATTAAAAAGTCAGGAAACAACAGGTGCTGGAGAGGATGTGGAGAAATAGGAACACTTTTACACTGTTGGTGGGATTGTAAACTAGTTCAACCATTATGGAAAACAGTATGGCGATTCCTCAAGGATCTGGAACTAGAAGTACCATATGACCCAGCCATCGCGTTACTGGGTATATACCCAAAGGATTATAGATCATGCTACTATAAAGACACATGCACACGTATGTTCATTGCAGCACTATTCACAATAGCAAAGACTTGGAATCAACCCAAATGTCCATCAGTAACAGATTGGATTAAGAAAATGTGGCACATATACACCATGGAATACTATGCAGCCATAAAAAAGGATGAGTTCGTGTCCTTTGTAGGGACATGGATGCAGCTGGAAACCATCATTCTCAGCAAACTATCGCAAGAACAGAAAACCAAACACCGCATTTTCTCACTCATAGGTGGGAACTGAACAATGAGATCACTTGGACTCGGGAAGGGGAACATCACACACCAGGGCCTATTATGGGGAGGGGGGAGGGGGAAGGGATTGCATTGGGAGTTATACCTGATGTAAATGACGAGTTAATGGGTGCTGACAAGTTGATGGGTGCAGCACACCAACATGGCACAAGTATACATATGTAACACACCTGCACGTTATGCACATGTACCCTAGAACTTAAAGTATAATAATTTAAAAAAAAAAAGGAGAGCGAAAAAAAGAAATTGTCCTTTCCTGTTATCCATGCAGTAATCTGGTTAGGGTGAGTCGGGACTTGACCCATACTGGGCAGCTGGGCCAATCAGTGTTTCCCCAGAAATTGGAATGAAGGAGTCAGGTAGCTGTGGATCTCTATCCTAGTGGTGATGTTTTCTTATTCAAGGAAAGTATTAGGAGGTCCCACAAGGTTGGGGAGGAATATGTTAATTGCTGTTGCAGATTTTTTGTGGCAGCTAAATGATGCTGAGGGGAACCTCACAAATAAAACTGTCTTGATAGTAACAATGATGACTACCTTTATGCTGAATATATATAATATGTCAAATAGGGTATTAGGTACTTTACTTGCAAGAATCCTGGGAAGTAGATATTATTTCTTTTGTTTTGTTTTGTTTTGTTTTTTGGAGATGGAGTCTCGCTCTCTTGCCCAGGCTGGAGTGCAGTGGTGCGATCTCCGCTCACTGCAAGCTCTGCCCCTGGGTTCACGCCATTCTCCTGCCTCAGCCTCCCAAGTAGCTGGGACTACAGGTGGCCACCCCCCTGGCCTGGCTAATTTTTTTTGTATTTTTAGTAGAGACGGGGTTTCACCGTGTTAGCCAGGATGGTCTCTATCTCCTGACCTCGTGATCCGCCCACCTCGGCCTCCAAAAGTGCTGGATTACAGGCTTGAGCCACCGCGCCCGGCCAGAAGTAGACATTATTTCTATCTCTACTTTACACATGAGAAAACTGACTCACAAAGGTCAAACTAACCCAAATGCATTAGTTTTTTTGTTGACGGTTAACAAATATCACAAACTTAGTGACTTAAAATAGCACAGATTTATTACTTTACAGTTTTGGAAGTCAGAAGTCTGGAATGGCCTCACTGAGTGGAGGAGGAGGCCTCAGGGTGGAGCAGGACTGCTCTTCTTCCTGGAAGCTCTAGGAAAGAGTTTCCTCCGTACTTTTTCCTTCTTCTAGAGGCTGACACATTCCTTCCCTCAGTGCCCCTTCCTCCACCTTCAGAGCCAGCAACAGAGCCTCTCTCTGGGTTTGCTTCTCTCTGAGCCTCATACCTTGCTCCCTGAGCCCCTCTTGTTTTCATCTGTTTCCTCTCCCACCTTTAAGGGCCCATGTTATTACATGGGGCCTGCCAGATAATCCAAGAAAATCTCTTGCTCTGCTGTTTAGCAAATTTAATTGCATTTGCAACCTCAATTCCTTTTTGCTATGTAATGTACCATATTCACAGATTCCAGGGATCCACCTGCAGATGTCTTCACAGGGACATTATTCTAGCTACAGCACCAAGGTTGCCAAGTTAGCCAGTGGCAGAGTTTGGATTCAAATACAATTTTAACTAGAACATTCATACGCATAGCCCTCACATTCTCCTGCCTCTCAACTCACTACCAGGCTGCTTTTTCTCCCCCTTGAATGACTTCTTGAGACACTTCGAGCATCCCTGCATCCAAGCCTCCTCATTCTTCAAAGCTCAGTGCAACTTTCATCTCTGCCATGGAGCATTTCCTGAGTAAACTCTCCTGTGAACATCAAAGTCATGTGGTCCACAGCCCCTGTGGAGCCTTCCCTCCCCACTGCTTACACAGTCTGGACTCAAACGCATCTGGAATGGAGAACCACCCCCAGTGCTGCAGAACCACGTCATTTTCTATCATCCACCCACCTGGTTTTCAGCAAGAATAATCTTTCTTCCCTAGGAAAGCTTTTCACAAATACCAAGGAAATGACCAGTGACCTCTCACCCTCATGTCTTCTCTTTGCCAGGAGAAAGAACTTTGTTCGTTCAGCCATCTCCGAAGGCCAGGGACTGGCACTTCCTCCACACTCTTGGTACACCGCCCTGTGCATCCTACAGTTTACCCGCAGGCCCCTAAAGAGTGGCAATTCCCCATATATGCTCTAATCAAGCCTCCCCGATGAAGGGGTGGCCTGCCCCTCCACACCTGTGGGTATATCTCATCAGATGGGACGAGAGACTGAGAAAAGAAATAAGACACAGGGACAAAGTATAGAGAAACAACAGTGGGCCCAGGGGACCGGCACTCAGCATACCAAGGACCTGCACCAGCACCGGTCTCTGAGTTCCCTCCGTTTTTATTATTATTTTCACTATTTCAGCAAGAGGAATGTGGTAGGAGAGCAGGGTGATAATAACGAGAAGGTCAGCAAAAAAAAAAAAAAAAAAAAACAAAACATGTGAGCAAAAGTATCTATGTCATAATTAAGTTCAAGGGGAGGTACTATGCCTGGATGTGCACGTCGGCCAGATCTATGTTTCTCTCTGCCCAAACGTCTCAGCGGAGTAAAGACTAACAAGGCAGCATTGCTGCCAACATGTCTCGCCTCCCGCCATAGGGCAGTTTTTCTCCTATCTCACAATTGAACAAATGTACAATCGGGTTTTATACTGAGACATTCAGTTCCCAGGGGCAGGCAGGAGACAGTGGCCTTCCTCTATCTCAACTGCAAGAGGCTTTCCTCTTTTACTAATCCACCTCAGCACAGACCCTTTACGGGTGTCAGACTCGGGGACGGTCAGGTCTTTCTCATCCCATGAGGCCATATTTCAGACCATCACATGGGGAGAAACCTTGGACAATACCCCGCTTTCCAAGGCAGAGGTCCCTGTGGCTTTTTGCAGCGCATTGTGCTCCTGGTTTATTGAGACTAGAGAATGGCGATGACTTTTATCAAGCATACTGCTTGTAAACATTTTGTTAACAAGGCACGTCCTGCACAGCCCTAGATCCCTTAAACCTTGATTCCATACAACACATGTTTTTGTGAGCTCAAAGGTGGGGCAAAGTGGCTGAGGCAAAGTGGCTGGAGCAAAGTTACAAATTAACAGCATCTCAGCAAAGCAATTTTTCAAGGTACAGGTAAAAATAGAATTTCTTATGTCTTCCCTTTCTACATAGACACAGTAACAGTCTGATCTCTCTTTCTTTTCCCTACACCCTTAAGTCCCGTGTTTGTGTAAACTCATGTGAGATCACACTAGCTTCTCAGTGGGTGTATCATAGTGCAAATTAATTTCAGATTTAACTGATTTGCCATTGATTAAAACTGTTAAGATATTTGCAGCATGCTACCACTAAAGAACTATTCCTTTGTCCTGTATTGGGAAGTAGTTTATGGGATTTGGGGTGGGTGGATGCAAATAAAAGCATTTACACTTATGCATATTAAAATGTACTTTTTTTTTTTTTTTGAGACGGAGTCTCGCACTGTAGCCCAGGCTGGAGTGCGGTGGCCGGATCTCAGCTCACTGCAAGCTCCGCCTCCTGAGCTTATGCCATTCTCCTGCCTCAGGCTCCCGAGTAGCTGGGACTACAGGCGCCCGCCACCTCGCCCGGCTAGTTTTTTGTATTTTTTAGTAGAGACGGGGTTTCACCGTGTTAGCCAGGATGGTCTCGATCTCCTGACCTCGTGATCCGCCCGTCTCGGCCTCCCAAAGTGCTGGGATTACAAGCTTGAGCCACCGAGCCCGGCCTTATTGATTCAGACTTCTTCAATCAAGTTCTTTCCACTCTCCCTCCCACTACCATGCCTCCTGTAATAGAGGAAATGACAACTTCTGTATTTCTGTTCATGGCACTAATAAAAATGCTGAACAGTCTAGAATCAGGGACAGAGTCTTAGAAAACAAGATCAAAAGCCTTTGGGTTACTGAGTCAATGATTCCTTTGGACACCATTAGCCAGTTAGTAATCCTCCTAATTATCCCAGCTTCTACCCCACACTTCTGCAGTGTGTCCACAAGTAGATCATAAAAATCTTGTCAAGTGCCTTGATGAAGAACAGACGCGCTGTGTCCACTGCATTTCCCAGGGCTACTGCTGTGAAAGAAAAGAGTGGAGATCGGTGGCTAGTGGCAGCGAGACTCAGCTCTACTTATTTTCCTCAGATCCTCTGCTGAGTGGAACGCAGTCATAGGAAGATCTCAATGTAGGCATCTCACCCTAAACAGCAATGTTCTCCCACAGTGCTGGGGGAACACAGAACCAGAATCGTGCGGTCCCGCAACATGTCCACTTCACATGCCTTTGGATAGGGCCCCAAGCTGCCTCGGTTTCCTGTCAATGAAATGAACCTGTCTCTACCTGCCTCTCTGACTCATGGTGAGTATCAGTTTAGCTGAGGTCATGCACGTGTGCTTGAAAACCACACACACACCCTCCAGTGCTATGAATGTCAGGCAATCGTGGCATGGTTCAGTAATATCTTTTACGATACTTCAGAATCCTCAACCTTCTCAGGAATGCCATGCATCTGGGTGCAAACCTCAGGGAAATTCTAGCTGCAAAAACTTCCTTAAAAACCCGCCTGGCCAGGCATGGTGGCTCATGCCTATAATCCCAGCAATTTGGGAGGCCAAGGTGGGTGGATCACCTACCTGAGGTCAGGAGTTCGAGACTAACCTGGCCAACATGGTGAACCCCCCCATCTTTACCAAAAATGCAAAAAATTACCAGGATGTGGTAGCAGGCGCCTGTAATCCCAGTTACTCAAGAGGCTGAGGCAGGAGGATCACTTGAACAAAGGAGGCAGAGGTTGCAGTGAGCCGAGATTGAGCCACTGCACTGCAGCCTGGGTAACAAGAGTGAAACTCCAAAAAAAAAACAAAAACAAAAACAAAAAACACATACCTACTACATATGGACAGTTTTGAGGTTTTGAGGTTAAGGACAATTCATAGGACCAAAACAATAAGAATACTAATCCCAAGAAAATGTTAATCCTGCTTTGTTTTAATAAAACAAGTTTCATACTCCACAAGCCAATTTGTACTTATGAAAGTGCTTAAGCCATAGCCCTACCATCTTTGGAATGGTCCACCAAAGAAAAGAATTAGCCAGCTCTTTTCTGGCTTTTATCACTTAATTCCTGTGTGTGCCTGTGGGGACTGCTTTTATCACTTCACTCCTGTGTGTGCCTGTGCTCAGAGCTATGGGATACACTAAAGCATCATCCCTGGTCTCAGAAAGATTTGTCAGGAGAACTTCTGCATGTCCAGTCACACCACTACTCAGTGCCGTCCTATAACCAAAGAGATGACCAACACAGAGGATGAGGCTGCACTTCTCAACCTCCCACCTGAATACATGCAGGACACAGGACATATTTGAAATATGGTGATGGGAGAAGACCAGTGTTCCTCACGTACCAATGACTTAGCTACGCCAAGTCTCAGAGCTTCATCTCCTCAACTGTAAAGTGGGTTTGTCATACCAATTCACCATTGTGCCCTCTTCACCACTGTACTTTCTTCATAGGTCTGCTCAGAAAGTCAAGTGAAATAATACATATGAAATTGCCAACACGAAAGCCAGGATACACCACAGGATTTTTCCTAACACAGCAGCAGATGTTGTTCTTGAGATGAATCATGGCTAATTCATGCAAGACCAGCTTCCGCGGATGGATGGAGCTGCCTTTGATCTTGAGCTTAATGTTTGTCATGATATCAGAGATCCCAGTCATTAAATCTCTAGTAGATACACTTCTTAAAATAAAACCCTCTATGATGTATATGCACTTACATAATATATATCCATGAAAATGAACTGACCCTGTCTGGATTTGCAGTAGCAAAATTCCCAAACCTAAGATAAGAAGTCATTTAAAAGCAGAGTGCAGTGAGAATACTCACACTTAACTAAAGTTATAAATAACAAAACCACAGTAGCTTCTAGCTTTAATGTTAATATATATAATATCTTTTGATAATGAGGAAATATAGTGTTCTTCAAGGGTAAAAGCAAATATTCAGTAGAGATTTAAAATTTAAAATTATATTGAACTATATAGTTTATGAAGAACATTTCTCTTACATTGGCTCAATGAACCCCTTTTCCAATGAGAAAACTGAAACTTAGAGAGGTTAAGCAGTTTCCTCGGCACCACACAGATTTTCAATGCCCAAGTTGAGATTCAAACGCAATCTGTCTGACTCAGAATCCCCTGCCTTTTCCCACTAAATTCAGACTCTGTGCAGCACACCAAGCTGCTGCCAATTTCTAAACTCACCTCTTGCCATTTTCTTCCCTGTTACTGAAAATGCCTCCCTGGGCCCACACCACTGCTGTTTCCCTTTTTGGTTACTATCAAGAGGACTTGGGCACAAGGCACGCTAGGCTAGCATGGCTAGGCTCTAAACCACACAGGCTACAGCGAGAAATCAGACAAGACTGGAAGAAGCCAGGAAGACCCATGTCAATAGTCCAAATGGGGAAAGCACATTTGGGCAGGTCCAGACAAATGAGGCTCTCGAGGAAGAGCCATCGCGTCAGCTTGGAAGTGGATCAGCTCACACTCAGGATGGGAGGAGCTGATGTTCTCAGACGATGTGGCTCAGGAGATCTGCAGACAGGGACTGGAGCAGCAGAAGAACCAGACCCAGCACTCCCGGTGGGAACAGGAGTCAGGCAGGGATCAGGGCTCAGCCAGGAGACTGGGGATCAGGCTGAGCTGGAGTCTCGGGTTGAATGGCAGCACCAGGCAGAAGGAGCTCTGCCACATGGAGTAGGTCACACTGGATGTTGGTGAAGCAGGAACTGGAAATCTGGCAGAAGTACAAGTCAGGGCCCACAAGCCGATGAGCAAGGACGCTGACACGTTCCCTGTGCTCGTTATCATTACTATTAAATAATTGAATGTTGAGTTCCTGCAAGTTGCCAGGGGCCATGCTAGGTGGCTTATATGACAGTGAGTGAAGAACTGACGCCATCACAAAGGTATACAGGCTATGAGAGGATATCAGTGATGGGCAGAGGGACAGTGGGACTAGGGTAAGGTAAGTGAATTACTCACCTTGGGCATAAAATCTAAGGGGGCACAAAAAAACTTAGCAACCAAGATGAGTAATATTTTAATGCAATATTTTAAAAAATCAAGATAAATACAACAAAATCTGAAAATATTAAAATAAAACAGGATCTGGCAACAAAAAGATACAGGGAAGAAGAAAATATCACCTACTTTTCTATAAGGCGGGGGTGGGGGGCACTACTGTAATAAGTTGTTTCCTGCTTTTAATACATATATATCTGCAGGTATGTGAATGTACAATGAGGATGATGGCGCTATCCTTGGTCCTTGATTCACAGTCACATTTCAATCAACCTTTATCACTCAAAAGTGTTCTCGGTTTTGTATTTTGCTGGTTGGGTTGAGCAGCAGTTGATGCTTCTAACCCTGAAAACTCACTACAGCTAACTATACTTCTTGCTCTCACTGCATGGCCACAAGGGAGCTCTTCCCAATATAGTCTTCAAGCAGGTGATAGTCTGTTACTTATATGTGGGTGTTTTACCATGTTTTTAGTGTATTTCAGGAAATTGTTTGGGGGGTTTGTGTTAACATGTAATGCATCATATTTTCTTTCTACTTAAGTGATGATAAATAGGCCCTGTTGTTATCATTTTCATTCAGAATATCTGATTTTCAGGAATGAATCATTCACTTAAGTGAAAGATGCCTTTAGGCCCAAAAATGGCCAGCCTAACTCAATGTAACTAATCCCTTGCAACTGTAAATGCATTCACTTCCTCCAAAAAGGAGAGGTCCAAATCTCTTTGGGCACTAAACCCAGCTGCAGGCCTGGGATAGCTGTGTGCCAAGTGTTTCTATGGTTCTATTAGTATAAGTCCACCTCAATATTATGCAAATTATGCACTAAAGGTAGTTTAGTCTCCATCAACACACTTCATGATATGATTTGGCTATGTCCCCACTCAAATCTCAATTTGAATTGTATCTCCCAGAATTCCCATGTGTTGTGGGAGGGACCCAGTGGGAGGTAATTCAATCATGGGGTTTGGTCTTTCCTGTGCTATTCTTGTGACAGTGAATAAGTCTCACAAGATCTAATGGGTTATCAGGGGGTTTCACTTTTGCTTCTTCCTCATTTTCTCTTGTTACCACCATGTAAGAAGTATCTTTTGCCTCCTACCATGATTCTGAGACCTCCCCAGCCATGTGGAACTCTAAGTCCAATTATACCTCTTTCTTTTGTAATTTCCTGAGTCTCAGGTATGTCTTTAACAGCAGCATGAAAACCGACTAATACAGTAAATTGGTACTAGTAGAGTGGGGCATCACTGAAAAGATACTTGAAAATGTGGAAGCAACTTTGGAATTGGGTTACAGGCAGAGGTTGGAACAGTTTGGAGGGCTCAGCAGAAGACAGAAAAATGTGGGAAAGTTTGGAACTCCCTAGAGACTTGTCAAATGGCTTTGCCCAAAATGCTGATAATGATATGGACAATAAAGTCCAGGCTAAGGTGGTCTCAGATGGAGATGAAGAACTTGTTGGGAACTGGAGTAACAGTGACTCTTGCTATATTTTAGCAAAGAGACTGCTGGCATTTTGCCCCTGCCCTAGAAATTTGTGGAACTTTGAACTTGAGAGAGATGATTTAAGGTATTTGGCAGAAGAAATTTCTAAGCAGCAAAACATTCAAGAGGTGACTTGGATGCTGTTACAGGCATTCCATTTTATAAGGGAAGCAGAGCATAAAAGTTGGGAAATTTGCAACCTGACTATGTGATAGAAAAGAAAAACCAATTTTCTGGGGAGAAATTCAAGCCAGCTGCAGAAATTTGCATAAGTAGCAAGGAACCTAATGTTAATCCCCAAGACCATGGGGAAAATGTTTCCAGGCCATGTCAGAGATCTTCATGGCAGCCCCTCCCATCACAGGTCTAGAGACCCAGGAGGAAAAAGTGGTTTCCTGAGCCAGGGGGCCCAGGGTCCCTGTGCTGTGTGCAGCCTAGGGACTTGGTGCCCTGTGTCCCAGCTGCTCTAGCCATGGCTGAAAGTAACCAACATAGAGCTCAGGCCATGGCTTCAGAGGATGCAGGCCTCAAGCCTTGGCAGCTTCCATGTGGTGTTGAGCCTGTGGGTGCACAGAAGTCAAGAACTGAAGTTTGGGTACATCCTCCTAGATTTCAGAAGATGTATGGAAACACCTGGACGCCCAGGCAGAAGTTTGTTGCAGGGGCCAGGTGCTCATGGAGAACCTCTGCTAGGGCAGTACAGAAGGGAAATGTGGGGTTGAGCCTCCACACAGAGTCCCTACTGAGGTGCTGCCTAGCAGAGCTCTGAGAAGAGGGCCACCATCTCCCAGAACCCAGAATGGTAGATTCACTGATAGCTTTCACTATGCGCTTGGAAAAGCCAAAGACACTCAATGCCAGCCCGTGAAAGCAGCTGGGAGGGAGGCTGTACCCTGCAAAGCCACAGGAGTGGAGTTGCCCAAGACCATGTGGATGTGAGACATGGAGTCAAAGATCATTTTGGAACTTTAAGATGTAACTGCCCTGCTGGATTTCGGACTTGCATGGGGACTGTAGCCCCTTTGGTTTGGCCAATTTCTCCAATTTGGAATGCTTGTATTTACCCAATGCCTGTACCCCCATTGTATCTAGGAAGTAACTAACTTGCTTCTGATTTTACAGGCTCATAGGCAGAAGGGACTTGTCTTGTCTCAGATGGAACTTTGGACTAGGACTTTTGGGTTAGTGTTGAAATGAGTTGAGACTTTGGGGGACTGTTGGGAAGCCATAATTGGTTTTGAAATGTGAGGACAGGAGATTTAGGAGGGCCCAGGGGCAGAATGATATGGTTTGGCTGTGTCCCTACCCAAATGTCAGCTTGAATTGTATCTCCCAGAATTCTCACATGTTGTGGGAGGGACCCAGTGGGTGGTAATTGAATCACAGGAGCTAGTCTTTCCTGTGTTATTCTTATGATGGTGAATAAGTCTCATGAGATCTGATGGGTTTATCAGGGGTTTCCGCTTTTGCTTCTTCCTCATTTTCTCTTGCCACCACCGTGTAAGAAGTGCCTTTCACCTCCCACCATGATTCTGAGGCCTCCCCAGTCATGTGGAACTCTAAGTCCAGTTAAATCTCTTTATTTAGTTAATTGCCCAATCTCCAGTATGTCTTTATAAGCAGGGTGAAAACAGACTAATATGCTTCATATAAAATATTGGAAGAAAATACGAAGATACGAAATAAAAATTAATTATAACACAGAGATAAATGCATGGCACACAAAAAAAAAGATACTAGAAAATGCTTCAGTCCTCATCTCTGATCATGAGGCGACAGCTAATGGCCAGGACTTTCCTCCTCTACTGTCTGTTCTGGAGTCCCACTTCCCTAACTTGGCACCTAAGTTGGTGGTTCCCAGCCAGGGAGGAGCCTTAACCTTCATGGCCAAGGGGTATGAGTCATTGGTGGTTCTGCCTCTGTGGAATTGTAATAGTCTTCAATTAGCCTTAATCACTGTGCTTGGCGGTTCAGGGAGGCATAGCAGGAAATCCTGTGGGCTCCAGCCATTCTCCTCTCTACCCAATTTGAAGCAGATTGGTTATTTGCCCTTGAGGGTCAGGATCAATCAATCATGCAACCCCCATAACCCACTTCTTTGCTGATTGGTTTAGTAGCAGAATGAACCCTGAATAGCCAAGTAGCAGTATCACTTCCTAATCAATGAATGGAACCATTATTGTAAGAACTAGTAGAAGCAGTCCTCCCTTTAGCATCTTAGAGATACTAAAATCTCTAAGATTCCAGTGTCTTGGGAACAAGAAGAAAAACCAAATTGTAACTGGATTATCAGGAATAACCCTCTAGGAAATTCCATGTCTCCTTCCATCTCTTTGTGTTTAGACCCATAGTTATGAGTTATGGAAGAACCAGCACCAGTATATTGGTCTTTGGCTAAGAGAATATAGGTGCAGCCTACAGGACAATGCTACAAAATGACATGGTGCTGTTCCCCAGCTGATGCAGACCTGAGTTTTTAGTAAGCCATTTATGTTAGTCATTAGGAGGTCACATATATATTTGGTTCTCCTTCATCACACCCCGGAAGCTAATTTCATCCTTGTGATGACTTGGCCAATGACATATAAGGGTATGTATTAACTCACACCAGGGTAGGAACTGCCATATCTTTTTTCCCCTTTCTTAGTAACTGTGGAAGCATTTGTCAAGCAAAGCCTCCATCAGCCTGAGTGCAGGCTGGGTTGGACCTGAAGGGTCAGTGAGAAATAAGCCTTTGTTGTGTTTGGAGTTGCTTATTACTTCACAATAACCCAACCCATTGTAACTGATTCACTATTTCTTCTACAAGGTCAGTTGCTCCTAGGTCATGGGTACAGGATAAGATCAACAGGACTTCATTTACTGGAAAGTGATTCCCTCAATTAGAAGCAATGCTGTGTGGCATTCCAGGACAGTGGATAAGGCATTCAGTAAGTCCATGGATAGAGGTCCAGACAGCATGGTAATCAGTAGAGGCAAAGCCACATTTAGATTAAGTGTCCACTCCAAGTAAGACAAATCATTGCTCCCTTGTAGTGGCCTGAGTTCAGTGCTATCAACTCCCATGGGGTCATTGGTCAGTCCCCAAGGTGCCAGGTCAGGAGGTCAGGGTGGTCATGGTTGCTGGCAAATCGCCCATACAGCAGCAGCAAAGGTGAGGCCAGCTGTGATGAAGCAGAGTCCGTATCACAGGTCCCACTCATAGGCATCATCCTAAGCTGCAGGGTCACATGGTTTTTTGAGCCCATGATCACTGGAGAAAAGAAGCTGACAAAGATCCCAGGCTGAGTCATCCCAACCTACTGTTTATTGAAGGAACCCCCTGCAACTTTCAGATGGAGTACAGATATCCTCAGCTGTGGGCTCATTTCAAAAAGACGGGTCATTTTCCCCAAATCTCCTCTCTAATCCCCCTGTCCTACTCTTTTTGAGTCTCTGGCTCCTGTGTCATAGCCCATAAATCTGCATAGATCCTCATCTGCTGCCATTTGTTGACCCCTGGTTACCACAAAAGCAGTAAATGTGAGAAGGGCAGGGTACCTAGCATGTGACCCTTAGTTGTTATTTTCCTCCCCATTAGGATTACTGCATACAAGTGGACAGATGCTTGCTCAATGTTCTGCCTTTGGGAGCTCCTTTCCTTCTCTGCTGTCCTTCAGGATACCCCAAGCAACGGCTTACCGTGGTATCAGTCAGCTGTCACATGGTGTTGGCAAGTCTTGCCTTCACTCCACTGAATGGTGGAGCGATGCTGGCCCACCTGACTTGTGACTAGCTGGGCTGGGTCACATCTGGCTTGTGACTGGTAACCTAGATGGTGTGGCCTCTCACGCATGTCAGGAGCTGTTTCCTAAAGGACAGTCCTGCATGCTCAAGGAAATGTGGATTAGCTCCAAAATCCTGAGGAACTCTGCCTTGACCCCACCAGTCACGATTTGCCATAGGTTTCGCCCAGTTTCCTCACATCCATGAAGAATTTGAGAAGGGTTCGGTGGGCTGGATCTCAGAGACATGTATGGGACCCACAGCAGGTCCCCATGTGCTAATTTCATGTGTGTGTCTTACAACAAACTACAGAATCTTTAAAGAAAACAAGGGAATAGTAGTAACAAATTTAAAAAAGAATACAAAGCCTGAGGTTTACAAAGTTAATTTTTAAGGAAATGAAAACAACAATTAAACAACCTAAAAAGCTTTTAGAAAGTGAAATGCAGTAGCATGAACTGAGGGTATGGACAAGAAGAAGCTATTAAAAAAGGATTCAAAGGTTATAAAAATAAAACTTCTCAAGGATTCAAGAGAAATAAAACAAAAATAGTGTCGAGACTCATGATTATGGAATAAAGCTGAAAAGAACTGAAAGACAGGGATACAATAAGATGACAACTTCGATTCCAGTTCCTACTTGACAAAGATCTAAAAGGACCCTCTGAATGGTTGCGATGGACCCCGTGACTTCCTATGTAGTAGGAGACCAGGTGACATCAAGTTGGCATCAAATCACACACCTGGCTTCCGGCCTTGCTCAAGCTAGGACATGGAAGCGGTGGTCTTTACAGCAGAGGCAAGTTTGCCCTCTGCCGGACTTTGGCTCAGAACCACAACTGTCCCTGGATACACCCTAATGCCCTGCACTGTCCAGCAGGCAGCAGCAGCTGCCCCTTCTCTCCCCATACTGTGCACGTGTGCTTGGCAAGAGGCTCTCTGGGTCTGTGAGGGCCGCACGTGCAAGCTAACCCAAACCCTGCTCTCAAAGACATCAAGGAATAATAAGGAACGACAGTTATGTGCAAAAACAGCTGAAACCCAAATGTCTACTTTCTCCACCCCACTAGCCTCCAGCCTTGATCTCCCATTTGCATGGAATGTTGTTGTTTTGGTCACAGTCAACTTTGAACTCATCGATCTCACACTGTGCCCGCTTCTTGTAGTTTTACTCAACATGTATGGGCGCACAGGAGGCAATGCCTTACATATGCCACACACTGGAAAAGCCCCACCGCCGCCCATTCACTACAGAGTTGCCTGGCACCCACCACTAAGTGCTTCTTACTGCTGCAGTTGGGCTCACTGAGCCGGTGTGGAGATTGGCATGGAACCCTTGAGATGCACTCATGGCATCAATGCCACTGATGAGGAGAAAGAAGTCGGCTGGGCCAGAGAACAGATGGGCTATGGTGCGGTTGCATGGAGCCTCAACTGATCTCAGACGAAGTCCTGAGAATGGAAGGGCTTCAGAGTTGACTCAGTTGAGGGGGCCATGACTTGGAACCCACTAATGACCAGTCACTGGACACAGGCTGCCTCCAAGGAAGGGGCACAATCTTGGGTAAGACCTGGGACCAAGGGTAATGCTCAGAGAGGGAGTCAGCTGGAAGCCACCAGCAGTCACCACTCCTGGCAGTGAAAAAATGAGTGTCCTATCCTGAAGGAGGGTCTGGATAGTGCACCACAGCACCCACTCTACCCAGCCTCCCTGGTCTTTCATGGCTTTCTATCTGTACTTGCAGAGCACCCCTGGGTCACACTTGTGTGTATGTTGGCGGGGGTTGCAGGGGAGAAGATCTTAACCGTAAGTGCCCAGTTCAGTGGCATTAAGTACATTTATATATTCACATTGCTGCGTAACCACCACCTTCATCCATTCCCAGAAGTTTGCTCATCTCCCCAAACTGAAACTTCATGACCATTAAACACGAACTCCCCATTACCCCTTTATTTTCAGCCCTTGGAAACCACCGTTCTACTTCCTATTCCTATGAATTTGACTATTTCAGGTTGCTCCCATAAGAGGAATTGTGCGGTATTTGTCCCTTTCTGACTGGCTTATTTAGCTTTCTTCTCTTCAAGGTTCAGCCAGGTTGTAGGTAGCATGGGTTAGAATCTCCTACTTTTTTAAGGCTGAATACTACTCAACTGTGTGGATAGACCACATTTTGTTTATCCATTCATCTATTAATATTCAGGGTCCTTCTTAACATAGTGGAGTTTCTCCTGGTCTCTCCTTGTATAAATATTTATACCAATTGCTACCAAAAAAAAAACACACACACATACAATACCCTCCTCATTTCTGAGTGAACTGTAAGTATCAGAGTGTTCTCAGCAATCAGGTTGCAGGGGGAGGCAAAAATTGTTCTCAACCAGAAAATATTCACTGAAGAGCTGACCACTTACCAAATTAGCCCCCATGCCATCCCCTCTCCCTGCTTAACACTGCAGCTGCCATAACACAGTCAAGCCTTGTCAGGCACAGCCATTCTCTTCCTGATTGGAGGAGGCTATTAACACAACAGAAATACAATGTAAATTAACTGCAAACTTCTTCAAAGGATGTGAGATTTCGTGTAGTAGGTGACAGTCATATTAGAGGACTTCTGGAGTCACAAAGTCTGGTAGAATAGCTATCACTGAAAAGGGAAAAGTTAACAAAATCGGTGACATTATCAGTGACTCGCAACAAGACATCTTAAACATTTAAGGGATTAAGAGAGGCCTTGGAAAGATGATTAAATCCCTGGAGCGTTTTGACAAGTGTGACTCTCTTCACGAACTTGCCAGAAAGTCAAATGAGAGGATGTTTCATACTTATCAAGCAATATCATGGTCTCGTGTGAAGTGTAGCCTTAGCCTGACCTACTAGATATTCCAAAACAATAATTGTTCAGCAGGATTGTTCTGCCTTAAGGAGAAGTTAGGAATAGGTTAGAATAAATTTTCAAAGAAATAAAGAAGAAAATTTCTGAACTTCTAACCTAAAAAAAATACTTTTGCTAAAATTCAACATTTATTACTAATTGTAAAAAACTCAATAAATTAAAAGAGAAAAATATTTAACATAAATATATATAACATAGTATATAACATGATTGCTTAACATCTAAATTCAGAATCTAATATCAAAAAACAATGGATGAGACATTCTCAGTGAAGATAGAAATGCTTAGTAAGAAAAATAAGAGCTACAAATGTTGGAAATTAATATCAAAATACCATTGATAGCAAAATGATACGATAGTATACCAACAGATGGTGCTGGGACAATTGATTGATAATTTGGAAAAAAAAAAAAATTCCTACCTTAAACCTCCCACCAAAAACAGTCCACATCTCAAATATTTAAATTTAAAATTAAATAAAATTTAAATTTAAAAATACTAGGAGAAAGTATGGGTGACAATTTCTTATGATTTTCCATGTGGTTATAAGTAACAGAAAAGATTTCAAGCTAAATGATATAGAAAGTGAGTTCATTATAATTTATGATATTCTCATTGCTCTTTCTGTGAAAGGCCCGCATGGGACTGAATCAGACCTGGAGTGCTTTGGGAAATGAAGATGGCTTTGCGCTCACCTCCCCTCCCTCTCTCATCAACCTCATAGCAAGTCCAGGACTTTTGCTGCACAGCTTCTGGGCTGCTTGTATAACTCACAAGCAGCCTTATTAGATCTCCTAGTCCCTGCGTGTTTCAACCAAATAAGGCACTCCTCCAGACCCTAACAAAAAGAAAAGAAGCCTAAACTCTTGGGTGGACACCAGTGGCCATTTCTCCCACGCCCCTCACAAGGAAAGAGGAGGAAACGCTCATGTCTGGGCATCCGGTCGCGAGGGGCGCTGTTACGCCATGGTGGTGCTGCGTCCTGATGTTTGGGATATTTGGCAGCCTCTCTTTTTCTCCTTGGCAGGCTACCGAGAGCTGCGGTTGACCCATTGGTTTTTGAACCCAAGGATGACCTGAGTGCGGAGAGCGCTGGGTCCTCAGTTCACCCACTTGAGGTTTCCCTGGCAGCGGAACCCTGGTGAGTTGCCTCTCAATTTCAGGTTGCGGTATCCACGTATGAGTCACAGCCTGACATCTCTGAGCATCAGCCACTCCTAAGCCCGACTGCCTAATATGACTATTGAGATTCAGTTTGCTCCTGGAAATTACCAGTTAACCCTCGGATTTTGTCCTTTGCTGTAGTTCATTGAGCAAAACCCGGCTCCTGGAGCCCACATTATTAGGGGAGTGGGGTGGGGATGTCAGGGGTCCATTATCAGAGAAGAGGCACGGGGGCTGAGCCGACGCCTGAACTGCATCCACTCTAGTGTTTTCTAACCTGGAATTCAAGATGGCGTTTATAAGCACAGCAGCAGAGATGAACTTTGTAAGGGAAAAAAAATTAAAAGGTATGAGTTCAGAAAAATTTAAAACCATGTAAATAAAAGGAAAATGATAAGTACTTCAAAATTAGTAATATTTGTGAAAGTAACTCAATCAGTAAAGAAATCTTTAAAACAGAACAACAAATAGGCCAAAAGAAAAACAGTCTGGGCACGGTGGCTCACACCCATAATCCCAGCACTTTGGGAGGCCAAGGCTGGTGGATCACCTGAGGTCAGGAGTTCGAGACCAGCCTGGCCAGCATGATGAAACCTCGTCTCTACTAAAAATACAAAAATTAGCTAGGCGTGGTGGCAGGTGACTGTAATCTCAGCCACCTCAGGGAGGCTGAGGCAGGAGAATTGCTTGAACCCAGGAGGAGGGGTTGTGGTGAGCCGAGATTGCACCACTGCATTCTAGCCTGGGTGACTGAGTGAGACTCCACCTGAAAAAAAAGAAAAGAAAGGGGAGGGGAGGGGAGGGGAGGGAAGGGCCCAAGCTCTTTGTCTGACTTTCAGATTGGGTTAAATTCAAAAGCAGCTGTGTGACTATGGGCAATTACAAAACCTCTGGGAGCCTCTGTTGCCCAGCTACAAAATGTAAAGCTCCCATGAGTGCGGGAAGAATTAAATGTGACACTGTGAGCCAGGCATGGAGTTGAATGCCTCAATCCCCTCCATCCCGGAAGAGCTATAGAGCTATTGTTTCTGTTGCTGTTGGGTTTGTTTGTTTGTTTGTTTTTGCTGTTGTTGTTTTTGTTTAGAACAAATTGTTTAAAATTTTAACTTCACTGGTAATTTTAACCAATCTAAATAATGCAACATCAGTTTCACAAATCAAATTAGCAGCAAAGATTTAGTAAAATGAACATATTTTTACATGAGAGACGAGACATTTAAAAGACCATTAATGGGTCGGGTGAGTTGGCTCACACCTGTAATCCCAGCACTTTGGGAAGCCAAGGTGGGCGGATCTTGAGGCCAGGAGTTCGAGACCGACCAGCCTGGCAAATATGGCGAAACCCCGTCTCTACTAAAAATCCAAAATTTTAGCCGGGCATGCTGATGGGCATCTGTAATCTCAGCTACTCAGGAATCTAAGGCACGAGAATCACTTGAACCTGGGAGACAGAGGTTGCAGTGAGTTGAGATCACACCACTGCACTCTAGCCTGAATGACAGAGCGAGACTCTGTCTCAAAAACAAAAACAAAAAATTATATAAAAAATAAAAGACCATTAGTGGGAGTATAAATTGGTGTAGCTTCTCTAGCTGGCAGTTTGATGGTGCATCCCAAAAGACTTAAAAACATGAGCCATCTTGGACACACATATTTCATTTCTTATCATTTGTCCTGAAGTAACAAAAAGAGAACTGGGTAAATACCTATGCAAATGTTACTCTTCACTATGTTGTGATAAAAGTGTGCCATCACTGTGTAGTGAAAAAGTAGAAACGACACAGGTGTCCAAGAAAATGAGACGATGTGACTGTGGTACACGCACACCTAAGAAAGATCAGGAGTTTATGAAAACCAGGCTGCAGAATCAAAATCAGTCACAAGAAACACAACCATGATCTCATTAGGAAGGACTGCCGAATACTGGACACTGCTGGCCACATTCTTCTCCTTGATGCTCTCTCCTACCCCCGCTCTTGGTTTCCAGAATCCACCCTCCCGCCTCCCACTTCCTCTCTTCCATTCCCCTTGAAACCTGCTGAAGGCCCTATCCCTGTGTCCATCCCGAAAGGCAGACGTTCCCCAATGGCCCTTGCCTCTCTTTGCTCACTACACATTCTCTCTGGGTGACAGCATTTGAATCCAAGGCTTCAGTGTTGTAGGGATTCCTCCTGAATCTCTAGCATCCAGCCAACTTTCTCCCGCTGTTTGGATGAATGGATCTAACTGCTGGCTAATTAGGTTACACCCTATAAGGACTCAAAAGCAGGATGCATTATTTTCTTGACCATTGCATAGCTCATCACGTGTCCCCTGTCTCAAGAACGGTTCCACCATCCACCCAGACAGCTGGGCACCTTTGTCGCTCAGCCCTCTCCTCACCAGACACATGTAGTCAGCCACCAGCCTGGATCCCCTCATTGTCTCCTTCCCATCTCTTCAATCCCCCACCCCTTCCCGTGCCCAGGACTACAGCCCTGAGGAAAGCCTTCACATCTCTCTCTACAGACTGCTCACGGCCTCCTTGCTCCACCTGACATAAACCTAATAGTTCATTATAAGGGAAAATGGAGAGTAGATTGTCCTGGATACTGAAATGCAATCATGTCCTCTGCTTCCCTAAACCTGTAGTCAATGTTCCTCCCTCTGTGCGGTCTTAAACATAAACTCCTTTGCATGACAGACAGGGCCCTTCAAGACCTATTTGTCAGCTGTCAGTCCTGCCACATCTCCACTATCCCAGGAAGGTCCCCAATGACAAAAGTCATGCCCCTAAATAACCCCCTCTCTCTAGAGATGTCAAGCGTTTGCACATGCCCAAGCACACACCATGCAGAGACATCTCGTCCTTTCAGCCTTGCTGAATTGCCAGCACCACTACTCAGTCTCCCCAGGTGCTGTTGAGTAGACTTGAATGTGTTTCTCCTCAACTCCCAGTCTTCACCCTCACCTCAACTGGAACAAATATTATCTTGTCTTTATTTGCCTGTGCATCTTTCTCTAAATGCTATTTAAGAGCAAGGACCAAGATTTTTCATTTTCTTATCCCCACTGCTTTTCACAGTGTGTGGTTCACAGAGGGCCTCTCGATGGCATGCATGCCTTCATCAAAGCTCCTGTCATTTTGCACAGCAGTCATTGTTTATACATCTGTTTCCCCTGCTAGGCTGGATAGACAGAAACTCTAATGCATTCATCCTTGTGGATGCACATCCCATAGCACAGACCACTGCTTGCTAACTGCACACCAAAATGGTTACCAGACGTTAAAACTTACACATACGCCTGTGCTAGCATGATCGTTCTTGGATCTGCTTGGATTTTTTAATTACCAGATAGGATGATGACCAGTATAGGCCAAATCTCCAAGGCCAGTTTGAGCTGGAGGACCTGGCCTGAAGCTTTCCTTCTAGAAGCTGCTTTCTTCAGGCTCTCCATTTATGGAAGCTTCCTCGGCATCTGGTGCCTAATAAAGCTTGGTCTCCTCTTTCCTCGTGGCACGAGTTCAGCCGCACATCCACAACACACACCTGCATTGTGTCAAGAACTCTGCTTATTCTTCATAGAAACAGCCTACCTAACACAACCAGACTTTCAGACAACTCCAGCCACTCTCACACCTAAACTCCTGTGCATTCACTATAAAACCTCGGTCTGTCATCTGTACAGTCTTTCTGTTGGGGTCACGCTCAATGATCTTTTGGTCAAGGGCAAGAGTGTTCATTCCCAGGCCAGATGAAGCTTTGCACAGCACTCTACAGAAGACCAGACACAGAAACATGTACTTAGCGGTGCATTTAACCCAGTGCCTCTAAACCAGAGATTGCAAACTGGTGGCTCAAGGGCTGGATTTGCCCGGAAGACATTTATTTGGCAGGAGTGTATTCAAGTCTTCAAACCTGAATGCCTTTAGCATGGACACATCTTTATTTGCCTCAAGCCCCAGCAGTCCCTAGTGCCTTGCTCCTCCTCTGCCCAAGAGACCCACCCAGTCCTTGAAGACACAAGACTGTGACTCCGCCTAGACCACGAGCTCCAAAAGGACCCCAAGGGACTGAGGCTGAGGGTGGTCTCTGAGCCATCATCACAGTGGCTGCTCTGGCTGCCAATACATGCCCTGTTATTATACGTTTCGCCAACTTTGAAATTGTCTAGTGAGAATCCCACTCCTGCTCCTGGAGCCTAAGGAGGCCTAAGCCTTGCACTCAGGGAGGTCACAAAGCGAGTGACCCCAAGGGGCTCCAGGATGGCGCCCTTTCTCTGTAAATCAACAATTAATTTGGGTTGGGGTTTAAGTAACAACTTCAGCCAAACAAGGGAATCAGCCGAGTCCTGATGAGGCTCCGCACTCAGTGCCTCCGCTTCCACAGAAGACAGCCAGGCTGCGCGGCAGAGCCTGCGGAGCTGCACCCCGCTATTTTTAGTGCTGCTCTCTGCCACGCTGGCAAGGCTGTCCTGCTCAGCGGCAGGCAATGCGTTCCATGTGTGCAGGCTGGAATGCAGCGGCTGAACCAAGGCCAGCGGCAGAGCCTGTTTCCTTAAAAGGCAAGAGAAATTCGGATCACACGGCCACAGGGACAGGAGCATGGATCCTGGGACGGGAACGGATTTCCATCCTAGGGAGCTCTTTAGGGGCGAGCGAACTAACAGAAGTCTGCTTATGAACATGCCGTAGGTGAAAATGGATTTTTATCTTGAAATTCAAATAAGGACAGGGGTTTGAGCCGATTGTTCCATTGCATTCCGGTCGTCTCAGGAAAAGCGATCCCTGTGTGATTTATCTGTGGCAGAGACTCTAGAGCCACTCATATAAATTCCCCTCCAACATTTACTTCACAAATCAAAGCGGTTTGGCCAGCCGGTTACAGCTTGATGCTAAGCAGACCCAGGCCTTAGCTCAAGCTTTTCCCAGGGCAACCTCGTGGACAGAAACAGTTTTCTGAGTATATCCTTAAACAGACTAGAATAGAATAGAATAAAACAGAATTCGAATATATTCTAATTTGAGACCTTGATTCTGAATATCAGTAAGCACGCATAAGTTGTTTCTGGAAATGGTTAATATTTATCTTTCTTACCCTGAAGTTGCGTCTTACTCTGAGTAGCTCATTCCCCCTCATAAGGCGGGAAATTCAACAAACGACTCATTGTGTATAGATAAGGGCCAGGCAATCTAATGCCAAAGTCCTCTTTTGCCTCACAGAAAAACAAAGATAGAGACATTTTTGAGGTCCTTCTGCGTAGCCCTAAACATGTACTCAACCTTCGTACTGTTTTTCAAAGCACTGTCCTAGGTCACAAGCATTAGACCTGGCCCAGGAATTAATGAAGGACACCAGCAAATGAAGAAGGTGGGAGAAAAGTGTGGCTAGGATGATGGGCACAGACCCCCAGCCTTCAAACCTAGAGTCAGCAAAGTCATTGTGCAGTTGAGGCAGATGGGTTGACAGTCACATAAGGACCCAGTTTTCCTGTCCCACAGTGAGGAAACCACAATAGACTTTACGTGTCATTAAGTCTCATTACTTTAAGTGCTTCCCTTAAACAAAAACTAGAAAGCTTTGTTTCTGTTGTTTTGCCTCTTTTGGAAGCTATCAAGGAGGTTAGTTGGGAAGGTGATGCCTATACCATAGGGTGAACTACAGGCTCTTAAATGTCACTGATGACTGTGTGTCATGGCTGCATACACATGTACTTACACAGGCACAGTGATGGACGCAGTCCTCCCACATCCTCCCCACCAGAGCCCGAGGCCCTCAGGTTCCTGTGCCTCTCTACAGGAGTGGGTTTATTTAATCTAAGAGGGATTCTGTTTTTTGGTTTTTTTTTTTTCTATAGTCTCGCTCTGTCACCCAGGCTGGAGTGTAGTGGCATGATCTGGGCTCACTGCAATCTCCACCTCCTGGGTTCAAGTGATTCTCCTGCCTTAGCCTCCCAAATAGCTGGGATTACAGGTGCACACCACCATGCATGCCCAGCTAATTTTTGTATTTTTAGTAGAGACGGGGTTTCACCATGTTGGCCAGGCAGGTCTCAAACTCCTGACCCCAGGTGATCCACGGATTCTATTCTTATTACCAACACTGGCTTAGAGGCATGTGACCCATTTCCAACCAATGGAATGCCAGGGGACATCTGCAGGGGAGCTTTCTGGACAAAAGCCACAGAAAGGATGGTCTTGCTTCTTCCTTTAAATATCATTGTGTCCACATGAGACTGTCTTGTTACCAACCTGAGAGTGGAGCCCAAGCTGAAAATAGCCCAGAGAGATGGGAACACCTGGGTCCTTGATGGTGTCTTTGACTCCTCCCACAGCCTGTGCTCTGGATTTCTGTGAAACGGGGACACCCAGTGACTTCATGGTCTAAGCCAACACGAGACGGGGTTTCAGTTCCTGGCTGCTGAGAGCATCCTAACACACTACACACCACAGCCCCAAGAATACTCTCTCCTTCCTGCTCTCTGTTTTCTAAACCATGAGCAACATTCAGCACAGGTGATTGTTCTGTTCTTTTTGACACAACTTCTCCCAACACTGTCCATGCATGACACCTGTCTCTACTGATTCTCTTCTTATTTCTGCAAACACTCCTCCTCAGCCTGTTTCACCAAGCCTGTCTTCTCTGCTCAACTGCCAGGGCGCAGAGAGGCCTTTCCTGACTGCCTGTCCCTCTTCATCTACACTCTCAAACAAGGAAATCTCACCGTAAATCTAGGCTTCGAATATTGTATATTTCCAAACTGCTGAATGTATATCCCTAGCCCCACCCTCTCCTCTGAACTTCAGCTGCCTTCCTCATATCACCACTTGAAAGTTCAATAAACATCCCAAGTTCTAATACGCGTGACAGAAGTTTTGATTGACTACCCCACCCCCTGAAAGAATCACATGTCACACCCAAGACTGCGTGGCTTAAAGCTCGCAGTGGCTTTCTATCACATTAAAGTAAAATCCACAAGCTCCTTAGTTATGAAACAGTTATGGGATGTGACTTGGCCATTCTCTCTCAGACTTCAACTCCAAAAATTTATCCATTTATTTGTTTGGCTCCAGCCACACTGGCCATCTTGCTGTGTCTCAAACATGTCACAGTCATTTCTCTACCCAGGACCTCAGATCCAGCCCCTCTCTGGATTTGGAATCGTCCTTCAGGTCTTCCCAAAGGTGGCTGTCTTGGGATTTTTTGTTGTTTGTTTTTTGTTTCTTGAGATGGAGTCTCACTCTGTTGCCAGGCTGGAGTACAGTGGTGCAATCTCGGCTCACTGCAACCTCTGCCTCCCGGGTTCAAGTGATTCCCCTGTCTCAGTCTCCCTAGGAGCTGGGCACAAGCATGTGCCACCATGCCCAGCTAACTTATTTTTATTTTTATTTTCTGTATTTTTATAGAGAGGTTTCACCATGTTGGCTAGGCTGGTCCTGAACTCCTGACCTCAAGTGATCCACCTGCTTCGGCCTCCCATAGTGCTAGGATTACAGACGGGAACCACTGTGCTGGCTTCTTTTTCTTAATTTTAATTTTAGTTTTTAAATTTTAGCTCATAAATCAACTCTTCAGAACGGCTTGCCTTGAACACGCAGTAGCTCATCAGACAGCCTCCACGGCAGCTCATATGTCCTTATTTACTGAGGGTTTTGTGTGTTTGCCACCTACTTCTCTTGCCATGTAAGGAACACAAGAGGAAGAAGTGTGTGCTGTTCACCCCTGTGTCCCCAGTGCCTTGTCTAATACCTGGCACATGTTAGGTGCTCAGAAAATGTTTGTTGAATAAGTGACTGAATGAAAGACTGTGTACCAGCCCAGGCTCTAGGCTGCACGTGACAAACTTAATCTGGTTAGCATATGAAGAAAATTGAATTATGGGGAAAATATTGAGTAGTTTATAGCAACAATGGGAAGGCTAGCAAATCAGGTTCAGTTCCACAAATGGAAAGGAACAAGGGAGTTGGGCAGCCCGAGCCATGGCCGAAATTCACAGACACAGCACAGGCTCTGTGGCTCTTGCTGGAGCCCCAAAACCACTGGACACTGGCAGGGCCCTTTACCAGACGTTTTCTGACCCCCATCTGGTACAATGCTGGGCATGCCGTGGGCTACGGTTTAAGAGCTCAGAAGCTGTGCTTAATGCATGAATCACCTCATTTCTTTCCATCAGAGTAATCAGGAGTGGACAATGTGTCTCTATTACCATCCTCATCTAGACAACCCTTTCTAATCAACTTCATGTTAAAGACACTTCCACTTCTATAGGTTCATGTTCAAACTGGCTGACTGCTGATGCTGTTTATGCCTTGCTCCTCGGCCCACCTCTGAGCCCCCTTGCAGCTGTGCTGGCTGGTTCCAGGTGTGCTGACAGCACTCCACCTCAGTGGCCCACATCGCTCTGCTTCTCTGCCGAGGACTTTGCTAGCAACAGTGTGTGCAGGGTAGCCTCAAAATGCTGGTGTGTAATGCCCCCAGGTCAACCCCTGTGAGTGTCAACTTGACTGGATTGAAGGATGCAAAGTATTGCTCCTGGGTGTGTCTGTGAGGGTGTTGCCAAAGGAGATTCACATTTGAGTCAGTGGCCTGGGAGAGGCGGACCCACCTCAGTCTGTTTGGGCACCATCTAATCAGATGCCAGTGCAGCCAGAATAAAGCAGGCAGAAGAACGTGCAAGGACTAGACTGGCTGAGTCTTCCCGCCTTCATCTTTCTCCTGTGCCGGATGCTTCCCGCCCTGACACATCAGACTCCAAGTTCATCAGCTTTTGGACTCTTGGACTTACACCAATGGTTTGCCAGGGGCTCTCGGGCCTTTGGTCACACACTGAAGGCTGCACTGTCAGCTTCCCCACTTTTGAGGTTTTGGGACTCATACTGGCTTCCCTGCTCCTCAGCTTGCAGACGGCCTATTGTGGGACCTTGCGATCGTGTGAGTCAATACTCCTTAATAAACTCCCTTTCATATTTACATCTATCCTATTAGTCCTGTGCCTCTAGAGAATGGTGACTACTACAACCTCCACCCAAAAAGAGATGAGGGTCAGTCCATAAACGCCCAGCTTTCTGTTCCTCATAGCATTCTCCCCAATTTCTCAGTGGGTTTCCAGGGGGACTGAGCCACAGTTGCTCTCAAGGATAACATGCTTTTTGTTAGTGCACCATCCCTTGACTTGCCCGCTTCTTTGTCTTGCTTCTCGGTGGCCTCATTTGTCCTTCCCACACACCTTCCCAAACAAATGACTGCAGCCAAAACTTGGTCAGGATCTGCTTTCGGGGAACTCAAAATAAGGCTGGTTTACAAATGACGAGTCAACCCTTCAACAACAGCTCCTATCAGACGTGACTGTTTTAAATGGAGTCCTTCAAAACAAATATTCTTTCCTAGATATACAAGTTCCACCAATTTCTTTTTATTTTGCTATTTCTGTTTCTAACATCTCTTATCAAATTCGTGTAAATGCTGGGAATTTACTATTCTCTTGAAATCAAGCATGCATAGCCAGCTCCCTTTGCAGATGCCCAAATACCTTCTCTCAGATGACCTTTTTGCAACAGCAGCATGATTTTCACAGAGACATCCGACATAGGCAGGAAAACAGTATCAGCTTTCCAGGTGGAGCGATACTTGAGTGGTGTCCCCACTGTGCACAGAGGCCCTTGAATCGCTGGCCTTTTCCCGTCACTCGTGACCAAATGCCTTCAAGCTTTGACAACTGGATTCCAAACTACGACTTCTTTGGTGTTTTGGTCTTTAGCAACTTTATGCCCGCCATAAATTTGGGTCAAACAATCGGGAATACCATGGAAAAGGATTTCTGAGCTGGCTCTGCATGGGGTCTCGGGAATGCTGAGCGGTGGCCCAATGCTGGAGAGCATGATTCCAAGAAAACAAGAAGACCCCAGGAATTCCCTGGCTCTTACAGCGGCTCACCATCAGTAATCAGCTCCCAGGGAAGGGGAGGCACGGGCAGCAGCCAAGCTCAGACCCAAACTGAACCGAAGAGGGATATGGCAGAGGGCAGCCTCTGGACCGGGCCCCCTGGCCTGGCAGCGTCGGCAGTCCCCAGCTTCTCTGGAAGCCACACCCAGATAGGTGGAACCCTGAGAGCCTGGCTCAAGCAGAGCAGCTAAGGTCCCGCTGGAAATCTGACCACCATGGAAATTTGGCAAGAAAATACGAACCATCTCCTAAAAATGCATCGCCATGGGGGAAGAAATTTAAAATGATTCTTGAGGGTTCAAAGCACTGGCTTTCTACAAAAAGGCTGGCACCCATTCATAAGTGCTGTGATTTCTTTTTAATCATGCAGAAAATTGTTAAGAGGGAATAAAAGTAGAAAGCACTTGTATTTAAAAACCCAGCAAAGCTGCTGCTGAAAGGATTGAGATGTGCTCATAGTTGAGCAAAAAGACATCCTCGTGACTCGGCCTTGGAGCCCAGGCAGGCCATACTCAGCCCAGGCCACCTTCTGCGCAAGCCCTCAACACGTGCCAGAGTCCCCAGCTTCTCCAAGTTCTTCCCTAAGCCAGAGCAGCTCAGGATAATGAGAAGAGATGGAAAAGACTACAACGAAAGGAAGGAGAAGGATAGAGACTCGCTGTCCGAGAGTGATGGAAGGTCTTGGGGAGGGTCATGCAAAGGGCATGCTTTGTTTCGGAAAAGACACATGGCTCAGATCTGACTTCCAGAGAAACAGCCAGAAACATCTAGCGAATGGCAGTGAGGGTGCCACAAGAGCCAACCTTGGAGCTCTCGAGGGCTTCTGGGTCACCGTGACTTGCCCAGATCCTCCATTAGAACATAGCTGGGTGAACTGGACCACTCTGACCCTCTGTTTCATCATCTCTAAAACTAGAACAATGACCACTACTGAACAGCACCACCTAAGATGTGGGTAAAACACCTAGTACAGCACCTGACCCACAAAGGCTTCTGGATAAAGGTGTGCTGTGTTCGTTAAGGTCACACCAGCTGCTAGAACAGCCCAAGACCTCAGTCTCTTACCTCAATAGAAGTTTATTTCTTAGTCACAAAATCCAAAACAGGTGTTCTTTATTGGCAGGTCACCTTCCACGGGCCAGGCTGGAGGCTTCCCCAGAGAGAGCTGAGTGGATATTAGGATCAGGGACATGTCAGGGTTCAAGGAAGGACACAGAGTCCTTAGCATAGTCTGGCAGAAGACGCGTCTTGGGAAGACAAATCCACGAGCTGTCAAGGGGTCAGGAATCCTGCAGCTCAGATCATGTTTTGCAGAACCCTAAGTTAGGACAGATGATGCAACGAAGGATTTTGTTTTATTTGCTCTGTGGGAATAAATGGAAAAACTGCTCATCCACCGCCTGAGCACCTTGCCTTACCCCCAAGTTAGCAGAACACACAGTTTAACCAGCCACTCACCTGGGCTTCCATCACTTCCTGCTTCTCCTGACTCAGGTGAGACAGTGGGTGTGATTGTCCCAGCAACCTTGAGCAGCCCAGGGACACGTACAGAGAAGCAATGCATGGATAGAGTGAACCAAGAATGGCAGGGATGGGCGTGCTGGCAATAGGAGGTGGAAAGGGAGAGAGGGTTCCACCTCTGGAGCCCTTGGAAGTGAGTCTCCCAGTGATGGGCCCTGCTCCAGTCTATTGTAACATGCCTTGAGCAGACTATCTAGGTATGTTACAAATATTGTGTCCTACTCCTGTACCTTGGGCCTGACTACTCCCCCAAGTTCTACACATGAGTATCTGCAGGTCTTTGCCAAGAACATTTTCTTACACCACAGAAGGCCCCTTTGCCAGCGTGCCTGCAAGCCAAGAGGACCAGAGCATGAATGCCTCAGTGACCCGTGGAAACTTCACCCCAGCTCCTTCACCCCTCTGCTGGGCTACGAGGCGCAGTGCCATAGGTGCTCCCAGGGTTTCCCCGAGGGATTAGGCTCTGGGCACCCACAGTGGACGCTGACTATACACCTCTTAACAGTGCTCTCCCCTTCCTTGTCTCACTCTCCATTTCTCAGCCACTCTGTGACTTCCTTCACCTCCCAAATAAACCACTCACACCCATATCCTTAGTCCCAGGGGCTGCTTCCAGAGGAACCCAAAAAGGAAAACCAGATTGCAATGCTCATTTTAGGTCCATAGCAGATCAAATCAATACGGGGGGATCCCTTGGGAAGTGCAGCACTCGGTCCATCGCTATGGGAGCTGGGCCCAGAGCCCTCTGCTGCTCAAGTTCCTGTAAGAGGCTGGTGTTGGGTGCCTGGCAGATTCCACTTTCCCAGGGCTGGTCACCAAGGGCCACCGCTCGGAGCACACTGACCTGAGCACACCATGGTAGCTGCTGAGATAGAAGAGGACTGGGGAGGAGGTCATGGCGGCCTTGTGAGGACTAAGTGGCGCTTCTGAAAAGGACCACACTCCTCTCTCCTTTCCCAATAGACCAACTGGCAAATTCATCCCCTGATTTCACATAAAACAGTTTTGCTGACACCCAAGTTTCCTGTAATTCTACCCTCAGCACTTGTCAGGACATATGTATTTTATTCAATAAGTTGTTTCCTTCGTAAGTGGAACTCAAGTGCCACCTGAACATGCATTTTTTGGTTTCTTGTATTATTTCTGAAGACAGAAAAAGAAAAGTCTTTAAGAAAAACAAAAAAATGAAAGACCTTGTGCTTTGTCTTTGAGACTCCAGGAAAGGGGTGGGGGGTCGTGGGGAAACACTGAATCTCTCAGCCGCTGCAAGAGGGAGCAAATCAACCCCCTGGGAAAGGATCACTGTGGAGAGGAAGAAGGGAGGAGGCTGAGGCTCTGGGGGCAACCAAGAGTTAGAGGAAAAGATGGAAGCCAGACTGGCTCTGAAAATCAGAAACACTGCCGGGACTCAGCAGCAGGAACACCTTCCACTTGGCCATGGAGCACTGGAGCGTGTGGGGCTGAATCCACAAAGCGGGGGATGCTTGTCTTCGCCTGGTCTCTTTGCACACTGGCTCACAAAGCGGGGGATGCTTGTCTCCACCCAGTCTCTTTGCACACTGGCTGATAAAGCTCTTTTGCCTCCTCCACTGGAAACAAAAGGGTGTTGCCCAGGTCCATGGGACTAGAACCAAGCCCAGTTTCCCCAGCCTAGGGGTGATTCTGACAATCGCTGCTATGGAAACAAGACAGCCAAGAACGCCACACTCAGGAGACTTTCAATATACTTTATTAAAAAGTTTCTTTGTATAAATTTCCTAAAAATTTTAAAATTAAAATTAAATCCCCTCCCCCCTGAACAAAAAAAAAAACCACACACACACAACATTAGAGGAATGCCAAAAATATTCTCTATTACAACTTTTTTTAATTCTTTAATTGAGGCATTGGTCCCAACGGTGCACATAGATTAAGGGATTTTGCTTCCTTCTGAACTAGATCATTTGTTAGAGGCTTTAGAAAAAGAAAATTAGCTTGGAATCTAACCCAGGAAATTGGGGGCAGGGAATGAAAAAGTTGGTCTCTTGTTTCTCCACGATACACAGGCTTCCCATCTAAAGTCATGCTTAACTAAAAGGGAAAAAAATGAACCAAGCAAAAGTATATAGAGTAGCCGTGACATCTGCGTTGTTTTCTAGACTTTACATTTGCCTGCAACAGGCAGAACATGAAACTCCAGAGGGAATTTGAATTGATAGGAATGTTCACATAAACACCAGCAGTGGCTAACTGTTACACAACATTCAAAGTATTCGAGAGAACTGCCTGGAGACGGAGAGCGAGGGTCCACAGACACATTAGCACCATACTGATAGGTCATGCAGCAGGATGTTCCCTCCCCAGTTCGAGTGTAAATCAAAGCATGAAATGATACAGTGCAAGGGAATCTACACCCGGAGCTTCTGCAGAGACGAGTTGGCGACGGCTGACTCCTTCTTCTTCAAGAGGTATATGATGTTGGCCAGCCACGCTTAGGTTCCCATCACATTGATGACTCCGGGTTTGGCGAGCACTGAGCGTCGAGTGAGGGGGTCGGTGGGGTGGGGTGGGGTGAGTTGAGGAGTCGAGAGAGGAGAGGAAAAGCCACATTACTGACCCAAAAGGGCACTGTCATTACATGACACAGTCCCGCAGCCTCTGGTTTCCATCACCTGTCTCACTTTTCTACTCAGTACCATTAATGGTCCTCTGTGACCTTGTTGGCCTGGGGCCTGGGGATGTCTGTGAAATCTGATTCCATTCTTTTGCCCTGCACCATCTACCAGGCCTTTATACAAACTGAACTCTCCACATTCTGGCACTGACCCCAGGGTCTGTTCAAAGTGTTTATTTTATTACCAGTTGAACTGCACAATATAATGGAGATACTGGATGGCCGTAGTGACAACATTGTTATTTATAGGAAGTAAAATTATTTAAAGATAAATTTGTGGGGGTTATTGATCTTTGGTGTTATCTGTAGCTGTTCATTATATTATTTTCTCAGGAATCATTTTTGGTGCAATATTTTACAAATAACAGCAACTTAATAACATTTCTGAAGAATGACGAGGGACAAGTATGTTTTTAGAAACCCAAAATAGGAATTCAAAAAGAAATGTCATGGGTTGTATTTGAACCTCTTACTTATCTGAGGATACAATTTATCTTCTTTTTCATATGTATTATAATTGCACTTCTACTATTTTTCAAGGTGACTTATTGACCTGAATCTCTTATCTTATTTGCAAAAGCCGTAAACACAAGGAAGAATCACTTACCAGGAGCGCAAACCTTTTCACATTCTGTCTGTGATCCAAATTTGTTTTCATTTCCACCACAACCTCCATACCAGAATCTTGCACAGCTTTTGGTGTTTGGATCATAGTACCATTTTAATATGAAATCCCTGCAAGTTCCTTCGTCTTTTGGCAACTTGCATATATCTTTAATAACAACATGAGAAAAGGACATTAATGAGAACATGCGTGTTACTCTGCCCTCAGTGCCGGGGCTGATAGTTTGATGAACCTACTGTGGGCAGAAGGAGAAAAAGGAAGAGCTTCCTTCCAGGTGAAAACTCCCTAAACCTGCTCGAATTTCCATTTCCTCACTGCCATATGGACATAGGAATCACTTACAGCATTGTGAGAGCTAGATGAAATTGTATCAATGAAAGGGCTTCATAAACAGCACTCAGAATCCCAAATGTTGGCAACGGTTATTGAATAATTTTAAATGAAATGAATTGTTTTTCTCCTTTCCAATCACTGGGCCATTTGCCCTCCAAATCCTTCCATGTTAAATCCCCAGAAAAGAAACCGAATTTTAAAACCTCAGGGTTTTATATTTCTTGGCAAAAAGGAAATTCGATTCTGTTGGAATATAGTTCAAAAATAAGGTTCTACCTTTCATTACAAGCCAAGTAGACTGAAAATTAAAGGTAAAGCACAAAAGAAAATCCTTTATGAGTGTGTGTGTGTGTACGCATGCATGTGTGGTAGCCAAGGGCCTTTGTGACCTGCCAAATGAAACACGTAAAACGAAGAGCTAGCACTGATGTAAAATTCATGACGGCAAAAATGTCACAGAGCAGAGCTATTCTGAAGAAGAGAAGCATTCTTTTTCCAGTTAAGGAAGTTTGTGTTTTAAATGCACACGTCTGATGTAGCCCAGCTGCAAAGTAAAGCGAAGGTCCCCTCGACACCCGGAGAGAAAAGTTTACAGTTCACACAAAGCGCGACTCCTGTTTACAGAGTTTTCTGGCAAACTCCAGATTGTTCTGGGAAAGAGAAGTATTGATGTCAACTGTTATCTGTAAGTTTGAAAACGTAAACCTTCTTTCTCCAAAACTCCCTGGAGCCAATAATTCTGCATGTTCCTGTGAGTAGCTAACAGGCTGGAATTATCCAGCTCTCCCCACAAAGGGCTACTTCTCCACCTCCTTTGTCCCCAGTGAGGCAGGCTGCTCACAGCTGCGGAGGTGGTGAGCATCTGTGCTTCAGATAGACACCAAAAAGGACAAAGGAAACCTAAGTCTTCAGTGGATAATCATAGCTTGGATCACCCACGATGGACCAGACTCAAAGGTGCATAGGACTGAGGCTCAGAATTGGTTTAAAACATTTCCTGGTTGCTGCTGTCACCCAAATGCCAGGCTGGTGGCTGGTGGTTCCACAGTTACAACATCTCCTAGTCGCAGACCCTCTCAGGGCCCAGAAAGCCAGCGGTCCCCCAGAGAGCCTTTGAAGACTCCAGGAAGTCAGAATAAAATGAAGACAATTTACAAAAACAACCTTCTTTCTCTCAAATATGCCAATAACTGAAGGAAAATGCCTGGCTTTCAAGGAAGGTCCTGGAGGGAACTGACAAGGCAAAAGGTTATTTAACCATCAAAACTTATTCCTCATTTACCAGTGGGTTCCCTGTTAGAGTGAGGCCCGCGTCAGATGATCTCCCTATTCTTCCTTCCTTCCCAGAGTGTTGGCCAATGGACCCTATGTGCTCTGTTTTATTTGTTTCAGGTGCACTTCAGTCCTGACCATCTGTGTTTAACTGTTCAGTTCCCAGTCCCCTGGGCTCTGCTGAACCAGTCACGAGAGGTCTGCCCAGACCCTTGGACACTCAGCCCGTGGACGGCCTCGCAGCAGCGTGCTCCCCTCCCAGTCTGATGGGCTTCTCCAGCTTCCTTGGATCTCCACCCTAACCCTCTAGTTCCACACCATGGCACTGGCGTTTTCTGCCCTTATTTCAGTGAGAGTCACTGCTGAGACTCTAAGATTTACTAGTGGAAAATAAGGACACTGTTACTGTGGACAAGCAGATATTTGGAAAACCAAGAGAAATATATTAGTGAAGTGAGAACCCAACATTATTCAGAGACAAAAACCTGGACTTCTCCACTTCTGAAGTATGAAAATGGGGGATTTCATGTTCTTAAGAAGCCTTCTAATGCAAACTCCACATCATCTTGACTTCTAAGACCCATCGTTTTGGCTGGACTCTCCTCAGCTATGAATGCATATGTTAAAGCAACTGTTTTAAGCAAAAAAAAAAAAAGAAGAAGAAGAAGTATTTACGTGTCCTGGAGTACAAAGGGAGATGGCTTGCCCTCGTTGAAGTTAACCTGGACTTTTCCCTCGAACCACCTGTCTTTGGATGCAATGGCTGTTCATCTTTTCCCTCTGAAATGAGTTGGCCCCCCAGGCATAACCTGTAGGAAGCTAGAGCCTTCTCTTTATCTGAGAGGAGTGCTTGGCTGAGTCTTCCTTAATTTGCTCTTCCTTACTATTGAGAACCTAGTGGGAGCCTAAAAGACAATAGGGACTGAAAAGTATCCACAACCTTCCCCAGTTTCCTAACCTAGAATAACAATGTACATAAGTTTGCTTGGAAAACAGAGAGGTAAAAGGCTGCCTGACGCAGACCACTGTCTGCTGAAACTTCCTTACTATTGGTCATTGGGCTTCAGGAAAGCATCCAACTAGAAGAGGGGAAATGGAGGCAAGCACAGTGTTAGGTTAAGACCCTGTTCTGGGAATCCCACCTGTTCCCGGAAGCCACAGGTGCCTATCTAGAACATCCTAACAACAACCATTCAAAAACAGTGGGGTGCAAGGCACCCTAAGCACCACCATCCATTTTTGTAATAAATATTTGTGGGAGTGGATGCACCTGTGCAATGCATGCACCTTCCCACAAGCAATAATATTCATAGAAAAAAAAAATAGGAAGGCTGTGCACTGGGTCACTATTGGTTTTCATCAAAAGCCAGCAATGCTGTCACAATGAGAATCGTGTAACATATTTCTCTGTACGTCCTGAATGAATGCTTGACAATGCATATCTATTAACTTTATAATCAGCAAAAAAATATGTATCCTTCAAAGCGGAAAACATATTGATTGGCAAATCTTGTCTTTTTCATAGTTTGATACTCCCATAGTGTTTCAATGCATTTTTAAAGGCATCAGCTTTGACATTTCCCAAACATACTGATTTCCAAATCACTATGTAAATACTTCCTTGAGCAAACTGAAGGAAGGCAGACTGAGAGGTGTTTACGCTGCAATCATCAACATGTTCCTCATCAGTTTAATGGTGCTCAAAACAAGAAAATTCAATCACCTTCTCACTCGGCATTGGTGTTATGGTATAAAGTACTTCCAGACCTTGGATGCAGGTATGATTTGCCTGAACCAAAACACTTTCCGCCGTCTACATTTTGAGCATTGGTCAGTTCAAAGGGTACCAAGGAAACTTACTAAATTTTTAACTTACTTAATGTATTTATTTATTTAGAGACAGAGTCTCACTCTGTTGCCCAGGCTAGAGTGCAGTGGCATGATCTCAGCTCACTGCAACCTCCACCTCCCAGGTTCAAGTGATTCTCCTGCCTCAGTCTCCAGAGTAGCTGGGATTACAGGCATGAGCCACCATGCTCAGCTAATTTTTGCATTTTTTAGTAGAGACGGGGTTTCACCATGTTGGCCAGGCTGGTCTCGAACTCCTGACCTCAAGTGATCCTCCTGCCTCGGCCCCCCAAAGTGCAGGGATTATAGGTGTGAGCCATCACACCCGGTCAATTTTTAACAGCTACAGAATGTAGCTGTGGTTAACTTTTGGACCCTTTGCTCTTTCAGATCTTGACCTACAGACTTCTATTTTTTAAGACTTCAGGATAAAACACATCCCTTTGGTCTCATTGTAACCCCTACCCGGCAACTAACCAGAAAACATCCTTACATAGCAATGAACAACAGACAGCCTGGAGAGGACCATCTCCCAAATCCCTGTAGCTATTTAACTTACTTCAGCCATGGGATTAGTTTGTTCTTTAAATTATTATTAACATAAAGTCAGATATTTTACCCAAATATACCATTTTATGCTAATCAGTGATACATATTCACATGGAACATGGCTAACCAAATACTGTATTCCATCCAATATAAGATATCTTAATTTTATGGTGCACTATTATTTTATGTTCCACTAAGTAACACAAAATACTACCAATAAACCATGATATGTCGTTGTCAATTCTAAGTCACATTTCAGTTTCAGAAGTGTCTCAATGGAAAAAACAAATGTGCATCTTAGAATCAATAAGTAAAATGTTAGTAAACACAAAATGATGGTTCCTTCAAGGGTATACAATTGGCCCGGTCATGTCTACTTGGACAAAATGCGATCAGTTCTACAGATTGCTAATTTCAAGAATAAATGATAAAGGACATGATGATTTTGTTAGTTATTTTGTCTAGTTTCTGCATTGACACTTCTTTAACACATGTGATTAAGCCAATAATTTAGGATTCATTTTGTAATATTGCAAAAAGAAAATTTTAACTTAGATTTTTGTTGTTGTTGTTTAGAAACTTCAGAGAGTCTTAGCTTTAGTAGTAACATGCATAGAAAATATCTATCCAAAGCTTCCTTAGCTAAAAATGAGAAGAGAGAAGAGGGAGGTGGTAACAAAAGCCTAAAACCAAAATTAGCAACCACATAGCACTGTCAAAATCAGCAGCGACAAAGCCGGTGGTAGAAAGGCCCAGCACACCCACGCTTTCAGGAGGCCATGGTAATGAATGAAAGATCCATTGCTGCTCCGTGCCATTTACAGGCAGCAGATGTGTGACAGAAAAGCGGCTGGAGTATAATTCTTTTAGATGCTGAGCAAAGCAAAAAGCGGAGTGAGATATTTTTGTGGGGTTCATTTGATTTTTTAAAAATACAAATATTAAGCATTTAAAATAAAATCATGTAATATGGCAAAGCTGGAATCCTGAGTGGTTGCCCTCAGTATATGATGCCCTAGGTATATTAACGGAATCAAGGTCTGTTAACAGAATCAACCTTCATGTCAAAGGCGAGAGTCTCCTTGCCACACACCAAATAGGGCCAGACCTTGTCGGGGACAAAAAATACCCTAACCAGATGGCCCTCGCATGACATGCCTGACTCAAATTCCTGATAAACAAGCGTCTATTCAATGTTATTGTCAAAATGGGCACACATTAACATATGCAAATGAAAACCAGTGGTAACACTGGTCCCCTCCTCTTCCCCTGCCTTAGGTGCCCAGGACTAGGAATCTTTCCATTTCAGAGTGTTTCTGCCCACACATTCCTTCATAGATTCAAACACAGGTCACCAGGTTCCCAGAATCCAACGTGATAAACTATGAAAAATATGGGTTCTTAAGACAGCATCTTTTATTCACAGAAGTAAAAAAGCAAACGATAGTGCCTACTATTTAATACTAAGAAACGGACCCATCTCTGTCAATGTTTCTAATTAATAGATGCTGCAGAAAGTGAGACGAATTAAAATGCACACATGTAAATATAAAAAATATATTTGTAAAATTTCGTTTTGCCTGAATGGTCTGGAAAATGTATATTTGGAGAAATAGTGCATATTGTGGCCATTGGAATATGGATGCAAAATACACATGCAACTCCTGAGTGAGCATGCAGTTACTATTTTTTTAGGTTATTTAATAAAGAGTGATTCATTGTCACTCCTTTTGCTATATACAAAAATATATAAACCATCAAAAGATTTTCCCCCCGCCCCAGGGGAAATGGTTAAAACGATAATTACAGGAGACTGTGAGGAGGGGAGGGAGAGAGGTTGGTAGGGGGTGGGGAGGATAAGAATTCCTCTCCTAATTCTGGTTATCCATTTTGAATTTTAGACATTTTTAAGTAAATGTCCCATTTATTAGGTCGGTGCAGAAGTAACTCCGGTTGTCACCATTACTTTCAGTGGCAAAACCGCAATTACTTTCGCACCAACCTAATAATTCAAAAAAAGCTCTCAAAAATGGCATGCCTGTGTGTACACCAACATTCATTCATCAGGCCGAGGTATGTTAAGTGCTTGTTTTGTTACTATGAAGTAATTAAGTTTAAGAGATCAGAGATCAATTATGCAGGGCCTTGTTCTTTTTTTAAAGAAAAGTAATTTATGTCTTCACTCTGAGCGGAAAAACACACATATGCACGTGTACACACATACATACACACACACACACACGGAAAACGGTGAGAGGACATTCACATCCTGAGTCTGAGGGTTATGCCCCAATTAGTATGAAGGAGAAAGATTTTATTTAGATTCATCTGTATCAACTACTTGTAGCCTTGAAAGACACACAAGCCCCAATTTCAAAAACTCTTTTCTCTTTATCACAGGTAGACAGGCGATCTCAGTGTTAAAGGTCTGGATCAAAAGCAACTCGATCACAACTCAATATTAAAAAAAAAAAAAAAGAAAAGAAAAGAAAAGAAAAAAAAAAAACAGCCCAGCCAGACCCTTGCTTAAAGATTTTGTTGTTTATATTAACTAGGCACTGTTTATACAATCTTGTCCCTGCTAGACCACACATAAGAGAATCAAAAACATCCCCAAATCTTGCTGTCTAGTTTACTCAGTATTGATCTCTGATCTCGAGTTTACTCCAAGTCATTTTCTCTCAATGAAGCATTAAATTGGCTAAAAATTTTATATTTCCCACACCGTATTCAGGGTGAAGTTAACCATTGAGTGAGAAATGACACACACAGATTTCAGCAACTTTGGAGTTAGAGTTGAATCTGTCCTGACCTGCACCTTTGGGGGAAATCTACTTTGTTCTTTGTGGCTTGTTCTTTGAGCTCAAGCACCATGGTGGGGTCGCCTAACAGGCTCACTCAACAAACGCCTTTAAAATCAATTACAGAAATGAGCATTGTGAAGAGAAATGCTTTCCTCCTCCTGATGGTAGATGATACACCAGAAAATAACGAACTGTCCCCTCGTTAGCAGAAAGTTTTTGCTTCAGGTCTATAAAACAGTATTGTATCTAAATTCCCATGGAATCTCCATTTTTTATGCTAGTACCATCATTCTTTGCCGAACACTCTTCAACAAAGCCTATCAACTCTTTTAATAATCAGTTTCTCACGGATGAACAAGCCAAGTCCACATTCTGCTGAATGAGAGATTCCAGGCCTCTCAGAGTCTCACTGCCCAAGAACAAAAGCAAGTAACAGCTGTCAGTTCCTGAATTACACTAACCAGTCACTAACTTAGCGTAGACCATGCACACACTCTGGGGCTCAAGCACATGAGAGAGGGTATCACAGACCCACACACTAAGCTGGGGTGTGTGCTTAGGATGTTAGGACCAGAACACCCCGTGGGTCAGATTCAAACCCATGCATTTCATGGATTCCAGCCAGATTTGTCTTGTGTTCTTCTAAGCAGGTTTTTTAACTTAGATTAACTCACTGAGTAAATGAAACGTCAATCTTCACAGCGTCACAGACCACAAATCAACTCGAGTCCCAGTATGAGGCACAGGAGAAATGACTAACGGATACGTGAATTCTAGTGATAGCCCCAAAAGCACCTCCCATCAATTTTTCACTGAGTCTGGTCACAGGTAAAGTAAGACTTCATTTACACCTGGGATCTTGCAGAATAAGATGACGTTGGGCTGCACAGAGCTGATGTGGACCTTTTCCCCATAGAAGTCATGCCTGGGCTAAAACTTAGAACCCAAGAAGGTAAATTGGAATCAAGTCTTCCAGAGCTTTAACGTTTTTGGATGGGTATTTTCTTAGTGCCATTAATGGACCTAATAGTTTCACAACTCACCTGTTTCAGTGAGAGCCAACGGTTCTGTGCTCACCATTAGATTGATGGTTGAACTAGAAGCTGACCTTGCTGGCTGTGGAGGTGGGGGCTGAGATTTCTCTATAAAAGAAAAATACATGCAACTCGTAGGTAAATCAGAAACTGGAGGGCTTGGGAATCCTTAGTGACTGATACAAGGTTGCCCGCTGTGATTAATGTCTTATGTGGGGGAGCGGTGATTGAAAGACAGAGATCCAAGACATCTCTACATCCACCACTTGTGCTGTGGGCTGCAAGTTAGATCCACATGCTAATAAGCAGCTGGAGGGGATCCCTGAACCTCCGAACAAATCCTCTCCCCTCCCACAGCCTCTTCTGCTGCTGTCCAGGAAAATAGAGCCCTAGGGTTAACTGGATCTTTGGACTCATATCTCTATGGGCCTAATCCAGGGCACTGGTGGGAATTCCCTTTCCTCAAGCTGGTTCCTCGATCTGAACAGCATTGGCCTGAAGAAAACAGGAGCCTTCCCCTTCACATTCCTAGAGCAGTGAGGGTCAAGAAGAATGGGAGGGGGGATCCCAGAAGAATTTAGAAAGATGAGAGAGGGTACCATGAATAATTAAGAAAAGCTGGGACAGTACTCAAATGCAGGCCTCAGTGAAATGGGGGAGCCCTGGGGACAAGAGCCAGCCAAGGGCAGAGCCCAACTATGGTGAGATCAGGGCAGGGAGACTCAGCTATGGACATCCTCCACCCATGGGGCGGTGAGACTTCAGGTACACCTCCATTACTCCCTAAGGGGCCAGTGACTGACTAGTGTTTTCCTGAACATGGAAACCTGGACAGGGTGGTGGGCAACCAGGAGCCCTCGCCCGGAGACGTGGCCATGTTTCCCGGGTGCAATGTTGGAAAGGGCTGTGCTCAGGTGACATGGATCTGGCTTCCTCCATAAAGTAGCCCAGGACCCAGAGGACTGCATTCCACATGGAATCCCATTTTCCATTCTGTGTTTTATAAAGTTAGGGTGCCACCAAAGCACCCAGGCTGAGTTGTTTCGGTTTTTTGTGTTTTTTTTTTTCCTAATTTGTGTTTATTTCAGAATAGATTCAATAAGTAAGTGTCTCCTTTGTGTCCTATTTGATACTCTACATAGAAATCAGGTACTGACTTGTAACGATCATGTACTTACTTGTACTGAAACTTCCGTGGTAGGTGGCTCTGACCTGAGACCTCAGGTAGCAGACCACGGCCACATGGTACATCTGCCCAGCGAGCAGGCCTCCGATGACGCGGTCTGTGACCGTGAGATTCTGCTTCAGAACCAGGGACTGATCATGGGCTGAGGTGATGGTGAGGTCATAAAAATAAGGACTGGGGGGCTCAGGCCTCTCCCAGTGGAGTCTGGCGCTGTTCTCTGTGATCTCAGACACCTGGACTTCTCGGGACACCTTAACTGGAAGATAGATCAGAGTGTGAAGATAAAAAATAAAACCCTCCATGACTGTTGTGCATGAGCGAGAGAGGAAATCTGAAAGGGGTGTGTTAACAGACAAATTGACTTGAAATTTAGGTGAGATGGGGAACTAATTTCTTGTTCAAGCCCCTAAAAAATATTGCTCTTATAATCTATCAGCATACATGAAATGTGAAATTCACAGTAATGAAAAATCTCATCATTCATCAACTATCTTTTTTTCTATTAAAAATCTCCACTGTTAAGAAGATACTTTGGAAATACAAGCCCTGCATACTAATCATAAGTTGTGTTTGCTACAAAATGAGCCCCATAATTTAAAATGTATTAAATCATAAAATGTTAGGGTATGACATGAAATTCTTTTAAAGGAATTCTGCTTTCTCTCTTTCATACTGCTCATAAAATGAAGATAATTTCCGTTTTATCGTGGGCCTTCCTTTACAGCTTGTGACATTCGGTAGTGTCTTCCAGTGTCTTCTTTAATAAAACGATAAAATAACATACTCTTGGTCTCATTAGAGCCATCTACCTTTTGTATCTAATTCAGTCTGAAATATATTAAGTTGGTGCAGAGTACTTGTGGGTTTTGCCATTACTTTCAATATTTTTCTCATGGTCAGTATGCGCATAGATTTCAGCCTTGGGGAACGACCGATGGTCCAGGCTCTCACTTTTCAGGCTATTGGACTGAACACCCAACATTGCCACAGCACACAGCTTAGGGCCCCTTTTCTGTGGGTATGAGGCAGGGACAAAGTTTGCAGTTGCAAAGGGCTCCCCCAGACCTTTTCAAGTCATATTCTAAGGTAGGCAAGTCCGGCTCCAAACACCAGCCCAGAAACAGCTGCCTTGCTGCCTAAGAACCAACTGCAGGCTTTTTCTTTCTGTCTCTCCCACTCCCTAAATAGGGGTTAAAACCCTATTTTGACCTGGAACATTTTCCCTTTAGTTTAAGACAACTCAGTTTCGAGGTGAGGTGAGCTGTGCCCCTACTGACATTCCAGAGAGAATGAGAGCTTCCCATCCCTACCCCAGGACAGGATTGAGGGCACAGGATGGGGTGTGGGAGAAGGGAGGTGGCAGAGGCTGGAACCTCTAACCAACACCTCTTAAAATACATCATCCAGATGTACAAGCCCAGATCAAGGACTGTATTCTGAGTGTGTTACATGCAGGCTTTGAGGAACACACGCTGAGCAGTAAATGAGGATGTCACAAGACGGCAGCCCTAGCAAGGGCTTTCTTACCCACGGGCTTAGTGGTGGCTGGCTTGGTGGCAGCTGGTTTGGCTGCCTGTGGCCTAGGGGCCTCAGGCTTGGCCGCCACTTGTTTTGCGGCAGCAGCAGCAGGGGGTCTTACAGCTGCTGGCTTTGCTGCTACAGGCTTCGCTGCCGTTGCTGGCTTCACCGCGACCGGGGGTCTAACAGTGGCCGTCTTTGTGGCCACAGGCTTGGCAGCCACAGGTTTTGCAGGGGCTGGTTTCACAGGGGCCGGCTTTGCAGCAGCTGGCTTCACAGATGGCTGATTTACAATAGTTACAGGCTTTGTTGTGGTGGTCACTGGCTTCGTTGTAGTCACCGGCTTCGTGGTCGTCACTGGGTTGGATGTAGGACTTGAAGTAACATTATTTGGAACATTTCTGTTAAGACAAATTAAATATTACCTCTACTTTTGCCTGCTATGTAAAACAAACAAAGACATAACCCCATGAACTACATTAAATTTGTTTTAGCAAAATGCATGCAATAGTTTTTATAGATTATGTATAGTAGTGCATATATTAAATTCCTTCTTTTAAGGATCTGTGCCCCCCTAAAAAAATATATGAAATAGCATATTGAAAAATAGAATCATTAAAAATGAAGCTTATATTGTTCTACAAAAACATCTTTCAATTTATAACATAAAGGCTGAGATAAAATAAGAGACAACAATAAATAATATCCAACAATGTTATCATTATAGCAATTAACCAACCAAAACATACACCAAAAATTAAATGAAATCAGTAGTTAGCTCCTTACATTATAAGAAAATATCCACTCAATCAAATGCTATGTTGAGCTAGAAAATTATGAAGTTAGCATGTACTATTTTGCTCCACGGCTTATTATTGGGAGTATATATATATATATTTTTTTTTACTTGTCTTAATTTTTGTGTATGTGTTTTTCTTTTTTTTTTTTTTTACAATTTCTTGATCCATTACCAATATCTAGAGAGAATAGCAACCTAATCAAACAGACACAACAACACGGACCCACACTTCGTAGCTTTCTTGATCTTAGAAGAAAATGTATTATTTTAGCATCATATCTTGCTACATGTCCTAGGAAGTAATAATATATTTTCAAGTTAATATCATAGGACTTCAAATACTAGGTTACTTCATTCCTTCTGTTTTCCAAAAGATGAAAAGGTTAAGTCAATTTTCGGGAATGTTTCAGAGAAATAATAGGAACCATTAAAGCCTACAAAAATAGAGGCTACAAAGCTAAATGAAGCATCCAGTGCCACGATACAGGTCCTAGTTGCCTTAGCATTGATATTCATTCTTGCTATGCTGAGATTTAAAGCCACTCCTTCTGAGGTCAAAGGAAAGAGCTGAAGGACTTAAGTGGTGATAGAGAGAAGGGTCTGCAGTAGGAAGAGATGGGCTCTCTTTCCCCATCTTGAGAGTCAGCCAGTAGTAAGCCAGATAGTAATTTTCCAAGGATCATCTGCATTCACATCTCATCTGTGCATGAAGTCCAGAATCTGCAGAATCTGCACTTCCCTCCAAAGCATGACCCACTGTGACATTCTCTTAAGGAGCACACGTTGCTGACACACTACAGGAGCTCAGTTTCTGTGGCCACACCGCCCTAGCTAGCCCTTTGTCACATGGCCCCATTGCCCTCTTTGCTCCTAGAGTTGGCACCCGAGATGGAGCAGGGCACGAACCATGGCACATGGGCCAGGCAGCAGCATCAGCATGGGTGCCACAGTCCTGCCCACTCCCATCCCTCCCCTCAGTCTTCATAGTGGAACATGCACATGGCTTCCTATTATTACCATTATTACATGTTATCACAGCATTAACAATTTTAAGAAGACATGGAGTCCATTTTTTGATGTATCCAATCCTTCTTTTATGTAACCATTTCACACCAGATACAGCAAATTGTTTGGACATACGGTCTCAATTACCTACCTTCTCTCTGCCCATGCCCTTTACAATGTAATGTGACAAGTCCTTCCATCAAGCCTAGTTTTTCACCCTTAAATCTAGGTTAGCCTTTGGACATGCTTTGGCCAATAGAATGTGGCAGAAGTAACAGTGTGCCAGTTCTAACCTAGGTCACAAGAGGCCTTGCACACTTGTCTTCTCTCAGGGAACCCTGCCAGGTCACCTTGTGAACAAACCCAGGCTAGCCTGCTGAGAATGAGAGACCACATGGAGCAGAGATGAGTCAGCCCAGCTGAGACCATTCTAGACCAGCAGCTCTAGAGCTGACAAGCAGCTGACCACAAACATAAGGGAGCCAAGTAGAAAACAGAAGAACCACCCGGTTGAACCCAGACAAAAATTGCTAATCTACAGAATTACAAACTAAGTAAGTGGTTGTTGGCCAGGCACAGTGGCTCATGCCTACAATCCCAGCACTTTTGGAGGCTGAGGCAGGCAGATCATTTGAGTTCAGGAGTTCTAGATCAGCCTGGACAACATGGCAAAACCCCATGTCTACTGAAAAAAATACAAAAATTAGCCAGGCATGGCAGCATGCACCTGTAGTCCCAGTTACTCGGAAGGCTGAGGCACAAGAATTGCTTGAATCCAGAAGGCAGAGGTTGCAGTGAGCCAAGACTGCACAACTGTACTCCAGCCTGGGCAACACAGCAAGGCTCTGTCTCTAAATACATTAATTAATTAAGTAAATAAATAGGTGGTTGTTGTTTTAAGCCACTAAGTTTTGAGTAGCTTGTTATGTGGCAAAAGCTAACTGATAAAACAGATTATTTGAGAAGCATGACCCACATTAGCTTTGAGAAGTCACATTTTCTGGATTTCAAGGTCCTCATCACATAAAGTCAGGAGTTGGTTGGAGGACCTGGGCAATCCCTGCAGCACTATAATTTTTAAGACAATAATTATAATCACTTACATTTGTTTGTGACCAAACTTCACAAGATTCTTTGTGGGTTGGTCCCCTTGGAACCAATCACACTGTTTCCTGATATCTGGGGACAAGTAAAAAGCATTTTCGCCTAAAGAAAAAAAAAAAGAAAACAATTGAACTGCATGCTAATAACATGAAAATTAAAAATAATCTGTTAGCGAGTTAAATGAATCACATAACATTTATTTAGCCCAAATTATTGTTGAATTAACCATATCAGACAAACTATGTCCAGTGATTTTAAACATAAAGTATGATGGCATTTGATCCATGAAACATGGTAAGCCAATATGTTCTATTTGGCAATATTTGGGTGATTAAGTTAAAAATATATTTATTCAATGTGAGGGAGAAGACAGGGATAGAAGAAAAATCAAGTGGAGAGTCTGACAAGTTCTAGTCTCTTGAACATCAGATTATAATCCAACAGCTTTCATATTTTCTCAATGCTTTATTGAACAAAGCTTCTGTTTTTAATCTTAGGAAGACAGGAACAGTGACCCGTGGGTGAACCTACTGGCTTACCTTTGCTTCACATTTTTCCCTGAGTCTTTTGGGTGCCAGACCGTCACAAATGTGAATACCGTTTTCCTAGACCTCAACATTCCCTTAAATAATAAACATTCAGTATATACATGTTTATTTATACTTTATAAATCTCCCTCATTTGTTCCAAGCCTTGCCTGTACTGACCCTAGGCTGCACACTATACACAGGCTCTGGAAACTATAATGGGCTACAGCTCCTCAAAGAGCAGTCTGGGGGACCACAGACCCACAAACAAATGATCCACAGGCCAGGTAAAGATGCCCTAAGTAGGGTGTCCGGATTAACCATGAGCAGGCCTTGGGAGCAGGAGCCTCCACGGCGAGCAGAAGCCATTGGAAATGAGCTTTGAAAATGAATATGGGTTTGCTGCTGAAGTGTGGTGGAGAGCATTCCAGGGAGGGGGAGCCCCTGAGCAAAGGCCCAGTGGTATCCAAGCACAGGACTGGTGGCTAAGCCCAGATCAAAGCAACTCTTTCTAGAAGCTTTCCCCAGTGCCCCCAACAGAAATCACTTTTTTTGCGACATGCCAGCCTATTATGTCATGCATAATAAATGCGCATTTGATCCATTTGCCCACCCTCTATGTAAACTGTTAAGGACACCAAGAGTGCCTTATGGCTAGGAGGTGCTCGGTCAAATGTGGTGGGATAAATGAGTCAATGAGAACAAGGAGTCTGTCTGCATGTTCCCTACTTACTCTGGCTCCTAAAAGCATTTGTGGCATATGGCAGGTGTCAATATATGTTTGTTAAATGAATGAACCAGTTCCAGTCAACACATCGGTTGTCTTTTCCATGACTGTTCCCACACTCCTCCCAGCCCAAGCATAAAGCCAGGCCAGGGCACATGCTGTGCCACTTAGGACTTACTGCTGACGAAGGATGGCAACAGCCTCCCGAAGCGCATCAAAGGCTCCTCGTTAAGCTCAGTGGACTTGTCCACTAATTTGAAGAAGACATCATTTGGCTCACTGGCGAAGGTGTATACCTCCTTGATGTTCACCTTCCTGCCAATGCCCAGGACCACGAAGAAGTAGCCCTTGCATTTGGCCTGCAGGATGACTCTCTGGGCCTCCTCCAGCTGCTCCTCCTGCACCTCGCCCGTCAGCATCAGAACCACAATTTTCAGGTCCCGTGGGTTTGGAGCACTTTCAAAGACATTCTCTATGGTGTATTCAATGGCACTGCCCAAGGCCCTGGTTCCCTGCAACTGGGTCACTCCCCTGCTGAGGAAGTCCACCAGCTTCTCCTTGGAGCCATAGTCAGTCAGGGAGAATTCCACCTTCACAGGCGACACGCTGGCATTGCCCATGGACTCATAGGGCGCATGCTGCACAACGGCCACTCTGGCGAAGTGCTGGGAGGCCTTGGGGTCTGGGCTCATGTCCAGCTGTCTGACCAGGTACGCTATGTACTTCTTCATCTCATTGAACTGGAACAGGGTGGTGGTCTCAGCGCTGTCTAAGATGAAAGCCATGTCGATGTCCACATCGCTCCCTGCCGCTCTCCTGTCCCTGAAGGAAGGCCTCCAACTGCCAAACCCGCAGGATGGGTCAATGTTGCAGATGTCTAGAAAGAAGCATGGCAGCCCATTTATTCTGTGACACCCACAGCAGGATACACAACTCATCAATCTGCTGGGAGCCTTGGGTGATTAAAATGATCCCATAAGATCAAAAGCGGGCTGGGCGCGGTGGCTCACGCCTGGAATCCCAGCACCTTGGGAGGCCGAGGCAGGCAGATCACGAGGTCAAGAGATCGAGATCGTCCTGGACAACATGGTGAAACCCTGTCTGTACTAAAAATACAAAAATTAGCTGGGTGTGGTGGCAGGTGCCTGTAGTTCCAGCTACTTGGGAGACTGAGGCAGGAGAATCGCTTGAACCCAGGAAGCGGAGGTTACAGTGAGCCAAGATTGTGCCACTACACTCCAGCCTGGGCGACAAGAGTGAGACTCTGTCTAAAAAAAAAAAAAGAAGCAAAAAGGACCAAAACCAAAACCAATTTATATCTTGCTGCCTGGATTTGATTACGGCCAGATTTCAGTTTCCATCACCTAATACTTAGATGAAACAAATCAGTAACATAAAATCTTTGTAGTATACCACGTGCTGGCATTTTTAAAAGAAAAGAAACATTATCTTACTTTGCCACTCTTTGAAGAAATATGTTCTAGAATGTCGCTAGTGCCAAATATTTTCATTCTAGATTCTAATGTCAAAACTTAAGCAGAACCCACCTCCTCCTTTGTTAACTATAAAATGAATTATCCCCCATCAAAGAGAAGCTCTGTCTTGGGAGGTCCATTTTTAATACAGAAACTGCTGCAGTAGTATTTACACTGGTAAATACGAGGCTTTGTGAATCAACTGAACTCAAGATCTTTTTACAGATCATCATTATTCTCTCACTCTCCTATGGATATTATGCTTTGCAATTGCAGCTGAGCAGATCTTCCTGTTAGATAAACAGCTTACCCAAGCAAACATGACACGTGCGGACATTCTCCAGGAAGTCTGTGAGGTCTCTCCCCGCAGGCAGGACGAGCGCATGCCCCACTGCTGTGTTATTGATCTGGTTTAAACAAAAGAACAATTTTAGTAGGGGCGTACATGATCAGTAATATCTGAAAATATGGCAGAGGAGTAAATCAAAGCCACATCAATAAGATAGATTAACTTCCCAACAGGGCAGTATTGGGAATATCTTCTCATTTGGGGGTGGGGCTAGACTCTGAGTATAATAGAAAGACATAGGTTTTATTCTAATAGGATGAGCTGGAGTTCATATCCCCTTCAAATGGGGTTCAGCTTTTTTCAGATGTAAAATGGGGGGTAATACCTTCCTAATGGTGTCATTTGGAGGGTTAAATTAGATAATAAATGTTAGTACCTGGTGTATCCCCTGGCAAATAGTAGGAACTTAATCTTATTGTTATTTTTAGCACCAATGTGGGAGCTCCATCCCTTCCCCACCCTCTCAGGTGTGGTTAAAGCAAGTAACAAAATCACTCCCAGTGGATGCAAAGAGTCCTGTCTATCGCAGTACCTGGCACACGATTAGTAATTATTCATTTAACAAATAACTAGTCTGAATGAATGAGTGAATCGTTATGAACGAATGAACGAATAATTTTTTGGTCTTGTTGAAACCATGCTAAGAAACTCATGTGGCTCTGAGTCCCTCAGCCCACACAAGGACAGATTTATGTGAATGAACCCCCAACAAGAGCACACGGCCAGCAGCCCAACTTCAACACTGGATTCCCAATGAACATCCAGTGTGGAAGGAAAGACATCAGCAATCATCTTGCCCCAGCCTCAACTTACAGGTGACAAATCTGAGACGCAAGGAAGCTAAGTGGTGTGCGCATTACTTTAAATGGGTCGGGGGAGTGTGGAACCAGGCCAAGGCCTCCTGACTCCTGGCTGGACTCCTTCCTATCCATCACCCATCTGTCTTGAACAGTATCACCAGAACTGCACTGAATAAATATTAATTGATATAACAATTAAACCAGTCAGCCAGGAATGGTGGCTCATGCCTGTAATCCCAGCAGTTTGGGAGGCCAAGGCAGGCAGATCACAAGGTCAGGAGTTTGAGACCAACCTGACCAACATGGGGAAACCTCGTCTCTACTAAACAAAAAAAAGAAAAATACAAAAATTAGCCAGGCATGGTGGTGAGTGCCTGTAATCTCAGCTACTCAGGAGGCTGAGGTAGGAGAATCACCTGAACCTGGAAGGTTGAAGTGAGCCAAGATCACGCCACTGCACTCCAGCCTGGGTGACAAAGCAAGACTCCCTCTCAAAAAAACAAAAACAAAAACAAAAACACACACACACACACACAATTAAACCAGTTATTTAATAGAATTACAAGGGACGCTTGGCCTCTCTGTGGGCTGCCCTTGGGGCCTGGCTGAAGAAAGCTTTGCACAGTGGTGTAGATCGGGGTTGCTGAGTTGGCATAATTTTGGGGACCTTACTAAAAGACTGCAGGCCTCCAGGGCCACCCTGGATATTTACCTTCAGAGCTGATTGGGAGAGAGTGGAATGGGTATTATCAGCACATGGGTTTCAGAGTCTAATGGACTAGGGTCCTAGCCTCTCACGAGCACCTCACTAACAGCAGGATCGTCCTTTTCCATGAGGTGAGACGGATGACACAAACCTCACCAGCCAGTTATGGGAAGCAAATGCCCAGTACACACACAGTAAGACACAGCTCAGAGTGTGCACATGGGGCTATCTTGGGAAGAGACAGAACTGATCCAAACGTCCAGGTCCTCCTCACATGTTGAATAAAGCAAACAAGCCACACCACCTTGTTAGTAGATAGAGGGTGTCACTAACACTAGCATCACTAACCAGCAAGAGCTGTCAACCTGTGAGGAGGAACCTGGGGGCAGTGCTACAGGCATGTAGGCATCCCTGTAGTGCTGGGGCCACGAGGCTATCCTGGAGACCTCACAAGAGAAGTTCTCAGGCAGATGGCCTCATTGGGGACCTTGTAGGAGCTATGCGACATGAAGCCACCGAGGATCATGGGCGTGTCTGAGAACCTCCTTAGAGCCCCAGAAGAAAGGGAGATGGCAATAGCACCAACAGAGCACAGACCTGCAAAGCGTTGATGAGCTGCCGGTCTTCCTGGCTCGTAAGGAACAAGGGGGTGATCCCCGCATCTGAGAGCTTGAGCACAGCCTCTCTGAGCTGTGGGGATGCTCTTGTGGGCCTGTTGCTGAAGAAAACGGCTACTTTCCTCATTAGGAATCCGTTCCGCACACGCTTAAATGTGTTTCTGGCCACAAATGACATGGCGGTCTCCAGACTCTGCTGTTTGGATGTCAGAGCCACCTGAAGGTTCTTAATCTTGTCCAGGAGGACCGACTTCCTCTTGGAGTCAGCAAACCGGATCTCTGTGGTCACCTCGTTGTTGTAGGTGACTACGGCCACCCGGGCCCCCCGTGGGCAGTTGCTCTCAGCAATGGTCAGGTCATTCACAATACTCAAGACCACATCTCGCATCCGGCTGAACGTGTCTTGGTTGACCCCCTCAGAGGTGTCTAAAGCAAAGGCTAGTTCTGTCGGGAAGACGGGGCACTCCAGGGGCCCTGTGGAAAGTGAAGGGTGGAGGGTTAAAGACAAACCGTACTTACTACAAAAGGGAGGCTTCCTTTCCTTAGGAAAAAGTCACCAAAATCAACTTACCATAGCAGCAAGCTAGAAAAGAAACAAAGAGAAGAAAGGGTGAGAGACTGCTCTACCATGTGAGAATTTCAAATGTAAAAATATGCATTGTCAGACAACAGAAAATTGTGTACTTACGACATTTATCTTTGATGCTTTGGATGAGGGCACATTGCTTTAAAAGAAAATGAAAGAATATGTAAGGAGAGCAAATCAAAGGCTCATGAGGTAATGAGTCATTCTGGATACATGCAACTTACATCGATGGAGTCACCTCTGTTGCCCTTGGGTCCCTGTAAAACCAAGGAAGGAAAGGCTGAGAGGCACAGTAGATGGGGAATTTGAAAAAACAGCCTTTGCCCCCGCCCTCAAGAAATACACAGAGCAAAACAAAGGGGCCCCTGGATAACCTTGATTGTTTATAGCCGCTCCCTATAAACCTGATTTTTTCTCTTGCAAAACAAAAGAGAAAAGATTCTCAGAGCGAATGTGTTTCCCTGGGAGGTCATTTGGCTTTTGAAATAGCCTCAGGTCCTGAAACCAGGAAGCTTACCACCAATCCATGTAAAGCCCACTAGTGAGCTTGGGTCTAGATTCTCCTTCTCTTGAGAAAAGAGCTCCCTCTCACACGCTTGCTTGATACACCCCTGCCGAAGGGGCAGTGAGAGATCATTGAGCTGTCCTGGTTCCCTCCGTGTCTAATGCATCCCAGCTGAATTCCACCCCAAGGAGCTCTAGGGACTGACTCAAGGCTTCCCTCAGCGTCCTATCCCTAAACCTCACCATCCTGACAGTCCAGCAGGCATCTCATGGGCCATTAGTTGTCTTTCCGGGGGCCATTTCTGCCTGCTTGGTCTTCTGCAGGAACTGGCCTAATGTGCTCCCCACAACACTTCATCTACTTAAGGACAGCAATCAGACCCACCTGACCAGCCTTCTTTTCCCTAATTCATCTAAACTAAGCCCTGAAGAAGGAATGATTTTCCAACTCCTGAATTATCTTTTCCATTATTTTTTGAAACTCATCAATTTCAATATTGAGGGACAATATAGGGAGAAATTCAAATAAGAAAACAAAGGTATTAGCAATAAAGAGATGTGGAAGGGCTGTGGGAGGATGCCTTCCTGGCTCCTGGTGGCGGCATGACTAGTGGGCTTTAACCGCAAATCAGGAGCTCCCCTGGGGATTTCATAGACCAAAGGAAGCATTGCCAAACCAAGACCTGGCATAATTGCACTGCTTCTGCAAGATGCGAGCCAAAGGCATTCAGATTTCTCCTCTTTGGTTTCTCCTCTATACAAACCTCAAATGCACCTATGCCAGGAAACTATAAATTACAACACTCCCTAGATGACAGGATCCCATGAAACCGATTTTTTTTAAGTTTCTTGTTACTCTAAAATTCAAAATCTCTTTGCTGCATCATGATTTCAGAGAGTTGGTCTGACAACTAAGCAAATACACACAGAGCACACTTTCTTGTGAGCAAAGCAGTGGTGGGAAGTTTTCAGGGACCATGTGTAAAGCACCCAGCCCCAGGTGGCTGGGTCAGAACTGGATAAATACTTACAGCTGGTCCTGGGTAGCCAGGGTCTCCCTTCTGTCCAACTATCCCTGGAGGTCCCGAATTTCCCTAGAGGGAGCAGAACAAACATGTTCAATTGTGTCAGAAAGTGGAGAGTTTAAGGCTCCTATAGTTGGAAGGGATGGTAAAAGTGATCTAACCCAAGGGACTCCATCACCACGAGAAATCTCTCACTTTAAGGGGCTAGAATGTCTCTTAAATTCAAGTTTAGGGACAAGCAACCTCAACAAAGCCAATGGGAGTCCCCCACCAACTATGGAGGGATTATGTTCTCCTTCAGGCTAAGGTAAGACAGATGCTTTCCCAAGATCCATTAATATGATTACGAAGGACTCCCAGGAGAATAGGTAACAGACAATGAATTAGCTAATGTGTTCAGTGTAGATAATCATCCAATGTTTTAAAGCTCTTTGGGGTATTAAATGATCTGGTTTGACTGTCTTCACTGATCAAATTGATAGGATAATTATGTTTCTTTTCAAACTACATTTCAGGCTGAAAATAACTGTTAGCAATATTTACCCAGATCTAGGCCACAATTTGCTAATTGAAGACTCTGCCATTTTAGGAGAGTGAGTAAACATCCATTGAAAAGAGCAATCTGTCCAGGTGTGGTGTCTCACGCATGTAATCTCAGCACTTTGGGAGGCTGAGGTGGGAGGACTGCTTGATCCCAGGAGATGGAGGTTGCAGTGAGCCAAGATGGCGCCACTGCACTCCAGCCCAGATGACAGAGCAAGACCTTGGCAACAGAGGGAGACCTTGTCTCTCACACACACACACACAAAGAATAAAAAGAAAAGAGCTATCAGGGCCAAAAGTAGCTTAAGGAAGAGGAATCTCAGCACCAATAGGCTGAAAAGCCCATGGCCTTGGCCTGGCTCGCTTATGAGCCCAGAGGCTTCGGAAGCAGTTTCCATGCCTCATTCACTCCCGTTGCCCGACTGTCTGGGTGGGCATGGCCCAAAGTGACTGCACAGACTTCCCAGTCACCCATAATGAGACCTGAGACTGCAGGTGGGTGCTGTGCCTGGAGGGAGCTGGGCTGGCGACCCTGGAGGTGAATTGGAGGAAGAGGAATACAGCTGCAGGAGGACAGCCATGGACCACAGCCCTGAGGACATTGGTCTGGGGCTCAGGAGTCCCTTCCTTCCACTCTGTGCTATCCCTGGCCAGGGTGCAAGTGAAGGACAATTGTCAAAGCTTCAGCAGTTAATCACGTTGAAACATTCATTCTCATTCCTCACCTGCAGCCAAGGCCCAGGCAAACTTACCCTTCGGCCTCTGATGCCTTTGGGTCCTGGTGTTCCATTTAGCCCAGGCTCGCCGGGGTTACCCTGGGAATAAAGCCGAGAAGTGGCACAGTAAGCTCTGGAACAGAAGATCTCACTGAGGGTCCGTAGGGCAAGACATCCAGGGGACGTGTGGGCCACACTTTTCCAGGGCAACCAAGTGGCTGAATCAAACCAAGTGGTTTGACTCACTTTTCCAGTGGGTTACTAGTAAATTGGTGGTATTTGCAGATAGTCTTCATTTATTTAATCAGTAATGATACCATCATATAGGTTATAGCATTTCACAGCTTACAGAGTACTTGGATTGCAGTATATATTATTTAAATCTCATAAGCACCAGGACAAGTATGTATTGTGACCTCCACTTGACAGATGAGAGAGTGTTTTAGGGGAGGAAGGGTCTTTCTCAGGGTAGCCCAGTTAACTGAGTGGCTGACCCATGCCTAATGCCAAGATATTCTGACTCTCGGTCTGTGGACATACCAGAGCTGAATCGTGATGCAGATTTAAACCAACCGGGGATTATTTACCTTTGGTCCTGGGTAGCCAGGGAATCCTCTTTCTCCCTATAAAAGATAAATACATTATTGAATACTCAGTACTAATTTAAATTCATCTAAAATAAATTGACTTTGAAAGAAAGAAATGTCTGCAGAGTCATCAAAAGAAAACACTCACTCAAATACAAAGACAACTTTTAAAGAAATAATTCTTTAAAACACAACGTATCAGAAGTTGTCCTTGGAGCCTCCTGGCAGCAAGGACTCTTGGAGAATCCTCAGCAGATACGTACTTTTTTGCCTCTGCGTCCTTCACTGCCAACTCCGTCTCTCCCGTCATCTCCCTAAGAGTGAGAAAGAGACGTGACTACAGGTCGCCATGCGTGGCGAGCCATAACCACCGTCTCTGCCCTACTGCCGCCCTGAGACGTGGATCTTGAGCTCCTGAAATGTTTCCAGACTAAGGTACAGGAGTAGGCACACTTCCTGCTCCTGTCCTATCCTCCAAGGGTGAACAAGACCATTTCTGTAGGTGATGGGCTCAAAGGACTCCCGTAGCAAAATGGCGCTGGCAGACTAACATAGAAAGAACTGCTGGGAGCTTTGGGTAAAGATTCTGTTTGGATGTAGAATCAAAGACTCATCAACCCCAAGAATCTTAGAATTGACAGGAATCTTGATGGTGACTTTGATTCTATGCATCCATGAGCTTTGATTCTACTTCAAAACAAGAACACTGAACTCCATCTCTCAAGCCCAGGTCATATTCCCCCTCCCCATATCCCTTCCCTTCCTTCCAAGTCATCACTCCTAGACCCCCTCCTTTCCAACACCTACCCCCAGCATGCTCAGATCTGTTCCTGTTGCTCTCTCATGTGGAGCATTCAGAACTGGACTTCATTAATTATTTCAAAAGAATCAGAAGAACTTCTGTGAGTTGTCCATTACTATCTCTAACATATGTAGGAACTTGCCACTTAGTTAAATTATAGTTTTCAACAGATATCAACAACTAGAGGTCTGTTGACCCAAATTAATAGAAACAGAATCAGGAAGAGATTTCCTTCAATGGTTTGAATAGATTTTAAAGTCTGATTCTTTTCCCTGTGCTTCTGAGATTAAAAGTAATACAAACAGATTTGTTTTTAAACTTCAGTTAGTTGAAAAGAAAAAAATGCAAGAAAGAAAAATATTTTAAAGCTTGGGACTAAAGCAGTCAGATCAACCTGGTCCTTTTATATGGTGTTTAGGTGTCACGATTCCTTTTGCAAAAAGTCACAATGGACCGTAGATTTCTGTATTCTTTTGTAACGTAGAAATGTACATTACAAAATTATTGTTGGTGAATTGTTGGGGCATTTTTAAATAGCATTTGAAAAATGAGTTACTGGGGTAATAATTTCTATTCCTAAGATGTCTCTTTCAAAAGAAATTGTTTCCATCTGGATTGAGACCTAATCAAATCCAATTCCATTTTAACCCAAATGACATTTACTTCTTTGCAGAAAAGCTTCATCTAGTTATGCTTGCAAAGCATTTGCGGGACCTCAGATGAAGGTGGTTTAAGCTTCATTAGCCTCTACATTCCCTTGTATCAGGAAAAACACAGGGGAAAAATATGTCTCTACCCACTGCCCACACCACCTCTCTAACCCTGCCAGTAAAATAAAACTTGTTAATTTGCCATGGATAAGCAGCAAGTTTCACTGTTTCCAGCCATATCCCCAATAACACAAGAAGCAAGGCTAATCTTTATTTGGAACCTTCTCCCGGCTTCCTGCACCTTCGAGCAAAGAGTCAGCGACAACGTGGCCCCGAGCGTGCGTGACCTTACCGTCTCCCCACGAGGGCCCCGGTTTCCAATTCCTCCTTTTGGTCCTGGCTCTCCGGGCTCACCCTAGACATGAGAAACACGGCTGAGACCCTGTGGCCTAAGGCTGGCTTACACTGTGATGCCAAGCCCTGCTTTTACTCTAGGTAAGGGTGCTGCAACATGCTGACTTTACCTTTGAGATTTCAGTGAAACGATTTTCTAAATTGCCACATTCATGTGCCAACTCCTGGAAAATAATCCAGGAGGGTTTGTGTTTGTCCTTTTCACCAGCATGGCATGGGGGACAGGCTGATGAGAAGAGAGAGTAACAGCTGGGAGAAGAAGGCACAGAAGGCGGCGGACATTGAGCCCAGCACAAAACCTGGCAACACCCTCCAGGCAGAGACCATCGTGGATTCACAGGAACTCATTTCTTTTACAGAAAACATGCAGTCTTTCAGACTGGTCATGACAAATCGTAATTTATCTCAAAGCTGATAGAAAGGAGGTTCTCAGGTAACCTTCATACAGCAGACTTGCTGTTACCCAGAACAGTCAGGGTCGGGGTTCTTGGATGATCTAAATGTGACTAGCTGAGCCGCTGTGCGTGCACTGCCTATGTTTAAAGACTGCTCATTCTATATTATACTGAAACTGTGCCAAGCACTGCCCGGCTGCTCTGATGGCTCAGAGGGTGCTGCACTATTGGCACAAGCCAAGAAAGAGAGGAGCAGAAAAGCCGGCCACTGATGGAGGGCTGTGGCCAGGTGCAAGCCAGCCCTCTGAGCAGGGATGGTTGGTGGCAGGGATGGTAGTGGGGATTATGGTGGGAATTGTTGGGGGACAATAATCCCACTGGCCAAGCCACAATCAACAGGGGAGGCTGGAGTGGGAACCAGTAGTATTGAAGAGGAGGGACAGACAGACTGACAAAAGAGGGAGGGGGGCATGTGTGCCTGGCTGGTCCCTGTCCTCAGGAAAGCTCTACCTTTCTCAAGACAAACCTTTCTTCCCAGGGGACCGGTTCTGCCTCGTTCTCCAGGAGCACCTGCGGCACCTCCGCTTCCCTGGAGCAGGAGGGGAGGAATGTGTCAGTCAAGTGGTCAACCATCCAAGCAAAGTTGTCTCTGAAACCTGACTGTCCCCTGCATGGAGGTCAGAGCCCGCCAGGGGCATGGGACCTGTCCCGCCTGCAAATCCCAAGCACTCAGCTCTGAGCACAGGGGTACAGACTCAAAGATAAACATGCACAGAAATGGCGTGCACAAATGTAAAACATGAGTATTACCTCTCAGTGCCAGTTTTCACAAATTAACGCATGTTGCAGTTATTAATATACATATCCTAGGTTCCTGACTGGACAGCAAGCTCCCAAATTTTATGTGACTTTATCCTGCCTCCCTTTTCACACTCACAATGAGCACCTGGTGCACACAGGTTTGTTAAAGCCTGTTAGGTAAATGAATAAACTGATGGAAGAAATTGACTCTTAAAATGTGGTACAGTCTACCTAGCCCAGAAATAACTTAAAATAGGTGGTGAAAAAGTGCAAATCGATACATGTTTCTGGAGCTATTGGACAACTATTTGAATAGCTTTGCATCTATACCATCTTAAATTGTTAATGAACTACAAGTTAAGTAAATGTTTTTTTTAAAAACCTCTAAAAATATGTATTTATCAGCTTTCAAGCTAGAGAAGGACTTTCTAAGCAAGTTCCTGCCCTCTTCCACCATAAAATATTTTTGTGCGTTTATGTAGCAACATATTGAGCTTGTTATCAGTTTATTAGTCATTTTTTGGTAACAAATGATAGGATACCTCCCTCAATATCATCTCGGACATGAGAGAAACTCGAATATGTAGTTCCATGACACCTGATCCTAGCCCAGCAATGACAATGTGTCTCTGCTCATCATTGCTGATAGCTACAATGCATGATAACATCCGCAGTCACAGTAAGTTTAAGGACCATCTTCTGTGCTGAACTCAAGGGTGAACTTGAGGCATTCACTATACAAAATACATAAGCACAAGGGGCTATCGCCAGGGACCAAAGGTGAAATACCTTGCATAATCTAAGTATGTTGGGGGATTTAGATTTTCCATGATTCCATCTCAAGCACATGCCCTGATTTCCACCCAGAGGCCTACGCTTGGAGGGAGCAGAACTGAGACTTAGAGGCCCCTAGAGCACCAAATAAGGAAACTCTTACTTTCTTGGGGTGAAGTATCCAGTCACTGCAAGGCCTGAGGTTAAATCTGGGGTTTGTGTTGCCAAAGAGGAGAGCTAAAGAGAGGTCTGACTTCAATAGCATCATCCGAGACACGCTCAGCCTGCCTGGCAACATGCCCTCTGTTCAGCTAGAGAGGGGCCTGGTATTGGGACAGGCTTACCCGAGGTCCAGAAATGCCTTGTTCTCCTATCAGCCCTGGAGGACCAGCAGGACCAGCTGGGCCCTGAGGAAGGAAAAGGCCAACGTGAGTGCTAATGAAGTGACTTTCCGTGAGAAGCCTCTGCATGGCATCTGCCCGTCCCACAGGACCCAGAGCCTCACTTCTGCCAGCCAAAAAAGGCCACTCAAACCCACAATTCTCCATCTCAGCTGCAGTAGCAGCTGCCTCAATCCAGAATGTGAATAGACAAGTGAGCTTAAATGTATACAAGCAACAAGCATTCAAAAAAAAAAAACGTACGGGAGACTCTTCACAGAAGCATCATTCACAATTGCCAGAAGGCGGAAACAACCTAAATGTCCATCAACCAATGAGTGGATAAACAAAGTGTGCTGCAGCCACACAACGAAGTATCCTTCCACCATGAAAAGAAATGAAATGCTTCTACGTGCTGCAATGTGGAAGAAGCTCAATGTGGAACATGAGCCTCCTTGTTCTTGATTGAGAACATGATGCTCCATCAAGCCGCACACACAAAGCTGCCTAGTAAATGATTCCATTTATACAAAATGTCCAGAGCAGGCAAATCCATAAAGAGAGAGAGATTAGTGTTTGCCAGGGACTCGGGGTGGAGGGCAATAGGGGGGCGACTGCTATTAGGTACAGGTCTCCTTCAAGGCTATGTTTTGAACCCAGACAGAGGCGTTGTTTGCACAGCATCGTCAAAGTACTAAATGCCACTGGATTGTTCACTTTAAAATGGTTAACTTTCCGTGATGTAAATGCCACCTAACCATTTTTACAAAGAACTTACCAGGGTATTTGTGAAAATATCAAAGGACACGCAGTCACACAAGGAAGCACTCACCTGGGCACCTCTGGTCCCCTGCTCTCCCTGAAAGCCCGGCTGGCCAGGACCACCCTTGTTGCCCTTTGAAATAAGAGAAGATGCAGGGAGGAGTCAGGAAGGTTCCTGTCAACGTCAGCTCTTTACTCTACAGTCATTTCTGAGCCAGGGACTTGGAAAGCAACCAGGGAAAATTCAGTTCTTCCAGAGGTAACAGATGATCAAAGTGGTAACCCCAGGACAAGATGCTAAACACAGGAGTCAGCTGTCTCCCTGAGCTTCTACAGTTGTTCCTCACTCCTGCCTCACCTCTTCTCGGACAGCTTTGTGAAACAAGGATCGTTTAGACCTAAAGCAGAGGACCAAGACACCGGGAAGTTGCGTGTTGCCGATGGCCAGATAAGGTGGGCACGTTCTGGAAGAGGCGCCTGCCCGGGACACTACTGCCTCAATCATGTTTCCTGCACTTGGACCCCAAGTTCCCACTGGGCACCATTTTCTCTACACTCTGCAGAGGAGGCTAAGTTTAAGGAGATGGCTGAAAGAGGCTCAGGAGCCATGACAGCCCAAGGAGAAAGAAAAATAAATCTCAGAATCCCAAAATCACTAAGCCAAAGGGAAAAGTCAAGCTGGGAACTGCATCAGACAGAGCTGCCTCCAATTCTATTCTTAAATAAGATAGCTACAAAGATTTCTTTTTTTTTTTTTTTTTTGGAGACGGAGTTTTGCTCTTGTTGCCCTGTCTGGAGTGCAATGGCGCGATCTTGGCTCACTTCAACATCCGCCTCCCGGGTTCAAGCGATTCTCTTGCCTCAGGCTCCTGAGTAGCTGGGATTACAGGCATGCACCACCACTCCTGGCTATTTTGTATTTTTAGTAGAGATGGGGTTTCTCCATGTTGGTCAGGCTAGTCTCGAACTCCCGACCTCAGGTGATCTGCCTGCCTCAGTCTCCCAAAGTGCTGGGATTATAGGTGTCAGCCACCGTGCCCGGTCAGACTTTTCTTTCTTTTTTTTTTTTTTTTTAAGATGCATACCTCCCTCACATTCTGCCTGCAGGGAAATTCCTTGTGGACAAAGGACAGACAGAACTGAAAGTCATCCCTCTGCTGATGGGAGACAAAGACATATCCAATTGCTTCCTTAGCCCTATTTTTCACTAAGCCTAACTAAGGCATAGGTGACTGTTGTAAACTGTGTATTCAGCGAAAGGCTAATCAGAGACTCAAAAGAATGCAACCTTTTGTCTCTTATCTACCTATGACCTGGAAGCCCCCTCCCATGCCTCGAGTTGTCCCACCTTTCTGGACCGAACCAATGTACATCTCACACATACTGATTGATGTCTCATATCTCCCTAAAATGTATAAAACCAAGCTGTGCCCCAAACACTTTGGGCAGGTGTCATCAGGACCTCCTGAGCCTGTGTCACAGGCATGTCCTTAACTTTGGCAAAACAAACTTTCTAAATTGATTGGCATCTGTCTCCGAAGCTTTGGGTTTACAGGAGAGAGTATTTTTCACTCCTGGACTGGGCGGCATCTGGGCTGTTTGAAGAGAGTCTCCCGAGGGCACTCCATGAGGCTCACCTTAGCTCCGGGGGGTCCCCTTCGGCCAAAGCCACCCTGTGGAAGAAAAAGTCCCACAAACCGTGAGGGGGAGCATGGGATGCTGGGCATGGGGCCTAGAGCTCTTTCAGACTTCACCCTCTTACTCTGCGGTTACTCAGGGGAATCTTCCCAAACACTCACATTGTGCCAAGAAGCAGAAATCACGCCTCATCAGCCCTGGGGAAACTCGCACACACAGACACCCTTCCTCCACCCTCATCCGGGTGAAGTTTTGCTTCCTTACTACTCCTGTTAATCACCCAATGGAAGTTTTGAGAATTACTGCAGACCTGCCAAGCGAAATAATGACTCCTTTTGGCTGCAAGATCCCAGCCAGTTTCAAATGAGGAATGTGAAAAGGGAATGTCAACCTGTCTATTTTTCTTCCATCTTCCCAACTGTAGTGAGAAGTCATGAAATACGTTAATTATAATGGAAGGGAGTCCCGAGTTCTCCAGGTGATCCTGGCCAAACACAACACACACTCGGTTAAGTAAAGTATCTGAAGTGCACACATGTGCACCTAAACGTCTCGTGTACTTAGGTAGGGCTCATGACTTGGCAGCATCTTCCTGGATGCTCCAGAGGTGACCTTTAGTTCAAACATGTGGGCTTACTTCACAAGTAATCCATTAATTTCCACCTCAAAATTGTTTCCTCGGCAGTGGAAAGGTTTGGGGTGGGACTCTATGAATGTCCTGGGCGGTCTTTGCAAAGTTAGGGTTGGTGTTGCAGAGGCTGTGACCCACTAGCTCTGTTGTGAGGCTCGGCCATCTGCTACATCAACCTAGGAACCTCACTCTCCACTTCCAGTTGACCAGCCCAGTGATCTGCAGTGACCAGTTTGCCATTATTCACTGTAGTGCCACCTGCTTCAGTGGAAGATCTTGGCCACCTTCCATGGAGAATTTCAGAGAAGGGGACACTCTTCTCCTCTACAAAGCAACAATATGGACTGGCCCCTCCCAAAAGAGACATGCCAGAGTTCCATGAGAGTCCACCAGCACTCAATGATACATTGCTCAGGCCAGAGGCCGCCTGCGGAGACTCTAAAAAGCGGATGTAGGCATGCGGAAGCCCAGCGGGAGGGACACATTTCAGCTTGGCCTGGGCCTGGCACTGTGGTCCTAAGGGAAGGGGTAGCAGGCCGTTAGGCCACAAAAAGAAGAACTGAGTCCTCAAGAGCCCGTGACTGAACCCGAATTCAAATCCAGTTTCTACCTTGTGTGGAGAATTGAAATTAATTGTATGAACTACTCAATTTTAAGTCATTTCATGAAAACAAGGTTTGGCTCTGCTCACACGCTGAGTTGTAATAGCCCATTGTAACATTTGATGAGTATTTCTTCTTTTCCATTATATAGCTTCTTTTTCATTACGTAGCATTATTCAAAAATAATGCTCACTTCCAAGCAGTTGATCGAGGTCTTTGCAATTTATTAAAAATAAATAAATAAATGGTACTCAAACTTCTTAAAATGATATTTTCAAAATTTCTACATTCTTCTGAATTTTCAAAGCAAAATGGTGCCCGTAGTCCTTCATTTGATTTTGGTGAGTCTCTCCTTTTGAAAGCCCCTCACCCCAGCGTACTCTACTGGTCCAAGTGCCAGCGCTGAACATGCCACTGCCCCTCAGGGCGTGGCTGAGGGCCCAGTTCCCAACACCCAGCCCCAGCTTGCAGCCTTTGTGCTCTGTTCACTTCTGAGCAGAGACCTCTCCTAGGCACCCACCAGCATCCTGAATTTCTTCTGAGGGCTTACAAACTTCTACACCACTGCCTCCCTGAGCAGGGGTCTTACCTCCCAGCTACAAGGAAGACCCTGGAAGCTTTTGGATGACTTCAGAAAGATCATTCACATCACTTTGACTTTAGCATTTCTTCAACAAGACTGAGGATTAGGCATACAAGGAACTATTCTGCTACAGATATTTCTGAAATGTCTTGAAATTGCAAGATGCAATACACCAGAAAAGAAATAAATCTAGTTTTGTTATTTCACTTACAGCATCCCCCCAAAAACCCACAGATAATTACAAAAATAACAGATCTACAACCCCCTCAGCCTTCTTGCCCCTTATTCCCTCCCTCCCCCAGTATTAGGATTTCCATTTGGGTTTCTTAAATATTTAGTTGGATCAAACCTGGCCCGATATTTGAAAGTAGCAAAGATATTATTTTTAAAAGTATCTTTCAGTATGTTTTTGGGGAGAGCAAGAATTGGCGAGAGAGAAGAGATGAGGCACCAAGGAAATTATAAGAATGAAAATAGATTGGAGTAACAACCATTTCAGAAATCCTTTTACATTCACTCAGTAAAGAGCTGCGGAGTAACCATGCACCACCTAATGTTGGGCAGATCTTAGGGCACTGAGTATTGCTGCAGAGCTCCCCAAAGCTCTAATGGCACTCACATTCTTCCCAGTTTCTCCAGGTCCTCCAGGTACTCCATCTGTCCCTGGGACACCCTGGTCGGGGGAAAATTAGCATGAGATTCTCAACTGCAGAGAAGAATGTCTAGCTCTGAAATGTTGCACAAGACATTGCAGGGAAAGGGGTCGATTCACAGAGGAAGAGCCCGTCTGCAGGACAGTTGCACACTTTGCCAGATGCATTGGACTTCAGTACACTCCCACCTCTACAAGCCTTTGGCTTAACAAGCACCTTCCGTAAATATCTAAGAGGCACAGATTCTGCTGAAAAGCCCCACTTAGCAAGGGTCACTCTGGTTCCCCACGGAGACTTCCTTCATGGGGACTCTGCTCCTAATCTTAGGCTACTCAGGAGTGTTAAAGGCCACGTCTTTGGCCTCTGTGGCTTCTGATGAGCCGAGGACCAGTCCTTTCTCTAGCCCTCAGTACAGGGAGAGTCTAGGAATGTGCAGTGCCCTACCATGGGGCCGAGGTCGCCGGTTTCTCCTTTGGGTCCTCTCTGCTGGCTGTCTTGTCCTGGGTTACCCTGAAAGCAACATGGGAAAGTGAAATGAGCCACATACGGAAGGAAAGGAGCTGCCACTGGACTGAATGGTCAGGGAAATATTAGCAAGGACCTGCATTCAAGGCTCCGAGGGACAAGCCCGTCGGCCACAGCCCATCCAGGTAACATCCATGTAGTTCTTACAGAATCTAATCATGGGATCAGCAAAGCACTCTTAGCCCCAAACAGGGGCAGTGGTTCTTCCCCAGGGAGGAGGACGCCCCAGGCTCACTCTTGCTCATCCTTAGCCACAGAGGCAGGATGGACTGGAGGAGGAGGCTAGCATGTACTGCTCATTTGCTTAACGGTTTTACAGAGCCACAAAATGAGAAAAGCTGCAAACTCTTCTCTTTTCCAAAAGCAAATTTAAAGTGCCCTGATACCACATTTTTGGAAATTTCTCAGATATTTGTATAACAGGACTTGCAAACAATTATCTGGTTAGCAGCAGAACAAATACATCTCCCCAAACCCCAAAATTGCAAGAAAAAGACAAAGTACATATTTTATCAACATGTTTTAAAGCAATTTCAAAAGTAGAATTCTTCCTTTCATCTCACATTCCCAACAACCCTCTTCCCCAGGCTCAGGTCTGAAATCGTCAATAAAGAAATCTTCTTTACCGGGTCCCCTCGAATCCCCACGTCTCCTCTTTCTCCTTTCTCTCCTCGAGGTCCTTTATCACCCTAAACAAAAAGCACAAGTGAATGCTAAAAACTAGATGTTTCCATTTTTATCTCACCCTAAAAAATCACATTCTTCAAATCATAAATCTTAACTAGAACAATGTTTACAATTTATTCATTCACCATGAAGGCAAATTCACTTCCACATATTTTTTATTCGTTTAGTAAATCCATGAATATTTATTGAGGACCCACTTTGTGCCAGGCACTGGGGATTTATTTACAACAAAACAAACTCAGTCCCTGCCCTATGGGACATGATCTCCAAATGAGAAAATGTACTGTAATGTGTCAGAGCTGAGAGGGGATGTCACGGGTGCACCCACAGGGGAAGTCAGGGAAGGCTGCCTGGAGGAAGCGGGATTGACATATATGAGGAAAGGAAATAACTATTCCCTAAATGAAATGTTGATATTCTTTCCATAATAGCAGCACCGTGGAAATACACCTACCCTTCTTCCAGGATTCCCTTTCTCTCCAGAAGAACCAGGCAATCCTTTGTCTCCCTGCCAAAGACAAGGATTAAAGGTCACACCTGCTGCAATTTCGATCATAGACTGAGTTGTTAGTTTCTGGAATCTTCAGAACCAAAAGCAGTTTGGACTTAGAGTAAAATCACTTACATCTTCACCGTCTAGACCATCCAGTCCAATTTCTCCTATTTCGCCCTGCGAGGGAATAAGGCAGACAGGTAAGCAGAGAAAGCTATTCTGACAAAGGAAGAAAAGAGAAATGCTGGGAGAGTTTTCCATTTATAAAACAAAACCAAGCTTGCGTACCTTCTCTCCTGGGAATCCCCGAGAGCCCTGGAAGGCAAGAGGACAGGGGAAGCATTAGCTCTTCCTACAGGGCTGGTCCCTTGGGCAGAAGAGGCCGAGGGCTGTTCCCCCGCTCCACCCCATTTGAACGCTGCAGTGTCTGAAAATTTAATATTAGAGTCCCACCCCTTTGGATTCCTCTCTTACCACCACGTGCGGTGTTTTAAAGCTAAAACTCAAACTGAACGCTTGGGTGGTCTTGGCTCCCTGGGTAGGGGGGCGGGGGGCGGGGGCCCAAAACCCAGGGCAAGGAGCTGACTTTGTAACTCTGCAGCCCTTCCCTTCAGCACCTGCCTTCAAACTTCAGCAAACAGAGAAGCAAGTTCACCAGCCTTCAATCCCCCTGCTGTCCTCTCAGTCCACTCCCTTCCCCGGCCGCTCCCACGGTCCAGGGCTGGGCCCGTGGGCACCAGCCTCCCCTCCACCCTGACCCATGTTCTTTCCTGGTGAGCATTTCCTGGCTCCTTCATGTTTCCATAGGAAACTATTTCTCCACTCTCAGGTTCCCCACCAGCTGCAGCCCCTACTCCTGAACCCACCCCGCTCAGAACTGCCTTCCCATGAGAGGTCATGGGCTGCTGAATGCTGAGGTCAAGAAACCTGGACCGGTGGCCTCCCCTCCTGGCAGCATCCAGAGAAACTGCGAGTCACCTGACCCCTCCCCACACTAACATGCCCATCACCCACACCTCACCTTTATTCCTCTCTGGCCCGGGCAGCCCTGGAAACCTTGAGTGCCGTTCACACCAGGCGGACCCCGCTCACCCTATTGTGAGAGACAAAGGCGTTTTGCAAGCTGGAGCCCTTCATCACCCTGTCTCCGCCGGGCTGGCAGCAGCGTGAAGGTACTGTGAACAGCATGCAGCAGAAAGCAGATTGCACCATGGGGAATGTCGATTGAGGCTATGTGAGCCAGGGAGCCTCTTGGGCTCCTGCATGAGGCCTGGCCTGGAACCTGCAGTTCGCTGAAGGAAATGAGATCTGGGAGGGTAGCAGTGCAGACAGCACTGCTCTACGGGCTAAGAGTGGGCGGCCCCCAGCACCGTGTCTCTGTGGGTGCTGAATCCTGGGAAGACCTACTGGCCCAACAGCTCCTCCAAGTGATGCTTGATTCCCAGTCCTCTAGCCAAGCCCTGCCGGCTGGGCCCTGGTGACCACACTGTTGCTCGTGAGCCCCTCTGTCCCCTATCCCAGGGCTGGACCTTGATCTAGTGTCCCAAAGCTCGCCAGACAGGCGTCTATCCTGGGCATTGCTCCCATGGACCCTGCTACTGGGGTCTGTCCATCCTCAAGACCCTCGGACACTGATGATCTGATCCAGCAACATTCCCTCTGGGGACTGCCCTTAACAGGGTAACCCCTACAGCCCTGGTGAGGTTTCCTACTATGCCCTCACCCCTCAGCTCACTCCCATCTCTGCTTGCATGTCCTAATCTAGTAGATACTGGGTGTGCAAATTCGGTGTCCCTCTGGCTCAGAAACCAATCAATCCCTCCCTCTGAAATAGAGTAAGAACAAATCCCACCCTTCATGCCCACATTTGTCATACTTCAATTACCGTACTTAGACATCTGGGCAAAGTTGTTAAGAAAATTAGAAATTAATTTTTCTCCCAAAGGGAAAGCCATCAGCAACTGAACAAACGATGAAATCCACAATGCAATCCCAATGGGTAAGGATCAAGGAGGGCGTGAAATTTTAGGGACTGAAACAACTTTTACTTACGGGTCCACCCTCATCACCAGGATAGCCTCGGTAGCCGTCTTCTCCAGGAATACCCTGAAACAAGTAAATCAGGTCCTTTGTTAAACCCCGTGGTCTTCTTTGTTCTAGAGTAAGGATCCCTGGGTCCCCCCTTCATTTGGCAGAGCAGCACTAAAACTCAGCATGGCTTTCCCTGTTACTGCTTTTCCCCTCACTACGCCATGTCATGATTCTGTCTGTCAGGATCTCGAAGGCTCCTGCTCTGCCAAGAAAGCCTGTTAGTTCCTACTGACTCAGAGCAAATGCTACGAGTGCTGGCTGCCACCGGCAGCCAGGCTGCTGTCAGGGATGCCAGCTCACTTTAACGTTATTTTATGAAATGAAGGACCAAGATGTTAAAGCACAGATCCCCTTATCCCGTGCAAAAGGAGGGTTCCGCCTGAACCAAATTCACTGGGAGAGGCCCCAGCAGAGCAGCACATGGGTCTGCCCCTCAGAGCTCCTCCTTCTAACATAAGATATGGTCTCTCGTCTCCTCCTTCATCTCCACACTCTCCTGTTAGAGAAATTACCCCACCAAAGTAATGTTAGACTTCTGATAGTTCATCTCAGGGGTGGGCAAGGGTAAAGCCACCATACCTTTGGCCCGATGCTGCCGATGGGCCCGCGGTCTCCCCTCTGCCCAGAGCACTTGCAGGGAACCCCACAGCAAGCTTTCTCGGCAATGTTGTCCTACCAAAAGGAAGAGAAACCAAATGTTCAGATCTCAAGAAATGCCCAGCAGAAAATCACAAATATGCTTTAAGGGTCAAAATCGGATGCGTGGGGGTTTCACAGTGAGAGATGAAGTCCCTCCAGGTGACATTTGCTGGACGGCTGATCAGCAAAGTCAGGAGGGCCCAGCTCCTGGCAGTCAGGGTGTGGGTGGGAAGTCACCAATGGGAAAGGAAAGAACAACCAAAGTAAGATAGATCTTATGCACAATGTCACCTCAGGCTGGACCTTATTTCCAGAAGTTTCCATCGTCACATCTTAACTATAACTTACATATGTTCCAGTTCCAAAGTGCAAAGCCAAGCAAATGGCAGATGGCCAAGACCGAAGGTGGTTCCAGAACAGAAATCCATGACCACCCTTCCTTGGAACCAGGGTGAGAGTCACGGGATATGGTACCAGCCCAGAAAGAGGCTTCCAGAGCAGCCCTGGTGGGAGCAGGCACAAGTGGTCCTGGCCTCAGAGCCACAAGCTTCTCAACTCCGGGTCACACAGACACCCTCTACATTCTCATCCCATCCGGCCCCTGACCTAATGTGAGAAAGAGCATGCCCAAATACATTTCCATCTGCTAACTAATGGTGGGCACATGCACTTTCTTCCAATGAGGTTCCAAGAGCTTTCCCTTTCTCCCATGTCCCAGATTTGTGAGCTAACTCAACCTACTTCCACCAGTAAAAAAAATCCTGATTCTAGCCCTGCAAAGAAGTAGGGAAGAAAGGAAGGAGCAGGGTCCATTCATCCCATTCTCATAGCCACAGTCCACTGTTGCTACCACCAAAGAACCTCTGAGTTAGGCTGGATGCAGTGGCTCACGCCTGTAATCCCAGCACTTTGGGAGGCTGAGGCGGCCGGATCACGAGGTCAGGAGATCGAGACCATCCTGGCTAACACAGTGAAACCCCTTCTCTACTAAAAATACAAAAAATTAGCCGGGCGTGGTGGTGGGCGCCTATAGTCCCAGCTACTCAGGAGGCTGAGGCAGGAGAATGGCGTGAACCCAGGAGGCAGAGCTTGCAGTGAGCCGAGATTGCACCACTGCACTCCAGCTTGGGCGACAGAGCGAGACTCCACCTCAAAAAAAAAAAAAAAAAAAAAAGAAAAAAGAGCCTCTGAGTTCGCAGCTCAGCCCCACATCTCCTCAGTCTAAACCCAGGAGGTCACACTTCCAGCTGAGAGAGGCTGGCCCTGGGCAGAATTAGAAGCCTCGGAGGGAGCTTCATTGACACAGAGGGAAACTAGAGAAGACAATTAAAGCACTTCTCCACCCAGAAACAGCCTTCCTTTTCCTGCATGTTCTTGTTTTTATCATGCAAGATTTCAGATGTTCTTGACACAGTTTCCTGTTTGAGGATGGCCATCTCGATGGTTTGCATTCCAGCGACGGTGTTAAAACAGGCCGTTGCTAAGGGAGCAAAGAAAATGCTAAGGCCACAACCACAGCGTGCCTAGGACCCCCTTCCAGCTCGCTGGATTTCCAGCGATTTGCTATCTCCACTTCCAGATTCACACATGTTATGGCAACAAGGCAGTTCCCAAGTGAATTAAATAAATTTAGTTATCCACCAGGCACCCCTCCCCCATTCGCCTGGTAATAATTAACTTCATTCTCTTGAAATGCCAAAAGGTGTGGTATCTAAACTGGTTTGTGTATAAAGACATAAAAAACTCACAAGTTGCTCCGCTAGTTCATAATCCAAGTCCAGCAAGTTAAGCCTCAGGGGCCTGTCATACATGAACCCTCGCCCAAATTCCAGATGCATTAGCCGCTCCAAGTTGGCCACTCGTTCAAGGCCCACCAGGATCAAAGCGCGGACACCTGCAAAGAAAGACACATTTAATATAATACGGCTCACCTAGGCTGGTGGGAACTGCAATGTCCTTTTTCCTGACTACATTTTTAAAGAAAACTTCAGTGTACAATTTAGCTTCTAACTTGAATATATGTAATCAAGTTAATTGGCTACTCTGAATAGTTGAAATACTGAAACTTTGGACTCTGCTGAATAATTGTTTCCAGTATGTCAAGAACTAAACCTATTACCAAAACTATAGGAAGTGGCATCCATGAAGTATATTCATGCATGAGTTCTCAAACTCAGGCCCTCTGTAATACGAGTATGCTGTGGGAAGAACTGAAATACTAACACCTCCAAAATCAGATAATAGCAGCCTCATCTCCATTGCTTGGGAAAAGTAAGCTAATAAATAGAACGTTCTTAGGATAAACTGCGCCTCTGTAATGGCATCCACTTTCTGATAGTCAGTGCTGCCAAATACCAAAGCAAGCGAACAGTCAAGTATCACATCTGGTAACAGGCGTGGCTGCTTTCCGGTCACCTTATGTTTGGTACATCATTGCTTACATTATTTTCTTTGTATTATTTAGGTATATTGTTATTAAATGTTGAACTGTGATAACTGCAAACCAAAAATAGAGCAATGTATTTTTGTTAGTAATTAATTCCTAGTTTATATGATGAAGATAAATGAATCAACATTTCAAGAGCGTTTGCAAACACATCATGCTTTCCGAACATTCTATCACCTGAACAGCCACAACACAGCAGTAAAGCTGTCTGAGTACAGAAGGAATTTTTGTTAGCTCCATCCCACAGCTCCAAGCGCGTGATGAAGGGCCATGATGCTGGGAAGAAGAGTCTCCCAAGACGCGCTGCTCCCTCGGGGCACTGCCTTAGCAGAGAGGTTCTCTCCATCAGAGCAGCACACCTTGCCTCACAGGGGTTAACTTCTCATCTTTAAAAGCCTTGGCACCTACCTTCTTGGCGGAGGTCCTCAGATGCTCTGTGTAAATCAGCCAGATCTCCATCTGCTCCATCAGTAAAATGAATGACCACCTGAAGATAAGAGAGCTGTCAAACCCCATGCAAACGAAAAAGGACTGCTGATAGAAAACTGCTGACTATTGCAGACTGCTGATAGAAAACCGAGAGATCAGCTGTCTCAAACCCTTCGTTTTACACTTAAGGAAACTGAGGGCCCAAGTTGAGGAATGATTACCCATGTTCACAGGCCTTTGATATTACACTTAAAATGGAGAAGTATATTTGAGTGCTTAATTTATTTTTTAAAAAGACAAGCAGCAATGACAATAAAAGCAATTTATCTCATTCTCATATTTCTAAGATGTAGTTTCTGCAAATAATGTGTGTGTGTGCATGCATGTGTGTGCATATGTGTGGGTGCATATGTGTGCCTGTGTGTGGGTGCATTGTGTGTGCATGTGTATGCATGCATGTGTGTGTGCATGTGTGGGTGCATGGGTGCATGTGTGTGCATGCATGTGTAGGAGTGCATGTGTGGGGGTGCATGCATGTGTGTTTGTGCATGTGTCATGGGCTAAATTGTGTCCCCTCAAAATTTGTATGTTAAGTCCTAACCCCCAGTACCATAAGAATGGTACTGTATTTGGAGATAGGGTCTTTAAAGAGGTAATTAAGGTTAATGAGGTCATTAGAGTGGACCCTAATCTAGTATGACTGATGTCATTTTAGAAGAGAAGATTAGGACACAGACATGCACAGAGAGAAGGCCATGTGGAGACACAGGGAGAAGACCCCTGCCTACAAGCCAAGCAGAGAGGACTCAGGAGAAACAGCCCTGCCAACATCTCGAGGATGTCAAGCCTCCAAGACTGTGGGAAAATAGATGTCTGTTGCAAAAGCAAGCCAGGCTGTAGTACTTCATGATGATCCCTAGCAAACTCACATAGTGTGTGTGTCTACACAATATATATGCATATATGTACACACATGCATGCATGCACACATACACACAGAGAAATGGAAGTGGAGAACATACCTCACTGGACTATAATTAAACATAAATCAATCACAAATTCAACTCATTCAAGTTAAACTACTGATTTCCAGGATCTTTTTAGAGCTTGAGTAAGACTACCAAAATGAGGAAGATAGTACATGACATTAGATCAGTTAATAAGTAAGGAATTTTCCATATAGGCACTAACAATCCAGTTAAACATGAAGAGGATTTAACTTGGGGGAAGGGGCTTCCTCCTTTCCAGTAAAAATCTGGAAATTGCCCAGGGAGCACCCAAACCAAGGGGCCCCACAGACCTTCACACTGTCCGGTGAGGACTGTCTGAACTTGTTCTGATAGACTTTCAGCGTGTCCGCCGTGAGGACATAGGGGTGCTGGCTGCGCATGTTCCGGAACTTCTCGAGCATCTCTGGCTGGTACTCATCAAAGTCAAAGGCCTCCACCGGGCCCGAGGGCGTGTTGGCCACCACTGACACACGCACAGTGGGCGAGCGGCCACCGCTGCAGCTGACCCTGTGCATCTGGCTGATTCTGTTCAAGATGGCATCCACCTTGGACTCTAAGCCTTTCTGGGCCACAAATACATTCTGGTCTCTAGAACCATCAAACCCCAGAATCACATCCAGATTACAAGCTGGAAAGGAGAAATGCAAGTGATGAGTTCTCAGCTGGGGCTGAGGAGATGAACTCTACTTATACCAGCAACAGGGACAACCCAGGCAGAGGACCAGGGCATCGCACTCAAGTGCAAAATGAGATCCTGTGTGTGTGAGCTTTGAGAAGCAATTCAATCCACTCCTCTCACAGACAGAAGTGAGGGTGGCTGTTAGGTGCCAAATGATAAGCTATTTTTTAAAGTTGACTTTTTCGGTATTGTTAATTAACTTTGGAGTAACAATACACCATCAGTGTTTAGATGCATCCCAAGGTTGTGCTTTAAATTAAAAGCACTTGAAAATCAAATACTCTGATCTCAAATACTTGATCTAATAAATCTATAAATAGAAACAGGAATCAATAAATCTGAATTGTTTGAAGGACTAAAAAATAGGGGAGAAAAGTAAATCTTACAAAAGCAAAATACAATAGACTTCTATTCTTATCTTGGAAGAACACCCTAGGTAGTGGTGAGGTGGGTGTCAGGACCAGTCCCATTAGGTATAAGTAAATGTATGAGGCAAACAAATGACTAAGGACTCCAGAAGTCAGCGCCAGGGAGCAGACAGCTAAAGAGGCACAAACATCAATAGGAAAGGATAGAAAATATGCATATAATGGGAGTTACCTTTGGCAACGTCAGTCACACCAGGGCACAGGGTTTCATGCATCGCATCATGCAAAGTTTCTAAAACTTGCTCGCTCAGTTCGGACAGCTCCTGGACGTTGCCCACACGGAATGCCGTGGCGCTGTTGGATGCTATCTTTCCGACCTCCTCCGAGTCGATATTCCTCACTCCAACTGCAAATACTTTGACCCCTCTCTGGGTGAGGGCCAGGCTCACGTCCTGTGCATCTTCCACCGACTTTCCTCCCGTGATCACAAAGGCAATCTGAGGGACCCGCTGGTCCAGGCGGCTGCCTGCCTCAGGCACAAAGTGGTTCACCCGCAGGTGCTCAAGGCCCACCTTGGTGTTGGCATGTCTTCCCCCTTTGTAGACCACTTTGTTGATGGCGTCGATAATCTGCCTCTTGGTGGAGAAGTCCTTCAGGAAGAATTCGTCAGTGGGGTCAGAGTTGTACTGGACCAGCCCCACTTGGATGGAGTCACCATCTTCATAAACTGTGTCCACAATTTCAGACACAAAACGAAGCACTTCCTGGAAACTGTCCCTTCTGAAGTTGATGGAACCATCCAACAGGAACACAATGTCTGCTTTCTTCTTCTCTAGAAGTGATTAAAGTGAAAATAAGAAGAGATTGGGTCTCCAGATCCAAAGGTAAAATTAAATAACTGAAATAAAACATTCCTAATAATTTATTCACAGTGAAACCTTAACTCAAATCCATGCCTCTCTAGTCTGTAGTTCCTGAATTTGCAGCTCCCAAACATGCTAAATATAAGAAGATGAATGATAAATCCTCTAAAAAAGGAAAGGAGAAAAATTATTTGATGTCACACTCTGTGAAAACTCAGTGACAGAGAACTTCAGTTATCCCGTGCAAAATGTCATTGTGACAAGAATTCAATAGGGACCTGGCTTTGACATCTGTGATCTCAAGTGTTTTAGGAAATGCCACTAGAAGCTTCCTTTGTGGTCAAGAATTTTAAGCTTCCTTTGTGGTCAAGAATTTTAAACGGTGCCTGGAAGTGAAGAGAGGTGTATTAGGGGCAAGGCAAGGAAGGACTGGGAGAAATAGATTGGAAAATAGGAAGAGATCCCATTAAACCTTGGAGGATGGTCTAAGAGTTTTTTGGGAGCTGACTGAATATCAGTGATGTCGAGGGTAATCTCTTGATTATAATCAAGCAATTAAGACTGGAGTGGAGAGGAGGAAGTATGAGAGACAGTATGAGGGATGTGAGATGTGCCATGGGCAGTCTGATGGGGAGCGGTGAGCTAGGGAAACAGGCATATGGCTCCCCCTTGAAGAACCAACCCTAATGGTTTGCTTCAGATGTCTACACGGCAATTGCCTGGAGGAGGGGCAAAGAAAAATATGGGCTGGTGGAGAGATCCACTTTGCTCTTGCAGCCCCAAAGGTGAGAACCAGGAGCACAGGGTAGAAGCTGAGGTGGACGGCTGCAAGTCTTCCAGGGAGGTACTCCCTGATGGTCCCACCAGGACAAGGAATGAGGGAACCCAGACTATGGTGGGCATCTGGCCACTGGGCATGGGCCAACTTCAAAGTCATGTTCAGTGGGGCATGCACTGGCTGATTTCAAAGATGCCATCCTATGCTGAGACCCAATGAGTTTATAATTAACTCAGTGCAACACTACAGAACCTTTCAATGGGGCTATGATTAGTCTCAGGAGTGATGGAAGATCAATAATATGCCTCCTTCTGCAATTTCAATGGAACTACTTTTCCAGTATTTAATTTCTAATATTATCTGCAGAAACAACCCAGAGAGAAGAAAATTATTTAAAAATGACTACTGAAATTTTTTAATTAAAAAAAAATGTTGATGTCACATTCTGCAGTCATGGGTCACACAGCATGTACCTGGCCGTGAAGGAGAAGGGGTGGCAACCCCGGGAGGTGCAGGAGTGGCCGCAGAGGGTCCAAATGAGTTCATGATTCTTTCTTCTATGTTGGGAAGCTCTCTGAACTCTCGCACTGTGAAGACCAGTCTGGGGTCATTGGTGATGGTCTGCAGCTCTGCTCTGTCGATATTCCGGTCTCCTACTCCTAAACTCACAATCCCCGAGGAACGGATCACCTGGGCAAACCTGGACACGTCATCTTGGGATTTTCCACCCAGGACCAGGACCAGGTGTTGGGGCACCCCATCTTCTATGCGACTCCCCGCAGACTTAACAAAGAGGTTTCTTGCCACAAATTCGAGAGCCCTGCCAGTGTTCAGTGGGGACCCCCCTCTGAGCCTCAGGCGCCGTATGGCGTCCAGCACCGGGGCCTGGGATCTGTAGGTCTTCAGGTAGAATTCTGGGAAGACATCGTTGCTGAACTGCACAACCCCAACTCTCACTTTACTGGGGCCAATGTTGAGTCTTCGAACAATCCTGCTAACAAAGTCTCGAATATGTGCAAAGCCATCTGGCCTAACGCCCTCAGAGCTGTCGATCAGAAAGACGATGTCTGCAGCATCACTCTCAACTGCTACAGATCAAAGAAGAAAAAGGGAAACGTTCAGTGTGTAAGTAACCCTCGCCTGTGTTTGGTGTGCACCTTGCACCATAATCTTAATCAACCTTAAAATTATATCCCAAGATGCATGTATTGTTTGTATCTTGGGCTTTTCGAAATTAGCTGTTAAAAATTGGACCCTTTACACCAAAGCAATTTCTGCTTCTTGAAATATTTGAAGTTATCCAAAATGTGTCTTTCTGAATTTACTCTATTTAAATTTTGGCATTGTGGTCTGGGTTACTACTGATTTCTAAAATGTAAGCAGCTTTTAGAAATCAATCCTGGGCTACCATAATCTACAGAATCATGAACTGTTGCTACCAGAAGAGACCAAGGACACTGGGGTCTACATCTTTGTTGCACAAGAAGAGAAACAGCTGAAGCCATAGGTTCTTGCCTTGTCCAAAGCTATCACTTAGCAAGCGAGATCCCTGAGGAGCCCAACACCAGCCCAGCGTGCTGCCCAGGCTCAGCCCATGGGAGCAGGGCACATATAACACAGTGCCATATCCAAGGGGTCACATTTATGCTCCCCAGGCATTTGCGTCCTCGTATTTCCTTTTTGCTCACACATCTTTAGCATCTATACAAAGTTTTTATTTTTCGCTATTATTCCTTCTATTTCCTTTTCTTTCCTTTTTTTTTTTTTTTTTTTTTTTTTTTTCTGAGACAAGGCCTCTTTCTATCCCCCAGGCTGGAGTGCAGTTGCACAATCACAGCTCACTGCAGCCTTGACCTCCCAGACTCAGGTGATCCTCCCTCCTTATCCTCCAAGTAGCTGGAACTACAGACATGCACCACCATGCCCATGCCTTTATTTTAAAAATTTCATTAAAAAATTTTTTTTTGTTATTTTTTGAGATGGGGGGTCTCACTATGTTTCCCAGGCTGGTCTTGAACTCCTGGACCCAAGTGATCCTCCTGCCTCAGCCTCCCAAAGTGCTGGAATTATAGGCATGAGCCACCGTGCCCAGCTTCCCCCACCCACCCTGACTAATTTTCTTTACATTAGTGCATTTTTTTAATATTATTTTTTTGAGACAGAGTCTCACTCTGTCGCCCAGGCTGGAGTACAGTGGTGTGATCTCGGCTCACTGCAACCTCCACCTCCCAGGTTCAAGGGATTCTTCTGCCTCAGCCTCCCAAGTAGCTGGGACTAGAGGTGTGTGCCACCATGCCCAGCTAATTTTTGTATTTCGCGTCGAGATGGGGTTTCACCATACTGGCCAGGCTGGTCTCGAACTCCTGGCCTCGTGAACAGCCCGCCTCAGCCTCCCAAAGTGCTGGGATTACAGCCATGAGCCACCACACCCAGCCTAGTGCCTTTTCAACAATAAAATTAATCAAAAGATCCTGAGAAAGATGAGCCACATTTTCCTGTTAGTTAGAATTTTAGGTACTCCTCAGATGCCATTTTATTACACTTCTATGTTGCCACTCCACGCATTCCAACCTGCCCTTTGCCTCATACACAATTGGTCTATTTACAGTGTAAATGCAGCACAGTGGAAGCTGAGCAGCTCCTGTGATGGAGCTGTTTATTCTAAGAAAGAGAGAATCAGCCCCGCATTGGGGAGCTGGTCCAGCACACACGGCCTTGGGGTTCTTCTGTAGAGCACACATGATCTCACAGAACCCCCACAACAGACAAGTCCACTGTGTGATCATGACGGGGCAAGATGAAAAAGAGAACACATTGTAACCCTATCTGAACACAGACAAAAAGAAAAACATGGTGCAAACCACAAAAAGGACAAAAACACCCCCTATCCTGGTTAATAAGAGTGACTGCTCTTCTCAATCTATACCAGGGCCATCCTGCTTCTAGATAAGACTTAAGATACAGCTACATAATCACCTCCGCATCTTGACAACATCCAATCCAGGCCAAAGTTCCATTTCTTTAAGCCTTCCACAAAATGACCTGCCACCAGCTCAAGTCCCCCCAGTCCTTCCCGCCACCCTCCTATGGAGATGTCCCATGCTTCGCCACAGTATGCATTCTCCCTGGATTCCGTGAGCGATAGACCCAACCTGCTCAATCACAGGTGGGGGCTGGCTGGTGGGCATGAAGAACATAACGGTGCCGGGCGCAGTGGCTCACGCCTGTAATCCCAACACTTTGGGAGGCCACAGCAGGTGGATCACTTGAGCTCAGGGACTCGAGACCAGCCTGGCCAACATGGCAAAATCCCGTCTCCACAAAAAATACAAAACTTAGCCCGGCGTGGTGGTATGCACCTGTAGTCCTAGCTACTCAGGAGGTTGAAGTGGGAGGTTGACTTGAGCCCAGAAGGCAGAGGTTGCAATGAGTTATGATCATGCCACTGCACTCCAGCCTGGGCAACAGAGCCAGACCCTGTCACAAAGTAAAAAACCATAAAGGTAAGGGCACACAACCTTTATTTTAATTTAATTTATTTTGAGTACCATGGCCTCTGAGCCTGTTATTTTCATATGGAAAATACTCCAAGGGGAACTTCCGACACCTGCATCTCACCTGGAGGCGGATAGCGAGTGCTGGCTAGGAGCTGCTGGATCTGCTCCGAGGTCAGGGTCGTGATGGGCGTCAGCAGTTTCTGCTCCAAGCTGGGCAGCTCCCTGAAGGTGTTCACCGAGAACACATATTCGGGGCTCAGTGAGATCTTCACCAGCTCCTCCTGGTCTGCGTTTCTGGCGATCGTCAAAGGGGCCACGCCAAACTGCTTGAGTTCCACCGCCGGGTCATCCACCTCATCGTCGGACTTTCCGGACGAGATGAGGACCAGGAACTGCGGGACGCCCTCTTCGATGCGGCTCCCCAGGGGCCTCTTGAAAATGTTCCTGGACACATACTCCAGGGCACTGCCCACGTTGATCTGCCGCCCTCCCTTGGGCCTCAACCGCTGCACCGCGTTCTGCACTTCGTCCTTGCTGGAATGGGCGTTCAGCAGGAACTCCACCTTGGGGTCATCACTGAACTGGATGACGGCCACCCGGGTGGTGTCAAAGCCCACATCCAGGTAGTCAACCAGCCTCTCTATGAGGGTGCGGATGTGCTGGAACTCAGGCCCGGCACTTTGGGAACCATCGATGAGAAAGACCACGTCCCTCTTGCCGCCAACACCTGCGAAACAAATGTGAGCATGGCTTCACCTTCATCATCACCAAATTCTTTTTTTTGTTTGTTTGTTTTTTTTTTTTTTTTTTTTTTTTTTGAGATGGAGTCTCACGCTGTGTCACCCAGGCTGGAGTGCAGTGGCGCGATCCCAGCTCACTCGGAGGCTGAGGCTCCCAGGAGAATGGCGTGAACCTGCCTCAGCCTCCGAGTAGCTGGGACTACAGGCGCCCGCCACCACGCCCGGCTAGTTTTTTGTATTTTTAGTAGAGACGGGGTTTCACCATGTTAGCCAGGATGGTCTCGATCTCCTGACCTCGTGATCCACCCGCCTCGGCCTCCCAAAGTGCTGGGATTACAGGCTTGAGCCACCGCGCCCGGCCACCAAATTCTTAGCGTTCATGAACCACTGCCCAGTTTGTCATGGAGTCACAGGCAGGGCATCCTAACACCAATCACCACTGTTAAAAGTCCAAGAAGTGGGAGTCCTGGGTGTCTCAGTGTTTCCATGTCAGAGAGAAGGGGAGCAAAGGATGAAAAACCCGAGGGAGGCAGAAACCGGAAGAGCTGCATCAGGACTAGTGAGGATGGTGCTTTGGAAGGAGGGGACCTGCACTGCAGCAGGTGCTGCTCGGGGACCTGAGGGTCGGTCACTGGGCTTCACTGGAGGCAGGGACCTTATCAGATGGAGTGACCTCAACTGGAGCACTTGGGGGAGGAGCAAGGATGAATGACAAAGGAGGGTGGGCTCAGAGAGGCTGAGAGGAAAGGAACTTTAGAGTATAGATAAGTCTTTAGAAGGAGACAGGTGCTGCTGACAGGGGAAGTAGAACATCAGAGAGGGTGTTTATGAGAAAAGAAGCAATGCATTTTATCATGGATGGAACCATCCAGTACAGTGGAGAAAGGGTGGCACAAGAGCAAGAAAGGGAACTGCAGATGGTGCCACTGAGCAGGTGAGAGGAAAGGGAGCAGAGGAAGCGGAGACAGGCCACCCACGGAACCGTGGGACGACGTGGCCGGGGACAGCTCTCTTCAGGTTTACTTGCATTTTCTTGGAGAAATGGGGCTCGAGATTACCAGCTGAGAGCCAGCTGGGTCAGGAGAGGTGTGAGAAAAGCCTCCAAATGGGAGAAGGGGGAAAGAGGGAGGCCATTCTGGAGCACAGGAGAGTGAGTGGGCGAAGAGCCACAGATACATTTTGGAAATGTTGCATTTCCTGTCTTGTGTTGGAGACACACAAAGCACATTAATTAGGGAGAAAGAACATCTCTTTCACTTTGTTTATCCCCCTGTTGCCCAAATTTATCTGATCACAAATGCTTAGGAACATCCCACAGAAACCTGGTGGGCCACACTGCTCTCTGCCCCGGACACCAGCGAGGAGAAACCAAGTCCCTCTCAGTTGCACCCAAATAGTCCTCCTTACCACCCTCATCACCCACTGTATCCTGCGGTGATTTCCTTTCACTTGCTTTTACTCTTTCCTCCGCTCTTCCCACCTTTCCTTCTTTTCTCTCCTCTTGGAAGGGCAGGCGAGTGAGTGGGTACAAAGGAGCAAGGCCGCATCTGCCTCCTTCGCCACTGTGAGCACCCCCCCACCTGAGTACCCCGGGAGAGTGGCCCTTGGAGGGCATTCATCGAGAGGTGGATATATCTTCCCTCATTCCTTCTCAGCACCAGGGCTCCCACCATTTTTTAGTTTATTGTACCAGGCCTACAAAGAGGGAACGGGAAGAAGGAAATAGAACAAACTATGGTCATAAGAGCCGGGTGGTCTTCCTGCCAGTTAAGACACTTACTTCTCAGCACCAAGCAAAGTCAAAATCGTCTTCACACCTTAGCTCCGGAGATACCAATATTTCAGAGTCTATGTCCCAGCTTGCAGAGTGTCTCTAGTCAGACTCCCTCCTGCCTCACAGAAGGCTGCTACCAAACCTACCAGGGGAACTCAGGACTGATATGGAACAGGCATTATCAGTTAGACGGCCCCTCCCTTCGGATATCCAGACAGAAGCCTTCATGCAAAGTTAGGGAGTCTGAACTCCAAGCTGCATATATGTCCCTTTTGGAGAATTTAATTTGCCCTAAAACATGAATCTTAGCATCTCCCACCTTGAACCTCTGCCATTTCTGCCCATCGAGGCCAAAAAGGGCATGCGGGTTCCTAAATTTTCCTGTAATTTTAGTTTTCACTTCATACGGCAGGAAAAGCAAAATTGAAAACACCTTGTGGCCCACAGTCCAGACAAGTAGCCCCAGACAGTGACACAGAGTGAGGACGCAAAGAATTCCCTGCGTACCTGGGCGCGGCAGAGGCTGCAACACCGGCTGCAGCCTGCTCAGCTCCTCGCGGGTGAGCTGCGTCACCCTGTCGGAGATGACCTGTTGGACGGTCCCCAGCTGGCGAAAGGTGGGAATGGCCACGGCAAAGTCCGGGATGAAGGAGATGGTCTGCATCTCTGTGATGTCAGCGTTCCCAATGCCAATGCCGATGGGCACAGCCCCGCCCCTCTTCAGGACCACGGAGGGGTTCCGCACATCATCCCCAGACCTTTCGGCTGTGAGGACGATCAGCAGCTGGGGCACGCCTTCTGTTATCCTGCTTCCCGCAGAGCTGACCAGGATGTTCCTCAGGACAAACTCCAGGGCAGCCCCGGTGTTGGGGATCGGCCCTCCCAGCAGGGTCAGCTGGCGGACGGCGTTGACAACGTCCTGCTGGTTCATATATGAATTCAGGTAGAACTCGGGCCTGGTCCGGTCGCTGTACTGCACCACGGCCACGCGGACCCGGTCCTGGCCCACGTCCAGGCTCTCCACCACTCTCTGGACGAACTCTTTCAACAGAGGGAAGCCGCTCCTGACGCCCTCAGAGCCGTCAAGCAGAAACACCACATCCTTTTCGCCTGAAACTGGGAGGAGGACAGCCTGGTAACTCACACAGGCTTCGTATCAGCAAGGTGGTAACAACTTCATATCAGCGAGGTGGGCTGTACAACAGCACCCCAAGGATGTCCAAGTCTAAATCTCTGAACTTGAAAAAAGGACTTTGCAGATGTGCTTCAGTTAAGGATTTGGGGATGGGGGAATGACCCTGGAATTAGCCAGGTGGGCCCAATGGAATCAATCACAAGTGTCCTTATAAGACGGGGTAAGAGGCTCAGAGTCAGAGAGAAGATGTAAGGATGGAAACAGAGCTCAGAGAGGAGAGAAGGTGCCAAACTGCTGGCACTGAGGATAGAGGATGGGGCCAGGAGGCAAGGAATGCAGGCAGCCCCTGGAGGCTGGAAAAGGTGAGCAGATGGAGAATCCCTTAGAACCTGCAGAAAGAACACAGCCTGTTGACACCTTGTTTTTAGCTTAGCAACACTGGTTTCCAATTTCCAACCTTCAAAACTGTCAGATAATAAGTTTTTTTGGGGGGGTATTGGGGGCGCATGTGAACAGAGTTCTGCTCTTGTCACCAAGGCTGGAGTGCAGTGGTGCAATCTCAGCTCACTGCAACCTCTGCCTTCTGGGTTCAAGTGATTCTCCTGCCTCAGCCTCCAGAGTAGCTGGGATTATAGGCATCTGCCACCACACCCAGCTAATTTTTGTATTTTTGGTAGAGATGGGGTTTCACCATGTTGGTCAGGCTGGTCTCCAACCCCTGACCTCAGGTAAGGGCCCTCCTCAGCCTCCCAGAGTGCTGGGATTACAGGTGTGAGCCACCGCGCCCAGCCTGTTTTGTTTTTAGCCACTAAATTTGTGTTACTTTGTTATAACAGCAATGGAAAACTAATACACCAATATAGGGACCCCTTTTATTTTTGAACTTTTCAGTGCTTGAAGAGTATTGTTAGCTTTCAAAGGTGTATTCAAGAAAAAACTTGGGATGGGAGGAGAGATATGGGATGGCAGCACCTGCACAGCCACTAGCATTTTATCGATGGGAGGTTTCAAGTGAGTTGCTCTAAGTCACAAGTGGGTTAATGGGAGGAAATGGAACCCAGATGTCAGAGTTACCATCCCAAGCCAATGGCCAATGGGCCCAGTAGTCGAAGGAGAGGCTCTGGAGTCTCCGCTTTTCATCAAAAGGTGTATAGGGGAAGTTAGTCTCTTCACTGCATTTTCATCACCGAATGAAAGTGGTTAAATGAAAAGTCATGGCCGTGTGAATTAGCAGTTGGGGGGTTTTAATGCAGAGTTTATGATGGAAATTTATCTGCCTCTTCTAATCCTTTAATTTTTAATGAATGTAATGAAGGACTGATAACAATATAACCATATGATATGGCTTTTATTATGCGTACAGTAAAAACTGTTTTTAAAAAAGGATTTTAACCACTGATATCTAAATCTTTGTAACATGTCTTACTATGAAATAATCTAATGCCCTTAAAAATACTCACCCTGATTCTCCTGCGAGAGCAGCTAGAGAATCAAAGTAAGGAAAGAAATCTCATATTCTATTGTTCCTGCTGAAACCAGCAGGCGATTAATTTTCCACCTTTCCTGTAAACTCAAGGAGGGCTTCTATCTGAGGACCAGTGGCCAGCAGCCTACCCTCAACTCATGCATTAGAGAACCGAGTGGCAGAAGCAACTAGCATTTCTCTACCGTACCTGGTGCTGGCGCTCCATTGTGCACTGATTTTAAGAGATTCACGATCTGTGGTTGAAGATCTCCAATCTTGGGAAGCGACTCCGCAGCCAGGATAAACGCTGGAGACAGCACGATCTGCTCTAACTCAGCAGGGTCCGCATTCTTGGCTTGGAAGATGAAAGGCACGACCCCACTCTGCTTCAGGTTACTTGCTGGCCCGTCCACACGGTCAGATGACCTTCCTGCGACCAGCAGCACCAGGAACTGAAGCACTCCATCCTCAATCCGGCTGCCAGCAGACTTCACAAAAATGTACCTCTGTGCGTAGTCCAGGGCGTAGCCCAGGTTGAGGGCTTTGCCCGTCTTGATCTTCATTCTCTTCACGAGATTCAGGATCTCAGGCTTACTCTGGTGCTCATCAAAACGGGACTCCACCTTGACATCATCGCTGTACTGAGCCACCGCAATTCGGGTCCCTTCTGGCTTCACATCGAGCTCATCGATAATCTTGTAGAGAAAGTCACGGACAACAGGGAACTGGCCCACAAGATTAGCTGAGCCGTCAAAGAGGAACAGAATGTCTCGCTTGCTCTCTGCAATGAAGGTAGGTTAGGATACAGTGAGGGACAAGAGCACAACAGGCACCAAAGTGACTTCAGCCCAGCACCATTTGACAATGGGAGTTAGCATAACTCATCTGATGACCACTGTGTCAGCAAGAGAAGAGAAAACCCAAATTCATACCACTTGTCTTGAAAGTGTCCTATTTCAAAGCAGTGCATATTTGCAAAACTAGTGACTAGATCAGCCTATCCCATCTAGCATCGTGCTTCTTCAAGAAACCAAGCCAGGGAAAAGCTCCACCGGGTTCTGTTCTTACATCAGCTGGCAATCACTCCAGGAAAACAGATAGCGTTTTCAAACTGTTACAAATAAAAGTATTGAAAACATGGCACTTAATATACTTTTGCTTAAAAAATTGATCTCAATCTCTAGGGAAAAAAAAGGGGGGGTTGATATGAGTCAACCACTCTAAGATAACTGGGTTGCCATGAATCTGCTGTAATTGAATGATCAGATCATTAAATTTGAGGTTACGAGCCAAGACCCACAATAGTGCCCATTATTGCTGTGTGGGTCAGGCTCTTTGTCAGTGTTTCCCAATCTGTTGTAATAAGACAATAGGAAACACAGATGACAGGCCCTATGGTGCCACAACGTGTAATGTAAATATCATTCTCAGTTCAAACAACTCTTAGAACTGTTTTGATTAGGTTTCAACGGGTTTAGTCTTGCCACTCATCTGTGTGATGTCAGCAGACTGGTAGATCTAATACAGCTATATCTTACCACCATAATAATTTGCAATAATAATAATAAGTTAGGCTTCCCCTAGAAACCATTTTACCATTGCATGAAGATGCACTGTTTGTTTGTTTTATAACAAATAATTTTCTAGTACAGCGGATGTTGAACATTTAAAAATCATGTAAAAATAACAATTTCAATGTTTAAATAATCCCAAGGCATACTCATGTAAGAAAAATGTCCCTCTCTGTCTCTCTCTACCCCATGACCCCCAACTCTGGATTCGAACTCCAGAATCTTCACAGTCATTAGAGGAAAAAAATCCTTCTGAATCAAGGGTGAGGCAAAATGGACAGAATGTAAGCTGGATGTTCTAGACTTTCCTTCGTGAACACCCTTTAGACAGAGTCCAACCTTGCTGGTAAAGTGTCTCAAGTCCCCATTCAAACTATTTCAATGGAAGGGAGACAATTGTCTTTCTACAGTCCACAATGCTCTTGAGTTCAGACTGGCCAACTACCCACCAGGGTGGTGCCTGAGGAAGAAGAGGGAGTTCCCGGCAACAGGGGAGGTTTACCTGGCTGGGCGAGTGGTACTTCCTCCACACCTCCACTAACATATGTGGTTAGGGGCTGAATCAGCTGCTGAGGCAAAGCTGGCAGGGAGCTGAAATCATCCATGAGATACACCAGGCTTGGGTTAAAAGCAATCTGCTCAAGCTCTGCCTTATTCGCCTGGTTAGCTCCCACACAAAAGGTCAGGATGCCCGCGCGTGTCAAGGCGTTGGCAGCTTGCAAATAGGAGTCCTCAGACTGCCCAGCTGTGAGCAGAAGCAGGAGCTGCGGCACGTGTTCACGGATCCTGCTGCCGCCAGCTTCCGTGAAGTGGTTGGCCTGGACGTAGCTTAGGGCTGAGCCTGTGTTCAGACCAGAACCTCCCTGGAGCTGCAGCTGCCTCAGGTGACCAAGGATATCTGACTTGGTCTGGTATGTGTTTAAAGAGAACTCCGTTACAGGAGTGTCACTAAATTGCACTAAACCAACACGAATATTGTCATTTCCAACATCAAGGCTGTTAACTAGGTTCATTACAAAGTCGCGCACATAAGGGAAATTGGTTTTTCCAACGTTGGCTGATCCATCCAAAAGGAAGATGATATCCCTTTTGTTTGCGTGAACTGCAGTGAAGCACAGAAAACAAAGTGAGACATAGACAACCACGGAGAGTTTTATCATGTGTGCCTACAACACGTGCACACATGCCAACATTTAGAACACAGAGAGAGTCAGTGTGGCAAAGCATGCCTGTCTTATAAAATATGGCAGATGGCTGCATATTTTCCTCTGGTGGTGGCTGGTGTTTGTGAGACATATTGGTAGCCGAGTTTACAAAACCAAATTGGCTCAAAGAGAGCTGCAACATCAAAGTCAGAATGTTTACAAACAACAAAAATGATCAGAATCCTTGAAACAAAACACTCCTTCCCTAAAAATGAATTCTATGAAGGTGCTGCATCATTCCACATCACTCATCCCAGACAGGTTTAAGTGTGCCTGGCTAGGTCCTCTGGGGCTCACCTCTATCCACTAACAGAGGGTCTTCCATCCATAGCTCAGAAGCAGTTAGCCCTCACTAACCTGGAAACATGAGTTCCTTAAGGCTAAAAAAAAAAGAAACAAAAGTAGTCTGGTCTCATATGGAAGTCTTCTTCAGACTTCCCTGTTTGTCATTCTCTACTGGGACTCTTCTATTAGGAAGTCACAGCCTTGCCAGGTAATCATCCAACAAGGGAATTCCCCCAAAGTGAGATGATGGGACCATAAATACACAGTAAAATAGAAAGAGACAATTTGCTAGGCTTGGCCAAAGTTATACACATCAAGAATAAAAAGTATAATTCTCAAAATAGCGTATTTGACCCAACACATTTAGCATGTGCCTTTAAAATTTTATTTTTTTATTTCTTCCCTGATGCCCTACTGTAATTTAGACCTCACAACTAATTGTATCCTAGGTTAAGTTGAACTTTGGCTATGAAAGTGTTGATTAAAAGTTTTAAGAAAATTTTTGGAAGAGAGAAAGAGATGGATTTAGAAGACCAGGGAATGTGAAGAGAAAGCATGTATCCAGGCAGCATGGGTCATGCATCAGCCAATCCTCTAGTCATCGAGTCTGCAAGAAGGGAAAGCGTCATTCTGTGATACTCATCTTCTCTTCATTAAGGATGGTGAATTGTATTTCTTCAACTCATTAGCTCATATATCTGTATAATATCTTTAAAAATAACTCTCCACTAACAATCATATTAAATGAGGGATTTGAAGAACCACTAGGTTTGAACTCCACACTTATCCATTCAATATGCTTTCCCATTGAGGGTAATCCCTTAATGAGAGAGAAGAGAGGGATTAAAAACTGAGGACACTGTGCCCTAAACAGCTCAGACTGAGGCTGTTTAGAAGTAGATGGTCAACTCAGGAAAGGAAAGCTACATCCTGGTGGTGGGGAGGAGACTGGACAGAAATCACCAGTAGAAACAGAAGAACACAGGGATCTGACAAGCAGTAAGAACTGAGATGTGACCTCCTCGGCCAGCAGCTTCAAAGACAGGTGGCCCCATGGTCCTACAGTTTAAATCACATGGTTCTTATCAAATGAAATTTTATTGTATGACGTTTCAAACCATACAATCCTCAATCCAGTGCAAAAGGGAACCTGAAATAAATCGTGTTTGTTGCTGCTGTTTTCATCACTTGTGGTCTCTTAGCTAAACACAAACACACTTCATTTCGTTTTGTTCTCAAAAGTCCTGCCTGGAGACCACCCCATTGTGTGTCTGAAGCCATCCCCACCATACCTTCAGGGGTTCCAGTGAGGGTCCTGAGAGGTGCCAGCAAGCCAGGCAGCATGCCTTGCAATGGGGCGGCACGGAACTCGGCTGGGATGAACACCAGGGAGGAGTCGAAAGCAATCTCTTCCAGCTCAGCCTGATCGGCGCCCTTGTTCCCGATGGCAAAGGCCATTATGCTGCTTCTCTTCAGTTCCTGGGCGGGCTGGCTGATTTCATCTAGGGACTTACCACCTGTGATCAGCACCAAAAGCTTAGGAATCCCCTCGGCAGCCCGGTAGCCGGCTGAACTCGTGAACAGGTTGTTCCGAACAAAGTCTAGAGCGGAGCCCGTGTACAGGGCCGAGCCGTCCAGGGGCTTCATTTTCCGCACAGCGGTTATGACTTCCCTTTTTGTGGGATGGGTATTGAAATAAAATTCGGGCCTCACAGTGTCTGCGTACTGGGCCACTGCCACCTGGATAAGATCCTGTCCGATTTCCAGCCTCTGGATGACTTTAGCAACGAAGTCTCGGATGGCATTGAAGTTGGCCAGTCCCAGTGCAGATGTGCCATCCACCAGGAAGACTATGTCTCTCTTGTTGACTTCAATGACTGTAGGTGGCAACATTATAAGGCAATTAGAATGGCCTTACCAAGCACAATCAACAATGACTTTCTACAAAGCTAACTCCATTTAAAGGACACCCCCATTTACTGTGGCCAGTGTGACCACAGGGCCGCCCCAAAGGGAATTTGTCCTAACGAACACATAAGTTACAGTTGCCTCCCCACCTGCTGGCTCCCCTTCCACCCTGCCCAGTCAGTACTTTTTACAAAATAGTTGCACAAAACAAATTTAGTTTTAGTAGCCACCTGTTTTGTATGCTGTCACTGAAAATGCAGTAAGTTCTTTTCTGCCACAAATACACAACTTGGCCAGAGTGAAGCCATTGCTTGAATAATTAAAGAAACCACTGATGTCTGCTCAGAGAACCCTTTGCCTCACAGTCTTGATTTCAAAATGCTCATTGTCAAGTGCACAAGCTGAAAGAGCACATCCCTGTTCTTCTCAGTTCTACATTCCATGTCTTCATTTGACAGGTAAAAGAATTACTTAACATAAAACTTATAAAAAGGAAATTAGCATCAAAGTCAGCAAGTGCTGCAAACATTTTTCACTTAAGAGATCTGTGCTTTGAGCAGGCACAGTGGCTCACGCCTGTAATCCCAGCACTTTGGGAAGCCGAGGCAGGTGGATCACCTGAGTTCAGGGGTTCAAGACCAGCCTGGCCAACAAGGGGAAACCCCATCTCTACTAAAAATACAAAAATGAGCTGAGCGTGTGGGTGGACACCTGTAATCCCAGCTACTTGGGAGGATGAGGCACGAGAATCGCCTGAACCTGGGAGAAGGAGGTTCCAGTAAACCGGGATTGCACCACTGCACTCCAGCCTGGGTGACAGAGCGAGACTTTGTCTCAAGAAAAAAAAAAAAAAAAAAAGACCTGTTTTTAAAGGTCCTAAGTAATATATTATGACAATGATAACTTAAAGGCAAACCATAAAACAAAAACATCTCAGTAAGACACTGTCTGACAGTGACTGTGAACTGCCGTATCCACGTGTAGGCACCCCACCCATATTGCAAGAACCATGAACTCTATTAGACCACAACACCTAACCCAGAAACCTGACAGAGCTTCCAAGAAGTAGAGGAACATAAATGATTAAACCTGAGATAGACTGTTTGCAAAAGAGTCCTCCGTTACTATATACCATCAGATAGATTGCATGGCAAATTGATTTTGTAAAAGCAGACAAAGGAAACAAAGTTTGGGATGAAGGTAAGGAAGAACTTTCTAAGAATCAGAGCTACCTTCTAGAACTTATTTTTATTTTTATTTTTATTTTTATTTTAGGACAGAGTCTCACTCTGTCACCCAGGCGGGAGTGCAGTGGCACGATCTCAGCTCACTGCAACCTCCGCTTCCTGGGTTCAAGCGATTCTCCCATCTCAGCCTCCTGAGTAGCTGGGATCACAGGCACGCACCACCATGCCCAGCTAATTTTTGTTTGGTTTGGTTTGGTTTGGTTTGGTAGAAATGGACTTTCACCATGCTGGTCAGGCTGGTCTCAAACTCCTGACCTTGAGTGATCCACCCGCCTCGGCCTCCCAAAGTGCTGGGATTACAAGCGTGAGCCACCACATCAAGCCTAGAACACATTTTTGAAATACAGTTCATTTCTAGTTGTTTGGACCAGAGGCTGGGAGCATGATACCTGGGATGAGAATCGCTGATACATGCCTTAAGAAATCGTTTTAGGACAACAGTGCCTCATCTGGGTGCTCACCTGCAGCATCAAGACGAGGTATATGTTCTAAGAGAAGGGTAACATGTTATGCACCAACGCCCTTAATACCATAACTCAGTTGCCTACTGGTGTTAACAATGTGTGCAGAATATCATTGAACCTTTCCTCGATATTTCATGGTCATTGTTATGAACATTGATTCTGGGCTTTCCTTCCTTCATTTAATTTAGAATATGCTGTCTCTCTGGGCTACCCCTTTGATTTTGACTTAAAATATCTCTGCAGATAAAACTAATGTTTAGATGTCTAGAAGACTTCTTATACCTTTGTACCATTAGAGAGAATATACATATGTATATATATAGATATATACACACACATATATGGAGACACATATAAATTCCATATACACTATACCATGAATCTACCACTCATGTATTTACTATGTGTATCACACATGACAGAAAAATAGACAAATACTCATATAACAATGACCTGAGAAGCTTCTTGCTCCTATACCAACTGGCCCAGATGGTTATATTATTCTTTATAAGTACCAGCAGTGGCACAACTCTTGGGGTGGGAGAAGATAAATATCATACCCTCCCCTCCCAGGCTTTCCCTCCCAACTCCATGTCTTCCCTCCCCCCCCCGTTTTTCCTCCCCCCCACGTTTTCCCTCCCCTCCCACGTTTTCCCTCCCCCACGTTTTCCCTCCCCCCAACGTTTTCCCTCCCCTCCCACGTTTTCCCTCTCCCCCCACATTTTCTCTCCCCACCCCCACGTTTTCCCTCCTCCTACCGCTGCATCACTAAAACTTCTCCCGACGAGCCAGTGGGAAGGACTACCTTCCAGATCTGATGAAACAACTGGCCTAGTCTCCTTGCACCCAACATGGATTCAGCTCTGGGAACCCTGAAATGCACCTCTTGTTCCCAGAGGCTCTGTCGCAGAGTCCCCTTTGACTAGGTAAGAGGTCATTTACGTTTTATTTTTATTCAAGTCGTGGGAGCTCATAACAGATGATATACCTAAAACCATGCTTAGCCAAATACAATAAACACTGAAAAATATTGAGTAACTGGAAGAACAACTGAATTCCTGTGTTTGCTTCGTGACTCTGACGCAAGTCACCTAGCCTTTACAGAATCATTTCATTTCTCTGGGGGCTGCACCATGAATCTCCTCCGACCTGATGATAAAAACCTTGGGATTCTCACAGCTGACCCTTCCGTGAGCCAGGTCAGGGATGCATCTGCACTTCCTTCCACCCGACATAAATATCAACCCAAACACAGCTGTCTTTTCTCTTTCATGTGGGTCTGTGGGGCCTGACTTCACTGCCTTGTTGGGAGATGAACTTGAAGGTCCTGCTACTCCTCGCCAACACGGCACAACCCTCTTCAGCCCTCCTCCCGCGCCTCTCTATGTTGTCCTCCATGCCTCGTCCCTGCGCCTCCATCAGACTCTCCTGACAAAGCCTCCATCAGGCCCGCGGTCTTCCTCATGCATCACCCAAGAAGGGGACATTTCTGGAGAAGACCACACAACCAGGTACCTGCATGTCAGAACTCCAGACCCCCATCAGGAGACCTGTGCCTGCCCGCCATCCTCCCATGCCTCCCTGGGAAGTTGACTGTCCTGTCCTCCAGAATGACTGTCTCATGGCTGTGCTCTCTGCTCAGCCCTCTGCCACTGCCTCCACCATGCCAAGGCCTCCTCATCTGTCTCTGAGAAAATAGAAGCCCTCAGAGGAGAGCCCCGGCTCCCACCCCTAACCCACAGCCTACCTGCCTCTGCCATTGGCTCCCAACCCACAGGCCCTGCTCCCTGTGGCTTCTCATCCCCCTACAGCAGCTGCTTCTCCAGCTTCCACGCATCCAGGAAGCCTGAACCTGGCTCCCTGTCAGGCTCCCTGTCCAGTGTGCTCCAGCTACACTGCTTTCTGACAGTTCTGGGAAGAGACCAAGCACCTTTGTGTTGCAGGGTCACCCCTCCTGCTCTTCCTTCTGCCTGGAGCAGTCTTCCCCTGCTCTCCACATGCTCATCTGCTTGGGTCCCATGCCTTCTCAGGGCCTTCCATCCACCTGATCTAAAATTCTCTTCCCCAGTCTTCCTATCATAGCCCTGTTGAGTGCCCCACTGCAACTTATCATGCTCAGAATATTTTGCCTGGACACTAGTTTATATTATTATCTCTTTCCCCATTATCCTGTAACAGACGAGCAGCCACATCTGTCTCATTAAACAGCACCATGTCTCCAGTGCTTGGCATAGTGTCTGACACATGACAGATAGTCAAGGATATTTGTTGAATATTTACAAGTTAATCACTGATATTAAACATGATGTTTGTAATGAAGGTTGAAACTCTACTTAGCTAGGGAAAAGCTGAAACAAGGGTCATGTTCTACCCATTTTCATTAAAAAGTTGAAACTTCTCCTGGTACAGACATATCTTCATCTGGTGCACCTCCTTTGTCATAAATTCAAGAAATCAAAATCCAGAGAGGTTGCATTTATTTAAGTTTGAAATAAGTTTGACCTGCCCAGGATCACACGACAGGGTCACATAAGACCAAGGACCAGAGACCAGCTTTCCCATCTACAGCCATGTCGCATCCTCGGTGTTTGCAAAACATAGGGAAATGTCTGGGCTTCTATACTTCGGGATGCAAACTAAAAGTATGCAAGCTCAGAGAAACCTTGGCAGGTCATAAATTTTCACTTGACTGTTTTCTTAACTGCCAGAGTCACACAACGGCGCCATGATGGAATGAGCGTGAGCAGCTCCAGGCACCCGGCAGGCAGTCCTGCACGCTGTGTTTCCATTGCTTCTCAATCACCATTTGCACTCAGAACATTATGCTCAAAATTCTAGTCTCCCTATTAGCTCATCTGAAGAATCTGGGCCAATTTTGTGGTCCCATCAAGTGAGAGGAAAAGCTGGAAAACCGTATGCAGCAAAACCTAAGCCACACGGAATTGGCCTTTCAAACTTAAATAAATGCTAGGCATAGGCTTCTCCAGAAGGCAATGCTCACATACACTTTTCTTGCTACATCACCAGATCACAGTTCCAATATACAGATTAAGTAGAGATGCCATTGCCTGAGCTTTCTACCTGCAATTTTTATTACAACAAAAGCCGCGGTTTAAATTCATCTGAAGCAAGTTTGAGATAACTCAGGGTGAATTTTGTAACCCTTGTAAGGAAATGTGGTGATGTTGTCTTTACATAATGCAGCAACTAGAGCTAATGATTAGCAAGGCACTATTAAGTAGATGTCAGTTCCTTAAATAAATAGATAGTGATGTTTTTCATCAAGACTTTAAAATGTTCTACTCTTAATTTCATACAACAGTATAGTCTCCAAAAGGGTTATTTTTAAGTTATTGTCACTCCTTTATCAAAGGAAAACCTCCCTTTATCAATTGTAATTGATACAATGGGTGAAGCAGTATCTTATTACAATATTTATCCTGTAGACCCAGACTTTACTTATAAAGTTAACATATAAGAGCTGTGATAGTGTGTTATTTCACCCAAGAAAATTTAGATGATTTGTTGCAGATGATAATCAGAGTCTTATAGGAGCCTCGGTATCCATTCATCAATTTTCATTGAGCCCATACTCTGGAAGGACAATGAAGAGCAAGGTCTTATATTCAAGGACTGATCTTGTTAGAGCATCCCAGTGTGTAAACAACACCGGAAGTGAGTTGGGTGTTTCTGGAAACTGTTGGGGGCCACTGTGTCCCTAATTTACCAAATGACATCCTATTGGCCTCACCTAGGTAATGAAATTGATAGGTCTGAAAAGTGACTGATGTCTCAGAAAACAGTTCAAAAGGTGGAGGAGGCTATGTATCCTGATGCCCCCACCACACCTCCTATGTTTGTTAAGTGCGTATTTGTTATGTGACTTGGTTGTTTTTGTTTGTTTGTTTGTTTTTTAAACCACTCCAATTGGCTGTTTTGCCAAAGGCCCTCCATTTGAGCCTGTATCCTAATATTGCCACTCAAGAGAATTCCTCCTACACTTGACAAGCACAGGAAAAAAAAAAAAAACAAACTTCATAAATATTCCATCAAGCGATTGCACTGTTATTTCTTACCTTCAGAAGTGTAACTCTCAGCACCTAGCACAAAAGGACTTTGAGGAGACACCCTCACTCCATCTGTGCTTTTGGAAAGACACTGTGAGCACACTTCTAACACTGACTTTTAGAGCCCAGTGCCATGGTCCTGGAGTAACTTTCTCAGAACTGTAATGAGCCCCTCAAGCCCATTTTTAGAAAGACTGGATTATAAGTAGTTTAATAATCTCAAAGCAACAGGTTTGTTGAATTAGCCTTAAAAGCACACTTTCTCAGCAACTCATACTCTCGTAAGAGCTTTCACTCACTCATTGGTCTTTAGTTTTTCCGCACACTGCAACAATCACAAACATGACATCCAGGACCCAGCTCATCAGAGAAGGACTGGACTGTGGGTACTTACAGCTTCTCCTGTGGCGAATCATGCTGGTGCCCACCTTACCTCTACGAAAACCAACACACACAACACCCCACTCCCACACAGATGGTGAGAAGAGGATACATACCTTGTGTGACAATGGTTGGCGGTTTCAAGACAATGTGCCTTTGGGCCACGCCAACAATGTACGGCAGTAATTTCTCCTGGAGGTCCCCAAAGCTATGGAATTCCGGGACAGTAAACACCAAGTTGTCATCGGTAGCTATGTGCTGAAGCTCTGCCCTGGAGGCGGCCTGGGCTCCGAGGCCGAATGAGAACACGCTAGCCTGCTTCAGTGCTACCACCCCGTAGCGAATCTCGTCACTAGAAGGCCCGGCACTTATGAGGACCAGCACCTGGGGAACCCCTTCCTCCACACGGCTGCCCCCTGCCCGGGTGAAGTGATTCTCCACCACGAAATCAAGGGCGAGGCCAATATTGGCCAACTCCCCACCAGCAAACCCGAGGGCTTTCACTGCACCCAGAACCTGGGCCTTGGTGGAGTAGGTGTCCAAGGAGAACATGGTTCTGGGCTCATCGCTAAACTGGACCACCCCCACTCGGATCTGCTGAGTTCCAATTGGGAGTTTCTCAAGGAGATTTACAAGGAAGTCGAGAATGACTGCGAAATTGACACTTCCGGTGTTGTTTGATCCATCAATAAGGAAAATAATATCAGCAGAGTCTTGTGCTTTAAAAGAAAGAAATGCAAAAAATGTGAAAGCATTAGAACAAGTGACCACATGCATTATTCAGTGTTCTGACATGTTTCTTTGGAAACCAATAAGAAACACGAAATATGGGCAAACAAAACACATGTTGATGAAGGAATGTGAAATTCTCTTTCAGTTCTGCATTCTGAATGGATAAGAGGCAACCTCTTAGGAATCATCGTATAAAAAAGGGACATTTATAGCAATTTTTCATTTGTGCTGTCCTCGTAGTTAAATTTCCAAACATCATATTCACTTTTCTGAGGGGAGAATCTTGGGTGCATATTCTAGAAATTTGTTGGGAAATGTAGTTGCATGAATTGTCTGCTACCAAACCTACCGGGGAAAATCAATGAGTAGGTTAAGAAAACTTTAGAGATGATTTCTAATTTTTGGTCATTTCCCCTGCCTTCTCAAATGATTAGAAAAAATTTTTATATAAATCCACAGCTACAAAACAGTCACGATTTGGTGATTCCTCAGCCCAGTATGTTGCTCGATGCCTTAAGCAACTCCTGTTTCTTCTTCTTTTCTTTAAAAGCCAAAATGACCTTGTACATGCAACTTTGTGAATCAGAACTCAAACTACATTTAAAGTTTTCACGTAAAAAACACTTCGGTGAAATTTTTGTGTTTTTTTTTTTTTCTCAAATGATGTTTAGTTGTATAAAACTCAAATGCAGTTCTGGGATCGGGCAGGATGTTTTGTTCATTTATTTTGTCATTGCCTCTATATTCAGTCACCTAATGCAGAACAATGTTAAGTAGAATGATATTAAACCAGTCATGACATAATTATCCAACCTTGCTTTTATGACATCCTAAACTAGTTACCTAGAAGGACTATGAGCATCAAATAAACCCCAATCAGAATTCGCCTGGGGTTACACAAAGGACAGAAAAACAGCTGACCAAGACCTCTTTTCTCCCCCATAATGGCGAACAGAGAATTTCCATCCTGATACTGAGAACAGGGATGTACAACAGCCCTGAGGGAGGAATAGGGATCGAGAAATCTAAAACCCAGGGCCAGAGATTTCACAGCCTTAGTTTGAATGTTTAAATTTGGCTGATTTAAACTCAAGGAAGAGCACAATTATTCTAGTCGATGTTTTTAATAACTTAAGTATGTGTTAGGGACAAGAAGAGATTATGTGTGCGCTTATCTATTTATATTCTGGGATTCCAGAAAGATACACTCAGGGTATCATTTTTAAATGACGGTAATATTACAGGTAAGGCCATTCACTCTGATCTCTGATTTTTCAATGACAGTGAACATTTTATATTTAAAGTTAATGTTTCCTTGTGCCAATAAAATTGTTTTTGTTCTCACTGTAGAAAATGATGCAAAGCTTGTCTCACTTTGGGAGTGAGGAGTTCCCAAATTGAGGAGTTCCGCTCTAGTGAAATTACATTCTTACCCAAGCTCTTCTCATTGTGTGAACTGAAACAGAGATTGCCAGGGTTGGAACTGCTCTCTTCCCTTCCTAATATACATGAAAGTTCCTGACAATATATTTGCAGATTAATTCTTTGCATAGGGAAATATATTAACCGGGCAACATTGCTATCACAATCCTTCTTATAAGATATAATGAGTAGGATAATTGTTGTGCTACAGTAATTAAGATCTTGTGTTTTTAGTGATTGCCACACAAAAGTTTTATATAAGACTGAGCCCTTGATTAGAGCCCAAAGCATTTGCCCCTGTTCAGCCAAAATATACGATTCCTGAAGGATCTTCAAGAGGCTGTGGTGCCAGGGGGTGTGAATTACACAGAAAGCCGTAGAAATGGCCTACATCATTGTATAATACAGAGGCTCCACAAATCCCACAAAATTCCTCAACATTTCCCAGGCTTAAACCAATGACCTCAAAGGACATGGGAGGGTTTGCCACTTCCTCAGCATATCAAAACATTTAAAAGAAGGATTAAATATAATCAATACAGTCAAGTTTTTTAAAATGATCCCTAAGTCACAGGATAACACTATTTCTTCTCTATTTGTAACTTACTTTTGGGTTGAAATTTATAATCGTGCAAGTAAGATAAATGAACCCTGAGGGAAAATCCTTGGACATTCTCTTCTAAAAGACTGAACATCTACAGTGATCGGTCATAGAAACACGTTGGATAATTTGTCATCACTGAATAACAACATTATCCTCTTACACACACAATAATGGGACATACAAGGGCATGCTTTGTTATTCAGGAGAGCTGAAGCCTCAAAGGCACACAGGGGCCATGTGTGCTTGTGTACAGCAAGGCGGACCAATGACTAATGTTAATGTTACGAGGAATCAGATCTATGCACAGTTTGAAAGCTTTAGAGTTGTCTGGTTTTCTGCTTCTAGGCTTTGTGTACCACAGCCTCTATGGTGTTTTCTATGGAAAAGTTTTACAGTGTCCAAGGAAAATTCACAGTTTCCTTCGACATCCCTGGAAACTCTTTTCCTGAACTCACTGGTGTGGGCACAATGCCTTTCTTAGCTCATGTGATGCCTCCTTTCATTAAGAAAAACAAGTTCACATTCTTATTTCCTATGCAAAACACAAAATTGTAGATATATTTTACAAATTTAAAAATTCTTCATCCTTCACAAAGAAAAGAAAGCTGATACCATAATCTTCCCTGTCACCTTTAGCTTTTGTTTAAAAATAAAGATTTTGTATCTCAGGTATATCCATTTTTTTAAAGAATGATAGAGGGATTTTTTAAAACACAACCATTGGTGATTGATTATTTGAGTAGAGTTCATTGACAACTGTGGTGATTGTTCAAATTTTACACATATGTGTGTTTTATAATCAAGAACGCTCTATGGGGAAGTTACCTAGCAGACAGGTAGTAAGAAGAGCAGCCCTAACGAACTGCAATTTCTATAATCCTTCTAACTGCCTTTCCAAAAACTATAAGCAGAGATGTACTGTTCTTCCTAGGATTATTCTTCTATGTTTTTGCCGTGGAACATGCAGTGGGACGTGGTACTAGGAGGAATTGCAGAGTGATGTTAATTAGAAAAGAGACATGAACGGATTAATTTTCTGCCCTGGTGCTGCTAGTGGCTTGGACACTAGAAGACAGAGATGCTTTCTTGGCATAAAAACAAAGGTTTTATCATCTGTGTGGAAACACACGATGTTGGTAGTTTCATTTAACATTCATGATGGTAATCTCATTGTTTGTCCATTACATAATGGTTAAACATAAAGTCAAACTCGGCTATTTTTGTGAGTATGACAAAACGTCAATAAAAGATGTTCCATTTCTCTACTGGTCCCTTTCACTATTTGTTTGTTTGTTTGTTTATTTTAGACAGAGTTTCACTCTTGTCACCCAGGCTGGAGTGCAGTGTTATGATCTTGGCTCACTGCAACCTCCGCCTCCTGGATTCAAGCAATTCTCCTGCCTCAGCCTCCCGAGTAGCTGAGATTACAGGTGCCCACCACCACACCTGGCTATTTTTTGTATTTTCAGTAGAGACGGGGTTTCACCATGTTGGCCAGGCTGGTCTCAAACTCTTGACCTCAGATGATCCACCTGCCTCAGCCTCCCAAAGTGCTGGGATTATAGGCGTGAGCCCCTTTCACTGTTTTTTGATAGGTCTTTGTTATTATCCTTATACTCCAAAATGTGATGGATCAGGGAATTAATGATATTGATACTATGGTAACAAACAGTGCAGTTCATTGTAGATACCCTCTTGTCATTTCCTGGTAACCTGAGTGGTTTGGGGTGCTCTTGGGGACACCCACCTTTTCCTGTCATTTGGCAGGACTGATGCCTGTGTGGTAATGCCAGGGGGGAGGCCTGTCATTTGGAAGCAGGGAACACTTTTCAGTGTTTGAACTGCCTCTCACTCCTTCCTATTGAGAAGTAGACCCACTGGGTAAGGGCATCAGCACTGCCAGCCCCGTTAAAGCTGAAATCAGGGGTAACCACTGGGAAAACCATTTTATGAACAAACTGCTGCAACACCCTGGGGCTGGCTAGTTCTGAAACCCTCTTCTTCACCAAGCTCTGCCTTCCCAAGACAGCTGGTTCCTTTCTGCTGACGTCGGGTCATCTCTCTTCAGCTCCTGCTGTCTGAATCCTTGTTATGAAAAACTGACCTCTGGTACTGCTTCTCTACAACTGCTCCATTATCCTGATTGCAATCTTGCAGCTCTTCTGCTGTCCCTCCCATGTGGTCCTGTAGAGTGATGTGTGCCTCCAAGCCTCAACTCTCTCTTTCCTGCCCCACCATCCCTGTGTATTCACAAGAGACTGACTCTCCATCAGTCACCTGACCTCCTACCTCCTGTCTCAATGGCTGTCTCGGTGGTAACCATTTTTAAAAGTACAGGAGAAAAGTCTGTTCATAAATCTTGCTTCCTATGATCAGTTCCCCTATGCCATGTGGTTGCCCACTCATTCTTTTTTGATTCAAAGAATTATTCACTTCCTCATGCCTACTAAATACACAGAAGAGTCTCTAACCTTCCTACGTGATTTAGTTACATCATGTTCAGCCTGCATCCACACTGCAGGTTCTGTGGTCATCTCCAGACTTTGAGGACTGTATGGACAACGCTTGTGAGCACCAGCCTCTCTGGTTTCTGCAGTAGCTGGCTGTCTACAGTTCCTACACATCCGAGGACTACACTGAGCACCACTGGAAACTCCTCCAGCCCTGAGATTGGCCCTTGGAGGTCTCCCTATCTACACACCAGCAGTGTCTCTGACTTGCATACTCAGCTGTCTCCAGGGCTCTCCTTCCAAGCCCTGGCCTCTCACCCTCTGGCTCTTCAGAGGTCTCCTGGCCCATTCTAGTTCTCATTAGCTCCCCACACTGCCAGGACACCATGGTAGGCTATTTTAGGAATTTACTAGCCACCACTCTGGATTTCCTTATTGAGAAAATTTTCTTCTGTCCTCTCTATTGTTCCCTTTTTGCAAGTCCCAGTTCTGGGAACCCTTTTGATCCTGGGAGTGCCTGAGACATCTGCAGAAAGGCAGGGATCCACACTAATGGAGACGCCCACTGACTCATAATCTCTGATAGCAACTGGACACCACTGCAAATCAGCAGTTGCTTCCTGAATGTTTTGTGACCCCTCTTCACATCCCTATAGCAGCTAATCAAAAATAACTTCAATCCCTCCAAGACCCCAAGCCCCACTGCTCCCCTCCTTTATTGAGATGATGGATGTCAACTCAGCTTGAACTCTCTCTCAATGTGCCTCTTTTCCTCCTGAATATCTTGGAAATACAGCCCCTTTTCTCATCCCTTCCCTCCATCTCAGAGAACATGTGTGTCTCCTTTCTGGAGCCCAACTCTCCCCTTGGATTCCTCTCTCATTTCCTGCTCATTCCACCCAGAATTCTCTGCTACCAGCTATCAAATGGCTGCATGGACTGATTTTCTAACAAAGGGGAGGGCCCTCTGCTTTGTCCATCACTAGTGAGTAAACTCTAAGCACTCATCACAGTTGCTGTGATATGGTACAGTTTGAAATTTTACTTGTCAAATTCCTTCCCACTGGCCATTTAGGCACTTAGCCCTGGAAGGAGAGCTAATGGACTTAACTGGTTAAATAACTTGTCGGCCAATTGTCTCTGTACATGCAACAGCACATGACACATCAATGCAATGTCCACGTGCTCTCAATACTTCCAGAGTGGCTCTCATCAATGCCATTAGAATTAGAAGGGTCGCTGTGGGCACAGCCATGATTACCACATGGAGGACAAGTAAGACGACCAGACCCACAGCCCAAATGCACAGCCTCCAGCTCTGGCTGTCACTAATCATCCAGGACTCAATTCCTTCCAAATTGATCTAGACTGGATCATAGCTGAGGTTTCTTGCAATTCCGATTCTACCAACACTTTTAAATTAACTCCATGGAGTAGAAGAGAGGAGCTCTCTGCTAGTCCACTGGACACAAAAACAGATGCCCTCGCTCCCCTCTCAGTTCATGCACTGTCCAACAGGGAACTTTCCTTAAATGAAACAGATCCCAACACCAGATACAGGGGTTTGATCAGATGCACATCTCACCACTCTGAGGCTTTCTTTTCTAAGGAAGGCAGAGTGCTTTGTGGGATCATGATATTAGAATGTGGGTTTTTTTAGAGTGAAAATATTAGTTGTTTAAAAAAAGACTCTTCTTGTACGTAGGTGAATGCCCTACTTGGGGAGAAGACTACGGAAGAATATTCCAAATTAAACCTTTGTTTTTAAACCTGTGAACATTCATCTCTTCCCTGGCCCGCGCGCCATCCAAGCTGTTGCTTTAAGGCCAGCAGTTGCCAAGCTCATCTCCCAAGAACAGCAGGGCACGGCATAGCTTGGTGGCATTGCCATTACCTGTGATGTCTTTAAGGGTTTCCGTGTCCCCAGCCCTTTCTGGACTCACAGATGAATGCACATAGGACACTAAGTTTCCTACTATGTCATGAAGTGAGGTAAAATTCTCTAGGTTGAACACATGCATATTGACTGGTTCACTTGCTATTTCTTTTAATGCTCCTTCATCTGCATCCTCAACTCCAATTGCAAACACGTTAACATCAGCAGACTTAAGTTCCGCTGAGGGCAGAGCAAGGCCGTGCTTCGAGTGTCCATCAGTTAACACTACGATAACCTGAGGGACTCCGTCACCGGCCCGGCTTCCAGCAGCCTTGGTGAGGTGGCTTTGCATTACGTATTCTAATCCTTTTCCAGTCTGATTGGTTCCCCCAATATAAGACATGTTGGAAATATGAGAAAGGACTTCTTGTTTAGTACGATACGTATTTAACAGGAACTCGGTATGTGGGTTTCCGTTGAACTGGACCAGAGCAAAATGGAAATCATTTTCTCCCACAGCTAAGGATTTTACAACATCATATAGAAACTCTCGAACAAGTTGGAAATGTTCCTCTCCAATGGTCCAAGAGGAATCCACTAGAAATATTATATCAGCAGCGGCACCATTTTTGACATCTTTAAAAAAAGACATTGGTTTAGATTTTTCTACTATGTAAGCAATTACTTCCTATCAGTGCAAAGCCTTCCTAAAAAAATTTGGTTTACACTATATTTTAACTAAACACTTCACACCTCACTGGTAATACAGGAAGGTAGACTCACTTACCTGGGAACCAGGGACCTGGACCCATGCACTCAATAGCTGCTGGTGCCCAGTCACTAGCCCAAGTTCCATACTCAGAGACCACCATGAATGGGCCAGTGGCATGCTCCAGATTGAGGAAACAATTTCCTGGGCTGTCTTTAACTCAAACATGATTCCCTGTGGCAGTTTGAGCCCCAAGACCCACCTGATTAAACCAGAAGGAAGTCTTATCACAGACAACCAACCATCATTTTATAAATTCATTCTTTAGTTTGGAATATGAAACTGGGACTTGACAAAAAGAAAAAGTAAAAATTGCTATTTTCCATTCACTAACCCCCAATGCTTTGGGTAATTTGCATGAAAAATAAATATAATAAATACATGTTCTTTAAGAGAGGAGGACCTGTGTAAATGTAGAGAAGGGAAAAGACTTATTTTTTCCAGATTTTTGAGCAGGAACAAAAGGTATTCTAATTAGTTACTGTATATTTTTCAGAGCCAGAAAAGTCTTCATAGATGTCAAACATTATCTATCTCGTTTCCAGATGAACCCAGTTCTCCCTCAAGGGTAGGAGCTCAGGGTATCAGGCTGTCAGTGGCCCGCCCCAGGAGGTGCCCTTCTGCAGCTGTGAGCCAGGCTTGCTCCTGGACTCTGCTACTTACCTCGGGCTGACCTGATGCCCCAACCCACGTTCTTCTTCCATTGAAGTGACACTAGACTTCCCCCCATCTAAGAGCAACCTGGCCTGCAGGAGGAATCCCTCAGAGGCCCAGCTCTCTGGGTCAGGGAGAGGGAGACCCACCTCAGTCCTTTCCAGCTTGCAATGCATGAAGCATTTCCCACTTTTCTAAAACCCTGAAATCAAATTCCTAATGGAGTTAATTAGAATCCGTGTTTTTAATTCGTTTCGGGAAACAGAAATCTTAAAGATCCAACGATCCTAGATGAAAATGCCTTTCTGCATGTGGAGTTAGAGAGAGAGGGTGATCTTTGTTTTTTTCAGGGAAAATAGTTTTTACTTTCAATCATTGACTTCTGCCTACTTTATGTGCTCAGAGACCAGCCAATGCCAGAAATGTGGAAAGTCCCTTCAGGTGGTAAAACATTTGAGATACAAACTTTCCGTTCACATCCAATGTAAAAACAAATCATTTTCAAGCCAATTCCAAAATACCAAACCCAAATTTTAATAAAAATAGGTCATCTCTCACTGGATAAAGAGTATCTGAAAAGGTCTGTAAACCCTATAACTATCCTATCTGACTCTCCTATAATAAATGGCTTAGCTGCCTTAAAAACATATTTAAGCTCCATGTCAGTGCATGATGCCTAAGATCTAAAATCAAAGAACGCTATTTCTTTTTACAAAATCAGGGACGTTTCTGGCTCTTACCTGCTTGCTGCTGCTGGGCATGAGTTGTGGGAAAGCCTGAGAGAAAGAGGCAAAAGACGGCCACTAAGGGCAAGTGCCGATGTTTCCTCATTTTGAATTTGTCTAAGCACCAGATATGAACCTAAAAGAGAAAATAGGGCAAAGGGAATGATCAGTTTTTGAATCTCATTATGCAAAACCCATCAAAATGCCATGCTTTCCATGTCTCTTTTTAGACTTCCAAGAGGACTTTGTATCTGATTCATTCTTTGAACCAGCAGCAAAAGGATGGACGATAAATAGATAGATGATCGATAGATAGATAGATAGATAGATAGATAGATAGATAGACAAAAATAGATATAGATACATACACGTGCACATATATGCATATATAGAAGGAAAGAAGGAAGGAAGGAAGGAAGGAAGGAAGGAAGGAAGAAGAAGAAGAAGGAAGGAAGGAAGGAAGGAAGGAAGGAAGGAAAGAAGGAAGGAAGAAAGGAAGGAGGAGGGAGGGAGGGAAGGAAGGAAAAGGAAAAGGAAAAGGAAGGAAAGGGAGAAGAGAAGAAAGGAAGGAATGAAGGAAAGAAAGAAGGAGGGAAGGAAGGAAGAAGGAAGAAAGAAGGAAGGAAGGAAGGAAGGAAAGAAATGGAAGAAGAGGAAAGAAAAGAAAGAAAGAAAGGAAAGAAAGAAAGAAAGAAAGAAAGAAAGAAAGAAAGAAAGAGGAGGGAGGAAGGAGAAAAGGAAGGAAGGAAGGAAAAAAAGAAAGAAAGAGAGGAGGGATGGTGGGAGGGAGGTAAAGAATAGGTAAATGAGAAGTGAATAGTCAGAGCTCTCTGTCTAAGGTGACCTCAGATCTCTTCTTGTTAGCAGAATATAGATCACATGTAATGACACTGCTCATTGTCCTCTCTGGACATTCTTAAACATAGTTCAAAGAACACAATTACATTTTTAGAAAGTAGGCATTCCATAGTAGTTTCTCCACAATCTGAAAATATTCTCTTTCTTTTTCAAATTACAAATGAATGAAAATTTTATCCATTATGAAAGATAGTTTTGATTAAACATACAAATGAGAATTTTTGAATCCAGTGACTATTACTTTGGCCACAGCTAAAAGCTATGCAATTAAACCTTTTTTTCCACCCAAAGTGATGTGGGCAGCAATTTGGACATAGCATATTCCTAAGCAAAGAGCAGAATGGAAATGGGTCAGGAGTAAAGGCACTCATAGGCACAAAAGGTGTCAGGTTTTGACACCCAGCTTAAGTTTGTAAGTCGTGTTTAAAAGAACCTCAGAGGAAAGCTTCAGTTTATAGAGAGAACGGGCTTTGCCCAAATCACACCAAATGCAACCCAACCACACAGCTGGGACCACGTCAAGCCTTGTCCATATTCTCTATTAATATTTAGCACTTTTCCTCCACAGAAAATCTGCCATATGCCAACCTCCAATCTCACAATGGAATGAGCCCAGGGTGATTTAATTAGTAAGACTGTGAAGGCAGACCTGGAGGCTAACTGCTCTGTTGCACAGTCTCCCACACCCACGGGCCTCTGGGGGCTGCACACATGATGCCCCACCAGCCAAGTTTATGTTGACATGAGCTCAGTAGGTGCGTTATCAGACCTTTCCCCTGCCAACACCTTCTCTTCCTACCACAAGATTTTGTGACAGCCTCTTCACTCTCCAATCTCCAATCTAAGAGATCAGCTTGGGGGCTGGGGTCTCCCTTAAGACCCCTCCAGAGAGCTACCCTAGGTCTTTCTGTCTAGGCTGAAGTCCCCTTGCCAAGACAGCACCTTTTTTCTCCTCTCCTTGATGCAGGATTCTGGTTTCCCTTAACTTTTCCTTAGACCACAGCCAGGGCTGCCCACAGGACCCTGTGCTCTGAAGGGCCCCACGCTCAGTTTGATGCTTTGATGTTGCTATCTTGGAATTGTTAAAACATTTGAACAAGAAGCTCATTTTCATTTTGCAATGATGTGCATGTCAGTGACTCTTCTTACCCAGACTGGCCAGGGGTTCCCCAGTTAGGAGCTCTCTGGTCAGGGGTTCCCTTTGCAGAGGTTTGGGTAAGAGTACTGGGGAACAAGGACATTGGCAACACAAGTAGGCTAGGATGTTATCAAACCACCGTTTTGGGTGCCATGTTATCAAAAGTTATTCAGCATCTACTATGCGATAATTGCAGTTTTTCATAATTTTTCATAATGTGTCTTATTTATCTTTACATTATCCTTAGAGGTAGATGCTGGTCCTCATGCTTACAGGAAAAAATGGGAGTGCAGAGAATAAGTGGCCAAGGTGCACAACTATTCAAAGACACCTTGGTGCTCAATAGCACCTGCCACACTGAGGTTCATAAGATGAGAGGATAAGAAGAACATTTTTATTCCTCCATGAAAACTCCATGATTCCATAGCAACTTTTCAATCAAGTTCACCAGCCTGAATTTGGGCTTTTTAGGAATCAGAAAAGGAGCCAGTGATATTGGGGAAAGATAAGGTGCTTGGAATCAGATAAATCTGGATCCTGGATCCACCACACCCTACCTCAGGCAGGTGGTATACTTGCTCAAAGCCTCCATTTCCTCCTCTACAACAAAGAGCAATGACAGCCATGCCTCTCTTCCAGCCTTCTGTGAAGAGCATGTGGCAGGCTGTTCAGTAAATGCCTGACGCAGAATGGATGGCAAGTGAACTCTACCTACCATTCTCCAACAACTTAGGTTTCATCAGCATTTTCCAAAGCACATTCCATGGAACACCCATTCCATTAGATGTTCTAAGGGGTAAAACAGGCGTTCCACGAGCAACACAGTTTGGAAAGTGCTGAATACCAAGCTTCCTTCTGGAACAGTTACAATATACAGTAATGTATAGCAGTCCCGAAAAATAAAGAAACCTGCTGTACTTGATTTAACCCAGAATTCCCCAAACATATTCCATCAACTATTCCTCTCCATGCATCTAATTTTGCTAAGTTTTTACTCCTCTGAAGCAGCAACCAAAGGCATCTCCACCTGCGCAGGCCTCCACTGAGCCCAGGTCACTGGGCTTGCAAATATCTGTTCTCTCGGACTCCGTTAACTGTAAGTGGGACCCATGTGCCTTGATGGCGGAGCTCGCCGCCTGCCTGTCACCAGGTGAGAGAATTAGAATGGGTAGACAATTGACGTTTCCCCAGAGAAGCCCAGGGGAAGGACCAGACTCAATCTCATTATCAGCATGAACTTTCATGACACTAGTTAATATTGTCATTTTTTCTTACACTGAGTTTCAGGAAGTACTATTTGATATTGGAAATGATACAGTGTAGAGTACAGTTAAATTAGAAATTCCATTTGATTTAAGAAACTGAAATACACATAATCTAGGGAGATTGAGTTATCATCATCATTTCACTGTTAGGGTTTAAAGGTTAAAAAGAAGTCTGTTTCACAGATTACAGCATGTAAAGGCATTCAGCATCAGTGTGAATGAAAATCAAAAACATCTTTTTGGTTATCAAGTATATGTCAGATTTTGAAATGTGACTTTTTTCATCTTATAATTCTAAAACCCCAAATGCTTCTAAATTGGTTTTATATCCCCTGCATCAGGAATAATTTGACAATTCCCTGAAGAAAGCAAGGGGAAATGAGAGCAAATCAGGCACGTGAAACTGTTCATACAAGACTTTGGAAAGACTGACGAGACTCCATGAGATCTGTAAGAAGTGAGGACAATAACACACCAAGAAACTGGATAAACTAGAAAAAAAAATAGATATTTGCTTGAAATATATAATCCACCAAGACTGAATCATGAAGCAATAAAAAAAATTCTGAACAGACTTAAAACTAGTACAGGGTTGAATCAGTAATCAAAAACCTTCCACAAAAAAAAAAAAAGAAAGAAAGAAAAAGAAAAAAGCCCAGGACCAGATGTCACTCTTGGAAAATTCTACCAAACACTTAATGAAGAATTAACACTAATCCTTCTCAAACTTTTCTCCAAAAAATTAAAGAGGAAGGAACACTTCCAAACACATTTTTATAAGGCCAGTATTATCCTGAAACCAAAATCAAAGACATGACAAGAAAAGAAAAATACAGATCAATATCCCTGTTGAACACTGATGCAAGAATTCTCAGCAAAATACCAGCTGACCAAATCAACAGCACATTAAAAGGATTATACGCTATAACCAAGTGGAATTTAATTCTAGAATGCAAGGATGTTTCAAAGTTTGAAAACCAATCAATGTGATACGCCACATTAACAGAATGAAAGGGGAAAATATTATCATCTCAATTAATGCAGAAAACGCTTCGGACAAAATTCAACACTCTTTCATGATTTGAAATAAAAACACTCAACAAACTAGAAATAGAAGAAAATGACTTTAATACCGTAAAGAACATATATTAAACACACACAGCTAGCATCACACTCAATGGTGAAAAACCGAAAGCTGTCCCTCTCAGAGCAGGAAAAAGGCAAGTACGATCTCTCTTACTACTCCTATTTAACATAGTACTGGAAGTCCTTACCAGAGCAATCAGGCAAGAAAAATAAATAAAATGCATCCAAATTGGAAGGAAGAAGTATAATTAACTCTGTTCACAGATGACATGATCTTAAATGTATGAAATCCTAAATACTCCAGATATTTTTTAAAAACTATTAGGACTAATAAATGAACTCAGCACAGTTGCAGGATATAAAATCAATAAACAAAAATCATTTGCATTTCTAGTCACTAACAATGAACTATCCAAAAAGGAGATTAATAAAACAATCACATTTATAACACCATGAAAAATAATCAAATACTCAGAAATAAACTTAATGAAGGAAGCAAAAACCTGTGCACTGAAAACTATAAAACACTGTTGAAAAAAATTAATAGAGACACAAACAAATGGAAAAGCATCCCATGTTCATGGATTTGAAGACTTAATATTGTTAAAATGTTCATACTACCCAAGACAATCTACAAATTCAGTGCAATATCTATCAAAATCCCAATGGCATCTTTTGCAGAAATAGAAAAACAATGCTAAAATTCATATGGACTCTCAAAGGACCCTAAATAGCCAAAGCAATAATGAGGGGGTGGAAAATAGCAAAGCTTGAGACCTCACACTTACAATTTCAAAAGATATTACAAAATGACAGTAATGAAGACAACATGATGCTGACTTAAAGACAGACATATGAACCAATGGAACAGAATAGAGAGCCCAGAAATAAAACCTCATATATATGATCTTTGAGCTTCAATAAAGCCACACAATGGGGAAAGGATAGACTCCATTGTATAAATGTTCCTCAGAAAACTAAAAACACAATTACCATATAATTCGCCTATCCCACTTTTGGGTATATCCAAAAGAAGTGAAAACAGGATCTCAAAGATATATTTGCACACCCATGTTCATTTCAGCATTATTTGTAACATCCAAAAGGTGGAAATAACTTAATGTCCATCAATAGATGAGATGAATAAAGAAATTAATTTATTTCCACAGTATTTTATAGTTTTTAGTGCACAGGTTTTTTTCTTCCTTGGTTAAGTGTGTGTGTGTGTGTGTGTGTGTGTGTGTGTGTATATGTGTGTATATATACACACACAATGGAATTTTTGCAATTATGAAATTGATTATAGATTCCCAAGTCTGCTTTATCACAAACAAAGAGTATTCCAGGATTGTGAAGTTCAGCCAACTCTGAGATAGAGTATGGCAAAATGCCTGTCTGTATCATTGTAGGTGTGTAATAAATATTTGTTAAATTCATTAACTGCTACTCCTACAACTCTCCTAGGACTTTGCACTGTTATTACACCACTTATGCTGTAATTTTCTTTATTTCTTTTTCTTTTCTTTTTTTTTTTTTTTTTTGAGACAGAGTCTCACTCTGTCACCCAGACTGGAGAGCAGTGGCATGATCACAGCTCACTGCAGCCTCAACCTCCCAGGCCCAAGCAATCCTTCCTTCTGAGCCTCCTGAGTAAATGGGACTACAGGCACACACCACCACACCCAGCTGTAGTATTGTTAGTAGAGACAGGATTGTATTTTTAGTAGAGACAGGATTTTGCCATGTCTCCCAGGCTGGTCTTGAACTCCTGGGCTCAAGAGATCCTTCCACCTTAGCCTTCCTAAGTGCTGGGATTACAGGCATGAGCCACATGCATAGCCTACTGTATTATACTAAGTCTTATACATGCCACATACAAGGAATATTAGTCAGCCTTATAAAAGAAGGAAATCCTTTTATCTACTACAACATGGATGAATCTTGAGGATATTACACTGAGTGAAACAAGTCAGTCACTAAAAGACAAATACATTACAGTATAATTCCATTTATGTAAAAGTATTTAAAGTAGCCAAAGTCTTAGAAAAAGAACTTAGAATGGTGTTGGCCAGGGGCTGTGAGCAGGGGGGCAGTTGTAGTTACTGTTTCATAGGTATAGAGCTTCTGTTTTGCAAGATCAAAAAGTTGTAGATATCTGTTGTACCACAAGGTGCATATAGTTAACACTGCTGTACTGTACACTTAAATATAGTCAAGATAGTAAGTTTCAGGTTATAAGGTTTTTACCACAATTAAAATAGAAATGAGGACAGGAAATATCATTTGCCAGGTTTTAAAAGCATGGGTAACTACCCCTAAAATGTAGCCATCAATTTAACAGGAATGATGTAAGTGCAGCCTCTCTTTTTTGAGGTGTGATAGAGTTTAAGAGCTAAGAGGAGAAAAGAACACAACTAAACATCCTAAAGTGTGTCTACACGCCGCTGTATTCAAATAACACAATGTTTGCCCTTAGTTCTAGATAAGATTTGGAAAGAAAAGAAGAAAAGAATATATGTCATGCAAAATGTTAGGGTTTGGCAAAGAAGATCAGAGTCTCATGAAAGTGGGAAAGAATCTAATATGAACATTCAGACCTGGTGCAAACATGGCTTCTGCCCTGACTAGTATCCTCTGAGCTTTGGAATCGGCTCCACCCAAGGCCTGAGCTTTTGTATCTCTATCTTAACCTTCCTCTCTCCACAGGTGCCCCCATGGGCTCTGCAAGTCTTTATGGTTGTCTGTTGTGTCGCACAGGAAATCCATTTTCCCCATATAACTAATGAAATCAGGGATGAGGATAATCTAATGTTCTCAGCCTTGCCATCTGAAGTTTGATAGCAGAGGAGAGTCTGTCTGGCTGATGAGTGATGTAACTTTGCCATGAATGGAGCAGCGGACTAGTGTCCAGATGGACCACTTAGCAAAAGTAGAGGGAGAGCCACAGAGAGTTATTGAGACTGCCAGTCAAGGACAGGAGCTAAGTGGGTGCAAAGGAAACCTGAAGCTCAGTGCCATGGATTTGCCATGAAATTCCTCCTGCCTGAGGTCAGGCCCAGAGGGAGAAGCTGGAGTCCAAATCATGTGGCCCAGCTATGAGGAAGATGGAACACAGTGTGGGCCCTAAGCCTGACCCGCCAAAAATTGGTGAGATGGAGACAGATGAAGCCATAAACAAGGGAATGAACACCAGGACCCATGTGGCTTTGGATTTCCAAAAAAAAAAAAAAATCAACAAAAAGTACCACCTGTGATGAAACAAATCTACCCTGTGATTCAGACTCTGAGAACTTGAAGGCATGATCTCAGCAGCTAAAACAGAACCACCTGTCAATACAGTGGTCTCTTGGAAATGTATCAACAGTGAGAAAGGAATGCTGTTCTAATGATGCTCAGGAGGCCAGCCATCAACAGAACACATTTCTTTCTGCAACAAAGTGACAGCAATGATTGGTGATAAAGGCAGCATTGCAAAAGCTCAGCCTGATTTTTTTGCCTTGCAATGGTCACTGTCTTTTGGACATGGATATATGTTAACACAATGTAGAAGAGCAGTCTCCAGTGCTTATGCTGTGGTTTGACAATGCTCCCAAGTTTTAGCATAGTCCCAGCACAGCAGGGCTCAAGGACCCCTGACAAGCTGGACTGCCCGTTCTCCTCCCTCCACTTAGGATGACCCTACCCCCACTGTGCTACAGCCCCATCTTTGCCCCTTCACTCTCTAGGAATCCCTCAAGCCCATGCAACCCTGGGAACTTTCCAGACCTTTCCACCAAGCTCTACCTTTCTTCCCTACAGTCTGTTAGACTCATTCCCAAGTGTTTCTTAAAAAAAAAAAAAAAAATTGCAATATCTAATTTTTTGTATGACCTCAATTAAATAATGATATACACTTTAGAATAATATAAAAGTACATTTCATATGTGCTATTCTTGATTCTTTCTATCAAACTTGAGAGTCAATTTTTGTTAGCAAAGGTATAAACTTACTGCTAGATTCTTTCCAGGAAAATGGCCTGTTCTTTCCAAAACAAACTGTATTATTATAATTGGTCTAGATCAATATTTTAATATGGGATCAACAGATTCAAAGAGTCTATGATCCTCCCACGGTTGAGTGCAAAATTGCATCTGTGGATGAGGGTTTTTCTGGGGATAAGGTCCATGTTTGTATGTGATTCTAAAAGGCAGTTGTGCCACTCCTCACACCCCAAAGTTTAAGCATCACTGCTTCAATTAAAAATTTTAATGCAAATCTTCAGGAAGATCCAGTTCAATTATTTTAAATGTTTAATCTATGTTCAAGAGGCATCATTTTAAGCGGTAAGCTTGTTTGTGAATGAGAACACAAGAGAAGCTCTTTGTAAAGCATTCGGCTTTGTAATCCAGGTGGAGAAAATAGGACATGTGATAAGATGAGAGCTGTCCCCTCACTGCTGAGTCTGGGATGGGAAGACTCCTCTGCAAGGAGCATGGACAAAGAGCACAAATGAATTATGCCTTGAGGAGGTTTTGCTAATAGTTTTCTTCACCATTCCCATCCCTCACACAGTGAACACCTTTGAATCCACTGTTTCTGTCACATATAAAGCATTGAGTGGGCTCACTCTGGAGCAATTCCAAAACTACCTTTCTCATCTTCCAGAGTGCTCAATACAATCTAAATAGTTACAAAATAAAATCTGGGAAGTCTTTCTAAGACATCACTCACTTACTTAAACAATTCTGTGGGTAAAATAAACCTTCAGTTCATTGAAAATCATATGTCAAGATTTTTATTTTCAAGATATGAATCTTTAGAAGAGTAACCCCCTCAATGGAGATACTTCCCATTGGAACACAAAGTAATGGGACAAATACACTGTGCACAGGAATTATTTTATCCAGAATATATCCAGATATTGAGGGAAGAGGAGGGGAGGGAAGAGAAGGAAAGAAGCCCTTCCAGTTCTGAAAGGGACAGGAGATGATGCCTGTAGGACAATGCGTTAACCAGGCTCTACTGATGACTCAGAACTCATGTGGTTCAGCTGAGCTGAATTCCCAGGTGGGAAAAACGCCTTTGGCCCCACACACTGTCCTGCCATCATGCGGGAAGCAGGTCTTGTGGCTCGTGGGCTCCTAGCCCAGCTGTTGAATATTTGCTGATATTTTCATTTGCAATTAACTCTCTTCTATTGTTTATCATGTCCTGGAGTCTCCATTTATAAAAAACGAAATTCCCTGGCAGCAAATTTTGGAGAGCTTTTTCATTTAGATTATTAAAAGATGTCAAACACCGTCTCCCCAAATGACCACCCGCCCACTTCAACGAGGAGGAATGAGGCAGCCGTCCCCGCTCATTGGCCGACACCACCCTCCCCGAGGAAGGAGAGAGGAGAGCGCTAGTAACGCTTCCTGGGCTTCTGTCTTGTGGGTGGGACTTCACATCCTCCTCCCCACTGCCCAGTGGCTGATTTCCCTCCATTTTAGGGCTGAGAAATTGAAACCCCAGCAAGTCAAAGTGATTGTTCAAAGCTACCTAGATAAAACAAGGTAGAACCAGAAACTTAACCCACGTTAGCATTTCCAAAGCTCGTGGGAAGAACCCCAGGAAACCCTAGAGGCTGTGCCAGATTTGACCCAGATCTCAAGGAAACTCCCCATGTCTTTTGGGGAAGAAATAGACTTCCTTGGTGGTGACACACCACAGATTCTATGTCAATAGAATTCGGCTGTCTGCTATCATTCTTTCAAATATGAAAAAAAGACTCAGAATTGGCTGCTTGAGACCTTGGGCTGGAAGGGTCTGTTCCTTCATCCTAGATTCCGTGTCCTAAAGGCAACAGGTTCAATAACAGACATTCATCACATTTTCATTCTCATCTTTCTGTTTAGGATTATTCATCTTTATGTTTACTCTGCCTCATTCTAAAAGGATTCGAGGTGCCTTTTCCCGTCTAGTTTCTATCCCTTTGAAATTTAAAAGGATACCTTTCATTACAAAGGTTGCCCTACATGGCCCTTCAACCTGAAATCATATTCAATCATATTCCAACGAATATGATTTCCCAAGCTATTTTGCAATTCTGAAAATTAGTTTTCATTCAGCCTACTCAAAACCTTTTTCATTTTCCATGTCTGGAAATCTTTTTTAAGAAAGAGACGCACACATGCACACAAGGAAATAATTTTAAAACAAAGACTCAAATAAATCCAGAGCTCCCATTTTGAAGCCATTTATTTGGTTTTCTCCAAGCACTGCTTTTTAAAATCAGTCTGTCCCTCCTATCAAGTTCTGGGACTTCTGTTAGTTCCTAATTGTCCTGTTTAAAATGGGAGCACTGGAAATAGTCAAAGACCACAGTGGGAGAGCCGTGCACACTGACTGTGAAATAAAAAGTCAAATTTCAGTAAATTCGAGGCACTCATCCACCCTTGCCTTTGCCACACCTGTTCCTAGACTGTGAGAAGGAGCGCCCATTTCTTTCTCTTTTTCTCACTCTTTCTTGTTTTGCCTGAATCCTGGGAAAGGAGTCCCCATTCTTTACCTCAGGGAGGAAGCTAAGAAAGAATTTATTAAGTCCTGCAGTTAGGGTAGGAGGAGAGTAGAATTTAATACGCTGTTGCTGTTTGAAAGACCCAAAGGAGAATCCTCAAAAGTAAATGTTTTGGAACAGCTCCAAGAAATACATCAAATTTTGGTTTTTTCCTGTTTATTTAACAACTTGGATTTCATATTTTTTACTTTTTTTTTCTTTTTTTTTTTTTTTTTTCTTTTTTTGAGACAGAATATAGGTCTGTTGTCCAGGTTGGAATACAGTGGCACGATCAGAGCTTCCTGCAGCCTCAGCTTCCTGAGATCAAGCAATCCTCCCACCTCAGCCTCCCAAGTAGCTGGGACTACAGGTGTGCGCCACCATGCCTGGCTAACGATTTTTTGAATTTCGGTAGAAACAAGGTCTCGCTATATTGCCCAGGCGGGTCTCAAACTCTTGGGCTCAAGGGATCCTCCTGTCCCAGCTTCCCAAAGTGCTGGGATTACAGGCACGAGCCACCACACCTGGCCTTCAAATTTCTATTCTATGGAAATACTCTAGAACAGTAATCTGTTTGACTCAAACTGAATGTGTGTCCTGTGATAGCAACATTTTAAAACTCTTCTCATCAGGCAGGGTAACTAGACCTCCTTTGTCACCTACTGGGGTATTTTCGTCACCTACTGTGGTCCTTGTTAGATATGGAGTAGCCAATTTGAGATCTTCGGCTCTTCCCGGTAAAATCTAACAAAGCAACACCTGTCCTGCAACTCGTGGATTATAACAAAGCAATGCAGAAAGAGAGGGCCCGGACATCCCCTAGCAATGCCCCCACTCTGTGAACGAGAGCACCTGTAAGAACATGCCGACCTCCGGCCAGGCTTAGGCCAAGCTCCTCAGAGGTAGGTCTCCTTCCCTTACAAAGGCAATTAAGAAACTCCAGATTAATTGCCCAGATATTTGAAAAAATTATTTTAAAACATATTCCTAGCATTCAAGATAATAACCATGAAGCAGAAAGTTCCATATCTGGTGTGATTTGAAAAGCTAGACACCACCAGGCAAATGTAAAACACATTCCACATTCTGAAATATATGGCAGCCAGACGAGATTTTGTCTGCGCTTACACTGCTAATTATAAACATCAGGCAGAGACTAGTTCCATTTCAACGTTAAAGAAGAGGGTGCGTTAGAAAATGCTTCAAGAAATATTGCACAAATGCCCACTCCATTCCAACCCCTTGCCACATGACGCTGCTGGATCCAAATTGGAGCTTGGCACTTATTCCTGTCTCTTTCCTTCTTGGCAATGAACTTGGGTGCTACTGACCTTTCCAAAACTGTGGTGTTCCATCGTAAATAATTAAAATGGCTGAAAGGTGCTCCCATTGTAAAAAGAAAAGTTAGATATTTTGTTTGTTTTCTAGTCTAATTCATAATCAAGTAGAGAAGAGAAAATTATTCTTGAACATAGAAATCTTTTCAAAAATCAGGTTGGAACATCTGATAAAATATCATCCATGCTGGATTTATTGCAATAACCTGGGAAATTCTACTTCCTTACTGCCTCTGTCAGCAATGGTCGGCCAATCTCTCCCAGCCTCCCTTTTGTGTAAAAGAATGCTCCTTGTCTGTTGCTCAAACAGGCCAAAGTCCTGCAACTGCTTTCTTCCATCTGTTGCCTTGGGCTCTGAGGAGTGATGGGTTTTCTGCAGCCCCAATTAGAAACAGAGCACCCTGGTGCACCGCCGGGCCAGCTGTGGGTTTAGCTGACTTGGCGCTAACTCTGGGTACCGGCCCTGGGCTGCTGAATCAACTAATGAAGATTCCAGAAGTGAAAAACCAGTTTCCTGGAATGGTTTCCCTTGAGATCTGAGTCAACTCCAGCTGCTGTTCAATTTTTAATTTTGAAATTAAACCGAGCCATGAGCTCTTCCTTCCAGTGGCCAATTCCTGATGCTCTGGGTTCCTGAAAATCTAATGTATAGTACACACGGTGGGGTTTACAGAAACATTTCCCATTGTACTTATCCCTGGCCACTCACATTCTCAAACGTTTCTCTGTATTTCCTGAGTTTTAAACTTCAGGAGAGCTGTAGGATCATACTGTGCTAAATGCTGCCAGATCCCTACAAGACTAACAATTTGCCTTTGGGAGAGGGTTTGGCAGAACTTTTCGTATTTGTTTTTTTCTTCTCTCCTTTTTCTTTCCAGATTTTTTTAAACAACAGTTACTCCTCTGCTGAATCAACTTAAAAGAGGTTACTCCAAGGAAGACTGGGAATGACAAGAGTACTCTTCTCCACATGGCACCCTAAAATACACTCTTAAAGGCTTGTCCCCCTTGAAATGTCCAGAGTCCAAGATGTCTGCATATTGGAAACATCAGACACTTCTGCTACTAGCTCTGTGGCCCTGTCGCTGGGCATACCTTTCTGAGCTCTCTGTCTTCATCTGAAGTATAAAAGGCATGGAGAAACCATCCACCAAGGTGATAGTTTTTTTGATATTTCAATTAGCCAAACAGAAATTATGTTTGCCAACCAGAAGAGAGGGGGCTATGTCTTGGTCATTTTTATTCCCTCCCTGAATCTCAGCGCTCAAGGCCGTGATGCACAATAGGTCTTGTTAAACTTAAGTAAACATGAGAACACAAAGACCAACCAAAGGGTTAGGTTTTTTTGGTTTTGTTTTTATTATTATTATTTTTTTTACTCTGAGCTAGAATTGTCTCCCTCAGGGTCCTAACACTGGTTATCTCACGCTAACCAACATAAATCTGAGCGTCAGTAATTTATATTTGTATTAATAAATATTTAAGATGAGACATTCACAATTATAGCTTGTGTGAATTTTTTAAAGTATGTTAAAACCCATTGTCCATTAGGGGAAAGTATCAAAGGACATGTCATGAACACCCTTACAGTTCTAAAATCCAGTAATTCTACAGGGATCCACAATGGCATGAATATGCAAACTTACTTTGGTTCCCAAGCACCCGACTATTCATTTAAACCTCTGTGATTAGATATGGGTAAAATGCTTCCTATAAAATGTTTTAGTTGCTGGATACCCTTGTAATGCAATTGTTTGAGAACCAAGATTACCTCCTTTGATGGCACAATTTCATCTCAATACACTTACACCTGCGCAGAGAAGAAAACCAAAGCTCTAATGTATGTCCACTTCAGTTATTATGAACAGCCACAATAAATATAATAATGATAATCATGTCTGGAAATGTCAGTCCTAAAGTTGCCCACAAGCTCTGTTGAGATGGTCATCACTGAGTCACTGCAAACCCTGAAACCCCACCCTGGGAGACTCCAGGCACCACTTCAGAGATTTTTCTGGAGCTTGCAGAGATACACCTCCCTCTAGAGGAAAGAAAACCAAACTGCCTTTTCAAAAACAGCTAGACCAGGATGAACATGCTAACTCAAAATTTCTTTTTTTTTTTTTTTTTTTTTTTTTGAGTCAGGGTCTTGTTCTGTCGCCCAGGCTCTGAAGTGCAGTGCAGTGGCATAGTCACGGTTCACTGCAGCCTCAACCTCCCAGGCTCAACCTCATAGCTGAGATCACAGGCACATGCCACCATGCCTGGTTAATTTTTTAAATTATTTTTGTAAAGACAAGGTCTCCGTATGTTTCCCAGGCTTGTCTCAAACTCCTGGGCTCAAGCAATCCACCCGCCTCAGTCTTCCAAAATACTGGGATTACAGAGATGAGCCACAGTGCCCAGCCCTCAAAATTTCATCTCCTTCCCAAAATGGACTATAAGACCAGAATGTATTAAAATTATATTTTTTCAAAATTAACAAAGTGAATTCTTGAAGGGAATATCTCTGCAAAATCAGGACCTGTGGAATACACCCTGCAAATAAGACATTCGTAACCACATATTAGAGGGGCCAAGCAACATCTTTTATTTAAAGAGTAGGATTGTCCTTTCTTTGCACTGAATTTTTACACTGAATTCCACCAAAGTTTTACAGTGGAAGCGGAGAAGCTGTATCTAGAAATGCGAGAATGAAGATAACCATTCTTGTCTAGTTCATAGCTGTCTGAATTAGCAGGAACCTTTAAAGCTCCCCTGCTTTAAAATTTGGATGGTTTGTGGCTTTCATTTCCTTAGCTAGAGCTAATAGGATTTTCTTTAAATGTCAGGTCCCTTCTCAAATCGTCAGCTATTTATGTAGCGGCAGTGTGTTTTTCACTGCCTGCTTGCTGCAGCCAGGACACCGTGAAAATTTGCTCCCTTAAGTCAGGGTGGAAAAGCTGCCTGGTACACAACATCCCCGTCAGATGGAAACCACCTGCGATTCTTCCCCCGAGAGATACTAGATTTTCAGCTTCTTCCGAAAAGAGCAGTGACAAAACTGAACTTTCAAATAAAAATTTTTGCTAAAGCTGCTACTATGCCTGCAAGGAAGTGTCACGCAATAGTATTCATGACTTGCCGGTGAATTTTAAATCCTAAACATGGAATTTCACATAAAAGTGGGAGGTGATATCAACCGCTGATGAAGTCTATGCTTGATCCAGTTGTCTAAACACTCTGAGCAAGAAAACAAATGAAGCCTCGCTGGCAAAAAGTCACCGCCAGCTTCCAAAGCTTCCAAAGAAGGCGGTCTCGTTTCAAGCCGGCTTTAGGCATCCGCATCTATGGGTTCCGTTCCTGAAACTAAGGTCAGGATGAGCAGCCTCGTTGGAACCACAAATCAACAATCGACTGGAGAGAGGAGCTTCTTCCTACTTTCTCACCGGGGACGTATTAAGTTCTAGGACAGGAAATCACAAAAGGCACTTATGATAAAGTCAGTGCAATTTGCTGAGTCCTGAACGCCTTAGAAATAAAACGAAGTGCGAAGTGAAGACAGTTTTTCATAAAGATGCCTATCGCGTATCAAAAATATCACTCAGACCCCAGGTTTGGACATTTGCCACACATCTCCTCACCTGTGGGCCACAACCATGGTGGGGTGGACACACTCCCTGCCAAGCAGGGGAAGAGCGGGGCCAAGGGCTAACGTTCTAGAGGCTTCCCCAGCCACCTCCCAGAAAGGTGCTGTGGCCACACCCTCCAATGCCTGGATAGGAAAAGACAGGACAGCCTCACTTCACCCCAACATGGAATTCCTTCCCAAACCCTCCTCTCCGCTCAGTGTCTGCTTCCTGGCTTCTCTCGACCATTCTCTCCACCATGAGTGAGGAAAGGAGAGAAGTGAACCTCTGGGTTACAAGAAACCCTCGCCTAAACAAAGAAGTCCAGACAGGCAGCCGTTCCTAGATCCTGATCTCTGTAAAAGCCCCGCCTCCCCACCCCAGGCTTTCATCCTCAGCTACAAGCCCACTTCAGAAAGAAGACCATTCAAGTCCCCTCCCTCGGGGCCCGCCACCCCCAGGAGGTGGCCTGAGCAGGGCGGCCAGCCCCGGTATTCCGGTCACAGAGCCGATGCCCCCTCCCACAGTCCACCTCACTTCTTTCTCAGTTCAGTGGTAGAGTCTCAGTGAGCCCCAAGTAGTTTTCCCAACTAGATATGAGTGATTTGGGATCCCCCGTCGCTGGCTTGTCTGCTCTCCTGCAATGGGGAAGGATTTCACTGCCATCTCAGACACTCGCACCATGGCCTAGGCAAGGAATTCCACATCTCAGAGCCCCTGGTTGCTCATTTTGAAAACCAGGAAACGACTACATCCGTGGCTTCTGACCAAACATCTCTTCCATTATCTTTAGCCCAACAAAAACCTCAGAAGTCCTAGTAATGTCATCAACGACCACCCACTCAGTTTTCAATATAGTTTTGCTGAGGAGCAATGTAACTTCAATTTTAAAGCCATTTCGGTTCGGTGTTTTACAGTGTTAAGAATGGGACCCTGGGGAGCTGGGGGATCCCAGGTTAATCATCCACCATCTGTGAGCTCTGAGCACCCTGCAGCTCTAGCACCCTGCGGTCCTCATCGGGGCAAGCTGTGTGTGCGGAGAGACGCTGGTCAGCCGGGGCCGCAGCCCTGCCTCCCCGTCCCGTGCAGCAGACCCCCTGTGGTCCTCATCGGGGTGAGCTGTGTGTGTGGGGAGACGCTGGTCAGCTGGGGCCACAGCCCTGCCTCCCCGTCCGGCGCAGCAGACTCCCCCGCCCTCAGAGGGCTTCGCTCCTGGGGTCTGCACCAGCCACAAAACTGGCTCCTGGGGCTTCCTGTGGAAGCAGATTTTTCTTCAACCATCCCCTAGTCCCTCCCAGTGACTCCACCCATACTTCAATCCCCATTCATTTTCGAACATAGTAGGCCCCTTGAAACAGGTTCCCCAAACAGGCTGGCCACTGTCAGTGAACGTGTTCCATCCTCAGCAAGAGAGGACTCGAGCCCCACCCTGCATCCTCCGGGCCAGGGAACAGCCCTTGGGGCCTCCCAGCTTGGCACTGGCCTCACCTCTGTGCAGCATGGGCTGGCCTTGCAGCCCCAGGGGCCTTGCCTTAGACACTCAGCATGCTGCCCAAATGCCAAATTCCTTCTTCTTCTCTGACCCCTGCAACTCCTTGAAGCAACCTCGAGGGACAAAGTCACCAACAGAGACATCAGGTTCCTGAAAAGACGAAAGCCTGATGGCAATGACTGAGTGACCCTCTACTTGGCCCCCATCCTGGGCACCAGAGTCACTCCAATCTCGTGAAAGCAGCCAATGTGCTCCACCAGCACGTTCCCGTGGGCGGCCCTGGGCTGAAAACCCACGCAGGTTGTTGCACCCTAACCTAGTGTCACCACCCAGAGAGCTCAGATAACCTCCCAGCACAGCCGCTCGGCAGGGAGCTCTGCTAGTCCTCGGCAAAGACGCTTCTGCAAACAAAGCGGATCCCAAATGGGTTTTAGAAGGCAGCGGTAACTTAAATAAATCATGCGCCAAAACACGCTGCCGCCCGGAATGCACAGGGCGCGCGTAGCAGCCACAGACGCGCAGTGGAAAAGCGCTCACGCTCTTAGGCAAGCATGACCTTAACCAAGTTAAGGAAACCCCACTGCCACAAGGTGAGAAAGAAAAATCAGCAGCATCTTCCAGAGACCTAAAACACGTACAGAAAACCGGCGAACAGCGTGAACATAAGAGCCACTAAAGCTACCTAGAAACGGTCACTTCAGGTTGAGAGCATTTCCTTCTAGCCCCGAACCTGGAAAAACAGAACAGAAATCACACTCACCCCTGAGCAAACCTGAAGGCGTGTGTGTCCCTGGGCTCCTCGACTCAATTAGGTTTGAATAGGATGCATGTTTTTCCCACTCACTCTGTCTCTTTTTCTTTTTGCAGCCTTTCTCCACCAAAAAAGTGGAGATTCAGAGCTGCGGAGGAAAACGCTTGCAGTCCTTGCAGGAGGCTGGAGCCCAGGAGAACTGAACAGCCTTTGGTGGAAGACTGAGCTCCAAACTGGACTGGGGCCAGGGATACCAGTCAGGGCTTCCTCCAGCTCCTCCTCCTCCTCCTCCCCCCTCCCTGACCCCTCCTCTCCCCCTCCTCACTGCAGAACTGACCCAAACTGTAAATGAAACCAGACTCCTCCACTCTGTTTCTTCTGGCCCCCGCTCGGGCTGATGTCACCCTCTGAATTCTGTCTTCACCCTACAAGCGTTTAGCTGGACTCCCGCAAGCCCCAACTCTTAAAAAAAAATTGACCACTCCTACTCGTCACCTTTTGGGCTGGGCCCTTGGCGTCAAAAAGAATAAATGTTGGAATTTCTTCGTGGGTATCCATGGTTTTCCTGCAATGTTTTCCAACACCATCTGAAAGGAAAACAGGAAATGCAGTCCCCCCCTTACCCTCACCACACCCTCCCATTTCTTCTTGAAGTTTCTGAATTGAGACTTCTACTAATAACCTCCCCTTTCAAATAGAAAAACCAGCAATTAAAATCGTCTTGGTTTTCCGTTAACCAAAGCTCTGTTCACCAATGAAAAGGCAAAAAAAGGAGGCTACATTTCTTTTAGTTTCTATATCTAATGATTCTGATTGTGGAGCTTATAGGCCCATTCTAGGCACAGACAGGGGTAATGAAAATGGTTATCTTGCCAAAGCTTCAGGAAAATTCTTGAGTAAGAACTTCTGTTTCTAGAAAGCTTTGTACATTTCAAAACACTTCAATACACATTCTCTCCTTTATCACAAACATCAACACCCTGAGCCCTTTTAAATAGAAAGATATCTTTTTTTATTAGGTGAAATGGTGGCCCCATTTTACAGATGAAAGAAACAGGCTGGGCACGGTGGCTTACGCCTGTAATCCCAGCACTTTGGGAGACCGAGGCAGGCAGATCACAAGGTCAGGAGTTGGAGACCAGCCTGGCCAATATGGTGAAACTCCGTCTTTACTAAAAATATAAAAATTAGCCAGGCGTGCTGGCAGGCGCTTGTAGTCCCAGCTATTTGGGAGGCCGAGGCAGGACAATCGCTTGAACCCAGGAGGCGGAGATTGCAGTGAGCCAAGATGGCACCACTGCACTCCAGCCTGGGCAATAGAGTGAGACTCCAAAAAAGAGAGAAAGTGAAAGGAAAGGAAAGGAAGAGAAAAGAAAGGAGAAGAGAAAGAGAGAGAGAGGAGGGAAGGAAGGAAGGAGGGAAGGAAGGAAGGAAGGAAGGAAGGAAGGAAGGAAGGAAGGAAGGAAGGAGGGAAGGAAGGAAGGAAGGAAGAGAAAGAAAAGAAAGAAAGTATCAGAGCTCAAACGACAACTCCAGCCTTGGCCATCCCCAGACTTCTCACTGCTCTCCCATCAGGTGGTCCTTATGAAAAGTCCATTAATGTGAAATATCAAGAGACATCCCAAAGGGTCTTTTTGACTTTGAGATCCTTCTGGACCAAGTTTGAAGAGTGAAGAAATCATTAACTCCTTTCCATGGATTATCTCCCTCCAATTTAGGGAAGAAAGAAGACAGTACCCCAGAGAGAACGCCTGCTCCCCTCTGCAGCTCCAGGGCTCCCTTGCTCTCCCATAAAGGGGCCCAACCCATCACTGCACCAAAGGGCTCACTTGCAGAGCACTGGGGTAGGGAACAAGGATGGAACATGAATTATGGGGTTCTTAGGTGAAAACGTGCTGAGCAGAGGCTCCGAGTATAGAACCGCACTGCCTGCATGCCATGTAGAAGGATAACACGCCCCTCCAGGGGCATCCAGTTCTCTGCCCTCATCCTCTCTGCACAGTGCAGGCATGGACTCAAGCCCCTGCAGAGACCTGGGATACTTGCTGCCACCCCCGTGGTTAGAGTCTGCAAGTTCAGCACTAGGGAGGACTATTTCTCCCAGAACATTGTCTGCTGCAAAGAAGACAACCTTTGATTACAACCCCGTGCTCCAAGCAGCTCAGCAAACTGAGGTTAACTGAACAAGCACGTTTTAGGTGTTTCCACTCCACAGTTTCTTTCAAATACAAATACACTCTTTTTCACAAAATCGCTAGGCACATGCATTCCTTGGTATTGAAAGTTTCTATTACAGTCGACCTTGTATCCATGGGTTCTGCATCCATGGATTTAACCAACTGTGGTTCAAAAATGGTTTTCAAAAGTGGATGATTGCATCTGTACTGAACATGTACAGATGTTTTTCCTTGTCATCATTCTCTAAATGACACAGTATAACAACTGTTTACATGGCATTTACACTGTATTAGGTATTATAAGTAATCTAGAGATGGCTTGAAGTACACAGGAGGATGTGCGTAGGTTATGTGCAAATACTACACCACCTTATTTCAGGGATTTGGGCCTCTATGGATCTGGGTCTCCATGGAGGATCCTGGAATCAGTCCCTCATGGATACCAACAGATGGCTATACTTAAATAGCAAGGGCAAGAAATCATTTAGAACAAGATTTAAAGAAATAAAAGCTCCCATTCAGTAGGAAACCATAATCTTTAATATTTAGCTGCACCTAATCAATGATGATCCAGATCCTCTTCAGCACTGCCCATGGCTCTAGAAACTTCCAGAAACTCGTGGTAATCCTCCCTCGTGCTAACAAGAGAGAATTTGGGTTCTATGGCAGCTTTCTTCCTTAGTCATCAGTATGTGGATTTCCACTTACATTTCCAGTTCCTCTCTGCCACCCGATCCCAGGAGGAAAACAACCTCAAAAGTTGGAGCTGCCCTAAATGGCCCGAGTCCTGGATCTAGGCCAGGCCGTCAGTGGGACCTCATTAAGTCACAGAATCTCTCAAATCTGTTTCCCCTTCACGGCAGGCTTGAACTGGCCCTTGGCACCTCTTCCCATTTTCTTCCCAGATCTTTTCCTTAACTATACAAGTTAGCAAGTTCAGAACTCCATTTCCGAAGCTCCCTTGTGGCTGTGGCCCTGATGGGGATAAGGCTTCCCCACCCAGATACTCAGGCTGGAAGGTGGCCTGAGGGAGGGTGATTTTCTGTGACTTTGGCTGGCTTTTCTCCCGTGAGCAAGGACAGTGTGGAAGGTCCCATGAGTGCCTCTGCAAGAACCCCTTCATATGAGAGTCAAAGCTAGTGGTTCACTCCCATGTCCTTTCCTGGGAGACTGTTCATGGATGCTGGGAATTGTCTCTTCTGGAGACATTGGGGTGTGTAGGGTGGGTGGAATTCTAAGGTGACCCCCAGGAGTCAAGCCCTTGTGTAATCCCCTCCTCTTGAGTGCGAATGGAAGCTGAGCCCTGATTCCAGCCTTTGAACATGACAAAGATGAATGGTGTCCCTCCCTGGATTAGGTTACAGTTGGGTCGTGGGAAGTCATCCAGGGATCACAGAAGACTCTGTCCTAGGAAACGGCAGGGAGAGATTATCTTGCTGACTGCTGGGGTCTGGATGTCAGGTCCCCCAAAAATCCATATGTTGAAATTCTAACCCCAAAGTGATGGTATTGGGAGATGGGGCCTTTGGGAGGTTATTAGGTCATAGAGGAGAAGATCATCATCCCACTGATTAATGGGATCAGTGCCTTATAAAAGAGGACACGCAGAGACCGCTCCGTCCTCCCACCATGTGAGGACACAGAGGGAAGGTGCTGTGCATGAGCCAGGAAGCAGGACCTCTCCAGACACTGAATCTGCGGGCACTTTGATCTTGGGCTTCTCAAACTCCCAAACATGAGAAATCAGTTTCTGTTGTTTAAGCCAAATTTATGACATTTTGTTACAGCCATCCAAATGGACTAAGACACTGGTCTTGACAAAGTGAACTGCCATCCTGTGAGGGCCAATGGCAAGGAAATGTGGGGGCCTCTGGGAGCTGAAAGCAGCTCCTAACAAGCAAGGAAGCAGTAACCCCAACTCAACAACCACAAGGGCCTGACTTCTGCCAACATCTACGTGAGCTTTGAAAATATTGCCTGTTTCAGAAAGAAATGTATTCTCCCAAATTGAGGTTTTAGCCTCTGAGACTCCAGCAGAGGACCCAGCGAAGCCAGGCCCAAACTCCTGACCCAAGATATTAAATGCATGTTGTTGTAAGTTGCTAAGTTTGTGACAATTTGTTACACAGCAGTTGATAACTAGTACAGGGTTATAGCCCATCTCCCTTGGGGTGGCCCACAACCAGTGATGTCTAATGTGGGATATGACACTCCAGTCCATTGCCTCTGGGCCAGAAAAACTTGGCAAGAGGATTCCCACTGCAGAGCACTCCCATGGGACCAGCCTGACTTCTCAGAACCCACCCCTTGCCTGGCTTCTTCTCCTGCCCTTGTCCTCCTTCCTGCCTTCCTTCTAGGTTTCCCCTGGGAGCTCTCCCTCAGTAATCACTTGCACAGCACCCCATCTCAGGCTCTGCTTGAAGGAACTTGAACACACACACAGTCATAGAGAAGCCAATATGAAGACTCCAGTTTCCTGAATGTTAAGAGGCAGTGGCAGACAGTGTAGCAGACTCAGCTTCCGGGTTCCATCACAGTCTCTGGGACTCAAAGGGAAATCGCAGCCACAGCAGCAGCGTCTGCCACACCCCACATCCCAGCATCCAGACAGTTGCTGAAGGGTGCCTCCATCTTTATCCTCTAAACCCTGGATTGCAGCTGTGCAGTGCATTCCTAAGTTCAGTCTCTCCAGTACAGGCTCCTGTTTCCCCACCTCCCAGAATGGACCAGAGGGTTCTTGCTGGGATGTCCTGTGAGTTATTCCTGGAGGGTCAGCTCAAATCCACTCTTCTCACCCTCCCAACCAGCTCCCAGTGATGGATCTGCGATCATGTTAATAGATTTGCTTGTTGCAGTGAGGCTGGAGTATCATCTTATTGAAGAAGAGGTATGTGAGATTCTAAAATCAGCTTAAAGTAAAATGCTCCACTGAGGCAACTAGGCCTGTTTCAAGACGAGAAGGATTAGAAGCCCAACCAAGGAAGAGGACTTGAGGCTTCCAATGACCCCACAGCCAGAGGGCAACTGGGGTTTTTCATTCCATCCCTGTGCCTGTTTTAAGAATGGAAAGTTGAGCAGATCTCTGGGAATGAGGCCCTAGTGCCTTCTTTGCTACTAACTCACCACAGGTTTTGGACACGTCAGCTAAGGTTCCTGCAACTCGGTTTTCTCTTCTGCAGAGTGAGTGGTAGCTGTGCTCAATAATGTCCAGAATCATCCAGCAATAACCCCCCAGGGGTCTGGGCTGCATCAACCATATTCATCTCTGCCTCATTTTCAGCCTCAACTTCTTTCCTTGCCCCAATTTGCACATTTCAAAGCTCCCACCTCTAGGTTCAGACCCACCCAGACCCAGGCTCAGGAACAAGGATGGACCAGCTGCCCCTCCCCATTCCCTAAGCACTTCATATGGACATGTTGGTGTGAATGTTTCCTACTCTATTCTACTGCACAAATGATGCTGTTTCCGCAATTTTTGAGAGTAAAACCAAATAGCACCTCACTTTATGCTACTAAAACATACCAGGCTATGAAGGAAAACGTAGTGCCAGCCATGCACAGAGAGCTGTTGGGCCATGTGTCTAGACCAACACTTCTCTTATTTCAGGAATGTCCCTCCCCTACTTTGACCAGGGGTTCAAATGAGAGCTGCCATCTTCCAGAAGAACCTTCTAGCATCTCCTCTACCGGGTGATCCAGAGTTGGTGAGCTCATCCCCAGGTCTGCCTGCTTTCATCTTAGAGCCAGCCAGTCTTGAGCCCTCTCTGATAATACCAGGAGCTGCCATATTTGCTACCATTTGAAGGAAGCCAGCCAAGGACAGCAAAGCAGAGAGAAGTGGAGAGGAGAGAAAGAGAATGCAACCGGCTTTCTGATTCCAGACATCCTTTCTATACTAGTTCAAGTTAAGTTCCCAACACTTACAACCAAAGAAGTCCTGCCTGATGCACTAATACAATCTGTTCAAAGAAGACACATTTCTGAAATAAGTCCTGGACTAGCAGATCAGTCAAGCCATTACACTTATTCCCACTGTAATTCCACAATTTCTTCTGCTGTGGAAAGTGTAGCTATTCTAGATTTTCCTTGACTTTTCTTAAAAACAGTTTTCTCATCAAAACAGGCAGGACTGGGAGACCAAGATGGGTGGATCGCCTGAGGTCAGGAGTTCAAGACCAGCCTGGCCAACATGGTGAAACTCCATCTTTGCTAAAAATACAAAAATTTGCTGGGTGTAGGGGCAGGAGCCTGTAATCCCAGCTTCTCGGGAGGCTGAGGCAGGAGAATCGCTTGAACCCAGGAGGTGGAGGTTACAGTGAGCCGAGATCATGCCATTGCACTCTAGCCTGGGCAACAAGAACAAAACTCAGTCTCAAAAAAAATAAATAAATAAATAAATAAAACAGGCAGGAAGGGAAGTCTTTGCCTCTCAGTAGCACAAAAGCCTGAAATATAAAGTAGATGCCAAATATGTTTCCTAAAGCATCAACCCAGGGAGACATGGGCGAGGACTGGGGGTCCTAAAGTGAGTCTTTGAGTGTATGGGAAACCCCTTATGAAAATAAACATTCTTGTGAAGAAAAGTCTAACAAACAATTTTATATTCATCTTGAATGATTAATTTTGGGGGGACATGTGAACCCAGACATTTGAGGAGGATGAGAAAACTGCATTAAAGAGAATGTGCCAGCTTTTAGGTGGCGCTAGGAAAAATCGGTGTAAAATTGCCTAGTTAAAATATATAGCATTTTCCTGGCCAGGTGCGGTGGCTCACGTCTGTAATCCCAGCACTTTGGGAGGCGGAGGCGGGCAGATCATGAGATCAGGAGTTCGAGACCATCCTGACCAATGTGGTGAAACCCCCTCTCTACTAAAAATACAAAAAAAAAAATTAGCCAGGTGTGGTGGCACGCACCTGTAATCCCAGCTATTCAGGAGGGCTGAGGCAGGAGAATCGCTTCAACCCTGGAGGTGAAGGTTGCAGTGAGCCAAGATTGCACCACTGCACTCCAGCCTGGGCGACAGAGCAAGACTCTGTCTCAAAAAAAAAAAAAAAAAAAAAAATAGCATTTTCCCTAGATTTTTGTGAGCTATAAACCATGCTCAGCTGATTAATTTTAAGGCTGTCAAACCCAAATGTGAGAAGATCCAAGAAACTTTTTGCAGTTGATTGGAATTCAAAAATTTTAGCAAGGAGATGTTTGGTTTTATAATTATAGGACGACACCAAAGTGCCAATTTGGCTTTTTTCAGTTTGAAATATAAATTTCCATGTGTAAAGGATGGGTGGACCAGTTCCTTTATTTAACAATCTTAGCCTTAGGAAGAATTTTCTCTTAGGCACAAAGTCAGATGTCTACTCATTTTAGCTTCAAAGTCATCTCAACTCCTTCATTCCTTCACTTATTGAACAAATGTGACTGAGGGGCTATTGTGTGGGGAAGCCCTGCCCTAGGAAGTGGAGGTGATGCCAAGATGAAGCAGGCGTGGACCTCAAGGATCTCATTGCAGACTTGTGGAGAACCGGGGTTAAGGGGCCGGCCGGGAAGGGACGGGCGGATGCTGGGGACGCCAGGAGAGGGCGCCCTCACTTCCACCTGGAAGGAAGCCCTGAGGAACGCGTAAACTGGAAATCCGATCTGCAGTGATAACAGATCGCTCAGGAACTGGAGGCTCCCGTTATTATCCAAGACTGAGCTGAGGCTGAAAACACAGGGATGAGTTGGGAGTGTCAGTAGGGAGGACTTAAGTCCCTAGGTCCCCACCCCACGCTGACCACTCCTCCCTCCTCACCCTGGGATTAATTTCAAGAGCAATTAAACCAGACAAGCTCCAGACCCGGGGACAACAAGCACAGAACAGGGCCTGGGGAGACCTACAGCAGGCGCAGAAGTGGAGGGGGGTTCAGGAAAGTGCTTCTCCGGAAGTGGAGGGGGTTCGGGAAAGTGCTTCCCCGGAAGTGGAGGGGGTTCCGGAAAGTGCTTCCCACCGAGCCCCTGCCCCACTGGCCAGCATCCTGGGCAGCAGTGGGCACACACAATCTCTGTGTTAGTTTGCTAGGACTGCTGTTAACAACCTGCTATAAACAGGGTCACCTAGAACAACAGAAACTTATTTTCTTACTGTTCTGGAGGCTGGGAGTCTCTCTCTCCCTTTCTCTCTCTCTCTCTCTCTATATATATATGTGTGTGTGTGTGTGTGTGTATATGCACACACACACACACACAAAAAAAAAGCAAACAAACCAAAGAAGAGGTCGTTTTAGCTCTCGCGATCATGTAAACACTGAAGAATTCTTTAAACAACACTTGATACAATTATCAGGGAGAGAGGAATGGCTGACATAAGACAAGGAAATGTTCATTCCCATAGAAGGAAGTCAGAGATATTTATAACTGGAGAAGCTGAGATGAGCAGGATAAGCATTTCACAGGGAGGAAAATGACAGAAGAAAGAGTGAAAAGAATTGAAAGTGGCTTCAGGAAAGACAGAGGGTTGCTGGATTGTGGTTTATTTTTTTAATCCCTTTTGAAAAGAAAGAGAAAATCAAGACAAAAATTTTTTGAAATGTAGCTCCCTGTCAAATAATTCATTTTCAAAGTTTCTGAAGATGATCAAAGGGTGGAAATTGGGGGAAAGGGTCCTAGCAACAGCATCAAGTTCATTTGTTCCCAAGCACTACTTTACAATTTGGAGAGATGGAATTTTGGTCTTAAAGTTTAAAATTTTCTGACATAAATTTATATACACATGTCCTTTTTACCATTTTAAAACAGAAAGAAAATAAAGCAAAGGATTGGCACGTTCTTGAAATCCACCATACCCTTCAAAACAGCAGTAGAAAGAAATTGTGTGCAGTCTCCAAGGCATATTTTTCCCTCTTGATGTCTCGGTTTTAAGGATTTGCCCTATAGGAAGCTGAAGCAAGAAGACCTTTCTTTTAAAATGCCTTTTTCTCATCTGTTCTTATTCTACTGAGTCCCTTAGTCATAAGTAAAACAGATAGATTGTGTTTTCTGAAACAACTCCAACCTCATCACAAACTGAGAAGCAAATCCCATCCTTGGTGATTTGAAGAGACTGTGGAGTGGCTTGGGACACTGCCTATGGACTAGAACTGCCTGCCAAGGAGACCCATGCTGTTCACAGGTCATTCCTGGTACTTACGTGTACTGGAAGTTTTAGCTGTGCCATGCCAATATACCTTCCAAAGGTGTTTTTCAGCATTCTTTTAAGACACGGGGCTTAGTTAGGGAAGGTTCTGAAGACTAAACTATAAATATCTGCTTTTCATTAATCCTAAACGAACAGCCATTCTGTGTTCCCGGGAAATTTTCCTGCTTAGGAAAGAAATCCAAAAGATAATTTGGGGAGTTGCTCCCCAGACGTACCATATTTTGTGAATGAAATTAACTGCGGCTTTTGTGTTTTAAAATCTGAGACAGCACAAATAAAACAACTACTAAAGAACAGGACGCATGATCATCTCAACTGTGTCTGTGTTCCATGATTCTTTAACTCTTTCAACACACCTTTTACGCAGTAGGCACTATATTAATTGTAGGGATGCAGTCTGGTGAGCGTCCCATCCACCATGCGAAGCCAATCTGAAATTTCCAGCATCTGTGACTTTTCCCCTGTTTACAGGAAAGAGAGGACAACCTGCTGGGTGTGGCGGAGGGTATGATTGTTCCTCTAATATGCAGCTCCTGCCTGGTAGAAGATTATACATTCCCTCTAATCACCATTGATTTACTGAACCCACCTTTATGCAGATTTTAAGTCTTTTTTTTTTTTTTTTTTTGAGACAGAGTTTCACTCTTGTTGCCCATGCTGGAGTGCAATGGCGCGATCTTGGCTCACTGCAACCTCCATCTCCCAGATTCAAGCAATTCTCGTGTGTTAGCCTCCCAAGTAGCTGGGATTACAGGCATGTGCCACCATGCCCGGCTAATTTTATATTTTCAGTTGAGATGGGGTTTCTCCATGTTGGTCAGGCTGGTCTCAAACTCCTGACCTCAGGTGATCCACCCTCCAACCTGCTTCAGCCTCCCAAAGTGCTGGGATTACAGGCATGAGCCACCAGGCCTGGCCCAGATTTTAATTCTTCATCGCACTGCCAGCCTTGACCATGTGACTAGCTTGAGCCAATGGAACTTGAGAAAATGTGATACATGAGAAACGCACTACAAATTTCTGCGACTCCCTAACTCTCCTTTCTACATGCTACAAAATGAGCACATACAAAATAGGAGCTGTTTTTCCAGAATACTGGATTCCTGGAGTCCAGCTGCACCAGCCCAGCTGTTGGCGAATCCATAGCCACTTTTTGTGTAACATAAGGAAGAAAGAAATGTTCAGTGTTCAAAGCCATTGAGATTTGGGGGTTGTTTGTTATCACAGCAGAGCTCACTAACAGACGAGGTTAGTAGTACCATGGCAACAGTTGTGTACTGCAAAGATGGTGGAAGACAGTTTCCTAAAATATGAGGATCTTCTCTTTCCACATCCTCTCTTTTCCTAAAATACATTCAGTCTTGTGCCTCTTAAGGTCTAATTCTACTCTTCACTTTTAATCTGCACCCCAAGATCTGGATTAAGCTCTTTGAAACTTCCAGTTAAATCTAAAAGTCTAGTAAAAGCCCTTATTTTCTAAAAGAAATCATTCTACTTGGGCCGGGTGCAGTGGCTCATCTCTGTAATCCCAGCACTTTGGGAGGCCAAGGCAGGTGGATCACCTGAGGTCAGGAGTTCGAGACCAGCCTGACCAACTTGGTGAAACCCCGTCTCTACTAAAAAACAAACATTATTGGCCACATGTGGTGGCACATGCCTGCAATCCCAGCTACTTGGGAGCCTGAGGCAGTAGAATCGCTTGAAGCTGGGAGGCGGAGGTTGCAGTGAGCAGAGATCGTGCCATTGCACTCCAGCCTAGGCAACAAGAACAGAACTCCATCTAAAAGAAGAAAGAAAGAAAGAGAGAAAGAGAGAGAGAGAGAGGAAGGAAAGGAAGGAAGAGAGGGCAAGAAAGAAATGATTCTACTAGGTGTTTCACATATCACCTGACACTCTACTTCATAATAACTTTCCAAAGAATCTACATATCACAATACCATTTAAGACTTCTTTTGATTTAACTTACCATTAAAAAAATATGGTGGCCAAGAAAAGGTATAATGAACAAATCTTCTGTAGGTAGCTGTTGATAAAATTTAACAAGTTCAAAACAGAAATGAGCCAGAGTATACAAAAGTCACAGCCATCCCTGTGGAAGGGGAGGAGAGCAAGGCCATGCTTGCTCCAAGAACCATCCTTCAGAGATGTGAGGCCAGGTCATGTCTCACTGGCCCTCATTCTTCTGAAGATGGACATTAGGGATGAGCTTTATGAGTCCTGAATGGTGGGCAGGCCAAGGAATCATTGTTGTTCACTCCCACTTCTGAGACATGGACATTACATAGCTCCAAGGGAGTTAGGACTCAGCAGCTGAAAACCCCCAATTCATGCCTCATTAGTGTTAATGTCAGTCCCCACACTTGTTCTTCCAGATGTCTATGAGGTTGTGCCAAGCAGCCCTTCCCACATGCCTTACCACTGGGTTCCAGTGGTGTCTCTTCTCTGGCTGTGAAAGGTCGTGTAGAGCAGCACAGTGGCCCCTCAGCCATTCTGGGGTGGCTTCGGTTCAACCCTTTGATATGAAGTCCTACACTCATCTCCTCCAAGGTGGCTATCCATCCCAGTCCCTAAAGTTCCTGCATGGCTGCGAGTCTCTTCAAAAGATGCAGTTCTGTCCCCTCTGATCTGCTTGGTTAATGGCAGGACAGCAGGCAAGTTGAGTTTCGGGTCTTGTTTCTGGTTTGAGGTTCGGTTTTGGTGTTGGTGTTCTTCACTACCCAACAATGCCAACTACTTCTCTGCCACCAGGTGCCTCCCTGACTCATCATCATGGAGGAGCCCCACTCTCTGGAAAGTGGCCCCAAGGTCAGGAAGCCTCATCTGCTATAGGCTCTGTGCATTCTGTGGGGGGCCCCACCATCTCCCTCAAGTGGCAATGATCAGCACTGAGTGCAGGCTCAATGCTGGGGACATCACGTGCTTTGCCTTCTCTAACCTCACCACAACACCATGAGACACTCTTGTCACCATTGACATCTGCAGATGAGGAAAATGAGGCTTGGAGCAGTTAAGAAATCTCCCCAAGCTCACTGTTCTAGTAAGTGATAAAACTGAGATTTGAACCCAGACAGCTGAGCCCTGCACAAACTCCCAGGCAGGGAAGATGAAGACAGACTTCGAATAGACCTAGAGTTCAGTCATAAAGGTCCTTGAGATTCAGATAGGCCTGGGCAGAGAGCCCCACAGCCCCAAGCAGTCATTGTGTATCCTTCCTCCATTCATAACTCTTTCTCAATTCTCCATCCCTCTCCCTCCCCTTAAAATATCAGGGCGTTTACTGGGATTATTCTGTAAAGGAGCTGGAGAAAATCAAACTTCCTCAATTCCTAGCATTGAACAAATGCTTTGCCAACAAAAACCATTTCTCCTCACAATTCAATTGGATGTGGGCAGGTGGCAAAGGAAGCAAGTGCTGAGTTCTCCACTCAGTCTTCTGTCTGATGAATGTCCTGGGCCTCCTCTTTCCCATGAGTCTCTTTGAATCACTGGTGCAACAGGAGAGCTTCATGTCACACCAAAATGTGTCAATCCACAGAATTCAAAAATTTCATCATTGAAAGCCTCCTTAGAGAGCATCTAGTGCAAATCTTCATCTTACAGATGAGGAAACTGAGGCAAGAAGAGACCATGACTGGCACAGGAAGGTCTAGCTGAGGCAGGGGAATCGCTTGAATCCACTGCAGAGCCTCAGCCTCCAGCTCCCAGTCCTGCCAGTCCCAGCTCTCTTGATGACCTTCTAATCTTTCTGTGGTTCTCCATGTGGGCTGCTGCATACTCTCTAACCCTTAACCACAAACTTCCTGAGGAGAACATTGACTTTTTCTCTATTCTGCCTATTTTCAGCCTTGAAATGTTTTTACTTTTTTTTTTTTTTTTTTTTTTTTTTTTTACTATTTTGATCTTTGGTAGAAGACACACTATGATGAGGCTTCTTCCATATTGTAAATCAGCCTTGGTTTTTCCCTCATGTCATGCACATCACCTAAGTGACACTGAGTCACATCCCTGCAATGTTCATGGGGAAATAAATAGGCTTCTTTGGCCTTTTTGTTCTTGTTAGCTTTCCAGCCCTCAGCCCGTATCCAAGATGCAAACAGTTGAAGCTTCTATACAGTTGCTTGAGATCACAAGTCTCCAAGATACTAAACACATATGAAACTCAAGTTTCAGATTTAAAAGTTACAGGCAGAATAAAGACAGGGTTGAGGGCAAAATTCTTTTATCCTATTAGCCCCAAATGAACCCAAATGTGTTCCTAGCTTGGTGAGAATTTTTTGCAAAGCCTGCTGAGCAGCCCTATGGGACTCTGGGGATTGTCGGCACCCCGAATCCACTTACAACCCAGAAAGGAGGCACCCAGACAGGAGGCGGGGCCCATGCTCATTGGAGTCCCTCACTTTGCACCACTCCCTCACCTCTTGACTATGCTTCCCATGCCTCTGTCTCTATAGCATCTGACTTTTTTTTTTTTTTAGACAAAATCTCACTCTGTCACCCAGGCTGGAGTGCAGTGGGCCAATCTCGGCTCACTGCAGCCTACACCTCCTGGATTCAAGCGATTCCCCTGCCTCAGCCTCTAGAGTAGCTGGGACTACAGGGATGGGTCATCACACCCAGCTAATTTTTTTGTATTTTTAGTAGAGATGGGGTTTCACCATGTTGACCAGACTGGTCTCAAACTCCTGAGCTCAAGTGATCCACTCCCCTGAGCCTCCCAAAGTGCTGGGATTACAGGCATGAGCCACTGCACCTGACCTAGCATCTGACATTCTTAACACTTCTTCCATTGCCATTCTGAGCTTATTCCTTGGGCTTAAGATGATCAGGATGTCAGAAATTTGGATCTACAACAAGGAAAAAAAGAGCTAACTTATTTGTAGAACTTGACAAACCTATTCTAAAATTTGCAAGGTACTCAGAATATCATGTAAAAGTAGAATAGAGCTGAAGGATTCACTCTTTCTGATTCCAAAACTTACTACAAACCAACAGGAATCAAGAGCATATGGGACTTACATAAGGATAGACATATAGATTAATGAATCCAACAAGTCTTAGCAATAGACTCTTACATTTATGTTTAATTGACAAGTAAACCTTTACATTTATGTTCAACAAGGGCACTAAAACAACTCCAAGGGAGACAGTTGTCTTTTCAATCATTCTTGGGAAAACTAGATATCCACATACAAAAGAATGAACTTTGATCCCTACCTCACATCATATACAAAAATTAACTCAAAATGAATCAAAGACCTAAATGTGGCTTGATGCAGTGGCTCATTTCTACAATCCTAATACTTTTGGAGGCCAAAGTGGGAGGATCACTTGAGCCCAAAAGTTCGAGACCAGCCTGGGCAACATAGTGAGACCATGTCTCTACAAAAGAGTTAAAAAAATTAGCCATGCCTGGTAGCACACACCTGTGGTTTCAGCTATTCAGGAGGCTGAGGTGGGAGGAGCTGAAGCCCAGGAGGTTGAAGCTGCACTGTGATCACATACCACTGCACTCCAGCCTGGACCATGGAGCAAGATCTTGTCAAAAAAAAAAAAAAAAAAAAAAAAACCTAGCCACAAGAATTAAAACAATAAAACTCCTAGAAATAAATAAATATAGGGGTAAATCTTCACAACCTTAGATTAGCCAATGGATTTTTTTTTTAGATATGACACACAAAAAAAGCAACAAATGTAAAAATAGAAAAATTGGACTTCATCAAGTTTTAAAACTATTGTGTTTCAAAAGACACTTTTAAGAACGTGAAAAGACACCCCACAGAATGGGAAAAAATATTTGCAAATCACATATCTCATGAGAGATTTGTATCTAGAATATATCATGAGTTCTCACAACTCAAAAAAAAAAATTAAAACCCAATTTGTAAAATGGGCAAAGTGCCTAAACAGACATTTCTCCAAAGGAGATATACAAATGGCCAAAAAGTGTATGAAAAGATGCCCAATGTCACCAGTCATCAGAGAATGGCAAATCAAAACCACAAAGAACTACCACTTCCAATTCCCTAGGATGACTTAGATAACAAGTATTAATGAGAATACAGAGAAAGTAGAACTCCCACACACTGCTGGTGGGAATGTAAAATGGTGCAGTCACCTCAAAAAACATTCTGGCAGTTCCTCCAAAGGATCAACATAGAGATATCCTATGACCCAACAATTCCACTCCTAGGTATACACTCAAAAGGACTGAAAACAAATGTCCATACAAAAGCAAAACAAACAAAAAAAAATGTTTAGCATTATTCATAATAGGCAAAAAGTAGAAACAACCCAAATGTCCATCAAGTGATGAATGAACAAAATGTGTTATATCCATGCAATGGATTATTAATCATCTATTAAAAAGAATGAAGTATTGATACATGCTACAACATGGATGAACCTCGGAAACATGTCAAGTGAAAGAAGTCAGTCACAAAATATCATGTGTTCTATGATTCCATTCCTATGCAATGTTTGAATAGGCAAACCTGTAAAGACAGAAAGGTCAGTAGTTGCCTAGAGCTGGGGAGCAGGAGGCAAGGGGAATAAAGTGAGATGAGATGAAGTGAAATGGAATGAAATGAAATGAAATCATGCATCTTGTGCACTGACCCAGCAATGGAGAAGTGGGGGCCACACTGCAGGCTGGGGTCTGTCACTGGTCTGAAGGAGAGGATGTGGATTGTTGGCTACTCCATCTGACCTCCAATTTCTTGGTGGTGAAATGACAATAATGTCCTCATCTTTCTGGCCTCCCAGGGTTATCATGGAGATTGGTTGAGGAGTAAGTAGAAGAGACTCGAAGGCCCCAGAATGTTTTAGCACATGTAACAAATAAAGAGCCTTGGAACTTCACAGCCATTCAAACTGTTCTCTTTGCCTGGAACATCCTCTCCCTCTTCTCCACCCAGACACTTAACAATCACTTCTGCTGTGAAGCCTTCCTTGACACCCCAGACAGAGTGATGCCCTCCTGCAACAGGGCTGCCAGCAGGAGTGTGCCCGACCCCTGTGTCGTCACTTGTGCACACTGTGATAAGACCATGTGCCTCTCACAGACAGGACATGAGCTTTCACCTCTCTATGTCCAGCCCCCTGCTGACCACAGCACTGCGGGAGGATGAGCCCCTGTAGGAGGGAATACTGGCTGTCTGGGGTAGATAAACAAGGTTCTGGGGAAGGGAAAGGGAGGAACAGAAACATGAGCTCCCTGCCAGGCTGTCCCAGGTCCGGGATGCCATCGGCAAGTGGGCGGGGACAGGCCCGGGGAGATGACATGGCAGTGAGTAAGTAGGGAGGCAGGCGAGCAGAGGAGCCAGGCTCACCTCCCACCCACCCACCTCGGCCACAGACCGGGAGGGGTCAGAGCGCTGCGTTGGGGTTGATGAGCAGACGACTGCCAGGCAACCGTTCACAGGAAATGGCACAGACGCACCTTGTTCCAGCTACCCCCCAATGCTCCCTCAGGGGCAAAGTGAATGAGATACTCACCAAGGAAGCCGTTAGCAAAGGCGGCCACTGATTCATGGTTTATAAGCAATGGTGAAGTCCTTTTTCCACTGGCTGCAGCCACGAATGGCCGAGAAGCTATAAACAGTAACGGTAACCATGCATGAGCATCCCTACCTTGCTGTCTCCTCGACTCACCTCTCCAGCCCGGAGTAGGGTCACTGGGCATTGGAGAACTACCCCGTGGCTTCTCACCTGCACGTTGGCAGTCTGCATCCCCAGGAAACACACATGATCACTTGCATAGACACCCAAGACCTGCATCAAATCTGCCAACCAAACTCTGGGAGGGGTGGCGAGTGGGCTGCAAGCCTGTTTCTTAGAGAGATGGTGAAGGAGAAGATAACGAGGCCTTGAGTTTGCCCAGTAGGCCTTCTGGAGAGCAGCATGTCCAGGAACTTGGTGGTAATAAGGTTGATGGCATCATTGCTTCACTCATTCATTCATGCCACTAAGCTGTCCCTGAGAGCTACCATGTGCCAGACTGTGCCACAGGCTAAAGGTGCAAAACACAGATGCCTGCGTGTGACTCTCAATGCAGGCAAAGGGCTTTGAACTCTCAGGATATCCTCTGCACCCTTTTGCCACCTTCAGACTCCCAAGGAAGGAAGCCCATCCAGGTACCGCCAGAGAGAGGTGCCTGGTAATCGTGTCTATTGATGGCAACCATAGCGGAGATTCTGGATCACAGGGGGAAAAAAGCCCAGGAACATTCCCTTTCAAGAATTGTCTGGGCCAGGCTGAGAGCTGCCGGGATCGCTTACAGCTCTGCACTCTGTATCATAGCTAAGGATGAGGGCTCTGACAGCCATATCATTGGTTACTCCCCCTCCAGCCCCTAGGATTCCTTGTCCATGGGAGAGCCCATCTCCCAGCTGCTGCAGGTGCTACTAAGCACTTGCACAGGTAGCCTTCCCTGGAGAACCATTCCTGAGCAACAGCAGCCCCTCCCCAGCGGTCCCAAGAAGTATGTCCCCCTCCAGGGAAGGCCCAAAGCCAAAGACTGGCAGAGGCAAGGGTGCCAAGCACTATGGGGCAAACCTAGTGAATGCTCCTCAGCTCCATGAGAGCCGGCTCAGCTGCACTTCCCCTGCACACCCCTTGCCCCACTTTCTCCCCAACCTCTCCTGCTCCCCTCCCTCCTGTACTATCTTCTCCCACAGCATGGGCATCCCTTGATCAGTCACTTGCACTGAGAATTTGCTCAGGCACTGTTTCTAGGGAACCAGACCTAAGACATGTGTAAGCCAAAGGGTCTGGATCAAATCTCAGGTGTGATGAGTAACCTGGCGCCAAGTACTCAACCTCCCCAGGTCTCACTGTCTTTCTCTGTAAAATAAGGATAATAGTCACACTTGCACGTAAGGGTGCAGTGCAGAGTGCACGTGTACGTAACACTTAAAGGAATTGGAACATACCTGGCCCATCAAAAGCACCTGGAGGAGACATCAGTTTTTACCACTGTAGCCAGCAGGTTGTCTCTGTGAGCTACAAATAAGACACTGGACACCCTTTTACTCAACTTTCTGCAGACAGTCATAGCCCAACTCAATCAAGCACCTATGTTTCACATTAGGCATGTCCGTTTCAGGGTGTCTTACCCAGAGGCTGAGGTTGAAGGATCATTTTCAGGGTGAAAATTGGAAGAACTGATGAAGCTTACAAAAGTAAATAAATAAGCACAGCCTTTGTAGGATGCTTTGAACACAGCAGTGCTGGCAAGCCTGGCTGCCTGTCAGAGCCACTTGGGGGTGCTTATTGAAACTGCTCGCTCCCCTCCCCCACCACCCCCCACCCTTTCCCCAGCTCCGCCCCTGAAGGTCTAATTCAGTCTGGTCAGCTGGGGTCATAAAAGCCTTCCTGGAGAAGAAGACACCTGATCTGGGTCTGGAAGGATGTGTAGGAGTTATTCAAATGGAGCAGCCATGCGGGGGCAGGACATCCCAGCCGAGGGGACTGTGAGAGCCACGACGTGGGCCCTGGAACCCTGTGGTGGATGCAGAGAACCACAAACATTTCCGTGCGGCTAGAAAGCGAGTAGGGGTGGCAGGAAGTGGTGGGAGGGGCTCACAATGCCAGTAATGGCCATATTCAGGGGTACTCCAGAACCCTCCTTCCTTATGCCCCATGTGCTGCCACATCACCCCGGGAGATAATAAACGAAGGCGTGCACATGGGGGTCAGGCCCCTGGGAGTCAACAATGACTTCAGAGACCTGAGAGTCTGCAAGAAGCTTCCCTGGCTGCGTCCCTCGCCCCTTTAGGACCTATAGGGGCCGTCTTTGCTGGGTGAGGTGCAGCCGAACTAAGGGTGAGCCACTTTCCTCTGCCGCGCCGCCACAGGACTCGAATCCCATGGGGCCCCAGGGCAGGCGGGCGGTGGTCCCCTGGCTTCCACATGGCTGTGCTGGCCCACCCTTACAGGGACAGCGTCACAGCCAGCAGAACTTCCAACATTTTCAGAGGAGCTAGAAATTCCACCTTTTTTGTGAGATTTGAATTTTTAAATGTCGGAGCAAATTTTTTCTCTGAAGCAAAACACATTTGCAGAGTCGCGACCTCTGCCAGGGAAGTGGGACAGAAGCTGGAGCCAGAAGACCTGAGGACAGGTCTCAGTTCTGTCCCCTGGCTCACCAACAAGGGAGAGGTGAGCCACAGGGTCTTTCAGTGCCTTCCCAGCTGGACATTTCTGACCCCTCCTCTTCTCCTCTCCTCCAAAATTAAAAAAAAAAAAAAATCCTTACATTTTCTAGCCACCTCTTGGTGTAATTTTACTAGAGCATTAACTGAATTATAAATGTGTCTATTCAAACAAGGGCCTGGCCAGTGAAATTTTAACCAACTACCAGATTTCCAACTGTTTTCCATTGACCCATATATTAAAATAGTAGAAGGCCTTGGTCTCATGAGGCTTCTGGAGAAGCCTGCACGCAGCAGGAATGACGCCCCGGTTGTGGAATTTCACTAGGCAACAGGCTCCAAACAGAAAATGTTAGCACTTTTGAGGACAAATACAGTGTTTCTGGTACACTCTCCCCCAACCCCTTTCCTTTATCTAGTTTCTGCTCTGCCTTTGCTCATTTATTTTTACTATTCCTTTTAAAGGTTCGTGTGTATTTTTATTACCTCAACTTCAGTAGTACATACCCACCCCCCCCACCCCGCCAAAACGATCCCATCTCACTTTACACACCGCTGAAAATGATCATGCTGGCCTCTTCTTTGGAGTACAGCTCTGCCCTGCGAAATGCTCACCCAGGAGGGGCACCGAATTCTTGCTTTGTCACCAGGGACTGGGTGTTTAAAGAGTCGTTCATGGGGTGAGGGGAGTGTGGCCATGCCACACAGCTGGTCAACCCCAGAGGAAGACCAGCCCCAGGACGGACCGAGACCAGTGTACGGTCCAGCAGAGGGTTTATGAGCCTGAAGATTGATTCAGGCAGCGGCACCATCCTACGGGAAAAACAGATACACCTTGAAGAGAAGCTGCTCCACCACTCTGCACCTGCTCTGCGCCACACGGAGGGTAAACATCTGCTAAATGAACGCAAATGAGAAGCCACCCCTTCATACCGTTGACTGTCCCACCTGTGAGTGCCCAGGAGCAGAATGGCGCCCTGGAGATCCAGCAAGGTGGCTGTTTCCCTCACAGTCATCAGCGAGACTCTGCAGAAAACTCCCTCCGCAGGGATTAGGCTGAAAGGAGGATGTGTCAGGAGTTTAGAGGGTGCCATGCATTGAATGGTGACCCCAGAAAGATAAATCCATGTTCTAACCCCTGAACCTTAGAATATGGCCATATTTGGAAAATGGGTCTTTGCAGGTGTAATTAAGAATGTTAAGGCTGGGCGCGGTGGCTCACGCTGGTAATACCAGCACTTTGGGAGGCCGAGGTGGGTGGATCACCTGAGGTCAGGAATTTGAGACCAGCCTGGCCAACAAGGTAAAACCCCGTCTCTACTAAAAACACAAATAATTAGCCAGGCGTGGTGGCACACGCCTGTAATCCCAGCTACTTGGGAGGCTGAGGCACGAGATTCACTTGAACCTGGGAGGAGGAGGTTGCAGTGAGCCAAGATCATGCCACTGCGCCAGCCTGGGCAATAAAGTGAGACTTTATCTCAAAAAAAAAAAAAAAAGTTGAGATGAGATTATCCTGGACTGCCTGGGTGGGCCCTAAATCCACAAGTAGTGTCCTTACAGAGGGGGGAGAGAGAGGACTTGCAAGGGGAGCAGGAGGGGAAGGCCCTGTGAAAATGGAGAAATTGGGGCCAAGGAACACCAGAGCCACCAGAGCCAGAAGAGGCAGGAAGGATTCTCCTCCAGAGCCTCTGGAGGGAGCACAGCCCTGCCCACACCTGGATCTCACACTTTTGGACTTTAAAACTGTGAGAAAATACATTTCTGTTGTTCTAAGCAGTCAAGTTCGTGGTGATTTGTTACGGCAGCCACAGGAAACTAAGAGAGGGTGTCACCCTTAGAAGGGGTCCCATGGCACCTTGCCCAGTGAGGACAGGAGCTCAACTGGGACATGGGGAGGGTCAGAGAAGCGGCACTGGCTGGGCGTGACCTAAGCACCTGAGCCCATTTCTGTGGGCAGCTGCAGAGTCAGCCACGGTCAGTGGACCAGAGAAAGGCCACTCCACAGAACAGCTTTTGGGGACCCGGGAGCCCGGTGGATGCTGCGCCTGTCCAGGAGAGCTTGTTAAGGCATCGGTCATCGCCAGAGTGACCCGCAGGCTGCCAGCTCCAGATGGTGTCTGCCAACCACCCATCCACAATGTGTGCCCATCAAGGTCCCCATCCATGCTGAGCCTCTCAGATCTAACTGTTCCTGCATCCCGGGGAGACAGCCCCACAGCCCCGCAGGCCACTTCGTGCCTGGATTTTAGGAAGAAAGGAGCTGCTGTACTTAAACTTTGGGGCCAGGCTGCATGATAAATCCCTTCAAAGCAGGCATGAGTGCAGAGAATGAATGCCCTGTTACATTTTATTTTTAAATTTCTAATTAAAAAAAATACACCAGGGAGTCCTAGTTTTAAGATACTGGAGTAGAAGCTTTCCCACTCCCAACTTTTCTCAAAAAGCACGTTTTAGCAAGGAGAACAGGGAAATAGGGATGCAAACGATATTTATAACCCCAATTCACAACATGAAAGCAGGAAGCAGGTAAATGAATGGGAAATTTACATCAGGGCCAGAGAGGGTGGGACTTAAGGCCGGTGGAAGAGAGAACAATGAGAAGCAAATCCAGGAAGGCTTGGGAACTGCAGGTGACAGGTACTGTAGCCTGTGGATCCTCCACCCAGGCGGCGAGGAGAGGGGGTTGCTGGAAATAGCACATGGTGTAAACATCTGTACAAGGAGCCCTCTGACCTGGGTTCCACACCCACCCACTCCTGCTGAGACAGGAGGTTTATTCTCTGAGGAAAGTGAACCAAAGGAACCAAATTTACAGGCACATTGGGAGAAAAGAGTGGCTGGACTGAAACCTAGCAGGCAAGGAAATTGTGCATGCCGAGCATGGAAATTCCCAGTCCTGCCGCCTCACCCAGACCACCAGTAGCCCTTGCCCCAACCCAGCTGGCAATCAGAGAGTCCTTTTCTACAGAAACCAAACTGCTCCAGAGAAAACAGCCACAGAGACTGACCACTGGGGGTTCCTAATGAACAAGCCAACTGGCCTGTAGGTCACCCTGCAGTAAAGCCCAAGTTACTCATGTTTAGAAACCCTCCCACCATCATCCTGAGGCCCCAAATTTACATATGTACCTGCCATAGAAGTCAAAGACCAAGGACAATCAACACATGGGGAGGGGGAGGAGTTAAAGTGAGCAATAAAGAGAGCAGAATAAACCCTCAAAAACCACTATATTTTGTAACCTCAAAGAAAGAAAAAATAATGCATTCTTAAAACAAGAGCAAGATGTTATTTTAATTTTTTTTAAGGTAGAATATTTAACTGCCACTTTAGTTAAAAATACAAGGATCAAAACCAAAAAAATAGGCCAGGCACGGTGGCTCACACCTGTAACCCCAGCACTTTGGGAAGCCAAGGCTGGCAGATCACCTGAGGTCAAGAATTCAAGACCAGCCTGGCCAAAATGGCAAAACCCTGTCTCTACTCGAAAATACAAAAATTAGCCAGGTGTGGTGGTGGGAGCCTGTAATCCCAGCTACTTAGGAGGCTGAGGCAGGGAGAATTGTTTGAACCTGGGAGGCAGAGGTTGCAGTGAGCCCAGATCACTCCACTGCACTCCAGTCTGGGTAACAGAGCAAGACTCCATATCCAAAAAAAAAAAAAATAGCAAAAAGGATAGACAATAATGTTGAGAAAATCTCCAAGAAGGTGGAACAAAAATAAAAGGAATTTACAATGGAGGGGAAAAGATAAGACCATTAAAGACTGATCTATCTCAGAAGCCTCAAAATGGAGAGAAGAAATTATGAAAGAAATAACACAAGAAAACTTCCCAGAATTGAATAACTTGCATTAATAGATTGAAAGCATGGCCAGGCAAGGTGGCTCACACCTGTAATTCCAGAACTTTGGGAGGCCAAAGTGGGAGGATCTTTTGAGCCCAGGAGGTCAAGGCTGCAGTAAGCCTTGATTGGACCACTGCACTCCAGCTTAGATGACAGAGCAAGAGCCTGACTCAAAAAAAGAAAAAGAAAAAGAAAAGAAAAGATAAGGAAAAAGAAAGGGCCTAAAACAACCAACCACTAACTCTTGCTATGCCTCTTGAATGGCATGTTATAACAGGACATGATGCCCTCATCTTCCCTCTGCCCCTCCTCAGCACCTTCTACCACCCCACTCTGTGGAATCGTTGCTCTTATTTTATTATTTTTAAAAATTTGGTCATATTAACATTCAATGCTGTTTCCATATGGAGTAAATTATTCAAAAATTGAATCTAAATGTTAAAAACCTGTCACCACTACACAGAGATATCACACACAATGTAAATGTGTGTCACCGCTGAGTAGAGTGCTGGTGTTGCATTTCCTTCTCTGGAAGGCCAACAACACAACTAAAAAGAAATTGTCTCTGGATGTGAGTCCTTTTTGCACTCTGCTAACTGCCTTATATCTTTTCAAGACCCTCCAGGATCTCGATTGCTTTATCTCTTTTACTCTTTCCTCCTTTCCCAGAGACTTCCTCTCAGCCCTTCCCTCCAGCCTATGCCCCACTGCCACCATCCTTGCAGAGAATATGGTGCTCTTACAATTAAATGCACCAACTGCTAAAAGTCAGGTCTGGCTCTTTCTTGATTTAGCCTCTTCTCTTTTGGGAGAATGTCCTCCATTCACCTCCCATGGGAAGATGCATGAGAGGTAAACTTGCTTAGCTCTTTCATGCGTGAAAACATCTTTGTTATTCCCTCACACTTGAGCAATAGTTTAAGAGTGTCATAAACTAGAGTCCTTTTCCTTTAGAACTCGCTCCATTGGCTTCTAGCATCCAGTGCTACTGGTGAAGTTTCTGGGAAGCCTAGTATTTATTTCTTCATGAGTGATCTTTGTCACACTCTCTTTCTGTCATTGGAAATGTCTTCCCTTCCATTCTCCCTGGTCTTGCTTGTTGTCTTTTTGAGGCATGGGAGGACAAATTAAGAACAAATTGAAAAACAAGGAAGTGCCAGATGGAAGATAGAAAACATCACCTATATTACTGGGGGAGACCAAGTTGGAGGATGTGCCTCATGGCGAAAGCCAAATGAGACAGCTTCAGAAACAGGACAGCTCCAGAAACAAGACAGCTCCAGAAATGACACAGCTCCAGAAACATGACAGCTTAAGAAATGACACAACTCCAGAAATGAGACAGCTCCAGAAACAGGGCAGCTCCAGAAACTGCACAGCTCTAGAAACTGGGCAGCTTCAGAAACAAGACAGCTCCAGAAAAGAGATAGCTCCAGAAATGACACAACTCCAGAAATAAGACAGCTCCCGAAATTGCACAGCTCCAGAAATGTCATAGTTCCAGAAATGAGACAGATCCAGAAATCACACAGATCCAGAACTGGGCTGACCCATCCACCCAGTTTCAGTGGCACTGGGGAAACAGCAGACCTCCTGACAGGCGGACAGAGTAGAAAATGCTCCTAGTAGGAGGCAGTTCCCTCTGAAGAGGAAGAAAGATGGGGCTGCCCCTGCCCAGTAACTTTTCAACGTTTACCCATCAGAAGGGTCACAGGGCCCTTCCTGGAGAGAGATCCGGGAGAGGAGCAGGGAAGCGCGAGTGCCACATCAGGGAGAGAGAGCGGCTGCCCCCTCATTGTCGTCTCTCAAACTGCGGATAGTCAAACATCAGAGCTTCTGGCTTGGCCTTTGTGGCTTTTCTCTCATATTCTTTATTTCTTGGTCTTTTTGTACTATTTTCTGGAAGATTTCTCCTACTTATCTTCCAACACTTGTGCTGATATTTTTCCCACACTTTTAATTTCACTGTACCTTCTTGTAGTGACTGTTCTATTCTCACAGCCCTCTATTCATGCTTCATAAATCATCTTTTTACAAAATTCATCTAAGTTGCTCACTCAGATGGGGTTTGAGGATTTGTTTGATTTCTTTTTTATTGTTGTTCTTGCTGGTTGTGTGTATGTGTGGGGGGAGGGAAGGAGAGTTGGGTCATCTGCAAAGCAGACAAGACAGAGTCAGAGAGAATGAGATGTGTTGGCAGAAAAGCCTGTGATGATTAAGATCAAAGGGAGAAGGAGCCTTTCCAGCCTGCCTCCAGATTCTGAGCTGAACCATCTGTAAACCAGGCTTCAACTTTTTGTTTCTCCTCTGGCAGAGCCTATCAGACCCACTCACAGGGCTGTTGGTGCTAGCTGGGGGAGGGCACTGGCCCAGCGTGGCAGGGGACGTGGTCATCTGGGACCACTGCTTGTATAGCTCACTTGTGTCCTCTGGTCCTGTTCAGGCTCCATCCCAGCTGTGCCATTTCCATGTGAAAATGGACTTCCCCAGGCACACCCAGCTATGTGATGTGGTGGGTCTGACCACCAATCCTGCACTCTTAAAATCTTCAAGGCTGACCCTGATCCATCCTCCTCCCTTCCAGAGTGTGGAATTGTGATTCACTGTCATGGTGGGTGGGGAGTGGAACTTCAGAGCGCTCTGCTTGGTCTTCCTCATCACAACTGCTCTTACTCCATACTCCAAGGATCCAGCATGGGCGCTGAACTCACTGCCAAATATATTAACCCCAATTACATATCTGGGAAGTGAATGCAGAATTAAATGCAATGCAGTAATAGCCAGCCATTTTCACCATCCTCATGTGCACTGTTGCCTCTGTATGTTTCAAAAGATCGAATCATCGCACTCGTCAGGGCTTTCCCTCTTGAGTGGGACATTTGTCCAAGTCACCGCCGTTAAAATTGTTACTGCTGGGCCACTATCTTGTGCCTGGGACTATCCATAGCCCCACACCACTTAGGATAGAATCTCCCTTGCCAACCAGGCAGTGGAAAATCCCGCTCCTAAACCCGATTCTTGGGTCCTCTGCAAACAAAAGCAAGAACAACATCTTTAGATGTTGATGCAGGTGTGACACCTATGTAAGGAGAGGGAGGAAGGAGGACTGTGATGGTAGGAAGAGGCTCCGCCAGCCCATCAGGGAGCTCTGATGCAACCACATCCACAGAGAAGTCACACACAGCTGGGGATGGGTGGCCCTTGTACCACCACTGTTCTCCATCTTTGGCTGGGGGCTGCTGGCGGAGCATGTGACCTTGGCTCAGAAGCAGAGCGGTGCCTGAAGGCACCCAGCCAGAGCTGCCCATGAGCTGCAGGCTCCCTTGGAAGGAGATCGGAGTGGCCCACCTCCACGGCTGGCACGTCAGCCTCTACGCTCGTTTCCTCTGCATTTCTTTCTGAGTGTTTTCCTCTGTTCTCCTTCACATTGCCAGTTTAAGTGTCTGGCAGTCCCTGGCTGTCTACTCATTTATTCGAGCAGGTAATAGAAGCTGCCTGGGAAAGGGGCCGATAGCTGGTAGATCTCACTTCAGGTGATGGCACTGGTGCAAACAACAGCTCAGGATCCCAGGACTAGGGTCCAGGGGAGGGGTCACTAAATGTCGAACTGCACAGGGCTTGGCTTCGGAATACCGGTGCCTTCCAAAATAACCTCTAGACCTCCCAAAATAACCCATTAAATTTCCTTAGAGCAGAATGCTTAGTTAGTTGGTTGGTTGGACTGGTTGGACTGGTAGGTTGGTTGGTTGGTTGAATTTGCAGGGGAAGGTGGGATAGTCAGGGGCTGTGGAGAAGGAGTACGTAAATGCCAGGTACCCCAGGGAGAGGAGAATGGGGTGCCCATGTTGCAGGCCCACAGGCTTCTCCACACCTGGTGCTCTGAATTCTGGGCGTCTCTGGGCTCTGCAGGGCTCTGCCCCCTGCGAGTGTTCATATGAGGCACCTCCACAAAACGCCCTCTTCTGCTCTCCACTTTCCCAATATTTGTTGAAATTGCTCATCATGGTTTTTTTTGGAGGGGTAGTGGGGAGTTGGGAGTTGGTTGTTTTTTTTGTTTTGTTTTTGTTTTGAGACAGGACCATACTCTGTCATCCAGGCTGAGTACAGAGGCATTATCATAGCTCACTGCAGCCTCAAACTACTGGGCTCAAGCAATCCTTCTGTCTCAGCCTCCTGAGTAGCTGGGACCACAGGCACACACCACCACACCTGGCTAATTTCTGTATTTTTTGTTGATATAGGGTCTCACCATGTTGCCTATGCTGGTCTCGAACTCCTGGGCTCAAGGAATCCTCCCACCTCAGCCTCCCAAAGTGCTGAACTTACAGGCATGAGCCCCCACGCCCGGCCCACTCATTGTTTGAAGGATCCTCTCCCATCTCTTTATTTTCTGTGGGTTTATAACTTAAAAACTTCTTGACTGCATTTAATTCATCTGCAGACATACTAGATACAGCTACTGAGCCATCTGCCATCTCCACATGAAGGCTTTATCATCGTGCCTTAAAGCTTGAGCATGGCTTTCTTAAGTTCTCTCAGGTCATGTTTTGGAAATCAAGCCAAATTGTTTATATTTCTAAGACTGTGCAATGGTGAAGTTTACAAATTGTCATCTTTTCTCATTGTTTCCTACCTCTTTCCTCTTGACCCTGCCCTTGGCTCCCTCCAGAGATCCAGCCCCTGGGGCACAGCTACCCTCAAAGTCAGTTGTCCTCCTGAAACAGGATTGGGAGCCTCCTCTTGCACCCCATACCACACACAGTCCCATCCAAAGAAACAGTCCAGCTGCCTAAACATGATTGAAAATAGCAGGAATGTCCACGCTTGTGTCTCTCAGAACTGCCCAGCGGAAAATACTCTTAACTCCCAGATCTTCTTGAGCCTGCTGCCTAGCCTGCCTGCCTCCCAGCAGCTCTCCTGCCCCACCCCTTCCACATGCCCCTTGGAGTTCCTGTGCCCATCACTTCCTCCTCCCTCTGCACCACCCCTCACCATCTCGGGGCTACCTCCTCAGGCTGGGTCACCACACCCCACGGGAACAATCATCCATTATTGACAAAGCACAGATACCAAAGCCAAAGAGGAGGCGCCATCCCTTTTCTCTTAGAAAGGCCACTTGGCTGGGGCACCTGGGGACTCCAGAGACAGCAGCGCTATTCTGGGTCTCCAGCCAGAGGCAGCCAGTGTGGTCAACACTGATGACAGTGTCCACAGGAGAGGGCTACGCTGGTGAAAAAGGGGACAGTATCCAGTGGGGACCTCAATGCCCACCTGGACAACAGACCAAAGAAGCCAGAGGACACCTGGACTCTTTGCTCAGTCTCCAGCCCACACATCCAAATGTATACAGAGAGCAGCAGCCTTGGGGAATCTGGGGCACCTGGGAGAGAAAGGTTGGGAGGAAGCAGAGCTGGTGGAGTGGGAAGAAAATCATTGTGGTTGGGACACGCCATAGCATAGGGAAACACAGGTATATTTTACAACTATTAACGCGGCGGTGTACCAGGTGTTCTTAAGTTGATTTCTGGGGGTACATTTTGTCTATCCCAACACTCCCCTACAATGCTGAAGGCAGAGCAAAAACCAAGGCTCATGTAGCTTCTAAATTAATCGCTTAACAAGCATTTATTAAGCACCTCTAAATATTCAGCACTGGGTCAGGCACAGTGTGAAGACACAAAGACATAGAAAATAATTTCCCCCACCACCAGTTAGATCATTAAAAAGTCAGGAAACAGCAGGTGCTGGAGAGGATGTGGAGAAACAGGAACACTTCTACACTGTTGGTGGGACTGTAAACTGGTTCAACCATTGTGGAAGGTGGTGTGGCTATTCCTCAAGGATCTAGAACTAGAAATGCCATTGGACCCAGCCATCCCATTACTGGGTATATACCCAAAGGATTATAAATCATGCTGCTATAAAGACACATGCACATGTATGTTTATTGCAGCAATATTCACAATAACAAAGACTTGAAACCAACCCAAATGTCCATCAATGACAGATGGATTAAGAAAATGTGGCACACATACACCATGGAATACTATGCAGTCATGAAAAAGGATGAGTTCATATCCTTTGTAGGGACATGGATGCAGCTGGAAACCATCATTCTCAGCAAACTATCACAAGAACAGGAAATCAAACACCGCATGTTCTCACTCATAGGTGGGAACTGAACCATGAGAACACTTGGCACACAGGAAGGGGAACATCACACACCGGGGCCTGTTGTGGGGTAGGGGGAGTGGGGAGGGATAGCATTAGGAGATATAACTAATGTAAATGATGAGTTAATGGGTGCAGCACACCAACATGGCACATGTATACATATGTAACAAACCTGCATGTTGTGCACATGTACCCTAGAACTTAAAGTATAATAAAAATAAATAAATAAATAAAAGAAAATAATTCCCCCCCACAAGTGGCCCATGGTCCCTTGGGGAAGAGGAAGACTCACACATAAAAAGTTAGATGCTTTCCACCCTGGGCATCTAAAGTGTTGCATCTGATACTTTTCTTGAATCCCAAAAATTTGCATGTAATTGTATAGCATATAATTCATTGCATCACATGAAACACACCTTCAGTGAACACTTGCGCGGCGCCTTCAGATGATAATCAATGCGTTCAAGATTAAAGTGATTCATAAAGCAATTTTCTCTCAAAGAACTAGCCGTTTTTTAAACTCGTCTTACTTTCATCTCTTTCCACACACCAGCACCAGCAATTGGGGTTTTCCTTTTTTGCAGAGAAACAAAATCTATGCTATTGTGTGGGAGTAGCTATGTACCCCCACAGGAGTCTGGGTGGGGAGGACCTCTCAGCCCAGGGAGGCACAGGCTCTGGCACTGGGCAGAGTCCCCAGCTCACCTGGCGCCATGCTCAGGTGCAGGAGCCCTAGGGCAGGGACACTGGCATAAGCGCAAGCGGCCACAAAGAACAGAGCCCCAGGGTCACTCACCCACAATAAATGTGGATGCTGCATCTGGGCCCTCCCACCCAGGCTTGCCATGGGCAGCGCTGACTCAGGTGCCCAATGAAGGAAAGAGCTCCTGAGGGATGGATCGGCTTACAAAAGCCTCTCGGCCCAACGGCCCCATGGCAGGCAGGTATGGCTGGGTGAGAATTGGCTCGCACTCTCCCTGGACTTGGTTTCCGGGCCCCACCAGCTGCAGCAGCTCCCGCTGGCTCCACCTTGCCAGGCAGATCTCTGGGCACCAGGCTTCCTGTGGAATGTGGCCTTGCCTGATCCCTCCTGCGTGGCCTGGGGCATCGCCACCCCTGCCCCGGTAGGGTTCATGGGAGGGCCTCACACAGCAAAGGCTTCAACAGCAGGGAGCATGGTGTCTTCGTGGGATAAACTAGCAAAGCGAGAGTGACAGAGCAGAACGGAGAGAGCCTGGTTGGCCCCAGCACTGACTCCGGTCCTGCCCTCCTCAGGGCTTCAGTGAATGCTCACCAATGACCACCACATGGATCACGTTTGTTGAGAAGAAAACTACATTTTTTCCACATACTGAGCAACTCCCAATCCTGAGGACCTGGTTGGAGGAGGCTCAGATTCCGGCACAGTTCCAAGAAGGGAAGTCCCCCAGTCAGAGTCCCCTGTTGGAGGAGGAACGGGCCTGGTATGATTTTCATGCCTGTGTTAGGCTTTCTAAATAAAAACATTTCCTAATCAGAGAGGCGGGACAAAGAGGTTTAATATCGAGTTAAGCAACCATCCTTTTTGCTAACAATGTAGAATTCAACTTTTGCACTTGAAAGTTTAACATCAATGCACATTAATTGCCAAAGACACCAAGGAGTATTCAAACCTACTATCAAGTTGCTTTCACCTTATAGTGTTGTACAAACAGAGCCCTTATTTCAGGCTGTTCTAACAAAATGCCATAAATTAGGTAGCCCATAAACCACAGACATCCCTGCATCCCAGTTCTTGGGGCTGGAAATCCAAGATCAAGGCACCAGCACCTGGGGTGTGGTGAGGGCCCACGTTCTGGTTTATAGATGGCGCCTCCCGGCTGTGTCCTCACAAGGTAGACGGGCTGAACGAGCTCCCATTTCATAAGCACACTCATCCCATTCGTGAGGGTTCCGCCCTCGTGACCTAATCCCCTTCCCAAAGACCCCACCTCCTATACCATCGCCTTGGGAATTAGAATTTCTTTATTATTATTATACTTTAAGTTCTAGGGTACATGTGCACAATGTGTAGGTTTGTTACATATGTATACATGTGCCATGTTGGTGTGCTGCACCCATTAACTCATCATTTACATTAGATATATCTCCTAATGCTATCCCTCCCCACTCCCACCACCCCACAACAAGCCCTGGTGTGTGATGTTCCCCTTCCTGTGTCCAAGTGATCTCATTGTTCAATCCCCACCTATGAGTGAGAACATGCAGTGTTTGGCTTTTTGTCCCTGCGATAATCTGCTGAGAATGATGGTTTCCAACTGCATCCATGTCCCTACAAAGGACATGAACTCATCCTCTTTTATGGTTGCATAGTATTCCATGGTATATACGTGCCACATTTTCTTAATCCATTCTATCATTGATGGACATTTGGGTTGGTTCCAAGTCTTTGTTATCGTGAATAGTGCTGCAATAAACATACATGTGCATGTGTCTTTATAGCACCATGATTTATAATCCTTTGAGTATATACCCAGTAATGGGATGGCTGGGTCCAATGGCATTTCTAGTTCTAGATCCTTGAGGAATTGCCACACTATCTTCCACAATGGTTGAACTAGTTTACAGTCCCACCAACAGTGTAAAAGTGTTCCTATTTCTCCACATCCTCTCCAGCACCTGTTGTTTCCTGACTTTTTAATGATCGCCATTCTAGCTGGTGTGAGATGGTATCTCACACCAGTTAGATGTGCGATTTTGATTTGCATTTCTCTGATGGCCAGTGATGACGAGCATTTTTTCATGTGTCTCTTGTCTTCTTTTGAGAAGTGTCTGTTCATATCCTTTGCCTACTCTTTAATGGGTTTTTTTTTCTTGTAAATTTGTTTGAGTTCTTTGTAGAGGGAGTTAGAATTTCAACACAAGAATTTGGGGTAACACAAACATTCTGACCATAGCAGCCCTCTTCACTCTAGAGCAAAATACAAAGACAAATATTTGGAACAGATTAATTAGGAAAAACCGAAACCATTGTCATCAGAAACAACCCCTGAGAAGGCTTAATACGAAGACAGCATTACATTATGGTTTTGATGAACAGTTAATTTTAGTTAATGAACAACTAAGAAAAAAATTCAAATGCACGTGCTAGTAACTATAACAAAGTTCAAAGACCTTTTCATGACACTTCAGTGTATTCATTATTCCAGAGGCGAGACAGCCCATTTCTGGAAATGAAATGAAAATGAAAGAACCAGGTTACCAATCAATGAGAACAAGAGGATGCTCCCATGCTGGTGACCACTGACTCGCTCATGGGGCTGGTTTAATTTTCAGCGTTTGGTAGAGCAGAGTGCGGCAGTGGCCGGGGTTCCCCTGGACCTTGTCTGCGATGCTCCAAGGCCTCTCTGGTCCTTCACTGCTCTTGCCTCTCTTGCTTCAGGTGGGTTTTGTGGACCTCCCACATTTTTCCCAGAGACACTGCTTCCCGGGCTCTCCTGGCAGAGGCGTGTGTATACCATCTTTCTCACCAAGAAACAAGCGTCTTTCGAAGAAGGAGAAATGGCAGTGGCCTGGGTAATTTGAGCATGATGTGTGGGGAACCTGCTCTTGTAATAAATGCCCCAGCTAGGGCTTCCCCAGGGAAAAGCAACCCACCCAACTCGTCAGGTTGCTTTCCATGCTCTCCCACAGCCACCCCTTCCACAGTGTTTGCTCCATCGCCTGTTCCCAGGTTTTCCAATAAAGCAGTTGAGGCTGGAAAAGTCAAGAGATTGGCCTGGAATCCAGCGACTCAGTAGAAAGTATTGCCCAAGTCCAAGCCACATCTGGAGATTCCAAAGGCGTTTTCTTTAATCCACACAGCTTTCTTTTAGTCGAGACTTTGGAACTAGAGGTGCTGGGACTTTCTTTCTTTGCCTGTTCATTCCTTGAGTCCTGAGCTGTTCTCAGCCCTGAGGACACAGCCTGAGACAAAATAGGGCAGATCCCTGCCCTTCAAAAGTGACAAGAATCAGACCCCAAGTCCTCGACCTCTCCTGCACTCTCACAGGCATGGCAGAGGTGGACGCCCCAGTCCTCCCCCGCACCACGGCTCCAGAAGACGTTCACTCTCCCTGCCCTCTAGGGGCCCACGCCTCCCCTGAGGACAGCCAGTTGTCCTGTTACCTGGAACTTCTGCGCGTCGCTGTCCCTAGTACATTTGCCTGGGCTGGGAATGAAGCTGAGTGAGGGGTTCAAGACTGGGCAGGACCAGAGGACACTACACTGGGCTTGTGGGACAACATCACCAAAGGCGGCAGCTCCCCAAGCTGCTCCTTGCCAGGCTGTGTCCCAGTTCCTCGGGGGGCCGGAGACGTAAGGCTGTGACCTTCAGGTGTCCTTCCTCAAGAAGGGTACTGAGACAAGGGGCTTAAGACCCACATCTAATCCAGAAAGTATTTCCAAGACAGGGTGCAAACGTGGATCTCTCTGGGCTGGCAGAGGGGCCATTTTGGTAAAGTATTTCCAGCCCTGCCCAGGGAAGGGCTTGAGAAAATGGGAAGGGGAGCTGAGTCCAGGTGCTCAGGGCCCCCATCACAGCTTCATCCATCACCAGCAACCCCCGACTCTCCGACGCGTTAGAATTCAGGTGAAGAGGAAGGGCAGAAGCCCAGCAGCTGGGCCACAGTGACTCCAGCCCATCTCTCTACAAAGGCCCAGGTCCAGGTAGCCCTTCCCTCACATCTGGAAGGTTCTGAGCACAAGCAGACCCACCAGTTCTTAATATTTCCTGATCTGAGCAGGTTTTTTACCAAGCTGGAAGAGGTCACTCAGAAAAGAAGGAAAATAAAATTCCCCTTCAGAATGTGCAGATGGGGAGATTTCTCTTCATTCTTAAAAAAAAAAAAGTGGAAAAACATATGTCTGTGGCCCATTTCGAGTGGAAAGCTTTATTTATTCAACTGTTTCTTGTTATTTCTCTGCCCACCACAGCAGGGTGAGGGCAAGTCTGATCTGTGGCCTCGCCTTCTCCAAGTGCCTCCCCCGACCGTGCTCCTTTCCCCTCCCCACTCCCCGGAGGGCCGTGTTGGTTCCATCCTCCCTCAGACCCAGCCAGGGAGCATGCTGTGCCCTCTCCTTTCTCCAGCACCTGAGCCTGGAGAGACACCCCGTCGTGTGCTGGGGGACTCCATGGAATTCCTGACAGCTCCCGCAACTGCCCAATGTCCACATCAAGATCCTCTAAGTTAGCACTTTGGTCAAAGATAAGAAAAGCATTTTCAGGAAGCCCAAGTGTTTCCTGTTTGGCAGAAGCCAGGCTGAAACGCCCCCACTGGGAGCAGGGAATTGGGCTTGACCTGTGTGTGTTTACAGAAGTCAGCTCAGAAGGAAGTGCGGTCCAAGGGTCTTCTTGTTCGTTTATTGAAAAGGCCGTTAACGGTTTTTGTCCATCTCCTGCTGCTGCTGCTGATGCTGTTTGCATAAATGACACCAACTCCTGCAAACCCTGCCAGTCTGGTGTGTCACTCACTAGAGCACTGGCTGCTCTCGAGCTCTCCAGCCAAGGGAACACACCGTCCTGCCTGCTTTCTGATACGAATCCAACTGGTTCTTCTTGTGCCAAAAATGACTACATGGTGTCATGTGCATGGCACTCCATTTGGTCGTTTATTCACCAAGCATGTGTTGAGAAGCTTCCCCATGTTGGATGCTGCTCTCTGATGCCCTAGGAGACAGGAGACAGGCTAAGGCTCCTGCCCTCAGGGAGGCTCCACTCTAGAGAGGGATTCAGATACATAAGAGAGAGCCTGTTGTGTTAAAGTGAGAAGAGCTAGGACAAAATCAAGTGGGAGGGGCAGAGGAAGTGTGAGGGGAGGGCTGGGATTTTAGAGGGAGAAGCTGAGTCCACGGAGGACTGACTAGAGAAATGACACAGAAAGTTCTAGAAGATGAGGTGGGAAAGTGGAACCAGCTTGCAGCTATCACTCTGAGTGTGAGAAGAGGCCTCAGGGCTCATGGGCAGTAAGGACAAGGTCCGACCCTGGTCCAGGGGGACAGCTCCAACTCCCATGTTGAGGCATCAGCAAGGGAAAGGCAGGCCCACGGTGCATGATGGCTGTGTACCACGTGACAATGTGATGTGGTGGTGGCCATCTGAGTTCTGATCTCCAGCGAATAATATGGTATCTTTCCAAATCCCCACGTCCAACAAATTCAGGCAGTTTTTCATACGGCCCATATACTCAATACATTTTTGCCAAAAACATTTTCTTAAAGCAGGCATCATGGTGTTGAGAAAAAGCATAAACGACCATTGAACAGGCCCTAGGGGGTATCCAGGGTCTGGCTCTAACCCAGGGTCGGGGGTTGACTGACTGGCCAGCAAGCCCGTTCCTCATCCTACAGAGGGAGTGATGAAGCCCACATCTCACAGACGAGGAGCCGAACACCTTTTCAACACCCACACACGCCTCACCCTTTCCTCAGTTCAGCTTCGTCCACCCCAACTGTGCACAACAGCACAGCAGTGAGGCCAACAGTGCGAGGCACTGGGCTGCCCGGCCTGACACACAAGCTGCACAGGAGGTGGTGATGCCCAGCCAGGTGGGCACTGACCTCCCCCACCCTGGGTCTCAGGCCAAGGCCACAGGGCAGCAAAAGGAGGTGCTGTGAGGGGCCAGCCTGCACCGCGTGCCCACCCTTAGACGAATCCCAGTGACCAGGGAGGAGAGGCACGTGTGGCTGGTGGCCACCATAGTGAACAGGGCCGGCAAATGTTTCCTTCACTGAAGAAAGTTCTAGAGGAAGAGGCAGTGCCTGGCATCCCAGCCCTCTGGGGAGGTCACTCCACTGACATTCTGCATGGAGAGTTCTTTCCATGTTCTGGATACCAGTCCTTTGTTGGATCTGCCGTCTGCAAATGTTTTTTCCTTCTCTGAAACTGTTCATTATTTTTAAACAACGTCTTTCCAGAGCAAAAGCTGTTGATTCTGATGGCACCCACTTTATCACTTTTTCACTTTATGGGTTGTGCTTTCGATTCCAAGTCCAAGAACTCTTCACCTCCTCCTGGTTCCCAAAGATTCTCTCCTGTGCTTTTCCTAAGCGCTTCATGGCTTTATGCCTGGCATTCGAGTTCATGATTCCAGTTGAGTTAATGTATAAGATTGCCCATTTATTCTTTTGCCGGCAGATGGCCGTGAGCTCCGTTGCCATTTGTTGACAAGATGACTTTTGCACCTTTGTCAAAAATCAGTTGGGCAAATTTGCGTCCAAGTTGGTGTGCAGCACACAGAGCTGCGGAGAATGACACGAGGAACCTGCGGAGCACTGAGCTCCCCCCCCGCTATGCGGGGATGCACGCAATTCTATAGCACACATCGCAGAGGAAAACCTGAGCTCCCCTGGGCCCCGATGAACCCTTAGCAAGTCGACAGCTGTTTCTTCTGGCATCATCCAGTCCCACTGTGGCCGCTGCAGCTCCTTGGAGGCACACACAAGCCCTCCATAACAAAAAAAGGAATCGGCCAAACCTCTGCCCAAACAAGCACGTCCTGCTATCACCACCCCCTCACTACGCAGGCCCTCTCTGCTGGTCCAGTCGGGGAGGCATGTGGGGAGAAAGAGGGAGCTGACTTTCCTTCACTCGCGCAGGAGGATAAGGCACCATGCTCCTCCCGGCACCCCTGGGGCTCCTGACCCCTCTCTCCAGAGCCCACATCATATGGCCCTAAAGATGCATGTCTGCATTTTGGGCCCCATCCAGGGTCTGTCTCTGGAGTGACAGCATCTCCCTCACTTTTTAAATTCAAGACCCTCCTGCTGCAGCTGAGACCCATTTCCTCTTCAGTCCCCTGTGAAAATGAAAACCAGCTGGGAACCATCACTGCAAACAGTGCACTCAAGGCTGTTGGACTGCACCACCCCCACCTCTTCCCGAGAGTTAATGGCGAGTTCATGTGGCTGGTTCCGTCTCCCCCTGAGCACCCCAGTTCCTGCTGGCCATGCTCGGGGAGGTTCACTCCCCTACAGCCTTTTCAAACCACTTCCTCTCTGATCACACAGGAAAACCAGTCCCACACAGAGAAAGCGGAGAGGGAGGTGGCCTGCAGGGAGTGGCGCTCAGCCTCACTTAGTGAGCACCTACTATGTATTTGCCAGGCAGGCTGCTCTGTGCTGCAGGGACAGAGGTGCATTCAGCACCTTGCATCCTTCCTTTCCCCAGGAACTTGGGCCCCAAAGATGGCCAGGCCACAGCTCAATGCCCAAGACAGCGGCGGAGGGAACGTGGGTAAGAGCTCCTTAGGAAAACCAGGATATCCTGAGGGAGATGCTGGTGCCTGAGGCGGCCCCAGGGTGAGTGTGTCCTCCGAGAGGAGAGGGAAGGAAGGCACATCAGATGGCAGCGGGAGACGAGAAAGGAAAGGCACGGGCAGGGAGTGGGAGGCAGGACACACCGTCCAGGGCACGGGGACCCCACCCCAGCTTAGCCCTTTCACATGGGCCCTGCTTGTGGCACTAGGGCCCTCGTACTCCAGCAGAACTAGGAAGGGTGAGAGATCACAGGCTCAATCTCGCCCGTTGCTCTGGAATGTCGCTAAACTCCAAGCTGAGAGTGGCAGACTAAAGTCATTCAAAACATTATTTGATGGTAAGTAAAATGGTGGTAGATTATGTCATAGAAAGCAAATTTCACTTGCTTGTTAAGGATGAATGTGAAGACAGTGGAGACATTTCACCCACACCACCAAGCCTGACCCCTGGTGTCTGGGCTGCTCATTCACTGTCCTCCCCAACTGAAGTTACTTGGGGAGGAAAATGTGAGAATACCAGATTTTACAACAAAGCTGCGAATGCATCCCCAGAGAGAGGCTGCCTCTTAAGTCATCAGCGGGCACTAGTTCTTCCCCAGAACTGGGAGTGAATCATAGATACCAGCAAGCCTGAGTAACCTTAAGGCCCTGCAGGGAAAGTGGAAGGGCCTTAAGGAACCTGCCCACTGGTAGGTCAGGGGCCAAGGAGATATGGCCCCTCAGGGATGGGGTAGGAGGGCAGAATCCTGGTCAACAAGTTGCAAAGGCAACCCCACTGTGCCTGAGGCAAATTTGGTCAATGTGGGACCCCTTGCTATTCCACACCTGATGCAGGCCAGGCAGTACCTGCCTCGAGATCCCTCAATAGCAGCAAATATAACCCAGCACCTGCACAGCAGGCTCCCCATTACTTCCAAATGCCTCTATCCTCAGTTAACAGGGTTCTCGCCACGAATCCCAGAAACCCCAGCTCCAGTGGATGAAAGCAAAAAGACTCACCCAGCAGGACAGTTCGAGAATGGTGCCAGATTTGGTGACAGCTGGGTCCAGGGACCCAGTGAAGGTTGTGCCAGGGTTCTCTCTCTTCCTCTCTCTCTCTCTGTCTCTGTCTCTCTCTCTCTCTCTCTCTCTCTCTCTCTCTCTCTCCCTCTTTCTCTGTCTTTCTCTCCGCCAGTCAGCCCTGCATGGCTCTCCTTGATTTATTCTCCAGGGAAGTCTCCCCAGTGTGACACAGTGACCACCAGCAACCCCACACTTACAGCCTCCTTCGGCAAGGACAGAGATCTTCTGTCTCCCAGGACCCACATATCAATCCCAGGGGAGACCCTGGTAGGCCCTGCATGGGTCATGTGCTCCTCTTGAGCCGACCACTGCAGTTGGGAAGAGGGAACACTCCATTGGGCCAGGCTGGGCCATGTGCCACCTGTGTGGCAGGTGGGAAGTGAGAGATCACAATTAGCATTTCCCTGGAGTTAAACAGGCAGTCAAAATTTATCTTCACACGGACGTTTACAGAGATCTCTAAAATTAACAAAGCATTTTCATAGACATTACCTCATTTCATTCTTGAGACAGAGCAGGGACCCCTCTTAGGGGTCTGCCAGGTGTCTCCAAGCATGGAAATAAAAGAAAATCTTGAGTTCCTTCAAGGGAATTTGCAGGCACCTAGCTGGCCCTCAGAAGTAAAGAAGCAACCTGATGAGCAAGAAGGTAACAACAACTTAAAACAATAACCAAGGAAGTTAGAGCCACAAGGTGTGTGATTCCTATCAAGACAGCATCTTAACATAGGTCTCTGAGTTGTTTTTCAGAAACCCAAATCCCCATGGAATCCATCTGCCGGCATGCAGCCTCAGATAAGTGGGGAGCTGAGGACTGAACGCTGTCCACAGAGACCTGGAGAAAATCATGACCACAGGCCAGATCTTAATGTTCCTTTCTGCTGACCCCAAGGTTTTAGGCAAAGCTTCACTTCCTTAACCAATTGCAAATAAGGGAGTTTTTGAATGCACCTATAGGAACTGTAAGCCCCCAGGTTTCAAGATATTCATCTTTTTAGGTTAAACCAATGTATAACCTCCGTATTAGTCCATTCTCACACTACTGTTAAACACATACCTGAGACTGAGTAATTTATAAAGGAGAGAAGTTTAATGAATTCACAGTTCCAGATGGTTGGGAGGCCTCACAACCATGGTGGAAGGCAAGGAGGAGCAAAGCCACATCTTACATGGATGGCGGCAGGCAAAAAGAGAGAACTTGTGCAGGGAAACTCTCCTTTATAAAACCATCAGATCTCATGAGACTTATTCACTATCATGAGAACAACACAGGAAAGACCCACCCCCATGATTCAATTACATCCCACCAGGTGCCTCCCACAACATGTGGGAATTGTGGGATCTACATTTCAAGATGAGATTTGGGTGGGGACACAGCAAAACCATATCAACCTCCATGTATTGATTTACAATTTTGCCTGTAACTTCTGCTTTCCTGAAACTTACCCCAGTCTTTAGAAGCCCTTGCTTGTAAGCCATTGAGGACCTAGGGTCTTAAGTGTAAGCATCTGATTCTCCTTGCTTGGTGTCCTGCAAATAAACGCCCTCTGTTCTCCCACTGCAAAACCTCAGTGTGGATATTTGTCCTTACTGCCCTGGGTGAGCAGACCCCAAGTTTGGTTTGGTAACATTTTCGCAGTAGCCCCTTGAGGTCACAGAGCAGGGATTACAGCTGCCAGAGAGGTTGAGTGGCTTGTCCACCGTGGCACAGCGAGGCAGGGGTATGAACCAGTTCTTGCAGTCCAGAGTGGATGCTCTCTCCACTTCATGACACTGTCATGAATGGCCCTCCATAGCAGACACTCTTGTATCCCACCCAGAACCCAGAACTCCTCTCCCTGCTTCCCACCAGCTCCCCTGCAGCTCAGTCTGAGAGCTCTCTTTGGACACAGAAGCATGCATGGCCCCCAGGCAGACAGGACAAAAGCACCAGGGTGCTACTCAGCCACGATAGCCTCACTCAGTGACAGGCTGGAGATGGGGACTCCCACTTCCTCAGCCCTAGGGAGGGACAACTCTGGGCCATGCTCTACTCAGTCCCCACAAAGTCCACAATGAGACTGAGCCCTAGCAGGCCACAGCAGCCACCTGCCTGTTTGCACACCCTGTCTCACTGGCCCACTTTCAGGTCCTCCTGGGATCACCACCCAAGTAAACTTGAGCTCAAATTCTTGTCTTGGTCTGCTTCTAAGGAGCCTCAAATTAAGATATTCTGTCCACACTAATAAACTGCTGCCAAGGAGGTAGAGATTAAATTCTATACAATAAGTAAGTCATGTCTCAACACCCATCAACCCAGGATGGCACATTAGCAGTGCATGGCCATGGGGATTTCCTCACCACCCCCAGAGACAGACATGTCTAATTGACCATGGCACTTTCTGAAGCTGTGTTCACGCACAGGGGAGAAAGAGCATCGTAACCAGTCGGTCACCTCTGTCCCTGTAGAAGAGTCGGGGTGGTGGCAAGTGCACAGCTACTTCTCATCCCAACTCCAGCCCCTGGCTTACTGAGCCCTGACAGCCATAAAACAAATGTCACTCTTATAATGTCACCAGTTCCCAAAATGGCTAATTTTCCTTCTTTCCATTGCCAGCCCTGCTAAGAGTCACACGTACAGAAGGATTGGCCGGAAAATGCCACCAAATCCCTGACTGGTCTAGCCATCTGACTCTGGAAATAGAGACAGAATCTGGAGAGCAGTTGGGTGGCGCCGGGCCCACCTGGGTGAGTGGCATGCTAAAAATAGGCATGACTCACATCTGGCTGGGAGGGCCCCACCACTGCTCCAGCGAGAGCAAGCCCTCCCCCGCCTACAACACCATCTCAGGCCTCCACGGAGCAGAACTATGTGGACCATGTGGACAGCTCCGTCTACACTGGCCCTCACTGCACATCATGTGGCTCAGGGAGGGCCTTCGGGCTCAACTCCTCGGGTTACACTGAGGACATCTGGAGCCATCTGGCCCCACCACCCGAGCCCACTTGGAGTCCCTGGATAAACACATCCCGTCACTTAGGAAAACAGAATTACATTTTCCATCACGATGAAATGAACCTCTAGGGGGTATTTACAAAAATGTATACTCAGCTAGGGGACAATGTGGTTAGTGCCAATTAGCTAGAAGAGGAAGTCTGGGGATCTTTGCACAGCATAATGAAAAGAAAAAACGTAAGAGAAAGAACAAGAGTGAGGAAAGGAAAGCCCAGTTAGGTCCACTTTCAAAATAAACAATTTTTACAGTTACAGACAGACCCTGATTTATATGTAGGCTGAGTTCCAGGACTGTGTTTCCAAGTCAGTTGTTTGGAGTTTGAAACTCATTTTCCCATAGAAACTACGTGCATTGGTCACAAAGTTAACCCATAGATGTCTCCTTCTTCAATAAAGTATCTGAAATGTACTACCATTTTCACCTTTCCAGTTCCCCTCAACATCATCTATAGCTTTGCTTCCATGAGAAGTTAAATTCTGATGTCCAGATCTCCTGTCAGTGAATGGCAGTGAGGAGGGCCTGGTGATGGTGTAAGGCACTCACAAGAACATGGGTCAGTGGCCATCAGCTTTGGAGACCAACAATATGAGTGTGACTCCCAAGGCCACCTCATGCTTTGATCAGATGCTCACCCTGTCTTGGCCTCAGTTGAGACCTCTCAACTCTCAATCACCTCACCTCCAAATAGTCTCCGCCTTATGTTGCTGTTGTTGGGGGGATTAAGTAGTACAACGTACATAACACACAAGGAATGGCAGTTGGCCCCAAACAAGTGCTCTACAAATGGTTGGTTATTATCTTTACTGTTGCCTTTCATATGCAGGAGAGAACTTATCAGGAAATCTGGGCATCTTAGGGTTTGAGGGGAACCATTAAATGTTCTCAATAAAGGACAGAACCTCATCTGCTTTGTATCCTAATACGATACCCATTCCTGGCCCATGGCAGGCTCTGACAAGGATTTATTAGATGGATGGGTGGACAGATGGACAGATGGGTTGATGGGTGGGTGGGTGGGTGGGTGGATGGATGGATGGATGGATGAATGGATGGATGGGTAGATGGATGGATGAGTGGGTGAATGGGTGGATGGGTTGGATGGGTGGATGGATGGGTGGATGAGTGAATGGGTGAATGAGTGGGTGGATGAATGGGTGGATGGATGGGTGCATGGGTGAATGGGTAAATGGGTGAATTGGTGAATGAATGGACAAATGAAGGGATAGACAGATGGATAGATGAAGATCAAATACTTTTTGCTCACCATTGCCTCTGGCTTGAGTCTGGGGTTCTGCTGCCAGTGCCCGTCTTAGCACTACCACAGGCTTTGATACCACTGACTCCCGATCACTAAGTGAAATTCTCTGACTCCAGGCTCTGAGGAATCATCTCTTTGTCTCAGCTCTTCTTTGGTCTCCCTCCCTGATTGCTAGCTCCCCAGATGCCAATTCCATGAAGGCATTCTCCATGACTATACCTCTGCCTTCTCCCTTTCCCTCCACCCTCTCCACGGGTGTCATTCTCTCATGGATTCAGCTCTCACTTCCCCTCTTACGTCCAGCCTTGACCTCTCGTCTGAGCAGCAAAGTTAAATGCCCTCTACCTGATGGTTACTTTCCTATTGAGAGCCCATCAGCACCTTAGATCCAAAACTCAAATGCCCTCTTTTTCTAGTTTCTTACCTCAAGCAGACTCACTCCTGTTCCTGGGTCCCTTGCCCTCATTAAAACCATGAACCCTCTCATGGTCACAGGCTGGGATTCTCAAAGTCACTGTCACTTCTCTGCTCTCAGTCTCCTTTTCTACTCAATCAGGCAATGAGGAGAGCAACTGCTGTGTCTGCACATTCTTCCAGTCTTTACACCTTTGCCTGAGCTCAAGGCTATCTCTTGATCGGTATAATGCCCTAGTCATCTGCTACCTCAAGGAAACAGACACTAACTGTTCCAACAAACCGCCAAGTCATAGTAGCCAAAATGTCACCAGCTACTCTCTTACTGCATTGGTTGTCTATTGCTATAGGCAAAACATTCTAAGATTTACTGGGACAAAACAACCACCATTCTATTATCTCTCATGATTCTGTGGGTTAGGCGGGTTCTGCTCTGTGGTTCTTCTGCTCCACAGAATGTTGGCTGGTGATGCAGTCCCTTAAGACCTCAACTGGGCTGGAAAATCCAAGATGGTTCACTCACACACTTGGTACCTTGACAGGGATGGCGAGAACACTAAGATAGCTGAGCATCTTCTCTCTCCGTGTCCTCTCAGGTCTTCTCTCTTCCAACTTGGTAAGGTCAGCCACACTTCATATAAGGCAGATTAAGGCTCCCAAAAGTGAAAAAGCTACCAGGACTTCTTAGGGCTTGGATCCATCTTGGATCCATAACTGGCACAGCATCTCTTTTGCCATATTCTATTGGTTCAAGGGTATCAGAGGGCCAGCTCAGATTCAACACGAAAGGGCATGACACAATGGTGTGAATATCAGGAGACGTGGTTCAGTGAGGCCCTCTTTGAAGACCATACTCATTCAAGTTAGTCCTGGGCAGGCCAGTGGCCTCCTCCATCTTACAGCTAGCATCATTTGGAGCCTGTGATCTCCAAAGGCATCATGGCAGAGGAAAAGAGAGAGAGAGAGCTGGAGGAAGTACAATGCCTTTCAAATGCCTCTGCCCAGAAGTGACATATCACTTCCACTCACATTCCATTGACCAGAATAACCATGTGATCCCCACTTGACTATGAGGAAAGCTTGGAAGTTAGAGGAGTGGGTGACTATTTGGTTGGCCTTAACTGTCTCTGCTCCCTCATCTATTTCCTTTGCGGGATGAACCCAGCATATGCAGAGATTCCCATACTCTGTTGGTGGGAGTGTAAACTGGGACAGCCTCCCGTGGAGGACAGCATAACCAACCCACCTTCTTGCTTGCTCTAGGATGGGTTTGGAGAATACATCATGTACAGAGCCCTTCCGGTTGTAAAAGTCAGTGGCCATTACTGAGCCAGAAAATGAGGGCTTAGTAACATCAGAACACCAACCTCTCATCTTCTTTCCAGAGTATTCTGTGGTATTGGCCGGAATGGAGAGGAATTCATTCCTCTGAAGGGTGGAGGCTGCTTGCGTAACTGCTGGTTCCCACCTAGTGAAGGAGAACACACAGCATCATTATGGGAGCCAAAATTGGCCACATTGGGCAAGTCAGTTTGTATGCTCTTTTCACAACACTGTGCCCAATTCAGGATGCTATATTAGAGCAAAGGTGGAGAACCCAGAGGGAAATCCAAGAATAACAAAGCCACTTGACCTATCAGTGAAGATGGAAGGGACTGGGATTAATTCACCAAAAGACAGGAAATGACTCAGCATCAAAAGCCTGCAAACAGCAAGTCATGAAGTGTGTGGACATGGGCGTCAAACGGACCTGGGACTGGGCACTGACTCCATCACTTGCAGCTGTGGGGCATTACTTGTGTAGCTCAACTTCTCTGAATATCATTTTTCTCACCCGTGAAATAGCAGAGTCAGTGTAGCTTCCTCAGGGTGTTCTTATGACCATTAAATGAGATGATATGTGTGCCGGACTCATGGTACATGCTTGCTAAATGTGGGTGTTGTTATTGTTGCTGCTGTTGTTCTGATTCCTATTTCCATCATTGGCATAACATGATGATTCCTACAAGTTGTTGGTTTCTTGAGAGAGGAAATTATTAATACTCTGTCAATGACACTGACCACCAAATCCTTAAGTGTGACACAGAAGACCCTCTCATCCCTAGCCTCTGTCTACCCCCCAGCCGTGTCCCTACCTCCCACCACACACCCTATCCATGATGAATGACTTATACCTTGAACTGGTTAAAGGCTTCTATGTACAAGCAACAGAAATGAACTTGAGCAAACTTAAGCAAACTGAGGATGTCCTGAATCCAAGGAGGCATGGAAGGACCAGGACTCAGAATGGGCAAGAACCAGGTAGCTCTTGGAGTGGTAGGGACTTCAGAGGCCACTCCACATGCTCTGAGGCTCAGAGATTTACAAGAAAGGCAGCCTAGCACAGCAGAAGCATAGATGGCCTAGGATCAGTGAAGTGTAACTCAGCAAGGCCATCTGAGGAGAGGATGGCCACACTAATAAGACAGGGTCAGTCTTCCTGGGCACACAAATCGTGTTGCCTGGGAGGAGGTGCAGGTGTCACCAGAGTGCAAGAGATGATCTCTGAAGGTTTAGCTGCAAGCAGGTTTTGTTTTGCGTTAGGGGAAGAAAACCTATTAAGCACACCAAACTCTTGGTCTTATGGGAATTACTACTTAGGAAACCGGAAAAACAGGCTTTGACTCTAAGAGAATCTGTTTTTAAAGTTTTAACCAAGTAGTGTTGGCACATGGATACAGCAAGCCACAAAAGAGGGCTCATGGATGAACTTGTGAAGCATGGCCTTGAAGGGATAGTTAGGAATACTAAGATACTTAGGAAGCATCGCCTTGAAGGGATAGTTGTAGTGCTTATTATAAATGGAAGTGGTCTCATGAATCCAGAGTTCTAAATTCAAATGTTTTCGGGGACCACGTAGGAAATCTAAATGAGGAAAGTGGGCCAAGTGTGATACAATAGATACAGGGAGCGGTGGAGGCGGTGGTGAACTGGAAAGGGTGTGCTCGGCTCGCTCAGCTGCACACAGCTGTCACAACGAAGACATGCAGGCCTGATGTTGTCCAATCTTTTGTTTTCAAAGAAAAGCTGGATATCTGTGTTCGTATGAGAAGTTTTCAGATTTTGACATGCGAGTATCTATCTCAAAAGTTGTGAAACAATAGGTGAGCCACACATAGCGCATCCTGGACTGAAGCCTGCCCGTGGGCACACAACCTCTGGTCCCACCAGGACGGAAGGCAGATCACCGATACTGCAGACCCTGGGAGTTCCACTGCCCCTCACTGTTTTCTTGGCAAGGAGAAAGAAAAGGCTGTGCAACTGTGCTCCCTTGAGAAGTGGCTGTGCCAGAGGCTTGCCTGCCTCTTTCCATGGAAAGATAAAAATTCTACTTAAAGATGTTTATTTTAAACAATAGTTTATTATGAAAATGCCCAACCATACAGCAAAATTGCAGGAATCTCACCATCAGGATTCTGCCATTAATATTTCACGACACATTTTCTTTATCACGTTTCAATCCATCTCTCCATCTACCCACCCAGCCACCTAGCTGGAATCCTAATGACATTTTTAGTGAATTCGCAGAAAAGAAGTTTTGGAAAAAGCACCTGGGTCATTTCCCTGTTTTCTTTCAGATTCACATCCTGACCTGTCCTTTCCCTGCTCTGCATTGAAGGAAAATACGGTTCCCAGGCCTCACTGTCTCCTGGCTTCTCGCAAGTTTAGACAGGGCAGGCACTGGTGGAAGACTGGAGGGCGACAGGCAGGGAGAAGGTTGGGGTGTTTCTCTCTCCTCTCTCTCTCTCTCTCTCTCTCTTTCTGTGTGCGGGGTGTGTGTGTGTGTGTGTGTGTGTGTGTGTGTCTGCCTCTCTGCTTAGGTAGCACCTGAGGCAGTGGCTGCATCTCCCCTGATGCATCCCTCTGGGGTTCTACCTGCCCCCAGACATGCCTGCAATGACTCCAGCTTCCTCCACACAGCCCCAGGTCCTGGATTCTACCGCATCTTCTCCAGCTTTATCCCTCCAGGCCTGAGAAGAGAGGAACTTCCTGTTCTTACTATTGTCTTCATTGCCTGTTCTGTCTGCATTTAGCTTCTTATCTCTTTCCACCACCTGTATAAATACTTCTCTGTATCACGTCCTCTATTTGAAATAAAGTAGACCTCTTTATCCAAGCGGGGTACATTCCAAGACCCCAGTGGATGTCTGAAATAGCAGATAGTACCAAACCTTATACATACTGTTTTTTTCCTATATATACATACCTATGATAAAGTATAATTTATAAATTAGGAACAATATGAGATTAACAGCAATAACTAATAATAAAACAGAACAATTACAAAAACAGGCCACCATCACTACTCTTGCTTTGGAGCCATTATTAAGTAAAACAGGGTTTACAAGCACTGCGACACAGCAATAGTCGATCTGATAACGTAGATGGCTACTAACTGAGTCACGGGTCGGGAGTAGCATACACAGGGTTGATGGGCTGGACAAGGAGATGATTGACATCCACAGTGGGATGGAGCTAGATGGCACAAGATTTCATCATGCTACTCACAATGGCAAGCAATTATTCAGGAGGTCACAGGATATGCAACTTCCGCAATTACTCCTGCAGATTGTATTGTAGATTGGCCTTTGGAGACACCTGTTCAGGGTTTGTTTGTTTCATGTCGGACACCCCTGGCTCCACCTGGACCCTCGAACCCCACTCCCGTGGCCCCACCCAGAAGCAATGCAGCACACAGGAGGACAGCTTCAACCCCTCTGATTTCATCTCCACTTCAACCTATCAGCAGCAACCCTGGTCGCCCCCACCGCTTCCCCCAAAACTGCCTTTGAACACCCCCAACCTGGCAGCTTTGGAGGAGAGTGATTTGAGCACTAACTCTGTCTCCCACATGGTGTGGCCAGCCTCACGTCTATTAAACTCCTTCTTTACTACAGTGCCATCGTCTTTCTTTGTGCAGGGAACAGGAAGAATCCCTCCGGCGGTTACACTGGCTAACATACTCCTCCAGCTTTCAGCAAGTTCTTTCTTGGAGGGAGATCCAAGTGGTGCACGCCATAGCCGCCACAGCAAGCTACTCTTTAGTAAAACATCATCTAAATTACATCTTGATTTCATCCTAAAGGAACTCCGCTTGAGTTGAGACATAAACAAGAATAGGGCCTAACCTCAAAAAACTGATGTATATAATTCCAGTGCCAAAAGTCTCTTCCCCGTGGACACTTTTAAATAGATCATTAACCATATGAGTCACAGTGGATGGGCTTGTTAAGGCCCAGCTGGGATGAGTTAACTTATCTACAAAATACAGAGAAATCTTTGAAGAGATAAATCTCATCCAGTCGTCAATGGAACATGGGAAACTATGTTCTAACACTGACATTTGTAACCAGGGCTAGCAACGGGGCCAAAAACCTCCCGCTTGAATTTTGAATAACCTATTCTTTTTAATCAGATATAATTTGTATCCAAAAACTGCACTCATTCTAAGTGTACATTTCAATGAATTTTGACAAATATGTACACCTATGTACATGAAGTATACATTTTGATGAGTTTCAACAAATGCATAAAAACATGTACCTGGCTGAGCACGGTGGCTCACGCCTGTAATCCCAGCACTTTGGGAGGCTGAGGTGGGTGGATCACAAGGCAGGAGTTCGAGACCAGCCTGACCAACATGGTGAAACCCTGTCTCTACTAAAAATATAAAAATTAGCTGGGTGTGGTGGTGCGCACCTGTAATCCCAGCTACTCAGGAGGCTGAGGCAGGAGAATCGCTTGAACCTGGGAGGCAGAGGTTGAAATGAGCCAAGATGGTGCCACTGCACTCCAGCTTTGTAAACAGAGCAAGACTTTGTCTCAAAAAAAATAAAATAAAAAAAAAACAAAAACAACAACAACAAAAAAACATGTACCCACCACCTCCATGAAGATAGAGAACATTTCCATCACCCAAAAATGACCCCTCGTGTCCTTTCTTTGTCAACCTCCCACCTCCAGCTGCAGACAACTACCTATCTAAACTGTAAATTACACTGGTCTCCTCTAGAGTTTCATATAAATGGAACCAGATTCTATGTACTTTTCTGTGTCTGGCTTCTTTCACACAGGATAGTGTCTATGAGATCCACCCAAGGTGCTCTGCGAATCTTCAGTTTATGCTATTTATTGCAGCATAGTATCCCATTGTCTGAATATACCATAATTTGTTTACCTAGTCACCTATTGACAGATATTTGCATGGTTTCCATCTGTGGGCAATTATGCTATGAACATTTGTGTACAAGGCTTCATTTCTCTTACAACTCATTTTTAAACTTTTTACTTTGAGATACTTGTAGACGCATATGCAGTTGTAAGAAATAATACAGAGAGACCTTATATACCCTTTACTTGGTTTCATCAGTGGCAACATCTTGCATAACTGTAGCACAATATCACAATCAAAAAATTGATCTTGATATGGACCATGGACCTTGTTTGGATTTCACCAGTTTTATGTGTGCTCATGGTATGTTTGTGTGTGTGTGTTTAGTTCTATGTAATTTTATCACATGTACATTCTTGTGACACCACCACAGTCAAAATACAGAATGGTCTGTCACAAGGATCCCTCATGCTACTCTCATAGCCACAGCTACTCCTTCTTTCCCTGTCCCTAACCCTTGGCAACTGCTAATCTGTTATTCTGCATCTCTATAAATTTTTCACTACAAGAATGCTGCATAGATGGAATTATGCAACAGATGACCTTTTGAGACTGCCTTTTTTCACTCAGCGTAACTCCCCTGAGATCATCCAACCTGTTGAATGCATCCATGGCCTTTTCCTTTCCATTGCTGAGTAGTACTTTGAAATACAGATGTACCAAAGTTTGTTCAGCTTTTCACCTGCTGAAGGACATTTGAGTTGTTTCCATTGGGGGCTAGTATTAATATAAAGCTTCTATGAACATTTATGTACAAGTTTCTGTGTGAACACTTAGTTTTCGAATTTTTGGAATATATACCCAATAGTGCGATTGCTGGGCCATATGGTGAGGGCTTGTAAGAAACTGCCGTACTCTTTTCCAGAGGAGCTGTACCATCCTACATTTCTATCAGCAATGTATAAGTGATCCAGGTTCCCTACATCCTCGCCAACATTTGGTGTTAACACAATTTTTCATTTTAGCCATTTTTATGGGTACATAGTGATTGCTCACTGTGGTTTTAGTTTGCTTCTGCCTAATAGCTAATGGTGTTGAACATTTATTCATAAGCTTATTTGCCAGCTGTGTATTATCTTTGGTGAAATACCTGTTCATGTCCTTAGCCTGTTTTCTAATGAAACTGTTTGGATTTTTTTACTGTTGAATTTTAAGAGTTCTTTATATATTCCAGATACTAATCCTTTGTTGCATATGTGGTTTGCAAATATGTTCTCCCAAGGTGTGGCTTTGCTTTTCATCCTCATAACAGAGTCTTTCACAGAGCAAGACCTGTGAGTTTTGATGTCCAATTTATCCACTTTTGGATTGTGCCTTTCTAATTGTGCCTGTGGTATCAAGTCAGACAACTACCTCTTCACCTAGCCCTTGGTCCAAAATATTTTCTCCTATTTTTTTCCCCTAAAAGTTTAGTGTTTTCACGGTTTAAATGCAAGTCTGTAATCCATTTGGGGTTAATTTTATATAATGTGCAAGATTGAAGTTGAGGTTTATATTTTTGCCCCTCACCAACACCATTTGTTTAAAAGGCAGCCTTTCCTCCATCAGATTGCCCTTGTACCTTTGTTAAGTATTAGTTGGGTATATTTGTGTAGGTCTGTTTCTGGGTCTTCTATTTTATTCCATGGAACTACATGTCTATCCCTCTACCAGTACCTCACAGTTTTGATTATTGTGCCCTTAATGTCATAAACCATTCATTTTTAAGAAAACAAAATAATCTGAACTAAAATTTTAACTTATCTCCCATCCTATTAGTCTGCTCTCACACTGCTAGTAAAGACAAACTGGAGACTGGGTACTCTATATAGGAAAGAGGTTTAGTTGACTCACAGTTCAGCATGGCTGGGGAGGCCTCAGGAAACTTACAATCATGGCAGAAGGGGAAGCAAACATGTCCTTCTTCACATGGCAGCAGCAAAGAAAAGTGCCGAGCGAAGGAGGAAGCCCCTTATGAAACCATCAGCTCTCGTGAGAACTAACTTACTATCACGAGAACGGGATGGGGGAAACCGCCCACATGATTCAATTATCTCCACCTGGTTCCTCCCACAACATGTGAGGATTATGGGAACTACAATTCAAGATGAGGTTTGGATGGGGACACAGCCAAACCGTATTACCCATCCTTTGAAGATCCTGTGAGAGCTCCAGTACAAGTCAGAGTCAAGAAATTCGCAACAGGTGGTCCTGAATCCAACCACTGCTAGAGAGAGGACAAAGGGTGGGGCTCGATCCTTGCGCAGCAGGGAAGGGAATAGAAAAAGCTCAGCAGGTTCTTGCCTTTCACAGGTCAGTGGTATCAGGGGTAGGGCTCTCATCATAAGGAGCAGGGCATCTGGCACACAGGGCAAGACATTCTAGGAGAGGCCCTGGCCAGGGGTTTGGCAGGGACACGAGGCACATGGAGGAGCTGCAGCAAACAGATGTTGTTGGCACTGCATTTCTCCTACATATCCTACAGGTGACCCAGGCTACTGAGTGGTAACACTCAGACTCTGTCTCAGGCATCTTTCCCAACTGCAGGAGCTCACCCAGCCTCAATCAATGACAGACAGGGTATAGGTGAATAAAATCCCAGTTTCTTCAACCCAGTTGGACCTCACCTCCCTGCTTCCTAGCAGGATAGAGAGAGTTCCAGCCCAGGAGAAACTGGCTTGATGACGCTGATACAACCTTGATTCAGATGGAAGAAGAATGGGCCACAAGCCACAGGCACAGGTGGCCCTTGACTTCCACCTGGGTGACCTTTGCCTGGTTCTGCACTGTTGTCCATACTGCCTTCACTGCAGGAGGCTGGACCCTTGCTACCGGCTGCTCCCCTGGCAATGCAGGCTCTTATGGGAAATGACCCCACTCAGCCAACAGCAGCTGCAGCTTTGGCTGTCCAGATAGTTGAGGAAGGGGCAATGACTTGAATACTGTTTGATTCTTGTCATAAAAATGGGTAGGGGAAAAGAGGGAAGGGAAGGGGAGGGGGGAGGAGGGAAGGGGAGGGAAGGGAAGGGAAGGGGAAGGGGGAGGGGAGGGGAGGGGAGGGGAGGGGAGGGGATGGGAGGAGAGAGATGGGGAGGAAAAGAGGAGAGGAACAAAGGTCACACTAGCAATAAGTCTCCTTAGCAATACAACTGCGACAATGATGGAAATCCTTAGAAAGGCCAGAAGGTGAGAATTTTCCACTTTGATCAATATTCAGAGGACCAAAGGAAAAGAAACAAATTAAACAACACACTCATAACACTACAAATGCTTCACTCAAGATGGTACCTTAAAGAAGACATGTAGCTACGGGATTTTATCATCTTCTCTAGGTTTCCTAGAATGAACTCCTCTTAGCAGGTAAGCTACTGTTCAGTTTCTAAACAATCTCAGATCTTTGCTTCCAACTGTGTCCGAGAGTGAGTGCAAGGTGAGTGCCTGCAGCTGAGCCTCCTCCCGGACAGAGCTCACGCACCAGGCTGCCCTATCAGGGCTCTGCACTGAGCATGGGTGCACCTGGTGGGCTAATGCCCCCGACTTGGGAAGCCCATGCAGGAGGAGGGCTCCCCAGACCAGCAAACTTCCATCCGGATTTTACACTCAGATGTTTTGGCAGAATCATTGCTGACTCCAGCATCCAGACGTCTGAAATCATTCTTCCTGAGAAATCAAGCGGAGACGTTGATTTCTTCCAAAGACCATTGGCTTGAAACCATATACCCAAAGACATGGCAAGCTGTTTAGCAAAACAATGTAAACATTAGAGCATTAAGTTATGCCACGTAAGTCTGTTCGGAAGAAATCTGTGATTATGTGCGTCTCAGACACTATGGGAAGTCAGATGGGGCCACCCGGGAGTCACTCAAGCTGAGCAAGGTAGAAACAGGGAGGGCTCAGAGCAGAGCCGGCTAGATGGACACATTCAAAACAGGGACAGTCCCCTGCTGCAAAGCCGGCGTGCAGGCCTGGCCCTGATGGCTCTTGTCTTGAGTGTGTGTATGACTCTGGGTCCCTCAGCTTGCACGGTCATCCCCAGTAACCTGCTCTGGCCAGTAGAGGGAATCAGAAGGCCGAGGGACCAAGCAGGTAGCACAAGCAGTCCCCACCCCAGCTGGCTTGGGGAGACCTGCCTTTTAAGGCCTCCTGCGTGAATGCCCCCAGGCTTAGAGGGAAGCAGCTCCTAAGAGCCCAGTGAAGCAGCTGGAGCCACAGAGGCCTGCAGGGTCATCGGCTCCTGAAACATTGGCCCTTTGGGACGATGCTTTTTCTCTCCCTTCCCGAATGAGCCCCCTGAGAAAGCACTGAATGCGGGGTCAGACCTGTCACCATTGCCCTGAAGCCAGCTCCTGAGGATGGCCTGGTATACTGCAAGGCCAAAGGAGCCATCTGAGGAATGAGAGGGAGACCTGGCACTGAGGGCTCAGCGCAGCAGAGCTAGGGCTGGAGGGATGTCCACAGGGTGAGGTGGACGTTTGGCCAGAGGGGAGAGAAGAGAAGCACACAACTATTTACGGGTGCATTACAGACATGGGACTGTTTATGGGTATATTACAGGCACAGCACTGTTCAGGAGTTCATTGCAGGCACAGGACTGTCAGGGGTGCATTCCAGGCACAGGACTGCTCAGGGGTGCGTTCCAGGCACAGGACTGTTTATGGGTGCATTCCAGGGGCAGCACCACTCAGGGGTTCATTGTAGGCACGGGACTGTTCAGGGGCCCATTCCAGACACAGACGCACCTGAACAGCAGACTGTTAGGACTGCTTAGAGGTGCATTTTAGGCAGGGGTGTGGGGGCCTGGGGCAGGTCTATGGTGGCAGTTAGAAAACGGTCTTGAAGGAAGGGTATTCGAGAAGGACCTGTCCCGATGCATGAAGCAGCCAAGGTGGCTCTGCCCAAGGGCCTGGCGCATCATCAAATTGGGACTCAGCCATGTCTTCCCCAGGGCCACTGCAGGCACCTCAGTTGCCTGACCTTCTAGGAGAAGCAGAGAGGCACAGAGGCCAACATCTGCTCTCAGAGGCCTGAGCAGGAGCCGCGGCTCCACCGACATTGTCCAGTGACCTTTGTAAAGTCGCTTAACTCACATTTAGCCTCCCTTGCAGTCTTTTTTTCTCTCAGATGGGATGTTAATAACAGCGCCTGTCCCCCAGGGTTGTCGTGGGGTGCAGGGCTGCACACAGCGGAAGGGCTCAACATCAGGGAGCCGTATTAGCATCACGTGGTTGTCGCTCAGTGTGCAGAGAGGGCAAGAGATTGTTGTCGGGGCCTGGGACAGAGGCTGGGCTTCACCTGAGGCCAGGGCAGGGGCCCCCACTTGCAGGGCTTTGGGTGCTGCACCCCATCCCCTGAGGAGCCCCAGGCCTGCCCCGCTCCCCCACACCTGAAGATGGGCCTTTCTCTTAGAATTAGCAGGGAGGTCCAGGCCATCGCTTACACAACAGCGTTTGCTGAGGCAACCACATGTAGATGTGGTCCTGGGCACTGGGGCTACCGCTGGAACACCACCGGGCTGGGCACCTGGGTGTGGAAGGCAAAGGGGTCAAGCACTTCTTCCTCCTTGGAGGCTCCCCAGACTCCCTTTGCCTCCCAGATGGCCAGCCCAGAAGCCCATGTGGCCCGGGTGGTCAGATGGCCTGGGGTGTGGTAGAGTCTCACACCACTGGCTGCTACTCCTTAAGATGCACTTACGATGCCGCAAAAGCCCAGCAGCCCAGGCTACGGAGGGTTCCTGCACACTCAGAAACCCACCCGGGCAGTGTGGTGGCAGCCCCCAGCAGGACACTTGTCTGCCCCTCCCAATGCCCTACCCGCCTTCACCACCCTGTTCTATCCTGAACACCAGCCACTAGGGCCTGCACCAACTGCCCTCTTGGCACCAGCTTCCAAGTGGGCTCAGCCAAGAGGGGCCCAGCAGGAGCCTGGGGAGCAGGAAGAGAGAAGCCTGGCATTGACCCCATCTCCCTCCCTGCCTGCAGTGGCTGCTGCTGCCTGGACCCCACAGCTCTGGGGGGACCTCTCAAGGCTCCACACTCCACATTCCAGACACCAAGCCCTCATGTGCGTCTTTCAGGCCTGAGGCGGCAACAGCTCTTACTGCAGCCCCTCCCCAGGCATGTCACCTGTCTATTTCCTAACTCTGGCCACACCTTTGTCAGAGCTCCCCGTGGCAGCAACTCTGCCACCTCTCTCCTGCCCAGATCCTGGCTGGCAAGAGAAGGACATGCAGGGGAACCACTGGAAACCAGGAGGAGAGAGCTTAGGCTTAGCCCTCAGGCCGGAGCCCTTCAGCTACCAAGTCTCGCAGCCCAGTGCCCTCGCTTCAGTGTCCCGTTGGGTGGAGCCAGGGCACCAGGCAGACCAGATGGGGCAAAACCCAGGCCATGAGGGTTGAGCGTCTAGACCTCAGACCTCAGACCCAGGTAAAGCAGCAGCACCAGGGAAGTCCTCGGATAGGAGGTGCTGGGTGAGAAGGGTTGGTGAGAAGAAGCACCTCCCAACCTCTCTGCAGCTTCCTCACTCAATGGCTTGGGACTCAGGATACATGTTCCCACAGCCACAGCGGCCCCAAGTTGGTCAGGCTGACAGGCGGCTCCAGAAACCACACACCCCATGACATGAAGAAGCCGCAGACAGAGACACCCACAGTTTCCCACTGTTTCCTTGGAAATGGCAGGCCCAGGTCCAGCTCATCTACCCCCCTACCCTCAGTTAGAAACAAAGCCTGGCAACTTTCCCTGGCACACCCGGCCCACCTGGCCCACCCACTGACTGCCCCCAGCCTCTGCCCTGCAACTGTGGCCAGAAATGATGCCCTTCAGCTTGGCCCCAGAGCGGGGCAGGGGCCAGGCCTCCAGGGGTAGCTCAGGCCAGAAAAGGACAAGCTGGGAGCTTGGCCTTCCCAAGCAGTAGTGCTTGCTGGGGTTGGGGTTGGGAAGGGGGCGCAGCCCTGGCTGGAGAGCCCCAGGCGGCTGTGGGTGGGTCCCTGGAGGCCTCTGCAGGCCTGAAGTTCCTGGGGCTTGGATGGGCAATGGTCCAGGGATCTTGACCTTGTGTTTGGGGATGGTGGGAAATCCCAGCACTTCCAGCTCCCCGACCCCAGGGACTCCCCTAGCAGAACTTAGGGAGCAGAAAGCCCAAAGGTGCAATGCGATGCAGGCCTCCCTGCAAAGCCATTCCCCAGGGGCTGACCACGAAGCGGCCTGGGCCACCAACACGCCAGGCAGGGCATTAAGAGTGGAGAATTTTTTTAATTTGATACTAAACACGCAAAAAGGCATTCAAGTAATTTGTGGATAAAGTCTGTTGGATGCAGGGGCCCAGCGCTGGATTCCCACAACCACTTATTTATGGCTTAGTGCGGTTTGACTTTGAATCGCACAGAAGGGTGGGGCGGAGAGCTGCCCCACGGGTGCGCAGCGTTCAGGGTAAAGGTCCTAGTGGCCACTGATTCCCGGCAGCCGCTTGCTGTAACGAGGGGCTCCCGGCAACATGACGTGGGGCTGGGGGGCTCCAGTTCCAAGGAGACAGTGCCTGGGCGCGGGGCTCAGAGGCCCCGGGGTCCCCGGGAAGGGGTGGAGAGCCGGGGGCGCACATCTCCGGTCTCGGGGTCCGGGGACCGCAGACGCGGGGGCGCGCGGAACTGCGGCCGGGGCTGTAACCACCCCAGGGCCGCCCAGGCCGCGCCCAGAAAGGCTCCGAGGCGGGGCCGGGCCGCGGGGGGCGGAGGGAAGGGCCGGGGCGGCGCGGGGAGGACGGGGCTCCGGGAAGGCGGCGCGGGGCCCTCCCGAAGCCCGGCCGGGGCCCTGAGCTCAGAAGCCTGGGAAACGGAGGCCACGCCGGGCAGGAGCCGCGCTCGGTGTCGCCGCCCCCTGCGGACGAACAGCCCCAGACCCCGGCCCGCCCTGCAGGCAGGAGCTTTGGCGGCGCGCCCGGCTGCAGCCGTCGGCCTCTGTCGCCCCCTCCCGGAGCGGAGGAGTCACGGCGGGAAACAGCCCGAAGCCGGCGGGGCCCCGAGTGGGGGTGGGCGCTGCCCGCCCGGGGACCCCCTTTCTTGGCAGAGAGGATCCTGACATTGGTCTGGAGGCCGTACGTCAGTCCTGGGGATGTCGGGATCAGCCTTGGAGGATGCCCTCGATCTTTATCTTTTCATATGGCCCCAGTCCCTGGCAAAAGGTAGTAGACCCAGGGGAAGGATGCAGGAAGCGAGGAAGGGAATTCCCTTGCCATAAGCACCATCTTAGAGGTGTTGACACACAAACACACGCGCGCACACACAAATCCTCTAAGGTAACCACAACAGAACCTGTGAGCCATTTGTGAATACGCCGGGCACTCGGAAGTACTACTCCACCCCTGACTCACTGTGCCTACCTCTCAGACAAGGACCCATGCCTCCCTTCAGTCCTCTCTGAAGTGGGGACCACACTGGCATCTGCCTCATTTGGTAGCTGTGAGGATGAAATGTGGTCGAACCCGTAAACTCGCTAGAACAGCACCTGGCATTGAAAGGCTTGCAGCTGGCACCCTCCTCCTCATCTTCCTCATTCAATCAGTTAGGAATGCATCCAGCTGCAAGCTCAGGAAACGCAACTGGCAGAGGCCTAGATGTGCGGGTGTCTTTTTCTCCCATAACAAGGAGTTCAGAAGTCGCCTGTCAGCTTGGGAGCACAGCTCAGCAATGTGTCAGGACACTGGGCTTTCTTTCCATCCCCGATCCTTACCATCCTATTGCTGGTCTCCTTCTGGTTGCCAGATACTTGCTGTAGCTGCAGACCTCAGACTCAAGATCCAGGCAGGAAGAAGGGGGAAAGGATAGGAGGTAAAGGGCCTCCTCCTACAAGGGTTTCCTGTTTATTCTGGAAGGGTCAGGAACCTCTTGCACTTCGTTTGTCCAGAAGTGTCCATGCAGGCTATCTTCACTGCAAGGGAGGCTGGAAAATGCCTATTTTTAGGGGAAGTCCTTGCTCCTCTACCTGGAGTCAGGGTTCTGTTAGCACACAAGGGACATGGTTATTGGGTGGACAACCAACGGGACCTGCCAGTATGCTGTTGCATAGTCTATGTAACCTCCACTCTGGAGACAGAGAAATCAGTGCCCAGTAATGCTGGAAATCTTGCCCAAGGTCACACAGCTAGTGGGTGTGACATCCCAGTCTCCTGATTCTAAGTATTGATGTTCTGTATATCAGTGACTTGACATTGATGTTGAGGCATTTTTATGGCATTGGTTTTGAAGCGCTGATGTTAATTTATGAAGCATATTTATAATAACTGCTTTAAAATTTTTACCAGATAACTCCACCATCTGATGCATTGAAGTATCAGCATCTATTTATTGTCTTTTCTCACTCGGGTGTTTTTTCTGGTTCTTGGTATGACAGGTGGGTTTGTATTGTATCCTGGTCATTTGGTTATTATGTTCAAACGTAATAAAAGATTATTACAAACCATTAAAGAATATCTCCTGTTGGAGACACTGGTTGCAGACATCTCTGATACCCAGTCCAGGCTACATGGGGGATAAAAAGAAAAGCCTAAGGAACTCACCATATTATCTTTCCTCCAGTCCTGAGGTCTCTGGCCAGTCCACCTTCTTCTACCCGACTTTCAGAGTCCTTTTATCGTTGTCTGTTAAATAATTTCCATGGTATTTAGTTCTTAGAAGGGAGGAGTAGGGAAAAGTGAGTCTACCCATTTTGTTTCAGAACCAAAATCCTAAGTCCTTTTCAATAGCACATTCCAACCTACCTCTCACCGACTCCCACTAAATACCCCAAATCTACGCCAGCTCCAAAGGATTCATTGGTCTTCTCAGGGGATGGTGCCATGTAAAGAGCTCAGCATCAGTCAAATATTCAGCAACAGAAGTAGCTAGGTCAGCCTTGGTGAGATAGAGCTCACATAGTCAGACCATATGGCCTCCCTCATGGACCCCTGGCATGAACATTGAGGTGACCAAGGACAGAGTCTGACTCCACAGGGTAAATCACCTAGTATGGGTGAAATCATTCATTCAGTGTCCTTTTTGTCCTGGGTGGCCTCTGGTGAGCATTGACATGAGATAGAAGATCCACACATGGTGCCTATTGCCAAGATCCCTGCACATACCTCTCTGTCTCCAGTCTTTCAACCTTATTCTCTTCCAGTTCCCTGAACAATGAGAGAAGCTTGCATTAATACCTGGACCTGCTACAGAATTTTCTCATGCTCTAATCGTCCTCAAACCTGCCAGCCTTCCAAATCACTTCCCAAATGGATTGGAGTAGTATTCCCAAGTGAGCCATGTGCTGCCTCCAAAATCCAAAGTTCCACCTAGTGCTATGTCTGTCTTCATCACAGCGCCTGCAAAGAGAATAATTTGCCCTATACTTTCGAAGGTATGTCCCAGTACACTCTACATCTTTAGTCCCCTAAAAACCTAACCAAAGTTTTATATCCCTGGAACATCATAAGACTGGCCTCCCAATACACATATGTCTTACCAGGGTACTCAGCATCCTTCTACTCTCCTTTTTACCGGGTCTAATCTGGAAAATATCATCATATGTTGCACCAATGTGCTCAAGGTTCCTGAGGATTATATTGTGACAGCAATCAGAGATTTGATATAGCCCTGGGACAGACAATAGAGAGAAGGCATACTGTTGTCCTTCCCACGTAAAAGCTGTTTCAGATCTTTTCTGATGATGGTGTAATGGCTCCCCTGACTAATGTCAGCTCAGAATCTGTATCCAATCACCCTCCAAAGTTTGAGTGTTTTCCTTTCCCCTATGTACAGTTATCCTGGTAAATAACCGTGGGCCCTTTGGGGAAAACAACGTATAATATTTATGGTATATATTGTACTGACATTGTAAAGTCCTTTCTCAAAGGAACCATGCTTCTCCTTTAGTCGATGGGGTCTAGGTCTATAAAAACTGGTTTAGATATGGAAACTGAGTGAGGGATTGTGATTTTTCATTGCAGCATCTGATATCAGCCTTCCGTTCACCAGTCCTTGAATTATCTGTGTGCACAATCAACCAGTACCTTAGTCGTCTGCTAATTTTTTGAGCCCCAAGGAATACCACAGTCTACTAGCCATCCCGTAGATACTGGGTTGGTTGCTTTTCTGGATTTTCTGCCATTACAGAAATTCTGTCCACCCTGCCTCTGATAGTTGAGGATCTCTCTCTGAACTCTTCTATTTCAGAATCCCAGCATCCTCCGTGACACGACAGAGTGTAGTTCCACAGAGTAACTTCCTACTGTCAACACCAGCTTCAGAGGACAGCCAGTACTGAGTTGCCAAAAGATGCAGACACTCCCCACACTGGTACATTTCTTATTGCTTTGGTGAAGAAAGTGTCCTCTGGGTCCTCCCAGGAAACACAGTCAAATGGTAGAGTCTTTGATCTTACATAATAAATCCATTCTCACATTCCTACCTCCCTAAGCCTTCTAAGCTCTTACTCAATACTCTGCCAAGGCAAGCACAGCATCTACACCTCATTTACAACACGCCCAAGCTTCGCAGAGCCATCTCAGCAATGTATTTGAATGATTTCTAAGTATCCTCACCAGGAAGCCAAATTCTAAGACATAGACAAGTTCCCCCAAATCAACAAACTGAATTCAGTATCTTCATGGCTTATTCAGACACATTTCTGTCTGTTGCTTGGTGACCTATGTTAGCCAAGATTTGCAGTTATGTTCACTAGATGCTGTTTATTCCCAGAAAAGAAACTTTATTTTCCCACTTGGGCTATCCTGGGACCTGGCCCTAGTTATTGATGTAGAAGAAATAAGAAGAGATGGAGACAGATCTTGAGAAGGACAAGCATCACATTGGAAGGCAACCATCTCAGGTGAAGACTCTGCACAGTATCCAGGTATCAGCATCCTTGGGAAAAGGGAAAGGGCTATTCCCAAGAGGATTGTTGGGAATCTAGGTGTTCAAGCTTATACTCATCTATCCAAATGTCCTCCTCCCAGGTCACAGGATTCTACCACCCTATCAATGCCCTGACTTAAGCACAGAAAGTATATTCAGGGTGTTCCCTTTGTATTTCTGGTATAGATTTGCAGGATGTCAATAAAAAATGCTTAGTTAAATTTGAATTTGAGATAAGCAAAAAATAATATTTTAGGATAAGCAAGTATGCCCCATGCAATATTTAGAACATACTTATACTAAAAATTATTCAGTGTTTATCTGAAATTCAAATTTAACTGGAAAGCCTACGTTTCATCTGGAAACCGTACTCTTGGCACCCTTACAATCAAATCCTGGGTCTGATTTTCAGCACAGTCTGCACTAAGTTGGCAGGAGATGCAGATTTCTTTAAACACTGCCACAGAGGCCTTCTGGCTCTTACAGTATGCCCTGAGGAGATAGACCTGAGCCTGTCATTCCATTTCCAAAGTATGTGTGAAGTTGTTATGATAGTTTTTAAATAATTTTAAGTACCTGAAAATTCTAACCAAGTATTTTCAGAACCTGAAATATGTTTACAAAGCCAACTTCAAAACCAGTGACCTGAGCAGGTAGAATTTAAGCCTGTCTTGAGGGTTAACCTTGGATGACTGTAGGAGAAAACGGAAAGGCACAAAACACAGCCTGATGTTGCATTTCCACCCAGAACTGAAGGCACATGTGCTCCTGGGAATAGGTGGATTCATTTGGATTTGTGCAGCCAGAAAGCCACTGGAAATTAATTGGGTTTGGAGTTCAGGTGGTGGCAAGCTTGGAAAACTATGTAGTTCGCAGAAGGGCAAGACTGGGGTGAGTATGGGGAATGGGAAGGTGAAAGTGGGGAATTCATGGGTTAGGAATTGGCTCTAGGTACATTATTAGTTGGTAATGGGCTTTGAATCTGGCCATGAGTGAGGGGGAGTCCTAGGGGCAGGGATACTGCTGGATTCCTGCTGCTGGCTCTGGGGTGGTTTCAGCCAAGCCCTCTGCTGACATCAGACCAACCTGAGAGGTGCAGGCAGTAGCAGCTCAAGCAAGAGATCTTGTAACAGCTTTCACCATGGGGAGGGCATTAGCAACACTGCAAATATTCTGGAACATTCACACAAGAGTTTAACGTGAGATATGAAGTGCAGCTTATGTGTTGAAACTGAAATTAGGCCATCGCTATGAATTATGGAAGTGGAGAAGAAGCAAAAAGAATTGTTCCTGTAACGCCTGATTCAACCATTGTGATTTGGGAATGGGGTGATGCCCACCACCTGATGTGGGGCACGATGCACTCAGGGCCTAATGGGGCTGCTCGCCACTATTTTCTCCAGCAGGGGCCCACGAGAGGTGCTCTGGTTTTGAATTTCTAGATCTGCTCTTCCTGCTTCTGGCTGTGCTTCCTGCTTCTGGCTGTGCCAGGCCCCATGAACCAGTCATCCCTGCTGTGGCTGTTGCCTGCCCCAGGCGCTGTGGAAGTCCAGGCTCAGAGGCCCTTAGACCTGGGTTTGCCTCTGGTATATCCCCTCTCTGACTGTGTGACCTTGCGCCAGTGCCTCAGCTTCCTTATCTGCACAACACAGTTGACACTGGGGAACTCAGATGCCCAACCCAATTGCTAATGTGCAGGCCAGGCACATTAGCAATTTTCTGAATGACCCCGCCACCCAACCTCCCTTCATCTGACCACACTTGCTCGGCACACAGTAGCCTTCATTGAGGACTGGTGCCCCTCCTGCTATCTTTCTTCATAACCACATGACCAAGATTTACAGAAGTAGGTCTGGAAATTTTATTGCCTGAACTCATTCCCTTCAATGTAGACCATTTCTGCCTAATTCCTGAATCCTTCATGGTTAAAGCTCCTAATTAAGGTAATTTAGGTAAAGAGAACTGCTCATTGGCCCATGCCCCAACATGAGCTGAAGCTTCCAGAACCCCCAGAAGCCTGAGATTTCTGATGGTTTTAGATTCAAGAACTTCATTGTTCAGATTTTTCACTCCTCTTGGCTGGCCTCTCTGGTTAATTAGAGCTCCCTTCAAGCACTCATCAAAATGTAGTTCTCTATGTGTACAGATGAGGGAAAGCACATTGCCAACATAAATGTGAGAGTCCTACATTTCTGAGCACTCACACATGTGGGGTAGGAATTTAGGAATCCTAAATGGAATTCTGCTAAGCTTTGAGCAGAAGGGGACTATTTCTTACTCTGTAGCACACGCATCCTAGGAGAGAAAACAAAGGGTGATCTCAGACCAACACAAGAAAGAGAAGGAGGCTGAGCTGAGCTGGGGGTCACTGTCTCAAAACATAGTAAGGGCCAATGAATCGTAACAGCAAGAGGAGAATGATGGGCCCCAAGCCAGCAGAGATCCCTGGGAGGACAATTCAACCCTCCCTCTCCCAGCTCTGCATTCCGTTGTCCCATCAAGTCATTAAGGGACCCTGCTCTTCCAGGGAAGTGCTGTGAGGCCACCTGGATGGTGGAGGGCAGAACTAGCTCTGTTTGCAAAATGCCCTCCAGTCAAAGTTAAGATGAAGGGCAACATCAAAATATGATATTATGGCTATTGAACAATATTTAATCAACATGTATTTGTTGAGAGCCTACTATGCACCAAACACCGTGGAAGGCAGCAGGACATCAGAGTGACCATCACAGTCCCTGCCATCCCAAAGTCCAGAGCAGGGGAGCAACAGACACTAACCAGATAATCACACGAGCACGGGAGATAAACTATGGGCCTGGTCTGCAAGAACACGCAGGAACCACAGGGAAGCTGACAGTGGGCAGGGCTGCGTGGCCAGGACCCGATTTCTGAGGGAAGGACAGTTGAGTGGTGATCCAAACAGGGAGCAGGACTTGGACAGATGAAGGGAGGTTGGATGGCGGGGTCATTCAGAAAAGAGCTGGAGCCCAGAAAACAAGCAGAGGCAGCCAGGGTGGGCCTGTGCAAGTAGACCAATGAGAGCCCAGGGAGCTGTGTGTGTGCTCAGCTGCTTGGAGGGCAGTCACATGAGCCTGTGTGCTGACGAACTGGCAGGAGCAGAGTCAGGTGACAGCTCTTTAAAGGCCTAGGGCACTGTTGCATAACCCATGATCCCCCACCCAGCTGAACAACGGCAAAGCCAGAATGCTTCCAAAAATGGGTTCCCCCCTCAATTTTCCAGGTTTATTGGAAGGAAAAAAAAGGATTCAGTGTCTGATGAAAACATATTTTCTTGTAATTTACAAGTAGTTGACTGGACATGGCTAAGATTTGGGGCAATATTTTGCATGTGTTCCGTTTCCTGGATGGTTATCTCAAAAATCCAGACACCCTTGTTAGCCCAATGCCATACTGGCCTAGATGGTTTAGACAGAGAGACTGAGGGGGATGGGTTTTAACTACTGCCTGCCAGAGAGCTGGAGCAACCAGGAGAGTTAGTGGATGGGAACTGCGGGCCTTTTCAGCACTAATCCTGGACTCTGCCATTGCCAAGGAAGCTGGCACGTCCAGACTCTGTGAGGCTTCTTGGTGAGCCAGAAACCTTCTCTCCCCTAAGGTCCCCTATCCATGTGCAAAGCAGAGACTAAGCCCAAGGCCACCCCTCAGTGGGACTTGCCTGACCAGTTGTCCTTGGAACTGGAGGACGCCCAGCCAGTGAAATTAAAGGGTGTTTCTCTGAAGCCCATCTTCCGTGGTGAGCTTCCTGCTGGCATGGCCAAGCGAACCATCCTTTCCTCCCTCTCATGCCAGCCACTAAGTCCCAGCAAAGGCTGAGTCTCCAGATGGCTACTATTAAGACAAGGAAGTAGGAAGGGGGCTCTCTGCTGCCCTCTGGTGTCCACCCACCAACCCAGACTTTAGCAGCGTGGCTTGTGAGGCTCAGGGCTGAAGAGTTCAGCTGCCCCTGACTCATTGTGTGATCTTGGGTAAACACCATCTGACTCTCTGGGCATCAGTTTCCTCCTTTAGAAGGTAAACAAGGAAGGGTAGGTCTCAGGGCAGGGTAAAACGTCACGGAGGTAGAGAGTACCAACAACAGGCACCCTGGGGAGCCCTGAGAAGAAGCTGGGAAGGCAGGAATACAAAGACATAAAATCTATTCTCTGCTACCATTTGACATTGTTTATGAAATTTTGTTCTTTATTTATTTATTTTTTTTTTTTTGAGACAGAGTCTCGCTCTGTCACCCAGCCTGGAGTGCAGTGGCACCATCTCGGTTCACTGCAACCTCTGGCTCCAGGGCTCAAGCGATTCTCCTGCCTCAGGAGTAGCTGGGACTACAGGCACGCACCACCACACCCGGCTAATTTTTGTAATTTTAGTAAAGACGGGATTCACCATGTTGGCCAGACTGGTCTCGAACTCCTGACCTCAAGTGATCTGCCCGCCTCTGGCCCAAAGTGCCGGGATTACAGGCATGGCCACATCACCCAGCCTTATGAAATTTTAAATGTGTACACCCCTCCTCCAAAAATAGACATTAATTACAGAGGGGAAGGGAGTAACCTGCCCGTGGAGAAGGCTGGAAGACAGCACCTTAGTCCGGAGATCACAGCAGCAGTAAGGAGACATACTGTATCCATGCACCAGCTGACAGGACACAGGGAGAGGACCCGGCCTCACTTCTGCAAGATTCTCCCAACCATGCAAAACCTGCGTATAATCATGGGAAAGAGCAGACCAACCCAAATTTAGAGACAGTCTAAAAAATAAGTGGCTTAATATTTAGATAGCAAAGCCATGAAAGTCAAAGACAGAGGAACTGATCCGATTTGAAGGAGACTTAGAAATGACAACTAAACACAACATGAGATTCTGAACTGGATCCTTTGGCAACAAAAAATTACGGAGACAACTGGCAACATTTGAAAGGACTCCAATGATTAGATGATAGCAATGTATCATTTACAGATGTTGATGGTTGGATTGCAGTTTAATAGAAGGTTGTCCTTGTTTGTATAAAATACACTAAACCTTCATGTCAGAAATTCATCACAAATGGCTAGGGGAAGGGAGGGTTCTTTGTGTTATACTTGAAACTTTCTGTAATTTGAGGATTGTTTAACCATTTTAAATATTTATAATTCTAGGGCCAGGTGCGGTAGCTCACGCCTGTAATCCCAGCACTTTGGGAGGCCGAGGAGGGTGGATCACGAGGTCAAGAGAGCAAGACCATCCCGGCCAACGTGGTGAAACCCTGTCTCTACTAAAAATACAAAAATTAGCTGGGCGTGGTGGCATGCGTCTGTATTTCCAGCTACTGGGGAGGCTGAGGCAGGAGAATTGCTCAAACCCAGGAGGCGGAGGTTGCAGTGAGCCGAGATCAAGCCACTACACTCCAGCCTGGCAACAGAGCAAGCTTCTGTCTCAAGGAAGAAAAAAAAAAAAAGCTTATAATTCTAGAATTTTCTCTTAAAATTGTGTACATCCTTTGACTCAGAAAATCCAAATCTGTAGGCTTTTAGTCTACAGATATATCAGTATGTATGTACAATGATATTTATGTGTCATCCTATGTATGATAGGTGTCAATAAGAATTATGTAGAATGATATATTTATGGCAGAATCATTTAAATAGCAAAAAATCAAAAATTAACTGTCCATCAATAGAAGATTGATAAGTAATTATGGTAACTCACACAATGGATATTCTACAACCAAAAAAGGATGAAGTGGCTCGACAGAAATAGTAATTAGTATTTACCAAGCACTCACCACGTGGTGTCTCACCCAAGCTGCGGGGATATTGATCCACAACACCCTTATGTGTAACTCCCATTACTATTCCCGTCATGGAGAAGAGAGAAAAAAAGTCAGCAAAAGATTCAGTAACAGGTCCAAGATGACACAGCTTGGGGGCCACACTCCTAGCTAGAATTCTGACTCTTGCAGTTGGTTTGAGCCCACATGCTTCACCACAGACACACACACACACACACAATTCAGAAAGAATACACAAGACACCATTAATAATGATTGCTTTCAGATCGTAGAGGTTGGTAGTGGAATAAGAGAGAATTTGGCTTTTCGTTTTACATTCCTTATATTCTTTACTATATACCTTATATATCAGCATGTGTCAGTTGTATATTTTTTAAAACCACTAGTTCAAATACATAAGCACTAAAGTATTAAAAACTTAAAAAAAAAAAAATTCTGCCCTTAAGGAACTTAAGTCCCCACATCAACTCTTAAGGGATTTATTAATCTTACAGGCAACAGTAAGGCATATGGCAAGGAGGTAAGGAAATGAAAAACATAAACACCAGATCATATGGGATGTGGAAACGCTGGCTTCAGTGTAAGCTTTACCCCATTCCAGGGTTCACACTCAACAATTGATGGTGTTTGGTGACAGCACCTGTCCCAAGGCAGCCCAGGGACCTGAAATACCCTGATTCACCTACAGTGTTCCCCAGGGCTCAGCAGGCAACAACATTCTTTTTTATTCTTTCGCAGCCTTTTGAAAGCTGTTTACAAATAATCTAATGTGATATCACAACAATCCTGTAAGGTTTCGTTTCCTCTTCTGTTAAATGGAGATAGTAGTATCTGTTCACCTGATGGCTTTATTCCTATCATTTTGCAGATACGAAAACTGAATTGCAAAAGCAGTTCCTGAAGAAGAGAATGTAAGTTTTTAAATGACAAGGGAGAGGGAGGAGGAGGGAGAGAAAGTTCTGAAGCGCCCAGTCCTGGAGGATGAGGGAGGAGGGCAATTCCCTAATGTCCACTGGAACTCGGAAGGACAGGCAGGCGTGGCGGACTGGAGACGGCGGCTCGCCCTGGGACCCTCTGAGTTCGCGGGCCCCACTGAGCACCCGAAGGCCGGCCCTAGAGTCCAGGAGGAGAGCGCAGCGGCGCGGAGCTCCCAGGCGTCCCCCGCAGCGCGTCCTCGGTCCTGGCACCCCCGCGCCGCGCGTCCTGGCGTCCACATCTGCCCCATTTGCCCACGGATCTTGACTTTTTCTTGGCGGGCAAGGCCTGGGTCTCCTCTCCGCAGCGGGGTTGCCCGCGGCTGCGGGACCCTCCTGGTCCTGATGCCTGGCAGAATCGAAGGGCTGAGGGCACGCGCTCTGCAGCAGAAAGCCCTGGGCTTAAAGTCCCACTTATTATTTGGCGTTGCCACTTACTGGTCGGTGGCTTTGGTAGGGCGCGTTTCTGAGCCTCAGTTTCCCCATCTGTAAAGCCGAAGTAAATAGCGCTCTCCTGGCAGAGTTAGAAATTTCGACGATGTGCCGCGCGTTCTAGAGCGCGCTCAGCAAGCGGGTCCACCGTGCCCAAGGCAGGACCGCGGCGCAATGTCACCCACGCAAAGTCGCCGCAACTCACGGGAATCGCAGCTGTGTGCTGAACCTTCCCCACCCCGCCGCCCTCTTTCTCCCCAAACTGACCTGGGGGCGAGTATCCGGGGCTCTCCCCCGCACTGGCGCTTCCCGCGCGGGCGCCCCAGGTGAACGTCCCGCCCTCGGCCTGGCAGGGCATCCAGAAGTGTCCGCGCTCCCGGAGCTGGGCGGAGCGGGGCGCAGCCCACGTGGTTCGGGCAGGAGGCGCCGGGACCTGGCCAGCTGCCCGCCTGCCCCGAGATCCAGGCGCGAGCCAGCCGCTCTGCGCCCCGCGCCCTGCTTGCCCCCATTATCCGGCCTTGCCCCGGCGCCCTGACCTGACGCCCTGGCCTGACGCCCTGCTTCGTCACCCTCCTTTCTCTCCCAGGTGCTGGACCAGGGACTGAGCGTCCCCCGGAGAGGGTCCGGTGAGTGCCCCGAGAAGAGGGAACAGCGGGGCTAGGGTGGCACCCAGGACTGAGGGCTTAGGCTTTGGGGAGTGCGCGGTGTCGCGTGCAGACCCACTGGTATGAAACCGCCCCCAGCCGCCAGCCTCCCTGCCTTGGTCCAGGCTGGTGAGGACAGCGCGTTCCCAGCCACCCAGCCTTAGTCCCCAGGCTTCACCTGGATTCTTTGAGCAGACTGGTCTGGGTGCGGGCACGGGTGGGAGTGGGGTGGTGGGGTATCCCCATTTTGGGCAAAACGGTTGGTTTTAATCAGCTCCATTGCCTCCATTGCGAGTCTGCCATGCAGACTGGGCCAAGGCTGCTGATGCCACGCAGGCTGGCCCCAGGAGAAAGGCTTCCTCCCTGCCCGGGAGCTGGTCTTGCGGTGAGGAAGAGGCCGGATGATCCTGGCATGGGAGGAGGCACCCGGCTTCCTTTGGGTATCTAAAAGGCTGTTTTATTGGAATCACCTTTTGTTTGCAGACAGACTCCCTGGGCCCGCCAGGGAGTTGTGGGAAGTAGAGATATGGGAAGGGTCTGTGAGCTGTGAGCACCTGTGGGCTTCATCCGGGCCCTGGCCCCAGGTCCCTACAGGAACGGAATCTCACTTGTAAATCCCGGAAGATTCCACAGGCTTTAACACCGCGTCCCACTGACATTAACTGGCACTGAAAACTCCACCTCACTTCCACGCAGAGCTTGGGTTGGGGCCTTTACAGGCCCTGTTTTTAGGTGGTGTGACTGGTATCTTGTTCACATATTTCTTTCTGCGGGAGTGAAATGACAGTGGGGGGAGAGCAAGGCTCCCCACAGGTGCAAAGGCCAGCATTGCTGGGGGCTGTGAAGTCTCAGGAAAAGGCTCCTGGACTAGCCGACCGCGCTGCTGACATTGACGCCTCGGGTTCAGCTGGCCTGCATCTGTCCTTAGAAACCCATCCCTCCACCTGCTCACCGGTGGGACTCAGCTGACCTCAGCAAGGTCTCAGCCTTCCTGGGCCCAGCCCCCTCCCCGCCCAGGGCCGTGCTCCTCAGTATCTAAGTACCAGGCACGGGTCACTGTGCTCCTGGCCCTCACTCAGGCTCAGAGAACAGCAGCAGGTGCCTCAGAGGATTGACTGAGGACACATTTAGAGAACATGGGGCGGTGCCAGGCACACACATGGGGAGTCAGTGGGTCTTGCTGAATATGGCATGAGTGACTTGGAGAAAATTAAAACCAGCTGAATGTGTGCCCAGTGAGGGGCTGGAGGTGGTGGAAGTGTCCCAGAGCCCTGTGGGCTAATGGGAAAAGTGAATTTGGTGCCTTTCAACCGCAATGTAACAACGGCTCAAGTGAGCCCCAGTCTCAGCGGTTGGGGCAACCTTCTAGGGCGAACCATCTTGTTCTTTTCCGAAGCAACCTCTGGAGGAACAGCCCTTGCCTCTACTCCTCCCCACTATCCCGACGCCATCACTCCCCCTCCTAATTTCAACATCCTGGCATCATCCAGGGCTGGAGAGGGCCAGAGAGGTCATGGAGCTCAGCCATTGTCCATGGTACAGATGGAGAAACTAAGACCCTGAGAGAAGTGGCATCTGTCCCAGGCGGCCGGGCTGGTTGTGCCTGAACTGGGATGGGAACCCAGCTCCCACCTCTCAGCCCCATCCTCCCTCTGCAGCCTCACCTGGGACCCATCCTCCTTCTGCAGCCTCACCTGGGACCCATCCTCCTTCTGCAGCCTCACCTGGGACCCATCCTTGCTGTAGAGACTAGCACTGAGGCTTTAGGTGCAAATGCAGAACTCACGTCCACTTATCAGTGAGGTTTACCACCAACTCCCCAGAGAACCGGGAGAGCAGAGGAGATGGCAGCTTGGTAGGCAGGTGGCTGAGGGGCAGAACACCCTCCCAGTGCTGTTGCTGCTGGAGCCATTCCAGACCCTTGTGGCTACAGCACAGATGTGCCTGGTTCACCTGTAGGGAAGGGAGTGACCCTTCTGGGTGGAAATGTGCTCATTTAGCCACTGATGAGAGCTGGGGGTCAGTGCCTACTGATGGGCCCCGCCTACAGAAATAACCACACAGGCCAACCTGGACAGCAGCATTCGGGAAATAGCCACAAAGGATTAAGGCAGGGGGCACCACAGTTGTCATCTCTGCTACCTCCCCTTTATGAGCAAGAATAACACCCACGACACGCCTTGGCTGAGTCAGAGAGAGCATTCCTGCTGTCGTTAGCTTGCCAGTTTGTTTGCTCAGGCAAGTGATCACCCACAATCACCATTGTTCCAAGGCTCTCTGAGCAGCCAGCCGAAGAGCTAGTTAAGCCAATTCTTCATCCAGGAGGTGCCCCCACCCTGATTTCCCTTCAATTTGGCCAAAAAATGAATTCAACTCTTTAATGGATAAAAGTGACACACCACTGGAATTCAGCAGTCTGGGCCTGGGATATCCATCTTATAAAACCAGCTCCACTCTCTCCTCCCTGCCTGTTAATCCCTGTGTCCCCTCCCTCTGCCCCACTATGGCTATTAAACCACTGGGGAAGGCTAGCTGTCTCCAGTGGTTAAAATATGATTGAATCTGAGCAGTGGAACAGGCACTAAGGGGAAGTGTTTTGTTCAGGAACCTCGTGAGCAGGCGTTATCTACACAGAAATGGAACAAGGAACAGATAGAGCAGGGTGGCGTCTGCCCTTGCCCAACACACGCACTCTGGGAGCCCCCACCCCCACCTCACCCAGCTAGGGCAGGCACAGAGCAACCCTGCACTCCTCATGGGTCTAGCATGTTCTCTGCCCTCACCTCCCTGAGCCCATGGAGGTCGAGGCTACAGTGAGCCATGATTGCACTACCACACTCCAGCCTGGGCAACAGACTGGGACCTCATCTCAAAAAACAAGAAACAAAACCAAGATTTGAAAGGGGATAGAAAGAGGGAGGGACAGGTATCCAGGCAGCCTCTAGGACATTAGTTGTGATGCACTGTGATCTTTTTATCCATTCACTTACGGGTCACTGACTGCTCTAAGAAGGTTGCAAGATAAGAAAAGCAGGTTTTTCCTTTTGTTTTGCTTTTCTTCCTCACATATCATGATTTAAGTTTCTCAAACTGAGGCCTGGAATTTTGGCTTCTGCGTTAGGAGAAGAGAGGGAATGATAATGCCTCAGCTGATGGTCACACTGTCCATCCATTCTGAAAATAGAACGTCGGTGAATGCTCTTCTTATGATCCCTTTTCTTCAGAACTCATGAAAAATAAAAGTGAATGAACTCCAGTCATGCATCAAATAATAACTTTTTGTTCCAATTCTTTAGAAACCAGAAAGTGTGTGCTCTGCGGGAGCATCAAAAATGAGTTCCGTGGTAAGGATTTCTTGACCAGAATCTAAATCTGACTGTAAAGGAACAGAGTTTGAATGCTCCCAGGACATTGGGGCAATCTCTTCCTATATTGCAAACACTCCTCTTTACATTTGAGAATGGAAATGTTGAGGTGTGGGTGTAAAAAAAAAAAAAAATTATCCTTCCCCATTTTTATGGCATAAGCCAGGGACTATTTTCGCTGACTTCCATGAGAGCTCTGTAGACATTTTTATTTTAAATGGTATCTGCCCAGAAAATGTAACTTTTCATAATTAACCTCTTGTGCAACGAAATCGAAGTACGTCTCCAGCACAGGGGAAGTTTTGTTAGTATTTTTGTGATAAACACTTCCAAATGGTCAGCAGCACTGATGGGAGATGCTTCCCAGAATTCAGAAGCAAAATTGAGTCTTTTTGGTGGTTTTGAGACTTCCCCCTGAAAGCACACAAATTGGACCCTTTCTCTGATATTCCTGAGAAAATAGGTTCAAGTCCTCAAGGAAAATTTGTTGAAATCATGAGATGGTTTTTAAACTTTCAGTTACTCACAACAGAACTCCCAGTCATCCAAACAAAATATTCCCCAAAGCCTCAGTGCCCAGAGCAGAGCTGGTCTGTCTATAGCTGCAGCATCTAAGGGCTGAGGGCTTCCCTGGCACAGCCTGCTGCACACCAGGGAGCTTCAGGCACAGAAAAGCAACTGCCATGTGCTGGGAACAGATAGAGTTGCTATTCTCATGGAACTTAACAATAACTAATGGGACATCACCAACTGTTAAGGGGTATAAAGAAATGTTAAAGGGATGGGGACAGGTGAAGGAGTAAAAACCACAGGATGGTCAGGGAAGTCCTCTGTGGGGAGCATGCACAGTTTTGCAGTGTCCCAGTGTGCATGCATTGGTGGTGAGGTTCTCCCTGGTACAATTGTACCTCCAATTTTATACCCAGCAGTAATGTCCACATCAACATGAGCTGTGAGGCCTGTATGATATTGCCATATGAAAAGCCAACAAGAAGATCTGTCATTCTCTCCTCAGCCACCACCACTGCATCACTCCCCTGCCTCACACCCATCACCCACCCGACAGGATGTACAGGTTAAAGTCCTCTGTGACTCGCCCACCACCCAAGTGAATGAGTCTCCCTTAGAGCTTTGCTACTCAGAGGGGTCTGAGGACAGCAGCATGAGCCAATTCATGTACTCGAGCTGCCTGGGGATCTTGTTCAAAGGCAGATCCTGAATGAGTAGGTCTGGGGTGGGGCCTGAGAGTCTGCACTTCTAACAAGTTCACAGGGGATGCTACCAGTCCACGAACAATATTTTGAGTAGCAAGCCAGATTCTAAGGTTCCACTTATCTTGGCTTTTGGCATTTGGATTTTCCTTCCTCTGTCCTTTGGACATTGATTGGGATCAGGTCTGATGAACTTCAAAAAGGGCGTAAGATCATCTGAGGTTTGACTTCTTGGTCATCAGGTTACCTATAAACACCGCATCACACAGTGCATTGAGTGAGGATGCTGCTCTGCTGAGCCGCTGAGTCACACCAGATTCTCAGACAGGCACCGTGACTCCTACCTGGAATCCCAGTTCTTTGGGAGGTCAAGGCAGAAGGATTACTTGAGCCCAGGAGTTCAAGACCAGTCTGGGCTGCATAGTGAGGACCTATCTCTAAAAGAAAAAAAAAATTAAGTAAAATTTTTAAAAATTTTAATAGATTTGCTGAGGGTGAGGCCTGGCCACCACTCATGTTAGGTAATCCTAATACACACTAGGCTTGGGAATCCTGCTGGGCAGCCCCATAGCTGACCTCTCAAGTAAATAAAGCTCAGCATCCACTGCTCATCCTGCCCAGACGTTTTGTTCTCCCAAGTTGCATTGCTTTTGCCTCTCTGTGGAAATTATATGGCTATTCCCAGCAAAAGCACATCGCCCTCACAGGCATCAGGTTCATATGACCTCCCACTGGAGCCACCCCCCACCACACACATGGCAAGCCTGAACAGCCCCCCACACCCAGAGGATGGTGAAACTTTCCAAGTGCTGTGGAGTCTCCCAACTTTTCCACCCAATGGGTCAATCATCCAGGCATTCCTGCCCACATGGAGCCCGCAGCACCGCTCTAGGCGGTCTGGGAGATGCACAGAAAACTCTGAGCTGACTGAATTTGCTGTGAAGTTTCCTCTTTTCTGTGCTGTTCCCACTCCCAAGAAACTTAAGGTGAGAAGCCTCAGGAATGGGGCATTTCTCCCAGGATTTTCTGTTGCAAAGCTCAACCCTAGGCCAGGGAGAGGAGTCATGCCCCTGGATGGGGAGATCACTGACATTTATCCCACAGTGGAAAGAGAATGAGGGACCTGTGGCTGAGTGTGTTTGGGAGAGTAGGAAGTAGATCGCTTTTAAAATTCAAATGTGGGAAGTTTGCATAGATTTGCTTAAATTCATTAATCTACACAAGTTTCCAGACAAGCATTAGAAAACCATTTAACCCAAGTACAGACAGATGTCCTGAGAAGTCAGCGGTGTTCTGTGTTGTCTCTTACTTTGTGACTTGGTTGGCATCGGTAGGCTTCTGGGACTGATGACTTGTGATCCTGTGAAATTCCAGGTGTGACCCTGACAAGAAGCAGAAATGGGGAAGAAACTGGATCTTTCCAAGCTCACTGATGAAGAGGCCCAGCACATCTTGGAAGTTGTTCAACGAGATTTTGACCTCCGAAGGAAAGAAGAGGAACGACTAGAGTGAGTGTGCCATGCTGAGCTCACGGAGCCCGGGGTCCCTGATCTCCCCCCAGGGCCATAATCTGGGTGCTGTCTGGGTGGGTAGACGGCCACGTGCAGGGTGAAGAGTGATGGATAGGAAGCCGGGTCTGGGACACAGCTCTTCTTTCTGGCTTTGGTTTTCTCAGTGAGGGGATCTGACTTGCCAAACTACATTCACTTGTTCTCTGAATAGTTTTATTTCAACTTGACCCAGCTTCCAGGGTGATATCTCCTAAGCCAGGTGATACTTAGGCCACATCTTTGAAGAACAGAGCAAAAAGTGATACATGGGGGGAGTCTCCATGCCATTCTGAAACACCCCGATGTTAGAATCAAGTCTTTAGGATGGAAGCTGCCCTTCTCCCTTTCTTTTCAGCAGTGCCAGGCAGCATCCCGACCTCACCATGGGAGACCCCACCACGGTTTTGTACCCCAGTGACTGGGCTAAAACCCACCGATCCTTGTTCACTCCTCCCTCCACTGTGCATCTTCCTCCCCTCTCTATCATCTGGGCTCCCTTATCCTTTCTTGATGTCTTTAGTGGATTGGGTCACCCTATGAGAAGGAAGCAATATGAGGGAAGTAGTTAAGCAAAAGCTGAGAGGATGCTCCCAGTGGAGGGCGGAGGGCAGAGGGCAGAGGGTGGAGGGCAGAGGGCAGATGGTGGAGGGCAGAGGGCCCCGCTGAAGATGGCAGGAGGGAGCCTGGTGTGCCCCAGGGAGAGCATAGGCTGGCGAGGCTGGAGTGGAGTGAATGAGGGGGCCAGGAAGAGAGGCAGTTGGGGGCATGGGATCTGGTGCCGGTCACAGGAATCCTGTAGAGCTTCACAGGGCCTCAGCCTTCCCCTGAGTCACCACAGACCTTCGAGCAGAGCCACAGCAAGTCCTGGTTTCTGTTTCACAGCAGTGGGCTGTGAAGTGACCAGATGCACTTTGCAGGCAGAGCCAGCAAGCTTGTCCAGAGATCAGATAGGGGGTCTCCAGGGTGAGGGGGTCAAGGGCAACTTCAAGGTTGTGGCCAGAGCAACTTCGAGGACAGGGTTGAGGTCAGCTCTGCTGGGGAGGCCACAGATGGAGAGGTTTGGGGGAAATGTTTCGGGCATGTTGAAGTGACATCACGCAGGTTTGCTGAGCGGGCGTTGGACACGTTCACTAGGCCAGATCTCAGGGGAGATGCTGTTATGAGAGCTTCCTGAAGGTGAAGCTTCATGTGGTGAAACAGATGAATGGTGTTTGTATTCATTTCTGGGACTGCTGCATGTGTGACTTGTACAGTACAGATGTAGTGGTTTAAAACACACAGTTCTCCTGCAGTTCTGCAGGTCAGAAGTCCTAAAATCAAGGTGTCCTCAGAGCTACATTCCAGCTGGGGGCTTGAGGGAGGACCCATCTCTGGGCCTTTTCCAGGTTCTAGATGCTTCCTGGATTCCTTGGCTGCTGGCCCCTCCTCCACCTCCAAGGCCATCAGCACATCTAACAATGTCTCGCTCTCCCACTGCCTCTCTCTCACCCTCACCCTGTCTCATCTGTGCCTCCATGCTCACATCTCTCTCTCTCTGACTTTCTTGCCTTCCTCTTTCCCCTGTGAGGAGAAATACGGTTATATTTAGGGACTGCCCGCATCATCCAGGACCCTCTTCCCATCTCAGGATCTTTAATATCATTCCATCAGCAAAGTCTCTTTTGCTATGTGAGGTGACGTTTTCACAGGTTCTTGGGACTAGAACATGAACGCCTTGGGGCGGGGCGGGGCAGCATTGTTCAGCTGACCGCAGCATTTAAAGCTGGAAGGGAATTCAGATAGGGACCAGCCCCGGGGACTTCAGCTCCAGCATGTTGAGGAGATAAAGTGCCAAGAAAGGAGACAGAAGGAGCAGCAGAAGCGGGACTTTGGGTCCCCAGGCTGAATAGGGTCCACAACAAACCGTTAGGTGAAGCAGAACAGTTCACAAGAGCAGCACATGGAGAAGGGGGCATCCATTTGGTGGGGAGGGGCCGGGGTCAGAGCCGTGCGATCCCCCACTCTCCCTCACCCTGGACCACTGATCACCCCTGGATTTCATCACAGCACAGGTTTCACTGCTGGCCTTTGGGGAGGGCCCATCCTGCTGGCCCTGGTACAGCCAGTACCAGCCTGGTGGCCATGGCCAGCACCAACCAACTTCTCAAAGCCTGAGCAGAGGCTGCCCACCAGCATGCAGCTGACCCCAGGGCTGCCGCCCTGTCCCCTCTACGTAGCTGACGCCAGGGCTGCCACCCTGTCCCCTCTGCACTGGCAGGAAAATGTGGTCTCACGGGCCCTGTCTCACCCCTCCTCTCTTGAGTCTCAGATCCCCCATCTCCACATTCTGAAGTCCCTCACCCTCTCCTTCTCATTCTCTCTAAATAAACTCAGATGTTTTCTCACTGTTTTAACTAGGGCAAGTCTCGCTGCCTCAGCCTTGGCGTTCAGGTTGTACCAAGGGCAGAACATCATTCTCATTAGTAGAGCCCCCTTCTGGGTGGATCCTTCCCAGGTGCATCCTGCCCTGTCTCCAGGGCAGCCCTGGCTATTGTCAGCCCTTAGTTCAAATGGCAACTTGTAACTTCTCATTGCCTGCGTGTAGGCAAATGCAGAGAAATGAAAAGGGGAGGGAGAACCATGTTTTCCAAGGAGCAGAGGGAGGGAGCCGGGGGGCCTGGGGTCCCAGGCAGGCACTGTCTTCCAGGGAACTGTTGAGTGGTCTGCCCTGCTCCAGTCCAGGCTTATCTGAAGTGGGTTTAGCAGAAACTCCCACGTGTTTCCTGTCTGTGGCTCACCCACTTCTGACACCCATCTTTCCTTATTTCATGTTCTTTTTATCATTTCACATTGCAAAGAAGGGACGCACCCAGGTCACCTCGCAGAACTCTTAGGAAAGGATGCAACTGGGTCACCTCTCGGTGCTCTTAGGAATGGACGCACCTGGGTCACCTCTCAGTGCTCTTAGGAAGGGACTTTTGTAAGCACATGGGTTCTGCTGACCCTGCCTGGGGGGCCGCTGGTGGCCAGTTGGCTGCAGCTGAGGTCACATTGTTCATTCTGTACCTGAGGCCGTTTGCCCAGAATGAGCCAGTGGGGGGCCGTGTCATGGGCCCACTCTGCTGTGTCTTCTCAGCCTGCTATGTGATTAGGGGGTGGGCTTGTTACATCCCCAAATGCCTTCCGATGGGAAGGGGCCACATGAGCGTAGAGTACCGTGTTGAAAATGTCCGTGTGCAGAGAGGCAGTGCTATGGAAAGCCTGTGTCAAGGTCGTGTTAGGTCGAGAATACTGAAGCCCCAAGTGGTCTTGCTATGATGGTTCTTACTATGAGAATACATTTCAGCGGGTGACACATTTGGGAGGCAAAGAATCGTGTAAACCAGAGGTCCCCAACCTTTTTGCCACCAGAGACCGGTTTCATAGAAGACAATTTTTCCGCAGATGTGGGAATCGGGGCGTGGGAGGAGTCTGGGGCGGGGTTGGGGATGGTTTCGGGATGAAGCTGTTCTGCCTCGTTCTCATTCTCATAAGGAGCACACAGACTAGATCCCTCGCAGGCACAGTTCACAATAGAGAACTACGGGAGCTCCGTGAGAATCTAAGCTCCCACTGACCTGGCAGGAGGTGGAGCTCAGGCCGGAAATGCTTTCTTACTCGCCACTCACCTCCTGCCATGCAATCCGGCTCCTCACAAGCCAGGGACCCCTACTGGGCCGCGGCCGGGGCTTGGGGACCCCTGATGTAAACAGCGTGGAGGTAGAGGTAGTTAAGAGGTTTTTGAGTTTCTTATTGTTTCATTTGTGCTTGTCTTTTGTTGACTGCCCTATTGGTTAAATATGTCACTAAAAGGAGATCTGCCTCTACCTATGAGAGGCCTTTTCACAGGTGCCTCATGAGCCCGGAGGAGTGGCAGGGCCCTGGCGTGTGGGCACGCATCACGTGCTGGTGCCGTGAGCACCGCAAGGTCGAAACACACCTTGCACTGTGCTCTGCTCAAACCAAGCAGTGTGGAGCCTCAGCGAGGCTACAGAGCAAACAAGCATAGAATAAAGGCTCTAGTTCTTAGCACCAAAATTGGATCTGCAGGGGAGCTGCCGAAAATACCAGAAATCCACAATGAAACAGAAGATAACTTTTCCAATAATGAATCTCCTTCTTCCCTGTCTTTCATCATTGTTAATCTGTGCGTTTAATCAATTTCAACATGAACAGTCATCTGTGTGCTCCCACCACGGAATCCCGTTCTCTGTAGCGTCTCTCTGGGTGACATCCTCGGGGTCCTCATGTCTGTTCCCGGTCACCGAGTCTTAAATATCTGAATCAGCAAGAGGCTGGATGAAGAAACTGGTGCCCAAGGGACCACTCAGTGGGTGGCGGAAACAAATGTAGCAATTTGGGAACCTTCCAGCAGTTTCCAGTGTGTCTCATATACTCTGAGGGGGATGCCCGTGGGCGAGGCCCAGCCCGAGGAAACCCAAGGCCACTGATAGGATAGAGGAGAGAACAGGGGTGGGGGAATTGTGAAACCAAGAAACACACCCAGTCATTGCTTGGAAAGAGCTTCACTGCCCCAAATATGCATCAGGGGAACACCACGTGCAGACTCAAGGCCAGCACCGCAGACACAAGTTTGCCAGGGGGGTTGATTTGCTTAAGAGCCGATTCACTTAATGCACCAGTTATCAAACCAAAGAAAATGCATTTCTTTTAACATTCTTACATTAGCAGATGTGTGTCAGATGGATTCCTGCTCAGTATTTCTCCCCAGATGTGAGCATCAATCGCATTGAAGGATGCTGGGCAGGGTCTGGAGGTGATGCCTGCACCTTTTCCCACAGCGTCAGAACAACACAACTTTGATTTCTCCTCTGTCAAAGCAGGGACAAACAAGCTGGTCCAGATCCCTGATATGCTGGAGGAAGGAGGGCACATGACCTTGAGACCCCCATGACCAGAGTACTGTCCTCAAGCCACGGAAGCCCCTGCTCCCTTGGCCAGGCCTGCCCCTCCCTCCATGCTGTGCTGTGGACCTTCAGAGACGCACACCCCTGACAAGGCTGTCCTTGCTGGCCCTTAGGAGGGATCGGTGAGAAGGAAGGGGAAGCCAGCACGTCTTGATCTAGCCCAGGCAGTTATAATCTCTCCTTGAAGTCGCCTGTGCCACTAGGGATTTGGGAACGGGCTGTTTGCTATATAGAGTGGGAGGGCGGTTCCTGCCTCCCACAAGGACACAGTGCTGTGCACCATGGAATCAAAAACTGGAAGATGCACAAAATTAGGATGTTAGCACCATTGGTATCAGACAGGCATTATCAGATAGATTTGACTTCACATCCACGTCCTGTCCCAGGAGCTGCCCGATCAGCAGCCCCTTCTCAGCCTTTGTCCCTCCCAACTCTGCCCTCTCGACCCTCTGTTTGTCTTGGGTGTTCCTTTCCCCACACTCTCTTGACCTTTCTCTGTGGTTAGTTTGAAGCTTCCTCTTTTTCCTGCTGGCCCATTATTGGAATAAATTGCCAATGACAGATCTTCCTAGAGGGTTTGGATCCATATGTTTTCATGGACGGATCTTTCAAATGGTCAAAGAACAAATAAATCCTGTGTGATTTAAACTGTTTCATACCGGAGTGTTCACTAGCCTCGCCCTGATACCTCATATTGATGAAGATAAAGAAAAAAAAAAATACAGCCCAGTTAAATCATCATATAAATAGACCTAAGGCTGCACTGTCCAGGACAGAAGCTGCTAGCCACTCGTGGCTATTAAAATTAATTATAATTAAATAAAATAAAATTATAATTAAATAAAATTTAGCTTTTCAGTCTTATCAGTCACATTGCAGGGTTTTGATGGCCACACGTGGGTAGTGGCCACCATATCCGATCTTTGCAGAGGCCAATTTGGAATAAGGTAGCAAAAGTCTTAAAAGTATGCTCACCCATTGAGCCGACAGGTCCTCTGCTGAAAGTCATCATAAGGAGAGAATCAGACAAGGGTTACAGGGGAGAAGAATTAGAAAGACCCTAATGTCCAAATGTTCAGGCTTTGGTTAAATACCAAATTTAACAACGGATTTAAGAATGGGTTGCTCAGCACCCAATAAAAATAATGCTATAGAAATAAATTGACATTAATAGTTCACAAGACATTGTCCAGTAGAAAAAGCAAGTTGTGAACATGTAATTTTATCCCATTTTACTTTTGTTTTGTTTTGTTTTTTGAGACAAGGTCTTGCTCTGTTACCCAGGTTGGAGTACAATGGCATGATCATGGCTCACTGCAGCCGCGACGTCCCGGGCTCAAGCAATTCTCCCACCTCAGTCTCCCGAGTGGCTGAGACTACAGGCATGCACCACTACACCTAGCTAATTTTTTTAATTTTTTGTAGAGATAGGGTCTCTCTATGTTGTCCAGGCTTGTCTTGAACTCCTGGGCTCAAGTGATCCTCCCACTCTGACCTCCCAAAGTGCTGGGATTACAGATGTGAGCCCCTACACTTAGCCACATTTTATTTTTTAAAAAATACATAGAAAAATCCAATAATAGCAGCAGAAGCTCAGCACTCATTGAGCCCTCTCTGGAAGTGGCTCTACGTCATGTGTTGGAGTCTAGCCCCTTCTCTGTCTCCTTTGCTGGAACCTCTTGGACTCCTTCAATACTCCCTTTTGCAGGGTCAAGGGCCCTGGCCCAACGCTCTTCTCTGCTCTGTGTCACTCACTTCTCCAGTGACCTTGTCCAACCCCAAGGTTTTAAATGAGTTCCAGACCAGCACTGCCTGATGGAACTTTCTGCAGTGATGGAAATGTTCGTATCTGCAAGCCCCATGTGGCAGCCACCAGCCATCCAAGGCTATGGAACACTAGAAGTATGGCTAATGCAACCAGAGAACCAAAGTTTTAATTGTGTTCAATTTTAATTAATTTAAACGTAAATGGCTGCATGTGCCCTAGCAGCTAGGGGCTACTATAGCGGCTAGACAACACATCTAAACAATGAGTCCCAAGTCTACACCCACATCAGAGATGTGTCCTCTGAACTCTGACTTTTGTAGACAAAGGCCTGCAAGACACTGCAGCCAGAGTGTCCCACTGGCATCTCTGTCCCAGCATATCCAAAACAGAAGTTATGATTTCTCCTCCACCTCCAAGCACCCCATCCCCATCTTGGACGCAGGCTGGTTGCCAAAGTGAAGTTCCCAGGACTCGTGGCTGTCTCTGCTCCTTCCCTCTCACCCCACACCCCACACTTAGCCAGCCCCATGGCTCAACCAATACAGCCACTGCTCACCACCCTTAATGCCGGCCTCAGGTCACGCCACACTGTCTTCCTTGTGGACATCACAGGAATCCACCCCACACACACACACTCACTCTTCTCTTCCTCCACCCTCACTGTCTTGTTGTCCATTCTCCCCACGTCCCCCAGACTCATGCCTTAAAAATGTAGATCAAGTCATCACAACCCCCACAGAGCTTCCGTCACATTTATGATGAAATTCACCCTCCTCACTCCTGCTCACCGTGGGACCTCACTCCCTCCTCCATTTCCTCCTTAGCCCTTCTCCAGTACCCAGTGAGTCATTTCCTTGTTAGTGTCTTATCCCTGCGGGCATCTAAGTCCCATGAGGGCTCTATTGCATTGGCTGCTGTGTCACCAGCCCCCAGCACCATACTGACCATGACCGACTCCACAGCTCTCTGGGTTCATGTTGGATCATGACCTCTTTCAGCTTCATCTCCGTTGTCTCCTTTAACCCTGAGACACCCCTGTGGTGTGGTTACTTTTACTGTCACCATGCACAGGTGAGAAACTGAGGCTGAGGCAGGTTACCCAGCTGTGATGAATATCTGGTAAATGTTTACTTTTAGCATTTGCAGGTTTGCCTGCAGTGAGTGATAGCTTGCTGTGTTTTGGTGTGTTGTCTTGTATTATTGTTCCTCTCATCTCCTTTTTCCCTCATAAATATATAATACATCTAAAATAATTCACTCTAGGCCAGGCACAGTGGCTCACACCTGTAATCCCAGCACTTTGAGAGGCCGAGGAGGGTGGATTACCTGAGGTCAGGAGTTCAAAGCCAGCTTGGCCAACATAGTGAAACCACGTCTCTACCAAAAAAAAAAATACAAAAAATTAGCCAGGCATGGTGGCAGGCACCTGTAATTCCAGCTACTCAGGAGGCCGAGGCACAAGAATCTCTTAAACCCGGGAGGCGGAGGTTGCAGTGAGCTGAGATCGTGCCACTGCACTCCAGCCTGGGTGACAGAGCAAGACTCCGTTTCAAAAAAATAAATAAATAAAAAATAAAAATAGGCCAGGCGCAGTGGCTGACGCCTGTAATCCCAGCACTTTGGGAGACAAAGGTGAGTGGATCACCTGAGGTCAGGAGTTTGAGACCAGCCTGGCCAACATGGTGAAACCCCATCTCTACTAAAAATACAAAAATTAGCCAGGCGTGGTGGCGCTTGCCTGTAATCCCAGCTACTCAGGAGGCTGAGGCAGGAAAATTGCTTGAACCTGGGAGGCGGAGGTTGCAGTGAGCTGAGATTGTACCACTGCACTCCTCAAAAAAAAAAAAAAAAAGTAATAATAATATTAATAAATATATAAAATAATTAGCTCTAATTCCTTAAATATCTGATGTGTGTTCAAACTTTTCCGCTCATCTCCCAATAAGGTCCAGACCTTACATTGCTTGCTGTATCTTTTAAGTCTTTTTGAATCTATAAGATCTCTTTTCAGCTCTCTCTTTTTGTTCTTTGAAGCTTATATGTAGAAGAAAGCTAGCTGTTTACTTTTGTGGAATTTTTCACAGTCCAGAGTTAGCTGAGGATATCCTCGTGATGTTTGCACAAAAGTTCCATCATCCCTGTTTTCCTGTAAGCTGGTGGTGAGCTCCACAGAAGTGGTCCTCTGAGTGCTCTCATCTTGAGTGTTTTAGATTCATTCGTATCACTTGGGTATTAAGAAGGTTTTAAGAGTACAGAAAAGATTATCACATGTTATTATTTTTTATTGTTCTACAAATACAAAGTAGGGCCAAAGTAAACTTTCTTGAAGGGAACATTGGATAAGAGTTACAGCTTTTTAACTCCCTCTGTCCCCAGAAAAGCCCAGAACTTCTTGGGCACCCATCCCTGTCCTGGACCCAAGGGGCCTGGGGCTGTGCACAAAAGGAACAGGCCTCCGCCTAGGCACCCTGGAGCTTGCATTGGTGCTGATTTGTGTCTTGCTTTGTATCATGCTTGTATCAAATTCTTCCAGTAACTGCTTTCTGCATTTGTTAGGGTAGCCCCTCAGCTGTGGTTATGGTAGAAATGAATGGATATTCCCCAAACCCAGGAAGAACTAGGAGACCATGAATAGCCAGACTTGGGTGACTCATGCCCTGGGGGAAAGGCTGAAGCCCAAACGGAACACCCTGTTTTAAAGGACACAGCCTACAAATCAAATATTAGGCCTTCCAACCTGCCCTGGAAAGGCAAATAGATGGTGACGTGGATCTGTGATCTCTGCAAACAGAGGAGGTCCTGAGAGAATCTGTGAAGGGTCTCCCAGTATGAGACATGGGCAAACCATGGCTTGCTTTAAAAAAAAATTTTTTTTTTTTGGCCAGGCTCTGTGGCTCACACCTGTAACCCTAGCACTTTGGGAGGCTGAGCCAGGTGGATCACCTGAGGTCAGGAGTTCGAGACCAGCCTGGTCAGCATGGCGAAACCCCATCTCTACTAAAAATACAAAAATTAGCCAGCCATGATGGCAGGCGCCTGTCATCTCAGCTACTCAGGAGGTTGAGGCAGGAGAATCGCTTGAACCTGGGGGGCAAAGGTTGCAGTCAGCCGAGGTCACACCACTTCAGTCCAGCCTGGGCGGCAGAGCAAAATTCCATCTCAAAAATTAATTAATTAATTAATTAATAATAAAAATAAATTTTTTTGATAATAAGGAATTTGAAATCACCCTTAACCGAACTAGTTGGAATCACTGACACAGGCAGCTCTAGAGATGAAAAAAAGAGGGGCTAAAACAGGGAATCTGCTTCCAAGGCAGGGCCTGGAGGGGAACGTTGGTCCAAGATGTTTTATGAGATTCTCTGAGGCTCCGTCTCTCAGTGCCTGCCGTTCTCACATCACCACTCACTTCCTCTTCATCGTTTTTATCGTCATCTTGGCCTTCCCTTTTAGTGAGTTTCCAGCTCCCTCGTGGTAATTCCTGACATGCGTTCCCAGGAGCGGGAGCCTGGCTCCCCGGCACTGCTCCTCAGCAATGGCTGCCATCTTTCCATCCTCTGCCAGCTGTTAGCCCTGACATGAGGTTTACTTTGGTTGCTGCACTTTCAGTCATTTGGCCCCTCAATCCCGTGACTCACTGGGTCTTTTGTGCTCCAGCCCTCAACTCAGGGTCACCCTCGGAAATCATTTTTCCATCACCTGGTGTCTGTCTTCAGGCTATTTTCTCAGGCATGGCATGCAGTGTGGATTTTGTCTTTGAGGATCTCTGTTCCACTCGGCTGGGAGTACAATCTGAGCTCACACGCTTTCCCCTGCAGGCTGTGGGGATGCTGCTACCGGTGGTAAGCAGAATCATCCCCCACAAAAAAGATGTCCACGTCCCAGTCCCCAGAACCTGTGAATTCCTCAGGCTACACAACATTTTAGGCTGCCCACCTGCTGGCCTGGACCTGGGAGATGATCCCAGGTTCCCTGGGTGGGCCCAATGTCATCACAGGGGCCTTGAAAACAGAAGGGATGGCTGATTTTGAAGATGGAGAAAGGGGCCAGGAGCCCACACACCTGAAGCCCTCAAGAAGCTGACCTGCCAGAAAGCAGATTCTCCCCTGGGGGCTCCAGGAGGGGCCACAGTCCTGCCAACACCTTGATGTTAGCTCAGTGAATCCTGAGTCAAAATTCTGCCCTCCAGAGCTGTCGGGTAATGCATTTGCATTTTTTATTGTGTTTCTTTTATTTTATTTTGTTTTTTGAAGTGGAGTTTTGCTTTTATTGCCCAGGCTGGAGGGCAGTGGCACGATCTCAGCTGACTGCAACCTCCACTTCCTGGGTTTAAGCGATTCTTCTGTCTCAGCCTCCCAAGTAGCTGGGATTACAGGCGCCCACCACCACACCGGCCTAATTTTTTGTGTTTTTAGTAGAGATGGGGATTCACCATGTTGGCCAGGTTGGTCTTGAACTCCTGACCTCAGGTGATCTACCCACCTTGGCCTCCCAAAGTGCTGGGATTACAGGTGTGTGCCACCGCACCTGGCCAGCATTTGCATTGTTTTAAGCCATGGAGTTGGTGGAGCTCTGAAACGGCAGCAGTAGGACAGGAGCCACTGCCCCACGGCCAGCCCTCAGCCTTGCAGAAGGACTCCCTGCATGGCCTCCACCCCGTTGGAGGTCGCCGGTCTTTTCCACCATGCTGGTGGGGGTTTTGCCCACCCTGGAACCGAGTGGTCTTGTCAGTCTGTGTAGGCATCTCCTACCATCCAGTGACCCCTCTAATCTGAAGACCCAGCTCTTTCTTTGTTTCTTCTCTCTGGTTGGGAGAGTTTTCCTGTGTTGTTAAGGTGATGGCTGCCTCGGTGGCATGGTCAAAAACTCACTCATGCCCAACCAAGCTGTGCGAAGGAAATACAGGTCTTTTACTTCCCATCTGCTCCCGCTCGTGAGGCCTCACCCCTTGAGCAGCAAGACAGTGCAGGCTTCAGGGCTTCAGATCTCCCACACTGTACTCACTTACTGGGTCTCTGTTCCTGGCTCAGCTTCTCTTCCGGAGCTCCCCGCAATGCCACTTCTACTCCCTAACCCCTGCTTTTGGCCAGGCCAGAAGCTGGGCCTTGGGAGAAGGGCTCATGACCCTCCCGGTGGCCGGGTTGTTGGGGTCTGCACTCCACACACTGTCCCCACCTCCTTGCTGGTCCTGATGCAGAGTGGAGGGCAGGTCGGCTTGCAGGATGGGGCCACTGGCTGGTATGCAAAGGGTACTGGCTGGGTACCGAGATGCGGATGGCACCCACCACTGAGACCCTGATCCCGCCACATACCCACGTGCTGTGGCCTCTTCCACCAACCCCAAGCTTCTGCCAGTCCCCTGGCTGCTCCTCATCTCATGCAGTCCGGCTGGAGCGTGGTCTGAGGACCACGGGGATGTGGATTCCCCAACACTCCAGCACCCAATGCAAGTGGAGGCCTGCGGGACCCTTCGTGCAGTCTCCTTCTCGCCTGTGTGCTGGACCTTGGGGACGGCCATAGTGGGAGCCTCCCCTTGCTGTGCCTGCGGGGGTGGCCACCAGCCCCGCCATCCTGGGCTCTCTCCAGTATTCCTGCATGTTGCCACCACACCCCTGTCTGGATTCCACCCCAAGAGGGGCAGAGCAGGGCACAGGTCTGACCCCTTCACGCTGCTTGGCTCGCCTCGCTTGTCCAGACCCCATCATAGAAGTGGGCTTTCCTTCCTCTTCTCATCCTGGAAGCGTTTTTTTTCCCTTGTATGCGCCCTTTCCTCAGAGGCTGCTGGGCCTCCCTTGAGAACAGGAGTCTCCCCTCAGCTCTGTTCTGCCCCACCAGTCACAGCTCTGGCTGCATGTCCCAGGGCCCCCCGGAGGTGGGACTGCAGAGGACAGTAGTGTGGGTCCCCTGCCCTGAGGACAAGGACAGCACTTCCCTTCCACCACACGCATCCCTGTCTCCAGGGCTCTGTCTCCACCAGGGGCTCACTTTCTCTGCCTTTGCCATCATCTCCCCGCTCTCTCCCATCGCTTAGTCCCTTTTCTCCGCATTCTGGGAGGGGGAGCAAACTTGACTTCGAAATCAGCGGTTCTCAAACCTTTGGGCCTCAGGACCCCTTCACATTTCCTAAATTAATGAGAACCCCAAAGAGTTTTATTCACATGAATCATATCTATTAATATTTACCACATCAGAAATTAAAACTGGGAGTTAAAAATATTTATTTATTCACTCATTTAAAATAACTGTAAACCCCCTATATGTTAACATAAATATAGTTTTTATAAAAAATGAGACTTTCCCAAAATAAGAGCATGAATCAGGTCAGTGGTGTTGTTCTGTTTTTGCAAATCCCTTTAATGTCTGTGTAGCAGGACAAGCCGCAGACAAGAACCCCTTAGACACCAAATTGTAGAAGGAAAGGGCTTTATTCAGCTGGGAGCATTGGCAGACTCACGTCTCCAAAAACCGAGCTCCCCGAGTGAGCAATTTCTGCCCCTTTTAAGGGCTCACAACTCTAAGGGGGTCTGTGTGAGAGGGTTGTGATCGATTGAGCAAGCAGGGGGTACATGACTGGGGACTGCATGCACCTGCACCTGTAATTAGAATGGAACAGAACAGGACAGGGATTTTCACAATGCTTTTCCATACAATGTCTGGAATCTCTAGATAACATAACTGATTAGGTCAGGAGTTGATCTTTAACTACCAGGCCGAGGGTGTGGCACCAGGCTCTCTGCCTGTGGATTTCATTTCTGCCTTTTAGTTTTTACTTCTTTTTTCTTCGGAGGCAGAAATTGGGCATAAGACAATGTGAGGGGTGTTTTCCTCCCTTATCTGGAACAATAGAAGACAGCTGAATTCTCTACTTGCTTCTGCATTCAGTGGGTGATAACACATTTTCTGGGCTGTAGTATTTGAAGAAAATCTAGGCTCACACAGATATATAATTGAAAAAATGAGTGTTAGCCTTTGCAGATGATAATTAACATTACGTGTTGTTACAGCATGAAAACCCGGCAGTTGGAGTTGGTAGTTTTTTGTTGTTTTTTTTTTGAGGCAAAGTCTCGCTCTGCCACCCAGGATGGAGTGTAGTGGTGCAATCTCAGCTCACTGCAACCTCTGCCTCCCACGTTCAAGTGATTCTCCTGCCTCAGCCTCCTGAGTAGCTGTCACTACAGGTGCGTGCCACCATGCCTCGCTAATTTTTGCATTTTTAGTAGAGACAGGGTTTCACCATGTTGGCCAGGCTAGTCTTGAGCTCCTGACCTCAGGTCATCCGCCTGCCTCGGCCTCCCAAACTGCTGGTATTACAGGCGTGAGCCACCGCGCTCAGACAGTTGGTAGTCTCTTAAAGGTTAGTTGTGATGTGGAATCTGAAACCACATTAATGAACTTTTCCTTTCCTGTTTGTTAAAATCCATTGGTCTTTCTTGCACTTGAGGTGGATTTTCTACCCCTGTGTGATTTTTGCAACACCGTGCATTAATCATTTGGAAGACTCTGGCTCACTGAGTTATGCAGACTTCTCAAATGTTGACACATTTCACATGCATCCCAAAAGAGAACCACTTCTGTTACTCTCACCAGCGATCTCATCAAAAGTCTCCTGGTGTTGGAAACTGTCAAGCTCACAGCAGGCGATATATGTTTTCCAAAATTCTACTTTGTGCTTGAAAGCTTCCATTTCATTACTGGCAATAAATACTGTCACTTCTTTTCCTTGAAGTGAGAGTCACACTGTTCATTTTTGAGAAAATATCTGCCACGCACCCAAGTCGAAACAGTTCATCTCCCTGTTGTTCTCTCAAGTGAAAATGGTATTTCATAAGAAAAGTTTCTAGCTCAGGTTGCAATCTGAACAATTGCCCAAACCCGTTGATAGAAATATCTGTCACCTTCAACATGCAGCTCCAATCCCGTCCTCCTCCAATCCCGTCCTCCTCCAAGCTCATCACGCAGAATACTCAAAAGACATGGACGGGGGCCACAGTTCAAAAAGACTCATAACTTTTAGTGTTTCATCAAGGTGATTCTTAAATGCAACTGTTTTTTCTTCTCATTTCTTTTTCTTTTTTTCTTTTTTTTTTTTTTTTTTGAGACAGAGTCTCACTCTGTCACCCAGCCTGGAGTGCAGTAGTACAATCTCGGCTCACTGCAACCTCTGCTTCCCTGGTTCCAGCAACTCTCCTGCCTCAGCCTCCCGAGTAGCAGGGATTACAGGGGTGCACCACTGTGCCTGGCTAATTTTTGTGTTTTTAGTAGAGACGGGGTTTCACCATGTTGGCCAGCTGGTCTTGAACTCCTGACCTCAGGTGATCCGCCTGCCTCGACCTCCCAAAGTGATGGGATTACAGGCATGAGCCACTGCGCCCAGCTCCTTTCTTTTTTGATGAAGGATACAGTGACTGCCAATGCCATCGGGCCCACTGCCCTGACTCGTGCTAAAGCCCCAGCAGTTTATCCACCATTGTTTTTACACCTTCAGTGCAGGCGTCGAAGAGCAAAGAAAAGGCAAATGATGTCTTAGCATTATTACAAAAATAGCCTTGCCCTTGTGACCCGCCCCCTAAAGGATCTTACGAACCTCCAGAGGAGAGGCCCCTGGACCACACTTTGAAGACCACCATTGGAAATCATGGAATCTAATATTCCACGGTAGAAGTTGTGCCCATTGCCCCCTCCATTGTGGGTTGTGATTCCTCGCCATCTCCGTCTTAACCGGTTCTTCTCCATCTCCACCAGCATAGCCGGTGGTGCTCCCGTCTCAGCCTGATTTCCTCCCGTGTCTCCTCTGTCCCTCTGGTTGAGACTATACGTACTTGCTTATGCCCCATTCAGCACGCCAAGCTGACTTGTTTCAAGTCTGTTTCTGATGGTAAGTCACATTCAGGAGGGTCTTTTATTCCTGAAGCTAACTTTAACTTGGAGCCATGTGCCTGGCTTTTGCCTGTTGAGGAGTGACTTCTGGTCAACCCAATAAACAGAGTGCATGGAGTGCTCCGGCCCCATTCACCCCTCAGCATCTGAAGCTCCGGGTCTGGTTGATACATCCTGGAGTGGCTGGCAGGTGTCATCTGGCCTCCCCAAATGGAGTCTTCTCTGCCCTCCCTTCCTGGTCTCTGGCTATGAAGAAGGGAAGTTATGTTTTAAAGAATCTAAAGCACAGTACAGTTATCCTTTTCCCCAATTTCGGCCCCGGAAATATATCAACCTCCAGCTGCTGCCCCAGGACACTTCTGGGCTCTTATTTAAGAGGACCCCTCCGGTCTGGGATGCAGGGCAGTGCACATGTCCTTGTCTGTCTTCCTGCTGTGCTGGGCCTCGGGGTATCGTTCTGCCTGGATACAGAAGAAGAGCTACTCCCTGGGACACAGGCTGGACAAGCCCTGTCCGGCGAAGGGGTGGCCTCCAGATTTTCTGGTTGGTGCAGAGCTGGCAAGAGTGGAAATGGAGGGGGCGAGGCCCTTCCCATCTGGTTCCAGGGACTTGTGTTCCTCTGTTTGGGGCAAAGACTTTACCTTGTCAGTGCAGCTTTATCTAAACTGTAGTCTGTGGATGGCGGTATCCCCCTAGATTCCTACAACTGCTTGACGCTTTTTCTCTTGGTTTTTGAAGCTATGACGAGAGCCTGATTTTGTGTCCATCTCAGTGAATATTTTTGTAAATAGTTGAGAGAGGAAAATCAGTGAAGTTCAGCCAATTGCACTTGAAACCGGAGGTGGCCTCCCACTGCCTTGTGGGACTCTCCAGTCTCTTCACCTTTGCCACACTCTGGGTGTCCCCATCCAAATCAGTGCACTTCAGAGTTCTCTGGAGACAATGGCATCTAGTGTCCTTCTTGTTTGTGTCACTAAGAATGGATTAATTTTACCTCATCTGAAACTGAAAATATTACGTTTGGCAGACATTCTCTGAACTCTAGAACAAAAGAAATGTGTTCATTATCATCTAAGGGTACGTTTTCCAATCAGTTCAACTTGGCAGGTTCACCAGGAAGCTGTGTCAGTTAAACTCGGATGGTCTAGGAGAACTGTAGTTTTCCTGAGACTTCTGGGCGCTGGATGATTCCTGCTCTGGAAACACCGAGCCGTTTCAGTCGCGCTCTGGGGGAGCTCAACTCTTGCCCCCCTGCTGGGAGAGACCCAAAAATGCTTGATCAGGAAACACCATCTGGCTTTGCCCTCAGGACTCTGTGACCGCCCTGGGGAGGGTGCAGTGACCTGCCAACCAAAATTGGTACAATTGTAAACAGCCACAGAAATGCTTGAATGCAATGTCATTTCTATGAAATTAACGTGTTTCCATTCCATTCCATTCCAGCCTACCAAAATTGCCCGTTTGAGCTCAGCCCTCAACACAAAGATGCCTGTGTGCCTTTGCCCAACTTTGGGTCACTGTTTTCTGCATAGGAGACGTTTACTGTGTGTGTGTATGTGTCTGTGTCTGTGTGTGTGTGTATGTACATGTACACACTTAAAGCCTGTGGCAAAAACAAGATGCCCAATATATTTCTTGTTTCTGATATTTTTCCAAGGGGGTTGAAGGGCAAGATTAAGAAGGAAAGCTCCAAGAGGGAGCTGCTTTCCGACACTGCCCATCTGAACGAGACCCACTGCACCCACTGCCTGCAGCCCTACCGGCTGCTTGTGAATAGCAAAAGACAGTGCCTGGAATGTGGCCTCTTCACCTGCAAAAGCTGTGGCCGCGTCCACCCAGAGGAGCAGGGCTGGATCTGTGACCCCTGCCATCTGGCCAGGTGAGCCCAGGCCTTGAGGTAAAATGATCTTGATAGTTTCTGGATCTGGCGTGTCCCTTCGGTGAGGCTCGCTGAAGAAGGGTGGATGCACACACGTGCACGCTTTGTGTGTGTGCATGTGTGTGTGTTATTTATGCAGACCTGTGTTCAGCACTTAGGCAGTGCCACGCGCCTGTGCTTGTCACTGCAGAGTCGTGAAGATCGGCTCACTGGAGTGGTACTACGAGCACGTGAAAGCCCGCTTCAAGAGGTTCGGAAGTGCCAAAGTGATCCGGTCCCTCCACGGGCGGCTGCAGGGTGGAGGTAAGGAGTGGACAGTGGGAAGGGCTTTTAGTTCCCAGGCATTTTAGGAATATTAAAGCAGGTTCCTTTGGAGTGTGCGTGTGTGTGTATGTATGTGTGTGCGTATGTGTGTGCACGTGTGTGTGCGTGCGCATGCCTCTCTGTCTCTTCTGCTGCTGTTTTTTTTTAATTTAATTTTTGTAGAGACAGACATCTCACCATGTTGCCCAGGCTGGCCTCAAACCCCTGGGGTCAAGCAATCCACCCACCCCGGCCTCCCGAAGTGCTGGGGTTATAGGCGTGAGTCACTGCACCCTGTGAAATTGGCTCCTTTTTATGTGAGGTGCAAACCTCTGCATCCCACTGGCCTGGTCTGAGTGCCTCAGAAGTCCTGGGTGCTGTTGAAGTTGCCAATATTTGAAATTATATTGTTTTCAAATCTTCAAAGTAAGTTGAGAACTCAAAGCCAAGTTTCTGAAACCCAGCTGCTGATTGAATCACCAGGGTGCTTGTTAATACTACATGTTTTCCAAGCCCTTCTTCCCTGGGACATCTGGTTTGGGGCCTAGACTCTCTCTTTTCAACAAACATTTCCCATGAATGGTGATTATCAGGATTTAGAGAAATCTGTTACAATTCAGTTGTTTTTGTCTTTTGAATCCAAGTATTTATTTCACAATGACATTGAAATCCAGGCAGTCGTCTTAAACTAAACAATCTATTTGCCTGTAATATCCCCCATAAGGCATTTGGAAGAGATGTTTTCACGGGGAGGGTGGGAGGATGCCAGAGGCTCTTCTGCGTTTGAGTTTGAAGGGAGCTAAACCAACAGTGTTTTTGAGAAAGTTCACCTTGTCCCTGTTACCTGAGTCCAAGGCTCTTGTCACTAAGCCTGGTCAAGCATTCGGGGGGACAGCCCCCACCAGGCCAGGTGTCTGGGGTCTCAGTGTCCTGGATGACTCCATCTGCAAGGCGAGTTTCTCCAGGGTCACGAGGCAGCTGCCTGGCTCCAGCAGCTGGGCACATCCAGGGCAGAGGCTGTGCTTCTGGATTGGGGCATCCTTACCATGCCCCAGCCCAGGCGTCTCCCCCAGGCCTTCTTTCTGGAGAGACACCTTATTCGTGCCTGTCCCTTAAAGCCCCAAGTTTGACTGGAGAGGCAGAAGTTGGCATATATACCCTTTGAGCACTCAAGCTCTCGCTGGGCCTGCTGCAGGCATTTCAAGGCATCTTAGCACATCGTTTAATTTAGGACAGAGGCCACGGAGAGGCACCCCTGGAGCAGCACGCTGAGCAGCACAGGGTGGCTGCACTTGTTGAGTGGTGGGGGTGAGGGTGGGGGCAGGTGTGATAAATCACCCAAACCAGGGCATTTTTAAGAGTAAAAGGAGGCTCTACTGATAACATGCTGCAACAACAGATGTGACTAGGAATGGCCAATGACATGGGGACAGGCCGTCACCCTATTCCTGGGCTGCTTCTTCACAGTGATCATGAAACCCAGCAGCAAATCCTACCTCCCACCTGCACACGGCCAGCCTGGAGCCCACCATAGGGTCCTCCTGCAGCGGATAGAGCTTGGTCCAGCCTCCAGTCCACCCCTACCAGGCGTAAGGATAGAAATGACACGTAACACCGGGAAAAGCCATGCTGTCAAGCATCTGAGAATGTCAACCCCAGAGGCAGTCTTTAGGGACTGGGGTGGGCTCAGGAAGCTGTATTATTTCAAAGAATGCAGTGTTTCAACAGCTCAGCCCAGAGGTGCTGGACTTTACACGGCCCGTCAGAACCTGCCGACTTCAAAATCATCACCACCAAGGGCCAGGAGGTGGCGCTGTGGGGCAACAGAAAACAGAAAACAGCTGTTCCTTGAACTTGAATTCCCAGCAGCTTCCCCAAGCGCCCACAGGGGCTGCGTTCCTCCCTGCTGGGCGCCTGTAACTACAACATTAAAACAGGGCGCAAGCAAGGAACACAAAAACTGGGAAAGCTGTGCCTTTAAAAAAAAAAAAAAAAAAGTAGGGTAAAAAAGCTTGAGGTTAATGTTTTGAAACCTGGCCTAGCCAGGGCCTAATGCAGACCTTGTCCAGCTAGTAAGTGGGCCCCTGGGGTCTTCATTGAGTGAACCTTCAGAGCGCTGGGTGTTTCACCAAGGCCTTCCATAGGGGACCTGGCAGGCTCTGCAGGAGGCAGCCTCGATGGCCGATGGCCGATGGCCAGGAGAGGAAGGGGAAAGACCTGGACTGGTCACTGAGCACACAGTTCCCCCACCCCGCTGCCTTCCCTCCCAGTGCCTTTCCGTTTCCCTCGGTGGTGGCTTTGCCTGACAGTGCAGACCTCGCCTGACGTCAACACTAAGTTCTTTATACTCACGTGGTTTTATTTTTGTTTTCTCCTCCCTATCAAGAGTGGTCACAAAATCTCTGTTCTGTGTCAGGAACATGGAGGATCTTTTGGATTTTTTTTTTTTTTTAGCATGACTTGATCAGATAGGTAGGATAACGTCGCCCAAACCCCTGGCCCAAGTGCAGAGTGACAAAAGGGATCAACACTAAAAGGACCCCTGAGATGCCGGGATACTTCCTCTTCACGTTCATCGTGGGGACCGGGGACATCACCCTGACAGGTGGGTCCCCAGGCCCCGGAAAGCCCATTTCCACATCCTTGAATGCAGGGGGAGTTCATGTCTTGGGGCCTCTGCCTGTTGGTTTGGGATGCATCTCCTCAAGGCACTCACTTGTCCAGAGAGAACAAAACTAAAACCAGGTCTGCTCTCTGGCACTGTCATCTGGGCACGTTTGGAGCCAAAAACCTTGACCTTCTGAAAGTTCACTGAAAAATCATCTCGTAAAAGGCAGTTTCGTTGGACAAAAAACATAGAAATATGTTCACCGTGTATATGTGGGAGCCTTCAGAATGCAGACCCACAGATGCAGGGAAATTGTCCATTTTTATGCTTGGGTTCAAGAAAGGATGGACAGCGTGTGGAAAGGGATTATACAAGGCCAGACCTACTGCCAATAGGCTGAGTAGGGAACCCAGCAAGGCCTGTTGGTCTACGTTCTTCTTGGCCTTTCTTCCTCCAGGAATGGGCGGGACCCTCTCTGGAGTGGGGGGCTTATGACCTAAAGTCAAACCAGGAAGGTCAGATCATTTCTTTTTTATTTATTTATTTATTTTTTTTTAGAGATGAGGTCTCACTATATTGCCCAGGCTGGTTTTGAACTCCTGGGTTCAAGCAGTCCTCCCACTTCAACCTCCCAAAGTGCTGGGATTACAAGCATGAGCCACACATGCCCAGCCAGATAATTTCTTTATGGCTAGATTTTACATAGAAAGTAGAGAGAAAGTCAGAGTGGTATTTGCATGATTTTTGGCTGACTTTGGGAGAAAGGGATACTGGTTTCTATGTCCTGCCTTGTGGAAGAGGGATTCTAGTTTCTATGCTGGCCTTGGGGGAGAATGGGCCTGGGAGACAAGAGGGCAGGAGAAGGTCAGAGAGAAACTTTGCTTCTGAGGCTGCTGCGAAGGCCCTCATTTGGGGGCACTGTTTTCTGAGCCCCAAAAGCATTGCCAGCCAGCCAGTCATCCGCTGAGTGTATAAAAATAGACCTGCCAGAGCTCAGACACGGGCACCTGTGGGCCCCTTTAAAACCCTTGATAGCTTTTATCTTTAAGAGAAAGATTCAAGTTAAAGAATACACCAGGCTGCCTCTCTCATCTCTCCTTCCACTGGGGAAATTGAGGCCGTCTGAGCCCAGGCAAGCTGCTGGTCCCCTTGACTCACCCCAGCATCTTCCCAGACATTCCTAAATAGGCAGCAAAGCGGTGAATGGCAGTGGCAGCTTCAGGCAGGACAGGCAGTGACAGCATGTGCTTGACACCTGATCTCAGCTGTTTGTTATAAAGTCCTTCGTTCAGATTTCAGTTTTGCCAGTTGGTTGACTGTTTCTATCTCTGTATTATAAATGGAGAACTGGACAATGAGACTGAATTTTCCAACCCATATAAAAGATCCCTGCTGGCTCAGGACAGAGCCTGAGAACCTAAAGCCACCCAAGGCCCAGTTGATGGTAGAACTGTAAGCTGGTGTGGACATCGCGGAGGAGGGTGTACGGCATTCGGGGGTGGATGAAGGGAGGTGCACAGTGAGGTCTCCATCTCGCAGGAGGCTTTGGAAGATGTGTCGGTGATTGATTCAGTACATCCACTGAATGCTCGCCAGGTGCCAGGTCCTGGGCTGTCCTGAGGGTAGGGCAGTGGAAGAGCCAGGCCCTCTTCCACACTTGGGGACAGTCCCCACTTGGGGGGGACTGTCAGCATAGCCAGTCCAGCAAATAGGGACGTTTGTGCCTCTGGAACCAAAAGCCACAAGGGAGGAGCTTCCTGCAAAGGGGCCCCAGGCCCGAGAGATGAAGATAGGAGCTGCGGGGATCACAGGTGGGCCAGTCAGAGAAATGTCTAAAACAGAAACCACATGGTCATTTCATATAAGGAACTGGTTCAAATGCTGTTAACGGAGAATGGGAAAAGGAGATACTGAGGTATCAGAGGTCATAACTGCAGGAGTGCCTGCATCCCCCACAACCACCAGAGGTGTGAGCAAAGGGCAGAGGCTGGGATTAATAGAAACAGGCAGCTCCAAGGAGGCCACCCAGGGCTGGAACACAGCCCTCCAAGGTGGGGGTGCCACCAGCCAGTGCCATTGTCTCAGGGGCCATGATGAAGCTGGACCAGCTGTCAGGGTCAAGGGCATAGGGCTGGAAACCACAGGAAGGGGAACATTCCTTCTTCCTTTTCCCACTCCCACTCACTGCAGGCCGAGCCCTCACGGAGCAGCAGACAAGGCAGAGGTGCAGTGTGCAGCGCCAGCTCCCACGTCACAGAGCAAAGCGAAGGTGGCTCTGAGGCCACCCCAGGCCCTGCACCCACAGTCCTGCTCCCCTTTGCAGTTGACAGTGCATGCTCTAATGCACCAATGCCTGCTTGTTCACACCTGTGACCCCTGAGGCGCAGAGAGCAAAGTGCAGGCCCCAGGGCAAGGGTGTGCAAGGGCAGCAAGGCCTGGCTGGGCCCAGAGGATCTGACCTCCACAGTGCCAGCTGTGCCCTCAGCAGCCCCTGGAGTAGAAAGGTGGATGGTCCACGGGGCCTGCTAGCTCTAATCCCTGGGGTCCCTTTCCTGAATCACTTGCCACAGTCACAGCACAGGCCAAGCCAAGGTGTGTAGGAGAAAGCAGGGAGAGATGGTGGGTCTAGGGAGACCAGGCCCAGGAGCTCAGTGTGGGGAAGGAGCCCTGGGGGGCAGAGAAAGGAGTAGGGGCATGAGAGCTGAGCCTCACCTCCCTCCCTGCAGTGATGAGGTCAGGCCTGCTGACCAGCAAATGCTATGAGCCTGCAGGTAAAGCCATGTGTTTGGGAGAACATGACTTAGCTCTAGGCCTCATTCACACTCCACGTCTCCAGGGTCTTCCTGCTGCCCAATAAGCACAATCCTGCAGACATGGTCAGACCTGTTGGTAATGTTGATTGGTAACACTGGCAATTGATTGGTAACGTTGATGCAGAGTACTGATTTTTACACTGTAATTCAGACCAGCTCCAAGTGATGTTTCAATAATAGGTCTATATGAAGGCCGGCAAGGAAACCTTCCCTGGATGTTTTACTCAGTGATGGTTGGATTGTAGGAGAGGGAGAGATGAGATAAGATAAGATAAGATAAGATAGATAGATGGATATTATAGATGAATAGGAACTCTGGAAATAGATATTAATGCGTCTGGTAAAAGAAGGAAAAAGGAAAAAGAAGAAGAAAAAGGAAAAAGAAAAACATAAAATGGCAAATGAAATGAATGTCGTCGTCGTAGATAGAGTAGATAAACAAATCGTCGATCGCGATAGATAATCCCGTCCGAATCAGATGGTCCAGATACGCGATCCATAAAATGCGATAAGTGATGAATAGATAAAATGAAGCCAGATGAACAAATCACGATAAACCGAAATTAATAGATGAATAAAATTAAGTAAATGAATAAATGAATAATGAATAAGATAGATGGATGGAATAAAATGCGATAAAACCGATAAACCGATAGATACGTCGTCATTAAATCATCGTTAAATTAAGATAAAATCAGATAAAATGCTCTATAAGTAGATAGATCGCTTAAATATCTGAAACTCATCAAAATAAATGAAGTAGGTAGATAAAGTAAACAACTTCGATGGAAGAAATACGATAAAGAGATAAGAAATGCGTGAAACGCAGACGAATGAATAAGATGCAGATAACGGTAAGAGGAAGTAGATAAATTGCGGTAGATAAATTGATGCGATGATGAATATGAATGCCGATGAATGATGGATGATAGATGGATGAATGGAATCCAGATCAGATAATGGAATGATGGATGAATGATAGATAGATGGATGGATAGATAAATAACTATGGATAATTGAATTGATAAATAGGTAGTGAACGGATGGATAGAATGGAGAATGGTAACAACTGGATGGATGGGTAGATGGATAAGTAAGTGAATAGATGGATGGATGGAGGATGGATGATGGTCACGGTGGATGATGGATAGATAATGCGTAACTGGATGGTGCGATGGTAAGTGGTGAATGGATGGATAGAATGGAATGCGCCGAGGTGGATGGGTATAACTGGATGGATGATGGAAGATACCGAAAGAAGAAAGGATGGAATTGAATGCGTGAATGGATAGGATGGAATAAATGGATAAAATGCGGTGGAATGAGCAGATGGGCAGGTGGATAAGTGGAATGCGTCGGTGGAATCGTCGGAGATGAATGGAATTGGATGATAGGTAGATGGATGAATGACTGGAATTGTTGATTGAGTGGAATGGAATGGATATTAAAATCAACTGATGGGTGGGTATGTGGATGAAGGAGGGAGGGATGGATGGAGTGGTGGGTGGATGGGGAGCCACTGGGTGAGGTGGGAAGTAGATGGATGTATAGATGGATTGATGATGAGTGGGTGGATGAAGGAAGGAGGGAGGGAGGCATGGATGGATGGATGGATGGATGATGGATACTGAATGGATGGAATGGATGAGATGGATGGGATGATGGAAGGATAGATTAATACATGAATGCGGGATGCGACCCACTGAGATTGAGGTAGGTGCAGATGGAAGTAGATAAAATCAAGATGAGTGGAGAGGAGATGAGCCATTAGGAATTGGCAATGGCAGATAGGTAGATGAGGATTATTTGATACATAAGATGGAATTACATGGATAGGATGGGCTGTATTGAGTGAGTGGGTGGTGGTCACAAGTAAGGTAAGGTGGAGTAGGTAGATTGATGAGGCCTGGAGCAGGGGGTGGATGGGTGAAGCCGGGTATGGAGCCAGATGGAGGTATACATTGCTGGGTGGATAGGTGGGTGAATGGATGAAGGATGGAGGTATGGGTAGATAGATGGATGGTTTAGTGGATGAGTGAGTGGATGGACTGACAAATGGCATGCTCCCAGACTGTTTGTCCTTGGGTGGAGTCATGCAGGTATCTATTGCAGCTGGGCCTGAGTCAATCTCTGAAGAGAGAAGTGGAGACAGCGAGCAGACAGATGAGGAAGGAGAACTGGACTCAGAGGCCCAGGCCCAGCCCTTCGGCAACAAAGTAAGTCATCTCCAGTCACCCCCTCCTCAGCCAACTCAATTCCACCCCGCAGCTGGAACGTCAGGTTCTGATTTCCTGAAAAGCTCGATGGCCTCTCCACAACTCCACTAGTTCCTACTGCGTGAGCACCAAGAATCTGCTGCCCTTTCCCAGCCCTCAGTAGTCTCTGAGATCATTGGGCACCAGGCAGGGGCAGTGCTTCCACCATTAGAAACCTCAAAAGCAATGTGTGGGATAGGCAAACCCTGCTGAGTGTGTGGCTGTCAGGCAGGCAGAGGTCCTGAAGCGCTCTCAGGGGTCCTGAAAGCAGCTGCCTTTGCAACTTTCAGAAAAGTGGACCCCTCAGGCTCTCCTCTGAGAGCTTTTCTCCTTCTGTTTTTTGTTTGTTTGTTTGTTTTGGTCAACCATGAGCCTTGTGTTTCTGTTTTCAAGTATTATTTAACTTATTTTGGGTGGGCGAGGCAAGCAAGGTAACCCCTGGGCTTTGGGGTGGGATGCAGGAAGTGGGAGCAGCTGGAAGAAGGGACTGGGTAGGTGAGCAGGGGTTCAGACTTAGACGCTTGGAGAGAAATGGGCCAGTGACATGCAACATGAACAAGGTTTTTGCGGCTGCTGTGAGGGGAATGTCATCCTCTTTCGTTTGAGAACATTTGATTCATGCTATTTATGAAGCTCCCAGAATGCTCTCCAGTGCCTAGAGTATTCCCTACATGATAGAGCAGTTTAAAGAATCAAAAGAATTATAACGAAATAGGGGTTTAGAGCTAAATGCAGGCTCTTGCATCTAAAGAACAAAGAACTCTCAGGAGCTTGCCCACATCTGCCTCTCTCAGCCATCGCGCCCCCCTTTCCCGAAGCCCCAGGGACCCTCCCCTCTCCCAGCCCTGGAACAGCTTCCATGCCCCCCAGGTGGGGCCCCTGGGGCAAGGGCAGGGGTTCAACTCAGTGTTCCTTCTGCTCAGCCAAGGTTCTGGAGATGCAGATCCCATGTCCTGGGTGGGATGGGCACTGTGAGCACCAACCAGTCCTCCCACCATCTCCCCCTCTAGGCTTGGTCAGGTTCGTTCCTAGTGGAGGAGGTGGATGTGCTGAAAGAGGAGCCTGCCCCACCACCCTGGGGGCAGAGTATGGGTTTGGGGAGGTGCGGGGTGTTTGGTCCTCTCCCTCAAGCTAGCCCTGACTTGAGTCTTGTCCTGTTTGTGCCTGCTGAGAAAAAGCGCCTCCTCTCCATCCAAGACTTCGACTTCGAGGGAGACTCAGATGACTCCACTCAGCCTCAAGGTCACTCCCTGCACCTGTCCTCAGTCCTTGAGGCCAGGGACAGCCTGCAGGTCAGTGAGTCCTCGCGTCTTTCCCCTGCTCTTCCCAGGAACCTGGGTGGCAGGTGCTCAGGCCCCAGGTGAGGGACAACACTCTGGAAGCAGTGTCTGATGGCCGCACAGTCCCACTGGCTCCCAAGGCATGACAGGGCAGGGGACCCTTGTGGGAAGACAGGATCCAGAGACCTCACACTCCCTCAGGATTAGCATGTCTGGAGATACTGAGCAGGCAGCTTGGAGAAGCAGGGGGTGATGCAGGGCCCTGAGGCTGGACAGATGAGCTGGGGCCCAGGGATCGGTGCTTGGCACAGAAATAAGGCAGAACCCCCGAGACTCGGGAGGGCAGGACAGAGAAGGGCATCTGAGGTGGAGTCAGGCAGGGCCTGCCATGATGCCTGCATCTCCATCTTACTGGGAGGGGAACATACACTTTATCGCTCAAACTAGGACAGTCCTGTGATATCGGCAGCTATTAATGACCACACCTAGACACAGGGCATATGCAGGGGCCATCCAGGTAAACAGGACATGTGGCCGCCTTACTCATTAGCTGTGTGGCCTTTGTCCCTGGAACCTCTTCAAGGTGCTCATTAGTGGTCGTTGCTGGTTGATCATTATTCGTTAGTATTTATGTTGCGATTGAAATTACTCAAGATAATAGATTAGATAATTAGGAGTAGGATTAGAAGGGATGGGATAAAACAAGAGAGAAAGTAGAGTGATTAGGCCTTTTTGAGTAGATACGGTAACAGAGGCTGAAATTTGGGTTTGTGTAAAGGTCTTTGGTATAGTTAAATTAGGTCAAGAAGTGAAGCCAGATTTTGGCTTGTGAATAGGCTTGAGTTGGGGGTTGTACAGTGAATTGTGGCTGAATAAAATCCTAGTATGTTGGAGAAGTTAAATATCCATAATAGGTGTTTTAGTTTAAGGTTATTAGTTATGAGATTAAGCTCCATTGCTAGCAAGAAGCCTAAGGTGTTTACACCTAGGGCTGTGAGCTTCAGGTGGAGTGGTATGGTTATTTTGGGGAATGAAGCAGGAATGATAGTGTTGGTGATGAGGAATCTGGCAAAGATGCTGCCAATTGTTAGGTGCTTAATTGAGTTAATTAGGAAGGGGTTATTTTCATTAATAGTAACCAGAGTTGTGAAGCAAGGTTGTCCTATTAGAGCGAAGAAAATAGTAAAGGTACTATAGACAGCTGTTAAGGAGGGGGCAATAAGATAATAGAAAGGGCTCAGGCGTCGGTGTATGACGTGCTTGTGGTTTCAATGATGAGGTCTTTGGAGTAAAAGCCTGTGAGGAAAGGCATACCTGTTAGTGCAAGGCTGCCAATAACAAGGGAGGAGGAGGTGAGGGGTAGAGTCTTGAACAGCCCCTATTTTGCAGATGTCTTATTCATCCATCATTGAGGTTGTGGATGATGGACCCTGAACCTAAAATAGTATAGCTTTAAAAAAGGCACGGGTGCAGATGTGAAGGAATGCTAGGTGTGGCTGATTAATGCCAGTTGTGACGATTACAAGGCCTGGCTGACTGGAGGTGGAGAATGCCGCGATTTTTTTAATGTCATTTTGTGTTAGAGCACAGATTGCTGTGAATACGGTAGTAACAGCCCCCAGACATAATGTAAAGGTTGGGATTGATAGGTTATCTTCTATTAAAGGGTAGAAGCAGATGAGCAGGGAAACTCCTGCCACAACCACAGTGCTGGAGTGGAGCAGGGCTGAGAGTGGGCTTGGGCCGTCGATGGCGGGTGGGAGTCAGGGATGGAGGCCCAATTGCGCTAACTTTGCCGCTGCTGCTAAGAGAACGCTAATTCATGGAAGGGGTTGGGGGTGGGGTCTAGACCAAATATGTGTTGAAATTCTCCTGTGTTGGAGGACAGGAGGAACCATGCTATAGCTAAAATAAAGCCAATATCGCCGATGCAGTTGTACTGAACTGCTTGAGGGCTGCGGTATTAGCATCTGCTCGGCCATACCACCAGCCGATTAGTAATAAGAGCATCATTCCTACACCTTCCCATCTGATAAAGAGCTGAAAGAGGTTGTTGGTGGTAACCAGAATGAATGTCGTGATGAGGAAAATAAGTATTTGAAAAATTGATTAATGTTGAGGTCTGAATTTAAATATCATATTGAGAATTCTACAATAGATCTGGTAATGAAGAGTGCTGCTGGGATAAATATTGTGGAGAAGTGGTCTAGTCTGAAGCTTAGCAAGGGTTTGAGAGTCTGGATTGTCAGTGTGAGATAACGGTTTCTTGGTCTGTGTATATAAACGTCATTGTAGGGATGACCCTAATGATGAAGGCACATGCGATAGATGTTTTTACGTAATTTGGGTATGGACCTTTTTTTGCAAGGGTTGGCTAAGGTAACAGTAATTGGTAAGATTAAGGGGATTAGGGCTGTTATAGCAGGGGAAGAATTCATGTTTGTTATTTTTATTTGGAGTTGCACCAATGTTTTTGGTTCCTAAGACCAACGGATGACCTACTCCTTTAAAAGCTGACAAAGCCATGTTGTTAGACATAGGGGCATGAGTTAGCAGTTCTTGCATACTTTCTCGGTAGGTAAGAAGTTGCAGGCTTCTATTGTTAGATCCACAATCTAATGTTTTGGTTAAACTATAGCTACAGCATGCAAACCCCATAATAATTTTAGGGTTTAAGGATAATAGGAAGATGGGCACAAGATGTATAAGTATTCATGTATTTCCTCGTGTAAAGGAAGGTTTAATACTGTTAATAGGCAAGTGTCCCTCATTGTGTCATGATTAGCATACATAGGGAGTAAAGGGCTGTAATTAGTATATTAAGTCCTATAAGTATATTGGTGATATTTGATGAGGAGAATGAGGACATAGTCACAAAGGGTTCTCCTACTAGCTTACTGATGGGGATAAGGCAAGATTAGTAAGATTTGCTAGACGTCATCAAGAGGCTACTACTGGGAGCAGTATTTGAAGGCCTCAGGTAAGTAATATGGTTTGGCCTAGGATTAAAATGGTAACTAGTATAAGGGCTGTGCTGGTTATTAGTGTCAGGTGGCTTGTTTGAAGGGCTCATGGCAGCGGTAGTAGTAAAGCAATCTCTAAGTCGAACAGGAGGAATGTGATGGCTACTAGGAAGAATTTTATGGAAAAGGGGAGGTGGGCAGAGGCTATTGGGTCAAATCCTCATTCATAGGGGCTAGATTCTTCTATATAAATATTAAGTTGTGGGAGCCAAAATGCGATTATTATTAGTAATAGGGCTAGTAAGGTGTCAGTTACTAGGGCTAGTGTCAAGCTGATTATTTCTGCCCTACAGGATCATTTCAAGGATGCTGTATTAGGGTTTTCTTAGAGGGACAGATCTAATAGAATATATATACACACACATAGGGGAGTTTATTAAGTATTAACTTACATGATCACGAGGTCCCACAATAGGCTGTCTGCAAGCTGAGGAGCAAGGAGAGCTGGTCCGAGTCCCAGAACTGAAGAGCTTGGAGTCCGATGTTTGAGGGCAGGAAACATCCAGCATAGGAGAAAGATGTAGGCTGGGAGGCTAGGCCCATTTTGTTGCTTCACATTTTTCTGCCTGCTTTATATTCACTGGCGGCTGATTCGATGGTGTCCACTCGATTAAGGGTGGGTCTGTCTTCCCCAGCCCACTGACTCAAATGTGAATCTCCTTTGGCAACACCCTCACAGACACACCCAGGATCAATATTGCATCCCTCAATCCAATCAAGTTGACACTCATTACTAATCACCATAGACGCTGTACCTGGAAGGCATGAGACTCACAGGTAGGCAGTAAAGGTAACTATGGGCACCGAGCCAGGCCCAGGCCCAGGCCCAAGGCCAGCTTCATAGTGAACTCCTGAACTCCATTCCCAGCATCCCCTGGGCACATGCAGTGCTGAGCCAGAGTTGGGGCGGGGCTGGGTCCACCCCGGCCAGTCTGAAGACCCCTCCAGGAGGAGGGAGAAGCAGGGTGGGTCCTGGAAGCCAGCAGCCAATTGGTTTCTGGGCCACAGGTCCTGTCCTAACTGGAGGCTGGCCTAAGTGTGCATTGCCTCTGGCCTCCACCCCCCACTCACAGTCAAACTGGAAGGGTGCTGTGGCATATTACTTCTTGAAGCCCTCAGCACCTCCTCTCCTTGGGGACAATGATATAACACAGAGACCCCTCTGCTGGAGGGATGTCCGGATTACAGCCAAGGAGCTGCCAGGAAGCCCCAACCCACCTTTCTGATCTTCAAAGATTAAGGTGTACATAGTTAGTAACAGTGTACCCTTCTCCCAAAAATATGAACTTCCCTGCCCACATCCTCGGGGCTTTGGTCTCTAGGTGAGTCTGAGCCCCCTGAGGCTGTGTCAGGAGAGTTTTGGTCCCCTTGTGTCATGCCTGGCCCAGGGTGTCGTTGGGAACCCCAACATTGCACAGACACATGCAATAGGCAGTCAGTAGGCAACAAATAGGCAATATATGCTTTCACACAGTCTTCGAAATTAAAGAGAACTGAGTAGCAGGGGCCAGCACGGATGGGCGTCTAGTGCTGGGTCAGTCCAGTGCCTGGAAAGCCTCAGGGCCTGGATTGAAAGACCCACATTCCAGGCAGCGGCCCCTCCTAGTAAACCCCGCAGAGGAGGCTGACAGCCCCATGTGCTTAGTCCCTCACAGATGAGTCCTGCTCAGAGAAGGCAGCCCCCCAGAAGGCTGAGGGCCTGGACGGGGCTGACACTGGGGCCTCTGGGTGCCAGCGCCATATAGAAGAGGAGCCGATGAGCGTCTCGCCTTCTGGACACGGCGCCCTCGCTGAGCTCTGCCCGCCTGGAGGCTCCCACAGTATGGCCCTGGGGGCCGCTGCTGCACTCAGTAGGTGCCCTTGGCCAGGGTCTTCCTGACGGGCTCGGCATGGGGGAGCGGGTCACTAAGAAACAACCCCAACACCCTGACCTATGCCTTCACACGGGCTGATTTGAAAGGCCTCTTCCTTTGGCGTGATTGTCCAGGACGTGCAGTCCCAACAAACGCCGTGGACACCTGCCCTCCCTGGGATGTGTGCTTCCCTGTGACTCTCAGAACTTCCAGCACAGGAGGTGGCCAGCCCACAGCTCCCTGCTGCTGGCCTGGGGTGGGACATGCAGGCCTCCCTGAAATGACTAGAACCACTGGTCAACCAGCCAACTACCCTGGTCTGGGCAGGATGGGCATCTGGGCATCGCCACCACTGGCCCACAGTCGGCTCAAGGCTGTTGATCAGGAGATCTTCAAGCGCTGAGAACCTAAATCTGCTCGGCTTAACTTTGTGTCAGTTTTGCTTTGAAATGAAATCCCCAAATCTCTGTCTTTTCTGGTAGCCCGAGGGTGTGTGTACCATAGGTCCAGGAGTTCAGATGTCCCATCAGAGCAGGAGCAAGTAAGATGACAGCAGCAGCCAGCTTCCCCCGGCCACAGTGAGTGGCTGCGTGCGGGAAGGCTGTCTACTCTCCAGCTTCCCTCTTCATTGTATTGAAGGGACCATAATCTCATGGCCCTCATGCTGACGGGAACCTTGGAAGCTTTGGGAGGAAGGCAGGGTTCTACTTTCCCCCAAAATAATGAATAAATGAATCTACTTTGGCCAAGCCACAGGATGCAGACCTGGACAGCAGTTTTGTTTCCCCTGTGATCTCAAGTCCTCTGAGCACATGGACAGGAGGCAGTCTGGGGAGAGGCCAGGAGAGACTGCATCGTGCTGGGAGAGCTGCCTCGGAGTTAGGCAGTTCTGAGTTTGGAGCCACACACTGCCAGTCTGTTTCACTGGTTCTCACACACATTCTTTTTACACATCAGCCTCTCAAATGGGGACTGTCTTACAGTGAATGCAGGAAGAAAGTCTTAGTGAATGTGGTAAGAAAGGGGTGTGCTTGAGTCTCACTGGCAGCACTGTCTCTCAATAGTACAACATCCAATCTGCAAAGTCTGAGATTCAATGAGATATGCTGTGCTGTTAGAACAAATTGCTTAACCTCTGTGCACCTCAGCTTCCTCATTGTACAAAAGGGGTTAATAATGTCTAACTCATCCCTGTTTAAATGATTAAATGAGATGGCTGAACCTGTTTGACTACATAGCAAATTATCACAAACCTAAAATGTGACGTAAAACAACACAGTTATGATCTCATCGTGGAATCTTGTGTTATTTGCAATTTGAAATTGAGAATCATGTTACATTTGCTTTTCAAACATGCAAAGTATGTCCACTCTTATCCCCACCCGCACTGCCAGGCAAGGGCCTCTTTTTTCCTGAAGATCTTTGTGTGTGGCCATGGAATCTGCCCCATTCTTATTGTGATTTTAGAACCTCAGCCCCGTAACATGAACATCATTAGTCTTCATTTTCTTTGAGCTCTCATTTTTCTTCATTGGACTAAACACGTCCATCAGCTTTCAGCTTTTCACTCTAAGTAATTCAAACTCATTCTTGCTCCGAAGGGTCAAATGTCATCAGGAATGAGCAGCTGCCCCTGCAGTACTTGGCCGATGTGGACACCTCTGATGAGGAAAGCATCCGGGCTCACGTGATGGCCTCCCATCATTCCAAGCGGAGAGGCCGGGCATCCTCTGAGAGTCAGGTAACAGTGGCTGGAAAGACTTCTGTCTTGTCATTTCTTCAGGTGGAGTCTTTTTACTTCCACACCAAGTCACTTTAGAGAAATTGCAGCTCTTAATACTTTCAGACTGTGAAATTGCACAAGCCTACTTAATGGAGATACGTCATCACAGTATTTTTTATGGAAGTGAATTCACATAACAGAAAATTAACCATCTTAGTATGGCCATTCCCCAAAAATTAAAAATACAGTTTCCCTATGATCCAGCAATTCTGCTTCTTGGTATATACCCAAAAAAATGGAAATAGGGACTGAAAAAGATATTTGCATCCCTGTATCCATATTATTATTTGTAATAACCAAAAGATGGAAGCAACCCGAGCGTCCATTGACAGATGAATGGATAAAAAATGCAGCATGTACGCAGCACAGGGTATTATTCACCCCTAAAAAGGGAGGGAATGCTGACACATGCTAGACCTTGGATGAACCTTGAGAACACTGTGCTAAGTGAAATAAACCAGTCATTCTGGACAGATACCATATGGTTCCACTTAATCTGAGGTTCTTAGTCAAATTCATAGAGACAGAAACCAGAATAGTAGTCAACAGGCGCTGGGGTCAGGGGGATGCGGAATTAGCGTTAAATGGGCAGAGTCTCCGCTTTGCATGATGAAAGGAGTTCTGGAGATGGACAGTGGTGACAGTCATACAACAATGTGAATGTACTTAGTACCTTGAAAATGGATAAAAGGGTAAAATTTTGTATCTATTTTATAATTTAAAAATTTGAAAAAAGGAATATTTTATGGGATTTAGGGGAAAATAAATAATCTTATGTCTTTCAAAAAATTTATTTTTTATTTATTTATTTATTTATTTATTTATTTTTAAGACGGAGTCTCCCTCTGTGGCCCAGGTTGCAGTGCAATAGTGCGATCTCGGTTCACTGCAACTTCTGCCTCCCGAGTTCAAGTGATTCTCCCTCCTCAGCCTCCTGAGTAGCTAGGAATACAGGCGTGCACCACCATACCTGGCTAATTTTTGCATTTTTAGTAGAGATGGGGTTTCACCTTGTTAGCCAGGCTAGCCTCAAACTCCAGACCTCAGGTGATCCCCCTACCTCAGCCTCCCAAAGTGCTGACATTACAGGCGTGAGCCACCGTACCTGGCCAAAAAATTAAATTTTAAGGTGTACAATTCAGTGACAGTACATTTACAGTGTTGTGTAACCACCACTTCTAATTCCAAAACAACTTCACCCCCCAAAAAAAATCCCATACCCATGAAGCAGTTATTCCCCAGTCTCCCTTGTCCCCGGCCTCTGACAACCACCAGTCTTCCTTCTGTCTCAGTGGATTTGTCTATTCTGGACATTTCATGTAAATGGACTCACAGAAGGACATCTGGCCTTTTGTCACGAGCTCCTTTCACCGAGCATAATGCTTCTGAGGTCCATCCATGCTGTAGCACATATGGGTGGTTCATTCCTTTTCATGAAAATATGTATTTATTTATACTCAATCAAGTATGACATATTTTACAAGAGGAGAAAATAATCTGTCAGCTATGTGAAACCCTTAGCGGGCTGTATTATTATTATTTTTTTCAGATAGAGTCTTGCTCTGTTGCCCAGGCTGGAGTGCAGTGGAGCGATCTCGGCTCCCTGCAACCTCCACCTCCTGGGTTCAAGCGATTCTGCCACCTCAGCTTCCTGAGTAGCTGGGATCACAGGCACCTGCCACCACACCTGAATAATTTTGTATTTTTAGTAGAGATGGGGTTTCACCAGGCTGACCAGTCTGGTCTCAAACTCTTGACCTCAAGTTATCTGCCCACCTCAGCCTCCCAAAGCATTGGGATTACAGGTGTGAGCCACCATGCCCAGCCGCTTAGCAGGTTTTATATAGGCATCAAGAAACTCCACTCATAATACTTAACACCTGTTAAATTAGTAGAATCACTCACATTGTAGACATTAACTTACGAAATAATTCATCACAAGATTTAAGTGCTCTGAGTTCCGCTCGCTGCGTTTAAATGATGATTCTGTTGAGTTAGCTGATTTCAATTTGAGCAAGTTCATGTTGCTGGGGGAAAGGCAATATTGTTTCTTCTGAGAACATTATGGCCACTAGATTCTTTAAGGCAATGAAAGACACAAGCTATTAATGTCTCTGATAGAGCCTTGACTCCAGCAATGTAATCACAGGATGGGGGCTGTTCTGTAACTGATGACTCTTAAGGCACAAAACCCAGAGAAGGGGAAGTGGGGCTGCTCTGAATGGAGATGGGAACCGCAGTTTCACCAAGGCTGGTCTCAGGCACATCTTCTGGTGCCTGGATGAGTGTAGGTCCAGCTCCTTGGGCATGGTGATGCCTGGTACAGAGCCCCTCCTCCCTCCTCCTGGGAGAGCTGGGGAAGAGAATGGCTCTGTAGAACTTCCCTTTGGGCCTGTGGGCTGTCAGGAGGGAGGCTGAGCGAAAACTGAGCCTTGTCAGGAAAGGCCTGGAAGCAGCAGGGAGGCAGATGGTGCATGGCTGGGGTTCTCAAGAGGCAGGCGAGGTGGGCAAGGCACACAGAAGCTGCTCTGCAGGGTCCAGGGCTTCTCCAGCGCCTGGGCCTTTCGGTGCACAGGACAACCTGAGATGGAGCATCACCCAACTCTTCAGCCACAGGGCTGCAGATTCCTCTCCCAAGGCCTTGGCCTACACTGTGGCAGTCACTAGACCAGCACTGGCTCAGGAGTGGGCAGCAAGGAGAAGTGTGCAGTGGGCCCCGGGCTTTTCTGAGCTCTCATTCAGCAGGAAATCTGTCCCGTGGCTGTTCGCACAGGGCCAAACCTTCGCGTGCATGATAGGTGGGGGGCTCCTCCAACCTCCTGTCACTTTGCTTCTGCACCCAGAGAAATGATCTGCCGCAAACGGGCACCAGAATTTCAAAAAGAGCCTTTCCTAGCATGGCAATATGGGGAATCGCAGGGGTTTGGGTTCTAAAATTGGGCTAGTGTCCACGGGGCAGAAGTGCGCAGTTTCTGAATTCAGCATCTCTCCAGAGTCAGTGCCCTCGGCTGACTTTTTACTGTAGTGTCATCTGGAAGCTTCCTCAACCCTGGGTGGAAGTTTCTCCTGCACCAACTTCCTTGAGGGCCCGCTTAGTCTCTGAAAGAAGCACCCTTGCCCCTGAGCATAGCCGGGCATGAAAGGCCCTGAGAAGGCCTGCATGGAGACTACTTATGGCCGCTTCACCCACTGGCCCCACAGTTCCTGAGGCATAGAACTCCTTTGATGTAACAGCAAGCAAGGCCCTGATGCAAGGAAGTGTCCTTTCACTCAGATCAGGGAGTGACTGGCTTGGGCCCTGCAGTTTCTGTGTCCCAAGAGGACTTGGAAGCTGCAGGTGTGCTGAGCCCTGGCAGGGACTCAGAGCAGACCTGGTGCTGCAACATTCACGCCTCCACCACCTGCATTCACAGATCTAGTTCTGAAACATGGAATACGCACAAGTCGGGCAGAGCAACTTCATTACTCACAGGCAGGCAGCGAGGTCCCCCAGGCTCAGGGAAGCTGCAGGGAGGGTAGAGTCTCGGCTGCAAGTGTCCTGTGTCATGCGGCAGCTGGGGGACCCCAGAAAGCATTCCTCTCTGAGTCTTATACCCTGGGAAACTGGGATCACTGGGCCAAAGGATATCCAGTTCTAGAGCTCTAGACAGTCCAGACAGTTCTTCCTTGTATCAGAAAGTGGCTTTCTTGGCACATTCTACAGTTATTCTGAAAAAAGGGGAAGAGCCGACTCAGCCAAGTCCATCCAGGGACCTGTGGCTGCAGGGGACAGTGGAGGACCAGGGTGGCCAGGATAGAGACCTCTTGGGTGAGGCCAGGATAGAGACCTCCCTGGTGTGGCCAGGATAGAGACCTCTTGGGTGAGGCCAGGATAGAGACCTCTTGGGTGTGGCCAGGATAGAGACCTCTTGGGCGTGGCCAGGATAGAGACCTCCCCAGTGTGGCCAGGATAGAGACCACTTGGGTGTGGCCAGGATAGAGACCTCCCCAGTGTGGCCAGGATAGAGACCTCCCAGGCTGGCCAGGTAGAGGCCCATGGCAGATCCTTGGCTGGCTGAGCATCTCCTAGCTTCCTAGTCTGAAGACAATGGGATGAAGAGGAGAATCAAGTTGTCTATTTTCAGTAAACCTTTAGTTTAGCAACTTTAGTAGCATTTAGTAAAATACGTATCATGGTATCCAGCCCTGCTGAAATCAATTATCTTTTATACCTGCTTGGAATTATTCTCTAGTTCATGTTTGTATATCCTGCCTCTGGAATTGTTTCTCTTTATTTATTCCTATGAACTTGTATTTACTTTGTCAACCCTAAATAATGAGATTCAGAAAATATAAATAAGTATTAGTATATCGAGTTTATCAGAACAAAAGCTTGAGAGTGGCCACCCGGAAACACAGACTCCAAACAAAGAGGGCCCCAAGTGGACTAGTGAAGGTTCTACTTCTGTAGAAATGTTAGCAGGATCACATCCTTGCGGAGGAACAGTGACCTGGGGGCCCCTTATCTCCAATCCTGTTTGGTCTTAATTATTTATAGGGGGAAAAAAAAATAGGTAGAAGTTTCAGCTATGAAACATGTCCTCTCAAGACTTAGAATTTAAAGTTCCAACAGCTTTATTTGAATTATTTAATGTCACAACCTCAACTAATATTTCACTTAGATTGTTTCCCATGCATCTTTATGTGGAGGAAATTAAGCAACAGAAAGAAGCTCCAAATGCAGCAGCGATTCTGTACTTCAGAGAAAAAACCCAGACGGACTCTTAGAGGGCTTTTGTGAAGTGACTGCCATGGGACCCCAGGAGGAAGCCCTCTCAATCTGCCCATCAACCCCAAGACTCCCAGTCATGCCTTCAGAGCCTGAGCGTTCTCAGGAATCGTATTTTATCACGGCTCCTCTGAGGAGTCAGGCAGCTGTGCGTTGCCTGCCTTTGCATTTGTATTTACAGCCACAGCTTTCCAGATGAGGGGTAATCAGAAAAGACTCCCTGTAGATATTGCTCAAGCCCAGACAAGGCCCAAGATGGCATAAACGTGTGGTAGGAAGGAAGCTTCCAGGGGGCTGAGATGGGAGACGGAAGAGGACACCACCCTGGCACGTACCCTCCGCCCCCTCACTCCCGAGGGCTGGCCGCGGGGCCATTTGTGCGTGCTCAGGCTACAGACACGAACAGTTTCCCATAAAAGTGTCACCAGTGACACATTTTGTTGGTTTGTTTTAATCCCTAGCCAGCGTCTGTATTGCATTTGTAAACTTTAAACTTTGGTATTGTTGCGAATTGAAAGCACAAGGGGTTCATACCTAGTATTCCATCCGTATGTATCTAAGTAAAGTGATAATCCTGACAACTGGTGCCCATGCAGGGTCAGACACCCAGGTCTGAGTGATGCTACTCCCCCCAGAGCAGTTGCTACTCTTGGAGAAATTTAATTTTTTAAAAAACCCGAAATCTTTTCATTACCCAGAAAATCTCTCCATAAGGGTAGCAGAGAAAGAAGACAGTTTTATTCTTGAACAAGCATCAAACCAGCGTATGGCACATGCCCCAGGCAATCCACTGAGAGATTGCAAAGACAGGAAGGGCTCTCAGCCCTTATGCAGCCCGGCAGGCCCAGCCCATTCTACACAGTTCTCAGCACAAACCATTACCAGTCCTCACCAGTGGGAGGACCTGATGGCGCCTTTGATCGCAGTGTACATCCTCGCTCTAGCATCATAACCGGAGACCACTGTGTTGGCTTTAACCAGAAGAAAAGCAACCTTCTCACACATCTTTAAGATGGGAGCTAGTTTTGCAAACTGAAGCAAGGTGCCCACCCACGTTAGCCTCTTTGCCCTCTCTTGGGGAGTGGGAGCTAGGGTTATCTCCAGGGATGTTCCCATTTCAAAAACACAGTTCCCAGGCGGAGTTTTGAGACTGCAGAGAGGCTTTTTAGCCATTTTAAAGCTTTAAATTTATTTGGAATAAGCAGAGAAAGAAGCTCTGAAAGACAAGGGGGCAGTGGGAAGTCTCTTCTCTATTTTCTTTCTTTTTTTTTTTTTTTGTCAGAGTCTTGCTCTTGACGCCCAGGCTGGAGTGCAAAAGCATGATCTCAGCTCACTGCAACCTCCACCTCCCAGGTTCAAGCGATTCTCCTGCCTCAGCCTCCCAAGTAGCTGGGATTACAGGCACCCGCCACCACGCCTGGCTAATTTTTGTGTTTTAGTGGAGACGGGGTTTCGCCATGTTGGCCAGGCTGATCTCAAACTCCTGACCTCGTGATCTGCCCCCGCCCCCCTCAGCCTCCCAAAGTGCTGGGATTACAGGCATGAGCCACCACAGCCGGCCTCTTCTCTATTTTCAGCAGGCAGAGTGAGCGCCTGATTTTTCCAGTGTGTTTGCATTTGCCCCCACACCACTCGGGCACTCAGGAGTCACCGAGGAGCTGCTGCATCTGCATGTCTGAAAGGGGCCCGGCGCTCCCGAAGCCGGGGTTGCATCATACTCATTGTGTCCATGCTGGTCACCTCCTCAGTGTGGGAGCCTGGACACAGCCAGGGCCTTGTCAGAAAGCAGCGTGCACTCACCCTGAGCTCACTTCCCACTCTTCCCTGCTGGCCTCTCCCTGGCTCCCTGCCGCCGCCACCCACCTGTAGCTCCTGCCCACTTCCCGCAACCCCGACCTCCTCCATCCTGCTTCCAGTTTCTCCCCGTGTGCATTTTCCCCTCTCTTCCACTCTGGATGTGACATTTCCCAGTGATGGTGGCAGGCACTGGCTGGGGAGCTGTTACCCTCTCCTGAGTCCCCATGTGTGCCAAGCCCACTGCTTCCGGGAGACAGAGGCTGTGTGCCCAGGGCTGTCTCCCCAGGGTATTGATCTCTGCTTCTGCAGATGCTCAACAGGACCAGAGGGTGACTCAGTTACTAGTGGCCACTCAAGGCGTGGGCCGAGGTCTAACCGAAATGCTGGTGTTGACATTTCTCAGCCAATCATGTCCTTCGGGGAGATTTGCCCACTCAAAGCCCTTGGTGCTGTGATGATTCAACTAATTACCAACCAAACAATACAAAAGCATCTTAACACTCCACAGCACCACTTCCCTCTTTTAAAGCCAGGTGAGCTGTAAATGAGATAATGGCAGGAAAGATGCATCTGCTGAGCGAGGAAAAAAACTAGAAAATTGATTTCTCATGTCTCAGTCTGGGAGCTAATAGACTTTGGGTGACTCAAGAGTCTGGTGACTCAAGGGATGAGGAAGTCGTACCTCTGGTCCCTTTACGTTGTCACCTGAAGTGCCTTGCCTCCTAGCCTACTAGTGACCCAAGGCTCTTGCTAGTTTGATCACTGTAGCGTAATTAACTGATATCTTCCTGTGCTGCTCAGTACCAGCAGTGACAGTGGCTGTCCACAGTAATGACAACATCACAACCTTCCAGATTCAGCTCCTTGTCCTGCTGGACTCGGCTCCTCTCCTGCCACTTTCACTGTCCTACTCTCCGCTCTTGGTTCTGCTCTAACATTTTGCTTGGTGTTCTAGAACTCGTGGTGTCAGAAATGGGTTTCACAGTTAACCTTCCCAGGCCATGTCATGGGTGGTGGCCTTAGCTCTCCTTCTACTTCTTGGGAATTTGGTGCTTCTGAGGTGGTGGGTGCCAGTGTCTTGCTGGTGGGAGTGCGCTGGGTCCTCTGCCCACTGTTTCTCTCCTTCTGCTACAGATCTTTGAGCTGAATAAGCGTATTTCAGCTGTGGAACACCTGCTGACCTACCTGGAGAACACAGTTTTGCCTCCCTTGGCCAAGGTAACACCAGGGGCTGGGCAAGGAGAAAGGGCCCCCACAGCTCCTTAAAGGAGGCTGAGGTGTGACATGGGCTTTTGGGAGAAGAGTTTTTTGAGATTTTGCTGTTTGTAAGCTTAAGTTCTGTGTGCAGTTCTCAGAGAGTCAGGAGGTTCCCACCACGTAGCCTGAGTGAAGTCGTCTGTCCCATCCAGGCCTGCCACCACCCCTCATGCCCAGAGCTTGAATGAGAGAGAACTTGGAGGGCACACAGGTGTAACAGCCTTCCCAGGGGACATAACTGGAGATGAGAGGAAACTTTCTTGGCCCTACAGCCTCTGAGATCTAGGCACCAAAGCAGGGTGGAGTCTCCTTCCGCACCATGTTTGTGAATGTATCATCAGCACAGCTTAGTCTGCTATATGCTGCTATAACAAAATACCACAGACTGGGTAATTTATAATTAGCAGAAATGTATTTGGCTCATGGTTCTGGAGACTGGGAAGTCTAGGATCGGGGGTGGCATCTGGTGAGGGCCTTGTTGCTGTGTCACCACATGGCACATGGTGACAGAGGGCAGGAGAGACAGAAAGCAAGATGGAACTGAACTTGCTTTTACAACAACCACCCTGGAATGAATAACAAATTCATTCTTTCAATAATGATATTAATCCATTCATGAAGGCAGAGTCCTCATGACCTAATCACCTCTTGAAGGTCCCACCTCTCAATACTATTGCACCAGGGATTGAGTTCCCAACACATGAACTTTAGGGGACACATTCAAACCACAGCAACACACCAAGACAACCTGATGGGGAGTAAGTAAAACAAGCCATGGCCTGCTGCAGGAGTGTGCGTGCATATGTGTGTGTGTGTGTGTGTGTGTGCTTTTGTGGCTGAGAGACAGGCAGACAGACAGCTGGGGGTGCAGAGGGAGTAGGGGACCCAGTCCTCCATTCTAGCTGAGTCACAGCCACACATCTAGCACCTGGGCACCGAGATAAGGAGATTCAGAAAATATGATTAAGTATTGAGTTTCTTTGACCACAAAGTTTGAGGATAGCCTTCTGGGCCACACAGACTCCAAAGGAAAGGGGTCAGCGCTCCAAAGAGGAGAATTTAAAGTTTCACTTATAGAGGCAGAAACAGAGAAGTTTCTCAGTGTTGCAGCATTTTCCATACAAGGCCTGTAATTGCATTGTAGCGATTCAATAGGTTACAGCTTACTAATTCGGGGAAGACTGCTTTAACACTCCATGAGTAGGGGTAATGATCTTTAGAGAAGTCTCATCTCTGGCACCACTCTGTCTTTCCTAATCGTCTACAGGGAAAAGCAGAAACTGAAGCTGCATGCCACTTGACTCAGGCCACATAGCCACATCGCTCTCAAGGTTCCCAATCATTTGAAGTTCCCGCAGTTTTAAGTTTGAATGGTTTACCACAGGACACTCCTGTAGCACCCTAGGTTTGCAGCTGCTCATTTTTGTTGGGGCCAGGACTCCGGAGAAACAGATTTGGGTGAAGCTCAGGCTGAGGACATGAGACCAAGTGGGAAGCAGAGCACACAGGCCCCAAGTTAGACCCCAAGGGCTATGCCTGCACAGGCTCTGACCCCAGCCAGAGTGGAGGGAGATTCAGGCCCAGCCCACATGCCATGTGTCCAGCAGGGACCATAGCTGCCTTTATCTGTAAGGGGATGGGTTACTGTGCTCTATGCTTTAGAGGTGGCTAGGGCTAGACTGACCATGTGCCATCATTTCATTTAATCCTGCAGTACCCCTGCAAGGTAGACATTTCTTTCCCTCATTTATAGATGAAGAAACTGAGGCCCAGGCTTTCGTGAGTGAGACTCAGCCCATCACTGGCCGGAGAGCACCAGCTGAAAGCACAGGGAGGTTGGGGAGAGCGTTGCTTCCCGCGGGATGCCTCTAGAAGGGCCCTCGCCTGCACTGGAGTCAGAGTGGCCCCAACACAAGCTCCAGAGCCCCATCGGACCCCATGGTCCATATCGAGCCATTCAGCCCCCAGGCCGCCCCCAGCCCCCTGCTATACACTGACCCAGGTTCCACTCGGGCCTCAGCTCTGCCTCTCAGGTAGACACTGGAGATCTGTCACTCACCTCCTTTACCCCTTCCCTGCCCAACTCCTTCCCCACCCTGCTGATCCCTCGGCAGCACTTGGGACCCGCCGTCTGATAGCCTGCCTGGCCCTAACTCCAGCCCACCCAGAAACGAGTTACCCTTGCAGAGGGAAAGGGCGGCCACCATTGCCGTGGCTCTTGCTGGTAGCTCCTGGCTTTGGCCTTTTGCTCATACAAATCTCAGCCCAGGGACTAGTAAGTCAGAAGTAACAGACTCCACATGGGACCTGCACTGCCCACACACTCCCCGCGAGGGGACGCTGCTTGCAGGAATGGCCCTCTGGGCCATCAAGGAGCTGGACCTGAGAGGCAGCCAAGCCCTCCACCTTGAGGGGGCTGGACCTAGGGTGGCCAGTGTCCTGTTAGGGGCTCTCAGGGCTTGCACCTGGAAATTCCTGGCAAACAAGGACGAGTTAGTCGCCCTGGCTGTGTCCCATCATGCTGGTTCAGGTCCCTGTCACACACGTATGTTGTCATGTGTTTTCCATACATACATGTGTTTACATGTGCATGTGTTGTGTGTGTAGGTTTGTGTGTGTGTGTGTGTGTGTGTGAGAGTTTATTTACTGGCTTACAAAGTGAAGACAATCCCTGCCTCTCCCAGGCATCCACCAGCTTCCACCCCCACACCCCATCGCTCTGCTACGTCCTGCCTGATGGGTGCTGGGCTTCCGTTTCTCACGGGGATTCTGCAGTTGCTCAGCCCCGTGCACTCTGGGACAAAGTCCAGCTCATATCAAACCCAGTGGCGTTTACAGGCTGAATGTCACTCCCGATCTTTCCACCGAGGGCCTCTGTGATGTGGGGGCTTTGTCAGGAAAGTGGAGCCTCACGGAAAAGCATCCCGGCTGAAACATACGGCTTATTCATTGACTGAATCTAATTATCCCCTTGGTGTTCGTCTGTGAGACCCCAGGCAGCCAGCCCTGTCGATCTGTCTCAATAGGCTTCGTCCAAATAGAAAATTAGATGATCGTGCGTAATATCCTCAGCTTGATGGGTGAGGGAGGGATCGATGCCACCCAGGGGCACCGTGGGCTGTGAGCAACTTCCTGGTGGAGGCGCCTGCCCTCCCTCCCTCCCAGTCCTCCAGTGTCAGTGGAGGTGACGGCTCCCAAAGGAAGGGACGAAGGGCGGCACTAAAATTCCCCAGGTGGCATCTCTGGGTGGCCGTCACCTCACATTTCAAAGTCGACTTCATGGGGCCAGGGGAAAGCCCTCGGAATGTGGGATGGCTGAGTGAACGGACAGGTGCACGGGCAGACAAGTGAATGGGCGCCGTCTTCCTGGCCGTGTTGCTAACTTGTGTGACTTCACCATTGGGAAGAGTCGGGAGACACAGGGAGCCACTCCGCTCCCAGTGCCGGCCCCTGAAGGTAGGAAGGTGGCCATGAACAAAGTCAACAAAAACGCGGGCCTCGTGGGGTTTGCATTCCATTCAGGGGAGGCAGGAAACACGCAACTGCAGGAACATCAAGTTTCCCCCAGAAGGGCGGGGCCTGCGTCTGCTGAAGGGAACTCAGCATAGACAGGTCACAGGGAAAAGGCCAACGACGTGTTACCGTGCACATGAACACGGGGGTCCTGTGAACGTGGGACTGGAAGCAGGGACAGATGACTGAGGTTTACACCCAAGGCGACAGGACGGATGGGGCTTGGGGCTTCCTGAGGGGTTGCAGTGGTGACAAGGTCATGGGAGGGGGAGGGGAGGAAGGGCTCTGGTTATGGAGGTAAAAATCTCTCAGGTAACCAGGAGCTGCCCTCGAAGAATTGGCAGCAGCCTGTGCTGGCGGTGTCTCCGTCTGACGTGTCAGTGTCAGCCATCAGTGTCATTTTAAGATCGCTGGAGGGGGTCTCAGAGAAAGCCCGTCTGTCTGGTGTTCAGCTCACCCCTATAGCTTTCCTCCGCAGACAAAATCCACCTCCCACCCCCCCCCCCACACACACACACACAAAGACAGGTTTTCTGAGCGATCCCATCTGCAACTTCTCTGAATAAACAGCTGGAAATACGTCCCAGAAGTCTATTCTGGGGTGGTGTATTTTGGTTTCCTTCACCAACCAACAAGTGGAACACAGGTCAGGAGGTGGAGGAAGGTAGAGAAAAATAAGTCAAGGCAGAAAGTCTTTGGGGTGAGGGTGGCATTTCAACCAGGACAGTCAGGGCGCCCCACTGAGCGTGAGATTTGTCCAAAGAGCTGGCAGAGGTGCCGCTGTGTGGCTATCTAAGATCAAGTGTTGCAGCCCCTCCTAAGGTCCCAAGGAAGGAGCCGCTGCGGGAGACAGCCTGGCCGAGGCGGGCAAGGCAGGGGCAGGCAGGGGAGCAGAGGCTGGAGCTGGACGTAGTGGCAGAGTCAGACAGAATGGAGCCTCCCAGGCCATGGTCCAGGCTCTGCTTTTTACTGTGGAAGGGATGGGGAGGCTTGAGCAGAAGATAGCTGGCTGAGGGCACAGGGGTTGCTCTGGCCGTCCTCCTGAGAACAGGTTGTGGAGGTGGGAGTGAGACAGCAGGGCCGGCTGGGAGAAGGCGGTGGTCGAACCAGATCGCAGCAAAGGTGGTGCGAGGCAGACCGATCCTGGGGGCCTCGTGAAGGCAAAGCCAACAGGAATGGATATTTGGGACGAGAGAAAAAGAGGAGTCAGGATGTCTGCAAGGTTCTTGGCCTAAGCAAGGTTCTTGGCCTAAGCAAGCTTTAAAGAGTGGAGCTGCCTCAGCCAAAATGAGCGACGCTTTAAATCTCATCACCTACCTTAGCACAGTGTTAGCTGTAAGAGGCAATTGGGATAATTTTGTGTTTTTATCACATAACTCTGTTACCTTCTGAGAGCTGGCGCCTAAAACTCTTCAGGAAAGGCCAGCGTCCACAACAGACAAAGCCTGCCCTTAACCTCCCTGCCTCCTGCCCACAGACAAGGTGGCCAGTGGGACTTTATATAGATTATTGAACTGAGTTTGTATGAGAACTTGCAGGTTAGATACTGCTATCACTACCATTTTAAAGCTGAGGGAACTGTGATGCAGAGGGGTTGAGTGACCTGCCGAAGGGCACACGGCCTGACGGGAAGCCACAAGGGAACTCGCAGTCCAGTGGCCGGTTTTATGTGATCAGGAGCTGTGTGCCACAGAGGAGTGTCCCATAGCAGTTGCTAAATGAATCCTTGGTCAGAGCGTGGGAAGAGTCCAGCCCCTGGAGATGGACCTGACCAAGGCTGTCTGTGTATTTCCCTGAGAGAGAGTGGGCAGAGATCTGTGAGTCCACACCCCTCTCTCCCCATCCCTAGAGTGAGGACATCAGCCTGGAATAAACAAGAGGCACCCTTAAATGGAAGGGATGAGAAGGGAAAAAAACAGTGGGTCTTAGATAGCCAGGAGTGGTGGCCAGCTTTCCCTGGGAGCCCCCAGCCCTGCAGAGCCTGCTTCTGGGGTCTGGGACTGGGCCCCAGTGGGGCACGTTGGACAAGCCGGCATGGAGAAGGGAGGCAGCTGAGCTCAGCAGAAACCCTAGGTGTGCTGGCCCCAGGCCCATCTCCCAGAGCCAGCCCTGGAGCTCCACGGCTCCAGATGACTGGCCGAATCCAAGCCCATTGGCCTGTTCTGTCAGGGTCTAGGTGCTGGAGTGCGCACGGAGGCTGATGTAGAGGAGGAAACCCTGAGGAAGAAGCTGGAGGAGCTGACCAGCAACGTCAGTGACCAGGGGACCTCGTCCGAGGAGGAGGAGGCCAAGGATGAAAAGGCAGAGCCTGACAGGGGCAAATCAGTTGGGGCTGTCCCCCAGGCGGACCCAGAGGTGAGACTACCCCCCAGGGGTCTCAGCAGGACCCTGCAGAGGTAGGGGCAGGGATGGACAGTCCCAGCTGGCCACTGCCCTCCCCAGGGAGGTAGCCACCCACAGGGGCACACCAAGGGCCCTTGATGGGTTCTGCAGCTGTGAAACCAGCTCCCAGGATTCAGAGGAGAGCAACGTCATGGCGAGTCCCCATCTGGGTGAGACCCCGCACTCCCTCCTGCTGCCGGTCAGCCTCCGTCCTTCTCTTTCATAGGTGAGCATGGCTGCCCATCAAACCAACAGACAGGAAAAGAGCTCCCAGGGCCCTGGGGACCCCGTCCAGCACAGCAGGACCACAGATGAGGAGCTGTTGGAGCTGGAGGACAGAGTGGCAGTGACGGCCTCAGAAGTCCAGCAGGCAGAGAGCGAGGTAGTCTGGAAGGCACAGGGGAGCACTGGGTTCCGCAAACACAGATGGTGACCACACCCGAGCATTGAACATCTGACAGCTCTAACCATCTGACAGCTCACACCGAGCCCTCCCCATTGGCCCAGCATGCACAGCTCTGAAGGCCAAGCATGAACCTGGGGGTTTCTGTGGGACTCACCTGGCTCAGCACCCATTCACTGAGCCCTCCACCCCTTCCCTTTTTCCTGTTCAACTTGGTGAGGTACAGGCAGGGTTTCCACCAAGAAAAAGGTGATGAACACACAATCCCTGACCCAGGATGGGGGCCTAGAAGCAGGCCTGGAATTTAGGACAGCCCCAGACCTCAGCACTGGACTCTATCCCGAGGGCCATCTGTGAGTCTGAGTTGTGGCTGCAGAGCTTGAATCTGGGTCTGGAACCTATCAATAGTGCACAAAAGTCAAAGGGCAGAGCCAAAGCATTCAGGCCTCCCAGGGACAGCCGAGGAGACTTGGGCACTGCTCTGTCCTCCCTGGAGACCTACAGAGAGGAGAAGTTCTGCCCCTCAGACTGTGGGGACAGCCAGCCCCCACGACCCGCCTCCACTTCCCTTCTCATCAGCAGGTGTCTGTCACTCCCTGAGGACAAAGAGCATGTCCCCTAGAGCTGTTCAAGGGGAGCAAGTCAGGCTCTGGACTTTCCCTTCATGTTTTCCTTCTTGCTTTGCAAATAAATGTAGCCCACATTGTGTAGGTCACGGAAGATCCAGCTGCGAATGTCTTAGACCAAGCCCCTGCCTTCCTGGAGCTTGTGTTTTTAGTGGAAGGAGATAAACAGCAAACAAACAAACAAGATCCTTTGGGTTCATGAAAGGTGTGATTAAGACAGTCAGTGAAGATGAGCCCCTAGAGTGCTCGGGGCGGGGCGATTTAGATAAGGTGGTCAGGAGGGATACTAGGAAAATAAGCCAACCTGGCAAATCCAGGGGACAGGAGTCCGGGTGGAGGCAGCAGCGTGTGCCAAAGCCCTGGGGTGGTGGTGAGCTTGGTGTGTGCAGGGATTAGCCACGAAACCCTGAGACCGGGTCAGAGTGATGAAGGGAGAGTGTGAGGATGGTGGACGGCAAAGGCCCCTGGGGGCCACTGGAAGGATCTGAATAGGGGGTGATGGGGCCTGATTCTAATTTCCAGAAGCTGCCCCCGGCTGCTGTGGGAGGAGGGGCCTAGGGAGGGAGGAGTGGAAGGGGGGCTGGGCAAGGATGATGCCAGTGGGGGTGGCCGACTGCTAGGTGAAGAGTAGCCACTACTGTCCTTGCCAGTCACGGCCCCTCCTCCAGTCCCTCATGGGAGCCAGACTCCCTGAGACTCCAGAAAACGCCCCCCATCCTGCCTTCCTCCTGCCTGGGTGACTCACAAGGAACACCCCCTTCTCACCAACCATGGAAGACAAACGCCAAGGGGACCACCAAGACGGGCATGTGGCTGGGACGCCAATCTTAAGGGAAAACACAAGTAAAATTGGCTCCAGGAGTGAGCTGGGGGCAGCTGCTCTTCCTGTCTATGACTTTGAGGCGGGACCTCGAGCGTCTGTCTGAGGGGCCGTCTGTCTGTCTGCTGTCGTCTCGCAGGTTTCAGACATCGAATCCAGGATTGCAGCCCTGGTAAAGTAAGGGCTTTCCGAAACAGTGGTGAGCAAGTGAGTGATAAAGTAGAGAGAATAGTAAAGGTAAGAGGACAGGAAATTAATGGCAAGAGGATAATGAAGTGGAAGTAAAGGGCAGTGAATAGGTAGGCATAAGTGAAGTAAAGAGTAGAGAACCGGTGGTAAGAATGGAGAAAGGTTTCGAAGTGGTGAAGTAGAGAACTGAAGTAAAATGAAGAGGATGGTAAATAAAGTAGGGGACAGTGAAGTGGAAGGACAGATGAAATAAAGAGCAATCGATAATCAGAAGAACAATAGAAGTAAATAAATCGAAAGTTTTAATCAAAATAAATGCATTTAATAAGTAAAATAAAAGTAATGAAAATAGAAAGGCAATTAATAAAGTTTTGAAGTAAAATAAAATGAAAACTGAAGTAAAAGATAAGTAAAGAACAAAATGAAGTAAATCGAACTGAAATCTCAACTGAGAAATGCGAAGATAAATGAAAAGTAAACAAAGAGATTTCAAAAGTAATTAAATCCGAACAATGAAACAGTAAAATAAAATGAACCAACGGTAAATAAATAGAAGGGATAATTAAGTAAAGTATTAAGTGTCGTCGAGAACAGTAAATAAAGAAATCGTGAAATCTAATGAATAAATCCGGAAAACTGGTCATCAAAAAGTAAAGAATAAATGAATAAGAAGTAAAGCCATCCGAAAGAAAAGTTTCTTTCAAAAGTAAAGTAAATAGAAACAATCATTAAATCAAAAGAGATCAATAAAGTAAATTAAATCAAATAAGAAAATAAATAAATAAAAGAAAATGCATCCGTCAAAGTTTCAAATAAATAAGTCGAAAGAGATTTCAATAAATCAGTTTCGTCGTCATCCGTTTCGAAAATATCCGTCGAGAAACAGTGAGTCGGGGAAAAGGAGAGTGGTGGTGAAAGGGGACCCGAGGGGGAAGTGAGTGGTAGGGGACAATGGTGGTGGGCAGTGGCAGTGGGATGGGCAGTGGTGTCAACAACCTAGCTCCCGGGTGAGCAATTCCTGTCCCTTTTCCCAAAGACACAGCTCTAGAGGTTCATTATGAGAGGGTGATCCCGTCCGAGGCAAGCTTGGTGGGTATGCTTGGCTGGGGCTGCATGCACCGGTAATCAGATCAGAACAGGACAGAGGAAGGATTTTCCTACTTTTTCCCTTTGTCCTCTAGAATCTATGAATAGCTGCCAGTTGGAGTCAGGTGTCTATCTTTAACCAGGCTCAGGGCACAGCACTGGGCTGTGGATTTCATTTCTGCCTTTTAGTTTTTACTTCTTTCTTTGGAGGCAGAAATTGGGCATAAGACAATATGAGGGGTGGTCTCCTCCCTTAGGGGGACAGTGGTGAGTGGGGGGATAGTGGTGAGTGGGGACAGTGGTGAGTGGGGGGACAGTGGTGAGTGGGGGCACAGTGGTGAGTGGGGACAGTGGTGAGTGGGGGGACAGTGGTGAGTGGGGACAGTGGTGAGTGGGGGGACAGTGGTGAGTGGGGACAGTGGTGAGTGGGGGCACAGTGGTGAGTGGGGGCAGTGGTGAGTCGGGGCACAGTGGTGAGTGAGGGGGACACAGCAACCTCAGTTGAGTTGGTGCCCCCCCGAGACCTCCCCACAGCACACCTGCCACCGGGTCTGAGAGCAGGATCCTGGCCCCCTCACCTCCCTTCCCGTGAACATCCGGCCCGAGTTTCCTCATAGCCAGTTACTCAACTGTACCTTTGTTGGGGTTCATTTTTGTTTATTATTTGTTGTTTCTACCAAAAGCTCTTTATGAGGGGACTCTGAGCCCTGCTCTGAGGATCTGAAAGGCACACACACTCACAGTGTGAAATCCAAAAGGAGCCACCTGAATCACATTGCCTCTTATTGAAAGCCTTAGTCCGCTGCAACGTGAAGATGGATGTGACTAGAAGGGATGGCGCAGGAGACTCACATCAGAGGAGCTGCTCCTGTCAGACCAACATCCTCCTCTCCTGATCCCATCAGGAATCTTCAGACAAAACCACCCTGATGAGGACATTTGGCAAAAGAATGGAAGATGTCCTTAGGAGAGTCCCAGACAGGGTCATGATGGAAAATACAGGATGCCCAGTTAGCTTTAAATTTCAGATCAACAATAATCTAGTAAAAGTATGCCCCATGCAACATTTGGGACTTACACTAAAAAAATTAGCTGTTGATCTTGTGAACGCAAAATATCTGAGACAGGTCTCAGTCAATTGAGAAAGTTGATTTTGCCAAAGTTAAGGACACACCCATGACACAGCCTCAGAAAGTCCTAAGACTTGTGCCAAGGTGGTTGGGGGAACAGTTTGCTTTTATACATCTTAGGGGGACATGAGACATCAATCAGTACGTGTAAGATGTACCTCGGTTCGATCCAGTAAGGTGGGACAACTCTTAAGTGGGGGCTTCCCGGTTATAAGTAGATAAGAGGCAAAAGGTTACATTATTTTGAGTTCTTGATCAGCCTTCCACTGAATACACAATTTAGTCTGGCTCAGTGAGTCTGCGTTTTTACTTAAGCAACAGGGGAGAGGAAGCAATCCGATCTGCAGGTGAGCTTCAGAGGGATGACTTGGAATAGAATGGGAGGCAGGTTTGCCCTAAGCAGTTCCCAGCTTGACTTTTCCCTTTAGCTTAGTGTTTTTGGAGTCCCAAGATTTATTTTCTTTTCACAATCTGAAATTCAAAGCTCCCTGGGTATGCTGCTTTTTAATTTGCACAGTCTGGCAGCCCTAGTCCCAGAGCCCTGGAATGGCATACTGGAGGTGGCCGTGCAGTCCCAGCGTCCCCGACCAAGCGTGCATAGAGAGCATCCATCCTTACATCCAGCTGACACATGCCCATGCTCCTCCCTGTGGACGGAGGTTAAACAATAACATAAAGTTTCTTCTTTGTCCTCTAGATATTTCTCCCTCGAGTGGCTGGGAAACTTGGCAAGAGACCAGAGGACCCAAATGCAGACCCTTCAAGCGAGGCCAAGGTATGTGTTACTCCATCCAAGCCCAGACAGCGCACGAAGGCGGAAGACTGCACCCCTTTCCAGCAGGGTGGCAAGTCCACGGGGTGGCGGAACTCCTGTGTCTGCAAAGCCGCCCACACAGCTGCAGTGCCCACACAGCCGCCACAACACCGTGGCAACTCCCATGGGTTGGCTTCCTCAGTGGCACACACTGAGCTGGGTTTGTGTAGATGCATTTGTTGAAAATCCAAGAAAGCCCAGTAGGGGAGTGGGAAAGTGAGACGGGAAAGGAAGGAAGCAAGCATCGGACATGAAGCAAACCCACACAGGCTGACTGTGGCTCAGTCCTCCTGGGGGCTCTGGAGACCATGCAGTTCACACCCCAGAGTTAATTCCGTGTAGGAGCAAGGCCACCAGCACTTATCCCTTCCACACCCGTCAGTCCTGAGTAAGGGCCAGGCCCTGGGCCACACACAATCCCAGGCACTTCTGCCCTTCCCTGAACAGGCACAGCAGGCCCATGGCCTGGGGACTGCCTCCATCTGGGAGACCGAGGCGCCGGCTGCCAAAGGTGGAAACACCCAGGAGCCAGTGTGCTCAAAATGGCACAAGGACTTGCGGGGGTGTGAGTGGGACCCACAGATGGCAATGCACAGAGGGCAGAGCCAGCCTGGGAGGGAGGAGCTCCCTGCGTTCAGGTGGAGTGGTTAGGAGTAGGATGAGGGGTGCCATGGCCAGCGTCCCAGGAGGAATGGGCTTCAGCTTCAGGCGCTACCTGCAGCCCAGTGCCGCAGGGAGCCTCAAGGAACACCTAGCCACTCCTCATCACAACCCTGGCAGTTCCTCACAGTGACACGCAGTGTTTTCAAAAGTCCATCTTTCCACATGATGTTTACAGCACCCAGCGGCTAGGCAGTGCTATTAACCCTGTTGTACTGATGAACAAACCAGCCAGCTCAGGGCAGTGGGTGAGCCTGATCCAGATCACAGACAGGAAGTGACAGCAGGGTCTCAGCCCAGGCCATGCCTGACAACCACACTCTTCTCTGGGGGGGGCCGCTTCCACCTTTGTCCCCAGAAGCCCAGCCTGACAGCTTCTGCAGCACCTCTGGGAGCCACCCACAAACCCAGCCAGGCAAAATCCCAGGGTGCCAGACACCAGGAGAAATTTCTAGGGAATTAGGCCATTTGGCTGTCTCTTCACTTCCCTGAAAAGCCAAACAGAGAATGGATTTCTTACCGCATCGTAGCAAGGCAATCAATTGGAAAAGAGACAGGAGGAGAGGTGTGAGGACCAACAGTCACGGGGACCTGGGAACCGTATTAGACACAATTGATCTTCCAGTGTCCTTGTAAAGAGAGCTACAGGCCCACTTTACAGAGGAGGAGACCAAGGTTCAGAGAGGATAAGAAGTGAATTAGCCAGGTGCAGTAGCTCACACCTGTAATCCCAGCACTTTGGGAGGCCGAGGCGGGTGGATCATGAGGTCAGGAGATGGAGACCATCCTGGCTAACATGGTGAAACCCCATCTCTACTAAAAATACAAAAAACAAAATTAACCGGGTGTGGTGGCGGGCTCCTGTAGTCCCAGCTACTCAGGAGGCTGAGGCAAGAGAATGGCATGAACCCAGGAGGCGGAGCTTGCAGTGAGCTAAGATCACACCACTGCACTCCAGCCTGGGTGACAGAGCGAGACTCCGTCTCAGAAAAAAAAAGAAGTGAATGAATTGCCCATGTCTCACAGTGGTAAGGGGGTAGTGCTGGGATCTGAACCAGACCTGCAGGACAGAAACTTATACACCTTCTGCCATATCGCCCAAATATGGCAGCTCCCCCAAAGCTGAGCATCTCTTATTTCAGGCATTTAGTGCTTAATTTATTGAAAATGTCCATTCTAATGTTGCTAAAAGTTCAAATATTGCTAGAGAGCAGAAAACAGTGAGCCTGGTTAATCAGAAGCTGGAAGAGCAATAAGAAATCACAACTTAGTTCACAATTCCTAAACATCACAATTGGATGGAGCCTGGAGACACTCTGTTTCTTCTAGGCAATGGCTGCGCCCTATCTTCTGAGAAGAAAGTTCAGTAATTCCCTGAAAAATCAAGGTAAGAGCCCTCTGCTCCCCGCACCCCCATGAGCCTGGGAAATGAGTTCCAGGGAGGAAAATGACCAGTTGCAGCTCTGTGTGTTTCTTCATAATCTGTGGGACATATCTCGTGTCCTGACTCCCAAAAATCGTTCCCAGTGCCACTCAGGTCACCCTCAGGACCCAGCACGTTGGTGTTCCAGACAGCTGGAACTTGCTGCTTTAAGCGTGCAAAGGTGCCCTGGTGGCAGTGGTGATGGTGGTGGTGTTTCCATGTTTTTCTACATAAATTGTCCTAACATGGTACACAGTTTCTGGCCTTCTTACAGAAAGTACGGGTCATCATTTAGCCTTCCTTGAAGGCTTGGTGGTGACAGGGACATTAGCTTTGTCCTGGACTAATGGGATGTGAGGCCTTCCCAGCATGTGGTCGGGCTCTTGGGGTATCTGTGTGCTCATTTCATTCACTCAGCCTGTGACCCAACCACTGCTTGCCGGAGGCTGGCAGCTCCTCTCCCCATTCAGAGCCCCGTCCTTCTGCTGTCGAGCTGTTTCAGGCCCCGCCCCTCTGCTATCCAGCTGTTTCAGGCCCCCAAGCATTGTTGCATTGATCTGTTGTCCCTGTTTTCTGAGCTTTGTCCTCACACACACCATCGTTCAAACTCTGCCACAGCTGCAGTCCTAGCAGACAGTGTGTGTCCCTCCTCTGCTCACAAGCAATCCTTGGCTCTCAACTGCCTGCAGAATGAAGTGGGATTTCTTAGCATAGCCCTGCAGACTTTGGCCATTTGTCACACACTGGAGTCAGCCGGCCCCCTACTACACCCACCTAAGGAGGCACCTCCTTCCCATGCATGGAACAACACAAGCAGACGCTGGTTTCAGAGTGCGCCACACAAGCACATGCCTCCACGCCTGGGTGTGCCCCCTCCCTGCCCATCTCTGTCCTGTGAAGTCCTCCGGGGCCAAGTATGAAGCCTCTCCCCTGGGGCTCTCCACCACCTCCCTGCAACACCCAGCACATTGATCCCTCTTTCCAGTCAGCTCGCTCCTTGGTCAGTCAGCCACCCACCTCCATGCCAGATCGCTCTTTGCACCCCCTGAGCTCCCAGCACACATTCTGGTCAATCCTGGGACAGAGCTGGTGCCTAAGGCCCTTTGGGGCTAATCCCAGATTCAGGATCACCAGCCAGGAGAGCGACTTTGCCAGAGATGACCTGCTAAGGAGCTGCCAGCAGGGGCTCCTGGAGATCCACGTGCTGGCTCTGAGGGGAGTTTCCAGCACATCTCGTGGGCTGAAATCCAGGTGGAGATTCTTGTCTTGTTTTGTTTTGTTTTGTTGAGACAGAGTCTCACTCTGTGGCCCAGGCTGGAGTGCAATGGTGTGATCTCAGCTCACTGCAACCTCTGCCTCCCGGGTTCAAATGATTCTTCTGCCTCCGCCTCCTGAGTAGCTGGGATTACAAGTGCCCACCACCATGCCTGGCTAATTTTGTATTTTTAGTACAGACAGGGTTTCACCATGTTGGCCAGGCTGGTCTCGAACTCCTGACGTCAGGTGATCCACCCACCTTGGCCTCCCAAAGTGCTGGGATTACAGGCGGGAGCCACCATGCCCAGCCGAGAGGTTCATGTTTGTAGCAGGAGGACAAAGGGCGATTCCTTGCATCCTCTGTATGAATGGTTTCGTGAAGGGTAGACTCTGTCCTATCCAGAGACCTCACTCATGTCCAGTCCAAGGCCAGAATAGCTCACCCCCGGCCCCCTGATAGCCCACAGGCATTTTGGGGTCTGAACGGCAAAGTTGAGGCCTGACCTTCACATTTCTCCCAGCCATCATCACCACCCTCCGCCAAGGGTGGCCAAGGGGGCTTTTCACTGTCTACAGAGGCCAGCCCCACACACTGGCAGGTCCTCGGGCCTCCGTCCCAGGGTCTGCGGGGCCTCATGTGACTTCACTCCTCAGGAGTCATGATCCCTCAAGTTAGGTGATTCCCTCCACAGAGGTTAGTCCTGGAGCAGGGACGGAGGGTCGGCAGGCCAGGCCAGATGACCCTGCAGAGAGAACAGCACAACAGGAGCATGCTGCTGAGCCAACTCCCAAAAGAGGAAAGGGACAAAGGCCTGGCTTATAGCATGTGCCAGTTTCTGTGGCATAAATTCTCCCGCCCTGGCTGATCGAAAGTTCCCAGCTGATGTCACCGAGTGTGAGGTCAGGAAGAGGCGCACACAGTCAGCTCTCAGGAGCCCTGGCAACTGGCTGCAGTCAGGCAGGCCACAGAAGACATGCAAAAGTGAAGAAGGGCCTGCACCAGCCACCTGAACACGAACACTCAACCAGGATGTGAGGCCAGATGCCCCCAGTTACACAGCCACGGCCCCAGGAGGGGCCCCCGTGATGAGGGTCAGAGTCTGAGACCCCTTGGGCTGTTGCCGTGTCACAAAGGAAAGGCAAGGAATCCGGGTATGGTGGCTCACACCTATAATCCCAGCATCTCAGGAGGCCAAGGCAAGCGGATCACTTGAGGTCAAGAGTTCGAGACCAGCCTGGCCAACATGGTGAAACCGCGTCTCTACCAAAAAATACAAAAATTAGCCAGGCATGGTGGTGCACACCTGTAGTCCCAGCTACTTGGGAGGCTGAGGCAGGAGAATCACTTGAACCCCGGAGGCGGAGGTTGCAGTGAGCTAAGATTGCGCCACTGCACTCCAGCCTGGGTGACAGAGCAAGACGTTGTCTCAAAGAAAAAGAAAAGAAAAGGAAAAAGAAAAGACAAAGACCGCATACCAGTGCAGTGCAACGGGCCTTTCTGCTGTTTCATTAGTGTGAGGATTCCTGGGGCCACAGTGAGGTGGAACGTTAATGCCTGCTCCAAAACAAAGGAGAAAGAAGTTGGCAAAACTGTTTATTTGCATGAAACCTGAAATGTAAATGTCTTGTTAAAAATATGTGATGTGGAAACTTCGTAAAAGGGGATATGTCCATTTTTATTCTACCTTTTAAATGTCTGAGGAGGCCTAGGCACTTGTTTGGGCTAGGTATGTGATTGATAAAGCACCATCCCTCTCCCTGTTTTCCCCAAAGGCAAAGATGATGATTCTTTTGATCGGAAATCAGTGTACCGAGGCTCGCTGACACAGAGAAACCCCAACGGGAGGAAAGGAATGGCCAGCCACACCTTCGCGGTAAAGTTTTCTCTCATTCTCTGAGGAGTTTTTAAAATTCAGTGACCCATCAGATTTATGTGTTAATATTAAGTCTTCAGAGCAAAGAAAATGGAGATAAACAAAACAAGGATTCAGACCAGAGAATCAAAGCAAAAAGTAAAGTCTTTGCCAAAGAGGGCTTGAACATCTAAATACTCCGAAATTAGAATAATATCTTCTTGTGTTTTAGAGCTTTAAATTTTCAAATACTTGCTGTCCACACACCCCATTGGATGAGGACCTGTGTCATTGACCCAAATTTATAGCTGAGAAAACAGAGGCAGAGAGGGGCTAAGTAAAAACCCAAGGGCGTTCACCCAATATTGTGAAGAACGCAAACCCAGCGTTTGACCAACTTGTCCATGCGTGTATGTGTGTGGCTGCGTTCACTCCTGTGTGCATTTGTGTGTACTGTGTGCATGCCTGTGTGTTTGTGCACACCCATGTGTAGGTACCTGCTTACACACCCAAGTGTGTGTGTTACCACAACGAAAGCACAGATTTATTGAAAAGGAAGTTCACTCCACAGAGTGGGAACAGGCTAGAGCCAGTGGCTCAGGAGCCTGGTTACAGAATTTTCTGGACTTTAAGTGCCCTCCAGAGGTTTCCGATTGGTTACTTGGTTATACCCTATGCAAATGAAGGAGGGGACCCAATCAATGTGATCGGTCGCAGGAGGCAACCAATCGGAGGCTGAAGGGAAGTTACAAATTTACACATGAAGACTTGGCCAATGACTTGTCTGATTGGTTGGGGGAGGGGACCAATCCGAGGTACTTTCCATTTTCATCTGAGATGCAGAGGAAAGGGGGCATAGCAAAGGGAGTAGCCGCTGGACTTTTTGTTCCTCAGGCATGGAGAGGTAGGGTTTTCATTTTGATTCAGTTCTAGGAAGTTAGCACGAATTGGCCTTAGGTTCCCTGCCTCCAGACCCTATTCTCTTGCCCCACGTGCGTGTGTGCACAAACATATAATCTAAGTTTGTGTCTACTGATGTGCACATCCATGTACACACCTGTATATTTGTATGTGCACGCCCATGTGTGTCTGTGTTATATGCCTGTGTGTTTGTACTTTACAGAAACCTGTGGTGGCCCATCAGCCCTAACAGGGGACAGGACAGAGCAACAGAGCAGCCCTGCACTCTTTTCCCTCCACCACGGCCATCCTGTCCCTCATTGGCTCTGCGCTTACCACTGTACACAGTCACCATCCCAGTGAGAAACAAGGAGTACCCTCCACGTGGACTCCCCCTGCAAGAGGACAGCGACATTCAGTCTTGCAGTGCTCATTTGGGTTTACTGATGACTCCTGGCCACCCCACTAGCCCCTCTGATCTGTGAGAAACAGCTAAGCTGCTGTGACTTCCCTTTAGGACAATGTTGTGTTAACCTTTGAAGGACACACAGAAGACCTTTATACTGTGATCTTTTACCCCTTTCACTCTTGGCTTTCTTATGTTGCTTTCGTGAATGAAATGGAAAAAAAGATGACTCAGTTAAGGCACCAACCATATGTGTATTCTTGATGGTCTATATCGGGGTGTGAGCAGATGTATGCTTATTTCTTATGGGTGTGATTGTGATTGGAAATTAGGCATCCAGACAAGTGACTGAACTAATGACCTGCTGAATAATGACGGAGGAATAGACACCCCAGCCCCCACCCTACGTGCACACACTCTGCAAGTTCCCATGTGATCTGTAAACCAGGGGAAATTACACTGTGGTCAAGGGCAGAGCCTGCACATGGCAGCAAGTGAGCATCTGATACATGCTCAGATGCTAGTGCAGAAAGCCTGCTGGGAGAGGGAGAGAGGGACAGCAGGCAGAGATCCAGATGGGCAGGGAAGAGGGTCACCGGATGCAGCTGGCTCTGCCACTCACTGCAACAGATCCAGTGGGGCAGAGGACAGAGGGTCACAACCAATGAGGAATGCCTGCCAAGGATGGGGGTGCAGAGGACAGAGGGTCACAACCAATGAGGAATGCCTGCCAAGGATGGGGGTGCAGAGGACAGAGGGTCACAACCAGCCGAGGGATGCCTGCCTGCCAAGGGATGAGGTGCAGAGGCCACAGGTCCGGCTTGCCTTCTAAGCACTTGGACCCCATAGATGATCTCCCCTCAGACAGCCTGCAACTCAGAGTTATTTCCTAATATCTGTGTGCCCCATCCAGTTTTAAGCAGACCCCTCCGAGACTCTCCAAAGCTGCCTTTGAACATCCTAACAGTAATCACATCTCACCCTCCCTGAGGTTCACCCTAGACAGGACCCAATGGCTGCACTGTTTTTGTCAGAGGGGGTGCTGAGAGGAGTGGCTTCCTTCGGAATCAAACAAGTAGAGACAAGAGGCAAGCCTTTTGTCTTCAAGGGTTGACCAAGTTAAGTGTTTCCTACCCTCTCTGAATAGGACGCTTCCAGGAGCTCTCCCATCTCTCACTTAAAACTAAAGTTTGAATCTCAAAGTGTTTTGCTGGGAGGCAGATACTCCTGCATCTTCAGGAGACCTGTGAGCACACATTAGCAGCTATTTCTCTGACTCCTTGTGGCATCAGATAAAAACGTGGGAGTTTTTCCATATAATTCCCAACATTGCTTATAAATTCTATTTTTTGAAAAAATTATTCAGGCTAGGCAAGGTGACTCATACCTATTATCCCAGTCCTTGGAGAGGCCAAGGTGGGAGAATTGCTTGAGGCCAGGAGTTTAAGGCCTCCTGGGCAACATAGTGAGATCCCATCTCTACAAAAAACAAAACAAAAAATTACCCATGCATGATGGTAAATGCCTGTAGTCCTACCTACTTAGGAGGCTGAGGCAGGAGGATCACTTGAGCCCTGGAGGTTGAGGCTGCAGTGAGCCATGATCGCATAACTATACTCCAGTCTGGGCAATAGAGACTCCCCTCTCTCTCTCTCTCCACACACACACACACCCTATTGGCTCTGCTTCTCTGAAGAGCCTTGACCGATGCACAGTCCTTATGTAAGAGCCTTGTCTGATGTTCAGTGTGTCTGTGTTTGAAACTTGTAAACTGGTTAGATGGGAGCCATGTGTGAGGGTCTGGGAACACCGTTTATTTTTATCACAAATGCAATGCCAAGGTCCCAGAGTCATGGCCACTTGGGGTAGGAAAGCCTGTCTTCCTAAGTGAGGTTTCATGGGAGCCCAGCCACACCCATTCATCTGCCTTTTCCCCATGGCTGCTTTTCTGCTACAACAGCAGATTTGGCCAGCTGCCACCAAGATCCTATGGCCCACAAAGCTGGGCACATTTACTATCTGGCCCATTACAGAAGAGGTTTGCCAGTCCTGTGTTCAAGATTGGATTTGGAGCATCACCTACAGACCACAAGCAAAGGAGGTGGCAGGTGGGCGCCATGATACAGTCCTTGACTCGGACGATCCCTTCTTTGCTGTGGGGCCACTCTGCCTCCTTCGCTTCTCCCCACTTCTCCCCACAAGACCCTCCTCCCTGGTACTTTCTCGGGGTCATTCACTGAGTCCTTTTTCTCTGTCCACCCCCCAACATCTGTCCTCTTCTTGCCTTCTCTCAGGTGTCCCCACTTTTCCCAGGCTGTTCACAGCCACCTGTCCTCTGGCCACACCCATGTTCAGGTTTATGGCTGAGACTTCACTGGGGTCTCAAATGCAAGCAAATAAAGAAATAAAGCGTCCCAGGCCCAGCGAGCAGCCACCTGGCCACCCTCTAGGGCTTCTCAAACACCTGCCCAAGACTGACCTCAGCATTTCCCTATCCCCAAAGTTCCCATCTTAGTCCCCCAGCCCTCAGTCTGGAAACCCCCAGCCCATGACCTCCCAGCTCGCTCCTTTTCTGTCCCTCACCTCAGCCCAAGCCCTACCCCATATGTCTCCCAGACAGCTCTGGAATTCTTGTCTTTATCAGATCTCTTCCAGAGGACAGGAAAAAGGGGAAGCATGGCTCCTCTTTTATAAGGTTGATAAGACCTTCCTACCAAATGCAATGTGAGGAAGGAGAAGTAAAGGCAACATATTTTAACATATTTATTCCATACATTAAGTTTTCTTTTTTGTAGAGATAGGGTGTCGCTATGTTGCTCAGGCTGGTCTCAGTCTCCTGGCTTCAAGCAATTTTCCCACCTCAGCCTCCCAGAAATGTGCTTGTATTACAGGTGTGAACCACTGAGCACAACCTAAGAGATCTATTCTAAATAAAGTATTAATGAAACAAATCCCGGAATGTATTAGAAAACCTACTGTATCTTAACAAGGTAAGGTTCATCCCAAGAGAGCTAGGAATTCTTTAATGGTAGAAAAAGAAAATCTATTCTTGTGGTCCACTGTGTTAACAGAGTAAATGAGAAAACCACTGTGACCACTTCATTCAATGAAGAAAGGCACACGAGAATTAATCAATAGCTGGCCGGGCGCAGTGGCTTATGCCTGTCATCCCAGCACCTTGGGAGGCCCAGGTGGGTAGATCATTTGAGGTCAGGAGTTGGAGACCAGCCTGGCCAACATGGTGAAATCCCGTCTCTACTAAAAATACAAAACTTAGCTAGACGTGGTGGTGGATGCCTGTAGTCCCAGCTACTTAGGAGGCTGAGACAGGAGAATCGCTTGAACCTGGGAATTGGAGGTTGCAGTGAGCCAAGATCGCGCCACTGCACTCCAGCCTGGGCGACAGAGCTAGACTCTGTCTCAAAAAAATAAAACAAAATAAAATAAATAAATAAACAAACAAGTAGCTTAGAAAATTAGGACTGGAAGGAGTGGCAGTCAGTGTCTTTGTTCTCATTATCCCCGTGGCCTCCAGGAGGGTAGCATCGCAGGCAGTTGTACTTTCCCCAGGGAGGGGACTTTCCTGCACAGGTTCTAGTTCATATGTGCCACAACTCAAGTGGCCACATCACGTTCTGGATGAAATACTGACCAACAGAAGCTGGACCAAGAGTGCTTGGCTCTGCCTGTCCTGAGGCCCATGACCCAGTTAAACAGGGAACGGGGAGAAGCTCCCTGATTGCCTGTCTATGGTCAAACCCCATCTGTGGGATTCATTTCTCAAAGGACACTGAAGCCATGTGCAGCCTGAGAGCCTCAGGCCAGGCCTGCAGTCCTGTGACATTATTGCAAGGGCAGCCCACACCTCACTCGCCATCACAGCATCTCCAGCCAGCCACAGTTCTCAGAACAGCCTCTCAGCAGTTCTGAGGCCTCTGATGGACGCCATCGGTTTCCACGTGGAGGTGGCGTAAGCAGGATTGATGCCTGTGCTACCGCCCAGCCCGCCTGCTGCCTCCCACTGGTGGACTCCCAAAGTGGCAAGATGCCAGTGCCACACTGTGACAGAGCTGCTTTACACACACACACACACACACACACACACACACACTCCAGTGGTGGATGCCCAGGAAGCCGCCCCCAGGTCCTGGAGTCTCAGTTTCTGTTGTTCCAGGCAGGCCTAGCCCTGGACAGAAAACCCACCTCCAAGACGGTGATTCTTAACCATCACCATCACCACTACGGTCGAGTTCCCTTATCTGAAGTACTTTGGACCAGAACAGTTTGGGATTTTGAGGGTTTTGGGAGGAGGATTTTGAAATATTTGCACTATACTCACGAGTTGAGCATCCCAAATTTAAAATCCAAAATGCTTCAGTGAACGTTTCCTTTGAGCATCAGCTCGGCACTCAAAAAGTTTCAGATTGGGGGTTTTGGGATTTGGGATACTCAACCTACATTTGTAAAAACTATGGGTAAAAACTATGGGTGGGGAGCTTTTCATCATCACTGATGCCTGAGCTACCCCCAAGAATTCTGAAGGAATTTCATTCCAGGTAGAGCCCAGGCATTGGGAAGTTTTTAAGGCTTCCAAGTAACTCGAATCAGCAGCCCAAGCTGGGAGCTGCGTGCCCCACCCCGTCACCCTTCTCATGCTCCTTACCCTACTTCCCGCCACCAGCCACCCCTGGACTCCAGAGCTCCCAGGGAGCCCACCAGCCACAAACCTGTGTCACTGGGATAAAGCAACCATGTAGCAAGAAAGAAGTTGACTGTGTCCTGTTCCCTGAAGGGGAAAGTATTGCCCAGAAGCTTTTCCTAAAGGACAGAAGTGGCACATTGACCATCTGCTCCAATCCATGGGAAGCTCGTGCCAAGTTTCCTCTCTAGAAATTTTCCTTAAAAAGATTGTACTCAACTGCATGTAAGTGGTCATGAGTACAACCTATAATTATTCAGAACATGAATGATTTAGGTCCACGTTAAGTGGTAGAACATTGCACAGTTACTGAAAACGGCACAAACTTACAGATTTTTAGCATCTTGAGGATGTGATTGTTATAGTGTTAAGTGAAAAGAATGAAATTCAACATGTATAAATGTGATCAATCTACCCAGAAAATATGTGGGAAGCTCACTAGAAGAAAATGCATCAAATGCATCAAATGTAGAAGCGAGAGGCTTTTTTTTTTTTTTTTTTTTTTTTTTTTTCTGTCCCCCAGGCTAGAGTGCAGTGGTGCAATCTCAGCTCACTCCAACTTCCGCCTCCTGGGGGTTCAAGTGATTCTCCTGCCTCAGCCTCCTGAGTAGCTGGGATTACAGGTGCACGCCACCATGCCTGGCTAATTTTTGTATTTTTAGTAGAAACAGGGTTTCACCATGTTGGTTAGGGTGCTCTCAAAGTCCTGACCTCGTGATCCACCTGCCTCGGCCTCCCAATGTGCTGGGATTACAGGCATGAGCCACCACTCCCAGCCGCGAGAGGCTTCTTTAACATGATCAGTGGTGTGAACTAATTTTTTTTCCAAATGTGTATGAGCTGCTTTAATAATAAAAATACATTCATTTCTTTTATAATAAAAATAAACTTGTCTTATGAGAATAATAAACTTGTTTATGTTAAACATTATGAAGACGTAAAAGTCTAGAAACCACCTATTGTAAGTTATAGAGCGCCCACTTCCAAAGCACATATACTAAAATTGGAACGATGCAGAGAAGATTAGCATGGCCCCTGCGTGTAAGTTACAGAATGAGGAAGATATGGTGTGCATACGACAAATGCAGTTAGGACAGTCAGGCAGGTGAATGAACAAGGACCGAGAAGATCACGGAGATACAAAGCTGCAGTGTTGGGCTCTGGTGACTGTCCCTTCTCACCTTTCCCTTGAACGTGGTGATTTAAAGGCAGGGAGAGAGGACTGGAAGGAGCCCAGGAGCCTCATCTGTGAGGCCCAGCGGACACTTGACTCTGTAGTCTGCCCGAAGGCGAGCGCAAAGAAGGGAAGCTAATGTGTTTTAAAACCACTTGGTCCAAATGAAATTACATAACCCAGGAAGGAACAAATCGCGTCGCTGATGAGAGTTTTTTTAAAAAATAAAGGAACGAGAAAAGACACAGGCTTGCTCCTGATGCCGCCCTTTGAGGGAGACAAGCTGGCTTGGGGGAGGGCACCTGGAGGTGCTGGCTTCGTTCTCTCATCCTCTTCAGCAGCTATAAAAGGGGGACAGAGGCTCCCGCCTCCTCGGCCCCACTGCGCCAGTAGCCAGGACAGCGCCTCTACCACACTCGAGAGCGGTGAGTAGCACATCCAGGCGCGGGAGCTTGGGTCCTCTGCTTTGCTACTTTGTAAAATCGTCCCTTTCTGTCTGAGTGTGGGTCGGGTTGAGACCCTGCCGGCTCTCCTGGCGGCTGAGGCTAGCCCTGAGCAGGAGAGGCAGAGAAGGCAGCCCCTGGGTTCTTGCATCCAAAGCCACCCTGCCCTCCCAGGGCCCCAAGGCTCTGGCGCTGTCCTTGGTGGAGACACCAGGCAAAGATGTCCCATTCAGCTCCGCTGACACAGAAATCCCACAGGACAGACAGCCGAAGTCTCCACCTCTCAGGGAGGCAGGTCCTTGGGGATCAGGAGCCAAGTGAGCATCACTAGCATTCTAGGACATCCCTCACGTGGCATCGGTCCTGTGCTAGAGAAAATGCAAACAGCCAGCGTGCTGGGATGCATCTCTTTATCACTCTTCAAGGTGGCACCTCCATTTCCTCTAAACTGGGGAACGCCCCACCCCACCTGGCATGGGAAGCCCTGCCAGATCTCTAAAAAGGAGAGGGGTTGGTATTTTAAATTGTTCTGATGGAGAGCACTTTCTGTGGGGCTCCGGGAGGGACTGGAAAGTCAAGGTCAGCAGGAGGGGGTCTTCCCCAGAGCAAGATGGAGCTCTTGGGCATCTTCCCACGGCTCCCAAAGCACCACAGGTGGAGGAAGGAGGAGGGGCATCTGCAGCAGGTGTTTCCAGGTCTGCCACGATGGATGCTGTTTAGGCATTTCAGCACCTCCACTCCAGTGGGGTGGAAGGGGCTTTCTATGCACCTGGTCCCATCCACGGCAGCCCCCTCCTCCCATCACCGATAGCAAGTGGCCCTGCCTGGTGAGAAGAGGTCCCAGATGCTGCAGGTTTACCTTGGAGCCTCAGAAGACTGGATCTAGCGACATGGCAAGGGTGAGTGGGCTTGGTTAGGGCAGAGGATGCAGACTCATTCTATAACACGCAGCTGTCAGCTGACATCCCCCAGCAGGGCAGGGATGGCAGGCTGGAACCAGGCATTAGGAGGCCATGAGACAAATGTGGGAAAGGACCATGCACCGGATTCCAGCCCCTGAGCCTGGTCCAGGCTTGGCACTCCCCAGCTCCCCAACCATGTCTGAGGTTTAGCAAGTGGCTGCCTCCACCTGTGCAGCTCCCTGGGCTCCTCCCTACAAACCTGCTGTCCTGGGTGTGCAACATGAACAGCCGTGCAGAGGCCTGCTGCACCTTCTGGTTCCCTAACACAGGCCGATAGACAAACCCAAGGCTGTTCCGTGATAGCCCCTCTTTTTAACGCGTAGCTCACACACCTCCTGAGGGCTTTCTGATCATGACCATCAATGTACATGTGACCGATCCCGTCAGAGGCTGACGCACACAGAAGCATCTCACTTAACACCTCATTGCACAGAAGAGAGAATGGGGTCACAGGTGGGTGGGGGACCATGCAGAGAGCCAGGTTCAACTGCTATTTCTGTGCTTCTTCCCACCCCAGCACAGATCAGAGGAACACATGGAGATCTATGTGGCTATGTGTACTGCACATCTACACATATACACACACTCACACGCACACATACACATCTACACACACACATCTACACTCAAACACACATCTACACACATACACACACATACACTCACACACACATTTACACACACACACCTACACACACACACCTACACACACACATCTACACACATCTACACACTCACACACATACACACACACATCCACATGCATACACACACGGATCTACACACATACACACACATCTACACACATACACACACGCACCGTGTGCACACAAGTCACACCCTCTTGTACACATATACACACACAACTGTGCGCTGACATGCACACACACTCACGCACATACTTCTCTCTCACACACACACTTCTCTCTCACACACACAGCGCTCACAGGTCCCAGCTCTGTGCACACGCACCCTGATGCCCATGTAACGCTGCTCCTGCCCCTTCTCCCCCAGGCCGTGTCCTCCTCATTTGGATCTCCCCTCCAGCGGGGTCTCCTCGGAGGAGCCAAGGGATGAAGGTGCTGAGGGCCTGGCTCCTGTGCCTGCTGATGCTGGGCCTGGCCCTGCGGGGAGCTGCAAGTCGTACTCACCGGCTCTCCATGGAGATCCGCAGTGAGTGCCTGGACCCCTGTCAGCCTCCCTTACCCCACCCTGCCTCACCCCAGAACCTGGTGCAGCCTGGTCACTCGAGAACCTGGCAGGAACGGGGTGTGGGGGAGGAAAGGGAAGTCAGTCATGGTGCTTTTTTGAACTCCTGCTTCCCAAAGCCAGCCCATGCCCAGAAATGGCCTCACCAGGACCTCTGGGTGCCTGTTCTTCGGGTGGGTCCCAGCATGGCCTGGCAACTGGGCTGAGACCCCCTGCCTGTGCGCTCTGCCCTGCTGCCTCTGGGAGCACACAGCACACCCTGGGGACATGTGCCCATGGTCTGCTCCAGCTCCTTCCTTTCCAGCCCCTGACATCAATCCTGCCTGGTACACCAGTCGTGGGATCAGGCCTGTGGGCCGCTTCGGTCGGAGGAGGGCAGCCCTGGGGGACGTCCCCAAGCCTGACCTGCGACCCCGGCTGACCTGCTTCCCCCTGGAAGGCGGTGCTATGTCCTCCCAGGATGGGTGACAGCCAGCTTGTCAAGAAAATCACTCTGGAGCCTCCCCCACCCCGCCCTCTCCTCTCCTTCGGGCTCCTTTCCCTTCAATCCTAATAAAAGCTCTGGTCTTGTTTAGTTGCATATTCACGACTGTGTGGTGGTGACTCTGAAGTTCTTCCCTCCTGGGATGTTAGACTAGAAAGAACCTCAGAGCCCAGCAACTTCTTTGGAAGAAAAGGCTCTGTGACTTGGCAGAGGACACCTGGCACTGAGGTGTGGAGCTGGGACCACCCTTGGTCACCAGCAGCCCACAGTCACCCCTACACCCAAGCTGCCCTGAGTGACTGCCCAGGCTGCCAACTGCATGAGGCCAGGAGGTGCCACATGTCATACTCTGCAGGACACTGCCCCCATAGGAGGGTAGCACAGCCCCCAGCCTGAGCCCTGGGCAGCCCCTCAACGCCAGTCCTTTTTTTTCTAGACTTTATTTTTCAGAGCAGCTTTAGGTTCACAGCAAAATTGGGTAGAAGGTACAGAGAGTTCCCATCCGCCCACTTCCCCCACATCCGCACAGCCTCCCCCATGGTAAACACCCCCACCGAGGGTGCCTTTGTCCCAGTCAAGGAACCCACGCTGACACATCATCCCCATCCCCATCCAGCCTATGTCAGAGCCCACTCTTCACGCTGCATGTGCTGCGGGTTCGCACAAATATACAACAACATGATGTAGCATCATGCAGAGTCGTTTAACTGTCCTAGAAGTCCTCTGGGCTCCACCTATTCATCCCTCCCGACAACCCCTACAACTGCGAGTCCTCCTATTGCAGCCTGTCTTGCCCGCCTCTTACTCAGGGAAGATGCACCATGGATTGTTTCAGACCCATGGCAGGGAAACTTGAACCTAGATGGCTCCCACGCCACGCGCGTCCCTTTCAAATCCCACGGGGATGTCTCCACGTCCTGCCTCAGGTGTAGCTTACGTTGACATTGGGGGCACACTTGCACCACCTGGGAGATTGAGTTCATCCTTTGAATCCCTGAGCCTCAGTTTCCACATCTGCATGCCACAGAACAGCAACGCTTACCTCATTCCTGAGCTCGGTGGGCATGGCACCTGCACACCAGCCAGCACAGGGTGGGTGCTCTGTGAGTACAAACCCCTTCCCCAAGGCCCACCCCCCAACCCAGCCATGTAACAGGCTTAACCAGCAACCTCCAACCCAAAGCTTGGCTTGGACTCTGCTGGACACTGCCTGCAGATGCTGATCTCAGGAACCCACCCTGACCACAACCCTCTTGGCCATGCATGCTCAGAGGGGCCAGTGGCAAGGCCCAGACCACCCACACGGGGCTGAGTTAGGGTGACTGCACCTCCCCAGCTACAGGGGAGCCCCTCCAGCCCTGGGCACCTCACCAGGGTAGAGTGAGCCTGCGGGAACAGGAAGGGGGGCAAGGCCTGGTCCTAAGGCAGCAGGGGCTAGGTCAGGCCTTAAAGAGGCCCCAGCCCTCAAAAAGTTAAACAGGTAGTTATCAAATGACCCAACAATTCACGCCAGGTGTAGACCCTGGAAAGCTGAGGGCAGGTGCTCAGCACATCCCCACACAGCAGCGTTTACAGCGGCACGCTTCCCAGTAGCCAAAGGGTGGTCACGACCTGAATGCCCATTGCCTTAGTCAGTTCGGGCTGCTCTAACAAGATAGCATACGCACAGAGGCTCAGCCAGTAAACACTCGTTACTCACAGTTCTGGGGGCAGGAAGTTCTAGATCAAGGTGCCAGCTGATCGGACACCTTGATCCGACACCATCTTCTTCCTGGTTTACAGACTCCGTCTTCTCGTTGTATCCTTGCACGACAGAGAGCAGAAAGAGGAAGCAAGCTCTCTAGCCTCCTCTTATGAGGGCACTAATTTCATCCATGAGGGCTCCACCTTCATGACCTAATATCCCAAAGACCCGATCTTCTAATACCACCACAATGGGGGGAGGATTTCAACATGTAAATTTGTGGTGGAGGGGGAAGACGCAAACATTTCATAACATCCATCAACAGAAGAATAGAAAAACACAGCGTGGTCTATCCATGCAATGGAATATTACTCAGCCATGAAAAGGAATGGAGCACTGATACATGCCACAACATGGAGGAACCTTGGAAGCACCATGCTAAGCGAAAGCAGCGAGGCACAAGAATTCAAATGTGTATGATTCTGTTTATATAAAAAGATTGTATGAAATTGCATATTCTATGGAAGTAGATTCATGGCCATCAGGGGATAGGGAAGAGGGGTTGGGGGGAATGACTGCTTAATGGATATGGGGGTTCCCTTTTGGAGGCGATGAAATGTCTTAGAAGTGGACCATGGCGGTGGCTGAAGAATAGACTGAATATATTAAAAGCATATTTTCAGCATCCTTCTCCCAAGAATAAGGCCAGTCTCCTACATAGGAAATTATCATACCTGAGCAAACCGTTGTAGTAATTTCACAACATCATCTAGTTTTTAGTCCGTACTCAAAAATCCCCACGTGTAGCAAGACAGTCTTCTTTTCCCCCACCGGGCTCCAATCTAAATTCACAGTCAGCTGTTTCTCTTTGATTCCTGACCAGTTAATTTTTTATGTTGTCCCGGTGTTGACTTTTTCAAGCACCCAGATGAGTCGTCTTGGAAAATGCTCCGCCTATGCGGTTTGTAAGTTGTTCTCCCACGGCCATGTACCTGTTCTTCCATTCCCTGTACTTCCTGTCATCAGAGAGGTGCATCCAGGGTCTTGCCTGGATTCAGGTCACGCACGGTGGACCCAAACACTCTATGTCTTTCCTATTGCATCATATCTGACCATGGGACCCCGGGCTCCCTCTCTGACAGGTGCTATTTGACCCTGTGGTAGAGACAGATCTCTTCATTGTAAGAGGTTTTTTCCTGTGTGATCAATGTGAAATCTGTGGTGGGGACAGGGCCCCATGGCCAGATCCTGTTTCCCAGCCAGCTTGCAACCTGAGATGTCAGTGTCCCCTGACTACTCATGCCAGGCTGAGCTCCTGCACCACAAGTCACCCCCACACCACGATGATTCTCTAATTCCTTCCACAGTCATTAGCTGGATTCTTCCAGAGAATATTTTTTTTCCTTTTTTTCTCAGAACTTTATAATTTTTGACACTCAAATTGGTCTAAATTTGGCCAGTGGGAGTCCTAAAGAGGGAATAAATTTAAAAAAAAAACAAAAACAAAAAACTTTTTTTAAAGAATAGTTCTGTGAGTCAGCCCATCTGGGAAACACAGATCCATCCAGAGGAATGGGATAGGAACCTATTCAAGAGGAAACAAGACAGGCTGGGCACGGTGGCTCACGCCTGTAATCCCAGCACTTTGGGATGCTGAAATGGGCAGATCACCTGAGGTCAGGAGTTTGAGACCAGTCTGGTGAAACCCCATCTCTGCTAAAAATGCAAAAATTAGCCGGGTGTGGTGGCAGGCACCTGTCGTCCCAGCTACTCGGGACTGAGGCAAAAGAATCACTTGAACCCAGGAGGCAGAGGCTGCAGTGAGCTGAGATTGCACCACTGCACTCCAGCCTGGGTGACAAGAGCAAAACTCCATCTCAAAACAAAAACAAAAAAAAAAAGAAAGAAAGAAAAGAAAAGATTAGCCTCACAGGCTGGGACGGCAGGGACTCCCAGGGCCACTCATCAACATTGCCATGCCTCTGGCCTCCACCACCACCCGCCACAGGCAAACAACAGCTTATGAGAAGACCCAGGTCCAAACTCAGGCTAAGCAGGGCTGGAGCTGCTTCCCCAGCCGCAACCTGGACAGTGGGCACACGGACCAGCTTCCCCCAGGGTCTGGAGCTGGTGGGGTCCTGGAGTCATTTATCCCGAATCATCTGTGACACAAATGTCTGCGGCCCTGCTGGGGCCTCTCCCTGTGTGCTCTCAGAAATGGGGCCTTCCTGCCTGCTGCCCCACCCCAGCCCCGTTTCGGGACAGGGAGATACGGTGGCGGAGCATGGACACAGCTGAGCCTTCCACACGCAGGTGTCGGGCTGCGGGGGCTGTTTTGAGGAAAGCCCGCCTGTTCTTTAGGTCTCCCGGAAAAAAACACGCTTTCCTCCCTTGGTTGGATACACATGTGTTAAGTGACTGGTGTGTGCCAGGCAGTGTAGGGGACCCTGGGAATCCCACAGAAATCAGGGCAGACAGAGGCCCTGCTCTCACTGAGGGTCTCAGCCTCACCTATGCTCACCTGGAAGGATGTAGAAATCCCTGTGCAGTCTGATGGGATCAGAACCTCCGGGTGAGACGCAGCGGTGGAGCTTGATTTTTTTTTTTTTTTTTTTTTTTTGGAGATGGGGTCTCATTCTGTTGCCCAGGCTGGAATGCAGTGGCTTGATCGTGGCTCACTGCAGCCTCGACCCCCAAGGCTCAAGCAATCCTCCCACCTCAGCCTCCAGGGTAGCCAGGACTACAGGTGTGCACCACCACATCCAGCTAATTTTTTGTTTTGCTTTTTGTAGAAACAGGGTCTCTCTTTGTTGCCCAGGCTGGTCACAAACTGCTGGCCTCGAGTGGTCCTCCCGCTTCGGCCTCCCAAAGTGCCAGGATTACAGGCATGAGCCACCGCACCCTGCTTAGGTGCAGGGCTTTCCGAAGCTCCCCAGGCGACTCCAGCATAGGGTTGAGCCCCGCCTGCCTAGTGGTGAGGGAGGAGGGGAAAGGGGTAGTCACAGTACCGGGAGACGGGGAACCCAGGGCTCCAGGACCACCACAGATCTGTCCACCCTTGGGGAGGCCATGAAATGACTCCTTGAGGAATCTCATATTCCTTCCCTTCTACGTCATCAAGCCGCTCCTCTGCAGCTCCTCTGAGCGCCTCCTGGTTTACTCTTCAGCAGAGCAAGCCCTCAGGACGCCAGGACCCTGGGACTTGCCTTACACAATGCTGGAGCGCCGTCTGGTGGCCACGGGCAACCTCAGCCTGCAGCCGCCTGCAAGGTGGGTCCCACCTGGGCTCAGGGCCCGCTGCAGGGGCACAGGGCACGAGGACACAGCCTAGCACACTGGGAACTCACACTTCATGTTCTTCATAGGCAAGGGAAGCATGGCATGAAAAATGGTCCAACTTTATTAGCAGCCGGAAACTGCAATGTGCATAGCAATAATAGTGTCAGATTTCACCTGTGAAATTGTCTAAGAAACGAGGACAGCACTCGTGAAAAGCAAGGGAACAGGCCCTCTGGGGAGCTATTGTTTTCTTTCTTTATCCTCTAGCTCTTCTTGGAGATCATGACAGAGGCGTGTGAAATCTGGTCTGCAATTGTCTAGTAAAGATCACGTGAGAAGTTCATTTCAGGTCTCACTAGCACCGGGAAAGCCAGACTCCAAGGGAGATCCAGGATGTCTCCTTGTCTCCAGGATTGAAAGCTGGATCTGCCAGGGGCCCAGTGGACCCAGGTAGCTCCTCCAGTTAGGAAAACGAAGCCAGGGATCGTGAGGGAGGTACTGTTATGAAGCTGTGGTTGGAACGCTGAGAAACCCAGGCTGGCAAGGAGGGGCTGTGCCCACCCTAGGCCCAATGGATGAGGGGAGGGAGCAGCCACCAGAGCCTGCAGGAGGAAGAGGCCTCTTTGGCAGGGGCAGGGGCTTCTGGCCAGGACACAGCCAGCCTCACCAGGTGGGCCCTAGGCGGTGGCTGGCCTCCGTGTCCCCTCCTCCATCCCCTGTCAGGGCTCCCCATGGTCTGGGCACCACTGAAGGTCAAGGCCTGGCATCTTTGTGCAAAGTGAATGAGAGCAGAGAGAAGCCCGGAGGAGCCGGGGAAGTTCCAGGCACAGAGCCCTTTCCCCTTCGCGTGATGAGAAGCTCAGCGTCAAACGAGAGGTACTTTGCTTTCTCCTTACTTGATCCTTATAGCAGCCAATACAGTGATGCCACTTTTTCCAGGTGGATAAAAATGTCTTATTGTTTAAAACTTACCCCTGCTTATCACAGTCCCAGGGACAAGGATGAAAACCAATATAACCTTCCAAAAAGTGGCCACCTTTGAAATAACCTTGCCACATCAGGTGTCCAGAAAGAGACCCAACAGGGAAACATCATGTGGGGTTTACCTCCCAAAACAGGGTCTGGGTTGCTGCTGTTTGGATATTTGTCCCTTCCAAACCTCACGTTGAAATCTGACCCCCAGGGCTGGACGCGGTGGCTCATGCCTGTCATCCCAGCATTGTGGGAGGCGGAGGCGGGTGGGTCACCTGAGGCCAGGAGTTGGAGACCAGCCTGACCAACATGATGAACCCCCATCTCTACTAAAAAATACAAAAATTAGGTGGGTGTGGTGGCACACACCTGTAGTCCCAGCTACTCAGGAGGCTGAGGCAGGAGAATCGTTGGAACCTGGGAGGCAGAAATTGCAGTGAACTAAGATCATGCCAGTGCACTCCAGGCTGGATGACAGAGCGAGACTCCATCTCCAAAAAGAGAAGAATAAAAAAAGAAGAAATCTGACCCCCAGTGTGAGAGGTGGGGCCTAATGGGAGGTGCTGGGTCATGGGGGTGGGTCATAAATGGCCTGGTGCCATCCTGGCAGTAATGAGGGAGCTCTTACTCCAAAGCTCCTGTAAGAATTCCCCCAGAGCTGGTTGTTAAAAAGAGTGGGACCTCCCCGCTACCCCTCTCCCCGTGTGACCTCTGCACACCAGCTCTCAGTGCCTTCTGCCGTGAGTGGCAGCAGCCTGGGGCCTCACCAGAAACAGATACTGGCCCCATGCATCCTGTGCAGCCTGGAGAGCCATGAGCCAAACAAACCTCTTTCTCCATAAATCACCCAGCCTCAGGTATCCCTTTATAGCAACACAAAAACAGACTAAGGTATGGGTTTCTCTGTAAAGGGAGGCAGGCAGGATGAAGTGTCGCCATCTGGGAATGCATCCCATCCAGAGAGCTAGGCCAGGCCCACGTTCGTCACAGCCTGCCACATGGGCCTGCTTCCTTATTTACTTAGCAGGAACCCTCCCAGAATCTGTACAGAAATACCTACAACCATCCATCAGGCGCAGTGCCCCGCCTTGTCCTCAAAAACTTCCAAAAGCCAGATTGTCAAAAGCCATTTAATTTTTGGAGAAAACAATGCATACACAGTACACATTACATCTCAGGCGAAATGTCTCAGAACCTTCCTACGCATTGGACAGAAACTCAGCTTCACCACACTGCCAGCCGGGAGACCATGGGAGGGAACTGGCGCCACTGCCCCCAGCTGCCCTTCCCACGGGCAACTTCACCAATATGCGGAAATCCCGCGCCCACCCCACAGTCAGTCATTGCTCCATTTCTTCCCGGCACCACCACCTCCATCTGGGCTGCTCCCCAACTCCCCGAAGCGGGTGGGCCCAAGCTCCAGGCCAGTGCCCCCCACAGATCAGGCGTTAGGCTTCTTCCCACCATCGCTGTGGTCCAGGGACTTTTCCAATCCTTCCTTCCTCTCTTCCCAGAGGCTGCCTGGCTGAGGGGGCCACCGTCCAGGTAGGGCAGGCACAGGCATCCGGGGACCAGAGGGTGTCGGTGGGGATGGGGCACAGCACTTTCCTGGGAGCCATGTGACATCAGATCTTCCCCTGGCGGTTCCCACTGGCTGTAGGAAGTGGTTTTTATAAACGGGGCCAACTTCCAGGAATCTCTAGGGCTCGGGAGCAACCCAGCATCGAGAGCAAATCAGAATCCTCGCAGAGCTGGCCATGGCCCAGGCAGGGGGCGTCTTCTCCACAGCCCCCAGGAGCGGCTGCACCTAGTGGGCACAACATTTGGCCTGCCTCGCGGGCCCCTCGTTCAGAGCATCCCCCTGTGGAGCCTGGCCCTCCCTGTCGTCTCTCTGCAGTAGCTCTTGGGCTGTGAATGGCAAGAAGAGGGGAAGGGAAGTCGCCCAGCCAAGCACAGCCCTGCAGACCAGCCACCCCGGGCGGGACCCGCCCCTCTCTGTTTATCCAGAACCGTAGACCAAGGGCCTCCTGCCCCTCCTGGTCACTGTCCAGTCCCTAGAGACATCCTATGGGATCCCACGTCACCAGCAACAGGGACCCAGGGAAGTCGGTCAAGGACAAGCACCTCCCACCTTGTCTGGCCCGTGGGGACGTCACTCACCCACGGCACTAAACACCTCTGACACCTGGTAGTTCAGTTTGGCCGAAGTTTCCATGAACAGCAACTTCTGGCTCTCGGCAAACTCCTTCCCTTCCTGAAAGAAACAGTCACAAAACCCAGCGTTGTTTATAAGAGTTTCCTAAGGACACCTGGTTCACTTCCAACGGTAAGACCTGAGAAAGCTGCAGCTGTGGAGCCCGCACTCCTCCACGTTTCACGTCCAAGTTGTGTTTCTCGGCACTCCTGGACAGCCAGGGCCGGGGAGGGGCAGGGTGTGCTTCCTGGTAGAGGCTCTTCTAGCTGGCTGGGGACAGCCTTCCTCCTCCTGCAGCGCCCGGAAAGCCAAGTTCCCACCCCCAGACTCCCCTCCCATCATGCCTGTTGGCACCTGTGGGCTTTGATGCTGGGCAAAGAACCAACTGAACACCCAGAAAACAGAAGAGGCAGAGGGAGGCCCCTGGACAGCGCCCACCTGGGCCCTTCTGGGAAGCCCTCATTTTCCAGCACAGCTCTCCTTTGGGGAGAAATGGATGTCCCAGAGCAAAGGCAAACTGGAAAATAGCAGGCTTGCAACAGGTGACCAGGAGAGAAGCAATCATGGGAAGGCCACAGCCTCGCCCAGGAGTCCGGGGTGGCCGAGGAATGGGGGCCTCCCTGTGCAGGCCCCTCCCCTAGCCTCCAGGACTCTCCCAGAAAGAGGAGCCTGTGATGGATCCCCGAGGGCACGGCTCAGGTTCCTGACTGTCCAGCCAGACACGGAACTGGCAGCAGGTGTGGCCGGTCACACCCACAGCTCTCGCATCATTCACCATCATGAATGCACTACTCCTGTCCCAGCCCAGAGATCCCTCGGCCGGCCCTGTGTTCATCCCCACTGAGCGCCTCAGCCAGCTCCTCAGACAGACGCTCCAAACCCACCGTGGCCGCCCACTGCCCCTCCAGGCCTTGAGTAACCTCGCACCTGTGTTTCTGTGCCTGCACATAGCACATCTAGTCACTCTCAGGGGGCACAGCTCTGTTGCCAGGACCCTCTCCTCCCCCACCCCACTTTGCAACGAAGGCCCAGACCGATGCTGTCTCCCCTTGCTCTCCCCTGAGATTCTCCAAAATCTTCACCCCACTTCTCCATCTCTCCACAGCCTCCATTGAAGCTGGGGCCTTTTCTCCTTGGGAGGCACGCCTGTCGGTCTAATCCCTGAGTTGGGTCTTCCCCTGCGCCAGCCTCTAGTGTGTGTGGGGTCTCCCCATCTGCCACTTGTCTGCAGCTGTTTATATGGTCTTCGTCCTAAATGTAGTGGGGAGGTGGGATGCCAATGGAAGAGAGACAACAGCGACACCTGGGTGACCGCTGCCTCTGCCTGTAAGGAGGCCTGACAAAACCTGGGTGAGGGAGGCCATATTTGCACAGAGGCCCCTTCTGAGAACCGAGTGAGGAAGGGAGCCCTACTGAGGAAATAGATCACTTTTCTCATTCAAGCCGAGCCCACCTTGCAGTGCCGCCCTGCCCTTCCCTCTGCCGGCCACGCCGTGCCTGCTCTTCCACCACTGGGCTGGAACTGCCATGGTGCTGGCCCTGAGTTTTTCAGGAAATCTTTGACTAACAGAGAAACTCAGGTGGAAAGTTGTGTGTGTGTGCGTGCGTGTGCGCGCGCTTGTACGTGTGTGGGTGCAAGTGAGAGTGAATGTAGGGGGGTGTGCATGTGTGTGCAGATGCATGTGGGCTTGTAGAGGTGTGTGTGCACATGTGTAAGTGTGTGCAAGTGTGGGTGTGCATGTGTGAAAGTGTGAGTGCCAAGGTCTTGACACAGGCGGGCAGGGCTCTCTCCTCCTGTGGAAGAGGAGAGCAGGGTCTCCTAGGCGGTACCTGGAAGGTCACCTCCCGCTCCTCGCTGAGGTCTGTCTTGTTGCCCACCAGCATCACCAGGACTTCTTCCGGGTGCAGCTCCTTCTCCAGGTCCTTCAGCCACTGCTGAGCCTTGAGGAAGGAATCCTAGAAAAGAAAAAAAAAAAATTAATGTCAAACAAAACTTACAGGTGGTCATTAGCTATTCTGGGGGGGAAAGCCAGTGTTGCTGTTCATGTTGTGTCAAATGTCACAGAATCCAACTGGCCATGGACACACCTGCAGGCTGCTCTGTTCCTCTGAGGAGGGCACGTTCCTGTCCTGGGTGACCTGTGCGGCCAGGCAGAAAACTGCTGGGACACACATCAGATCCTTCACCCCGAGCAGGCCCAGGAGACTGCTGACCACGGGGTATGTCAGGTCAGGACTTGAGCTCCTGAATCCTCCACCCCTAGATGTCCTCAAAGGACCACTCTGTGCAAGAGTCTGGGGAACTGGCCACCACCCCAAACCCTGACCCTAATGCAGCACCAGGAACTACTGAGGGGCAGATGGCAGCAGCGTGTTCTTTGTGGACCACAGAGGAGCAGAACCCTGATTGTGCAGGAGGATGGGGAGTTGTCAGGAGGCCATCCTGGAGGAGGTGTTACTGCTAGGATGGCACCAAGCCATTTATGACCCACCCCCATGACCCAACACCTCCCATGGCATCATTGCATTGGAGAAACTAGAAGGCAGGTGCTTGGGAAGGAGGATGGGACATGCCTCAAGGTGGGGCCTACCTTCCTGGTGATGTCATACACTAGAAGCGCAGCATTGGCGCCCCTGAAGTAGAGGTGGCAGACACTGTGGTACTTCTCCTGGCCAGCTGTGTCCCAGATCTCAAGCTTCAGAGAGGCGGTGCCTACATCCACCACCTTTGTGAAGAACGCACCTGAAACAGGGAGACCCACAGGGCTTACTCAGAGGATGAGGTTGCCACGTGTGGCTCAGGTGGGACCACGGCGAGCCACAGGCACAGCAATGGGTTCAGAGGGACAGCTGGTCACGTGCCTCCTATGCCCGCATGGCCGGGCAGTTGAGCAAACAGTTCTTCTGGGAGATGGAGGCTTCCACATCAAGCAAAGTGTCAGGAGTGGTTGCTATGGGGACTTCGGAGAGGCTTTGGTTGGGAAGATAAATCTCTCCAGGACCTAACACAAAAGCTCTGGGTTACATATGCCATGGAAGGGATCTCCACTTACCGGGAGTCCAACACATCCCTGCCGGCTTCCACAGATGCAGCTGGGCTCTGGGGACTCCTAGAACCCTGAGCACCCCCAGCCCACTGGCCCCTTGTCTGCCAGACCCATCTTGCACAGAGGCAGTCACAATTGCACAAGCTTCTCCAAGGCCTTCCTCGCCTCCTAACCTCCCCACTTTCCTGATGCTGCTCCCCATCAACCCCCTTCTCTACTGTCCCCTCTGCATGGCGTCCTTCCTCTTCTTACCTAGAAAACTCTTAGGCGTCCTTTGAGATCTTCGAGAGGCAACCCTGGAAGGGCTGCTGGGCCCCCTGCCTCCATGGAAGCCTCCCTGCACCCCATACACACCCAGAGGCAAGGCTTCCTGCATTCTCTGCCTGTCTCCCCCAGAAACGCAGGGGCTTTGTCTTCACACACACACACACACACAAAAAAAAAAAAAAAAAAAACACTACCCCCAAGCACTTTAACATATTGGGCAACGCACTGTTCATTTAAAGATTTTCTACCCTTTGCTTTCCAAAGAGATATGATTTTTAAAATGATTATTTTACAGATCTCCAAAATGTTTTGCCCATCGTGTGTGGCTTGTCAGGGACGTGTTATACACAGAATCGGAGAGGAAGGGGTGGGGGAAGGCAAGGTGTCTGGGGCATGGAGGAGCCACCAGCACTGGCAGGCTCCTGTCAAAGCGGCTACCCTGCCTAGACCCTGGGTTGGGTTTGGAGTCTGTTGGGGAGATTGCGGCAAATGGAGCCACAGGTTTAAAATGAAAAGTTTCACTCCAAGGACAGTGCACGCAAGTCCTGCCGCTGCCACAACAAAGTCCCACGAGCCGAGTGGCTCAAATTAGCAGATTTCTTCCTGCAGTTCTGGAGGCCAGAGGTTCAAAACCAACGTGCTGGCTGGGTTGGTGCCTTCCAGAGACTGAAGGAGAATCCGTCCCAGGCCTCCTCCAGCTTCAGGGGCTGCCGGCAACCCTGGTGTTCCTGGTGGCTGCATCACCCCCATCTCTGGCTCTGTCTTCATGTGGCTGCATCTTTGTAGCCGCGTCCTCTCCCCTTCTTATAAAGACATCAGTCACTGGACTTAGGGGCCATCTGCAAAGACCCTCTCTCCAAATAAGGTCGCACTCATGGGTTCCAGGGGATAGGACTTAATTGCATCTTTACAGGTGGGAAAAACACAGTTGCACCCACTAAACATAGAACAGGAGGTTGGACAGAGCTTTCCAGCATGATGCAGCAAGACCATGCTTCTCTCTCATGACACAGCCTCTTCCTAAACGGAAGCCACCACCTGGGCTCTTCTGCCCGCGTGTCCTGCAGTTTCCTGCAGGTCCAGGAACTTGAAGTTAGACAAACTCTCCAGGTCAAACAAAGCTGCAGTCTCCATCCAGACAGTAGGACCAGTGATTTCCAGCTCAGACGGGGCAACTGTTGGGACTGAACCGGCTATACACCTCTGAACACATCAGGTGTTCCACTAGATTGACGATGGTGCCAGAATGAAGACTGTGCCCAGGCCATGAGTGTAGACCCCTCAGCTGACCTGATGGCAGCTTGTTTAAACTTTCTAAGTCTCAGCTTCCTCGTCCATAGCAGGAGCTAATGGTGCCCTCCACCCAGTGTGGCAGTTAAATCGTCTGAGCAAGGAGAGAAAGAGAACATGAGTTTTGCTTCCTCTTCCTGTCCTCTTTGCTCTTCGTGGACTTGTTGTCTTAAAACGTGGGCCTTTCATCCTCATCTTTCTGTTTCCCATCACTTCAAATCACATTTCTCAGTTTGAATTTGGTTTTATCTTAAAAGCTGGTGCAGGTGACATGTGAGCATAAAACTCAGGTTTGCTTCCTCCATTGACCAACCTTAGCCTCTCATATTTTCCTTTTCCATGTTGAAAATGATGGCTGGAGGCCGGGCACAGTGGCTCATGCCTGTAATCCTAGCACTTTGGGAGGCCCAGGGGGGTGGATCACTTGAGGTCGAGTTCGAGACCAGCCTGACCAACATGGTAAAACTCTGTCTCTACTGAAAATACAAAAATTAGAAAGGTGTGCTGGCGCGCCCCTGTAGTCCCAGCTACTCAGGAGGCTGAAGCAGGAGAATCACTTGAACCCAGAAGGTAGAGGTTGCAGCGAGCTGAGATCGTGCCACTGCACTCCAGCCTGGGCAGCAGGAGACAGTGTGAGACTCTGCCTCAAAAAAAGAAGAGGAGAGGGGAGGGGAAGGAAAAGAAAAGAAAATGATGGCTGGTGGTTGAATTTACACTAATGTAAAATCCCAGCAAAATTCCAAGGAGGGCATGGGTCTTAGTCCAAGCAATGATAATGCATGATAATAGTCAATGTTTGGCTATTTACAGAACATAGACCCTTCTCTTCCCTGCAGAGAGATGTAAGGCCCTCAGGTGGGCCCCTGGACAGGTATCTGAGGCAACCTAGTCTTGTGCACTCCTTGGCTCTGACCTGGAAGACAACATGCATTTATTATCATATCCTTTTTCAGAAACCCACTAACCACATGTTCTGTATCTCCACAGCTAAAGCCAAAATGTAATTAAAAAATAAATTTTTGGCTGGGTACAGTGGCTTATGCCTGTAATCCCAGCATCTGGGGAGTCCAAGGAGGAAGGATCACTCTAGCCCAAGAGTTCAAGACCAGTCTGGGCAATGTAGTGAAACCTTGTCCCTATAAAAAATACAAAAATTAGCTGGGTACGGTGGAGCACACCTGTGGTCCCAGCTACTGAAGAGGCGGAGGCAGAGGATTGCTTGAGCCCAGGAGGTTCAGACTACAGTGAACTGTGATCGTACCACTGCACTCCAGCCTGGGCAACAGAATGAGACCTCATCTTTAAAAAAATAAAAATAAAAATAATTCCTCTACTAAATTTTATTTTCTTAATTTTAATTTTTTTTTTTTTTTTTTCTGAGATGGAGTCTCACTCTGTTGCCCAGCCTGGAGTGCAGTGGCGCGACCTTGGCTCACTGTAAGCTCCACCTCCCGGGTTCACACCATTCTCCTGCCTCAGCCTCCCAAGTAGCTGGGATGACAGGTGCCCACCACCACGCCTGGCTATTTTTTTTTGTTTTTTAGTAGAGACAGGGTTTCACCGTGTTAGCCAGGATGGTCTCGATCTCCTGACCTCATGATCCCCCCGCCTTGGCCTCCCAAAGTGCTGGGATTACAGGCATGAGCCACAGTGCCCAACCTAATTTTAATTTTTCTTTAGTAGAGGCACGGTTTTACTATGTTGCCCAGGCTGGTCTCAAACTCCTGAGCTCGGGCAATCTGCCCGCCTCGGTCTCCCAAAGTGCTGAGATTACAGGCGTGAGCCGCTGCGCCCAGCCTCTTTACTAAATGTTAGCATCATATAAGTGGTTTTGCTTTTTTACCTTTTAATTTAAATAAACAGCTGATTCTGCTCATTGAAGCCTTCTCTGTAGCACTTGGCTTTTTTTGTAAAAGTAGTGAGCTGATGACAAATTGAAAGGAACATGAAATGGAAACTTATTTTCTGGGGGCTCTAGGACATCAGCCACGTTCTTGGTTTAGAAGGGAAGTGAACTGGTGCCAGGTTGAATGTACTTGGTACCTGTTTGTCACCCTCCCCTTCCTGCAAAAAGCCCAGCAAGTCTGGGGTGAATCATGGCTTCAGCTGGCAAATGTTCACACAAGCACTAGATGTCACCATCCTTCCAAAAGATGTCATGCAAAAGTCGGAATCTCCCCTGCTGTGGCCCGTTAGGACGCTGGGGGCAGTCCATGGGTAGCGCCAGCCCCCATCCCTGACACAGCAGTGGCTCCTGCAGCTGCCACCTCCTCAACAGGCCCTGGCGGGGGTGGGCGGGAGGCTGGGCTCACTTGGACTCCTGTCTGCTCTGCCTCTGCCCTGCCTGCTCTTGTGGCACCGGCCAGCACGTTGGGTTTCCAGCTTCAGGGCTCGAGTCCGTGTCACTTTCTGGCTCTGCTTCCTGCTTCCTCTGGATGGACAGTGTCTTGCCAGGAGCTGAGCCCACCACCTGTGTCACATCCTGCTGTGGGCCCCACCCCACACACCTGTCCACTGAACCAGACCCCCTCGGGAGGGCCCCAGAGACGCAAGTCAATCCTCCTGAAGGCTGACCCCTCAGACAGGGCTGGCCTTGGTGACCTTAAGCCACCCAAAGTAACAGCAACCTTTCATGGAGAGCCCACTCCAGGAAGGTGTTTACACTCCCATTTCACAGGGAAAAAATCCAGATGGAGGGAAGGAGCGGCATTCCTGTGGCCGTCCATCCCATCCCTCCCTCGGGGTTCCTGCAACCTAGCACTGGGCGCGTTGCCTCCTGCATTTCCAGGCTGCCCGTGAGGACAGCACTCCCGTTCTCCTCTGAGGCTCTGCTCCTGGCCCACCCTCTCCCCCGGGCAGGAGCCAGTGTTCTTGATAAAAGCTGAAGTCACACGTGACAAAAGCAGCAGGAGTGTCTGCTCTCAAAGGGTTTTCGTGCAACACGGATCACTCTTCCCCCAAAGCACATAAGTTAAAGGAATGAGCACATCCCATCTCCTCATCCTAGAAGCGGCAATACCCACATTTATAATAATATATGATCATGTAATGATTATAATGATGATTAATAATTAACATACACTTTGGGAGGCCAAGGCTGGTGGATTGCTTGAGGTCAGGAGTTCGAAACCATCCTGGCCAGCATGTTGAAACCCCATCTCTACTAAAAATACAAAAATCAGCATGGTGGTGCACACCTGTAATCCCAGCCACTCAGGAGGCTGAGGCAGGAGAATTGGTTGAACCCAGGAGGCGGAGGTTGCAGTGAGCCAAGGTCGCACCACCTCACTCCAGTCTGGGCAACAGAGCAAGACTCCGTCTCAAAAAATAATAATAATAAAATAACTAACATAGGCCAGGTGTGGTGGTGCACACCATGGCAAAACCCTATCTCTACAAAAAATATAAAAATTAGCTATGGTGGTGTGCACCTGTGGTCACAGCTACTCTGGAGGCCAAGGTGGGAGGATGGCTTGAGCCCAGGAGGCAGAGGTTCCAGTGAGCCACTGCACTCTAGCCTGGGTGACAGAGCAAGACTCTGTCTCAAAAAAATTAACATAATGATAATAATAAATTGCATGACATCTATCCATAGCTATAGTAATATCTACCTCCCAAAGCTGTAATATTATCCCAAGGTGTAACGCAGACACTCAGATGGAAGCAGAGAAGACCAGCGTTCCCACAGGGGACTCAGGCAACAGCAAAGGAAGGAGTTTCCACAGTTCTGCTCCTGCAACCCAGCACAGCTGCCCCCACACCCAGGTGCTCAATACAAAAGTACGGACCCCAGGGTTGGAGGCTGATGGGATGAAGGCGGCTTGTGAGCCACAGGCTAACCTATTCTGGCCATTCTCCTCCTCTCCCTGTTGTGCCACGGGCCACAGCCCACAGCCTCCCAACCCTGGCCCATCACGGAGACCCAGAGTGGGAGCAAAGACTCCACACAGCAGGCCTGGGTGAAAGGCAGAGTCCAGCCTGTAGAACGGTCCTGCCCCTCGGAGAGAGGAGACAAACCTGGGCCCGGGGGAGAGGGGTTTGGAGGAAGCGAGGCCCTGGCTTTCATCTGAAAGCTGCTGGCAGTGGGGTGGCCCCTGAGGGCCCAGGCAGAGGACCAGTAGTAGAGTGAGACATACAGGCCTTCCCCGCAAGCAAAGACCCCCAACCTGGCCTGGGACTCCCCAGCAAGCCCAGCTTTGTTCACCCCTCTGAGCCTGGTAGGCCCCCTGAAGAGAGGGCGGGCAATTGGGACAGCCAGGGCAGGCATGAGGGGGACGCTCGGACCCTGGCTTGATGGAACGAAAGGAACTAGGGCCTCGCCCTTCAATGTCGGGGCCTCCATCCCCCTCGCCTGTAAAATACAGAATGCCCAGCACCACCCTGAGGCTCCACGGACCCCACACATTGCCCCCCACCCCCACCCAAGGAAGGTGGGGGCTCTGTGGGTATAGCTCTCTGTGGGCTGAGCACATCCAAGCACATCTCAATGAATCCAAAGCACCCTCCCACCCTCCAACCACGCATTCGGAGTCTCCCAGCCCTGCTTGCACTCACCCAGTGAGTGCCTTTGGGCACTGGCTCCTGCAGGCTCTGCTAGGGTGACAGCACAGAGTCCTTCTGTACAAGGCCCTGTAGCAAATACTTCAGGTTTTACTGGCCATGGGGTCACTGCTGCAACCACTCACCACTGCTGCCGTTTTAGAGTGAAAAGAGGAGGAACAGCAAGAATATCATTTACAGAGGGTAAGTACCTGAACAGGTAGAGCTTTGTCTCCACAGAACCTTAGCACAAAACAAGCAGAACAGCCAGAGAGCCACAGTGTGCAGACCTCCATCTCAGAGCGAGATCCGTCCCCAGTCCAACTCACCTGGCCTGACACCTGCTGCCTCTCTCTGCATCTTGAATACCAGTCACCCAGGTACAAAGCTCTCAACATCCAGGCCCAGTGAGGCCCTCATCAGTGTTCTCTATTCTCAGCTGATGCCACCCTCTGGCCAGCCTTGGCACTTTGATGTATTTTTAAAGGAAGCCAAGTCCAATATCAGGACTTGCAGGGTGAGGGGTGCAGATCTCCCTGCTAATGGAGAAGAGGATTGCACTGCCCACCCCAGGGCAACCTTGACTCTCTCCCCAGGGTCGCCCTCTGCAGACAGCCTCTCACCATCACTCTGGCCGTTCTCACCACTAGCTCTGGGATTTGGACCAGGCAGACCCCTGCCAATCCCCCTGTATCTCCTGGCGATCCTTCAGGAACTACTCCCCACCCCCAAGAAAATGGAAGGGCTCCCTAATAGCTAACACCATGTGCCACATTTTGCGATTGTGTTTCTGTGTTTGGTGCATCTATTTAGCTGGTTATAGAATCCTACCCACCTAACGCAGGCCTGGAAAAGGGTTTGTGCTCAACAGATGCCTGTTAGATGAGTAAACGAATGAGTCCATTTGGAGATGGGCAGCTTATCCATGTCAGAGTCCGAATTTGAAACCAAGGCTCTGATTCTGCACGTGTTCCCCCAGGGGACATTGGCATAAAGAACACGCTGGCTTTCCCCATTTCAGGTGAAAACTGGGTTTCACTGCCTAGGCAGGCTGTGCCCACAGCAGGATGGGAAGGAGGCCAGCAGCCTGCAGATGCCCCATGCAGTCACTCCTGAGCTTCACGACAGGTTAGCCTTTTTAAGAAACACAGCGAGAAGGTCTCCCTCCCCACCCACCCCCAACAAGGATCCTCCCACCCCCAATCCAGGCCAAGCTGGTAAACCAAGTCCAGGCAGGAAGGAAGATGCTGGTGGGGTAAATAAAGCAAGGGAGCAGTGTTAGCAGGAGGGCGGCCTGGGTGGTGGGAGAGGACAGCTGGTTTAGGCCACTGAGTGGCCAGAGCCCAGGAGGCTTCATCCGAGCTCTCCCTGCCACCAGCATAATCCCTCACACCCAACCCAACCCTTTGGGGCCAGAGGTCCTACTCCAGAATCTCCACCCCCTGCAGACTCCAGCTGAGCTGAAATCTGACCCAGAGCCAAGGGTGCTTCCTGTCTTTGTAGATTCTGTGGCTGCGTTCATGGACCTCACTCCCTCCCCTCACGCACTGGACACAGGCAGCTCAAGGTCCCAGGACAGCATGGGGATTCCTAGGCAGGCATCATCCCCCTCTGCCCCAGGTGTGAGTCAGCAGCCCAGACTTCTGCACTGAAGACCAGCAAAGGGGTGCTCTGCCCTCACTTACAGCCCACCGTAGGCAGGATATTCTTGAAGTCATTCTTCACGTACCGAAGAGCCAAGCTGGACTTACCCACGGAGCCACTTCCCAGGAGAACCAGCTTGAATGCACGGGGCTGGCTGGGGGCAGCCCTGGGCTGGGGGGTCCTGTGTGCCTGTGCCATGCCCTGCAAAGAATCACAACCGCCTGAAGCAGGTGGAACATCTGAGCCACATCAACTCAGCAAGCTCAACCCCGGGGCTGCTTCCTGCTCAGGAGCAGATGGTCCGAAACAGAGCTCCCAACTCAGAGGCCACCTGGGTCCACACTCCTGCTCCCCTCTGCACCCCATGCCCCATCTCCCCATCTGCAGTTTTTAGGTCCATTTTTACATCTGTAGTAAGGAACAAAAGGAGTTTTGCTTAGAAAGCTCCAGGCACAGGTCACTGCAGACCCTGAAAAGCAATGATTACATGTGGAGGTCTTAGGGCTTATTGTTCACCTTCCATTACTTTAAATTTTTACAAATCTACTACTTGTCCCCAAAGTATCTAATGCATGGAGAGGTAAAAAGCATCTGAGCATTTCTTGGGTGGTTGTTCATGGATTAAATTTGGTGTTTCAGAAAAAAATCTACCTAAAAAAAGTTGGTGTCTCAATGATCTCAAAACATCATAGACACATTCCTATTGTGTCTAAAGCCTCAGAATCCACAGTGGTATGCCCCAGAGAAAACCAATTTTGTGGTCAAAATAAATGTGGGTGACCCTTGCATATTTTTTCATTATAAAAACTCTCATGTACACACCACAATAAAGAGAATGGTCTGATGGGCCCATGGACCCACCTCCCTCTTCCCCAGTAATCAGCTCAGCCATTCATGTCACTCACACTCCCAAACCTCCCCCTAGCAGGTTAATGTAAAGCAGATCCCAGGTATCCAATCCTCTGCAAATCTCAGTACAGATACAGGCATCTTTTTCTTTGCAGTTCACGTGTTGAAGAAATCAGGTTGTCTTATAGATTTCCAGTACGGATGTTGCTGATTGCACCCCTGTGTTATTGAATGGAGTCCTCTGAACTTTGTATTTTTGATACGTGGTGGTTCAGGATATAAACCTGATTAGATACAGGCTATTTTTTGGCAAGATTGCCATGAGAGTGTGTATGCACTTCCCACAGAAGGCAAATAATGTCCAGTTGTCTCTCTGTGATGTTGGCAGTCACTGAAGACCATTACTTCGACCCGCTCTTTCACTAGAGGGTTGCAAAATGGTGACATTCTGATAATGTTCTAATGTTATCACTTGGTGCTTGTTTATTAGCTAGGAAGAGAAGCTCTCCACAATCAATATGAAACCCATCGGGGGCAACTGGTCCTGTGATCAGAGTCTCATCTCCCTCCCTCACCATGGTAGGCAAGAGGGAGGCTCCCTAAAGAGGGAAGGGGAGGAACTTTGAAAAGGAAAGAAGAAAAAGCAGGAGTGGTTGGAAGCAATCCACATGCCCTCACTGCCCCCAGTAAGGAGCCACAGCCACAGACTGGTCTGGTCTGCCCTGCCCTCCAGGTGATCTCAATATGCAGCCAAGACTAGGAATCACTGCTAGAATTCTGTTTTCCTTGGAGCTGGGAATGGTGTCTAGCACATAGTAAGTACTCAATAAATACCTAAGAAATGAATGAATGAGGCCAAGCACAAAGAGCACATAACACAGCACCTGTGCTTTGAAATATCCTCCTGGATTGAGGATGATTTCTTGGGGGACTCGCTAGTGATTATGCCATGGATGCCTCCAAAACCAGCTTAGATTTGAAATACTTAAGTCTCACCAGTGCAACCATGCTGGGAGGTGGGGCCTAACAGAAGGTGGTTGGGTCATGAGGACTCTGTTCTCATTAATCCATGCCCGGCACAGATTAACACTGCTGCACTCTTGCACGTCCACGAGCCTGTGTGTTCTCTTGTCCTTTCACCTTCCACTGTGGGATGACACAGCAAGAAGGCCCCAACAGATGTAGACCCCTTGGCCTTGGACTTCCCAGCCTCCAGAACCATAAGAGACAAATCTTTGTTCTGTATACATTTCTGTCTCAGGAATTCTGTCAAAGCAGCACAGACTAAGACAGCACCTGAGGCAAAGTGAGAGTGCCTGGGGTGGGAACTGAGTCCATCAGATGATCCGCTCAAGTCAGCTGGGGACAGGCTCTCAGAGGTCAAGGCACATCCCAGACCCTCCACCCTTTGGTGGAAGGGGAAAGGGTAGTGGGGGTGGGGTGAGGGAACAAACACTACTCAATGGCTACAGTGTATACTGCTCAGGTATTGGGCGCAACAAAATCTCAGAAATCACTGAAGAACATATCCATGTAACCAAATACCACCTGTTCCCCCAAAATCTATTGAAATAAAAAATAATTAAAAATAAAAATACCCCTTCAAGTTCTCTTTGCTATTTATTTGTACAGGTTAATAAAACCTTTCCTAAGTCAAAAAAAATCTGTGGCCCAAAACTTGTCTGAATTAACTGAAATAGGTGGACTCTGGAGGAATGCATTGTGACTACTGGGATGCCAGCATCTCATTCCTTTGACAATGATATGTCTCTTTAATAAGGTTATTTTATTTTTGGGCTGGGCGCAGTAGCTCATGCCTGTAATGGCACTTTGAGAAGCCGAGGCGGGTAGATCACTTGTGGTCAGGAGTTGGAGACCAGCCTGTCCAACACAGTGAAACCCCAACTCTACTAAAAATACAAAAATTAGCTGGGTGTGGTGGCGCATGCCTGTAATCCCAGCTACTCGGGAGGCTGAGGCAGGAAAATCGCTTGAACCCAGGAGGCAGAGGTTGCAGTGAGCCAAGATCCCACCATTGCACTCCAGCCTGGGCAACAGAGCGAGACTCCGTCTCAAAAAAAAAGAAAAAAAAGTTATTTTACTATAAACATACAAGTGTCAATATAAATAAACTACCCATAACCCCACCCCCTTAATACAACCACAAAAGGTATTTTTGCCTACTTCTAGCTTTTTTCTATGACTCCTAAAAACAAACCAAAACCCATGGTTTTAACATAAAAGTATTATCTCATATATGTAAAAAATACTTAAATGTAATACCAAAGGCAGTCTCACATTGCTTCAAAATCATGTTTAGCGGACACATAACATTTCTACAACTATCTCAACTTGCTGAACCATTTTCCTAATACTGGATTTTTACTTAGTTTTAATTTTTTCTCTGTAATAAGACTGCAGTAAACATTTTCTTATGTAACTTTTTGTCTGATTGAGTGTTGTAAGCTTTCAATAATGAAAGGTTGGAGCCTTCTGTCCAAAGAGAAAATTGAAAGTGTGGCGCCTGACTGCCCCCTCCAGAATTTAATCAAGATGGGGTTATTAGTAGTCAAAGACGTTATTAGGTTATCGAAGACAAAGATGTTTTCAGGGACACCATATTCAAGATTGGAGCTTCTCTAGTAATCTTAACTTGGGGCTTTTTCATTCCTTGCACCTCTCTTCCACTAAAGGGAAAAAAAGAGAGCAAATCCCAAATCAGTCTTTTTTGTGGAGAAGGGGCCATTCCAGGGAAGGGTCTGGCTGATGAGTCTATTGCCAGCTGCGCTCCTGTGTCACCCTTGCCTGGGCCTGTGAAGAATATCGAGATTACGAGAGGTATACCAGTACATTGCATTCAGAATGCAGCCATTTGATACAGAAAGAAAACAAAATGTAGATTGTAAAAAGGAGTTTACAAGAAAGCCTGACAAGCTTCCTAGATATCACTGGGTATTAAATTGGGGATTCTGATGTCATTTGAAATGGATTCCCTGAAGAGTTCTTCTTATTACCAGAAGTTTGTTTTTTTGTTTGTTTGTTTGTTTTGTGTTTTCAAGACCTTAAAACTGGAACTTTCCAGAAGAAAAAATCAAATAAGAATCTCTTTCTGGGAATCCAACCTAGTGAGCCATCAGAAATCTGAACCAGGAAGTCTCCGCCCCAGCTTTGTCCTTTGATTATACACATACGGGCACATGCACAGACACAAACAAATACAGACATGGGTACAAACACATGAGCACACATACAGACACACAGAGACACACACACAGAGAAGTAGACACACACGCACAGAGGCAGACACTCTGCAAAGTGCACAGAGGTTCAAACAATGACTCACCTGTTCCCCAGGCCCGGTCACTTGCAGGGAGCTGAAGAGCCTATCATCACCAGTCCACGGCGTTGCTACCTGTCTCCCTTTTCTCCTCTCTCTGGCCCAGGGGAAGGTTTGCTTCCCTCCACAGGCAGGACAGAAGGAGCCTCTGCTCCAGTGGAAAACAGCCTCAGAGCAGAGGTCAAGAGCAGCAGCCTTGGACCAGGGCAGTGCCCGCTGGCCCGCAGCCCCAAGGTCAGACCTCTTCTCCTCCCAAAAGATTTCAGGGCAAAGTCCACGGTGGTCATGTGGTCACCTGGGGCAGAGCAGGAAGCTGGATCACAAAGCAGGTGACTCAGCAGGAGGCTGGACCACGAAGCAGGTGACCTGGGAGCACCTGTGTGCTGCCGGAAGTCACATTCCAGTCCTGCGTTTGCTGGCACCCAACTGGAGCCCGTTGTTCAGTTTTGTTCCGGGGTTTCACTTCCGGGGTCTCACTTCGGCGCAGAATGTTTTTCTTGGCTCCTTCCTTGGAGCTGTGTTGAATCTTTGTTGCACTTGAAGAACCAACAGCCCAGAAGAGAAAAGAATATTTCGGTCAAATGAATTAATTCCTCCTACTGTCAGCTGGAAGCCAACCCTGGCTGAGCCCCACACTAGACCCACAGGCAACTCAGTGTGAGCCAGTCCAGGGGCAGACCCTGGGCTGATGCCACCTGAGGGCAGGGTGGACGTGGCCTCCGTGGACATGGGAGACTCCAGGTGCAGGAGACAGGGAGGTGGACTTCCTCCTGGTCTTCCCAAATTCTTCAGGAGACTCTAGTCAGGAAATTTCTGGCTTGGTGGTAACGTAAGAGTCTCCTCCAGGTAAGATTTCCAGAGCCTGAGTACAGCTGGGGTACCAGGGTTGGGCCTGAGGCTGAGGAGACGGAAATCTGTTGCCGTGAACATTACTCCACATAGCCAGTATATGTCCAGCTCACTTTATGTCCTCCAAAATCACCCTAACTTCTAGTTTGGGTCCCATCCCATGGGGCTGCTGGGAAGTAAGTTCCACCATCACAGTGGTTCCTCTGCCCTGTGGGAGTCGGGGGCTCTTATGCTGGAGGGGGGACACCGGCCTGGGCTTCTGCTGAGGCTCTGCCCCTCATCCCTGCAGGATGGACTAGCCAGTCCTAACACAGGACCAGTGTTGCTCTGCCACGTCCAAGCCTCCTCTGGGATGCTTCCTCCATGCAACCCCTTCCCCTGGGGCGTGGCCACCTCCCTGGAAGCTGCCAGCATGCTTGGCTGGGCCCTGGCACTCTGGAGACTTGAGAATCTCTCTTTTTGAATGAGTCCTTATCCTCTGCCCCCAGGCTGGTAACCAAAGGTCTGGGGGTGGTGACGTGCTGGGAATGGTATAACTCGTGAGATGGAGGCTGAATGTGGAGACACGTGAATGTGCTTCTCTTCTCCCCAATTCCCTTGAAGAATCCACCTTCCTGCAAGGTTGGGGGAGCGTAGAATGGGAGGAAGATACAAATACCAATTTTATAGCAAGAATGCAAAAAGAGGCCAGTGCGGTGGCTCAGGCCTGTAATCCCAGCACTTTGAAAGGTTGAGCTGGGTGGATTGCTGAGGTCAGGAGTTCAAGACCAGCCTGACCAACATGGAGAAACCCCATCTCTACTAAAAATACAAAAAACTAGGCCGGGCGCGGTGGCTCAAGCCTGTAATCCCAGCACTTTGGGAGGCCGAGACGGGCGGATCACGAGGTCAGGAGATCGAGACCATCCTGGCTAACATGGTGAAACCCCGTCTCTACTAAAAAATACAAAAAACTAGCCGGGCACGGTGGCGGGCGCTTGTAGTCCCAGCTACTCGGGAAGGCTGAGGCAGGAGAATGGCGTAAACCCGGGAGGCGGAGCTTGCAGTGAGCTGAGATCCGGCCACTGCACTCCAGCCTGGGCTACAGAGCGAGACTCCGTCTCAAAAAAAAAAAAAAAAAAAAAAATACAAAAAACTAGCCAGGCGTGGTGGCGTGCGCCTATGATCCTAGCTGAGGCAGAAGACTTGCTTGAACCTGGGAGGCAGAGGTTGCAGTGAGCTGAGATTGTGCCACTGCACACTGGCCTGGGCAAAAGAGTGAAACTCTGTCTCAAAAAGAAAAAATTTAAAAAAAAAAATTAAAAAGACAAAATGCTTAAGAACCAGCTTTTTACTCCCAAAATGGGAGGTTTGTGCCTACAGTCAGACAGCAGGTTTGAAAGCCAGGCCTTGTCTAGAGAAAGGGGTTTTGGAATCTGCTAAGCTCATCTGTGATTATGTAACAGCCCATGGATCATGTTGGGGGGGTCCCAACTCCCTAGAAGGAGGAAACCCCTAGAAGCCCTCAAGCCAGTCCCCAAACAGCACAGAGCTGGGCCAGGCGGCATCCCCAGCCACCCCTTGAGCAATGCACATGTGTAAGATCACAGAAGTGACTGGTGAGGGTGCAGAGAGGCCCTGAGGGCCAGGACGGGACCGTGGAAGGAGATGCCAAGATAGGCAGGCTCAGGGGCTGGTGCAGGCAGGGCCAAGGTGCCCCAGAGGCCGGCGGTCCAGGCAGGCATTTCCAGCAGAGACCACGGGGAAGCAAGGACCTCTCACATGTCCCAGGACAACACATCCCCTCCCCACACTGCCACGAAGTCCCCGGCCACACTCCCAACCCAGGCACCAGTGCTCACGTGAGAGAGGGGCAAGGCGGCGGCATCCAGGAGAAGCAGCGTTTTACCTGGTGATCCTTTACGCTACTGTAGGACAGCAAATCTACTGGGTTGGATGGACTAAAATTTAAAACCCCCCTCTCCTCTGTTTCCCGCTAGATCAAGCCCCTGGAGAAGATCTTCTTTATTAACATGAGGTAAAACACACGAAGAAAGTCCGTGACTTGTGGCAGGGGACAGGGCACGGAGCTTCTGCAGCGCGGAGAAGAGAGCCCTGTGTTCACGGTGGCTCTCACCATGGCCTGGGGTAAAACCAGCAGAGCCCCTCTGACACCCCTGGGTGGACAGGGTCAATGCCCGTGTAGTTATCTTTGGACGTGTAACACATACCCACTGACTCGGCGGCTTAGAATAACACGCATTTATGGCCTCACGGCTCCTGTGGCCAGGAGTCGGGGCACGGCCTCGCTGCGTCTTCTGCTCAGGTTCCCACAGGCTGCAGTCAAGGCACTGGCCAGGCTGGGGTCTTTCTAGAGTTCAGGGTCCTCTTCTGAGCCCACAGGTTTGTTGGCAGAATTCAGCTCCCTCAGTAGGCTGAGGTCCCCATTCCTGCTGGGGTTAGTGGGCAGCTGCTCTCAGCCCTTCAAGGCCCCTCACACAGCGCAGCTTGCTTTCTCAAGGCCAGCAAGAGATGCTTTCTGACTTCTAGATCCTCTTTTTTTTTTTTTTTGAGACGGAGTCTCGCTATTTCGCCCAGGCTGGAGTGCAATGGCCGGATCTCAGCTCACTGCAAGCTCCGCCTCCTGGGTTTACGCCATTCTCCTGCCTCAGCCTCCCGAGTAGCTGGGACTACAGGCGCCCGCCACCACGCCCGGCTAGTTTTTTGTATTTTTTTAGTAGAGATGGGGTTTCACTGTGTTAACCAGGATGGTCTCGATCTCCTGACCTCGTGATCCGCCCATCTCGGCCTCCCAAAGTGCTGGGATTACAGGCGTGAGCCACCGTGCCCGGCCTCTAGATCCTCTTTTAAAGGGCTCACCTGATTGGGGTGGGCTCCCACAGCACCATCTCCCTTTTGCTCAACTCACAGTCAACTGATGAATGACCCTAATTACATCTGCCAAATCCCTTCACCTTCACCATATAATATAACCTGATCTCAGGAGTGACACCATCATAGTCACAGCCCTGTGCACACTCAAGGGAAGAGACATGTTCACCAGGGGCTTGGAATCCTGGGGCCCATCCCAGAGTCCGTCGCCCACAGTGCCTGAGTCAAAGTTCACACAAAGGAGGCCCTCCCAGCCCAGGTGACTTTGCAGCCCACTGGCACACTGCTGGCGGGTGGCAGGGGACCCACTGCCGGAGCCCATTTCCTGCTTGGTCAGTGTGGCAGGGCCCGGTGCTCATGCTGATCTCAAGCAACCTGACAGCCTCCTCGTGAAGGCCCAAGGGTACAGTGAAAGGCCAGAACCCAGATACTCAAGAGGGTCTGGGGGCTCACAGCTTCGCCTCCTGCGCAGAGGTCATCTGGGAGCAACCTGCCAGATCCTCCCTCAGGAAACAGTCTCCTCCTCCCAACACCAGTTTACTCACCTCCAAAGTAAGGGGGCTGGGCCAGATGGTTCTAAATCTCCCTCCGCTTCCAGCCTCTGTGACCGATCACTCTATGCACCGAGGGCCATCCGGCATGAGCAGGAAGCCTGCGGTGCACGCGTGTGAATCAGAAGGTGCATTCCCGTGGGGACGTGGGAATCCAGTGTGAGCAGGAAGCCTGCAGTACGCTTGTGTAAATCAGAAGGTGCATTTCTGTGGGGACGTGGGACGTCGAGCTCAGACACAAACCCCAAGGAAGGCGGGTCAGGACTCACCATCCAGACAGTATCCATAATGCCATGCAGATGTGGTATCTTGTACAATCATCATTGCTTGTAGTAGAAATTAGGCAAAATGGAACATAAGCAATTTACTTACAGGACCAGAATTAATATGATTTTAACCCATAGTAACTTTTAAATTTTTCTCTAGGCATTTTATCAACTTTTCTGTGTTACCATTGACAGAATATTCGCAATGCCACTTACACAGGCCACGTATGCAGGCATGCACTTTCTCCTTCCAAAACAAGCAAAATGATATCATTGTGGAGCTGGACGGGCCCCCTGGGTGGACGTGGCCTGAGTGCCCGTCCAGTGGCTGAAGAATCTCTGCAGCTCTCCTGCCACCTGATGTCTCGGGTTCTGCTCAAATATCAACAGTGACGGGATTTTTCTCTGAGACAGTTTATCCCATGTGGGTTCCTTTCTAGCCAAGTCAGTCCTTTGTAACTTTCCACCCTTTACTGCCCTGGGGTTGCGTGGAGAGCCAGGCCTACTGCTGCATAAACATTTCTGAGATGTTGAAGAAGCTCTCAGGGCTTGCAACAGGCATTGTAAACGGCCTGCCCCAGATCCGTGCCCTCCTTGTTCCTTACGAGGAGATCCCCACTGTGGTTCAGGTTGTTAATGCATTCATATCTTCTTTCTTGCAAGAGTGACCAGGTGACCCCACTCTGGCCAGGGAACCATGGCTGAAGTCCTCAGGGGATTTGAGGGGAAGCGGCGCCCCCCTCCTCCTTGGGGTTTTCTTGCAGAGCTGCTGTGAAGAATCAAACTCAGCTGTGATAATTATCCAAGGTCAGCTCTTCCAGAATGTCCTTATCTCCTAAGGCCTTTGAGATAAGCAGGAATTGTGGTGTCTGCCTTGCCTCCAAACCTTTATCCTTGCTTATCTCAGTGGAAAATTCCAGCAGGGATTTCTGAACACCAAGTTAAATTCCTCCACTCAACAATCAGTTTGGCGCATGGCTGCCCGCCAGGCTGGGCAGAGCAGAGGGGATCCAAAGGAATAAACCCAAGTCCTGCCCCCAGGTGCCCAGAGCCTGGCGGGGATAGGACAGTTGCCTGCAGAGCAAGAGACTGCCGCCCGGGTTCACACAGGCCAGAGAGGCTGACCTACCTGCCCAGAGGCAGGGGAAGAATCCAGAGGACCTCTCCTAGGAAGAAATGTTGGCACAGGCACGAGAAGCCCACGTGGCAGCCAAGAGGAGGGACAGCATCCTGGGCCCCGGAATGCCAGGGGCAGATGTGCACTGGGAGGCGCGGGGCTGGGGACACCATCAGTGAGCACAGGGTCTGGGTAGGCTGCAGGAGGGGTAAGAGCGGAGAGACAGCCAAGCCGGGTTGTGGGAGGCCCTGCCTAATTCTGCAAAGACTAGGATTAGAAACATAACAAAAATGGGCTGGGCACGGTGGCTCACACCTGTAATCCACTTTGGGAGGCTGAGCCCGGTGGATCACCTGAGGTTGAGAGTTCAAGACCAACCTGGCCGACACAGTGAAACCCCATCTCTACTAAAAATACAAAAATTAGCCAGGCATGGTGGCACACACCTCTAATCCCAGGTACTAAGGAGGTTGAGGCCAAGAATTGCTTCAACCCAGGGGGCAGAGGTTGCAGTGAGCCCAGACTATCCCACTGCACTCCAGCCTGGGCAACAGAGCAAGTCTCTGTCTGAAAAATTAATATAATATAATATAATATAATATAATATTAAAAAAATGAAGAGCCAGGTACAGCGGCTTACACCTGTAATCTCAGCACTTTGGGAGGCCGAGGTGGGAGGATCACTTACACTCAGCAGTTTGAGACCAGCCAGAGCAATATAGTGAGACCCTCATCTCTATAAAAAAAAAAAACTTAAAAATTAGCTGGGCATGGTGGTGCATGCCTGTGGTCCCAGCTACTAGGGAGGTTGAGGTGGGAAGATCGCTTGAGCCTGGGAGGTTGAGACTGCAGTGGGCCATGATCATACACTGCACTCCAGCCTAGGCAACAGAGTGAGATCTGGTCTCAAAAAAAAAAGACACTGCTTTTATTGAGCACCTACTGTGTGCCAGGCACTATGCTAAGTCCTTGGCTTAAAATATCTGATTCAGTCCTCACAGCAACCCTTCGATGGAGCCCCACCCTGTGACCACACCCTAGAGGGCCCCACGCAGGCCTTCCTCTGGCCGTGCTCCGGCTTCCAGGTGAGCAGTCCTCCAGGCCAAGGGACACCACTTTGAGATCACGCTGCCAGATTCAGGAAGCGCAGAATTCCCCACCCAAGTAGCCCAAGCCCACTTCTGAGGCCTGCAGAGGCCTCTGCTCCGGGTCCACTCCCCAAGAGCAAACCACAGCAGGCTGCAGGGCAAAGGCACAGCTGTCACCAGGAAGCATGGCTGGAGGCTGGATGTGTGGGCCAGGCACTCACCTGCTTATCCTGAGCTCCTCCCAGTGTGACAGGCCCGGGGAAGGAGGCTGCCTGGGGCTGGGACACTCCATTCTGGCCAAGGAGCCCCAGGGTTCTAAGGGCAACCCTGGGCTTCCAAGCTGTCAGGAAGATGTATCTAGCAACGTAGCAGGTGGGGAACTGTGTTCAACAAGGCATTCGCTTGGCTTTATTTATGACTTTATTTATTCGCATGGCGCATGGACTACCGTTTGTACTCCTGTCCCAAGCCCTGCAAATGTGAGAGGGGGGATCCATTATTTTTATCCTATTTTATGAGTGAGGAGTCTGAAGCCCAGACCCACTCCAGGCCACAGGGAGGAGGACGAGGGTAGGAACCCTGTGGTCCATAGGAGTGAACGGGAGGAACTGATCAGACCTGAATCAGCCTCGGCGGAGGTGCACAGCTCCACACCGCTGCTACCCCTCGGGGAGGAACCTTAGCTCTTCCGGCAGAGGCCTGGGCGCTTCTCTCAGAAAAGGGGGAAATAAGCTCCGCCATTCTTGCCCTGGGCTGCGCAGCCCCCAGCCGCCCACCCCCTAGGACGGACGCTGTTCTAACATTCTCCAAAGCAGCGCTGTCCTTTCTATTAGGGGGTTCCCATGGGCACACAGCTGCACTCTAGCTTCTCTCGTAATTAAATTTAAAAGCATGGCTCCGGTTCCCACACCCCCAGCACCATTTCACCCTTTAGAGTGGCCTCCACCCTCGGTCTACACTTCCCCTCTCCTGGGTCTCTCTTGAATCTACTCCACTGGGGCTGTGGCCTCCTTCACTTCACCCAGAAGGCTCCTGGACAGTCACCTGCGGCCTCCGTGTTACCAAACCCTCAGTCCCCGCTGGCATAGCCGTGAGCACCACGCGGCCTGGCTGGACACCCTCCTGAGCAGGACCCCATGAGGCTTCCGACAGCCTGTCCTGATGGCCCAGTCCCACTGGCCCCCCTCCTCCTGCTCCCAGAACCTCTCAACACTGGGGTAAAATTTCTCAGGCCTGTGCCTCTTCCCTCCTCTTGCTCCCCGCCCCGCTTGGAGATCCACAGATGAAAACCATGAACCGGCAGACGATGCTCAGACACAGGCCTCCATCCAGGCCACCCTCCGGCTCCAGAGGCCCAAATCCGCCTCCTTCCCACAAGAGGCATCGCAGATGCACACGTCCACACCCGCACTCCTGATACCCACAACCTGCCCCACCTGCAGCCCTGCCTCACTTCGTGGCAACTTGATCCTTCCAGGAGCTCAGGCCAACATCCTAGAGTCACCTGTGTCCTCTCTCCTCACACGTCCCATGTCTAACCCACAGGAAGTTCTTTCAGCTCCACATTCACACATCACACATAACCAGCCGCTTCTCACTGCTGCCATGTTAGTCCCCATGCCCCGCCTCCACTGTTCCCACTTTGGTCCCCTCTCCCCTCCTCCATTGCTTCCACCTCAGTCCCCTCTCCCTCCTCCATTGTCCCCCCCTTCATCCCCTCTCCTCTATTGCCTCCATCCTGGTTCCCTCTCTTCTTCTCCATTAATCCCGCCTTAGTTCCCTCTCCCCTTCTCCATTTTCCCCATCCTGGTTCCGTCTCCTCTCCTCCATCACCTCCACCTGTCCCACTCGCCTGCTCTCTCTCCCCTGGGTGATGCAGAGCCTTCTGATCAGCCTCCCCGTGCCTGCCTTGTTCTTCTCAACACAGCAGCTGTGTGATTCTGTTTACAATCACAGTCCGGTGCAGCCACTCCTCTGGCAATGGCATCTAGCATTTCCCATTTCACTCAGAGCAGCAGTTCAGGTTTTTAGCATAGCCTGGAAGACCCTGTAACCTGCCCCCTTCCCCCACCCTCATCACCTCTGACTTCTGACCTCATTCTTCTCCTCTCTCCCTGCTCCTTCCCCTCCAGCATCCCTGGCTACACGCAGGTTGTGCTTGAGCCTGACTCGGGGTCTTTGCACCTGCTGTCCCTTCTCCGTGGGAAGGTCCCTGGGAAGTACTTTCCCTGTTTCCCACTGCAGGTCTGTCACTGTGTCTGTGGCTGCCAGAACATATAAGCACCAAGTTAGTGGCTTAGAAGAAAGCGCACTTACCCTCTAACAAATCCAAAATCAAGGCCTTGGGAGGGCCGGTTCTTCTAGGGGCTCTGAGGGAGGAGCCAGCCCTGCCTCCCTGTGAGCTTCTGGTGCCTGAGCTTACAGACACACCCTCCAGTCCCTGCCTCCGTCTTCACATGGCTTCTCCCTTGAGTCTCCTCTACTTATAGGAACACTTGCCATAGGATTTAGGGCCCACCTGGTTCATCCAGGATAATCTCCTCTTGAGATCTTTAAATCAATTACATCTGCAAAGACTCTTTATTCGAATAAGGTCACATTCACAGGTACCAGAGGTTAGAGCTTCAACGCATCTTTTTGAGAGCCACCATTTGAGGGTCACCATTCAATCCCCCTACAAAGTCCGTGCTGAAAATGTGACCCCCCCACCCACCTGTCCCGCCAAGTAAGTTCTTCTCTGACTAACCTACCCAAGAACCTCCTTACCCACCGCCTGGCTTGATTTTTCTGCATAGCACTTACTGGTTTATTGCAGTTTTCCCAACTAGAATATACATTTCCCAACTAGAACCTTTGTTTGTTTACTGTTGTAATATGCCAGGCTGTTCTGTTTACTGTTGTAACCCCAAGTCCTAGGATGGATCTTAGTCCTGGTACATAGTCTTTGAGCCTAAGCGGAGGCCTCTCTGGGGTTTTCATGGAAAACCTGAGGGGCCTACTTGGTGGGAGTTAAACTCCAAATTCTGTTTCCCTGCAGTGGACAGCAGCTGAAATCTCTGCTCAGCCTTCAGCCTTACAGGCGTTGCTTCCCACTGGGCTTCTTGGAGGCTCACTTGGGTATTGCAGGGTAGGCTGAAGATTTGAGAATTAATGTGAGCCGGGCACAGCAGCTCACTCCTGTCATCCCAGCACTTTGGGAGGCCAAGGTGGGAGGATCACTTGAGTCCAGGAGTTCAAGACCAGCCTGGGCAACACAGCAAGACCTTGTTTCTACAAAAATTAAAAAACAAAAAATAGAATTAATGTGCAATATTTTTGGACTGTCTCCTTCAATCTCTCTTCTTTCTAAGACTTCGCCCTCAGTTTCCAGCCACTCCGGCAACCTGAAAGCCATTCCCTGACTTCCTAGGCCTTACGTTCCAGCCACCCTGCCCCAAGCAGCCTGGAGAGGGGCCTCGGAGGAAAGCCATCTTAGCATGAATTTCATCCAGAGCAGTTCCTTTCTTTCAAGGGTCGAGTCCTCTCCATCCTTTGCTTTTTTGGTCAGTTTGCTTCTTTGGCCTCTGTCCAGTGTTCCTCAACACTGCTTTACATCTTACCTAGAGTTTATCATTGTTCTTCATGGGAGATTAGTTCAATCCATGCTTCTGCAGCATTACTACCACTGGAGCTCTCCTGGAATCATTTTTAACATTACCTTTAGTGGTTGGCTTGCACTTCTTTAAAAGTGAAACCACGCTGCCACCGGGCCATGTGGGGCCCTGGGATTTATCCAGGTTAAATGCCGACTTAGAAGTTGGGAGATTGCCTCCATACACAGACTCCTTCACAGCACGTTTTACACATGCACTCAGCCACTCTGATTAGCAAATCTCCTAAAATAAGTGCTGGGCTTATGTTCACTTCCGTTTTGGAAATCAGTGACTGGTCTCTGAGCTGCAGACCGGTCTGTGCCTCTAGCAGAAGCTGCAGTTCTGTGAATGATCCCTGTTCTCTGAAAGGCAGGCAGCCAGAGCTCTGGAGCCCTCCTAGTGAACAGAACAGATGGCTGACTGTGGGGTGGGTCCCCTTCTGCTCTGAGGTCAGCCTCACTGCCTTGGGCAGACAGTGAACACAGTCCCGTGGGGTATCAGCCAACTGGAGCTCATCCTACAAAAGGCGACAGAGATGGCAGTGCTGGTGGCTCTGTTTAACACCAGCATGAGCAGAGGTGGGAAAATCTGTGGCCCACGTGCAGGCCTAGGGACTGCAAGCAGGTGGAACCATAACATGAACCTGCTGAGGTCGGCCAGGGCACAGCATCTCCTCTAGGTCATCTCACAGATGCCCCAAACTCAGCGTGCTCCAAACCACACCCTGATTCTTCCCGGCCAAATGTGCTCATCCCCTAAGCTCCCTCCTTCCAGGAAAAAGAACTGTCCAGTGATTTAGGCCAGAAACCCTGGACTCATCTCGGTCCACAATCCTTGCATCCAACCCATTAGCCAGTCCTCCCAATTGTGCCTCTGAAAGATTTCTCGAAACCGTCTTTTTCTCTCCATCTCCTCTCCCCCAGCACTTAGAAGGGAGTCACATTGCCAGTGGACTTCCTCTGGCTTCAGTTCATGACTGGTCCCAGCCCCAGGAAAGAGTTTGGAAATAAAAGAAGGTAAAAGCGTGTTTTGCAGGAGTTGTTCTTTGCCCTGCCTCTTCATCCCCTAGTCCAGCCAAGCTTTGTGCTTGTCTTTTATCCCTTGTAGACTATCCCCCAGCCGTCCTCTCGCCCTGCAGAGGTCGCCACATCTATGGTAAAGAGCCAGGAAAGAGGTCGGGCCGTCCTGGGTTCAAACCCGAGGTCCAGTGCTGACTGGCAGTGAGTGTGGTCATGTTAGCTCATCTCTAAACCTTAGTCTCCCCCTTTCAGAGAGGAAATAATATTCCTTGGTTTTTAAGGTTATCGTGGAGGCTAGAGCCTGGCACGTGACAGGTGAGTGTGTGATAAACAGTGTCCCTTCCCTTTGCAGTCACTGTCGATTGTCATCGTTTAATGAGTGAGCATTTCAAGGCCTTCAGTCTGCACGGGGCTCTGTGGTTGCTGGAGCCCTGGACCTGGGGTTCACCTTCCCCGACCGACTGAGGCCTGATGACCGTCCTCTAATTAGGGTTCCTATTTCCTGCCCTCTGGACTCTGGACATAACTCCCTTGTCTAACACATAGCGCAGTCCTGTTCCTCCTAGCCTTGGCAGCTATCACTGGCCACCTATCTTAACCAGCTTGGCTTTGGCCAGCAACCCCCAGGATCCCTCCTCCGGGCCACTCCCCAAGCTGCTCAAGTCCTGCCTGGCCCAAGACTTGGTAGCCCCACATTCAGCTGATATGCTGCCACTCTCCACTGTCCCCTGACCGGCATGAAAGCCCCTGCGGAACCTGCAACATTCAAGCTAGCAAAGGGGTCACATTCCAAAGCACTGCTTTGTCTCTCCACTGAGGTGATAAGCTGCAGGGCTTAACCGGAGGTGCACGGCGTGTGGGAGCAACAGATCAGGCCTGCAGTTTACATGGGCAAATCCTCCATTGATGGATTCCTCCAGGGCCACACTGATGGCCCCTCCAATCCTGCTGGTCGCCTAAGTGCAGCGCACGCTCCCCAGAAAGGGTTCTCTTCTCCTTTCCTTAAGACAAGACCTGTGTCGTGAGGTCCTCTGCCTTTCTCAAGATACCTAAATAGTAGCTGATGGACCACATCACATTTGTCGACTTAAAATCAAGGAATATGGAAAGGTATCATTTATTAAGTGCTCATTACACTCCCTGCCCAGTGTTTACATAAATTATAAAATGACCAACTGGGATGTTCATATAAATATACTTTTTTTTTTCATCCACAGTTTCTGGCTCATAATTCCCATAGCCCTTGTTACAGTTTCCTGTGAGAATGTTGGGTGTGCTAGTCCTGGGGGCCACCCTCAGGTAACAGAACCTCTCTGACCCTCTCCTGCCTTCCTTCTTCCTGCCACAAGGCAGGACTCTAACCTTCCCTCACTTTGCTGACTGTGGGTCTTCACACCCTCCCCGGGGCGGGTCCCGCCTCACACCACAGGGGAAGGAATGCTGACAACATGAAGCTTCCATAAAAACCCAAGAGGACTGGGTTCAGGGAGCCGTGGAGAGCTGACTTCGTGGAGGTTCCCAGAGGCTGATGTGACCAGGGAGGACTTAGGAAGCCCCTGCCCCTTCCTTCATACTTCGTACTATGCCTCTCTTCATCTGTGTCCTCTGTAACATCCTTTACAATGAGCCAGCAAACATAGTTATTCCCCTGAGTTCTGTGAGCTGCTGCAGCAAATTGATCAACCCAGAGAGGGGGTCATGGGAACCCCAACTTGAAGCCCATCTGTCAGAAGTTCGAGAGGCCCAGGCTTGTGACTGGTGTCGGGGGTGGGTGGCAGTCGTGGGGAATGACCCCCCACACCAGTGGGATCTGGTGCTATCTCCAGGTGGACAGTGTCAGAATTGAACACCCAGCTGGGCCCCACTGCTTAATGTGGGGGGCAAACCCCCACGCCTGTGGTCACAGACATCTTCTGTGTTGACGATTGTGGTGGTGGTGGTGTGAAAGAGGAAAAACGTGGTTTGAGTTTTTCCATACACACCAACAAACCAGGGAGGTGGATATTGTTATCCCCATTTTATGGATGAGAAAATTGAGGCCCAGAGAGATTAAGTACATTCCCCAGAGTTATGTAGCTACTGAGCGGGGATTCGAATCCACATCTTTCTTAACCTACCCCAGAGTCAAATGCAAAAACCAGACCCTAAGAGGGAGGAAATAATGACCACTGCAGATGAAAGCCTCCTGTATATCAAGAAAAGCATGTGGATGAAACAAAATGCTGGGACTGTAACTGCCACAAACATGTGGCTTTAAAATCCTTGATTTATAAATCAGCAACAAATGGACAAAGGCACAGCCAGACAGTTCGCTGAAAGCGAGTCCCAGGTGTGTGGGGAGCGCTAGCAGGAGCGTTCAGCCTCACCAGCGCGTGCGGACGCCGGTCAGCACGGAGGTCAGATCAGCAAAGCCTCCTCACGTCCAGGCTTTGGCAAAACATAGAGACTGTCCACCAACCGCTGTAGAGACTGTCCGGCAGTGCAGTTTTCTGGGAGGGCAAACCTGGGATGTGTAGCAATGAATTCAACGACAACATAGCCTTCGACTCAGCAACTGCACATCAAGAAAGGGAACTTTCGGAAAGCAGAATCCAGGAAGTGACTCGGTTCCGGAGTTCATCTGTCGCTCTGGGCTACACTGGACGCGCCAATAAAATCACTCACCCTCACGTTCAGCCAGCAGCAACATACACAGTGAAAACCGTTCTGGAAAAGCAAAACTGAGAGCACCAGAAAAATACAGGAGGTGCAGGTGGGGGTTGGAATTCAGCTCGGTTTAGATAAACACCTGAGACCCGAGATGTTGATCTCTAAGGATTATCTCAGCCCCAACCTATTTCAACTTCCTTTTCCTCTTTCTTTGGCTCCTCACTTGTCATTGAAATTGCCTGACTGGCCCACTAAAAACCAGGTTCTGGCCAGCATGGTGGTTCAGCCTGTAAGCCCAGCACTCTGGGATCATGAGGCAGGAGGATGGCTTGAGACCAGGGGCTCGAGGCCAGCCTGGGCAACATAGTGAGATCCCCCAAATCTTTAAAAAAAAAAAAAACGCTTTTTTTAAATTAGCTGCCAGCTACTTGGCAGGCTAAGGCAGGAGGATCCTTTAAACCCAGAAGTTCAAGGTTGCAGTGAGCTATGATCACGCTACTGCACTCCAGCCTGGGCAACAGAGCAAGACTCTGTCTATAAAATATATATATATATATAGTAATTTTAAAAAGAACCAAGCTCTAAAATGGACCTCCTCCAGCACCTGGCCCATCCCAAGCCTGGAGGCTCATTGGAGGGGGCCACATGGGGGCCACTCCTTGTGAAGCAAGCACACCGAGGCCAGAGGCTGCTGGACCCACCTCCCCACCGTGGGCGAAATACGTGGGGGATATGTGGGGGGCCCTCGTGTGAGATGCTCACTCACAGCCCCACAGGAAGGTCCAAACATGTGGAAAACCCATCTCCCAGAGAAAATGGACAAACGGCCGGGCACAGTGGCTCACGCCTGTAATCCCAGCTTTGGGAGGCCGAGGCGGGTGGATCACCTGAGGTCAGGAGTTCAAGACCAGCCTGGCCAATATGGCGAAACTCCGTCTCTATTAAAAACACAAAAATTAGCTGGGCGTGGCAGCGCGTACCTGTAATCCCAGCTACTCAGGAGGCTGAAGCAGGAGAATCACCTGAACCCAGAAAGTGGAGGTTGCTGTGAGCCAAGATCACACCACTGCACTCCAGCCTGGGTGACAGAGTTAGACTCCATTTCAAAAAAAAAAAAAGCAGAAAAACAGTGCTGCCCCCAGCCCTGTGTGTGACTTTGCCAGGGCTACTACCACAACCTGAGTGGCCTAAACAACAGGAATTGATTGTCTCACAGTCCTGGAGGCCAGAAGCCCAAGAAGAGGCCGGAAGGCGGCAGGGTGGATCCTCCTGGAAGCTCTGAGCAGAATCTGTTCCTTCACTGGGAATTCTTGGTGTAGAAGCATCACCATCGCCACCTTCATGTCACATGGCGTGTGTATGTCTGTGTGTCTAAATTTACCCTTTTCATAAGGACACCATCATATTGGTTTAGGGCCTATCCTGGTGACCTACCCGTAGAGACCTTCTCCCCGGTTAAGATTACATTCTGAGGTACGGGGATTAAGACTTGGACATATGAATTCTAGAGAGAGACAGTTCAACCCATAATGCCTTAGAGGTCATAAATATTCATGACAAGGTCAGCCTTTTATGGAGATCTTTCTCTGTGAAAAGCAAATTGGTTGGCCGGGCGCAGTAGCTCATGTCTGTAATCACAGGACTTTGGGAGGCCAACGGGGAAAGGCCACTTGAGCCCAGGAGTTTGAAACCAGCCTGGGCAACATAGAGAGATCTTGTCTCTACAAAAAAAATACAAAAATTAGCTGGGATTAGTAGTGTGTGCCTGTAGTCCCAACTACTTGGGAGGCTGAGGTGGGAAGATTGCTTGCGCCTGGGCAGTCGAGGCTGCAGTGAACTGACATCATGCCACTGCACTCCAGCCTAGGTGCTAGTGCAAGACCCTGTCTCTTAAAAGAAAAGCAAATGGGCCAGGCGCGGTGGCTCAGGCCTGTAATCCCAGCACTTTGGGAGGCTGAGGTGGGTGGATCACAAGGTCAGGAGTTTGAGACCAGCCTGCCCAACATGGTGAAACCCCATCTCTACTAAAAATGCAAAAATGAGCCGGGCATGGTGGCGAGCACCTGTAATCCCAGCTACTCGGGAGGCGGAGGCAGGAGAATCACTTGAACCCAGGAAGCAGAGGTTGCAGTGAGCCGAGATCACACCATTGTACTCCAGCCTGGGCGACAGGGCGAGACTCTGTCTCAAAAAAAAAGAAGCAAATTGGGCATTTACTCCAGGCTCTGTCCTTTGGGAGTTCCCAAGCCATATGGGAAGATTTTATACTCTGGGAGCTTATGCTGGGTTGAAGAGTGTCCCCACAAAATTAATGTCCACCTGGCACCTTAGAATGTGTCTTTATTTGGAAATTGACTCTTTGCAAACATGATTTAAGATGAGGTCATCCTGGATTCAGGTGAGCCCTAAGTCCAATGACTGGCTTCCTCATGAGAAAAGGGAGATTTGGACAGAGAAACGCACACAGAGGGAAGAGGCCATGGAAAGGCAGAAGCAGAGATCGGGTGATGGTCCACAAGTCAAGCAGCGCCCAGGACCACCAGGAGCACCAGAGGCCAGGAATGAATTTGCCCTTGGAGCCTCCAGAAGGAGCCGTGCCTGCCGACACCTTGATTCAGGCTTCTGGCCTGCAAGACTTGAGCCAATACATTTCTGTTATACACCACACAGCTTGTAGTAAGGTCTTATGGCAGCCCAGGAGACTAACACAGAACATAACCTAACGCATGCCCTTTGGGAGGTTATTAGCCTAACACAGAACATCTGACCCAGGCTGGGTCCTTCTGTGCACAGGCCCCGAGGGACTGCAGGGGTGACATGCCTGTGCCGTCGGCCCTGCATTAGACTCCCCCACCCCAGCCCCAGCTGATGAGTACCCGGCACCAAGTGTAACCAACATCGATAATGATCACAACACAAATGCACGGTCACCGTGTGCTGAGTATTGTGCTCCAAGTGACCAACTGGACCACCATATTTTCTGGCAAAGCATTTGGCCACAACAGCAGAAATCAATAAGACAGACAGAGAAAAGGAACAGGATAGTAGGGTTGTGACTGCGGTGACACTCTAGAGAGGGCGTGGATTATAATTTGGCACCTAGAACTGAACTGCTTCAGGCTGGCTCCCATGAGACCTAGGCTATAGCTAGAATTCCCCAACAGGAAAGTCCCCATCACTCCTTGCAGCTGAAGAAGGACAGGGGCTGAGGAAGCTGCAGCTGGGTAGAAGGGGGCTGAGCTGATACTGCAAAGCCCCATAGGTGATAGAAGCACGGGGCTCCAAGCAGAGGCCCTCGTGTGGGGATCACTCCCCAGCCACCACCTGGTCTTCCAGCCCTGCAGACAGCATGGGCTCCAGGGTAGCTCTCAGAACAAGAGAGCCCCCTTCTCTCCCCTCTGCAGCTGGAACCCCCAGCATCTGCTCCTAGTAAGGCCAGTCTGGACCCCACCTGGCATTCCATCCTGCAGACAGCGAGGTAGGTTTGGCAAGCACAGAGAGGTATCAGACTTGTCCTGATGGTCTTGGGTTTGGAGCTCACTGCACTCCTTGCTGGAATGAGCTGCTGGGTGAAGTTCACTCAATCTGTCAGAGGCTCAGTGCATCTATCTGTAAAAGTCAGATAAATCTGGGCCTAACCTGTGGGAGGGTGTGAAAATGAACCTCCTGAGAGCAGGTATGCACAGAGCTTGGCAATAGTAACTCAACGGTGTACGTTTTTTTTTTTTTAAAGATGGGATCTCGCTTTGTTGCCCAGGCTGGTCTTGAACTCCTGGACTCAAGAAATCCTCCTGCCTCAGCCTCCCAAAGTGCTGGGGTTATAGGTGTGAGCCATTGTGCCTAGTCTCAACAGTGTATTTTGAAAAGTTCTTTGGTTGCAATTTACCAAACCAACTCAAGGTAGCTGGAGTAAAGGAGATTTTATTAGATGTCTGCTGAGGTTGATCATGGAGACCGGGGACAGCTGGGCCTGGAATCAGTAAGGGGAGAGCTGTCATCCCTGTGATGGGGATAATCTCTGTGTCTTTTGTCTGGCTGCTCTGCTTCTCTGTGCCTACAGCAGTCACAGCTCAGGTGTTGAGAGGGGACCAGCCCTACCAGGCTGTCAGTCACTCCACCCCATCCCAAATTCACATGGGGTCATCAAGGGCTGGGAAGCTTGGGGAGGTGGGGGGAGGAGCGGGAAGCACATGAACAAACATGGTGGAAGGAGGAAGTTCTGAGCAAAGAGGAGTTCTCATAAGCAGAACAGAGATCCCACAAAGTGATGGCTGTTACTTTAATACTCATCATTAAACCATGCCTTGCCTGCAAACTCCAAAGCATGATGACTTACCTGGTCATGTACTATTTCAAGTTATCAGAACAAATGTACCTAATATGCATTCTGATTCCAGGCGGGAGGGAAAGACACCAGTGGCTGTTCAGAAAGCCACAGGAAGCACCAAATAGGGGGCCCGGCTCAGTGGCTGGGTCACTCCGTTGCAGACTTACAACGGGAAAGGCCCTGGGCCCATGTGTTGTCAGACAGACCCTGTATTCTGTTATCTCCAAAACTGGCCTCTGTGAATTCTCAACCTGTATGATGTGTTTCCAAGAGAAGGGGTCAAGTGGGTTTGGAATGACCATTCCTGGCATTCCTTTCCGGGGAGTCAATGCACAATTGCAAATCAAAGACCTTCAGAAGCCTCCCGGTGGTGAGACCTGTTTACCTTTGTTCACTGAAGGATTCCCCAGAGGTACTGCAGTGGAAATGCGTTTTTCATAAAACACCTGTTGTCATGCCCTGGAACGAGCACTGCCTGACACTAGCACCTCCTCTGGGCTGTCTCTGACAGCACATCCTGTCCTGACACCTTGTGCTGCCAAGAAACCCCGTTCCACCCTCAGGCTCTGTTCTGAGAGCAGCCGTCCTCCCACTGCATTGGGAACCTTGCCTGGGGCCTCCTCCTTTACCCTTGGTAATCCCGACAGTCCACACTGCTCAGCTTCATCACAGCATCTAACCCCCAGTTGCTCTTCTGTACACTCTGTGAATTTCCCATTTAAATTTACTCCCAGGACTAAACCAAACTCTCAGGAGCAACGTGACCAGCACAGGGCGGAGTCAACGCACCCCTTCTCTTGCATAGTAGATCTCGTCCTTTGTTAAGGACTTATCAGAAACCTTCCCAAGCTCCCAGAACTGTGCCAGGAACTGTGGGGCCACACCAAAATAGAAAACAATCCCTGCCCTCAGAGAGCTTGTTGTCTATCAAGGAGCCCAAAGGGAGTTTTGCAAGTTAAATAACAATATAAAAATTAAATTATTCACATCAGCATTAGAAGAAGTGTTGTGATAACAGCAGATGGTAAGCCCCTAAGACATAAGGGGCCACCAGAATCATCGGAAGCACTCAGCACCCAACCCCAACCCCCAGGAATGCTGTGGATGCACTGGAAGAAAATATCAATTTAGAAACCAGGCAAGTGGAAGCAGAAACCTGGTCTGCTTCCATTTATCTTTTCTCCTATCCAGGTTCACTGGGAAGGATTCTTCTCCCTAAATACTGAAGCCTGAGCAGAAAATTATCCTCCCAGAACATAGCAGGGTCCAGAAGACATTTTCCAAGGAGGCAGAACTGGGGGGAAGCTGGAGTGAGATTGCACAGAGGAAGGGTTTTTATTCCAAGGATGACAATTGTGGGAGCCCGGATAACCACAAGATATGCTATAATGGAGCAAGAGAAAGGAGGGCCTTTCGAGTATCCTGGAGGCGACTTTCTTTCACCTTGAGTTCAGCCAAAGAAGAATGCACCACTTCTCTTATTCCCAATGGTCACTCCGTGAATATTGGTTGAATTTGTGAGTTGAGTGAGTGAATGGGTGGGTAAATGAAAAATACAAAAGCAAAAAGGTCAGGCTTCCCACCTGGAGCACACAGGGACCAGCACAGGACTCAACAGCTATGTGAATGCAGGAACTGCCACATCCCTTTAGGAAATGAAACAGTTTGAAACAATCCGAGTATACTGTTCCAATGGCTTTTCCCTCAAACCCTTCATCAACCAGCAGGAAAAGACCAAAGCAAGTTCTAGCCCGAGACTGGGAAGCAGAAAGTTAATGAGCTACTTGACATTCTCTGTCTCCTCTCTCTTCTCTCTCTCTCTCTCTCTCTGACACACACACACACAGACACACACACACACACACACAAATATCTGTCTCCTTTCTCAGCCAGACACTGGTACGTCTTAGTCTTTGTCCCCTTATCTGGGCTTGCTCTGGAGGGCCGTCCTCTTTCTTGGGATCAGGCCTTGACCCATCCCACCTCCTCTCCACTCCAAGGCCAGAGGCCCTGCTTCTTTCTGGGAGGAGTATCTTATCTCTGTTCCATCACGGCAGACAGCAGCTTTGGTCAACAGCTAAGGTCTCTTGCTGAGCAAGGATCCTGACTCCCCTTCTGAGAGCGTACAGATGGGAGTCCCCAAAGAGGATGCAGAGACAGTTTAGAACTTCCACTCTTAACACAGTGAAACCATGGCAGTTGAAACGGAGGCTGCAGGGTCAGACTTCCTCTGCCTGGACTCTCCTCTGCTACAATTTCTACCTGTGGGAAGAAATCATATCCATCCTTACAGCAAGGGCTCCTTCCTGATTTTCCCACCAAGACGCATCCATTGCACAGGATTGGCGATCTACACATTCATCGCTCCTTTGACATCTTGAGACTACTGAAGGCAGGGACTGTGCCTCATTCATCCCAGTATCTCTCCTTCCACACACTGCACACAGTAGGTGCCCTATTGTGCACTTACAGCGGTGCTGAGCTCTGTGCCAATGTACTAGACGGGGTGATTTCATTTGATCCTTTCGATGATCCTATCTTGCATTGTGATCACATTTCAGTGTAGGAAAAATCTTCCATAGGAAGAAAACCCATATCATCTTTGTTCTGCTTGAGGCCAGCCTGGATTTTATAAACTGTAGCTAATTTTATGAACTGTTCTTTGTCTGGGGATGTTGATAGAAAGAATTCTACTTGAGCACAGGATGCAAATGAGTAAGTGGCAAACTATTTTCCTATTATGTTCCTAAAATAGACTGGAAGCTGGCGCAGAACGCTTCAGATGGGCCTGTCCCCTTAAGCGTCGTTTATAGCTGAGACTAAAATTAGGCAAAGCCCAGGCCTCGCCAGAAGGTGTTCAATTGTTGGGTGCTATCTCAATGTGGAGAAATCTGAAGTGATTTTCTCATGAAAAAGTCTTCAGAGCATTATTCAGCACAACAAAAAACTTGATGAAATGTTTGTGCTATTTTAAAATTGGCAAGTCAAGGACATAGAGTGCTTTTAAAAGCCACTGCCAAAAATATGGTAAGCATCTTCCTATAACATTGAAAGAGATCTGAAACATCTGTGCTACATTTCCGTTCTGGAGGACTGCGGTTTTGTGATTGATAAGGATGCTGTTTTGCTCATGAAGACAGTGATTCCTCAAGGGGAAAAGCTGCTTAGCTACATGGGAATGGTGGAGGAACATCGTGATTCCATACTCAACATGCCCACAGGATGTAGGGATGTGTGTGAACTGTTGAAGGCTGCAGGAACCACCTTATAGCGAAAATCACCTGCGTGGCAGTTCATGGAAAAACAGCAGCAAAATCCACACCCAGCCTGACATACCCTGGCTCTGCCTTCTGGGTTACAGCCACTCAGTCAGTGGCCAGGAGTGCAGAACGGCTCCTAACCACCACGGGCGATGGGATTAACTGTGATTAACTGGCAAAGGGGCAGGGAAAGAAGCGAGCTTCATGATCCTTTTCACAAATGAGACAGTAAAGCCAACCTGGGACTGTGGGTGAGTCACCTCCTTATCTTCGAGTCCTGATGATCCTTACCTGTGGTTCTTCTGTAGGAGAACCGAATGCCATGGGTATCTGAGGCCCCGTGAAAATGGAGAAGGGGCAAATAGATGGAACTACTCCAACCCCCAAGCTCTCCTAGAAAACGGGAGTCAACTATGCAAAACACTAAATATGCCTCCAGAGCACCTGTTTATCCAGCACCGATTCATCTGGGTCTCCACAGCCTGGAGGAAGCGATGTGTCAGGCAGCCCCCTAAGTTATGGACCTTTCAATGTTTGTTATAATAAAACTGTAAGTTCAATATGACACCTAAAAGGCAAACACCCTCTTGTGTTGCTTGTGTTTTCACTGGTTTGGTTGTTTTCCCACCGTGATTTTTAAAATACTCTTTTTTTAATTGAAGTATGATTTAGACGTAGTAAGAGGCATACATTTGAAGTGTGCACTTGCACATGCGACTTTTGGCAAACGTGTACATGCACACCAGTGAGGTGCCCAGTTTTAAAACTAAAGTGCCATCCTTCAGAAAGCTCCTTACAGCCAGATAAACTGCATGTGGTTACCCCACACAACCAGCACCTCACTGAAGATACGGAAGATTTCACCCCCAAAATTTCCTTGTGCCCCTTTGTAGCCAACCCACCCACCCTCCAAAGGTCACCCCTCTTCTAAATTCTATCATCATAGCTTAGGTTTTTCCTGTTCTAGAATATCATAGAAATGGAATCATTCCATACATATGGTTTTGTGAGTGACTTCTTTCACTCAACACAACGTTTTTGAGATTTATTCACATTGTTGCCTGTATTAGGGGTTCGTGTTATTGCCACATAGTATGGCATCCATGAGTTAGGATAATTTGCCTATCCCCTCACCTGTTAATGGACATTGGGTTGTTTTCAGCTTTTGGATATTGTGAATCAGATTTCCATGAGCATCTTTGTACCTATCTCTTTGCGGGCATGTTTTCGCTTCTCTTGGGTAAGTACTTAGGAGTTGAATGACTGGATCATAGGGTAGGTTATGTTTCCAAGAAACTCCCAAACAGCATTCCAGGCTGGCTGTGCAATGTTCCACTCCCACCAGCAATGCGTGAGTGTTCCAGCTGCCCCGTGTCCTCACCAACATGTGGTCTTGTCAGTCTTTTTAACTGTAGACATTCTAGTGGGTGTGAAGTTGTATCTTACTGTGGTTCTATTTTGCATATCCCTGATGATAAAAATGGTGAGCACTTTTCTTTATATCTCCTTGGCCATTTGTAGATCTCCTTATATGCGGTGTCTACTCAAGTCTCCAAGTCCTTTGCCCACTCTCTAAATGAGTTGTTTATCTTTTTCTAATTGACTTTTGGGAAGTCTTTCTATATTCTGGATACAAGTGCTGGGTCACATCCACATGTTGTGGATATTTTCTCCCGGTTTGTGGCTTGTGTTTTCATTTTCATAATGGTGTTTTGTAAAAGGCAGAATTCTAACATTTTGATGAAATTCAAGTTATCAATTTTGTATTTTATGGCTGGGCGCAGTGGCTCATGCCTATAATCCCAGCACTTTGGGAGGCCAAGGCAGATGGATCACCTGAGGTCAGGAGTTTGACACCAGCCTGACTAACATGGAAAGCCCTGTCTCTAAAAATACAAAAATTAGCTGGGCGTGGTGGTGGCCCCCTGTAATCCCAGCTACTTGGGAGGCTGAGGCAGGAGACTCACTTGAACCTGGGAGGTGGAGGTTGCAGTGAGCCAAGACCACGCCATTGCACTCCAGCCTGGGTGATAGAGCGAGACTCCGTCTTGGAGATAAATAAATAAATAAATAAATAGTTGTATTTTGTGATTGTGCTTTTTGTTAATTATCCAAGAAATCTTTGCCTACCTCAAGGTTCCAAAGATATTCTCCTACATATTCTTCAAGAAACTTAATAGTTTTTGCTTTTAAGTTTAGGTCTAAACTTAATACTCTACACAATAAGCATCCTGATTTACTTATTGTGTATATTGTGGAGGAAGCATCAAAATTCATTTCTGTCACATAATGGTCCTGGCTTCATTTACTAAAAAAGACTTTTCTTTCTCCACGGAATTATTTTGGTGACTTGTCAAAATTCAGTTGACCACTGTGGGATCCTGAATCCCTGGAACCTGTTCTTTTAAAAAATACTGTTTCTCAGCTGGGAGAAGAAAAGGAGGAAGAGCACACCTGTAATCCCAGCAGCAGCACTTTGGGAGGCTGAGGCAAGTGCAGGATCATCCGGGGTCAGGAGTTCAGGACCAGCTGTGGCCAGCAGCAGGTGAGAGAGCTCCCATCTACTAAAATGCAAAATTAGCCAAGGGTGGTGGGGGCAGGCCTGTAATCCCAGCTACTCAGGAGGAGTTGAGAGCCAGGAGAATCCACTTAGGAACCTGGGAGGTGGAGACCTGCAATAAGCTGAGGATCAGCTGCCATTGCACTTTCCGTGGGCAGCTCAGGAGATGGCACCAGGTCTGAAAAAATGTGGTTTCACTGTTGTTTCTCCTGATTTCCCAGCTTCCATTCAAGGATTGTGGAGTTTTTATTTATTTATTTTTTGTTTTGATTTCGAGGTCTCTCACTTGCCCTGTCACGCCTTGGGCAAGATTACGGTGATCTTCCATGTCTTCTCCTGCCTCAGTTCAAGTAGATGCATCCTCTATCAACAACTCTAGTAGGTGCTCTCTATCCCAACACCATCAGGCTGATCTTCATTATTCATCCATTCGCCTCCAGCCTCAAATCTGAGACCAAACAGGAAGCACGGCGCCCAGCCCGAGAAAAATTTTTTTTTGGGAGGCCGAGGGTCTCGCACTGCCAGGCGCTGCAAGGTGCGGTTCTCAGCTCACTGCAAACTCCGCTACTCAGGTTTATGCCGTTATTCTCATGCCTCGGCCTCTTTCCGGTGGCTGGGACTACGAGCACCACCCTCACCTGGCTGATTTTTGTGTGCCGGTAGGGGCGGGTTTCACCACGGGTGATTAGCCGGGGAGTGATTACCAGATCGCCACGACCGCAAATCCGGGTCACGATCTGCGGCCTCGAAGTGCTGCAGGATTACGGGCGACACCGCACCCAGCCTGAAAAAATTTTTTAAAGAAAACAGTTTTTTTTCTCTCTCTTTCCAGTTTGGGTAATTTTTTTGACCAGGCTTCAAGTCCACGGATCTTTTCATCTATGTTATCCGACCTGTTGTTAATATTACTCAATAAATTTTTAATTTCAAATATTATACTTTATAGTTCTACAATTTCCATGTTTAAAATTCCCAGATCTCTGCTGGCATTCCCTCTCTTTTCATCAATTATATCCATCTTTCCCATGGTTATTTTATATGACTTATCTGCTAATTCCAACATCTAGGTCATCTGTGAGTATTTCTCAATTGACTATTTTTCCTCCTGCCCCAAGTCTCATTTTCCTGATTCTTCTTGTCTAGGAAGTCTCTGTCTGTGCTGTACATGGTAGGCAACGCTTTACAGGGGATCTGGACTATGGACTGTTCTCTTCTTCTGAAGCGTGTTGAATTTGCTTCAAGCAGGCACTTAATAAACACACCTCCATCCTGCGTCTTGTCTTCGTCTTACTGAGACTTGGCTCTAGGTTTGTGCTCATTTTGTTTTGTCGTGTTGTGTTTTTTTGAGATGGAGTCTCGCTCTCGTGGCCCAGGCCGGAGTGCAATGGCGCAATCTCGCCTCACTACAACCTCCACCTCCCAGGTTCAAGCGATTCTCCTGCCTCAGCCTCCCAAGTAGCTGGGATTACAGGTGCCTGCCACCACACCTAGCTAATTTTTGTATTTTTTAGCAGAGACAGGGTTTCACCATGTTGGCCAGGCTGGTCTTGAACTCCTGACCTCAGGTGATCCACCCACCTTGGCCTCCCAAAGTGCTAGGATTATAAGTGTGAGCCACCGCATCCGGGCCCATTTTGGTTTTTCTGTCATAGCCCTTAGTCCTGTGTCTCACTATTAAGTCAGTCTTCTGAGATTTCAATGGAAAGACTCTCTAACTTGGTAGGACTTGAATTCCTGAGTTTATCTCCCCAGCACTGGGCTGAAATCTCTGCTCAGCTTTTTCATGTTTCCAGCTGTTGCCTCCTTCTGCATGTCCTGGCATCTCACCACACACATGTGTAGTTCGGGACTCAGCTATGGATTCTGGTTAAGTTAGTATGCAAATCTTGAGACCCAACCTTCTATGGTCCCTCTTCTCTGGGATCTTCCCACAATTTCCAGCTGCACTTATAGCCCCAGACCCAGACATCTAACTCCTCGGTCGAGTCATTCTCAAGCCCTCCCAAAGTGCCTTGCAGGCTGGAGTATGTCCTCTGGGAAAGCAGACATCTTCCTATTTACTTCTCTTCCTTCAAAGGTTGTGTCCACTCCAGTCCCAGTGTGTATTTGTTTACTCCCCAGAGCCTCCAGAGGGCTGTTTTCTAGACTTTGTTTGAGGTTCATGATTGTTGGAAGGAGGGTTAGTTTCCTATAAGGTTTACCCTATTGCTGAAAGTCCTGTAGCTGAAAGTCCTGTCACCTTTTTTTTTAATCCAATTGAATTAATAGTTAATAAATCCCATGTTAGGTGAAAATTGATTACATTGCTAGTCAATAAGTACCTACATTTGCATCATTACTCTTCCCCAAGTAAAAAGAAAATTGGTTTTCACATCCTATTTGATATCGTACTTTAAAAAAGGATTCTTCATTCAGTCAAGCCACATGTTCTAAGCACCCATGGGTCCGTAATCCAGAATAAGGCTCTCTGAGGGATGGAAAGGCAATCTTGGTCCCAGCTCTCAGGAAGCTGTCCCAAGAGAGCTACTCAAAGGTGCTCTAGGGGTTTGGCTACAGAATTGGCACTGTGTACCAAGGACCCGCCACCCTCAGCGAGTTTCCCAGAGGCACACATGGCGTGTCCCAATGTGTCCCAAGCCTGACATCCTCCTACCAGGCACTTTCCTGCTGCAAAATTCCTGGCACCCAGTAGCACTTAGTGAACATGAAATTTTATGACAATAACATTTAAAGCAAATAATCTCACAAACTTCAGCACTGTGACTATCACTAATCACGCGCGAACTGATGCCTTTCACACCTGCTGGTACCCTCCAGAACTGCGGCAGCAGCCGCCCGAGAGCCATTCTGCAGTTCTGACGCCAGCATGATGGAAGCGTATTGCAGAAGATTATTCTGGCTTTTGTAGATAGTGGATTAAATTGGGACAGTGTAGAATGGGAATTCAGATAGCCCATGGATGGACTTCAAAATATCACCCTCTAAAATTGGACTCAAATTTCATGTTCAGATGCCCATTTTCCCCACTGTAAGAGGAATCCAACTTTCATCAGATTCTTGCATCAATTAAACTCTTTCTTAATTGCCAACACACACACACACACACACACACACTCACATTCCTGGTCTAGAACTTTTTTTTTTTTTTTTTTTTTTAGAGGGAGTCTCGCTGTTTCCCAGGCTGGAGTGCAGTGGCCCGGTATCAGCTCACTGCAAGCTCCGCCTCCTGGGTTCAAGCGATTCTCCTGCCTCAGCCTCCTGAGTAGCTGGGATTACAGGTGTAAGCCAGGCACCTGGCCTTAGAACCCAGATGTTTTTGATAATAGAAATGATCCGTAAGTATTTTTAACCCCCCACAAGCATTTGCATATTTATATATAAATTATGTTCCTAGTCTATCATCATTAGTTAATAAAGGCACAATATCCACTTAGAATGAAGTTAATCATTAATGATAGGAAACGTAAATTCATATGTAAATAGTTTTGATGGTTACTAAATGTTCTTATCCTGTCTGATAACCTTATACTGAGGCCAGTGAAGAGCTCCTACCTGAACTAAGAAACAAGTCTCTCATTTTCTTGTTTATTTGTGGCTTTTGGGAATCTTTTAAATCTTTTGAAGCCATTTATCTACTCTTTGAGTTTTAGTTAAAACTAGATTATGCAATCCATAAATCCATTTAACCTGGTCCACCGAAATACATCAAAATATGCAAAAAATGATATAATGAGAGAGCATGCCACTGCCAGCCCCTGAAATGCCTTGAGTGACTGCTTGAAATGAGCTTATAGATCAAAAATTAGTAACATTGGATTTCTGACGTTTAGTTGAAGATATATATAACAGAAATTCTATATTTGCTTCCCCTTCCCCATAGATTGTCTCAGGCACCCTACCCTGGAGACACCAAGTCCAGAAGGTGACTTATGCTAGTAATCCACAAATGACATATAAAGGGGGCCAGCTGCAGACCTTGGTGGTATCAGCAAACATACCAAAGGAGGATCAAAATGATCAGATAGAGATGAAGGAAAAGACCAACTGGGCATTTGATCGGATTTAGTAGAGAAAGGAGAAAGGATTTCAAAATGGTTCCAAAGTTTTTACTCCAAGAAACATGAAAAAGTTACTGGAAGTGGTGGTGTCCTGAGAAGGAAGAGGCATTTATTGGGGCAGGCATCATCCACTGTTGTATTTTGGAAGTGCTGTGATTGAGCTACTGAAAGATGCACCTGAAAACATCCAGCAGGACAAAGGAGACACGCCATTCACCTCCTGAGCATCACGAGGGCCCTGACCTCAGCCAGCCACACTTCTGGGCAAAGTGCTGGCTCCAAGTTCCATGCATGAGAGATGGCTCTCTTCTATAGGTCCTTCAGCATTCCTGGGGAGGGCTGCAGTTCTCCTGCCCTGCTCCAGCTGTGATCCAAAGCAGGGCTTTCCATCCTCTGGGAACTGGAAGAGCAAGACTGGAGTGCTGGTAAAAGAGGTTTGAGGTAGACCCACGTGGATGATGCTCTCAGTGGACCCAGAGTGAGTCACATTATGGCCCACGTGATGGCTCAGATGGCTCTCTGCCTGAGAAGCTTGAGTCCTCATGCAGACTGGACGCCCCTCCATAGCTGCTCATCAACTTCCTTTCCCAGCCAGCCCACAGGGCTTGCCCACTGAGCTCCTGAACAAAGGCAAACCTGTGCTGGGGATGGCACCTCTGTGTGATTTCCCTTGCCAAGGCTTCCCTGGCTGCTTCCGCTTTCTCGTGGAGGCTTCCTGAAGGTGGCATCTGTATTTTTGTGAAGGGACTTGATACCAGGCTTGGAGATGAACATGTTAATTCTCTGGCCCTGGACATCAGATCTGTGATATAGTTTCTCAATTTCCTGCTCTGAAGTAAACCCTGGTGGGCAGTGTCATCATCTGGAATAGGAGAAGGGCTACACGGTAGGGGTCAGTAGTGCTGGTGGCGGAGGCCAGTCTTCTCAGTGGAAACAGGCTCATGCACATCCACGCAGGGAGGGCCGAGGGTCGAGGGTGGAGGAAACACCACAATTTTTTGGTGAACCCGTGGATCAGCATGATGGAGTCTTGTAGATCTTTATCTTCCTCCAGGAGGCACCCCAAGCACAGAGAAGACCCACCAAGCTGTGTAATGTCTCTGTCTACCTCCCCTCTGCCCAGACAGGAACTGCTGTTCACTATTCATTCCAGACCTGGGCATTCGAGGACAGGAGCTGCAAGGATGATTGATTGATTGCCTGTGTGTGAAGCCCTGGAAGGGCTCTTGCCTAGAATACTGTCCCTACCCCGACAAAGTAGAGGCCATGGTCTGGATGGTGGTGCCCCCCCCCGATTCATATGTCAAAACCTAACCTTCAATGCAAGGTGGGGCCTGCAGGTGACCAGGTCCTGAAGCAGAGCCCTCATGAATGCGATGAGTGCCCTTACACAAAAGCCTGGAGGGAGCCCATCTTCCACCATGAGAGGACACACAGAAGGTGCCATCTGTGAGGAATGGGCCCCAACCAGACACTGATTCTGCTGGAGGCTTGATGCTGCACTTCCCAGCCTCCACAGCTGTGAACAATACATTTCTGTGGTTTTGTAAATGACCCCTGTCTAAGGTGTTCTGTTGTAGCAGCACAAAGGAACTAAGACAGTGGGCACCCATATTTCCATTTAGAGGTGGGAACTGACTCTGAAGTGAGAACCAGTCCACTCTGAGAGCACATCGCCAGGGGAAGAGGACTGTAGCCAGGGAGTTGTGATGTCATGGGGCCATCGGAGGACCCAGCAATGTTGTTTCTGATGATTCCTGAAAAGTGGCTCTTTTCTGGAAGCGGACAGGTGATGGGGGAGGGGCAGGAAGCTGAATTCACCACAGTGTCAGAGAACACCGTCTACCAGCGGGAGCTGTTCAGACACACCTCTGGCCACTTTTATCCCGGAGCAGTGAATCTCCTGTTTCTGGACAACAATCTGACAGGAGAAGTCGGGAGGAGGGTTGGGAACTGAACTCTGTTCCACAGGTTCAACCACTGCACTCCACTAAGCAACTGGCACAGCCAATCCCCAGTGAAGGCTTAAAGATGAGGAAGATGGGGTCAGTGCCTGCCCTCCTGGCCTCAACAGATCAGGATGGAGGATTTAGATGTTAATAAAAAGTGGCTCAAAGTTCCAGTGAAGGACAGGGAGCAAAGGGAGACATCTTTTAGAAAGGAGACGTTGGAACTTGGATTTGGCTTTAGATAAGGAGCTCCAGGCATCTCAAGTCAGCCCTGGGAGGCAGTGGCCATGTCTGCCTCTCTGACAGCTATGCCCCAGCCTCCAGCTCAGCAGCTGGCAGGCAGCAGGTGTGCATGCATGAATGAGTGAACTCACAGGAACCAGTCTCAGCAGAGACGCGCAGTCGCCACAGTGCCCCAGGGGTTAGGAAACAGTGAGCAGCCACCAGCAAGACCAGGGCAACACAAGAGGCTGCGGCTCAAAGTTTCCCCCAAGGAGGACCATGTCACTTAAGGAGTATGGCCTCTGAAGTAATATGAATATGGCCTGGAAGATTCAGTCAACACTTATTTCCTTAGTGCCTACAATGTGCAGGTGCAGTACCATGAATGAGGCCACAGTCAGCCCTGCCAACTCACCTGCATCAGCTCAGGCACCCAGAGCAATGTCACCTGGATCTGCCCTCCCTCCCATGTCACCGGACTCACTGTCTTTTCCCTGCAATGAAACCTCCAACAGCTGCCACTATCACTGCGGGTGGAGGGGCCCCCTTCCTCTTCCCACCTCCATACAGCTTCCAGGCTACATCCCTAAGAACCCAAAGCAATCTGGACACATCACTTGGTTGGAAATACACCAAAATGTTAACTGTCCCTAACACTGGGGGAAAAACCTCACAGGTGACTTCAGTACAGCCTCCCCTCCTCTTCCATCACTACCCTCTTCCCATTCTTCCCCAGGTCCAGCCACACTGAAGTTCTCCCCATACCCCAAACACACCAGTAATTTTCCCACCCGGTGCTCCTGCGGTGCCCTAAGCAGGGGTTTTTAACCTTTACCTAATCCTCCGATTTGATTTACTTTTAAATCCACCTCTGGAGCATTGACTGTGAGCTTCAGAGAGCGCAAGTAAGTTCATTACTTTTTCAACAAGTAGGAGAGAGCTGCCATGCACCTGCCCCGATCCTAGAGGCTGTAGACCCACGAGAGAAGTGACAAGTCCTTGATCTCAGGGGGCAGACAGCGGGGAGAAGGATGGATGCCAGCACGAAGAACACGCGTGTAAAGACAGAAACGCACACATCCACATCATATTCCCAGAGCCTGTGAAGCCGGCGCCCAGGAGGCTGGCCAAGGTCACAGGAGCCGGCGGTGGTGGCGGGCGGATCCGAGCACATCTCGGCCTGACCCCAGAGCCTAGCTCTCACCCCGGCGAGGGACTTCCACCCCGACTCACCGACTCCCCGCGGAATGGGGAGCGTCAGGCCGAAACATATCCTGTGCCCACCCCTCCATGCAAACACCTCAAGGCAACCCAAGTCCCTTAAAGCCTTCCTACCCCCAGCTCTCCGGTGGGTAGGTCCCCACTCAACCTGTGCCCACCGCCCTGAGGCGCGTCGCTCCGCGATTACCGGCCCACCAAACAGTCCCCGCGGAGTCCACCCTCCGGGGCTCCCGGTCCCTCAGGTCCCGCGTGCCCGGCCCTGGGCATCCCCAGCGTCCCGGTGGTATCGGACCCCCATCGTCCCTGACACCTGGCGTCTCCGCCCCCCACCCCCGTCCCCCGCCCCGCCCCGCCCCGCCGTCGCTGGTCCCCGCCGTCCCTGGCCCCTGCTGCGGACCTCCGGCTCTGGCTTCCCCCGGGTCCCCGCGGCCCCCGTCCCCCCGCGTCCCCGCGTCCCCGGCCCAGCGCCCGCTGACGCCATGACGCCGCGGCGGAGGGAGGGGCTGGGGCCGGGGCCGGGCCGGGGCGGCGCGAGCGGCTGGAGCAACGGGCCCCGCGGCAGCTGCGGGCGACGCGGTCGATGGACATGGGCACCCAGGGCTCGGGGCGCAAGCGGCTCCCCAATCGGGAGCGGCTCACGGCGGAGGACGACGCGCTCAACCAGATCGCGCGGGAGGTAAGCGCGCGGGGCGGGTAGCCGGGGGGCGCGGGGGCCGGGCGGCTGTCAGGGTCTCTCCGGCGTCCGTCTGTCCCGCTGCGCGTCTGTGCCACTGCGCGTCCGGCTCCAGGCGGGTGGGCCGGGCAGGCGCGCGCCGGGGCGCTGATCCCCGGGCGCTGCGCCCCGGCCCCGATCTCGGCGGCCTGCGGACCCGGCACCCGTCCTCCAGCCCCGGGCCCAGCCCGCGACGCTGTGCGCCCTCCCCCACCCCGGCCCCCGTTGGCCGCTGCGCCCTCCGGAGAGGACCCGGGCGCCGCCAGCGCGCGAGGTGGCCCGGGCTGGCCGGGCGGGGGCGAGCTCCCGGCTTTGTTGTGCCGCACGGGAGGAGGCAGGGGCTTAGGCCCGACCTGGAGGCAGTGGACGGTCTCCGGAGGCCACATGGCCCTGCCGAAATGGCCGAGTTGCTCAGGTGACCATTTGTCATCCATCCATCGATGTCACTCAAGGTGCAGCTCAGAGATGAACTTGGGGATCACTGTGAATTTTCTTTCAGGACTGAGCCTGCAAACGGGTCCAGGCACACTGAAAGGTCTTCATTAAAGTTTCCTGGGCAGAGTTTATTGTAACTAAGATCATGTTTGGTGATTAACTTTACCTGTGACTAATTGAAGGCACACTAGAAGTGGGTATTTGTACAAATGCCTTTTTTTCTTTTTTCCTCCCGCAAGAATTCTACCTTAAGGCTAAAGAATGTACATGACATCCAGAAAGTCGTACAGGGACGGCTTTTCCCATTGGGAAAAGGGGAGCCAATAGGTTGCGGCCCCAGGAGGACAAAGGAAGCTTAATTTTTCACAGTGTTCCCTTTGTACCGTTTGAACTCTGCCAGGTGGGTGTATGAACGCAAAGAAAGTCTCTGCCTTGCAGCCCGCCTCACAGGTTCTCTTCCGTGTTGGGTATGATGGCGAGCTTTTCCACATGTGATTCTTCCCACAGGAAACACCTCCAAGCCATTTGGACTGTGGTGTCTGGCTGCATCCGTCAGATATTCTGGGGGATCAACTCTGTAACCAATCCTTAGGTGTTTGTAGTTGTAAATACCTGGTTTTGCTGTTACGGACATGTGGCAGTCCATCAGTATTTGTTGAATATTGAGTGAATAGACTTCTGTTTCTCTCTGTATGATACAGAAAAGGGCTTTCCAGGTAAACCCTTATTCATTGCTGGAAGCCCACCGTGACCTCCAGGAGACCTTCCAGACTCTCAGCCCTCTCATATCGCACCAGGCCTAAGTCTCCCTGGTTCCATGGCCCTCCATGGCGTGCCCACACCTGGCATGGCAGTCAGAGTACTTTATCATTATTTGTTCACCTGTAGAAGGTGACACCCAGACAGGAAATATCTTACTTTTGTATCCCAAGAGCTCAGCACAGAGCCAGGCACATACTAGGTGTTCATCAATGTCTGTTACATTAATTAATAAACAAAAGAAGTACAAGGCATTTAAAGGACCTTTGGCTAAATATAGACATTTGCTAAATATAGTAGCTTGAGTATAACTCCCTCCTGTGAAGACAGTCATTTATGTATGCATTTGACCACAGCGCCTAACAAGTGTTCCCTGCAAGGGCCAGAGGTGGCCAGTGAATCGCAAGTCTTGTCTTGATGTCAGTGGTTATGAGGCAAAAGAATGAGAAGAATGAAAGTTCCCAGAGTTTGCCTTTTATCCACTGGTGTTTTTGTTTGTTTGTTTGTTTTGTTTTGTTTTGTTTTTTTGGCACAGTCCCACTCTGTTGCCCAGGCTGGGGTACAGTGGTGTGATCTCGGCTCACTGCAACCTCTACCTCCCAGGCTCAAGAGATCCTCCTGCCTCAGCCTCACCAGTAGCTGGGATTACAGGCACGCACCAACACACCCGGCTAATTTTTGTATTTTTAGTATAGACAGGGTTTCACCATGTTAGCCGGGCTGGTCTCGAACTCCTGGCCTCAAGTGATCTGCCTGCCTTGGCCTCTCAAAGTGCTGGGATTACAGGCATGAGCTGCTGCACCCAGCCTATCTGCTCTTTTTATAAAAGAAATTGAAAAGAAAGGCAAGGGAACACTCCTTGGGTTGAGAGCCCCAGGTCCTGCCTCCCACCCGGGAAGATGTAGTTGGAGTTACAGAGATAGACTTGTGAGTCAGAGCTGGGCTTTGAAACGACATAGTTCTTTGCTAGCTGTGCCATCCTAGGAAGGTGAGTTACTCAATCTCCTCTGAGCCTCTGTTTTCTCATCTCTAAAATGGAGAAGAATAAATCTCCCCTGGCTGTCAGGATTAAAGAAAGTGGGTAGCAACGTAAAGTATGTAACTAGGCGGTGGGTAAATATGAGAGCTCCTTACACACCCCTCTCTGTAAAACCCAGCCGTAGATGCAGCTGTTACGAGTGCTGAGTAGCACAGATTGACAGGGCTGGAGGGAGCAGGTGTGACATCTTATGTTTTAGTACAAATTAAATTCTATTTCCCAACTGTGAAAATGAAAATCACTATTCAAATGGCAAATATCTATTCCTTGAATTCATCGGGGTTCTTATAGAAATCAAAAAAATTGTCTTAGGTTCAGTGCTTTCTTATTCACTCATTGACTCAACAGATACAAGTCATAGTATCCAAATTCCTGTCCTGGGGAGACTGGAGAGTCAAGGAGGAACCCGACAAGGACCTGCTGTGTTTTTTTGTTGGGCCAGGAGTTGGGCCAGAAAGGGGTTGACACCTGTAGATCAATAATACTAACAGAAGACAGGAAGAGATCTGATATAAAAAGGGCGTAGACAATGCTCTGAAGGTTTGGACAGAGAGAATTATAGCAGGCCAGTGGTGTCAGAAGTGGCTTCCTGGAGGAAGTGGCATTTTGAGTTTTTGAAGGCTGTATCAACCAGTCAAGATGCTTTGGCTGCTGCGACGGAAACCCTGACTGGACTGGCATTGACAAGGGGAAGCATATTGGCTGGAGCACAGCAAGCCCGGAGGCAGGGTAGGATTCCCCGCCAGCCTCACCAGTGGCTCAGGCCTCTTTTGCCCACAGTACCTGTGCAGCTGGTTGGGCTGGGCCATCCTCTGTGGGCAGCCTCATCCTCAGGCTGACTTGCTTCATGAAGGCCACTGGCCTTGGCTTTCCCGGGCTGCCACTGTGGAGCCCACACACCATCTTTTCTGGTGGCTCGCTCCAGAGAGCTAGCAGTATCTCCCTGGTAAACCTCCATGTGTCCGCCTGGCCACTCCTGCACCAAGTTCTGTGACAAGGACCATGGACTTAGGGGCTCAGTGCCTGTGGCAAAGGTGGGTGGGTCTACCCTGTGACCTGTCAGGCTGGTCCTAGGACTGGGGAGAGCCGGCCTCCCTGAAATACTTGGAAAGGTGTGGGGGCCTGAAAGGAAACTGGGGAGCCTTCAAGAAAGTGGGAAGGAGTGAGCTGGCACTTGGGTCTGGCACCCAAGAACATGCCTTCTAGAAAGTAAGTGGAATATTCTGGGCCGAGGTCATTGGGAAGCCTGAGTCACCTTGCAGAGATGTGGGTCCCAGTTCCGCTGGAGCGAGGGTAAGAGCTAGGCTCCACTGCGCAGGGCTTTGCACTCTTCTGGGTAGAAGCAGGACTCACGGCGAGGGCAGCCTTTGGAGGGTACATTTCTGCATCTGCAGCTGATGTCCTGCGTCCATGTTATGGTTTAAACTCTAGGCAAGCGTATAGTAAAGAGACTTATTTGCAAATGCTCTATTATCACAAGTCGATTATTCCTCACTCTCTTGTTGCAGTGGAATTCAGGCGGGATGTTGTCAGGAAAAAGGTTCAGTACGCACTGGAGAAGCTCATTAGCACCAAAGGCATGAGCTGCGCCTCCCACATCTGGGGAGGGGTGTTTCCAACGCAGACAGATTTTCCTCTCCTGCCACGTTTCACATTCAGCTGGTGCATTTTGGTAGCATCCCAAACTTTTCATTCAGCACTCTGCGGCTGAGTAAAGTGATACTGGTCCCGCCATGCGACTCTGAGTATTGCTCTCCAATGAAGGTGCTTTTCCCAACAGGAACAGTCATTTGCGCAGGCTGCATGAGGAACTCACCGTGGGGCCTTGTGACAGTGCGGTGAGCTTATTATGTCCTGGTGGTAGGTACTCCTTCCTCACCCAGCAGGACGGGGCCCCTCTCGCCCATAACTGTTTCTGCAGCCTCCTCTCCGAGCTGGCCCCTCTGTGGCCTGTGGCCTTGGGCCCTGATCCATGACGGGGCACTGCTGCCCCACCTGGCTCCCCTTCACCGGCCCCAAGTTGACTTGTGGGCCTGCGGGTGCTGGCTGTTCAGGACTCACAGCCGCCGTCTTTCACTCAAGCCGTGGCCACACAGGAGTCCAGTTGTGGAGAAGGGGTCACGCTGCCCCCAAGGAGTCTAGTTGTGGAGAAGGGGTCACGCTGCCCCCAAGGCAGCCTGCAGCTATCAAGTAACCATTTTGTGAGGACACAAAATGTCCCCCAGCCTTGTTTCAAGGTGCAACCAACTGTGCGGTGCGTTTCCTGCTCTGGAGCTCTCTGCGGGCCAGGCTGAGGCTGACTCCTGCCGAGGCCACCTCCCCGCCCAGCCCTTCACTGACCGGCCCGCCTCCCTCATGCCCCTGCTGGGACGGGGCTCACATCCAGTCCTGCCATGGGCTCTGCTTCTGGAACCCAACATAAAGCCGTGCCCCTCGTTTCGGGTAGTTCATAAATATTGGGTCTTTTCATCTTAAGTCCCCCTTTCATTCCTCTTTTCTCCCTGTCCTTCCCAAATAGCCCTCCTCTATCAGCCTGGGTGGAGGGAGCCTGTCACTCTTCTCCTCAAGGCTGTTGGAGAACCAAGCTGGGGGTGGGGTGCACGTGTTCTTTTCCAGAACAGCCGAGAAATGGGGTTCAGTGAGAAAACTTCGCTCTACCTGTCTCCAGCACTACCCTGACCTGGGCCTTGTGGGGTGGAGAGTCCAGGACTGAGGCCGGCTGCCAAGATGCAAATCTGGGTCCCCAATGCAGTCCCCTGCCCTCAGGTGAGGTGACCCTGGGGCCGGCATTCACCTGCACGCAACCAAGATGTCAGACTTGTCCCTACAACCTATTTCACTTGATTTGAAAGTGAATTTCCTGACTTTTTTCTCTATGAATTTGCTTTTCTGAGGCTGGCCAGCAGATTTCACACCAACTGGACGCTGCTGGACACTGGTTTGCCTTTGGGGTCGGGCCCCTGCCCCTTTGTTCCACAGGAGTTGGGAGAGGTGAGGGACGTTCAGTGCCCGGCAGGACATAGGACTGTCCAGCCTGAACAACATCGTGCCTCCATTTGTAGCCCAGCCGCAGTGGAGGCCCTGAGGGCCACTCTGCAGCTCATTCTCCTAAGCCAAACACCATCTTGGCAGATTGTCTGCAAGGTTTTAGGAATGTGACAAGACCGGCGTTCCAGACAGATTTTTACCGACAGTCTGAGCTGTTGGAGGGCGCGAACACTGCGCCTGTGACCTTGGGCTGTTTGTGCGATTCCCAAAAGATGCTTCTGGGTTTCTGAGTTTGCAGAAAACTCAGCTGTGGACAGGCCTGCTGGTCCCCGATGGCCCTGGGCCCCACCCCACAGCTATTTTTGTCAGAGGGCCAGCTGTCTCCCTTCTTCCTTTTCTGGGTGACTCTTGAGCCACTCGTTGGCCTGGTACTCAGGGTTGGGATGTGTGTGTGGAGGACATGAGAGGCGGTGTGGATAAGGGAAATCCAGGACCTGGCTTCTAGCCCTGCCGGTCCCCTGTGAGCCCTGCCCGTCCCCAGTGAGTGTGAGACAGGAAAGGAGAGAGGGGCAAACGGAGGTTGCTTCTAAGGCCCAAGATGTGCCAGGTACTCTGGAAGCTCTACTCCCATAGTTTGTTTATATCCTGTGAAAAGGGTTCAGAGTCTCTGTGTCTGACAGAGACAAAAAAGACTCAGAGACAGCGTGGGACATGGCTGAGGCCACCTGTTAATTAGGGGCTGCTAGTTCATGGCCCAGGCTGCTTCCTGGATCAGCCCCTCAGCTCCCTCCAAGACCCAGTTCAGGCCATGTCCTGCAGGCAAGCCACCTTCTTCCTATCCCTGGCACATGTTGTCCCCCACTGGCCTCTGAACCACCAGGGGTAACATTTCAGGAGAGAGAGTCCCATGTCTGTCTCTGCCTCACTATGTCTCTCATCTTCTTTTTCCATCCTTTCACCTTTAAAAAATTTAATTTTTTTCCATCAGAGTAATATATGTTTTTACCCTGACCCCATATCGTCAGGCCGTTCCCCACACAGCAGGCTGGGCAGTCCTTTTAAAATATGTCAGATCATGTCACTTCTCTGATAAAAAACTTTCCAAGGGTGTCTTGTATCACTCCGTAAAAGCCAAGTCCTTAAACAACCTACAAGATCCTAAATGATCTGGTAATGATCTCCTTCTTTATAAATAACATGCATATGTATTACACATTAGTTTATCAATTGTAGATGCTATCAACTGGCTCCTGCATTGAAGGACAGAACTTGGTGTGCATGGGCCCAGTTCAGGCAGGCTCCCTACTTTCCTTCTCTGCATCACACTATATAGTTCATTGTAGTGTGGGGCTAAATGAATATTCACTGACAGAACAGACTGCTTAAGAGTATGGGTGCTAGAATCAGATTTCCTGGATTCAAATCCCCATTCTGTCCCTTATACCATGACTTAGGGCAAGTTACTTATCAACTTTGTGCCTCAGTTCCCCCATAGGTAAGATGGGAAAGTTTTAGGAGTATACTTCACCCAGGGCAGTTATGAGGGTAAATGAGATCTTTCACAAAAATACCTCAGAACAGTGTCTGTCACATAGTAAATGCTCAGTAAATGCTGGTAATGATGATGATGTTGCCGGCTATGTAAATAATGTCAATTGCAGAGCCAAGCAGTGTACTATAATCTTTCTTTCCTTATACAACTTTCTGTTTCTTCTAGAGTTGATGATTTATTTTCTTTTTCATTGCTCATCTGCCTACCCATCTAGCTTATCGATCCATATATCTACATATCTCCACAAAGTTTTCAACAGAACCCATCAAAATGCTATGTTCTATATGATTAAACAAATCAGATAATCTATCAATTCCATTTTGTTATCCCATGGAAATCTACCCACTGGAGACCTCTGTCCTCTAGATCCAGTCTGGTCTGGGTGTTCTCCTGGGGGTTTCCTGCACCTGCCATTCCCTCTGCCACCATTCTGAGAATTTCTTTTACCCGCTTTTTATTGTTGTTGTTAGGTCCCTGTTTTCTGGATTCCATATTCTCTTCCTTCTTGGATTGCTATCTTATTTTTCTGAAACACATCCTTCAGTAGCTTTCGGAGTAAGAATGCCTCTTCTAAGTATTCACATGTCTGAAAATGTCTTTATTCTACATTCATACTTGAATGATACTTTGGTTGTATATAGAGTTCTAGGTTAAAAATAATTTTCCAAAGTATGATGAAGAACTCTGTGTCTTCTTTGGCATAATTTCCAGTAAGTATTGTTAATTGGAAAAAGTAATATACAGAAAATAAAAATAGTATGCTGTTCCTTGTGTGAGAAAGCCTGCAATTTTCCTGCATTTGCATAAAAATCACTGGCAGAACACAGTGAAAGGACTGTGGGGATGCAGGTGGAAGCAGGTTATCAAGTGCCACTCTTCATGCTCTTGATATTTGAACCATGTGACTGTATTACCTAGTCAATAAAATAAACTAATAAATATCAAAAAAGTGAAATTAGGAGTCGGGCATATGGCTCACACCTGTAATTCCAGCAACTCAGGAGGCTAAGGTGAAAGAATAGCTTGGGACCAAGAGTTCTAGTCCAGCTTGGGCAACAAAGTAGGACCCTTCCTCTAAAAATATATTCTTTTAATTTAGCTGGGCATGGTGGTGCATGCCTGTAGTCCCAGCTATTTGGGAATCTGAGGCAGGAGCATCACTTAAGCCCAGGAGTTCAAGACCAGCCTGGGCAACATAGTGAGACACCCATCTCCATAAAAAAGAAAAGAAAAAGTGACTGGGTGTGGTGGCTCACACCTGTAATCCCAACACTTTGGGAGGCCAGAGAGTGGATCACTTGAACTCAGGAGTTTGAGACCGTCTGGACAACATGGTGAAATCCCTTTTCTACTAAAAATACAAAAATTAGCCAACCATGGTGGCCTGTGCCTATGGTCCCAGCTAGTTGGGAGGCTAAGATGGGAGGATCATTTGAGCACAGGGGACAGAGGTTGCAGTGAACTGAGATCACACCCCTGCACTCCAGCCTGGATTGACAGAGCAAGACTCTGTCTCAAATAAAAATAAATAAATAAATAAAATTTAAAAGAAAAAGTTTGGAAACTTTTAGGATCTTCTCTTTATTCTCAGAATTCTCGATTTTCCCCCCACTTATTGAGCATTCATTGGGTTCATTCAATCTGGAAACTTGTATCCTAAAATTCTGGGAAATTTTCTTGAATTTTTTTCCTATCCCCATCAAGTTATTTTTCATTCTTCTTTTCTTTTTTGTTTTGTTTTTTGTTTTTTTTTTTTTGTCTTTTGGTAATACTTCATGGAAGATTCTTCAACTTTACCTTCCACTCCTACTAAGTTTGCCTGTTTTATATTTAATTTCTAAGGTTTTTTTTATTGTTCTTTATTTCTTCTTTATAGCATCCTTTCTTGACTCACTAATGCAGTACCTTTTCTTACTACTCTAAGGATATTTAGCAAATTCACTTAATTTGGGGGTTTTCCTGAAAATTTTTTTGTTCCCTGCATCTTAGTCTGTTTCTTCCTGTTTCTTTTGCTCCTTTGTGTGTTTTGGCCTCTGTCATCTTGGAGCCTTTCCCAGATGTGTGGTGATCCTTGGCTACCCTTTCATATTTTAGAGGGAGGCACTAAACATCGTGACTACAATTTGAGCAAAGGCCAGGAAGGGAGATGTCACAAAGTGTGAACAGGAAGCCACACAGGGCGGCTGAAGTGTTGGTACCAGACAGTGGTTCCTCAGGCAGGGGCGTGCAGCTCTGATTTGAACCCAGTCTCCTGCCTTTGAGGCTAGTGCCCTTGACCACCATGTCAGTGTTGGGAGGAAACATCGCTTAATGTTAACAAGTCAGACTTCTCTAATTTGGTGCCTACAAATGGAGTTTTGTTTTTGATTAAGGGACTAGTAAGGCTGGAAAAGAAAGCTGAAAATTAATCTGAGACATACGCCAGGGAAGAAGAGCTAACCTCTAGTGTCTACACAGCCCAAACAAGGGAACGCATCATTATGGTATTCTTTTACTAAGAGTGAAATAAAATGTCAAATTAGGTGAGCAAATAAAGATAGTAAAAAAAAAAAAAAAGAGATTTTCATATCTTCAGGCATCAAGAATTGGGCCAGGCATGGTGGCTCATGCCTGTAATCCCAGCACTTTGGGAGGCCGAGGTGGGTGGATCACCTGAGGTCAGAAGTTCAAGACCAGCCTGACCAATATGGTGAAACCCCATCTCTACTAAAAATACAGAAATTAGCCAGGTGTGGTGGCATGCACCTGTAGTCTCAGCTACTCGGGAGGCTGAGGCAGGAGAATTGCTTGAACCAGAGAGGGAGAGGTTGCAGTGAGCCAAGATCGCGCCACTGCATCCAGCCTGGGCAACAGAGCGAGACTCCATCTCAAAAAAAAAAAGAAAAGAAAAGAAAGGAAGAAAGAAAAAGAAAAAAAGAAAAGGAATAATTCATTTATTTGCTTGGAAAGTTCTCTAAGATCTGAGATATACTTTCCATAAAACAAATAAAATACCTGGAGAGTTGAGGTAGGCAGAATGTGATATGGCCTTGGCAGCAGGTAAACCCTTGGATCAGCAAGTCTCTGAGAGCCAGATCTGTTCAGTGCCTCCACTGGCATATTATCTTACAAACTCTCCACCCACTCTTGGCTTGGGGAGTGAATGAAAAATCACATAGTGGTCATGATCATATTTAAACATAAAGAAATCAGGAGATCTAAATTTGTTCATGTATTTTTAACCATCATGTAGGTTTATCAATTTTGCCATCATTGTCCTTGATTTCTTTCATTTTTATTTTTCACTTTCTTTGATGACATTCCTTAGGCATCTGGGAAGATGTAGGGTTTTCCAGGTTGACACTTATGGAAGTGGGGCTTCCATGCTGAGCTAGCATGGCTCTACCCTGTATTCCCTAAGACAGCAGCCCTCAACCTTTTTGGCACCAGGGACCAGTTTTGTGGAAGACAACTTTCCCACTGACCAGGGTGTGGGGATGGTTTGGGGATGATTCAAGCACATTACATTTGTTGTGTATTTTGTTTCTATTATTATTACACTGTAACATATAATGAAATAATTATACAATTCACCATAATGTAGAATTAGTGGGAGCCCAGAGTTTATTTTCCTGCAATTACACGGTCCCATTTGGGGGTAATGGGAGACAGTGACAGATCATCAGGCATTACATTCTCATAAGGAGCGCACAACCTAGATCCCTCACATGTGCAGTTCACAGTAGGGTTTGCACTCTTATGAGAATCTGATGCTGCCACTCATCTGACAAGAGGTGGAGTTCAGGTGGGAATGTGAGTGATAGGGAGTGGCTGTAAATACAGATGAAGCTTTGCTCACTCACCCGCCTGCCGCTCACCTCCTGCTGTGCATCCCAGTTCCTAACAGGCCACAGACTGGTACCAGTCTGTGCCCTGGGGGTAGAGGACCTCTGCCCTAAGATATTGCTTTAAATTACCCCCAGCATATTTTTAAATCACCCAGAGCTGTGCTGTCTATAGGACTCTGTGCTCTGTATCTGTGCAGTGCACTGTGGTAGCCACTAGTCCTCTGTAGTTACTGAGCACTTGAAATGCGGTCAGTGCAGTTGAGGATCTGCATGTCAAATTAACTTCATTGCAATGCATTTAAATGTAAAGAGCTACAGAAGTCTTGGGGCTGCCATGTTGGCCAGTGCAGTTCCAGAGCAATTCCTTTGTGGAAATACATTGTAATAGAGGTGTGTTCTGCAATGTGGGATATTTATTGGCTACTTACACATGGGGCTGCATACCACTCATGAGCAGTGCAGGTGGACCGGACTGACTGATGGACTGATCTATTGCAGGTTGGAACCTTTGTGGGACTGTGGTCTCCAGGACCTGTGGGTCAGCCTTTTTAAGTTGTGTGACCATAGGCAAGTGAATGCAACCCAGTCTATTTTTTTTGTTTCTTTTGTTTTGTTTTTTTTTAATCTGAGGAAGAGGAATGCTGTCATGTGGGGCGGTCGTGGTAATGAACTACAGCCCACACGCTGCAGGGCGTGCTGCCTGGCACCTGGTAGGTGGCAACTAAATGGTGGTGGTCTTTTGCTACCTTCAGGTGGCTGTGGTTAGCTCTAGAAGGAGGCAGTCGTGCTTCTTGACTGGTTGGGACGTGCCCCAGGGCTGAGATGGGGGTTGGGTGGAGCATGTGAGAAAAATACAGGAAAGATGATCTCCCATGCCTAAGAGGGACACAGACGGCCCTTGGGACTGATTAAATGAACTCAGAATAAAAGCACAAATGGCTGTCACTGTAAATATGTGTGTCTTTAGTGTCAGTGTCCCTGGGGACTTCTTATAAGTTTGAAGCGTGTTACCATTCTTGGCATTGAGACAGTCAGTGTCACTTTTATTTCTTGGTCTTGAATTCAAGAATCGACAGTAAGATGCCATCAGATTTTTCAAGCTGCTTCACCATCAAGCATCCTAGCCTTGGTGCCCGGGTCTTTGGTTGGCTTCCCGGAAATAATGGGCCACTTCACCCCAGCCTTGTTCTGCACTGTTTATCTTTGGGCTTATCTGACCTCTTAGAACCTACTAAATTACCCGCCTATTTTTAACCAATGCCTAGAGCCAGCTCCAGAGGAATTGCCACATGAGTTGAGACGAGGTGATGGCCACATGGTTTTCCAACTCTTCATTTCAGTATCCAAAGTTTTTTCTTTGTTTTCTCTTGTGTTAGGGTTTCTCAATCTGGGCACTACTGACATTTAGGGCTGGGTAATTCTCTCTCCTGGGGGGTGCTGTCCTATGCATTATAGGATTTTAAACAGCATCCCTGGCTTCTGCCCAGTAGGCGCCAGTAGCTCCCCGCTCCCCAGCTGTGACCACCAAACATGCTTCCAGACATTGTCAAATGGCCCATGGGGAAGAAGATACCCAAATGAGGATCTCTGTTTCAGGTTTCCCCTGCCACCCTGCTGGGTTCGTACCTTGAGCTCTAACCACTCCCCTCAGCTAGAGAACCCTGGGTCTGGCAGTGGCTACAACCGTTTGCCCTCCTGCAAGGAGGGTAGAAAGCCCTAGCTGACCACATCACATTCTTGGCATTTCCTCCATTTAAACCTCCTGAAAGTTAGTACAGAGGGGGCCACATACCCTGGAAGCTGAGATGGAGCCATTTTAGAAGTCAGCTGCAGGCTCAGGGAATGGAGACATGAGTTGCCAATGTGATTACACTTTGCTGTGCTTTAGAATTGTGCTTGAGCTGATGGCAGGGCTGGGGACAGTCTATACCAAGTCTATACCACAGACTGGGGGCTTTAGCATGGAAGTTGATCTCTCCCCGTTCTGGAGGCAGGAAGTCCAAGACCTAAGTGCTGGCACATTCAGCGCACACCTCTTGTCTGCATCTTCAGATTACTCAAAATCCACATGTGGCTGCAGAAGAAGGGACGGGGAAGACCCCCAGCTTTAGTCTCACTTATGGGGGTGGGGCTGGAGACCCATTCATCCTTCACCCCCCAGGATGAGAAGGGGGACTGGATGTTGGACAACAGAAAGATCAGTGACTGCCACATTTCCACAGGATTAAAACTGTCCCCATATCTCCTGTAAAAGCACATTGCTGAACTTCTTAAAATAGATGACCAGATCATTGTCTTGTTTGGAACCCCTGCTGCATCAGCCCTGGGTCTCCGCAGCTCTCTGCATGACACTCTCCTCACCACCTCTCAACTGATCTCAGAAAGTACTGTGTGGTTCCCGCCCCTCCACTCCTGTTCGCAGCGAGAGAACCCCGAGAACCTGCAGTGTCTACCCAAAGACTCCCCCTTCCAACCCCTGGGCTCTCTTTTCCCTTGGCCAAAAGGCTTGCATCTCAGCCTGCTGGGATGAGACAGGAAGGGATCATTAACCATGTGAATGTTCCAGCATATTCAGCTCTGTGGTTTCTACCTCTTGCTTCCTTTTTTATGTACAATTTGCAAAGGAAAACACACACATACACTGTCCCTTTCACTGATTGAAAATTCAGCTTTAATATTCCATTTGGTTTAATCAATAATATTCTTTTTAAAAATGGTATTCCTCCCAGCGCTTTGGGAGGCCAAGGCAGGAGGATCGCTTGAACCTAGGAGTTTGAGAATAGCCTGGACAACATAACAAGAACCCTTCTCTATTTAAAAAAAAAAAAAAAAAAAGCCAGGTGCAGTGACTCACACCTGTAATCCCAGCACTTTGGGAGACCGAGGCAACCGGGTCACCTGAGGTCAGAAGTTCAAGACCAGCCTGGCCAACATGGTGAAACCCCATCTCTACTAAAAATACAAAAATTAGCCAGGCATGTTGGCTGGTGCCTTGGGAGGCTGAGGCAGGAGAATCGCTTGAACCCAGGAGGTGGAGGTTGCAGTGAGCTGAGATCATGCTATTGCACTCCAGCCTGGGCAACAGAGTGAGACTCCATCTCAGAAAAGAAGAAAAATCATGTTCCCTTTGGTTTAAGGCTTAATCAATCTTTTTTCCTTGGATTTCTGTTTTTGTGATTGGTGTTAAAATTTCAATCTATTTTTCTTTCCTAAATATCTTTTCCAATTTTTCCCTATATAGAACACAATAGTTAATACATTATATTGAATATATGTGTGGTGGGAGGATTGCCTTGCAGATCAACAGGTTGCACTCTGTATTACCAATAGCTTGTTTTTTAAAAAAAGATTTTTAAAAATGTGTTAAAGTATACCAGGTTAAAGTAACACATAACATGCACAATATATTGTACAGTTTTGTGTCCTGCTTTTAAATTTTTTAAGTTATTTCAGATAAGGATACTCCTGATCCTTGGGAGGACTTCCTGGGTATTGTCTTAGATGGCTGTGTGCTTCCTTTCTTGGGCCCTTGCAGGGTTCGGGTTTCTCTTGGTGTGAAGTTTTCCTCCTAACTCCCATGACTAGAGACACTTCACACACTCGTGAGAGAATCTTTGGGGGACCCAGGGAGAGTGCAGTGTAGAGGGTCAGCCTTGGGTGCTGTGGCCGGGAGACCTCCTCAGACAAGCGGCAAGCATCTCTGAGTCTCAGTGTTTCCACCTGGCAAGGAGAGGCAATACTGGGTGGCTGTGAGGAGCGTATGAGGCAATGCAGACATGAGGCCTTAGGATGGGCCTTCAGAGATCATGCTGGCTAAGAACCGTGTGTGTGCAGTTGCCCCGTCTGCCACCTGTGCTCAAAGACTTTCAGACTCAGAGGTTGAGGCCCGGCTTCTGCCCCCAGCTTCACTCCAGGTTCCAGGCTCCAGGCCTCAGGTTCCCAGTCCCAGGTTCTAGGCTGAGGGTTTCAGGTTCTGGGTTCCAGGCTCCAGGCTCCACACTTCAGGTTCCAGGTTCTAGGTTAAGGGCTCCCAGGTCCAGGTTTCAGGCTCTATGATAAGTCCTCCCAGTTCTAGGTTCCAGGCTGCAGGCTTCAGGTTCTAGGCCATGTTTCAGGTTCTAGGCTAAGGGTTTTGGTTCCAGGCTCCAGGCTCCAGGCTTCCAGTTCCAGGTTCCAGGCTAAGGGTTTCAGGTTCCAGGCCCCAGGTTTAGGCTAAGGGTTCCCAGTTCCTGGTTCTAGGCTCCAGGCTTCAGGTTCTGAACTCTAGGTCTTCAGTCCTAGGCTCCAGGTTGCAGGATCTGGACTCGTACACCAGCTCCAGGCTACCTGGAGAAGGGAGGAAAGGTTGCAGGGCCAAGTCCACCCTCGTTTTACCTCCCCCTCTGTAAGGTGGGATAAATCTGCCTGCTAACCTCACAGAGTTCACATGAGGTCCCAATGAGAAAACATTTGAGATGATGCACATAAAGCCTAAAGGGCTTTGCAGCTGCGAGATGGTGGTGATATTATTGTCAGAAAAGTTTAAAATAAATTCTTAAACACTCAGATGTTTCAGGCTAGTTTATAGCTGCTTCTGAACATGGAGCCGTGTGCTCACGGGCCAGAGGGGCACCGCGCACTCGCTACGCCTCTTTTGGCAATGCTATTGCTTTCTCCTGCAATTGGAGGAGATCTACACCACCCAGAATTTGCTAGAAATGCTGGGTCTTGAGCCCCACCTGTGCTACTGACTCAGAACCTCTGGAGGTGGAGCCAGCCATCTGGGCTTCTGACACACCCCTGGACGATTCGGGCGCACCCTCACCTTCAGAAGTTCTGCCTTTGGTAGATGGATGCCGTTGGTGTATCTGGCTATAGAGATGGGAGAATGCATTTACTCTGATGTTCCTGATTAGCAGAGGGTGGCTTTTTCCTGCTCAGATGGCTGAGGAGTGAATAACTTTGGTCATAACCGTTAGCATTGCTGTGACCTTCCCGCTAGACGAAGCTGCTATTTGAGGATCTGCTCCCTCTCAGAGGGTTCCCTCCCTTCTCCCAGGGGAGAGCCTGGCCAGGGCCCCCAGCTCTGTGGGTCTGCACTTGGCACACAGCAGACCCTGGATCGCTAGGGTTTCGTGGCAGAAAAGTGAGTGAATGAATAAAGGAACAGATGGATGAAGAATGAATGAATGAGTGAATGAATGAATGAACTTAGCCTGACTTCCCATAACATTTGGAAATTCTGATTCTTTTCAAACTAGAACAAGATTTGAAAAGGCTTGTCAGAAGTCACTTACATATAAGTGAAGGTTTAGGGAAGCAGGATTTAATTTGGCCAGGTGTGGATTCTCAGAAATGTTCGTTTTGATTCCCCCTCACTCTGGCCAGGGTGGTTTGCGACCTTACCCCTCTTTCATGTCATAAGACACGGAGGGGAAAATTAAAGCAAGAAACCAAATCCTTTTCCTGTTTACTCTGACAGTTGTTCCCTCTTTCCAGTTCCTTGTTTTTATGGTTTTTCCTCCCTTGTGTTTCTCCTCTGGCTTTTGTTGCAATGTATGCACTTGGAAAAAATCTTCTGAATGATCCTAGCGATGGGGCTTTGGCCTCACTGGGCGTCGTGTGCGCGATCGGGTTGCACTGCACACTGCCGGCACGATGAGCTCGCACTCCCTAAAAAGGCAATCATTGTGTCCAGGAAAACTCTGCTAGGTTGATGGCACACGCCCAGGGGCTGAAGTCACTTGGACCAAGTTTGTAGAACATGCTCTGTGTGGCTTCCCTGTTGGGGCAGGGGGATTGGGCCAGAGGAATTTAGGTGTATTAATACACCCTGCCAGGTGCAATAAATAGCCACCTTTGCCTGACCTTAACCTCAACTAAGCTCCATGCTTCTCAGGAGCCCTGGACACCCCGGGAGTAACTGAAAACCTCTGGAGGAGAGTTATGCTGGTGTTCATGGGTTAGAGGCAGGCGGCGGGCTGGAGAATTCAGATGGAAATAAAAATGAGTCAATGTTGGAGATGTGTTTTGTGAAACCGGAAAGCTTAGCTAGAATGATCTTTAAGAGAATACGTAACATGTTCTCAGCAACTTTTTTTTAACTGACAACAGGATTTTCCCCGTTTTCCCACTAATGTCTCTTTTCTGTTCTAGGATCCATCTGGGATCCACGTTGCGTTTTGTCATCAGTTCACCTTGGACTCCTCCAATCCGTGACGATTTCTCAGTATTTACTTGTCTTCCCGACCTGGTGCTTTTGAAGAGTAGCTGTTAGGTATCTTGTAGAATTTGGATTTGTCTGATTAGACTGAGGTCTTGGATTTGGGGGAAGAATCGCATAGAGGTGAAGCGCCCTTTCCCTCACATCCTACAGGGATGCACGGCACCAACGTGGCTTCTTACTGGGGATGCTGACCTCGATCACCAGGCTGAGATGGTGTCTGTGGGTTTCTCCTCTATAAAGTTACTGCTTCTCCCTCTCCCTGCTCTGGAAGCAAGTCACTAAGTGCAGCCCACATCCAGGGAAGTGGACCCCGGCTGCCCATCCTGACAGGAGGAGGATCAAAGAATTAGCGTTCCTAAGGTTAGAACCATCACCATCATTAGTAAATTTGGAGAGAGATACTCAGAGGCTATGCAGATATCCTGTGTCACCCTGAAGTATTCATCCGTGGATAGGTCATTCTTCTTTTAGTGTGAATATCAAAAGCAGTTATTCAGTGCAACCAGTGGACTTGAGAGCAGGGACTGGGAAGCCCTGGAGTGGTCGTGGCTCAGCCCCGTGCTCCTGGCTGTGTTCCTTCCCTCCTCGCTGCCAAGATGCTGCTGTGCCCTGGTCTCACAAACACATTTGAGTGTTCTGCTCACTGCTGGGGATGTGGACTCTGACACCTTCCTACCCCTCACCATTCCCCTCTCTTCCAGCTTGCCACCACCAAAGCCAGTAGCGACAAAGGAGGTGCCAGGGACAGCTGCTCCTGCGGGAGCTCTCTCTGTGCTCTGGACCCTGACATGGATGAAAACAAGATATGCTTGGGAGATAATTCGTTAACTTTGTCTTCTTTTGGGAGGTGGGGTGGCTAAACACTAGATCATTACTTGAATGAAGGTTTTATAATGGATGGAAAGAATAACGACTTTCTTCATCCTAACTCAATGTCACTCTTCATGATGTACTCAGTTACTCCCTTTTAGAAATTATCTTAAACAAGGGTGAGCAATGGAATGTGAGAAAGATCAAAGAAATGCAGGGCAGACTATGAAAGATGAAACATCTGGATTGCAGAGAAGGGTGACCTTTCCCTCGAAAATATCAACACTAAATCTTTACAAAGTCCTGTCCACTGGGTTCTAGGGAGCACTGCAAATGGACTGGTCCCTAAGCTCTGGCCTGCTTCTCCACTCCTGTGAGACAGTTAACTTTTTTCTTTTCCTTAGCTCTGTTCCTCGCCGTGGGGACTCTGGATAACAAGAGACAACAACAGAGCCCGTAGTAGCGGCAGTGAAGGAGTTAATATGCACCCTGTGTCTAAGCCCTTTTCATTTTTCTTTTTTTAAAATTGTTAACATATTTATTTAAAATGTAAACTAAATATTCTGATTAGTTTACAGGGACAATTATTGTCATCAGGGAAGATGAAAATTTACTAGCTATTTTCCTCCTTTCATTTTTTAAAAATATATATATTATATATTTTTTCTTCAACTTCTATTTTAAGTTCAGGTGTACATATGCAGGATGTGCAGGTTTGTTGCATAGGTAAATGTGTGCCATGGAGGTTTGCTGCACAGATCATCCTATCACCTGGGTATTAAGCCCAGCATCCATTAGCTATTCCTCCTGATGCTCTCCCTCCCTACCGCACCCTCCGGCAAGCCCCCATGTGTGTGAGAACATGCGGTGTTTGGCTTTTTTGTTCTGCGTTAGTTTGCTGAGGATAATGGAAGCCCTTTCCTTAACTCATTAAATGGTTAAATGTTTGCCCCCACAAGCCCCCATTCGTATTTTGAAGCCCTGACCCCCAGTGTGGCTGTATTTGGAGATGGGGTCTCTAAGAAAGTAATTAAGGTTAAATGAGGCCGTAAGGGTGGGGCCCTGATGCGATAGAATTATTGTCCTTGTAGGAAGAGACACCAGAGAGCTCACTCTGCCTCGGCATGCACACAAAGTGTGGCCGTGTGTGCACACAGCGAGGTAGCCATCTGCAAGCCAGGAGCTTGCTGGCACTTTGATCTGGAATGTTCCAGTCTCCAAAGCTCTGAGAAGATACATTTCTGTTGTTTAAGCCACCCAGTCTGTGGTGTTTTGTTACAGCAGCCTGAGCAGACTGAGACAGGCAGATACTATTATTCCCATATGAAAATTGAAGAGACTGAATCATGGAAAGGGGTCGCTTGCCGTGTTGTTCTGTTGATTTTTCCTTCTAATAGTTTTGCTTTCTACATTTACTGTAATGTTCAGTTCTTAAAGGCTCCTGACCATGATGGTTTGTTGTAAACTTCCCCACTTAACAGCATCCTCTGCTTCCCTTTTCCTCATTTGACGTTTTTCACTTTGAATTCTCCTTTCTCCAATGTTAGCATCTGAAACCCTTTGTGTCAGGCAGGATAGGCCAAGTCTGATGCTGTTACAAACATTCTAAAGACCCAGAGGCCTACAGTGACCACGGCTTCTCTCTTGGGCACACTGGAGGCCATCAGGGGTGTGCAGGGCCTCTGCTCACTGCAGTCTCAGTCCCTGCCCAGCGGGACATGGCTCTCATGGCTTCTGCTGTCAGCGCAGACTCATTCACTGGCTCTTAACACTTCTGCCCAGAAGTGACACATCATTTCTGGGCACAGATGGTGGGACGGTGCCAGGTGGCCTCCTCTAGCCAATGTGAGGGCCTTTGTGCAAAGCAGAAAAGGGGAAAAAGAGCCCACGCACTGGTGCAGGGCTGGGAGAAGAGGGGTGTCCCTTCCCTCAGATGGGTGTCCCCCCACCCCCTGCAGCAGGGTGGAGGGAGCAGGGGCAGGGTTGCACCCTGTCGCCCTGTGGCCGGGCACTCACTGCAGGCAGGGTGGAGGGAGCAGGGGCAGGGTTGCGCCCTGTCGCCCTGTGGCCGGGCACTCACTGCAGGCAGGGTGGAGGGAGCAGGGGCAGGGTTGCGCCCTGTCGCCCTGTGGCCGGGCACTCACTGCAGGCAGGGTGGAGGGAGTAGGGCAGGCTGCCACGCTTCTGTGGCCGGGCGCCACTGCACGCCGGGTTTCCAGGTTCTTTATATCTTCATGGCATTTCCATAGAGGTGGGGGCTGCTGCCAAGACAGCATATTTCAAACCGTTCTTGAAGCAGGAACCACATCTGCGTGTGAATTTTTCCAGAATCTAAAGAACTACCACTTTTGATATTCTGAACCATCAGTACAACTTCCGACAGTAGCGGCCTCCGAACCGGAAACAGAGGCAGCGTATGAGTCCACGGGTCTTTTTGCTTGGTTTTGGTTGGTTTTGCTTTGCTTTCTTTACTTGGGTTCTGACACTCCACTCACGTGGCTTCCACGTTCAAGTTCCATTTGAATGACTTTAGTGCTTCTCAGCCAGCTGTGGACCCAGGCAGCCCTGAGCCCTCGCCCTTCCCCTAGCAGGCAACTCAGCACCTGTGTTCTAAGGACGCAGGAGTCTAGAAATAGCTGCGACTCAGAGCGTGTTTTCCTGACAGCTGCTGATTCTCTCCCAACACCCTAATGCTGCTCTTTCCCTAATTTAGGGATTGTTCTTTGCTGAAATTACGTGGCACACATCAAAAGTGTTTTACAAGTGTCCGGGGTGTTCATTGTAATCTGGTATAACCAGATGCCTCATGGCCAGGTGCTGTTGGCTCCTGCTTGTAATCCCAGCTCTTTGGGAGGTGAAGGTGGGAGGATCCCGTGAGGCCAGGAGTTTGAGACCACCCTGGTCAACGTAGGGAGACCCCCATCTCTACAAGGAAAAACAAAAAAGATACCGCAGTTCATGCAGTTCAGGTATTTGTTTTGTGAACTTGGGGGAGTTACATAAACTCAACTTTTCTTTGTCTCTCTTGCCTGTGATGAGCGACTGAAACCATCTTCCCAGAAACTATCCCCACCCACCCTCAGCCCAGCCCGAGCAGCCCAGACCCAGGAAGGAGGCCAGAGCCTGTGTGACTGTGTGGCAAGGATTCCCCTCAAAGCAGGCAGTGATGACAAGACTCCTCAGGGGAAGGAAAAATGATTGATTACCCCACCTCACTTTCTCAAGTTCCTGGAAGACTCCCGTCTTTTCAGGAAGTTTTCCTTCTGCTTCCTTGCTGGGGTGATATTGCAATGCATGTATCAGTCCCATTGTTTTCGCTGCCTTGAAGGAGTTCCGGAAACAGGCATGGCTGGCATGAGAAGAGGCGTCCTTGTCACCATCCTTCATTACCTCCCATCTGTGGTTAGCACGGAGGCTGCCCTGGGTCTTGGCTGGCCCCTGGAGCTAGAGGGGGTGCTGGACCATGGTTTGGAAGCTCCTGTGGTGCCAGCCTCAGAGCCCCCTTAGCTGTGACCTGGCTGGGTCAAAGCCTGGCCCCAGAGCAGCCCCTCCCTGTCCTCCTACAGCTGTGCCCAGCTAAGAACACTGTAGGCCAGGCATGGTGGCTCATGCCTATAATCCCAGCATTTTGGGAGTCCGGGGCTGGCGGATCACTTGAGGTCAGGAGTTAGAGACCAACCTGACAAACATGGTGAAACCCCATCTCTACTAAAAATACAAAAAAATTAGCCAGGCATGTTGGTGGGTGCCTGTAATCCCAGCTACTCAGGAGGCTGAGGCAAGATAATTGCTTAAGCAATTAGGAGGCAGAAGTTGCAGGGAGCCAAGGTTGTGCTATAGCACTTCAGCCTGGGCAACAAAGTGAGATTCTGTCTCAAAAAAAAAAAAAGAACTCTGTGGTGGGAGAGGCAATTGTGGGTCAGCCTGAGTGCATCCCCGGTATAACTTTCACGGTGTTTTGTTTTTCTGAGAAGAAGGTGACTTTTCCCGGTTGCTGTCCATGCAGACTGTGAAGGATATTCACATGTCACATTTCTCACCTGAGTCCTCGCCCCATCGCCTCCTCTCTCCCTGCCACAGTTTGCAAGCTCCACGGGGGCCAGTGTTGTTCAGGCCTCACCAGCCCTTGGTTGTGCCACTCGGGCTGAGTTCATTTACTCACTCTTTTATGTATTCACTTTTCCTCTGATTCAACAAAGAAATCTTTGATTACCCCCGGCATGTCCTAATATACTGCAGCCTTCAAAAGAGATGAGTCCTCATCTCAAAGGTTATTCTTTTAAGTGTCCATCCATCCACTGGGCAGATTTTTAGTTAGCACATTCTCTGTGCTGGGGACTTGCCCGGACACTGGGGACACTGTAGTGCACAAACCAAAGTCCCCACCCTCTGTAACCCTGAAGATAAACTGCTGAACAGACAGCTCTGTAACATCCCCAGTGTTGGAAAGGGCTCCAGAGGAAATGGGGTGGAGAGAGGAGCAAGGAGGGCAAGTGGAGAGGTTGCTGTTGTCTGTGGAGTGCCAGAGGAGGGCTCCTGGGCAAGGCGATGTTCATGGCCGTGGGACAGACAGCAGGTGCAACAGTGGAGAATGATGAATGATGCCAGCCTGACCTGTCTGACGCTCAGCATGGGGGCTGTTGTGGCTGAGCAGAGAGATCTGAAGGCAGAGTGGGGAGAAATGAGGGAGGGGAGACAGCTGGGAGTGAGATTCCCTGGGGCTGTCTAGGCAGCTGTAAGACTTGAATTTTCACCCTAGCAAGAGGGGTGGCTATTGGACAGCTCTGACAGAAACCTGGCTGCTCTGGCCTGTGTTAAGAGGATTCTTCCTCACACTGTGTGGAGGATAGCCCTGGATGGCCGGGCAGGTTACACACTGCAGAAGCCCTGGGAGCACCCTTCACACTGATTCCTGTGTGAATGACCATCACGGCCTGGGCGGGGCTGGTTGTAGGAGCAGCAGACCAGCAGGGGCAAGAGCAGAAGCCAGAGACCAGGCTGGACATTGGCACAGTGACCACAGGAGAGAAGAACGTTGCCAGACCAGAGTGGAGCCGTGGGCTGCAGAGGTGGAGAGAAGAACTTGTATTCTGCATGCCTTCTGTAAGTAGAGTCTGTGGGGTTTGCTGATGGATTGAATATGGGATGGGAGAGAGAGATCAAAGATGGTCCCAGGGTTTTCCCCTGCATGACCAGAGTGGATGTCGAGGTTTGACCTGTGCCAGTGTGGGAAGCTGGGTAAATGTCAGGTTCTGGGGGGAAACCTGGTTGCCTCTGCTGAGCACTCTGCCCTCTGTCCTCCACATCTTCCTTGAAATGCATATCGGGTCACTCTGGGGCATGGGTTTCTGATTAGGGAAGTTCAGTAGCTCATTCACAGCCCCTAAGGTGTAGACTAAAATTAATTTATGCAACATGTATCATACTCTTTAAGTTGGAGGTTTTAAAAATGAATTTTAATTTAAAAATTGTCAAACATACCCCAAATTAGAGAGACTAGTACGAAGAACACCAATACATCTGTCACCCAGATTCAACAAGATTTTACCATATTGCTTCACCTGGCTGTCTCTTTTTCTGGGTGTCCGTGCTCATAGTATTTTAAAGCACATTCCAGGTGCAGGGTCACCTCGCTCTTCAGTGTGCGCATCTAAAGCAGCACTATTTTCTCACACAACCACAGTGCTTTCACATCTAATCAAATTAACTTGAATTCCTTAGTATCATCTAATATCTAAAACATAATAAACTTTTTTCCAATTATGTCAAAAAGTATCATATTACAATTGGTTGGTTTGAATCAGGATCTACAGAATCCACACATTATGTCTGGGTGTTCTGCCTCCTACACCTCCTTCCATCTGGGAAGCTCCCTCCCTGCCACGTTGCTGTGGAAACCAAGGCACTGGATCAGTAGAACACCCTACAGTCTGGCTGCTTGCTTCCTTCCAGTGTCATTTCACTTGTTCCTCTCTCCTCCATACTTCCTGTGAGTGAAAATTAGCTCCAGGACAGTGCTGTTGGGAATGTAATATGAGCCACATATGTAATTTTAAATTTTATATTAGCCACATTTTTAAAAAATGAAATGGGTAAAATCAATTTTAGTAATATATTTTATGTAACTTGATATATCAAAAGAGTATTTCAGCATGTAATCAATATAAAAAATTGTTAATGAGAGATGTTACATTCTTTTTATTGCATTAAGCCTTTGGAATCTGGCATGTACTCTGCACAGGTAGCCTCTCAGCTTTAGTTCACAGGCTCAGGTGCTGCCCGTGGCTGCATTGGGCTGTGCAGCTCCAGCGGCTTCACCAGATTCTGGTGTACCTTTTGCTCCTAGGTGGTGCTGTGTGCTTCCTGTTGCATGGCACTGGGAGGCCCTCTGGTCGTCCCATGTTTAGTGAAAAGTAGGTGCAGGTGGTGATGGCGGATCTTTCCATCATAAACTTGTCCATCAGGAAAGCACTGGCGCCCCCATTCTCTGGATGGAGAAGACTGGAGAGAAGTCAGGGAATTAAGAGTCCCAACTTGGCACAGCACATTTCAAGTTCCTATTTGACATGCAAGGGGAGAAGTAAACTAGGCAGTTGGATCTGAGTCTGGAATTCAAGATCTGAGTTGGAGATATAAATTCAGGAGTTGTCAGTGTGTCAATGATGTGAACACGGCTGGATGAGATCACCAAGGGAACCAGGGCCAGTGCTGAGAGGTCACTGAGATGCAGAACCAGCAAAAGGAGTTGGACATTGTCCCAGAGGCCAAGTGAGATGAGAAGTACCCAGTGGATGTAAAGGTTACAGCAGCCTTGATGAGAGCTGTTTCAGTGGAGTAATGGGGTTAGCGCCTGGTTGGAGAGTTTCAAGAGAGGAGATTCCTCAAAAAAGTGAAATAGAATTACCGTATAATTTGGCAGTTATACTTCTGAGTGTTTACCCAAAAGACCTGAAAGCAATGTCTCAAAGAGATACTTGTATAGCAGTGTTCATAGCAGCACATACACTAACAACAAACTATCCAAAAAAGAAATCAAGAAAACAATCTTGTCTGGGCACAGTGGCCACACTGTGGGATCGCACCTGTAATCCCAGCATTTGGGGAAGCCAAGGAGAGAGGATTGCCTGAGCTCGGAGATTGAGAATGCAGTGAGCCGTGATCATGCCACTGCACTCCAGCCTGGGCTACAGAGTGAGACCCTGTTATGTGGTTTTGCCCTGTGTCCCCACCCAAATCTCATGTTGAATTATGATCTTAGTATTGGGAGAGGAGCCTGATGGGAGGTAATTGGATCATGGGGGCAGATTTCTCCCTTTCTGCTCTCATGATAGTGAGTTCTCCCAAGATCTGGTTGTTTAAAAAGTGTGTAGCACTTCCCCCTTCACTCTCTCTCTCCTGCCACCATGTGAAGAAGGTGCTTGCTTCCCCTTTACCCTTCTACCATGACTGTAAGTTTCCTGAGGCCTCCCCAGCCATGCTTCCTGTATAGCCTGTGGAACTGTGAATCAATTAAATCCCTTTTCTTCATAAATTACCCAGTCCCAGGTAATTATTTATAGCAGTGTGAGAACAGACTAACACACCCTGTCTCAAAAAAGAAAAATAAAGAATCCCATTTACAATAGCTACAAAAAAAGCACCTTAGGATTAAATTTAACCAAGGAGGTGAAGGATCTGTACACTAAGAACTATAAAACATGATGAAAAAAATTGAAAGAGACACAAATAAATGTGAAGATATCCCATGTTCATGGACTGGAAGAATTAATATTGTTAAAATGCCCATACTACCCAAAGCAATCTACAGATTCAATGCAATCCCTATCAAAACTCCAATGACATTGCTCACAGAAATATTTAAAAAATTAAAATTTGTACCAAATCAGAAAAGACTCCAAATAGTCAAAGCAATCTTGAGCAATAAGAACAAAGCTGGAGACATCACACTACCTGATTCCAAAATCTAGTGCAAAGCTGTAACAATCAAAACAGCATGGTACTGGCATAAACAGAAACAGGTGGACCGGCGGAAGACTACAGAGCCCAGAAATAAATCCATACATTTCCAGTCAATTGTTTTTTGACACAGATGCCAAGAACACACTATGGGAAAAGGATAATCTCTTCAATAAGTGATGCTCAGGAAAACTGGATATCCACATGCAGAAGAAAGAAATTAGACCCTTATGTCATTCCATATACAAAAATCAACTCAAAATGGATTAAAGACTTAAATTAAGACCTGAAACCATAAAACTAGTAGAAGAAAACATAGGGAGGAATCTCCATGATATTGTTCCAAAACAATGATTTTTTGGATATGACTCAAAAGCACAAGCAACAAAAGAAAAAACAGACAAATGGGATTGCAGTAAACTAAAAAGCCTCTGCACAGCAAAGGAAACAACAGAGTAAAATGACAACCTAACCTACCAAATGGGAGAAAATATTTGTAAACTCTACATCTGATAAGTGGTTAATATCCAAAATAAACAGGAAATGTAAACAAATTAATAGCAAGAAAACAAATAACCTGATTTTAAAATGGACAAAGGACCCAAATAGGCATTTTTCAAAAGAAGACGTACAAATGACCAATAGATACATGAAAAAAAAAATGCTTAACATCATTAATCATCAGGGAAATGCAAATTAAAACCACAATGAGATATCACTTCACACCTGTTAGAATTGTTATTATCAAAATGACAAGAGATAACAAGTGTCACAGGAGATGTGGAGAAAAGGGAACCATTATACACTGTTGGTGGGAATGTAAATCAGTACAGCCATCATAGAAAACAGTATGGAAATTCCTCAGAAAATTAAGAAGAAAACTACCATATGATACAGCAATCCCACTTCTCGGTATGTCTCCAAAGGATATGAAATCAGTAAATCAGTATGTTGAAAGTATTTCCTTTTTTTTTTTTGAGACATTCTCACTCTGTCGCCCAGGGTGGAGGGCAGTGGTGCTATCTCTGCTCACTGCAACCTCTGCCTCCCAGGTTCAAGCGATTCTCCTGCCTCAGCCTCCCAGGTAGCTGGGATTACAGGCACCTGCCACCACGCCTGGCTAATTTTTGTATTTTTAGTAGAGATGGTTTTTCACCAGGCTGGTCTCAAACTCCTGACCTCCAGTGATCCCCCTGCCTTGGCCTCCCAAAGTGCTGGGATTACAGGCATAAGCCACCACCACTTCCAGCCTGTTGAAAATATTTCTACACTCCCAGGTTCCCTGCAGCACTATTCACAATAGCCAAGATGTGGAATCAACCTAAGTGTCCAACAACAGATGAATGGATAAAGAAAATGTGGTATCGAGACACAGTGGAGTACTCTTCAGCCTTAAACATGAAGGAAATCCTGTCATTTTCAACAACATGGAGGAATCTGGAAGACACCATGATACGTCAAATAAACCAGGCACAGAAAGACAAATACCACATGATCTCACTTCTATGTGAGATCTAAAAGTTAGAGTCAAAGAAACAGAGAGTTGAATGGTGATAACCAGAGAATGGGGCATGGGGAGGTTGGGTAGATGTCAGTCAAACAACACAAAATTTCAGTTACACAGGAGGGGTGAGTTCAAGAGATCTATTGTACATCATGTTGACTACAATTAATAACAGTGTTATTAATTATAACATTAATAACAATTACTATTACTAAATAATTATAACAATTATTATACTTGTATGCTTGAAACTTACTGAGAGTGGATTTTAAATGTTCTCACCACAAAACAGATAAATATGTGAAATGGTGCACAGATCAATTAACTTGATTTAGCCATTCCATAATATATATATCAAAACATTATGTTGCACACCATAAAAATACATAATTTCTTATTTTTAATTAAAAATAAAAATAAATTCTTTTAGAAAATTGAAACCTAGGTCTCAAGGAGATATTTATACTCCAACGTTCACAGTAGTATTATTCACAATAACCAAGCAGTAAAAACAACTTGACAATTCAGATTGTCATCACTGGATAAATGGATAAACCAAATGTAGTGTATACATACAATGGAACATTATTTTAAAAGAGAGGAAATTCTGACACATACTACAACAATGATAACATTATGCTAAATGAAATAAGCTAATTATTAAAATGCTGTATGATTCTACTTATAGGAGGACCCTAGAGTAGTCAAATTCACAGAGACAGAGAATAGACTGGTGAGTGCCGGGGGCTGGGGGAAAGGAGGATGGGGAATTAGTGTTTCATAGGGACAGAGTTTCAGTTTGGGGAAGATGAAGAAGTTCTGAAGATGGATGGTGGTGAAGATTGCACAACAATGTGAATGGACTTAATGCCACGGAATTGTACATTTAAAAATAGTTGAGGCCGGGCACAGTGGCTCACACCTGTATCCCAGCACTTTAGGAGGCCAAGGTGGGTGGATCACGAGGTCAAGAGATGGAGACCATCCTGGCCAACATGGTGAAACCCCATCTCTACTAAAAATACAAAAATTAGCTGGGCATGGTGGCGCACACCTGTAGTCTCAGCTATTCGGGAGGCTGAGGCAGGAGAATCGCTTGAACCTGGGAGGCGGAGGGTGCAGTGAGCCAAGATTGTGCCACTGCACTCCAGCCTGGCAACAGAGTAAGACTCTGTCTCAAAAAAGAAAAAAAAATAGTTGAGATGGCCAATTTCATCTTACGTGTATTTTACTACAATTTTTTAAGGGTTGAGGGAAGAGTGGGAAACCGAGGCAGGGTTGAGCTGTAGGGACAAGGTGGACAGTAGAGTCTGAGTCCCAGATGGGAGATGAGGATGAGGAGCAGGGACCAGAAAAAAATGTGAAAGGAGAGAAGGGAGAAGTCATGCCGTGAAGAAGTTTAACTGCACAGGAGATCAAGGGCCAGACATGTAAAAATGTTACACAGTTAAGAAAAAAGCCAGGCGCAGTGGCTCACGCCTGTAATCCTAACACTTTGGGAGGTCGAGGTGGGCGGATCACGAGGTCAGGAGATTGAGACCATCCTGGCTAACATGGTGAAACCCCGTCTCTACTAAAAAAATACAAAAAAAATTAGCCGGGCGTGGTGGCGGGCGCCTGTAGTCCCAGCTACTCGGGAGGCTGAGGCAGGAGAATGGCGGGAACCCGGGAGGCGGAGGTTGCAGTGAGCCGAGATCGCACCACTGCACTCCAGCCCGGGTGACAGGGCGAGACTCCATCTCTAAAAAAAAAAAAAGAAGAGAAAAGAAAGCAATTGTTTTTGGCTACTTCACCATGAACTTGGAGGCCTCAACAAACTCCAGCACACTCTTGATACAGTATACCTTTTAGGCAAGGCTGAAACTACTTCCAGGGAGCCATTCTACAAAACGGATCATACAGAACAGATTACATAAAATAGATACCTTTGGGTGATGGAATGTTCTAAAATTAGATGATGGTGATGGTTGTACTGCTCAGTAAATAAACTAAAAATCTTTTAATTATACATGTAAAGTGGATGAATTTTATGGTATGTAAATTATATATACCTCGGTAAAGCTGTTCACACACACACACACATACACACACACTCCTGCTTCCCTGTAACCCTGCTTGTCTCTTACTCACAGTCTCCCTGCCCTCTGCCAGCTGCCCCCATTTCACCATGAAAAGAGCAATGGAAGTGTTGGAGCTGTGTCACTGGCAGCGTCATCTGTTCAGGTCCTGTCATAATTTTGGAACTTGAAAGCATTTTAATCTAGACGTGGTGACCTCATCAGAGATGACTCCCCAAGTGGCCCAGGGAGGCTCCGCTCTACTTATGGGCTTCCCCCAAGTGAGGGGCCGTAAAAGCAACTCCAGCACACGACGGGATGCTGGCTTCCAGCCACATTCACTGCCTGTTCGCTGCCTATTGGAGCAAGGATGGGAGGGTGGCCTCATCTCCCCAGGCCCCACCTGCCACTCAGGACCGCCTTGGGGCTCACATTTCTATGCGGCTGCCCATGTCTTCTGCAGTCGGAGGAACAGCTGGCTGTGCCCAGGCTTGAGTCAGCCACTAGAAACTCACACGGCAGCTCTGCCAGCCTGGGGTGTGGGCCTTCTCCAGAGGAGTGGCCTTCAGACGCTGTCTGCCTGGAAATAACTCTGAGCCGGGCTTTTTGTTTTAGATTCACTCATCACCTCATTCCTTTGGATTTTGTCACTCAGCCTGTGGCTGCCATGCGGGTGTGCTGGACTTGGTGGCTTTTATTAAGTGGCACATTCTCAGGGCAGACATGGCAGAGGCTGTCCCTTCATGTAGATGGGCTGGGGAGGTGGGGGGTGCCACTTAGGACTCGATGGAGAGCAGCTGTTGTCTGCCAGGGTTTGACTCCATGAAAGATCACACATTAAAAAAGCATCACTGGGCTGTCTACTGAGATCAACAGGGACAATTGCTAAGTGCTTTCCAAGATTAATAACCTTAAATAGGACAATCTTAAGGAAATTATCTCTATCCCGTTTCCGTCATTTGAAAATGAGATTCAGATGGGTCTGTGACTTGCCCAAGGTTATACAACCGCTTTGCCAGGACTCAGGCTTGCTCCAAGTCTCCCAGCAGCACATGGGGCAGGGCCGATTTCATACAACCCCGTCCTCAGCCCTCTCGGCCCCACATCCCCTTCTTACTCTATCTGGATACTTCACTCAGTAGGTTCTTACAATCTGCTGCCCTTTAACTTCAGCAAGTCACGTCTGTTCGTTGCAGAGATGGTTTACACATTCATGATAAAAGCAACCGAACAATTTTAGGAAATCAATGAATGCCTGTGATTCACAGCGGAAGTAAAATCGTTCAATCTTGAGAGAAGTTGATTGAGCTAAAACTGTGTTGGCCCAAATAGACTATGTTATCCACGTAGTCTAGTAGTTTTAGATATTTAGTTGGTTTTCAGTGTTTGCCAGTAACAACTTTTTTAAAATTATGGGTATCTGGCATATAAAAAGCGTTTTAAAATGTTAGTCATTATTTTGCTGTGTGAGTCACTTAATTTGAAAAGCAGCAGACAATGGCTTTGAGACACCGTCCCTCTGGGAGAGTCGCTCCTGGGAACCTCATGCTCGGAGACTGCTTCCTAGGTCTCTCCCCCAGGGCTTGAGCATCCCTATGACTGAAAAACATATTCTTATGCACAGATCTCCAGAGGAACTACTATTCTAGGGCAGAACAACCAAACATAATTTTTAAAAAATCACAATTGCTGCCAGGCGCGGTGGCTCAAGCCTGTAATCCCAGCACTTTGGGAGGCCAAGGTGGGCGGATCATGAGGTCAGGAGATTGAGACCCTCCTGGCTAATACAGTGAAACGCCGTCTCTACTAAAAATAAAAAAAGATTAGCTGGGCGTGGTGGCGGGCGCCCATGGTCCCAGCTACTCGGGAGGCTGAGGCAGGAGAATGGCGTGAACCCGGGAGGCGGAGCTTGCAGTGAGCCGAGATTGTGCCACTGCACTCCAGCCTGGGCGACAGAGCAAGACTCCATCTCAAAAAAAAAAAAAAAATCACAGTTGCATAACAAGAGGTTACATTTACTTTAGTCTGTTTTTCATTTAAGAAGACTCAAGGCAAGCCTTGCCTTCTCAGTGTCACACATTTTTTTTTTTTCTTGAGACGGAGTCTCGCTCTGTAGCCCAGGCTGGAGTGCAGTGGCGCGGTCTAAGCTCACCGCAAGCTCCGCTTCCCGGGTTCACGCCATTCTTCTGCCTCAGCCTCCCGAGTATCTGGGACTACAGGCATGCATCACCATGCCCAGCTAATTTTTGTATTTTTTGTAAAGGCAGGTTTCACCATGTTTGCCAGGCTGGTCCCAAACTCCTGACCTCAAATGATCTGCCCACCTCAGCCTCCCAAAGTGCTGGAATTACAGACATGAGCCACTGCACCCACCCGTCACTCATCTTTTAATGGAAATAATTTTCATTTATAAAAGAAGGATTGACATTTGTAACTTTTATAAGAAACAGAATTTATGGTGCCAATATAGATGACTCTCCCATCTCACATCGCTGAGTGCTAAGTGAAGTTCCTATACTGTGAAAGTCAGCTACAAATCCGTCATATCTGAAGTGAGTTAGAAAGCGTGTTGGACACGAGAAGGGGAACATCACACACCGGGGCCTATTATGGGGAGCGGGGAGAGGGGAGGGTTGGCATTGGGAGTTATAACTGATGTAAATGTAAATGATGAGTTGGTGGGTGCTGACGAGTTGATGGGTGCAGCACACCAACATGGCACATGTATACATATGTAACAAACCTGCACGTTGTGCACACATACCCTAGAACTTAAAGTATAATAAAAAAGAAAAAAAAGAAAGCGCGTGGGGAAGATTGATGAAATCTCCTGAATCCATTAAAGCTGATTTGGGTGCTTGTTTTGTGATTGGATATATATAAGACATTTTTTAACTCCCTAATATGATATAACCAAAACTAGTTCTCTGTATTCTCTGTAGAAAACAACACGACAGGCCAGTGTTGACTGAAACCCAACCACATAAACAAAAAGGGAAAAGCCCAGTGATGTTAACCCTCAATGGAGATAATTAAAGACAAACCAAGAGAAATACTGCTTTATTTCTTATTAGGCTGCTAATGAAAAAGACTCATAATTCCACAAACAGGGTGAACATCGCTTTCTGGTTTACTTTTATTTTTTGAAATGTGAGTTATTGGTTCCCAGTTTGAGGTGTATTCACTGAATCAGCTGTCAATCTTTTCATTGGGGTTATTTTCATTTTGTTTCATTTTGATTTTGACCTTAACTTCTGGAAACTATAATTGGGGAGTGGAAGGTAAGGGGTGTCTCCTGATAGGAATTACATATGTAACATAAACATATATACATTTTATATATGTATGTGAACATATATATTTTATATATGTGTGTGTGTATATGTAGTGGCAATGCATATATGTATTTTTAAAAAAAAACTAAATAAAACAACACCAAGATTGTCTAGGCAAATCAGTGCTATGTATAGAATTTCTCTTTGGTTATTTGGGATTATAGTCATTGTCTTTATGCAATTCAGGATTACAGTGAGAAAAATTAAAAGAAAATGTCAAAAGCTATTATACTGAGCAGGGGTAGGGCATGAGTTTAAAGATGTATTTTCAATACATCCAAATCATATGTATGCATTTGTTTTTGCCAAATTTGTGAAATATATGGTTTATCATATCTCTCTAAATACTTGCTGAGGAAGGTAAATTAACTAGTATTTACTGAGCAACTGTATAGGCAGGATTTTGTCTAAATTTCCAAGCAGTGGTTCTTAGCTGTGGCCCTGAGCACTCTCGAGAACACAGTGCCTGGTATTCCTGCATGCACACTCAGCAGTGTCTAGGACAGAGCACCAAGTATTTTATGGAATATCCATGTGACTCATGTATGATTATTTATTCATAAATTACACATAGACTAACTACCACAACAGAAGTTAATTCATTGTACAGCATAAACAAAAGTAAATTTAAAGAGGCAAAAAATATAATCAGAAGAGCATGCATTTCACTTCAGAGAACTAAAGTTAAATATGCCTTGTACCAGTATATATTTTTACTTTTTAAACATTTGTAAGTGCTATTTGTGATTAATAAAATGCAGCTGCTCCTAAAAACATTAATGAAATTCTATGTCAATGGAAGTCCACTAATATAATGTAACAGTCTGTGGAATTTTACAGTGTTACAAAGATAGCATAATAATGATAGAAAACCGCTGTTCTAACATTTTCATAATCATCAAAGTAAACTTATCCATGAAGGGGCATTTTCTGAAGAAGAACCCCCAAACCCTTGTTTGCAGTGGTGGAAAAGGCTGGCAGTGGCAGGGGGCATCCCCTGCACCATTTTGGCTTCAGTTACAGCGGAGCTGAGGTTGGATGAAGAATCACAGAAACAGGTCAAATGTGAGGATACAGCTACCAGCCAGGCCGGGGAGTGAAGACAGAAATGGGAAACATGAGCAAAATGAAAGAGAAGTAAAGAGAGGGATAAGATTTAACAGAGAGTAGACAGGCAAAGGCAACATATGTAAAATTGGAGTATTCTAAGAGGAAAACCAAAATAAATGAAACAATGAATATTTTTACATATGAATTAATAAAGCTTTCCATAAAGAAGAGTCACCTGTAATCCCAGCACTTTGGGAAGCTGAGGCGGGCAGATCATGAGGTCAGGAGATCAAGACCATCCTGGCTAACATGGTGAAACCCCGTCTCTACTAAAAGTAAAAAAAATAAAAATAAAAATAAATTAGCCGGGCATGGTGGTGGGCGCCTGTAGTCCCAGCTACTCGGGAGGCTGAGGCAGGAGAATGGCGTGAACCCGGGAGGCGGAGCTTGCAGTGAGCCAAGATCGCGCTGCTGCACTCCAGTCTGGGTGACAGAGTAATAAAACTGTCTCAAAAACAAAAAACAAGAAAAGAAAAGAAGAGTGAAATCTCCACCATGCCCAAGAAAACACAGAGACAGTACAGTCACTACTGAAACAGTTTAATCGTGTTTTCAGATAGCCGTCATGAAGAGTTTCTTGAGAAGATAGGCAAACAACAGCAACAACAGCAACAACAACAATAACAAAAGACCCATCAAGATCAAATGGGAAAATATCCAACCTAGCCTCAGATTTCTCCACAGCAACATTCACTAGTAGAAGAAAGTTAGGCAATGCCTACAAAACCTTAAGGAAAGAAAGTGTGACAGAATTGTTCACGCTTCAAACTGTCATTCAAAAATAAAAGAGGAAAAAAATGTATTTGTTATGTATTCATTTATACAGGCATATAATTTCCCTGGAAGGATATGTAAGAAAATGGAATTCCATTTTTAAAAAATACAAGGATTCAGGAATATTGTCCCCACAATTCCTTCTTAAATAAACTATTGGAGACAATGTCTTCCATCTGACAGTGTTCCGTGGAATCGCCGAGATCCTTTATGAACCTGTGGGCTCAGGCCACAGCCTGTATGAGTTAAATTAGAAGCTCCAGTGACAGCACTGAATCATCAATACTGTTTTAAACCCCAAGTTGCAGAACCAGTGCAACCAAAAGATAAGTGAAATAAGTAAACAAGAGAACAGGCAACGAGGATTATTTAACTGTGGGACTAAGACAAGCATGGAAACCCTAAAACCAGGGAGAACCACCTGAAACACTGTGACAAACAGTACAAGGATTTAGGAAGGCAGCTGGGTATAAACTACTGCCCAGAAATCAATAGCCTCCATATATTCATGCAATAACCAGTTAGAAGACAGAATGGAAGAAAAGGCTTCATATTAATAGCTATAAAACATATAAAAATACCAAGGAATAAGGTTGGCATGAGTGCAATTTATATAAAGAAATCCTTAAAACACTATCGAGAAACCAAAACTTTCAACAGCAGAAATGGCATACCATGTTCTTGGATAAGATGAGTTAACACTCTAAAAATATCAAACCTCGCCAAGTTTATCTACATAATGCAGGTCCCAATAAAAATATTAATAGAATTTCTTTTGGTACCAGATAGCCTGGTTCTAAAATTTGTATGGAAAAATTAACAAGCAATAATAATCAAGAAATTTTTAAAAAAAGATTAGTAGAGGGGTGTGCATTAATCTGTTTTGATGCTACTATAAAGAACTGCCCAAGACTGGGTAATTTATAAAGGAAAGAGGTTTAATTGACTCACAGTTCAGCATAGCTGGGGAGGCCTCAGGAAACTTAAAATCATGGCAGAAGATGAAGGGGAACCAAGGCACCTTCTTCACAAGGCGGCAGGAAGGAGAAGTGCTGAGTGAAGGGGGAAGAGCCCCTTAAAAAACCATCAGATGTTATGAGAACTCACTCACTATCACAAGAACAGCATGGGGGAATCTGCCCCCATGTTTCAATTACCACCACCTGGTCTCTCCTTTGACATGTGGGGATTATGGGGATTATGGAGATTACAGTTCAAGATGAGATTTGGGTGGGGACACAAAGCCTAACCATATCAGTATGGTTAGCCTGAAGGTATGAAAATATTATAAGTCTGTAATTAATCAAACTATATGGTACTAGCACATCTCATGAACAGGCAGGTCAATGGTACAAAACGGAAAATGCGGAAGTAGATCCAAATAAATAATGAACTTTTATATACAGTAAAAGGGGCATTTCAAACCAGTGGGAAAAGATAAGTTATTATTATTATTATATCTTTTTTGTAATGAGACAGGGTCTCATTCTCTCACCCAGGCTAAAGTACAGTGGTGCAGTCACAGCTTACTGCAGCCTCAGATTCCTGGGCTCAAGCAATCCTCCTGCCATAGTCTCCCAAGTAGCTAGTGCTACAGGTGCACACCACTACACTCAGCAAATTTTTTTTTTATTTTTAGTAGAGATGACATCTCCCTATGTTGCCCAGGCTTGTCTCGAACTCCTGGCCTCAAGCAGTCCTCCTGCCCTGACCTCCCAAAGTGCTGGGATTACAGGCAAGAGCCACTGTGCCAGGCGGGAAAGGATATGTTATTAAATAACACTTTGGGGACAGAGAGCAAACCATGTGGAATACAATAAAATCAGTTAATGCTTCATACCTCATACCAAAATAAATTACAAGAAAGTCAAAAGTCGGCAAATGGAACCACGAAACAACAAGAAGAAATCAATTTTCTTGATTTTTTTTACCAAAAAAAGCTATATATAATTTTACCAAAAAAACTATATATAATTTTATATGTATTTATATAATATATGTTTATAATATATTTATATAATGTATATTATATATTTTATATATATATGTATATGTGTATTTTAGAGACAGGGTCTTGCTCTGTTGCCTAGGCTGGAGTGCAGTGGTGCAATCATAGTTCATCGCTGCCTCAGGCTCCTGGGCTCAAGGGGTCCACCCTCCCCAGCTTCCCAAGTAGCTGGGACTGCAGTCATGTGCCACCACGCCCAGTTAATTTTCATTTTTTGTAGAGATGGGGTCTTACTATATTACCCAGGCTGGTGTCAAACTCCTGGCCTCAAGCAATCCTCTCCCCTCAGCCTCCCAAAGTGTTGGTATTACAGGCGTGAGCGCCGCAACTGGCCGAGAAGTTTAAGATAATATTAGAAAACATTTCATGTAAGTTACAAATCCCGTAAGTTACCAAAGAAAAGATGTTTAGATTTGTCTTACATCGACATGAAAATATTTATAAAGGCAAAAGCCAATGTTAAGGTCAAAAGACAGCAAACAGGGAAAAAATATGATATTTGCAACTTGTATCACTAAAACTGATTTTCACAAGAGGAAGACTAAAAAGTTATTAAGAAGGCCAACAATGTGCGAGAATAGGCAAAAGAAATAAAATAGTGTGTTAAAAACAAAAGGAACTACACATGGCTCTCAAACAGAAAGGTCCAAACTTCACGCATATTAGAAGTATTCATTAAAACTACTCTAGGTTACCGTCTGCCCACCCCACGCCCCAGCACACTAGCTAGCAGGGATTAGGACATGGCTTGGCAACTCACTGCGTAGTGTAGGTGTGGGGACATAGGGACCCCTATGCTGACGAGAGAGTCCACAGCAGCTATCTCTGCAGAGGACAGCTGGCCAGTGTTGGTTTGGGGACACAGGGACCCCACAGTGCAGATGAGAGAGTGCACAGCAGCCGTCTCTGCAGAATACAGCTGGCCAGTATCTGTCCACTTCAAAAGGCTCGTGCTCTTTAACCCAGAAGTTCTACCTCTGGGAATTTATCTTGCACCTCTACTCCTATGATATGAAATTCCAAGTCATTCGCTGCAGTATTGCTTGTAGCAGCAAACATGTGGAAACAACCCGATTTGTCTGCCATAAAGGACTGGTCAAACCTGTTGCCATCCACACAAGGAGTGCCACGAGCTCCTGTGCACCTGTGGAAGGAGCTCTGAGCTAGATTGTTTAGCAAGGAAAGCCTCAACATATAAGTTCAGTGAAAAAAGCAAGGGCAGAACAGCACACGATGCTACATGTGTGTGACAGTAAAAGGGAGAAAGCATGCATTTTTGAGTTTGTGTATTCCATCACCTTCAATATACACCGTCGGGACACCTGGCCACCTGCAGGACCCACTGTCATCCTGGGAGAGGGAGGAGGAAGCTCTTGGATCTCTTGTGGAAGAGGCGAGATCATTGCTCAGCCTGGCTCCAGAGGCACGCAGTCCCTGTGCCCCGAGAAACTAACGTGCCGTCTCTGCTCTCCCACCGCTTCCTGGGTTGAGCTGCGGGGAGAGGCCTTGCTACAGTGCGTGCCTCATCAGCACTGCGAACAAACAGGGAAGGATGTCTGGGGCCATGCAGGGAGACCCTGGGGGATCCTGGACAGAAGCCCCTGAAGTGATTGAGCTGATTCCTGGGCCCTCTGATGATTCTCCCTCTGCCTTGGAGGCTTGGCTTCCCCTGGCTGCTGCCAATTCTGGAGGACACAGTGGACTGGGCCACACAATGGAGACTGGACTATGTGTCCAGTCCACCCAGATGTCACCATGCCTGCCAGTCCCTCTCCTCCTTAGAGCACAAGCCCTCTGATGCTCCCGGACAGTGGAAACTTTTTGTTCCCCAAAGCCCTCCAGCTGGCTGGGCTGCCCTCCCCAGACTCCCTCCTTCCTTCCAGATGTGAGCAAATCCCTTTCCTTCCACCTTACTCTCAGCCCCGGTTCACCTTCTGTTCCTGCCCAGGGCAAACCGCCCTATGTGCATCTCTGTCCTTATCCATGGAACCATCCTTGTCCTCACTGTGGATGGAATTTTTCAGTGATACCTAACATCTGTCCCAGAGCCATGCAAGTTCAGAAAGCACATTCCAGGGGGACAGTTGTGTCCCTGGTGCGACACGGGAGTGGGCACACATTCTCTGCGCTGGGCATAGGGACAGCTCCAGAAAGAGAGAGGGCAATGTTCTCCTGTTTCCTGAATCCATCCTCTGTAGTTATGTGACCCAGTTGTGTGGCATAGGCTCTCCTGACTCAGGTACCTATCAGCCCCCAGAGTAGGTGTTGCCAAGGTTCCTTTGGATAAAATGTAAAATCTGGCTGAAGGCTGAGTCCTCGTGCATGTAGGGTGACCCATGACAGCATGCATGTGTTGGTCTGTAGGGATGCCATAACAAAGTGCCACAAACTCGGTGACTTAAAACAGCAGAACTGTGTTCTCTCACAGTTCCGGAGACCAGAAGTCCAAAGTCAAGGTATGGGCCAGGTGAGTTCCTTCTGGAGGCTCTGAGGGGAAGGTGTTCCAGGCGTCTCTCCAGCTTCTGGTGCTGCTGGCAGCCCTCGGCCCTCTTCGGCTTGTAGACACATCACACCAGGCTCTGCCTCCATCTTCACGTGACCGTCTCCCTGGGTATTTGTGTCTCTGTGTGCAAATTTCTGTTTCCTTATAAGAAAGTCATTGAATGAGGGCCCACGCTAATGCAGTACGACCTCGTCTTAACTTGATTGTACCCGCAAAAAGCCTGTGTCCAAATAAGGCCCCATCCACAGGTTCTGGGTGGACGTGAACTTTTGGGGGACGTTACTGAACCCAGCGCAGGGTTCTTACATTCTCACCATCACATATATTATTTTATTCTTCGGGGTGCTAAGGTGTGGTGTGTGCCATGTGCTCTTAACCCCTTAGAAAAGATAAGGAAAATTATTTTTTTTCAGGTCCAATGACTGAATATATATTTTTTTCTTTCTCTTAGGATTCAAAGATATATAACAATATGTCATAAACTGACCTGAAATACTTGTTTGTTCTGCAGCAAAATCCATTAATAATACCTATAACTGGGACAGTTTTATGTTCCCATTCTCGATGTGGCTATTTATAGTGAAACCTCACTTTCTCTGTGTTGGTTAACATTAAAAACTGGAACTGCTTCTGAGATAGGTGGCGGGACTTGACCCCAGAGGTGGGGCTTGGACACCAGGCTAGATTGAGGACTAGGTAAAACAGTCCTGCTGGGGAAAGCAGTCTTCAATCAGACACGCCCACCAATGTATGTCAATTTACCGTTGCCATGGCAGCACCCAAGCATTACTGCCCCTTTCCATGACCATGACCCAGTGATTACTACTTCTTCCTTGCATAAACCGCTCCTTAATCTGCATGCAATTACAAGTGGGTATAAACATGACTGCAAAACTGCCCTGAGGTGCTGCTCTCCACCTGCGGGGTAGCCCTGCTCTGCAGGAGCTGACAGGGAGCTGGAACACTGCCACTTGAGTAAAACTGTTTTCTTCTACCTACGGCTTGCCCTTGAATTCTTTCCTGAGCAAAGCCAAGAACCCAGCTGGGCTAAGCTCCACTTTAGGGCTCACCTGCCCTGCATCAGTTTAACTAAACTATTAGAATTTTTAATTTTTAAAGAAGAAGTAAGATTGTGACCATTCTGTGAGACGCGGAGTGAAAGAAGGTGCTGCAGTCCAACGTCTGTGTACTGAAATCCTAACCACCGAGCTGACAGTATTAGGAGGTGGGGCTTTTAGAAGGTGATAAGGGTATGAGGGTAAATGAGATTAGTACCCTTATAAAACAAACCCCGGGAAGTTCATTCCTCCCCTCCAGCCATGTGAGGACACAATGGGAAGGGGGTCCTCACCCCTTCTATGAACCAGAAAGGGGGCCCTCCCCAGACGCTGAATCTGCCAGCACCTTGATCTTGGGCTTCACAGCCTCTGGAACTGGGGGAAGTTAATTTCTGTTGTTTATAAGCCACCTCGTCTATGACCTTTTGTTACAGCAGCCTGAACAGCTCAGCCTGAATGGATGAGGCACATGGCATGACTTCCGGGCCTCTGGCCGGGTGCTTCGGGGAGGATGCTGTGATGTTGCATTATCACTCAGACACTGTGGAACTGACTGGGTTGGTGGAGTGGGGACCCGGGGAAGAGTTCAGTTCTGTTCTGGAAATGTTGCCTTGAGGCAGCTGAGCACTACCCACAGGGAAAGGTCTGGCAAAGGTTCACGTGAGTTCGCCTGGGTCGTATGGGAGAGGGGAGCCATCAGTGGTCAGGGTGGTCAAAGTCACATAGTTCCATGAGGTCTCCTAAGTAGGCCAGTGGAGCAGAGTGCTCAGGGTGGAACCCTGGGAACCTCAGAAGCAAGGAAGGGGTGAGCAGAGGAAGGCTCGCCCTCAGGGCACTGGGAGGGAGGAGCAGGGTGAGGGGTGGGGGCAGAGGGGAAACAGCAGTGTCTGTGCTGCAGAGAGACCCAAGGGAGACACGGGGAAGAATGTCACTTGCACCTTGCAAAAGGGAGGGTCCTGGCGACCTCAGCCAGAGCCATTTTAGTGAAGTCGTGGGGAGGAAGGACCACAGAGGACTGAGTCCTGACCGGGGCCGCAGTGGGACTGGCAGTGGAGAGGAGGGGGCCCAAGCCAAGGAGATTGAGTTCATGGCAGAGAGGCTGGGCGGTTCTCCACTGCCTTTCTGTCCGCAGGTGCGCCTGCTGCCCGGCCTGTCCACAGCTGTGCTGGTTGCTGTTATTCAGATCTGGATTGTACCTCTGACCGGACTGAGGTCCATCAGCAAATGACCGGGCCCCGGCGGTCTGGCAGTGTGTTCAGCTGCTGGCATGCTGCCTCGGGAACAGAAAAGCCACCTTGTTGTGTGTAGGGGTAACAGCTCCAGGGAGGCGTGAAGAGAACTCCCCGGCAAGGAGTGCTGCTCCAAGACTGAATGGACTTTTTTTTTTGAAGTGAAGGGTCTGGCCTCTGCAAGGGTGTTTTTGCTGCCACCTTTGAACTTCTCTGTGAGTTTTTAAATTTTGAGCAAATCGCCTTTTATAATCATTCTATGTGTACTTTTTCTACGGCTGCGTAGCGTTCTGCTTCCCACAGCTGATGTACCTAAGCCCCATCCTTCTCTGGTATAAAGAACGTTGGGATGAACATCCACAGGCAATCATCTTCGTACTCATCTTTGATTGTTGCTAGAAGGCAAATTGCTGGGTTCAGAGGATGATGACCACTTGTTAAGACTCCTGGAGCATCCAGATTTCCATGCCTCCTTCATCTGGTGTTCCATTACACTGCAGAATTCAGTGACAGCCAAGAATTTCCATTCATAAAACTGAATGTAGGGTTTTCTTTGGAAGCCAACAGATGACTTCAGGCTTGTCATCAGACCATTGCACTGTGCTGATTCTGAAGAATTTGTAAGTTCTTCACATCACTTTAAGAATACTTATAATTTTACTTATTCATGAAAACATATAAATAAGCTTCTTACTATTAAATAATTTCTTATTGTGAAATAAACCATTTACTTCATTTACTTATGCTTTTTAAAATTAATGGAACTGGCTGGGCGCGGTGGCTCAAGCCTGTAATCCCAGCACTTTGGGAGGCCGAGACGGGCGGATCACGAGGTCAGGAGATCGAGACCATCCTGGCTAACATGGTGAAACCCCGTCTCTACTAAAAAATACAAAAAACTAGCCGGGCGAGGTGGCGGGCGCCTGTAGTCCCAGCTACTCGGGAGGCTGAGGCAGGAGAATGGCGGGAACCCGGGAGGCGGAGCTTGCAGTGAGCTGAGATCCGGCCACTGCACTCCAGTCTGGGCGACAGAGCGAGACTCTGTCTCAAAAAAAAAAAAAAAAAAAATTAATGGAACTAAAATTCTAAGGTTAAAGAAAAAATTCTAAGGTTAAGGTAAAATACAATAGTAATTTAGTTTAAAAAAGAAAAAAATGCTGATTTTCTTATTTACTGTTGTGAATTCTCAAGATGTTTTTATATCACATATTGAAATAATGTTAATTTGTGAGCCTGTGATTTTGAACAAAACATGCATAATTGAAGTAATCTATAATCTGTGAAAAAGGTATCTCAATTTTTCTCAAAGGTTTTAATTAGAAAGTCAGGGTTGGAATCCACTCTTCACCTAAGAATGAGATGGTTTCCAGAGATACTAACAAGTCAACACATCTTACTTTGATGCCTTGTTTATTATCAGCACAATATTTAAAATTGGGGTTTTATTCTGAGTAATTCATTTCATGCTATGAAACTTCCAAAAACGACTACAAAAATGAAACGAATTTACATTCTTTGTAAAATGTTATTAATATGGAAACTGGACACCGTGTGGAAGTGACATTGTGTTTATGTAGGGAGAGTGTGTTAACATTTTTTCAGCATGGTTGAGTTGGCTCTTTTTGAACGTGAAACTTCTACTGTCTGGATAGACAGTGCCACCTCCCTGCAGCAAACATGGGTGTCCTGTGCTGTTCTGAAGACCCTCAAGCTGCAGTCAACATGGCGGTCATTTGTGGAAGGATTCTTTCTTGCTGTCTTGATTTGCAAGAACACCTCTGAAGGTCTTTGAATAGTAAATGCTGTTTCCATGGCAACTGCAGTCCTGCTTCAGTGATCCCTTAACCTGTGTGCCTTTGGTTCAAAGCACCCAGGTGCTCATGGCCTTCCCCAGGGGTGTCCCAGGGTCCTGTTCACAAGCATGGGCTCTGGCATGGACTGCCCCAACCTGGCTGCACCATTGATTGTCCACACGACCTCAAGCAGGTTATTTGGCCTTTCTATGCCTTCCTTGGAAAATGGGTCTAATTTGTGGGCGTGTTGTAAGAATTAATAAGAGAATCGACACACAGCACTCAGCACAGTGCCTGGCACATGGAAAGCTCTTGAGTCGGGCTCCGTCCCCCAAATCGAGCACCTCAGTTGTCTGTAAATGGGCGCATTGGCAGTCCTGTGCAGTAATGCAAGATATTCTTGGTTTTCGGTTTCCTTTAAATTCTTTTTAGGTTTCTTTTAAAATGACCAGCAGTCCTTGATGACGTATGTGCTGTGATTTTGAACAAAATATGTATAATTGAAGTAATCTATACCTGTGAAACCCAGGGATCCCAATTTTTCTCAAAGGTTTTAATTAGAGTCAGAGTTGGAATCCACTCTTCACCTAAGAATGAGTTGGTTCCCAGAGGTACCAACAAGCCAACATGTCTTTGGTATGTTATTCTTCTGCCCCTCTTCTTGGGCCTGGGGATTTTTATCTTTTCCTAGAGAAAGGGAGGCCCTGAGAGGTCTTGGTGGTGAAGGGTTTGCAGACGAGAGGAGTGAAGCAAACCCTGCTGGTACTGCAGAAGCCGCATGGAGCCAAGAGACGTGTCCTTGACATCATAGATTGGAGTGCACTTGCTTTCTTTCCCTCCCTCCCTCCCTCCCTCCCTTCCTTCCTTCCTTCCTTCCTTCTTTCCTTCCTTCCTTTCTTTCTTTTTCTTTCATCTCTTTCTTTCTTTCCCTCCCTGCCTTCCTGCTTTCCTCCTTCCTTCCCTCCCTTCCTTCCTTCCTTCCTTCCTTTCTTTCTTTCTTTCTTTTTCTTTCTTTCTTTCTTTCTTTTTCTTTCTTTCTTTCATGACTTAAATCCACATCACAAAGCATTTTCACAGATCGCTTGTTTCTAGTTTTTTTTTTTTTTCACTGTAAGTTCTGGGATAGGTGTGAAGAACGTGCAGATTTGTTATATAGGTATATACGTGCCATGGTGGTGTGCTGCACCCATCAACCCGTCATCTAGATTTTAAGCCCCGCATACATTAGGTATTTGTCCTAATGCTCTCCCTTCCCTTTCCCCCTACCTCCCGACAGGCCCTGGTGTGTGTTGTTCCTCTCCCTATGACCATGTGTTTTCATTGTTCAACTCCCACTTATGAGTGAGAACGTGTGGTGTTTGGTTTTCTGTTCCTGTGTTAGTTTGCTGAGGTGTTGGCCACCAGCTGGCTTGTCCCTGCAAAGGACATGAACTCATTTTTTTATGGCTGCATGGTATTCCATGGTGTATATGTGCATTTTTCTTTATCAGTCTATCATTGATGGGCGTTTGGATTGGTTCAGAGTCTTTGCTATTGTGGATAGTGCTGCAATAGGCCTTAATATTGTGCGTATTTGTTTTTACAGTAGATGATTTATAATCCTTTTGGGTGTATACCCAGTAATGGGATGGCTGGGTCAAATGGTATTTCTAGTTCTAGATCCTTGAGAAATCCCCACACTGTCTTCCACAATGGTTGAACTAGTTTACACTCCCACCAACAGCGTCAAAGTGTGGAGCGTGCTTTCGTTCATTCATTGATCGTTCCCTGTGTGTGACTTTCACAGTATTAATTTGGGATCCTGACATGAAATGGCCTAACCGGGGTGGAGTGGCAGTTGTGTTCCCGGCAGAGGACTGGCCCAGCCCCCAAGCCCTGTAGCTTCCCTAACACGATTCACTCAGGCTCCGTCAGCCTTCCCCGGGTTCCTGGGCTTCTCCACTTGCTTTCATGCAGTTTGCCCTCGGGTGATGGTGTTGCTCCTAATCTTTCTCCTTTGCTGTATTTACAGGACACTCTTTTGCAGTTGCAGCCACATTATGACTTTACAACCCCTGGATGCCCCCATGTCCTGCCCGGACCCCTGTTTTGAACTCCACCTGACAACTTGACACCCCCCTTTCCCCCAACACTCTTCGTCACCCTGCCAGCAGCTGCTTCTCCTGCGTTTCTCGTCCCCCTACTCAGAGCTGCCTGATGCAGGGCTCCCCCCAGCATGTTCCCCTCCCATCTTCAGTGGAATCGTGAACCTGGCTGAGGCCCCTCCCCTCGCATGGTGACCTCGGCAGCCTCCTAGTCCATCTGCTTCCAAGATTGGCCCCACCGCACCTGCATCTTCGTCTTGGTGTCCTAGTGATCCTAGGACACGCCAGCCTTGGGATTGAAAACAGCCTCTCTCCCTGCGGCAAGGCCCCGTCACAGCCATCCCTGTGCCTGTCATCGCGGCCCCCTGGAATAAAGTCTGCCTTACCATCTTCATAAAAGGAGAAAGAAAACACAACCCTCATGCTATGGTTCCCTGCCTTACCATCCTTAACGACTCCCATAGCTTACAGGATACATTTTAAACCCATATCATGGCACTGGGGGCCTCTTAGCCTCCTCCTTCCTGCCTCTCTCCCGTGGCGGTCCTACACTCCAGTCATACTGAGCTCCTGAACAGTGTTTCCCATCATTTTCCATCCTTCCAGCCTCAGTTCTCCCTCCTCCAGGAAGCCCTCCCTGACTTCCTCGGCCGGGGTAGGAACATTTGCACTAGCTGCTTATTATCCTCACAGCATTTTTCCTGAGGTTTGGCTTACAAGAGGTTTTTCTGTTGAATAAATGAAGAAATCAGCAACAAGGGTAATTGTTGTTGAAAGAAAATATTTAATTTATTATATTAAACGTAATACATGTTTATTATAGAAAAATAATAAGGAAAATTCAGGCAATAGTAGAAAATAAAAATTATGCCTCATACTTGACCAAGCATAATACCTGTTAACATTTGGTTTTGTTTTTCTCCATTCTTTTATCTGCGGCTTTTTTTTTAACATAGTCTCAATTATGTGTCTCTAAATAGTGCATTTTTAAATCTTCTTTTTTTAAGGAAAGAAATAAATGTAACTCTTGCATCAAATGCTCTGTAAAAATGTTTTAGTGGCCACACAATATAGCTTTGAGGACACACCATCACGTCGTCATTTCCGTGTTGCTGGACACTCAGGCTTTTGTGTTTGTTTACTATGGTGAATAACATTGCAGCGAACATCTTTTAGAGTGAAGTTTTTGTACTTTAAATTATTTCCTTAAATTAGAATATTAGAAGTGCAATTTAAATACAAAGCATATAAACACGGTTAAGGACCGTTATGAGGAGCTTGTTTCCAAGTCGCTTTCCTGAAAGGGTGTATCAGTTTACACTTTCATTTGTGTTGTCTGAGAGTGTCTTTCTCATCACAGGATTAAATACTGTGATTATCTCAGCTTTGTAAATTTGACAGCTAAAAACTGGCAGCTAACTAATTCTTAGTCATCTGAAGTTCTTTTTCAAATTGTCAAAACATGTCTTAGAGTGAGTGCTGATATTTATAATCTTGTTGATTTGTGGTTTGCTTATTAACCTTTTTCATAGCTGTTGCAAATATTTTTTTCAGCAGTTTAGATTAGGAACTGAATATCTCCCTCATGTCTTTAAAGAAATATGCCTGCCCAGGTGCTTGATAACCCTAAAATGGAGATTTCTGCTGGGCTTTCTCTTATATGATGTTGAGGCCGTCATGGTTTGTTGAGCAGAGGAGTGAGTGCTAAAAGCTGGAGTTCAGTAGAACCACAGTGATGCCTCCACCCTGGGTAAATGCTTAACCACACTCCTCCCTGTAAAAATGACAGTGTCATTAAACATGGACCAGCTGTTCCATGAGCTCATTCCTAGGAAACAGTGGCTGAGTAGCAGACGCCTGACAGGTCTCCATTTCCGTCCATGTGTGGGATGTGTGCACGTGACATAAAGCCTCGCACATCGCTTTGGGGAGGATCAGCTTGAGTCGGCTTCTGGCAGAAGATTGGGACCGTCTTTGGACAAATTTGAATATTAGACACCAAATCATCTAATGAAAACCAGCTGGGAGGAGTCGGTTTTCTTGTGTTCTTGGGCATTTGACAAATGGTGGGAGATAGTTATAATTTTAGAAAGGAAAACGTAATGCATATTCTCATGATGATTTGTCAATTGGATATTTCGCAGAGAGGGAAACGTCTGAAATGTCCCAAATACAGCTATCTGCTGTCATGAGAACACAGCTGGCAGAGGGGAAAGCAGTATCGGTCAACAGGAGGTCGTCCTGCGGACGTTAGTGCCCCGACACCTCGGTGTGTCCCTTGGCTGTGTGGCCTTGGGCAGGTCACTGGTCAAGCTTGAGATAATGACACTGGTCTGCTGGGAAGCATGGCCCTAGGCCAGATGTACTAGGAGGCCCCTTCCTGGCTGTGATTTTAAGAAGAAGGGAAAATGTTTATTTGTCTTGTGAAAGCCAGGGGTCGGGGAGGACAGAGCCAGCAACACGGACAGCCCATCACGCTGAGCTGGAGGTCCCGCCGAGCTGAACTGAAGCTGCCTCAACTACAGTAGGTGACTCACCGGGTCTCAATTTCCACGCTGGTGCTGTGGAGATAATAACATGGACTTTGCGAGGCTGTTGAGGCTTACCTGCGCTAAGAAAGTGCCCAACACAGCGCCTGCAGAGCCAGCACTCGGTGACAGTCTAAGGAATGTCTATCACAGCGCTCCCAGATGGCAGGTCCTGCCTGCCTGGGTCCAGCTCCAGCTGCGCGGCTCAGGGCTGTGGGACTTCGGCGGGCTTGTCTCCTGCCTGCCTCAGTTTCCGCATCTAAGCTAGAAAGCGTGACTGTTCCTCCCCAGGGGGCTCTTATGAGAAGCAAGCACATGGAAGCGTGCCAGGCATTTTCCCAACGTCTGGCACATCCTCAGCGGCAGGGTCTCCTTCTCCCTCTCCTCCTCTTAGAAATATTTTCCCTGGGAGTCCCACAGAGGCTGTGAGGATGGCAGAGGTTGCCGGCACTAACAGCTGTGTGGGGCGGCCCAAGGCCCCACTTTGAAAGTTCCATTCCATCCCTCTCATTTCATCTGAGGAGCGCCATGTTCTCCCTGGGGAGAACTGGCCTGTTGCATATGAAGAGTCCGGAGATTTTGAACGAGGGAACCCCTTCAGCTTCGAATGGCCATTACCGTTGATGATCCCAGAAGTTCCCTTTCCAAGTGATGACCCATGGACTTGTGTCCCTCGTGTGATAACCTGCACTACACACATATCCTACACGTGTCCGTAGGTGGTTATAAGCTGCCACAGCCATACAGATCTGAGAGCCAGAGGCCTTTCAAACCAGCTAAGGCTCTGAAACGCTTCACCTCGACTTATGAAAGCAAATCGGGGCACATCCATGATCCCACGAATGCTAATTTGCTTGTCACACATCAGAAACCCAGGAGGCACAGAATAGATGCTCTCTTACTGGCTTATAGGTTGGGTACTTTTAAGTTGGAGATGTTTAAATCAGAGATGAACCTATTGCAATAATACGTTTCATATCATGTGAGCCTTTTGTTTTCTAGCAACTAAAGGGAACTGTGGTAGGAAGAGCTGGGGCACAGGGATGAGGAAGACAGGGATGAGGAAGACAGGTAAGGGGACAGAAGCTGGGGCAGCAAGGAGTGACTCAGGTGAGGCTCAGGAGCTCTCACCCCGCAGTGGGCAGCTCGTCACCCCTGCTCCCCATGTCTGTGTCCCTTCAGGAGAAGCTGGCCAGGGACTGGACCGCCACTTATAGATAGCTCCTATGTCTGCACACATGTGTGCATGCCTGTGTGTGTGTGTGCAGGTGTGTGAGTGCCTGCATGTGTGTGTGCACACGTGTGTGTGTGCGCCTGCATGCATGTGTGTCTGTGTATTCCTTTACTAGATGCCCTCTCTAAGTAAATCACATTTAAGTGCTGTAATTAAACCATCTGGCAACATCTTTTCTTAATGCTTTTTCACTGTTCACCAGGTTGAGGATTTCTTTTCCTTATTTTGGCTTTTGCATCTTTAAGGAAATGATATGATTTAATACAGTATTATCATTCTTTTCAAATTCAGTGTTTCAGTAAATAGTTATTTTCAGCAGATAATTACTTAGGTAGAAGTAGTTTAACATGGCATTTATCTCTGAAAAAATTGTGTTTTTTTCCTTTCTGTCTAGATCCTTTAAAATATATAATATTGCATCATATAAAATATTGGCCTGTACCAAGCACCTGTATTCAGAAAAATAAAAAAGGTAACTTCCTATTGATTCAGCAAAATGCTACCAAGGAATTTCTTGCACACATGGTAGACTCCAAATGTGGCGGTACTGTGATTATAGATGGCATGTGGCCACACATTTGTTATTAGGCTGATCAAATGAGCCTCTCCTTCTAAAATTTCCACCATAGCGTGACGCTTGAATTGCCCACATTTCAGTGATACTTTCTGGTCTACGAATATGAATTCTGGCTAGGCGTGGTGGCTCACACCTATTATCCCAACACTTTAGGAGGTTGAGGCCGGTACACTTGAGCTCAGGAGTTGGAGGCCAGCCTGGCCAACATGGTGAAACCCTATCTCTACTAAAAATACGAAAATTAGCCAGGCATGGTGATGGCAGCACCTGTAATCCCAGCTGCTTGGGAGGCTGAGGCAGGAGAATCACTTGAACCCCGGGAGGTGGAGGTTACAGTCAGCCAAGACCACGCCACTGTACTCCAGTCTGGGTGACAGAGCAAGACTCCATCTCAAAAAAACAAAACAAAACAAAACAAAACAAAAAACAGCGTAGCAATTTCTACTTCTCTTCCCATCCACATGTGTTGATCTCTTGACTTTCACTTTATGTGATTTCTCACTAAAGCATAAGCTACTCATGAGCTGAAGTTATCTTTTGGCCCTGAGAACTAGCCTTTACACGAGCTTACCCTTAACTGTAGCCGCTTTCTGCAAATGCCCAGTCTGGCCACCTCCGGCTACCTTTGGTCCTGCAAATCTGTCCACTGCCCCATTCATGAACTCTGCCTTTAAAAGGTTTTCGAAGTCCACCCCTTTCTGCTCTGCCCAAACTCAGACCCTCCTCATGGCTGGCTTGAACCACAGCAGAACCTGCCTTGCTGGGTCACCTTCCTTCAGTTCCTTCTCATGGTCTCTAGAATTCCTTGAGCGCACACAGCCGGCCAACTTTACAATAACTTTAGAGAGTAAGGATCAGTGCCCCAACTTCTTGTTTCCTTAGTGGCTTTTTAAAAAGTAGTAGACGGTATATAGCTATCTACTGGCAATAGGAATGAATCTCTTAAAATCAAGGTGGGGAATGTGGTTCTTATGCAAGAGAATCAGTGTTTTGTGTTCAAGGAGAATTTAATATTTGAAAAATAAAAAATAAAAGATCTTAAAACGTAGGTTTCCATTATGATCAAATGGTTCTGTCAAAATGGAAAGAAAGCAGGGAATTTTCTGTACTCCTCAACACAAAGTTTATCTTGTTCTTGAAAAAATATTGAACTATTTTTTCAATATTTGTCCTTGCCAGGATTTCACCCGGGCACCCGCTGTTGATACGTTCTAAATTTGGTTTCCTTCTGATTGTTCTAAGAGAGTATCTACTTTATCATATTTTGAAATAAGACTTTACAGTATCTAAATGTGGATGATATATCCTTTTAACTATGTCCCTGATATTGAAGCTCTGAACATAACCTCTCAATTTGAGTCATCTGTGTTTCCAGGTATTGCTATAGATAAGTCACAAAATACTGAATTTTGGTGTCTTATATAAATGGTTGCAGTGTTTCATTCTTCACAAAGCATGAGAAATTCTTTTACAATACGGTGGCAGTGTACCATCGTTTTAGGTGAAGAACAGACTCACCACACATTGTGCTTTCTTTCACTTTGTGAGACAGTGAAGGAGGGACCTTCTCTTCAGGTGAAATGAAACCGCCACACGGATTAGCCTAACTTCTTCGGCTGAGGGCTGGGTCTTCTTTTATTACAAATCTGCTGCATCTTTATATGTGGTTTCACTGAAAAAATAAAAAATAAACATGGGAATTCCCTTTCCAAGGCTCTAAGTCACCACCAGGCGGCATAACAGACCTCTCTGTCCCTGGTCTGTAGGAGACGGGACAAAGACGGGACAGTGCTGGGAGGGCCCGTGGGCAGTAGGATGCCAGGGCCTCGCCAGGAAGCCTCAGTAGGCGTCCGGGAGGAGTTTGGACATTACTCCATTCTCAAGGTGAAGCCTCACCAGGGTCTCACCAAGAGAGCTGAGGGGTCAGATTCACCTTCTCCCTGCGCCTCTGCGCTTCTCTCTGGATTTCCTGTCTGCACATCCAGTGCCGGGCATGGTGTGGGGTGGTTCCTCACAGTTATCCTCACTGGGTGTGTGGTTATCTGACATCAGTCCTCCCCAGAAGGTGCAGCTGCCCCTGGTCGGTCGTTCTGTCTGTAGCTGGTGTGGTATCTGGCACAGGGGAGGCCCTGGGTCCGTGTTTGTTGATGGAATGAATCAACGTGTGAATGAAGGAAGTCACATTGGCGGCAGTGGCCGGGGGGGCGGGGGACTGTTTGGGGACAATTCAGATCATTCTGAGGACACATGCAGAGGCCTGCTCTAAGACAGCAGCCGTGGGAGGGCACGGAGTGGCATTGAGAGAGGAAGCTGACTCGATGACGGGCGGAGAGGTGGGCGGAGGCTGTCTCGGGAGCGCCAGCAGCTGGTAGTGAGTGGTGGGCGTTTCCTGACACTAAGGCTCTGTGCAGAGTGCGTCGTCTACAAACACTGTCTATTGTCTCGTTTCATCCTCACAAAAACCACCCCTATAAAGTTGTCGCTATTATTGTCTCTCCTTTACACACGAGTCTGGGCACAGGGACTTCAAGTGAAGCCTGCTAGGAGGCACTGGTGGTGCCCCCAGGAAGGAAATGCAGAGGAAGGACTCAGGAGGCGGCAGAAGCTCTGCTTTGAATGTGTCACATTTGAGGTGCCTCTGGGGCTTCCAGGAAGAGGTGTCCAGATGGCCAGGGCTGAGGCTTGGAGAAGTCATTATTGGAAATATGGACTGGGTGCCCATCAACATCTAGGTCATGGTCAAAGTGGGTGGTGGGGTGTTACAGGAAAGAGCTCTGCAGCCCTCCAGAATCCTAGCCTGCGCCGATAGATGAGCAGGGGCAAGGACGCAAGAGCAGTTGTGCATTTTCCTTCTTTTCTGTGACATTCAGAAATAGGCAAAATGTGATACACTCTGCAAAAGTGACTGTTTGCTATCTGCAGGAGTGGCCATCAGTGTCCGTTAAATGAGAGCTGTGCAGAATGGCATGTGTTTGCCCTCTTATTATTTTTGCTTTAAAAACATTTTTTAAAACCCTGGTATCAATGGTCAGTTCTGTGACTTTCAAATGCAAAAATTAAGGAAGACAAAAGAACTGTACTTGACACCTTGAAAGGCTCAGAGGGATTCTTCACCTTGGGTCCAAGAATTCCCCCAAGGGCCTTTGGATAGATTTCCAGAGATCCCCGAAATTGAATAGGAATAAAAGGGTAGCATTACCTTCCATTATGAATGCCGGCAAAAACCTTCAGTAGCATTAGAAGTCTGTGTGACCTCAGCACCAATAGAAACCACAGATATTTCTCTGTCACTTTAGGGTTGTTGCTGAGAGCTGGGGAAATGGTTGGCAGGCATCACCGTCGGTATTTGGTAGAATAAGGACGTGCATACATGTGCTGGCTGTTGAACTGTTGCCTCTCCACTGCAAACCCTCCCTTCCTTACGGCAGGGCCAGAGCTGTGCCCTATCGGGCCCTGCCCCCAGGAGGGCCAAAGAGCCTGGGCAGTGGGAGGAGGGAGCCTGGAGCACGCTGCTTCCTGCCTGCTTCCTGTTTCTCTGAGCGTCACCCCAGCAACGGGACTTCACCCTGGCAGCAGCTGTTGGTTCCGTTTGTAGTGTTTTTCACACGCCCAGAGACCACCCTCATCAGTCCCGCCTGAGCCCCCGCGGTCCGGGTCCCCACTCCAAGCCTTCTGAGACCATCACCCCGGTCTTTGTCTCCAGCCCTAGCTGTTCCTGAGATGAGGCCTCTGTGGCATGAGACCTCCTTTGCTTTTTCAGCCATGCAACACCTGTTTAGGGGCTCCCTGTACTGCTTCTATTGAAATCACTGCTGTCATTTCTTTTTTCCTGACTTGGCTCTGATTGATATACTGTATCAGGATTTAAAAATATTTTTTGACAACGTGTTTCAGAATAATCAGTTTCCTTCATAACCCTATGTTTTGTTACATGCATTTAAAAATGTTATTCCAAGAATGCCCCACAGGCTTCACCAGCCTGTCTGGGGGATCCACTACACAAAAAAACAGAGAGCTGAAAGCAGTTGCCAGCCTGATTAATTGCCCTTTTCCTGAGCTGGGCTTAAAAGCCTCTAGGAACACAAAACATAAAGGGTTTTCTTTCTGTTCTTCCTCCCTTTCTTTTCAAATGAAGTTATGGAAGAAAATGAACTTTGTTATTTTCCCCCTTTAAAAGTAGTACCTGCTCATGGAAAAAAAAAAAAAAAAAACACTGGAAAAGAGAAGTAAAGAAAAAAAATTTGTATCTTCTTTGTGACATAAAAACACCCATGGCTCTATTTTGATGTATTTCCTTAGGGCCTTTGGTGTTGTTTATTTTTGCAAAGACATAATTGTCATGAACTTTGTCATAAGCATTTCCAATTCTACTTCATACTTGTCATAAACACTATTTTTATAGCTGGACAGGATGCTATAAAGTAGCAGGTTGACCTGGCCCTTTTCTTTAATGTAAAACTTTTAACATAATTTTATTGTGATAAAATATACCTAAGATTTACCATTTTAACCACCTTTAGGTGTACAGTTCAGTGGTTTTAAGTGCACTAGTGTGTAGCCATCACCATCATCCACTTCCAAAACTTTTTCATCTTCCCAAACTGAAATTCTGTACACATTAAACACTGACTCCCCAGATCCACAGAGCTGAAGGTGGAATGGGCATCGCTTTCCCCAGCCCTTGGCAACTGCCATGCTACTTTCTGTCTCCATGAATTTGATTAACGTAAATTTTTTTTTTTTTTTTTTTTTTTTTTTGGAGACAGAGTCTTGCTCTGTCGCCCAGGCTGGAGTGCAGTGGCCGGATCTCAGCTCACTGCAAGCTCCGCCTCCTGGGTTCCCGCCATTCTCCTGCCTCAGCCTCCCGAGTAGCTGGGATTACAGGCGCCTGCCACCTTGCCCTGCTAGTTTTTTGTATTTTTTAGTAGAGATGGGGTTTCACCAGGTTTAGCCAGGATGGTCTCAATCTCCTGACCTCGTGATCCACCCGTCTCGGCCTCCCAAAGTGCTGGGATTACAGGCTTGAGCCACCGCGCCCGGCCTAATGTAAATTTTTACTACTGGGCTTCGCTTTTCCAATAAAAGTTCAAGGTACATCATTTAAATGTATATACTTTAACGCAAGCAGTGTTGCATGACGCCAGCCTGCCTCCTTTCCTCCTTTTTAAAAAATTAGACCAGCAACTGTTGTTGGATCCCATCTTGCCGGTCCTGAGGTTATCTTTCTAGTGAGACCTGAAAATTCATATGGGGGCATGACAGCTGTCCATTTTCATGAATTTCAAATGTGGAGGGCTCATGGTAGTGAGATGGTTTTATCTTTTTGGGTTTTTTGTTTTTTGAGACAGAGTCTCGCTATGTCGCACAGGCTGGAGTTCAGTGGCGCGATCTCGGCTCATGATAACCTCCGCCTCTCGGGTTCAAGCGATTCCCGTGCCTCAGCCTCCTGAGTAGTTGGAATTATAGACGTGCACCATGCCGGGCTAATTTTTGTATTTTTAGTAGAGATGGGGTTTCACCCTGTTGGCCAGGCTGGTCTCAAACTCCTGGCCTCAAGTGATCTGCCCACCTCAGCCTCCCAAAGTGCTGGGATTACAGGCGTGAGCCACTGCGCCTGGCCTGGGAGATGGTTTTAAAACAGAGATGTGCCCTGGTTGCCTTCTCTGAAAGTTTATCTCCACACAGATCTCCTGACCTTTGGTGTGGCTGATTTGATGTGGAGTCTGTTGGATTCACACCATCTGGCTTGTTTTCTGGGGAAACTGCACTGGCTTTCGTCTTCCTCCTTTTGTGATTGCATAAACAAAAGGGTAAATTGTTTTCTTAAAAATTAGTTTTAAATTGTGCTAAAATACACATAACAATGTTTGCCACCCTAACTATTTTTTCAGTGACATCAGGTATAGTCATCCTGTTGTGCAGCCGACACCACCGGCCATACCCAGAACTTCTTCATCTTGCAGAACTGAAACTCCGCCCCCTTAAACACTGACTCCCCATTCTCCTCTCCACCCAGCCCTGGCATCCACCATTCTACTTTGTCTTGATGAATTGTATGAGGTACCTTATCTAGCTGGAATCATACAGCATTTGTCCTTTTGTGACTAGCTTATTTCACTCAGCATTATGTCCTCAAGGTTTTCTCACATTGTAGCAGGTAACAGCATTTCCTTCCATTTTAAGTCTGAGTTACATTCCACTGTGTATATATACCATGCATGTTTCTCCATTTAGCCATCAGTGGACACTTGGGTTGCTTCTACCTACAAAAGACCAAATTATTTTGTCTATTTAATATAAGGTATTTGAAGGCCAGGCACAGTAGCTCACATCTGTAACCCTAGCACTTTGAGAGGTCAAGGCAGGAGGATCCCTTGAGGCCAGGAGTTTGAGACCAGCCTGGGCAACATAGCAAGACCCCAATCTCTACCCAAAAAACTAAAAACTACATAATTAATGTAATGTGGATTATTTGAAGTTTCAGTGCAGACCCCTTCTTATCACTGTATTATCAGATATTACTGAGCCACCATGAAACCTCTAGCACAGCTTACCTGTGGTACCAGGAGGCCACCCTCCCAGTCACATCAGTGTCTGCCTGATTTTTCTGCTTTCCTCACTGCCTGGGTCCCTTCGCCTTCCCCCAGAGACGAAGATGCTGCAAGTTAGAGTTGGAGCTCTAATATCATATTCTAAATGTAGGACATATATTTTAAATAATCATAGAATGTTAGAGCTAAAAAGGTTTAATATGCTTTATATTAAAAATCTATTTATCTCATTAATATTCTGAGTCCATCGCATCTCCACGGGCAGATCATTTCCCCTTTTTCTAAAACCTACACCATGGGAGGGTCTCTTTACCGAAAAGGAGAAGTTCATGAGCTTCCATTGCCTAATATCATTCTTCAGAGGCACAGTCATAGCTCCTTATCTGGCTCTCGAAGTTCAAGTCCAGCTGTCTAGATCATAACTTTCAACTAGGAAATAGCTGGGTGCCTTACAAAAATAACCAGCGCAAAGTTCAGGCCTCTTGTTCTAGAAAAGTGGGAAGGTTACTCCTACTACAGCCACAAGATGTAGACTTCCAGTTACTGTTGGGGTTCTGTGTGTTTAACAGGCACACCTCTTTCCTTACAGCGGGTGTACACAGCAGGCTATGTGGAGTGGAGTGAGGTAGAGGCCCTGGGGTGTGCAGGAAGGTGGGTGGGGAGGGGCTGGTGTGTCAGGGACAAATGTCAGCTCCCAGATCCCTTGGTAAAGTGTGACTGGGTACATCAGATTTAGATTAAATTATCCTGAAACTATTTTTTTTTTCTTTTTTTGAGACAGAGTCTCACTCTGTGACCCAGGCTAGAATGCAGTAGAGTGATCTCAGCTCGCTGCAACCTCTGCCTCCAAGGTTCAAGCAATTCTCCTGCATCAGCCTCCTGAGTAGCTAGGATTATAGGTACCTGCCACCAAGCCCAGCTAATTTTTGGATTTTTTAGTAGAGACAAGGTTTCACCATGCTGGCCAGGCTGGTCTCAAACTCCTGACTGCAAGTGATCTGCCTGCCTCAGCCTCCAAAAGTGCTGGGATTATAGCTGTGAGCCACAGCACCTGGCCCCTCAAACTATTTTGTAGATTGCATTATATAGATCAAACACCTTCATTGCACTTACATCTCTAGTATTGTATTTACTTAAATAATGATTATCAATAGCAACTCATTTAATTGTTATAAACCCTGGGAACTGGGTACCATTATCACTCCCATTTTACAGATGAGGAAACTGAAACACAAAGAGAGGATATGTAACTTGCCCAGCGCTGAAGATTCCCACCAGGCACAGCGTCCCTAGAATCTGTGCTCCCTGTCACCACAGTAGACAATTGTACTCCAACATCAACAATAAAAATAACTTTTCACTGACTTAAGTATTATTCCTTCTCCAAGTTAATCTTCCATTGGTCTAACTTTGATTCTAGCCTTTAGGCAAGAGTATCTTGTTGTGAGACGAGTAATTTGTTTCCTTTCAGGTGCTTTGCAACACAACTCTCTGTTTATCTTACAAGCAATTTTAAATGCTATTTAAATTCTGACAAGCCTGAGTTCTGTACTGTGTGATTACAGAGCAAGCACTAACTCACAAAGCTACTGTGTCCTGATTATTTCTCTAATTGTAGAGTAATTTAAGGAAGAAGGAATAGATCAGCGATAACTGTAAAATTATAATGATAATGGCAGTTCTGATATTCATACCCAACAAAGAAATCAGCAATAAAACTACTGAAAGGGTATAGATAAAATTTGTAAATACTTGCAGATTATGTATATGTCTAATCCAAAAAGTCAGTCTCAAACTGAGAGTTCAGTAAGATAGTTTGTAATAACAGAAACAAAAACCAAAGCATTCCTATATCCTACTATAATGATTTTTTTTTTTTTTTTTTTTTTGAGATGGAGTTTTGTTCTTGTTGCCCAGGCTGGAGTGCAATGGCATGATCTCAGCTTACTGCAACCTCTGCCTCTTGGGTTCAAATGATTCTTCTGCCTCAGCCTCCCGAGTAGCTGGGATGACAGGTATGCACCACCACACCCAGCTAATTTTGTATTTTTAGTAGAGGCAGGGTTTCACCATGTTGGTCAGGCTGGTCTCAACTCCTGACCTCGGGTGATCCACCCGCCTTGGCCTCCCAAAGTGCTGGGATTATAGGCATGAGCCACCACGCCCAGCCTGATTTTTAAATAATGGAAAAAATGATAAGATCCCACTCAAAGTTGCATATAGGAATAAAGAAATATGCAGGGCCTATATGAAGACCATAATAATTTACTGAAGGACACAGTTAGTTGAAAACTGCAGAGAGTGATACCTTGTCTCTGAACAAGAAGACTCCACATTAAAGAGACACAGATCCATCCCCAAATAATTGATAAATACAGTTGGCCCTTTGTGTCTGTGCGTTCCACATCCATGGATTCAACCAACCTCAGATCAAAAATATTTGGGGAAAAAAAAGGCTGGTGCGGTGGCTGGCCAGGCACAGTGACTCAGGCCTGCAATCCCAGCACTTGGGAAGGCCAAGATGGGAGGGTCACTTGAGGCCAGGAGTTCAAGACCAGCCTGGTCAACACAGCGAGGCCCCATCACAATAAGTAAATAAGAAAATATTTGGGCCGGGTGCGGTGGCTCAAGCCTGTAATCCCAGCACTTTGGGAGGCCGAGATGGGCGGATCACGAGGTCAGGAGATCGAGACCATCCTGGCTAATACGGTGAAACCCCGTCTCTACTAAAAAATACAAAAAAAAAAAAAACCTAGCTGGGCGAGGTGTCGGGCGCCTGTAGTCCCAGCTACTCGGGAGGCTGAGGCAGGAGAATGGTGTAAGCCCGGGAGGCAGAGCTTGCAGTGAGCTGAGATCCGGCCACTGCACTCTAGCCTGGGCTACAGAGTGAGACTCCGTCTCGAAAAAAATAAAAATAAAAAAATAAGAAAATATTTGGAAAAAAATGGATGGTTGCCTCTGTACTGAACATGTACAGACGTTTTCTGGTCATTATTCTCTAAACAATATAGTCTAACAACTATTTACATAGCATTTACATTGTATTAGGTATGAACAGGAACCCAGAGATGATTCAAGTACACAGGAGGATATGCGTAGGTTATGTGCAAATACTCCACCATTTATATTAGAGACTTGAGCATCCTCCAATTTTGATACCCCAGTGGTTGGAGGGGGTCCTAGAACCAATGCCCCTTGAATACTGAGGGACAACCGTCTAATGCATTTCAAATAAAATCTCAGTTTAGAGGGGAAGGTTGGTTGAAAGCTTAACAAATAGACTCTAGGCCAGCATGGTGGCACATGCCTGTAATCCTAGCACTTTGGGAGACTGAGGTGGGCCCATCACTTGAGCCCAGGAGTTGGAGACCAACCTGGGCAACATGGTGAAACCCCGTCTCTACAAAAATACAAAAATTAGCCAGGCGTGGTGGCACATGCCTGTGGTCCCAGCTACTCAAGAGGCTGAGTTGGGAGGATCACTTGAGCCAAAGAGGTGGAGGCTGCAGTGAGCCATGATCATGCCACTGCACTCCAGCCTGGGCAGCACAGTGAGACCCTGTGTCAGAAACAACAACAACAATGACAAAAAAAAAAAACAAATAGACTCCTGAATTAATCTGGAAGAATAAATGGAGAGGCTGGCCAAGAAATTTTTGATAAAACATAACACGGATGGTATCTGTAGCCCACAGATTCTTTATTCAAACACAATCTCACCTCCCTGTTCAAATACTTTTGGTGGGTCCTTTACTGCTTCCTGAGTGAAGCCCAAGTTCTTTAACCTACGTATTGTAAAAAGAGCATTCTGACAATACCCAAGGGTATTCAAACAGCAATGTTTAAAATTCCCACAGTTCCACCACTTCGGCGAGCAGCCCTGTGTTTATTCTGTGTGTCCTTCTGGTCTTTGCGTGCCTATGTCTTTTGCACAGTCCTATTCCTTTTTTCTTTTTTGAGATGGAGTCTCGTTCTGTCACCCAGGCTAGAGTGCAATGGTGCGATCTTGGCTCGCTGCAGCCTCTGCCTCCTGGGTTCAAGCGATTCTCCTGCCTCAGCCTCCTGAGTAGCTGGGATTACAGCCCCACGCTACTATACCTGTCTAATTTTTGCATTTTTAGTAGAGACAGTGTTTCACCATGTTGACCAGGCTAGTCTTGAACTAGTGACCGCAGGTGATCTGCCCGCCTCGGCCTCCCAAAGTGCTGGGATTACAGGCGTGAGCCACCATGCCCGGCCGCAGTCCTATTCTTAATTGTGTTTGTCTGAGGACTAAGAACACCGCAAGCTTGGCTTTCGGAATAGCCATAAAGCAACAACACAGCGCTGGGCTCGAAGGGGGACAGCTGCCTGAAAGAGGAAAGAGGGCAGAAGCTCCCTGCGTGTGCCAAAAGCACTGATGAAGTTTTAAACCTAGTGCAAGCTAACTGAGCGACACTAGACCTTCCCGCAACTTCTCTAATCTGGATGTAAATTGTAATTCTAGAGCCCCTTGTTTTGCAGGAAAAAATAATCTGTGTATGGTCAAATAACAGATGAAATGAGCTGCCAGAGAGAATCTGTTGCTAGTGCAACAGAACAAAGTACTTGTTCACGCCAGACTCAGGTCCCCTGTTACCTGCAGTCCTCCGGGCAGTCCTGTCTGCTGGCTGTGTCTCCCTGCTTTATGTAGGAAGCTGGAAGAGGTCAGGGGATTTCCTTGAAATTACAGGCTAGTGAATGGCAGAGCAGGAGCTGGAGCCTGATTATCTGCCAAACCTCTGCTTTGGAGCTTTGAGGGCTTCTGCACAGGTCACTGCATTCTCTGCGTAGGGGTGCAGGGTTGCTTGCTCTCCCGTCGGCTTACTCTTGGATTGGGCCTTCCCAGAGGTGTCGAGAAGCAAAACCCAGTTCTTTGATCTTCTCACTTCAGCTGCTCTTTCTTCCAGCCAACTTCCAGAATTACACCCTTTGGCGTGACCACACCACATCTGAAATCTCCACTCCCCACTTTCCACCCAGTGACCCGCACCTCCCATCTTTCAGTGCTCCTGGCGCTGACTTTCTTGCAGTCCCTGACAAGCAGCCCTGCCTTCGCGTTCTCACTGGATGAAAGAAGGCAACAGATGTTAGATGCTGTGTGCACATATTCCCATCTTGACCATTCTTTCTGTGTACGCTTTTCTGTGGATCTATTGGGGCCCCATCCAGCTGCGTAAGCTGAGACATGAATGTGCTTACACAGTGTGGGCACCTCGGATGCAGGTATGGGCCCCTCTAGATCCAGGGCCACTTGGCAATGTCTGAGACATCTTTGGTTGTCACAGCTGGGGTGGAGAGCGCTGCCAGCATCTGGTGGGTGGAGCCAGGAATGCTGCTAGCCATCCTGGGATGCACAGGACAGCTGTCCACAACAAGGAACTGTGCAACTCCAAATGTCGAGGGACCCTGCTCTTTATTAATCCCAGGGTTTCCCAAAAAGCCCGACACCACATTTGATACAGATGCCACCAACAGGGTGGAGGCAAGGGGCAGGGGCTTCAGTGTAATCTCAGCAACTAAAATCGAGCCGATGGTCAGGTGAGAGAAGCGTTTGGAAAGCCTCCAGTGCGTTTAGGGGACCACGCCCCCTCGGCATGCCAAGGCAGCTGCCCAGTGAGGTGCAGGGTATAAAGGTGGCGTGGTCAGGAGTGGCTATTTGATCTCCAGTTCTTCCAGAATTTCCACTCTCATGCCAAGCATGTCTCTCCAAACGGCTGCTCTTTGGCGTTCTTCATGCTCCCCCTGAAGTTCATCTAAGATCTTCATTCTTCAAAGGTGAGGCTTGTCTGTTCTATGTCCAAGTCTTCTCTAAAGATATCCAATTTGTACACATGGAGAACATTTTTTGTAGTCGAATAGTTGACGACTTTTCTTTGAGCTATATCTCAAGGGCCAAAGTGCAAAAGGGCAAACCCTTCTATGAGAGTGTGGGTCTATGTTTTTAGTGTGATGCTGAAGTGTGTTTTAGCCTTTATTTTCCTTTATGGAAATGCATTTGCTTGGAAAGATCAATTTGGGGATGCTGTTTTAGGGATTTCTGTACCTTCAGCTGGAAGGATACTCACTGTTCCTGATGTTCGTTTGTCTGCCCTTCAGTCAGGCCGTCTGCAAGCCAAGCTGCTTAGTGGCAGGGCTTTACTTTTAAGCCTTTGAATACATCTTGAGTACCTTAAACTTCTCTGTATGCTATGGGTACTGTTTGAATTCAGATTATGAAGTCCTATTCTCCCCACACTTCTTTTTTTGTGAATGACATTTATCAATGACATTTGTAATTGGTTGATTTCTGAAGTTTTCAGCTAGTAGCATAAAGATTTACTTCATGGCTCTGATTATCAGAGAACATCTTTTCTAGAATGTTAAACTTTTCTAGAATTTTCTAGAATGTCTTTTCTAGAATGTTAAACTCATAGGCAGGATTACTGAGGCAAAGCCAAATAAATGAGGGAATCTCTGGAAAAAACATATTGCTTTTATTTTGTACAGAAATTGCCATTTTTTGGCCAGGCGTGGTGGCTCACACCTGTAATCCCAGCACTTTGGGAGGCTGAGGCAGGTGGATCACTTGAGGCCAGGAATTTGAGACCAGCCTGGCCAACATGGTGAAACCCATCTCTATTAAAAATACAGAAAAAGTAGTTGGGCGTAGTGGCGCACACCTATAGTCCTAGCTACTTGGGAGGCTGAAGCAGGAGAATCACTTGAACCCAGGAGGTGGTGGCTGCAGTGAGCCAAGATTACACCACTGCACTCCAGCCTGGGCTATAGAGCAAGACTGTCTCAAAAAAAAAAAAAAAGAAAAAGAAAAGAAATTGCCATTTTCTATTCCTAAGTATATATTGAAGCATTTGATTTATTTCTTCTCAGTGGGGTATACTGTTAGCTGGTGAATGCAGTTGTTGAGGATAAAGCTTATTTTCTATCTATTCTGAACATTTTAAATGAACTATTCTGAGAGCATGTATAGATTTTTTTTTCTTCACAGGAGAGCTGCCTTAGGAGGACTTTTCAGAGTTTGTGCCTATAAGACTGAGAAATACATAATGAATTTTAGCTGTCGTGTTTTTAGAAGGTAATTGGTAGATATTTGCAGTGCATTGTCTTCATGAAAAACAGAATTGGGCCTGGTGTGGTGGCTCACACCTGTAATCCCAACACTTTGGGAGGCCAAGGTGGGCAGATTGCTTGAGCCCAGGAGTTCAAGATCAGCCTGGGCAACATGCTGATGCCCTGTCTCTGAAAAAAAAAAAAAAATTGCCAGGTGTGGTGGTGCACACCTTCAGTCTCAGCTACTTGGAAGGCTGAGTTGGGAGGATTGCTTGAGACAAGGTTGCAGTGAATCAAGGTTGTAGTGAGCCGAGAATGTGCCATTGCACTCCAGCCTAGGCGACAGTGTGAGACCTTGTCTCCCCATGCCCCCCAAAAAAACCCCAAAACTCAGAACTGGTTTTCTTAGAGATGCTTTACTGGAGGTGTTTGTGGCCATTTCCTTGGCTACTGTGTATACAGGAGGTTTCTGTGGTACGGACTTAAAAATCATCAATTCTGTGGAACACACTGGGAAAACGGATACATTTAGGATTGCTATAGACTTATTCCTAGACACGTTTTGAGATGAGCTTAATTCCAGAGTAAAATACATTAGAAATTATTTTAAGTATGCCTCAGAGTGTATCCCAAGGCAACATTTAATGACATAATGTAACACCATGGAAGGGCTCTGAGCCCCGGTACAGTGCACCTTGACTGGGACTCATACAGCTCTGAGGCAGGTCCTTCAACATTGGGTCCTCCTGCTCCTCATCCTCCCTCAACTCTGCCATCCACTCTTCCTGCACAGGAACCTCTGCTTCTAGTTATCTGCCCTCTCCTGGCCACTGTGGTGTTCTCATTCCCATGGAGCTCACAATCGGATCAACTCCTGAGTCAGTACAAGGCGCCAGTGCCTGCATCTCCCCTCCCCGCTCTCCACACCCAGCCTTTGGTCAGCAGCCTCTGAGGCCTCACCCCGCCCACTCCATCTTTTCTCACTGTCCTTTCAGCCTCCAGATAGGCTCACGTCTCTTCCATACTTAAAAACCAACAAATCATGAATAAATCTCCCCCACGCAAAGTCTTTTCCTTGGTCCCGCCTTCCTTCAAGGCTGCCGTCTACCATTTATTACACATGCACAAATCACAGAAAATGTTTAATTGCCAAATTTTAATGGCAGAATGTAATGACCAGTGTTTTTCTAGTTGCAAATTAAAGTCTTTCCTGACCTTGCTCTCTTCACTCTGTGGCTTCCAGCAGACGTCTCTATTTTCTGACTCTCTAACTACCCCTTCTCTGTCTTGACTTGTTCTTACACACCTCTTATCCTTCCCATGTAGGTGTCCCAAGGTTCCTTTCTGCAGGCTCCTTTCTGTTCTATGCGTGCTGCCTGATTTTATCATCACCTTTAATCGGTAGTGTGTGCTGAGGTGCCCGTTAGTCACCTCCACTGAAACTTTCTGCCTCCAATTCAAATTCGGTTCAATCAATAATCAAACCCATCACCTTCCTTAGAAAATCTAAAGGGATTTAAAAAGCAAAAACAATAAAAACCCCATTAGATGAAAAATAAGTGTGATGAATTGCTGGGTACAATCAGTTATGAAAAAAATATCCTAAAGACATGTCATTTTTAAAAGAGAGTTTCTATTCCCAATTGCTACAAAAGTATAAAATACTGAAGATCAATGAGAATTAATGACAACTCATCAAAGTCCTCCATTTTGTTAGGAAAACCATTCATCCATCTATCCATCTACCTATGCATCATTTATAAGGCGCCTACCACGTTCCAAGCGGCGAGAACATGCTTTTAATCGGGAGAGTCCATTCATAACCTGGCAGTGGGGGCTGAGGGAGGTGGTGGGAGAGATTCAGTACCCAGGTCACAGGGCAGCTGTGGGAAGGCAGCATGCTGCCATATGTAAGCCAGGCAATGGAGCTGTTGTGGATGCTAGAGACAAGCCCACTGTTGCTTTCCAGACGCTCTTGCTCGTCTGTCCACCGGAGGCAGTCAGGACCCTGGCCTGAGGGCCAAGTGTATTTTGCGCCTGAGCTGGACCAGCTGGCCATGGGGTACCACCTTCTTTGCAGACAGCAGGCAGGGTCTGGCTCCCCTGCTTGATGCTCCTACCAATGCCCCTAGTCTTGCTGGGAGATCTGGCATTGACCTGGGTGTGTACCCTGCTTTGCCAGTGCCCCTGGAGTGGGAGGTGTGGTCACTGGTCCACCAGGAAGACAGCTAAGGGCATTCGTTGAGTCCATGTGATGACTGTCTGCTCTGAGTGAGGCCTCTGGATGGCTGGGAGGAAGGAAGCAGCTCTGCATCAGGCGGCATGCCGCTGGTGCATTCCATCAGCATGTGCTAAGGGCTGAGGGGACCTGGGTTGATAACCTAGCTTCACTCTTCCAACATGCATCTGTGGACAAGTTCTATAACCTTTGTGAGCCTCAGTGTGTGGATAAAGTATGTTGTAAGCTGAAAGGTGCTGTGTAAATTTCAAGTGAGCATTTCATGAGCCACACGTATAATAGATGTGTTTTTAGATATCAGTCAAAGGGATCCAAATAGGCCAGGTGCAGTGGCTCACACCTGTAATCCCAGCACTATGGGAGGGTGAGGTGGGTGACTTGAGGTCAGGAGTTCGAGACGAGCCTGGCCAACAATGGTGAAACCCCATCTCTACTAAAAATACAAAATCAGCTGGGCGTGGTGGCACACATCTGTAATCCCAGCTACTCGGGAGGCTGAGGTGGGAGAATTGCTTGAGCCTGGGAGGTGGAGGTTGCAGTGAGCCAAGATCATGGCACTGCACTCCAGCATGGGTGACAGAGCAAAAATTCATCTCAAAAAAAAAAAGGAGGCGATCCAAAGCAATAACATGAATGTAAGCTCATGGTTTGTAGAAGTAATTTACTGACATTTATTCTGCTGTAATCAGTATGGCTAGTGATTCACATTCATGAAAAACAGATGTTAGGGCTCTGATTTAGAAAAATGACTTCATGTTAGTTATCTGACTAATGGGGAGGCTGAGAGCCACTGTGTCCTCCCTGTCTGCCCTCAGCCTTGTGTTGTCATCCCTGTAAGGGTTTGTCGCTGTAGCCTCAAACCACAGCGGGAGGCACAGCTAGTGAACCAAGCAACAGACCAACACCATGGAGACAAAGTAAACCATGTTTGGGTGTGGCCCCAAATTGGTTAACTGTTCTGGCATTTTCTGGTTAGCTATGATTCTGATGTTCCTAGAACAAAATTAGACCATGCTATTCGCCTTTTGTTTTTTTCTCAGGAGTCTCCTATACTTATGAACATGAATTTTTAGATTTCAGACAGGTAATCTTCATTGAGAGGGCACAGAGGAAGACAAAATTATATCACAGGCCTGGCAACTTTTAAGGATGCCCTCTGAGGCCGTCAGACCTGTCACAAAACCCAAAGTACCCTCTCAGTGCAGGGATTCTGGGCTTAACCAGTGATGTCGGGAGGTCAGTTCTGTGTGTCTACAGGCCATTAACTGCAGTGTGGAAGGGGCCGTAAATTCCAAGGCACTTGTTAGAAGGGGCTGTCCCTGGATCATCCTTACCAAGAGAAGGAGGAAGTCAAGCCTTGGTCACTGACCTCACAGCTCTTTAGTTAAGACCCTGGGCATCATGCTGGCATGGTCCAGATGGACCCTTTTCTTTTCTTTTCTTTTCTTTTTTTTTTGAGACAGAGTCTCACTCTGTTGTCCCGGCTACTAGAGTGCAGTGGCATGATCTCAGCTTACTGCAACCTCCACCTCCCGAGTTCAAGTGATTCTCATGCCTCTGCCTCCCAAATAGCTGAGATTACAGATGTGCACCACCACATCCAGCTAATTTGTGTATTTTTAGTAGAGAAGGGGTTTTGTCATGTTGGTCAGGCTGGTCTCGAATGCCTGGGTTCAGGTGATCCACCCGCCTCAGCCTCCCAAAATGCTGAGATTACAGGCGTGGGTCACCATGCCCGGCCCCAGATGCACCCTCTTCCGAGGAAACCCCCCACCCCCAGCTCAGACCTTTCCAAGGTGCCCTCGGGTTTTGAGTTTTGTCTTCAAGGTGAAGGATTTAATGTTACTCTGCCAAGCCATCTTTAGAGCTGTGAGTACTGGGATGCACATTTTGTGTACCTCCATGTTTTTATAAAATGCCACCTTTCAGAGCCACACCCACACCCTGACTTCTGACTGGACCTTCCAGTGTCAAATTTGTGGGTTCCAATCACCCTTTCACCACCCTCACAATTGACCTTGCTCTAAGTTAAATAAAAAAAAAAAAAAAAGAAGATTGGGGGTAGGAGGGAGGACTGCCTCAGAAGGGGGCTTCAAGAAGGGAACATTAAAGTTATCTGTATTATTTAGGTTGGTGTAAAAGTAATTGCATTTTTTGCTGTTAATTTTAATGCAAAAACTGCAATTACTTTTGCACCATCCTAATAAAACTGGGAGGCAACTGTAGACCCTCTACATTTTATTCCTGGGCTCTGGGATCTAAAAACACCAAGAAAGATGTATTAGCATTCAACTTACAGTACAGACTTTGCCCTTGAGCTGGGGATGGTTCTGAGACTTCCACCTCACAGGACTGGCTGGCCTGAAACCCAAGTCAGAATGTAGCATCCTCTCATCTAGAAGGGTGACAGGATGGCAGTTTTCTTTAATATGCTACTACTTAGCGGAATCAGAAACCAGCCATTATTTTATTGCTGGTAATGTTCATTTGTTCCTGGGACTAAGACTCATTAGCTCGCTGCTTCTTACTCCGTGAGTGTCCTGGCATGGCCCCCTCCCTGCCACCTACATCCTCTGCAGCAGCCCCCTCCCACAGCTTTTGTGGCAGGCAGTGGGTTTGTTCTCTTCCCTGGACGGCCCACAGTCTTGCTGCCTGGCTCATCCCAGTTCTTGGTCTGGTGCCCAGCTTCCTTCCTGCTATGGAGGAGAAGGAGGCCTGGGCACCTTGAGTTGAGGCACCTACCAAGGAGACTCTCTCTGGAAAAGAGGGGGCTCCAGAGGCAGCAAGGCAGGTGCTGGCTTGCTTTTACTGGACTCCCAGGACACTAGGCACCAGGCTAGCTGGGCAGCTCACCCTGACTATGCCCAGCGGGATCCCCATGTTAGGGCCTTTGGTTCTCACCCTCACAGTGGGCACTGTTATTATCACCGGCATGTTTTGGGTGAGACTCCAGGCACAGAAGCTAAGTAACTTGCTCAATATCCTTTAGTGAGTGGCAGGGCCAGGAACTGAATGAGGTGGCTTAATTCCAGAGCCCACTTCTTAATCCCTTCCCTATATGGTTTTCAGAAGCTGGTAACTAGCAATTGACTGGTGGCTTAGGGGTTAGGAAAATGCGTCTTGTGGCAATTACAGGTGTCTTCAAGCATTGCCTCAGGGACAGGCCAAGGGAACGAAGCCAGTCCCAATACTCTGCTCTGGGAGATGCGGTCACAGGGTTCAGTTACAGGGTTCCGGGTGTTGAGTAGCTTTAGAATCTGCCTATCTAGATCAGAATATTCAAACTCAAGTCTAGAAGAGGGCTGTTTTATTAATGGGTTATCATTCTCATCAGTGAAGTTGTGACCACTGGTAAAAGTCTAACAGCTTTCTACAATAAATTCCCAGAGAACATTTAAAATTATTTTCTCCAAATAATTGCAGTTTATACAATCAAGAATTGTTATAGGCCAGGTGCAGTGGCTCACACCTGTGATCCCAGCACTTTCAGAGGCCAAGGCAAGCAGATCTCTTGAGGTCAGGAGTTCAAAACCAGCCTGGCTAACATGGTGAAACCCGTCTCTACTAAAAATACAAAAATGAGCCGGGCATGGTGGCGGGTGCCTGTAATCCCAGCTACTCAGGAGGCTGAGGCAGGAGTATCGCTGGAACCCGGGAGGCAGAGGTCGCAGTGAGCCGAGATCGCGCCATTGCACTCCAGTCTGGGCGACAGAGCGAGACCCCATCTCAAAAAAAAAAAAAAAAAAAAAAATTGTTATAACAACATTTAAATAAGTGTTATAGGGAGAAAACAAGCTATTAAAAGGTAGGCGTTTCATTATCTTTGAAAGTTGCTTTTGTGAGCCTGAGATGCTCTCAGTCAAAGACAGCTTGGCGTCTGTTCATCTTAAGTTCAATGTTTCTTCCCCAGCGGTTCGCTAAGCCTTTGCTCGGCCCCTGTTTTCCTTCGCCCCCATCCCTCCCAAGTCGTCCTCTGGCTCCTCAGCACCCATTTTCCCTGCTGCACACCCTCCTGACAACTCCAGCCCGCGGAGCCCCTGCCCTGAAGCCCTGGGCCCGGGTCACAGCGGGAAGGTGAGTGCTCACAGGTGCGCGCTCACGTTACCAAGTCGGGTCAGCGTGCAGAGAAAAGGGAATTAGGAATTGGGGGGCTGTAAAATGTACATGTGCTTTAAAGTTTACATTCCTTGGCGTGGCCTGGACAGGCTGATCTTCCGATTACAATCCGCGTCATCTCGTCGCTTCTGCCCCCAGCCTGGCGAGTTTGGGAACCGTTTCCCGCAGGACTTTCATTGGGAGTTAGGAGGGCGCCCTGTGCCTGGAGGAGGCGCAGGCTGGAGCCCTCCAGGAGGAGACCGGCGCCTGGCAGGGTCCTCGCGGCCGCAGTCTGGACGGTGGGGACCCCGGGCTCTGCGACGCCGGATGGGCCCCAGCGGCTCGCACCCGCGCCCTGGAAGCTCGTTATCCCCCGCAGGCCGCCGCACCGGGCCGAGGGGGGCTGTGTGCGCGCAGCTGCGTCGTCCTGGAAGTCGGCCCGTCTCGGGTTGCCGTGTTAGCGGGGTTCCCGGCTGGCAGGTGCAGCGGGGCTGGGGCCTAGGCTTCCGCGTCCGGGAAGCTCAGCGGGGCCTGAGGGTGAGGGATGTGGGGGAGCTGGGAACGCAGCCGTCGCCCGGCCCCGGGCAGCCCCGCCCCGGGAGGGGACCCCTATTCGGGTCGACCCCTACTGGGCGTGGAGTCCTTCCCGGAGCGCCGGCTTCCCACGGCCTCACAGTTCGCGCTCCAGCCACTGACTCAGGCCCCTGCGGGTGGAGCTGCGGCCGGGGTCGGAGAGGTCTTTTCCTTCCGGTCCTCTTTCCCGCGTGGGCCTGAGGGGTGGTGATGGACAGGCGGGGAGGGGCCGGGCGAGACCAGGAAGATCCCGCAGAGACGGAGCGCGGGGGGCGGGGCGGGCCATGGGGCTGGGCCTGGGTAGGACGGAGCCGGTGTGGGCGGGGAAAGGGGCGGAGCCGGGAGGGACCCTTCGAGGCGGTGCGGCGCGGGGGGCGGGGCGAGGAAGGGCGGGGCGTGGGGCGGGGACGGGGCGGGCGTGGCCGGGAGGGACCCTCCGAGGCGGAGCTGCGTGGGGGGCGGGGCTGGCCATGGGGCGGGCGGAGGCGCCCGAGTCCCGCTTCCCCTGCGCCCTTCCACGCCCTGCCGTGCTCAGCCCGCGGCTACCTGCGCCCCGCCCCTGCCGGCCGCGCCCGAGCCCAGCGCCGCGAGCCTCTCCCCGGCGGGCTGGCTCCTGGCCCCGGAAGCGGGAGCGTTCACTTCTCTGCGAGGGGCTCCGTCTCCGCGGACAGAACGCGCGCCCCCTGGCCCGGCCCGCGAGGGGCTCCTGGCGTGGTCCCCGAGCGTTTCCCGCCGGGTGGAGCGGGCCGAGCCCGGCAGGATGACCAGCCCCGCGGCCGCGCAAAGCCGGGAGATCGACTGTTTGAGCCCGGAAGCTCAGAGGCTGGTAAGAGGAAAGCGCTTCCGAAACTTTCTTTCCTGACTGCGGCGGGCTTTCAGGGCTTCCAGCTTGTTCGAGGTCAAGGGCAGGCGCAGGTGCCCGGGAGGCGTGGGGTGGGCTCGGGCGGGACCCCAGCGCGGTGGGAGCGGGCGCAGTGGGTGCGGGTCCGTGAGTGGCCCCGGGGAGCGGCGTCCCTCGTGAGCTGGGAAGCACATTTTATTGTGGGACGCCACCTCTAAGGACGAAAAGGCACATGGTCTCTCCCCGCCCGAGGTGGTGGGCTTCAGACAGGCTCTGGCCAGGTCTGTGCCCGGCTTAGAGTCACAGGGAGCTGCTAGTTTGCTGTTTTACAAAATACAGCACCAAGGACCGGGTGGCCAGAGCCGGTGCCCTCACCCGCGGGCTGGAACCACCGTGAAGTGGCTGGGGTGCTTTGGAGCACTCATCCCGCTCAGCACCTGAGGACCACCTCCCCCGAAGACCCCAGACGCCAAATTCACTTTGGCTTGTCTCCCGGGTCCGCCCAGCCCAGACAGTTTCCTGCCTCTAGGATTTTGCCGTTGTCCAGCTCAATATGCAGTCGTGGGACTATGGCTGTAGTTTGGCATTAAAATTGGGCAGGGGATGAGGCGGAAAGGGTTTGCAAATACACATTTTCATGCAGCTTGTGATTGAACGTGAATGGGAATAAAAGTGAAAGGGTGCACTTTGGAAAAGAAATATAAAAGCCTAGCTTTCCACTTAATCAGATGTTCGTGGGATCTTGGTAAAAGTATGAGCCCCAAACAATCACTCTTTCATCAGGTAGAAATTAATCATCTACTGGGTGTGTGTGTAAGATTTAAGATGAATCAGACTGCCTTGACCTTGGGAGAGCTTATTAGGAAACGCCAGAGAGAGGTGTAGAAATAGGCTGATGAACGCATACTGAAAAGCCAGTTCTTTGCTTGTCAGATGGTGGCTGTTTTTTAAATGTCCATTTTAGTGTGGTTTTTCTGTGACCTCGTTTAAAACTCTGGCAGTGGGCCAGCCCTCTGGAGCTGGTTTTTACCCCTTCAACTAATTAGTTCCTATGGGCCTGGGAAGAGAGACTCTTGAATCACCATCAGGGAAGGGTTCTTTTTTTTTTTTTTTTTTTTGAGACGGAGTCTCGCTCTGTCGCCCAGGCTGGAGTGCAGTGGCGGGATCTCAGCTCACTGCAAGCTCCGCCTCCCGGGTTCACGCCATTCTCCGGCCTCAGCCTCCCGAGTAGCTGGGACTACAGGTGCCCGCCACCTCACCCGGCTATTTTTTGTATTTCTTAGTAGAGACGGGGTTTCACCGTATTAGCCAGGATGGTCTCGATCTCCTGACCTCGTGATCCGCCCATCTCGGCCTCCCAAAGTGCTGGGATTACAGGCTTGAGCCACCGCGCCCGGCCAGGGAAGGGTTCTTGAAAGAAGGAAGGTGGGAATGTGGCTGAGGGTGTTGGTGTTCTGAGGAGCAGCCTGGGACACCATAGATCGCAGGAGCAGGGTAGAGGTGAAGAGCCGCCTGCTGGACTGAGAGTCCTTGGAGAAGGGAAGAGTAAACATTGAGAACAGGATGTGAGGAAGCCAGAGACAGGCTGATCAGAGGAGTAAGTAGAGGCACACCTGAAGCTGCTAAGGCACTGGTTACAGGGTCTATTACTTAAGGCCGGGAGCCTCCTGGGCGGGTCTGGGTTCAGATGACTTTGAGATGCTGCTGGGAAGAAGGGAGGGGAAAGTCTGGACTGCGTCCAACTGAGTAGGTTTGTGATCATCCCAGGCCCACTGTCCCCCTCCCCCCCCCACCCCCCACCCTCAGTTCCAAAACCCAATAAGCGCTGAAGACCAGAAGGTTTGTGTTTTGTTTTGTTTTTATAAGTTTGTGGCAGAATTTTGGCAGTGAGACTTGCCCTGACCAAGGGGGGGGGGAGCTATTTTTGGTCTTCATTTATCCCTCTTAGTGTGAATATTCATATGTTTTCTTGTTGATGTCTTTGATTAAGGGCTGCTACTCTGGGTTGTACCAGAATATACAGTGTATGCGTCTTACTACGTTTCTAATGTCCAAAAATGCTGAATTCTGAAACATGGCCCCAGGGGTTTTCAGAGAGAAATTGTGAACCTGTAGGAGCTGTTCTTGGTAAATGGTAGCAAAAACTTTATCAGAGTGAGACATGGTGAACAAAAGCAAAACGCAGTTCCTGTTAAGAGGTTAATGTTCAGGTAGGGAAGGAAATGTGCTGAATGGTGATGGGAATTGGGGGTCATCATGGGTCGGGGGTAGGGCGTCAGCCAGCGGCTGCCCTGGGCCATGGGCTGGGTATACCCATGGGAGAGTGGTAGTGGGCGTTTCACACTGGTTTGTGCTAGTTCATGTTCTGCATTGTGTCCGTGGATTCAGGGATGGGTCTCCTGTGGAAAGGCGGGACTGGGGGCCGCACCCATGCAGAGCAGAGCTGGGTCGGTCAGAGGAAGTGGATTTGGCAAGCTCCACCTCAACTAGAAGACAAAAGCAGGATCTGAGTGGGAGCCTGGGCTTCTTCAGCAAGTGGGCACCGGCCCTGGAGCTGTAGGAGAGGGTCCAATGTGGACAGTGGAGAAACTGTGCATTTCCTCAGCTTTTGTAACTTCCCTGTGTTTGCGACGGCTTGTGTCATCTTGCTGTCTTTCCACATACTGATTAGCATGCAGCCCTTCTAAATGACCAGCACCGTCCCAAGAAAGAGCTGTTAGGGGAGAGCGTGGACACACAGTCTCCCAAGGCCCATCTCATTATAGGTACCTGGTCCAGGGTTCCCAGGTCTGGGAGAGTGGAATCTTGACCAACGTGGGGATGAAGTTGGCACGAGGCAGGCTGGCCCTGCTCTAGCTCAGTCTGAGATGGTGGAGCGTGGAATCATATGGTGTGTTTTAGGCATGTCATTTCCCTCGGCAGGTAAGATATAAATATAGTAAAGTAGGTCTTTTCTAGTAGTATTGAGAGTGTCCTACTGGGGCAAAGATGGAGACTAAATTTCCCTTTTTCTTTAAGAGTCAGTTTCTGTTCAGCCTGAACTAATATCACACAGCGGAAGCCTCCTTAGCAAATTTCAAAAAAACCCTGCAGTCTCAACTGCCACTTATGCTGAGCACAGGAAACCAAGTTATTTATAGTTGTAAAATGGTGTTTCAGCGAAGTTGATTGGAGTGTTACCTGATTAGAGCGAGATTCTTATCCAATCCCTACAGAATTGAGAGACTAAATGTTGGTGCAGTGTGTTTGCTCCTCAAAAGGCAATGTCCAAGAGGAACTTATCCCCGAAAAACCAGGCTCTGTGACTCAGCAAAGGAATTGTTTATGACTGGTTACTCATATGCCAGTGCTTCCAAAATATCTGCTCATATTTAAAGGAGTGATCTTGAAGCCCTGGAGGCTGTAATGTTTAGATTACTAACCTCTTCACCAATCAGTAAGTCTGTTAATCTCACTACATGTTAGACATGGGAAAGGAGAAGAGGATTTTTATTACCTTACTGTTTTTACTGGAGGCCACCCAAATCCACCCAAATTTGAGTTTTGTTTTGTTTTGTTTTTTTAAATAAGCTTGTTTTCATGGAATGGACTTACTAGAACTTTTATTATTCAGACTACCTAGATACAATTAAGTAAATTCATTTCTTTCTCCCAAATTAAATATTTTGACTACATGCAAGATTTAATCATTCAAAAGTGCCATGTATTTGATTATAGACCACTACTATAATCCCCCTGCCCCAGGCCAGATTCCAAAACAATAAACCAGAACACACACACACACACACACACACACCCGGCAATGATATGTATTCTGAGACTCATTCATTCATTTTGGAAAGGGCCAGTGTTTCGAGTGGTTTCTCCTTGGTATTGTAACTTTACAACTTTAAAACTAGATAAGTAGTTTTCCCTTGAATCTAAAGTGTAACTACTTTGTAATAGAGAAGTAATTTATCTTAAATCACTATAATGAAGATTTACTCTTAATTTTAACCAAAATGTTTCATTAACATGTTTGTGTAATGAAGATGATCAAAGCGACACCCCTTGTGATCCTTCTGTCTTTTTTACTGTATGTGGTAAGTGGCTGTGTGATTTTCCTAGGGAAAGGAGTGGGCTTTCCTTGTGGGTTGGGAACCTCTGTCCCCTTCCTCTGAAGTTTCCCCAGTTTTTCCTGCTGCTGTACTAAGTGGGTGCCTTAGCATGCTTGCCTTCTCATTGTGCTGCTAAAGGTCTCTGGACTGGATTTATACTGAGGTCAGTAGCTGTCAAAGAAGACATTAAGGAGTGAAAGTAGCTAATATTTACCAAACCCCTGCCACGCCCCCCTGGTGTTTTATGCAAAGGTCTTCTCTAACCCTTGAGGTAACCTTGTGGGGAGCAGATAGTTTTCTCTCAGTTTTTCAGATAAAGAGGAAACTGAGGCTGAGAAATGTCAGGGACTTTCCAAGCCCTCACAGCTAGTCCGCAGTGGAGCCGGTTCAGACCCAGGCCTGCTGACTCGGAACTGGTACTGACAGCTGTCACCGCTGTGTACAATGCTGCAGGCAGGGGCTGGCAGGTAGTAAATGTGCCAGGTATATCTGTGGCTGCCACGGCTACTGCTGCTGCTTTTGTCGCTGTTGTCAGCTTTTCTTTGCAGCCCTGCTGTCTCATACCCCAGTACTGGGGCTGAAGGATTTCTTTTTACCAAAGCTGCCTCTTAGGACAGAAGTCCTTGTCCTGAATGCATACTGAGAAGTCTTCATTCTATCAAACTTTTCTGTTCTTTACCTGGTAATTTCCAGACAGAAGAGAGCATTCAAAGAACTTACTTTCTTTCTTTTTTTTTTTTTTTTTTTTTGAGACAGAGTCTCGCTTGGTCACCCAGGCTAGAGTGCAGTGGCATGATCTCAGCTCACTGCAACCTCCGTCTCCCAGGTTCAACCGATTCTCCTGCTTGCTTCAGACCTCCCAAGTAGCTGGGACTACAGGTGCCTGCCACCTCACCTGGCTAATTTTTGTATTTTTAGTAGAGGTGGGGTTTCACCACGTTGGCCAGGGTGGTCTCAAACTCCTGACCTCAAGTGATCCTCCCGTCTTGGCCTCCCAAAGTGCTGGGATGAGCCACCACGCCTGTAGTGAGCCACCACGCCCAACCCAATGAACTTTACTTTTCTACATAAGGAAAATAATGGTAGAAATGAAATAGCTGTGAAACTTGTTTTGCTATTTTTGTACCATGCTAAAATGTTAACTACTACTTATGTCGGCATACACCTGAGAGCTGCTGTGATTTAAGCCTTTTTATTTTTCTGGGTGTGATGTAACTCCTCCCCTACCTCATCCAAGTAGACAGGTTCATGGAGGATAAACATGACAGCTGATGTTTCTTTTACAGCTGGTTCCAGGGAATATCCGCTGAATATAGGAAAGATCGTCAGTCGCTGTGTGCTGCCCCAAGTGGGAGAACCCTGGTACTGATAGAGCTTTCAGCCTTCTCAGAGGAAACAATTTCAATGTTTTTGTGAAACCCTAAAGGTCTGGGGTTTGTCGGACTATCTTGAGCAGAGCAGGCAAAGGTGAAGGGAGTGGATCCCAGATGCGCTGCCTGGAGGGAAACCTGTCACCTGGAGAGGAAATGGCACAGGGGAGGCCCAGCCACCCTCGCCTCTCAGTCCCACACATCTCTGTTAGTGGTAGTCATGGTTCTTCTTGTATTTCCAGCATGTTGAGGCAATTGAAGGAAATATGAAGATTCATTCATCTCAGGAAAAGCAAAAAATGTATTAACAGCAAGAGTAGAAGTTCACTTGCAGGGAAGATACTGTGGAGCGTATTTATTTCTCAGTGCCAGTGTGGGTAGCTGCTAAGCCCAAGATTGTGTTGTGAGGTTTGAATAGGTCAGTGTGTAAGTCATCAATAAAGTAACATCAATCATTTTGTTCCTGATTAATATGTTTGCTATTTTAGTATGCGAAGTACTTTAAAGAAGCTTATTATTCTGAAAAGCAAAGCCTGGAGATTTCCAATAGCAAAACAGAGAAAGTCTGTGGGCAATCTCAGTGTACAAATAATTCACCGCTGGCATAAACACAAAGAATTTCAGAGGGGAAGGAAGCTCTTAAAGATTATGTCCCCTCCTACTTCTTTAATGAGGGCTCATGTTCAAAAACCAAGTAATTTATCCAGGCTCACATAACTGTAGGTGATAGAGCCCAAGCTGGAGGCTGTGGCTGGGTCTTCAGACTCCTTTCTTGACAGTCCTCACCTGCATAAACTCAGACCGAGAACAGTGCAGCCATAGCTGAGAGAGGCAGGTGGCACCCAGCATTTCTTGGACTTGTCTGCCAGGTCCCCTGAGTGCAGAGGACAGTATGCTGGCTCCTGAGGCCTGTGGGCCCCAGAGAAGCTAAAGCCTTCTTTGAAGGCTGCCATTTTACCGTAAACTTTCGTGATAATTTCACAGTCTACTCCATAATTTGTCTGAGTTAATTTTGATGGAAACATGGTGTTAAGTAATCAGTTAAGCTTTGATCTCTAACTTTATGCTGTCCAAATCTTCATGATGGCCTGAGCACCAGGCACCCAGACCTGTGCTCTGAATCGTGCCGGGGCTGCTTCATAGAGCGTGATGGAGAGATGACAGATCCACACTGGAGTTCTGAAGCTGTGGTTCTCAACCCTGTATTTTTACAAGTTCCTTAACTTCCTTACTAACCTGAAATGAAATGCATAGGTGATAAAATCAACCAGTGCACATAATTGCAAGTCAATATAACATTTCCGTAAAAAATAAAATAGCTTATAGTAACATAATAAGAATTTTGATATAGAAATGCTCAAGACCAGGTACACCAGCAGTTGAATGCAGTGGTGAGACCTGTACACACCTGTGCCTGGTGTCACAGGGAGGCCAACACAGGTGTGTTGCGCTGAGACCCACACACCACCCCTCATGTTGCTGTCTATGATGTGACATTGTGAAAAGTTGACTAACTCTCAGGAAAGTTCTGAACGAAGCCAAGTATCATCTTCCCTCAATTTCCATGTCGATTGCATTCCTGGAATATTTCATGTATATTTGAACTGTGTAAAACATATTTTGAGTTTATATGTAAGTTGCAATAAGTTTGTAAATCCAAAAATTAAAAAAGTGGTTTTTCTTTTTTTTTTTTTTGAGATGGAGTTTCGTTCTGTCGCCCAGGCTAGAGTGCAATGGTGCAATCTTGGCTCACTGCAACCTCTGCCTCCCAGGTTCAAGTGATTCTCCTGCCTCAGCCTCCTGAGTAGCTGGGATTATAGGCATGTGCCACCACGCCCAGCTAATTTTGTATTTTTACTAGAGACGGAGTTTCACCATGTTGGTCAGACTGGTCTTGAACTCCTGACCTCAGATGATCCACCTGCCTCGGCCTCCCAAAGTGCTGGGATTACAGGCGTGAGCCACCGTGCCCGGCCAAAACAGCGGTTTTTCTATCTTCCTGAGCAGTCGAGGGAAAAGTTCTTCCCATTGCAGGCATGTCTGAATGCGGGATGGTTGGCCGACTTGGCCCTGCCCCCCTGCCCCAATACCCTTCGCTTCTTCCCAATCTTTCTGACATCCCAGTCCCCCCAACATTTCCAAAATGCCCTCTATGTCAACACTCCTGCCACTGGCCAGCTGCCACCCCAGAATGCCCTGTGCCCGGTAACGATCGTTCTCACAGTCATGGCCGTAGGGAAGGCTCTCTTGTGGTTACTGGGGGACTTGGTGAGATTGCCTACATGAGCATTTCTTTTGGAACTGAGATACAATGCACATGGCCTTTGGGGGACATGGGGTGATGGGTACGTGGAGTCGAGGCGAGCCTCCCTTGCGTTTCGGAGGCACTAGCCTTGTGCTGTCCGTTCTTGTCCATGTCTGTGCAGGAGGACATCACCCGGCCCACTTGGTTGCTGTGAATAGCAAACTATTTTTAGAGGCTGCTGCATCTGAGGGTTGGGGGTTTATAGAGAAAACAAAAGTTGGTGGCTGTGGCAACTTCCTATAGCAAGGTGGCTCAGGATAGGGATCCCGTGTCATAGCCTGGGTACACCACGGCCCCTCCAGGAGCTCGATTCCTTCTTAGCTCAGGGGAAGAATCGCACAAGGACAGAGGTCCCTGCTTGTCTGTGAACAAACTGGCCTTTGTGGCTACTTCAGCCTTCGGCTGCATCATATTCCTGTTACATTCACGTGAGTGAACTTGAATTACATCCTTAACACGTTTCCAAAAAGGTTATAAACTAGACTGGTGACATATCATGGGGCCTGGAAAAATAATGCTGCTGCTTTTTCACTTCTCTGCTTGATGCTAAAACCTGGAGGCTAAAATGAATGTGTGTAATTAATTGGAGAACTTCCTCCTGTTTGTGGAGGGCTTTACCGCTGGCAAACGGCTTCTCTCCCTGAACAGCCCTGTGGGGCGTCATTTCCATCTGCCATCTGAGGAGAGCTGCTGTTCATGGCCCAGTCCTCTGTCCATTGGCCCACTGGGTGTCCCTAATGTGCGCTAATAGGCTCCTGGCAAACGGCGGGCATGGCAGCCACGAATCTGCACATGAGCCGTGTGCCCTAGGTCTCCCCGGGCTCTGCGGGGGGAGGTGGGCGCCGGCCTCCGGTTCACATGCGGTGCTTTCCAAGCTGCAGGGCTTTCTCAGCCTGGGTGGAAGGAGTGACGTCAGAGCATTTCGCAGGAACTGCCTGCCCTAAAGCTGTGGCTCATAAACCCCTTCCAGCTTCTGTGTAGAATTCTGGAGCCCCAGGGTATCACCAGAGAGTTTAACAGTGGAGGAAGAACGTTTCCTGTGACTGCAGGGTGAGAGGCCCTGGGATCTGTCATTCCACACTAGGCTGGAATCCCAGAAAAGCTTCAATGCTCGGGAAATGTAGGAGCTTCGCCAGGATCCCCTGAAGGAGTGTGGGGCTTTTTAAGCAAACTGCCCAGCAAGCCTCCTGCAGCACCTGCCGTCCCTCTGCCCGCAGTCAGGGCCCCGGCCCACCAGTGTTGGTTGTGTTTCTGTTCTTTGAAGAGACCGCGTGATGATCTTCTGGTAGGAGCCGGAAGAAGGATACAAATGCCATTAGAGCTGTTAGAGTCCAGACGCCACTGGAATTGGAGTTCAGGGTGTTGGGCTGTCCCCACCCTTAGGCAGTACCCCCACTGCCTGCAACACCTCCAGCGCAGGCTGAGGCCACCTGAGGATGGAAGCGCGTGTGGGCTAGGCCAGGAGGGCGTGCGGGAGGGCTCTCCACTCTGCACTCTGCTGGGGCTTTCTCCTTGCGTCCTGGTCAATAACTTCTTCTCTCTCTGGTTCTCCTTGGCCTCAGCTCCCTGAGGAGCTGAGCCAGGCTGTCCCTGAGTTCCCTAATCCGGAAGATGGGACGGCCATTATCTTTGAGTGACTGTCTTCTTGCAGCTGGGAATCTCTGGGGCTCTGAGCAGGAGGCCCGTGGGGGACCTGGAAGAATAGGCGTGAGTTGAACTATTTACCTCACTGCCCTGTGTGCCCTGCCCCAGCAGAAGCCGTTTCTGCTGTGTGGTTCTGTCTAGGACTAGAGCCCCTCAGGGCCCTCTGCATGCTGTGGGATCCCTTTGCAAAGCGCTTCCTAACATGTGCTTTTATCTGTGGCTCGGGCTGGGGATGGTGACTTCTTCACGCAGTCTTCCGCAGGCCACTCCAGCCTGGCTCCCGAGATGCCACGCACGGTCTGTGCAGCCCAGAGAAGACCCTGCAGGGGGAGAAGGGTCACTTTGGTTGCCTGTCTCCCCATCTGGCCTGTGGGCCGGGCGCCTGGCAGATGGGGCTCCCATGGAGGTGCCCCCACAGACTCGGACTCCACAGCAGGCTGTGGCGCTGGCATCGAGGATGTGGCTGGAAGAACCTAGCTGTCTTTTTAGCCATTTGTTTCGGAGGCCCTGGGGGTCATACTTGTGCTTCCTTGTGTATTTTTAGATCTCTTATCACCATACACACCACCTCCATATTAGAGGGCTGTCATATTCACATATGGTGAAATAAGACACAAAAGTACAATTCTGGAGTCGAGGTTCGGCTTTCTAGGATTAGGACAAGGAGGCAACTTTGATAGTAAATGGAATCTTTTTTTCCCAGCCACCCCCACCCTCAAAGACTATGTTGCTCTAAGACCCAGTTCCTGTAAAACTGTCTGTGGGGTCCCCGGCCAGGGTGGGTGGGATCCCGGGGAAAGGGCCGGGCTGTGTGCTCCGAACAGGAATGCTCCTGGACCAACCGTTGTGGGCGTTCCTGAGAAGCCAGGGAGCCTGGATCTTGTCAGAGGAGCTCGAGTCAGCTCCTCCCTCTGCTCCGTCCTAACCCCACAGGCAGCAGCAGGAGCTGAGAGAGGACACGGTGGGGGCAGCGCTGCAAAACCCAGCAGCAGGGCCACCTTCTAGCAGCAGAAAGCATGAGTTTTGGTTTTGGGGTTCTTTCATTTCCTTCCTTCCTTTCTTTCTTTTTTAAATTTTTGCTCTTTGTTATGAAACATTGCAACCAGACCGAGCTGTGCAGGGCCTGCTGCAAGCAGGCGCCGTTATCTTGAATGACCCCACATGCTGGGCAAGGAGGGGCCGGGGGAGGGGCTTGTGGGAACCCAGAACTGGGGTGGGACTGAGCCAACAGTTTAAAGAGCCTTGTACCCCCATTACCCAGCCTCAACAATTGTTCGCTTCCAGCCATTTACACCCCACCCAGGTTTTTTGAAGACAAGTCAGAGGGAGATAATTTCACTGTACTCCTCAGTGTTTTAGTATCCCAGCAGAGATTGCATGGGCAGAGAAGGGAGGCTTCAGAGTGTAGGACCCCAGGAACAGATGAGTGTTCGCTCTTTCCCTCTTGGCTCCTGTGGGGTAGGGACAGACCAGCCCCCATCGACACTAGTGAGGACCATGACAAGAAGCTGCTGTTCTAATCTCATCAGTGGAGGATCCAGCAAGCCCGGATCGGGGTGAAAGAATGACTCAACCTGCAGGCCATTTGGGGTATGCGCAGTCTGGTCTCCTGAGTTCTCTGAAGCCCTGTGCAGTTTTTGCTTTGTATCCCAAACTCCACGGGCCTGGACTCTGCCACTGGGCTTGATCTTCTGCAGCCCAGCCCGTTCCTGTCCCCATGCTGGAAGCAGCCTCTCAACTCGCTTCCTGGGTTTCCTGTTGCTCTCCCCACCCCATACCTGCTCCCCACGTTTCTATCGGAGCCCTGTTTCTAAAACAAAAGTCAGATTCCGCTGTGTTCTTAAAACCCTTCAGTGGTTCTGAATTCTTTCAAGACAAGGTTCCAGATATGGAGGCTGAGGGTGAGGGTCTGCACCCCAGGTGTCTGCACTCCTCGTCACCAGCGCCTGGTCGCAGCCACCCGGCTCTGCTTGTCCTGTTTCAGGGTCCAGCTTAGGGCTCCTGTCCTGCGGACGCCTTCCGCAGCCCCCCAGCGTTGGGTCAAGTTCTCCACAGCAGCCCCGGCCCGTTTCTTCCCCCATGTGGTCCTCATCACATGTACATTGTCACCAGGCGCTTTGCCTGTTTCCCGGGAGACTGGACACCTAAACCGCATTTTGGAAATCCCTCCCACCATCTCAAGCGGTGCTGAGACACCACCCTGCATTCACAGCACAGTGCGTTCCTGTGACCTCCGCGGGCCATGGTTAGCCCACAGGCTACTCACAGAAAGTGACAGGCCGTGTTCCGAAACTCTTCAAGCAGTCTGACATGGCTGTGGCCCTTCATGAGATTTTATATTTTACCAAAGTGTCAGTCAATAAAGGATTCGTCCTGCACCACCGGAGCACTGGCGCAAGGTGCCCTGATCCCTGAGAACCCGCGTCTGCACAGTCAGCACTCTCCCCACTGTCTGTCATCTGCTGTGCCCTGTCAGGCTGCTGTGCCTTTCTTCGCAGTGTCTCTGTTTGGGGAAGAATTTTGTCGAAACTGCAGATTTTCTTTTCTTTCTTTCTTTTTTTTTTTTTTCAAGACAGAGTCTTGCTCTGTCTCCCAGGCTGGAGTGCAGTGGCGCGATCTTGGCTCACCACAACCTCCACCTCCTAGGTTCACGCAATTCTTCTGCCTCAGCCTCCCGAGTAGCTGGGATTACAGGCACCCACCACCACACCCAGCTAATTTTTTGTACTTTTAGTAGATTTTTAGTAGAGACAGGGTTTCACCATGTTGGCCAGGCTGGTCTCAATCTCCCAACCTCAGGTGATTCGCCTGCCTCGGCCCCCGCAAAGTGCTGGGATTACAGGTGTGAGCCACCACGCCTGGCCAACTCTGCAGATTTTCTTTCAGGCATCTTAAGCGAGTGGCAAGAGTTATTCTGTGGCTAAGTGTGTAGTTTTGTGTTCGTGAAGATGGTCATGCATGGGTTTTGTGCCAGTTTAAATGCTGGCTCATATGTTTGTTGGTGTTTAGTCAGGCAGATTCCAAGAATTGCCAGTAAACTAAATTGCCACTTCCGGTATTGCCAGCGCTTTGTTTTCCACATATGAGTCATGTGAGGATCGTAAGGGATGGAGATGTTCTAGAAGGCGGGGGTTGCAAGGATTTGGAATTGTATTCAGTGACAAATGGACTTCTTTCTGAATTCTCATGTAAGGTGGAGATCGCCATATGGAGGTGGGCGCGTGTCCTCCTGAGGAATTGATGCCGTAACATGGTTCATCCATGGGGTTCCTTTGTCAGCCCAAGCCCATGTGCCTCCCAGCAAAGGTCACTGTTTTTTATTCTTTAAATGTCATTATCCCCAAGTGAGGGACGGGGGTAGACCTGTTAGGCCGAAGGCGGGCCATGATGGGAACCTTTTCCTTGGTGGAGGGCGGGCCCCCAAGAGCAGCTGGGTCTGACAGGACATTGTTTTGGAGTCTTGCGAGTCTGGAGGGGGGACGCCTGACAGGGAGCCCCCAGGTGGAGTACTGCATGCTCAGGCAGGCGAGCTCTGCAAGGACCTTTGGCCAGACCCAAGCAGAGCTAAGCTGGATTAGGGTGGGGAGCTGGGCAGGCAGGCAGGGAAGTGGGTGGGCATGCAGGTGCCTGGGACCCCACTCAGCTCACAGAGATACTTTCCCTGTGAGAGCAGGAGTCACCTCAGGCCTCCTCTCCTTCTGTTATCTGCTAGTGTGTAATAAATATCCACAATTCAGCGGCTTAGGATAACACATAGTTATGATCTCACAGTTTCTGTGGTCAGGAGTCTGGGCACATTGGCCAAGCGCAGTGGCTCATGCTGGTAATCCCAGCAGTTTGGGAGGCTGAGGCAGGCGAATGGCATGAACCCAGGAGTTTGAGACCAGCCTGGGCAATGTGGCAAAACCCTGTCTCTATAAAAAATACAAAAATTAGCCAGGTGTGGTGGCGCCTGCCCTGTAGTGCCAGCTACTCGGGAGGCTGAGATGGGAGAATCACTTGAACCTGGGAGGTGGAGGTTGCAGTGAGCTGTGATCACGCCACTCCAGCCTGGGTGACAGAGGGAGACCCTGTCTCAAAAAAAAAAAAAAAAAAGAGCCTGGACTCAGCCCTACTGGGTCCTGTGTTCAGGTCTCACAAGGCTACAACCAAGTTGTTGGCCACTCTGGGGTCTTTCTGGAGTTCAGGCCCCTCTTCTGAGCCACATTTTTGTTGGAAGAATTCAGTTCCTTATGGTTGTAGGACTGAGGTCACTGTTCTGCTGGTATCAGTCAGCCAGGGGCTGCTCTCAGCTCGTTGAGGTCCCTCCCACTGGGCAACTTGCTTTCTCAAAGCCAGCAAGGACACTCTGACTTCTAGACTGTCTTTTAAAGGGCTCTCCTGATTAGGGCAGACCCACAGGATAATCTCTCTTTTGAGCAAGGCAGTCAACTGATGAAGGATCTTAATTATTTTTTAATACTCTTTGCCACGTAATACAGCCTAATTACAGTGGTGTCATCCATTATGTCCATGGTCCCACACACTCAGTGGGAGAGGGGTACGCAGGGCAGGTACACTGGTGGTGGGAGTCTTGGGGACCAGCCCACAATTCCACGGTCCCACACAGTGGGAGAGGGCTATGCAGGACGTGTACACCAGAGTCTTGGAGACCAACCCAGAATTCGGTCGACTGCCCTTGTCTCTCCCTCTGTTCCCTTCTGGTGCCCTTCTTTCCCCCAACTCTTTCCTCTTTCTTACATCTCACCCCTCTGCTCCCCTTCTTCTTTCCGTATGGCCTCCCTTCTCTTTTCCTGGCCCCTCCTCTCTGTTCCTCCACCCTCCAACCCCCAAGCTGGTGGGCTATGGCTGCTTTGAAACCTCATACCTGCTCTGAACTGACTTAGAAACTGAGCCAATGGCACAGAGCCACCTGCCTTACTAGGAAGGGCTGCCCTTGGCGTGGCCTTGGTCACTTTGCTGGCCCATTGGTAGGGCTGTAGGACGTCACTCTAATGCCTTTCCTTCTCTGTCTCCTTCCTCTTTGCTAGATCTTTGTATAGACCCAAGAGGCCTTTCTTTGTTTAAGACAGGATCTCACTCTGTCACCCAGGCTGGAGTGCAGTGGCACAATCACAGCTCACTACAACCTCAACTTCCCAGGCTCCAGTGATCCTCCCACCTCAGCCTCCCAAGTAGCTGGGACCACGGATGTGTGCTACCACACCTGGCTAATTTTTGTATTGTTGGTAGAGACAGGGTTTTACCATGTTACCCAGGCTGGTCTCGAACTCTTGACCTCAAGAGATCCACCTGCCATGGCCTCCCAAAGTGCTAAGATTCCAGGCCTGAGCCACCATGCCTAGCCTGGCCCCAGTAGGCCCTTCACACCATGTATTATGGTCTTGGAAATTGAAAATGGCAACAAAGTATCAAACTCTTGATGCAATTGTGATTTTTGACACCCCTTGATTTGAAAGACATGGGGTGGGTTGATAAAGGAGCCAAGCCAATAGAACAGATTCCTCATGAGGACACAAGCCAGGCAACCTCAAGACGACAGATCAAGTATGGCCAGTTTGCAACTTAGATTAAAATTGAGAAAGAAGATACATCTGTAATATAGTGTAAGTCTAGGATGGGAGAGATGGATGTCCCTGTCAGGACCACCCCCATGCCAGGAGCTTGCTAGCCACCTCGCAAGTCTCATTTTAATATTATCTAGGAGCCAGTTGTGATGGTGCAAACCTGTAGTCCCAGCTACTCAGAAGGCTGAGGCAGGTTGCTAGAACCCAGGAGTTCCTGGCTTCAGTGAGCTGTGATCACACCTGTGAATACACATACACTGCACTTCAGCCTGGGCGACAGAACAAGACCCCATCCCCAAAGAAAAAAAAAAAAAAGGAAGAAAAAAAGGAAAACATTATGCAAGACGTCTGAAAACTGTGTTTATAGAACCATTGGTGGAAGGATTACAGACGTATTCTCAAAAAAACTTAAGTAGAAAGAGGGTGGGGTTTATTTGATACCAGAAAACCTACATTCAGTAACACTTATGCCATCGAGCTTACTGGGTTGTTGTATCACATGAAACAGTGAATACGCATGCGGTTTGTAAAATGTTTTGTAAGTCGTTTGTAGAAACAGTTCAGATGCCAAGCTCGATAGCATCATGTCCATTCCTGCTCAAGCATTTGAAACGTTCTCATGGAGCAGAATGTGGCAGAACAGCTACAAGTTGAAAAATACTTATATGGAGGCTAATTTTTTAGTGCAAGGAAGGACTACCAACAGCTAGAAGCATTCTGCTGTGATCTACATTGTGTTGGGAAAAGACGGACTCCTGGCATGGCTGTGTTGAAGGGGAAGCTGAGAGTGCGTGTGTGCTGAGAGGTGACTGGATGGGAGTTCGCTGGGATTACAGTCCCAGCTCCATGCCAGCCAGCCCTATGACCTCAGATGGGTCTGGCAGCTTCTCCACGCCTCCACTTTCTGCTCTGTAAAGCGAGGGATTGAACTGGAAACCTGGAGTAGCATCCAGCTGTTAACACTCCGCTCCATGCGTCTGTCAGAGCTCCAGAGGGAGGCTGACTGCCCAGCCCTGCCACTTACAGGCTGTGTGACCTCAGGCAAGTTACTTACCCTCTCTGTGCCTTAGTTCTCTCATATTTAAACTGGGGATGGTAACAGTCTCTGCCTAATGAGGCTATTTCAGGGAGTACATGGCATCATATCCATAAAGCTCTTAGAATAGTTCCTGCCTAGCATGTGGTAAGGGCTTGATAAATGGTAGCAGTTCTTATAAGGACTATTTCTGTTGCTCGTGACCACCTTTTTACTCTATTAGTCTGGAAGTTATTGCTGTATATCTGTTAAACTCTGAACAAGATTTTCTTTCCGCGTCATCACTGCTGACCCTCCACTGGGAAGGTGCCCGCTGCTCTGTCCTCTAATAAGATATTCTATCTGTTTCAGGCGGAGGCCCGGCTTGCTGCAAAACGGGCAGCCCGCGCGGAGGCTCGTGAGATCCGCATGAAGGAGCTGGAGCGGCAGCAGAAGGAGGTAACGTTTGGGACTCCTCGTTGGGTCTTTTCACAGTGATTTGCGTTCTGGGCCCAGCGTGCAAGGGCAGGCACCTGTTGCTGCAGACGCACCTGGCTGACTCACGTTGCTCACGGTCAGAGTGCGTTTGTGCCTGACTTCTGCCCAAGGTCAGGCCGGGAGTGCACATAGCACGGATATCAGGCATGCCTGCTCAGACCTGCTGGCTCCTGAGAGGGGCTTAGAAGCCTCTTGCCTGTGAAGATCGTTGTTTCCAGCTGCAAGGAGCCAAAATGTTCAGGGTCTGAGCTTTAAGTTCTAACTGTTGTACTAGAATCTAGATTCTCTGGACTAAAGTAGAAAAGAAGAATGGATTAATGAGTTTTTAAACTGGCCAGATTGTTTTGTTTAAAAATACGTCCCCCATGGTTTGTACAGTGTTGGTCACACACGGGCTGCAGGTTTCCGGATATCTAGAGCTCCTATGTGATAGAGAGACAGGAATGAACACGTGGATGAAGCAGGCAGGGAAGAAATTCCTCCCTGGGAAAATGGCTAGCAATGTGTTGACACACCTGCTCAAGCCATTTGCAAGTTATTTTCATCATCTGGAGCTGGAGCTGGGAGTCATTTCCGACAGCATGAGGGTTCTTTAACTCACAGTTATGGTGTGACCTTTTCTATGACCTCAGAGACAAAGAAGCTGAGACCCCACTCAGTCCATGTTCTCCTGTGGGCCATGCCCTGGGGCCAAGGGACTGTCCACACCCGAGCCCACCCCCAAGGGCTTTTCTTCTTAAGAAGATTTGAATGTATTTTGTTAGACAGGAGTAACCAGCTGCCTTCCCCAGGGTTGATTTTCTTGTTTGGCTTACATAGCCAAATGTAAAAAGGCGAGCCAGTGTTTAAAACCAGTAAGATTTCCAATAAAAACCTGAATTTCCAGATTCTCTTACGGTGGTTGTAGATTCCGCCACATTCCCAGCAAAGACCAAGCTGGCCACATTCTCTGCAGGGTTGGGGCCCTGCCACCGGTCTAACGTGCTCATTGCCCTCTGCTGCTAGGAGGTTGCCGCTCCGTGTAGAAACCTGCATGCAGATGCTGGGCAGTGTCACCGAGCCCTGGGAACCGTCCTGCACACTCAAGCTCTGGTATCCATAGTGGTGCCGGAGGCCACCTGAAGGAATAGTGCTTTTATTCTGAACTGATTTTTAAATATGTATATGTATAATTTTTCTTTTTTTTTTTTGAGATCAAGTCTTGCTCTGTTGCCCAGGCTGGAGTACAGTGACATAAGCGCCGCTCACTGCAACCTCTGCCTCCAGATTCAAGCGATTGTCATGCCTTAGCCTCCCGAGTAGCTGGGATTATAGGTGCGCACCACCATGCCTGGCTAATTTTTGTATTTTTAATAGAGACGGGGTTTCGCCATGTTGGCCAGACTGGTCTCAAACTCCTGATCTCAAGTGATCCTCCTGCCTTGACCTCCTGGCCTCCCAAAGTGCTAGGATTACAGGCATGAGCTACCACACCTGGCTTACATATATATATTTTAAATGACAATTTCAAGTGCTTTTTCACACGGCCCAGTATCAGTGTCTCTGTAGAAATGTCTGTTCATACCTCAGTGGACACTCTCAAGCTCCTTGTGTGCACGACACTGCTGGCCCCTTCCATCTGTTTTAGAAACCTAACGGCAGCAGGTGGGCAAGGTGGTTAATTTGGCGGGCAGTGGCCACTGTTTCTTAGGACACACCACTGTGTGAGCGGACGGCCGCCTCTTTCTCCAGAGCCAGAAGCCACCCCCTCAGGCTAATGCTGGCGTTCCGAGGCTTATCCGACTTTAATTCACTTTGCCTGGCTCCCCAATAGGACCTCAGTCTTTGTTTTTTATTAAGGTTGTAAAAGAGTTATAAAAAGAATTTCCCCAAATATTTTTTTGTTCTGGCAGGTTTTGCATGGTTGATGGGATTTTAAGGCCCCCTGCCCTGTTCATAGTTCCTGTGTCTCAGCTCTGTTGTTACAGCAGAGCCAAGGGCCCAAAGGATGCAGATGGCCATGAAGCTGTGAGTGGGCCCTACTCGGCCTTCATGATAGCATCCGTCATCCTTTCTTCATCTTTCTCTTGTACAGTAGATGTAACGAAAGTTACTTTCATCAAGAATACAAACCTAGGATTTCTACAAAATCAAGGTGAAAAAAGAATTATATAGTATGTACGTACATCTTCCAAATTAAACATTTAGATAAAAATATATTGTATCTTTTTTTGAGACAGAATCTTGCTCTGTCGCCCAGGCTGGAGTGTAGTGGCACGATCTTGGCTCACTGCAACCTCCTTCTCCTGGGTTCAAGCGATTCTCCTGCCTCAGCATCCTGAGTAGCTGGGACTACAGGTGCCGGCCACCACGCCCAGCTAATTTTTTGTATTTTTAGTAGAGATGGGGTTTCACCATGTTAGCCAGGATGGTCTCTAACTCCTGACCTCTTGATCTGCCTGTTTCAGCCTCCCAAAGTGTTGGGACTACAGGCGTTAACCATCGCACCTGCCCCATATTATATCCTTAATTATGGATAGAATTGATTTAAATATATACATATTGATATAAGCAGCTTGTTACAAAGTTGTTGGGCAAAAGTTCTTGATTTAAAAAATAACTAAGATGAATTAAGGCAAGCAATCATCTATGTGAATGGCCTCCTTTAAAAGCAAAGCATCCCTTTATTCCTTTGATTCAAAGGAAGCCCTTTTCTGTTGCATTTTAATTGTACAACGTAAGGACAATCTGTTGCTGGACTCCCGCATCTCTGTTGTAATATTCCAAGCCACACGAGAAGAAAAATAAAAAATAAGCCGGGCGTGGTAGCATGCACCTGTAATCCCAACTACTCAGGACACTGAGGCAGGAGCATTGCTTGACCCCAGGAGCCTGAAGCAATGATCGGGCCATGATTGTCCCTGTGCGTAGCCACTGCACTCCCACTGGGGCAACATAATGAGACCCCCATCTCTTTCAAAAAGTCGAAATATAAAAAGTAGTTGCTACTCCAGGTGGGAAACCAAGTCTTGGGCATTTAATTTTAGTATCGTAAAAAGGGGGTGCAGAGCAGCCTTCGCTGACGCCTCTGATGAGCACGGGCCTTGCAGAGAACATCTGATGAAGTCTGGGAAGTCGGATGTAAAACTCCATGGTTTGTCCTCTTCAGCACGTGTACAGATGTCATTTGCTTAGTAGATCGCATTCAGATTTTGAAATTCTTCTCCCTGCAGCATGGTTTTATCATAAAGATATTTCAGGGGGCCACAGGGGTCAAAATATCTCGTCCTGTTGCAAATTCGGTGGAACGTCCTCCACCAAGAGTGGTGGTTTTGGTCTGTGCTCTCAGACAGCAGGGACCAGAGGAGGGGATGGTGTCCCTTGCAGGCAGCACCTTTGGCCAACGTTACCTTTTGCACGGTCCTCTGTGGATCTGCAGTCTCAGCTTCCTCATCACTGATGCCTGCACTTCTGCCCTCACGACTGTGGCTTGCGGCTATGACACAGGGCGGGTGTCGTGGGCGTGGCTGCAGACTCCTGCCTGGGGTTGGTCACGGACCAGGACCCAGAGCCACCCAAATTTACCAGGTTGTGGAACGAGAGCCTGGGAAGGTGGGAGACGTGTCAGGAGGGGCAGAGAAATGAACGTGGCCAAGATGGTGAGTGAGGACATGGAGTGAAGCAGCTCTATGGAGGAGAAAGCCACTCTTTGTGGCAGCAGAGGATGGATGTGACAGACAGGAAGCTGCCCTGGGAGACGAGAGCCAGACGAGGAAGGGCCGGCCCAGTCAGCCCAGCGCAGCACGCGTTCCTAACGACGGCAACACTGCCTTCATGAATTTAGGGCCTTTGCAAGGTGATGACATTCTTGTTTAAAGTTTATGTCTGCTTCTTCAAAAGAAGGATTGAAAGATCTTAAATAAGATAGATGTGTATTTTGTTACTAGTCAGAGAAGCCTGGGATTGGGGTCATCTCAGGGCCCCTGCCGTGCAGCAGAGGTGGGCTTGGGGCTGTCACCTACCGTCGGTGGCGGGCATCTTCCCGAACTTTACAGGTGAGGAAAACAGGCCTTAGGGGGAGACACAGTTTTCCCTGAATCCAAGAAAATGGCCAAGCCAAGGTTCAAACCGGGTTTGACAAGATGCAAAGCCTGTGGTCTTCCTAGCACACCCCTCTGTCTCGAAATCAGTTCTGCAGCCAAAAATAAAAACAAGTAAGAGTGGAGGATGGAGTGAGTCCGTGGACCATGGGGTTGAAGTTCACGCTGAGGATGCTGGCACCCACAGCAGAGGGGGAAATAGAATGATCCACATAATCCTAGTCACTTTCCAAGTGGAAGCATGCCTTGAAGTTCTCCTTGGTGCGGAATTTGAGGCACAGGAATATGAAACATAAAATAGACAATTTTGTTAGAATTTTCTATAAATACAGAATCAGTAGCCGTTCACCTAGCTGTGTTTTTATGTGATCCGAAGGGTGGGGCAGAGGCCAGGAGGAGTGTACCCATGTGTGTGCGCACACATTCGTGTGTGCATGTGTGTGTATGTGCACTCACACACATGAACATCTGTGTGTGCATCCAGAGGGAAGAGGGAGTCGAGCTAGTGGGGTCTGAGCTTGCACGTCTTAGGGCCATCTTCGGGCGGTGCCTGGAGGATTTAGGAAGGTGCCTCACACTCTTCTTTGCATATCAAGTCTCTGGGCCTGGCTATTATTAGAACCAGTTAACACAATTGGAGGTTATACAATCTGGTAGCTTGGGGCACTGGCATTTTAAGTTGTTGATTAAGGGGAAATGAATACGTTTTGGAAGACCAGTGTTTAAAGGGTAGGGTTGATACTTCGGTGTAAAAATTGAGAAACCTGATCCCTGTTTTCATCTGGGTCAAAAGCCATCTCACCTGCATACAGGCATTTCTGAGCAGGCTCAGGGTTTTCTTGAGGGGGCCGCTCTGAGAACACTGAGAAGGGCAGGAAGCTGACCGGGGTTGGTGTCCCCCAAGGGAAGCGTGGAGGTGGTTCTTTTCAGCACACAGACGGCGAGAACCCACCACAGCTTACTCTAGCTGCATTCCAGGGTCTGTTTAAAAGGATGTGAGCTCTTTTTTAATGGATTTGTTAGGGGAGAATAATGTACATATTTTTGGGAAATTCAAGTGAACCTCGAACTTCTTAGGGAGAATCTATACTGATAGAAAAAATGGTGATCGAGGTATCTCTTTTCTTGCTACTGACTTGATACACATTTTGGTTAGAGATGCTTTGTTTCTTACAGTCATATTGTTGGATATAGTCACATGTGTTCCCCCATATAAGACTAGAAATGCCAACTTCTTGGTCTCGCAATTTTGGCAGTGCCTTCAATAGCGCCTGATATGACAAATGTCTTAATGAAGAATGAATGAAAATGAGTAGCTATCTTAGTTTTATCTAGTGATTACTACAAAATTAAGAGAAACCTCTGAAGCAAACAAATGTGTCAATGTATGATAATAACCTCTTTTAGGAAGATTTCTGTTACATTCGAATGAACACTCCATTTAGCTGGAATTTTCCTGTTATTCTGTATGTGTCTGTGTGAATCAGAACATCAAAGCCTCTTTCTTCATTATTTGTGAATTTGACCAGTTAACTTTCCAATTAAATTTCTGTACTTTTTGGTTAAACTTTTATTACTGCAAAAGGAAATTGTGAATTAAAGATGAAGGAAGAACTTTTTCTTATTAGTGACAATAGGTTATACAGACTTCTGTATTAGAATAATAGCAGTATTTTTGGTAGAGATTCGTGTGGCTATGCCCCTATTTCCCCGATGTATCTAAAATGGAATGTAAAGTAAGTGATAAAATTACAAACTCTTGTCAGTGGGACCTCACGTGTTTTCTTATTCACATTTTACTGTTATTCATTGTGGCTTTGATTCATATGGGGAGAACCTTTCATTCTGATGTTACAGCTTCTTTAATTGGATTTTACATTTCTTTTTTCTTTTGTCCTTCTCTATAGATCTATCAGGTCCAAAAGGTAGGCTCTTCTTTATTTTCTAACTTGCATGTACTGTTTTTTCCTTGCCAAGGGCCTGGTCACCTTTCAGAAATAACACCTTGCACTGAAGATACATAGACGTTCTTACTGTTTATTTTACTACTTTGTGTATGAATTTGTTTGAACATTCTGCCTAGATCCTCATCCTGACCCACTCAAAGCCACACTCAGACACATTTCTGTGTGCTGAATGCTTTTCTCATCTGCATTTTCCTCAAGAAATTTAAAAATTGTTTCTTTAAGAAGAAAAGTAATTGTAAGGCAAAATAAAATTATATTTCAGAATTTGGATAGCCTTCTGAAATTATGTATTGAAAGAAAAAGATGATTTTATTAGAAAACTTAAAAAATCCATGCAGATTACCACATATTGAGAGAGTATTAGATATTGACTTAAAAATCTGAGTAAAAAGACGGTGATGATATAAAATAAACCTGCCATTCATCCCTAATGCTCAGAGATCATAAAATAATGCGCCTCTCTGTTTCCTAATATTTTGTAGAAGCAGCTGAGGTTCAGAAGTAAATACACTGGGCAGGCCGGACACAGAAAATAAAGACAACCAAGTCAGTGATTCAAGATCTAGCAAAAATGAAGTCAGAAGTGAGCGAGTTCCTTGAGAATTTATAGAATTTGTATACAAGGGAATCTTTCCCATAAATGAATTTAGTTTGATACTTACAACATCTGTGATAGTTCCCTTTTATAAATTTATTTAGTTTCTAGATGAACAACAACTGTATTTTTCTCTTAGAGCGGATGAGAAAATCAGAATAAGATCACTTAATTTCGGAGGTTAGAGCACACAGGCCCTCGGAATGCACGGGCGGTAAAATTTAAGACCTGTCGTGTTGGATTCCTGTGCTGGCCATCAGAACGGATCGCCTTCCCCGGGGGCGCCCTGCACTCTGCATAGCTGCTGTCCCGAAGAGTGCAAAGAAATTTGTTAAGTAGATGCCAGAATCTCTTGTGCTTGGCTAGTGTTTCCAGGGCCCAAGTGTAGAAGTGGATATTGCAGCTGGCGTTCCTCGTCGTCCTCAGAGAGCCTCGGGAAGAACTGGACAGGTGCAAGGCCGGGCGGGGAGCCCTGCCTGTGACTGACAGCAGGACGCTCTCATCCAGAACCTGGAAGAGGGGCTCTGTCTGGTCGTTTCCACTCGCATTCATGCCTTTCTTTTGCTAGGTCACGTTAGTTTCTTTTCACTAACGTGCCAGGGATACATTGTGAAAACTTTTGTCAGAATGAATTTGTGTAGAATGTGAAGCTAGAAGGAGCTCCGGAAATCCGCAGTGGAGGAGCAGAGGCACAGTCTTGTGGTAAAGGTGTGCCCAGGGAAGGGAAGGCTTTCCTCATCGCTGAGATGTCTGGGGAGGAGAGGAGGCGGCGATTGCTCCTCCGGCCCAGCCAACTGCTTTGCGGAACAGTTTCTCTGGGATCAAAGCTATTTCTGAAAGTAGTGCGGCTCCTGCTTCCCTCCGCATGGCTTCCGGCTCATGGTAGCGATTGACGTTTGAAATGTTTGCCCTCCCTGGATTTGCTGTGCTAGTGCTGCTGGCTAACCCAGGAACTACTAGTTAATTGCACTTGCTGTTACTAGGGGCGTTCTCTGCCCAGGAATGACATGAAATGCAGTTACATAGACACTTACAAGACCACCCTGGCCGGGCGCGGTGGCTCACGCCTGTAATCCCAGCACTTTGGGAGGCCGAGGCGGGCGGATCACGAGGTCAGGAGATCAAGACCATCCTGGCTAATACGGTGAAACCCCGTCTCTACTAAAAATACAAAAAAAAAAAAAAAAAAAAAAAAAGCCCGGCGTGATGGCGGGCACCTGTAGTCCCAGCTACTCAGAAGGCTGAGGCGGGAGAATGGTGTGAACCCAGGTGGTGGAGCTTGCAGTGAGCCGAGATTGCACCACTGCACTCCAGCCTGGGCGACAGAGCGAGACTCCGTCTCAATAAAAAAAAAGAAAAAGACCACCCATGAATAAGGTGAATGATTTTCAATACCGGTTCTTCATCATGAAAAGAGCAAGATAGAGTGTGCAGATATAATGGGCAAAAAGAAATCTATGAAAACAGAAAAACTGACAATACAGATTTCTTTTGGAATTTAAATAATTTTATTGTGAATTTATATAGCCCTCATCCTTCTAAAAACATATTTTGCTTCCCTCTTTCTAGTTGAGCCAAGATAGGGAGGAGCGATGGCATCATATTTTACTCGTGAAAAATCTGGAACTTGACAGGTGCTAACATTAATTGAATGCAAAATAGCTTTAAGCTGATGCATTTCCCTGACACTGAAGTTAAGACATGACTTTGGGATATGTTTGCTTTTATTTCCTTTCTGAATTTATATTCCAAGGGAATAACTTACAGAAAAAGATATGGCTCATGTCCTTTTTATAGTAGAGTTCAGTATTATCGAATTTTTAAAAGCATTTTAAATTCTCCCTCTTAATTTTTGCTCTTCCAATTTTCTACTTACCATCATCTCTAAGAGAAAGAGGTAAGACCATCTGAGAACTGCATATTTTTAAATCTGACCACACTTTGAAATGAAACTAAACGAAACATAGCAACAGCATGTTTTGGTTATTGTAAAATAATTTCAAAAATGGTCTTGTATGTCTAGCGTCTGATTGTTTCTCTTGATTATCAGATTTTAATGTATAAAGAGAAAATTTGCATCTGTGTTATAATATGGAAGTTTGGTTAGTTGTTTCTTGATTTTCTTACTGGAAATTAAATAAAAAGCAGAAAAGCAAAACCCCATTATTTGGGCCCATGACCTGGGTTCCCACCTACCTTTGGGATTCCCCAGTTCAGTGACAGCAGTAGCCGTTCTGAGTCTGCTTTTCTCATTTTAACTTGGACCACTGAACAAGATAAAAACATGGAAGTATAAACTAAAGCAAACTTGTCCAACCCACGGGCCACATGCGGCCCAAGACGGCTGTGAAGGCAGCTGAACACAAATTTGTAAACTTTTTAAAAATATTATGAAATTTTTTTTGCAAATTTTTTTTTTAGCTCATCAGCTATCGTTAGTGTATTTTATGTGTGGCCCAAGACACTTCTTTCAGTGTGGTCCAGGGAAGCCAAAAGATTGGACACCTCTGAGCTAACGTCATCTCCAGACATATGTAACTTGTGGGTCTGCATATTTTTCTTCTGTACAAAGACCTCTTCTGTGGGTGGCAGTCATCTCTCCATCCATGCTACAAAGGCATCAAAGTCTGAATTCTCATGGGCCTAGACTCAGCATAGACATCAGGCAGCTAGAACAAGTGTCAGCACACAGTTTCTCCCCTTCTTCTCTCAGTTTCCCTGAGGTCCCAACACAGGAATGGCTCTGAGCTTCTGCTTCTCTTAGATGGTGTTTTATTCCTTCATCGTGTTTGCTTTGAAGGCATGAGCAGCCTGACCGAGGGGGCGTGAAGGCTGCTGGGCCGGCTTTACTGTCTTGCTCTCCACCGAGGCCCTTCGTCGGGGGAAGCTTCGTCCTGGGCTTTCTTGCTTTGCCGGGATGGAATGGGCGGGGAGGATCTCTCTTCACAGCTCACAGCCTGCATGACTGCACGGGTGGCGGCTCCCTGTGTAGAAGCCAAGTGTGTTGCTGACTGCTTTGCCTTGGCGTGTTACCTTCACCACGCGGCTGGATGGCGGTTTGGAAATGCATGTCGGAACAGTGCCTTAGACAACTGCCTTTTTAAGAAATTTCACTTCTTGCCTAATTTTTTTCCCCTTCTGTCTATAGAAATATTATGGGCTGGATACAAAATGGGGTGACATCGAGCAGTGGATGGTAGGCCTTGAATATAATTTTGTTTTTACTCTTGCCTCCCCACTTAAATACAATGTTGAGACTTAAATGGTTTATAATGTAATTCTTACGTAGTTTAACTATGTAGATAGATTCCTATTGCACCATAATTTAATACTGAGAGATTTTCTTCCGGGGATTTCTGCATCTGGTCTCTGATTGTTTACATCCCCAAATGCAGCCTGCTTAGAAACAGTCCTGGTCTTGCCTGTTCAGTAGCCACTGACTGCTGATGTCTCCTGGCCAGCGGTTTGGGGAGGTCTCCACTACCACAGCCACCCTTATCTCCTTGAGCACAGGGCCCTCCACCAGGGCTCAGGCTGGGCATGCGCCCCTAGCTTGAGAACTTTCCAGAGAACATTCCCATTGGCATCGCAGCTCACCAGGCTCTGGTTGGAACCTGAGAGGTATATTATGCTCCATTTCCTTCACTCATGATTGCGACCAGCTGCCCCATCACCCTCATTTAGACTTTATCTGCATTTGCTGTTGGGTTCTCTCTTCATCTTGTCCGCTGTGCCTGCTGAAACCACTGGTCTTTGGTAAGAAAATTCCTTTACCTTCTCAACCTGCTTCGTAGAACAGCCCCTCTGCCATCCTGTGAATGGAGAGCTAGCTCACCCCGATGATATTCCTGTCTTTCTGGCTTTCTCGGGAAGCAGCAGCACCCACATAGGGAGGCTGCGGAAGGGGGATAATCTGTGTGCTTTCCACTGGTCCCGAGAGAGCATGGCCTGGCCCTTCTCGTTAGTTCATCTACCTGAGTCCTTCCACCTCTTCCTGTCCCTTTTGCTTTATTGCCTGGCCCCGTGGACTTCATCACATGCTTGTAGCATTTGAGAACCTGGTTAGGATAGAAATGTCCTATTAAATGTTTCTTATACATAAAATTATCTGAGGAAAATCCAAAATTATTTCCTAATATCTTACATACTGGGTATAAAAGAGGTTATCTCTTCAAATATAAAGAGCACACACTTACTCTATCGGAAATATGATTACATTCAGCCTAGGCAAACCATCATTTTAGGCTTACATGACATAAATGTATTTTTGTTAAACTTTAAGACATTTTTGTCCACAGGCATGGTGATATAAGAGAAAAAAAGAAAAGAAAAATTTTAAAAATCTTAAGACATTCTTTGAAGTTGTATCGTCGTTTTATATACCACTGAGAAAGAAAAAAATGCTAATTATAACTGAACAACTTGGATTATAAGATACACCCCAGCTTCAGAGATGTCTAAGTGTGAAAAACCATGTGTGTCTTAGAATCCACGATATATAGTAGAAAGAGTGACATCCTTTTCGAATATTTTGTGGAAATGATTTGTCTTCTGATTCCTGAAGAGAGTAAGGTTCTGAAAGTAAGGGGGAAAGTAGATTCATTTAAATGGACCAGATGATAGAGGTTAGAAAAAATTAAGGCCCAGCTTCTGCCCCAGACACTATTTTTACAACAAAAATGAAGTATCCCAATTATTTTTGTGCTTAAGAACCTCCCACCCCAGAAAAAAACGTTTTTACCCACTGGTTTAATTGAAGCCTTTAAACGAAGGCAGAGAAAATATTTATTTGACATTTAGATCAGAACTGCTGTATTATGTTGCAATGGGACTACCTTAAGCTTTTTTAAAGCACTTTTCCTGTGTCCATCTGTCTCTAACATTTTCATACTGTTTCCTCCATTATTTTGGTAGGAAGACAGTGAGCGCTACTCTCGTAGATCCAGAAGAAACACGTCGGTTAGTACCGTGTTCATTAATTACTTAGGCAATTTGATTGAATTCTAATTTATACTTGTAGTGACTGAAGTATATATAATATATAAAATATCTTAATGATTATGTCATCTCTTAAAGAAATTAACTAACACTATTGATGATGGAATACTGATATTATTACCTAAATAAAGACTATGAACTCAGCTTTTAGCATTTTGACCTAAATTTGGTAAGGAGAGTGTGTTTGAGAAATTTTTGAGTATTAATATATTCATAACAACTGTAGTGCTTTTTGTGCCACTGAATACCCATAAATAATTTGTATAGTAATATACACCAATGCTGTGTATTTATATTACCGGTGAGATAATACTACTTGGATGAAATTACTTTTTTTTTTTTTTTTGAAACAGAGTCTCGCTCTGTCACCCAGCCTAGAGTACAGTGGTGCAATTTTGGCTCACTGCAACCTCCACCTCCAAGATTCAATGATTCTCATGTCTCAGCCTCCCAAGTAGCGGGATTACAGGCACACGCCACCACACCCAACTAATTTTTGTATTTTTGGTAGAGGTGGAGTTTTCCCATGTTGCCCAATCTGGTCTCGAACTCCTGGGCTCAAGTGATCTGCCCACCTCAGCCTCCCAAAGTGCTGGGATTACAGGCATGAGCCACTGTGCCTGGCCCTGAAATTACTTTTTTTTTTTGAGACGGAGTCTTGCTCTGTTGCCCAGGCTGGAGTGTAGTGGCACAATCTTGGCTCACTGCAACCTCTGCCTTGTGGGTTCAAGTGATTCTCATGCCTCAGCCTCCTGAGTACCTGGGATTACAGGCATGTACCATGACACCCAGCTAATTTTTGTATTTTTAGTAGAGACAGGGTTTCGCCATGTTGGCCAGGCTGGTCTCAAACTCCTGACCTCAAGTGATCTGCCCGCCTTGGCCTCCCAAAGTGCTGGGATTACAGGCGTGAGCCACCACGCCTGGCCCTGAAATTACTTTAAATCCATATTGCCCATAAGCAGACAGAGATCCACAAAGGCCATGTTGTGGGGGACCTAGTTGTGGTGTCCACTGAGATGTCCAGGGGCGGCTGACCCCCCCCACTGCTGGGGGTGGGGTCAGTTCCCAGCGTCCCCCTAAGACTTGGGCACTGGTTCTTCACATATGTTGTATGATTACTTCATGGTTGTTCTCGTCCTTTCTTTTAATAGGCTTCTGATGAAGACGAGCGCTTGTCAGTGGGTAGTCGTGGAAGCCTGAGGGTCAGTAACCAGAATGATGGAGTTTGCATGGCACAGTTCCTGGTCCAAGCCCTTTACTTTCTCATCCCTGCATTCTGATTTCTTCTCCATTATCCCCGTGGTCTGATAGTCAATACTTAACTGATGAGATGCTTACTTAAAATCAAATCAGTGGGGGATGTTTCTTTGTTGCTGTAGAGAGGTTATTAATATGCATAGGCACGTTGGTTGTTTCTTTCTCCCGAGATGAAGTCGTCTTTTTTTCAATACTTATCCACATCACAAAGCTCCCAAGCCTTGATTAGCACAGTGGTCTCAGCACATTGGTGTTCCACAGGAATGCAAAGGCACATCTGCCCTTCAGTAAGTCTGTATCCACTGACACACATGCTTCTGGTAAAATTGGAGCCTCTATTAAAGTAGCTGTAAGTTAATTATTATTGAGCAGTGTTTTCACACAGCTGCTATAGACAGCCTGCTGAAAACCTGGACCAGGACTGGATCCGTAAGATCTGCCTTCAGCCGCTTTTCCTTGTATCAGTTATAATTAGATCTCTTCACCTCTGATAGGCTTAATGGTCAATCAACACAAATATGGACTTTTCCTTAAACATTCCAGAAACCTTAATAATTACACTTGAAAAAAGTATGAGTTTTGGGGGAAGTAAAGTAGAAAAACTATATTTTGCCCAGTGCTTTAAGTCAGTGGATTAATCTGAGCATGTCAGTTTCTTTTACCACAGGATTGAAATTATATCTCACCACTAGTAATAAATAAGTCTCAAAGCAGCCACTCCGTTTTATTAATCCTTAGGGACCCCATAGAGCTGAAAGCTTGTTTTACTTCACTGTGACAGGTAAATCCTATTACTCCTTGACTTTTACATGTGCTGAGTGTGTGTGTAATTTGGCCGTTTGTAATGATAAAATGCAGAGGTGAAACACGGTTGCTGCGCTGTGAAGCAACTCTTCCCTTGTCACTGTCCTTGCAGTGCCAGAAGCAGATCCATAGTGATTTTGCCAAAAAGCTGTGGTTCAAATGTGAGGCCCACTTGAGGGCTTCCTTGCTGCTTAAAACCTTCTCCTGAGATGTAGCCTCAGGGATGCCGTTGTAACTGTTAACCTCAGGACCCTCTAACACTACTCACCCGGGAAGAGGGAAGATTTATGAACCCAAAATGTAATAAATTTTGGGTTCACAAATAATAAAACAAAGCTCAATTAACAAAGTCTGTAGACAAGGTCCAGACATCATAGCTGTTGAGCAGGCCCAGGAGATGCTTGAGTCCTTGAAACCAGTGAAGAAAATGCTGTTTCAAGGATAAGGGAGAGTGACCAAGAGAGGAGAAAACTCAGACTTAGCAGCGTAGAGGATGTCGGTGACTTTGGCAGGAGAACTTTTAACAGAAATGTTGAGGGCAAAGCCTGGTTAATATGCGTTCAAGAGAGAATAGGAGGAGAGAGACACAGAATCCCAGACTCTCTCTCAAAATGCATCATTTTCAGAGCCACACCCTCCTGAAATTATAGGCAAGAGGTATGCACTTACATTTTCCTGGGAAAAGTATGTTCACTTTCTTAAGATTCTCAGAGGGTCTCCTGACCCTAAAGAGTTGAAAACAATTGCAATATGAACGAGTATGATGGTGTTATGTAACAGCATTCATTTCATTTTCAATGATTTTTAACCAGAAATAAGTTACATCTTTCTGCTGGATACCACTCTTTGCCAAGATATCAAGTATATTTGTTTTAAGAGCTGAAATTTCCTATGGGAGATTCATCATTAGGACAGTACATAAGATGGGGAGGAAGTGGATGGGATTTTCATTTTCAGTCACATGACACTTCCCCATCATGTACTTGATCTAAAGAAATAGATTCCTCAGAACTTAAGAACTTGGATCCTGGAGATCAGAGTCAAACCTCCTAATGTCTATAGGCACCAAACAAGCCCAGAGTGGTGAGAGGCCTGCTTGGGGTCACAGTTCTTAGGAACAAGGCCAATGCCTGCTGCTCAGAGGCCTGGTGGCCTGCGTGCCCTCCATGTGCTGGGTGCCCTGGGCTCTATGCTTGCCCCTTTGTACCACCGAGCAGGGCACTCCCCAGAGTGAGGACTCTCATCTCGCTCTATTTTTATGCAGGGTCAGTTTCTACTGTTTTTATGTATTTTAATATTATGAACTTTTTACATTGTTGATTCTAAGATCGTATCTTTTGTTTATTGACTCTGAAAACACAGGCCTTCTTCATTTAACTAGAAAAGATGATAAACCCTAAAAAAGGTGGGGAGGTGATTTATACTATTCTGGCATTTGTATGGATGCCTCCTCAGAAAATCTAGATTTCGGATTTTCTAGAATTTCTAGATTTTAGATTTTCTGGAAAAATCTAGATTTTTAATTTTCCTTTTTGAAAAACTGACGACAATGCATCTGATAACCTTTTCCCTTATGTAACTAAAATGGATTATGCAGAAGAGGAAATAAGATTTATCAAACTGTTTCAGACTTTCTGAATTATAGCAACCTTTTCCATGGAAGTTTATTTAATACTACTGGATTCTATGGTAGCTACCATTCTGACATAATTCTTTCTGTAAGTACGTATTAGATCCTAGAGATTATGGAAAAATGTATTTTTGTTAAGATTTTAAAGATTGCTTGTATTTATGTTTTACTTAGCTTTTAAATTTACTTTTGGCAACTCTCTTTTCTGTTGTTGTTTTTTTTCTGCTATCTTTCTTCTGACAGTCGCAGCCTGACTTGGAGTATGGGGGTCCCTACGCCTGGGTGAGATGGTCGGATATACTTTGCTGTGTGACCTTAACTGTGTGGTGTGACATATAATAACCTATGCTATTTCCACGAATCTCATGGGTGCTTTTCTAAAAAACCAAGTACATCTTTGTCTCTAGTTTTTGCCTGGGGGGCTGTGAGGCCAGGAGGGCAGGCTTACCCTGCGGAGTGAGTAGTCTTCCTCCTGGGGCCTCCTGGGTGCAGCCCTGATCCTGCCGGAGGGAGGACCCCAGGCATCTGTGCATGAACACTCCCTCACCAGATGGCCTTTGAGCACCAGCTGTTTGCCATGCCTTGTGTTAGCAGCTGTGTATACCAAGATGAAAAAGATAGTGTCTGCCTTCAAGGAATTCAAATCAGATCAAGAATTCCCAAAGCCTCTAAATTTCCTTTAAACGATTAAATGTAAAGTCATTTTACCTAATGAAAAATCCATTATTTTCCAGTCTATATCCATTCAAATTAAATGTACAATCTGACTTTTTTGCCAGGAAATACTCTTTGAGAAAGCTCCCACTTCCAGTAACAAAAACTAAGGTGTTAGACTTAAACTCAGAATTACTTCTTCTTATATGTATCTGACAGTTTCTGTGCCTTATGCTTTCTAAAAGTCTGTCAGTGTTGTACTTCAAGGAAGAAAAAGTTCTCCCCAGAAAGTACAGCTCAGCATTAAAGTGATTTGATACTAAAGTTGTTATAGCGTATTATGTACTATTTCACCTGAAGGACTTTACCTAAAAGCATTTTGTGCTGCATTTGTTCCAGTGCATTTCAAAATTATTTAGTAAATTCCTGTTTTAAAAATGTATTTTTGGCCAGGTGCGGTGGCTCACGTCTGTAATCCCAGCACTTTGGGAGGCTGAGGTGGGCAGATCACAAGGTTAGGAGATCGAGAGCATCCTGGCTAACACAGTGAAACTCCGTCTCTACTAAAAATACAAAAAAAAAATTAGCTAGGCATGGTGGTGGGCGCCTGTACTCCCAGCTACTCAGGAGGCTGAGTCAGGAGAATGGCATGAACCCGGGAGGCGGAGCTTGCCATGAGCCAAGATTGTGCCACTGCACTCTAGGCAAGACTTCTTCTCAAAAAAAAATAAAAAAAAAAAAAATGTATTTTTGTGTTTGCAATTATAATGAATAAATTGTAACATACATCTGCATAGCATATTTGGTGCCGTGAGCCTCCTGTGGGGCGTCTATTCTGCTCTTAACAGATGCAGGCTGGAGTGAGTAGCTTGGGGGTCAGGACAGGGGAAAGCACAAAGACAGGTCATTAGATTCAGAAAGTGCTCTTCACAGAGTATCTGTTACCTACAGAGCACTTCAAGTCACTCTGGCAGGTGAGAGCATTTCCGTGACACTGTACCTCCAGCAACTCTCCTGTTCTTTAAGGAATTCAATGTATTAGCAACGTAAATCTAGATTATTACTCTTTTTATGTTAAATTCAAAGTTAATTTTATTTAAGAGCTAACCCCCAGTGGGATAAATGTATGTGTTAGCAATGGTCAGGAACACATTTTGGATTTCTTTTTCGGTGTTCTTTTTGAATATTCAATAGAATCCATCAGGGATCGAACTCAAGAGTTTTGACGTTGCCTTCCTTGTTTGTTTTCCATCTCTAATGCCCTTTACATGTGCTCTGTCTTTTGACTCGTGGAGAAAAGACATCTAACATTATTAATCCAAAAAGTTGGCAGGGGACTTTTGCATGGTCCAATGGGAAGGTGACAGACGCTTTGATAACACTGCGTGGTAGTCATTAGCATTCGGACTAGTCACAAGTTACCGTTTTCATAGGGCATTTACCCTTGTATTTTATTTATTCTGTATTAGAAAATACTAACTTATGTATGTCCTCTTTATTTTGTTCTCTCTTATGGCAGTGTTTCTGGAGAGCTTGTTAGAATGCATATTCCTGAGCCCTTTCTCTAAGTATCCTGATTCCCTAGGCAGGGGCCCTTGCTTGTAAGAAGCATGCCAGGTGACCAGGAAGCAGGTGGTCTGCGCACTCCCCTCTGAGACCCAGTCTTGGAGCATGGAACCAGCAAAGTGAACAAGCTTATGTACCACTTAAAGCCACACAGTACAATAGAGCAAAGCTTGTTGAACATCAGAGACCCAACTTAAGATGAAGTTAATGTGCTGACTGTGGACTTTTTGTTCTAATATTGTTCAGTTAACTGTCAATGCCCCTTGCCCTTTTACGCCACGTAAAAATAGCCCCACCCATCTAAATACAGCACCAAAAACACCATCCAAGAGGAGCAAGTTAGCAGTGTTCTTTAAGAAGGTCAAAGTTCTTCTCCCTATGGAGATATAGTTAACAAGATCCTATAGATTTGGGAATACATTCAAGGAATATAGCCCGGGAATAGATTCCTTATGATAGAATTCCATTACCACAGACGTGGTCATGGAAACTGCTTTCCATGGCTTTCCTGCAAAGTAACAGTTTTTCCCGGGTTTTCGTGGAAGCCTGTAAGTGGAAAGGTGACAAACGAGAGGATACTGTCATGCTTCCGGCTTGCCCACCTTCTGCTCCATCGCTGCAGGCTGAGCTGGAGAACTGCAGTGCAAAGGGCAGGGTTCCTCTGCAGCGCTGTGTGTTTCCTAAGCAGCAGTGGAGAGCCAGAGGCCTTGCTTATGTCATACATTTCCTCATTTATTAGTAAAGTCAAAGTCATCTAAAGTTGATTAACGTTAGCCTTCATTGTTATATTAATTTCTTTTGGAATCTAGTTTCTGAAGAGAGAACAAGGGATTGAGATCTACAATTTGCAAGTCCTTGCATTTCATGTCAAATAATCTTGTTGCTGAAGACATGAGAGGAAATTAGTCTGAGTAAAACTCTTGCCAACCTCCAAAGATTTTTACTATTAAATTTATTTCAGAAATGTTTTAATGTTACTCATAGAGTTCTCAAATTTAATGTGGAAGGATTTCTACACTTGTTTTGTTTCAAAACTTCAAATTGATTTCTTGATTTGTTTTGAGTTAATAGCAAAGATAAATATATAGTTTGATAGTCAAAGTTTCATGAATCTGGATTTATAATCTGTTTGGAAATTCAATTTTTTTTGTCTACTTAATGTCATGGCTGGAAAACATGTGCTATGCAGCACCCATCCCCTGAATAAGGAACCACGTTCAGCACCTCCCACGTGCCGGGCCCCTTCCATGTATATTCAGGTATCCGCCCAGTCAGCACATGCTTCATGAGAGCACTGTTCTAGGTGCTTGAGATACTCATTTTCATCTCGTTTAATCCTCACGATGGCTTTGTAATGTATTTATTATTATGCACATTTTCACGGCTGAGAAAGCAGATGTTCGAGTGGATTAAATAATTACTTAAGGTCACATGACAGAACTTCTGTCTGGAATTTGGCCTCATGCCCAGAACCTGATGGCGTCTCCTTCCATTTTTACCAGTTGTGTAGACTGCTCCTCCTTTTTCTGTCCCGAGAGCTGGTTTTGTCTCTGATGTTTGACAGTTCTTATTTTGAATCGGCAGAAATTTCCTTATGGATGAATTAAGGGATGTTTAGAAAGCCCTTGCTTTGACTTAAGGGAACCTGGGCTGGGAACTGAGAAGAGAGGGATGATAGGCATCCACTTAATAGAATCATTCTCCTTTATTCTGGAGGACACATTATGAAAGTATTAAATATGTGTTCAGATTTCATTTAGAAAAATAAAGTGGGAGGGCTGGATGAATGAAAAACTAGTGTAGAGGCTATACCCCACGATGAACTTTTGCATTTCACTATAGATTGACTAGAAATGATTTCTGAGGCTGGGCGCGGTGGCTCACACCTGTAATCCCAGCACTTTGGGAGGCCAAGGCGGGCAGATGATGAGGTCAGGAGTTCGAGACCAGCCTGACCAACATGATGAAACCACTTCTCTACTAAAAATACAAAAATTAGCAGAACGTGGTGACGCACGCCTGTAATCCCAGCTACTCAGGAGGCTGAGGCAGGAGAATCGCTTGAACCAGGGAGACGGAGATTGCAGTAAGCCAAGATCGTGCTACTGCACTCCAGCCTGGGCGACAGAGTGAGAGTCCATCTCAAAAAAAAAGAAATGATTTCTGAATCTTCTGAATTATGGCCCATAGCATCACAATGTGCCATAATTTTCAAAGACCCTCCCTGAACCAGGAACTGAAAACTCATTGACTCAGACCGAATCACTACCCATCGGCCTGGCATGTGGCGACTTGCTAGCAGAATGTCCACAGCGCCACCATAAAACCAGAAACAGAGCCTGACAAGGAAACAGCCACGCCAAGCCCAAATGTTCCACCCCGCAGAGGGACTTGGTGCTGCTTTAAGACTAAGAGTGACATGCGACGGGAAGCCTACTGACTTGGTTAGCTTGACTGCTGTTCTCTCCTGAGCTGTGGGGGAGTGGATGGGGGCAGGGATGCAGTTTGGGAGCTGCTAGGACTTGTACAGTCCTGGGCTGGTCATTCACCCACTCCACCAAGTAAGCTCACCTTATACCTGGCTGGTTCGTCCCTGCTGATTTGTACCTGTGAATTCATTTGTGTACTGATGTCAGTTTTTCTCTTTTCTTCATTGAAACAGACAAATGGTTATGATGGAGAATTGTATGGATCACAGTCCCTGAATAGAAGATCTGGCAGGGTTAGTATAGTAAATTTGCATGGCTCAAAATTCAAATAGGTTGTTTCAAAGCTTCTAGAACTAAAAACTAATTGCTAAATTTAAGTTTAGCTTCTTTGCTGTTTTTAAATGTTAAAATGGGTCTGTCTTTTTTTTCCTAGCACATGATGGAATGAAAGATAATGTTTTTCAACTAGCAAACATTCTGAGAATGTTAGCCCTCCACCATTCTGATTGTTAGTATAAGGGGTAGATATTGATAAGAACCTCAAGTTTAAAAAGATCTGAAATTAAAGATTAGCTCTTTCATTACTGTATTCCCCTGGGTGTATGTATATAATGTGTGTATTAAGTGTATTCAGCTTTCAAAGATATTAAATCCAACATTTTTGCAGTCTCCACATCTGTCACTTGTAATTTTAATGTTTGCCTTAAAGGCATGTATACAAGAACCTGTGTTTTTCTGGAGAGGAAAAGGAGAAGAAAACAATGCAGATGCTTGGAAGGCTCCCAGTTAAGGGGTGGGAGGCAGGAAGAGCTGGTGGAAGGAAAGGGTGATACTCTAGGGGGAGAGAGAGGGAGTGGTGCCAGTGGCAGGGGCATTAGGGAGTCCGGACAGGGGTGGGGAGCGCTTTGGATTTCAAGGATAGGAGGTCATTGGGGATTTTAAAAGGTTGCACTGGATACATTTCCATCAAGCTTCACAATATCCCATAGGTCCATTCCATGTTAAATGGCCTAAAAATTTCCTGTTCTTATGCTTCATTTTTTTTTCTTTTAGTAATATTCCTAATTGTGTAAAATAATATTTCTTTTCATTTATCTTAATTATGTTATATTAAGATATCATGTATACACTTAAATTATACTTTTGGGCTTCAAATGGGTGACCCACCCTTACCTTCTTCCCTCTCCCTGACCAAACCAGTCTTTAGCTTTCTGAAGCCAGCTGATCAAGTTGTTTTTATTTTATCATTCCTGTTTACCTATTTGGCATTGCATGCACTTTAATATTTATTTATTTTTTGAGACAGAGTCTTGCTCTGTCAGCCAGGCTGGAGTGCAATGGTGTGATCTCAGCTCATTGCAATCTCTGCCTCCCGGGTTCAAGCGATTCTCCTGCCTCATCCTCCCAAGTAGCTTGGATTACAGGCACCCACTACCACGCCCAGCTAATTTTTTTGTATTTTTTAGTAGAGACCGGGTTTCACCCTGCTGGCCAGGCTGGTCTCGAACTCCTGACCTCAGGTGATCACCCACCTCGGCCTCCCAAAGTGCTGGGATTACAGGCGTGAGCCACTGCACCCGGCTGGATGTGACATTTTTAAAATGTATACTCAAGACATGTAAAGACGGCCTGCAGGGCATTTTCCCTGTGTGGATAAGGGCTCTCCAGTGGGCGGGTGGCAGCAGGCTGTCGTACTCCACCCACCTTTCTGGCACCGCAGGGCTGAGCTATAGCCTGCAGGTGGGCTGGGCTGAAGAAAGATTGAAAATTTTGCAATAAATGGAATTTTAGTTACCTAAGGAGATAAGTAACAAGGATAATTCAGACTAGGAGTCTGACAACACAGTGGGAAACACAGCAATCACACAGTAATCACGAATTGTGCTAGAAGATGTGAGACTGTGAAAAGCAGTACTAGATACACCCCTGGCGTCACCAAGACATAAACAGTGAAATAGAAAATATAGCTTAGAATCTCTAGTTGTTCAGAATCTCTGCTGTACTGTTTGTGCCTCGCGTCTTTAGATAAACTAGCATTCCTGGGCTCCTAGTATTGACTCGGTTGTGCGGTTTCATGTTCGCCTTTTGAATGGGATGGGGGCGCTTTGGAGTCATAAGGAAGTGCTTGTCACTGAAACATGTTTTCTTCTTTGGTGCTCAGAATTCCAGCTACAGCGGTGACAGCAGATTCTCTACTTTGTCATCATCCAGGGAGGAGAAGTTGGTTGGTTTCCATTTAAATCTTTCACATCCTCCCTTCAGAAACCGCAGGTTTTGTAGCATGCAATCTTGTGTGTGTGGATTCAGCTCTACTTTTCTCTTTCAGTGTCTGTTTGACGGATTTTTGTTTGGGTAGCTGCGTTATGACGTGAAAAGCAGTAGTTAACATGAGCTCCTTCATTCAGATGCACTCCAGTGTGCTGCGTTTGACCACGCCAGCTTGAATGTGAATTGTGGCATTCAGCTGGCTGCAATGAAAGGACGTGTTTTTGTGTATGTTTTCTAATTAGAATTAATCAAAAGGAAAAAAAATAAGAAGAATGCTCTTGAATTCTTGAGTTTCTGAAAACAGATCTACTTTGAAGAGTACATGCAAACTTTTTGGTGGTTTCTTGGGCATGGACTCGACTTGGAAGGAAAATTCAGAGTCTCATCCAAATCCACATGTTTACACAACAGTTCCTTCCCATTCTCTACAAACATGCATCAGTCTTGATAAACATAATTTCTACATTGTTTAAGAGCCCTAAAATTGCTGAGGCTTGTTGGTGTTTGTTTAGGTTCAGATTTACTCAGTAAATTGGGACTAGTTTAGGTAGGAAAATCGAGCAGGCCTGGGATCATCACAAAGATAAGCGGGGGAGGTGGGTGCTCTCCAGGCACTGACATCTAGAACAGAAGCCACTGGCACCGGAGACCTGTACAGTAGTGAACAGATGAGTAAATAGAATGAGAGGGAAACTCTGGTTTTGCCAGGAAATGTCACAACAAAGGATGTGAACTGAACCTTGATAAATAGGAAGAGCCGAGTGTGGTGGCTCACGCCTGTAATCCCAGCACTTCGGGAGGCCCAGGCAGGCAGACCATGAGGTCAGGAGATCAAGACCATCCTGGCTAATACAGTGAAACCCCATCTCTACTAAAGATACAAAAAATTAGCTGGGCATGGTGGCACGTGCCTGTAGTCCCAATTACTCAGGAGGCTGAGGCAGGAGAATCGCTTGAACCCAGGAAGCAGAGGTTGCAGTGAGCCGAGATTGCACTACTGCACTCCAGGCTGGGCAACAGAGCGAGACTCCATCTCAAACAAACAAACAAACAAATAAATAAGATAGATAGATAGATAGATAGATAGATAGATAGATAGATAGATAGATACATCGATGGATCGATCGATCAATCAAATGAAAAGAATAGGAACTAACCAGGTAGAGCCTAGAGGGGAAGCTCTTCAAGGTGAGTAGCCATTTGAGCAGAGTGGAGGCTGTGCAGAATGGTAAGAACCCAGGAGAGGCGCCACGTGACTGAGCCCAGGGTGCTGTTGGGGCCATTCTGTGGACCTGGTGACCGCAGGAGCAGCTCCCCCACTGAAATCAGACTTAATGACTAAGTGCTTTCTGCAACAGCAAAATCTCCCCTTGAATTAAGAAAATGCCCAAAGCCTTTTTCAAGGCACTTAGTCATTAAGAAAACTTTATTTCCAACTCATTTTTGATAAGCTGAGTTACTTGCTCTAAAATAAAGATGGCAATAAATATCTCATCCTTGGGTATGAACGATTCACCCAAGTTCAGCCTGCATCTGACTCACTTCAATCCATTTAAGAGAAATAACCCACATCCAAAGAGTTAAACGTCAGAATGAGAGCCGACTCATTCGAACAGGGCCGCACCAGAACTCACCCTGAGCCCTGGGTGCCCATCATTTGCTGCCTGAGGGCTCTTGGGTTCACCCACCCCACCGGCCCTCAGAACCTTTCTGGGAATTGCGCTCTGTAGACACCTATTCCTGCCCAGTAGGTGGTACATTCAATTTTATTTAAATATGATAATGGAAAGGTATCAGCATAGAATGTAGTATTGATGACTCTTCCTAACATCAATTAAAATTTATTTCATTATTTAATATGAATTAAATCTTTTTTTCCGTGTATAAACTCAGAAGTCCTAATTTGGCCCAATCTCCTAGTTTTGTCAGTTGCCTGGCCCAGCTGTCTTTATTTCCTTCCCACCCGCATTCTCTCCCTCCCCCGTGAGTGCATGCCCCTTACTGTTTTGGTTGTATAAGGTCGCTGGACTGATGCACCCTTGCAATGCCGTGAGGGGTGTGAGCCTCTCTCCCCTCTCTGCTGCCCATTTGCTCTGATTACAGGGACTCTCCGGCTCCAACCTTGGGCTTCCCGGTGGTGGCTTGGCTCCCACACCCCTCTCTGCCCCAAATGGAAACTGGGTCTGTCTCCTTTTTGCATCACTTTGTCGCTCCTTCCCTTTCCTTCTGTGCATCACTTTAATTGCTGATTACATTTAGTGGATACTTCAGCCTCCTACACAAAGTCACAAGAGCAAAGCTTAGCAACTGTTTTAATTGGCTTGACTAGTTTGCTAAGACTTTTGTCAATCTTTTAGAAAAATGCTTGTCAAATAGTTGAGAACCTAATATAGAAAAGGAGACTTAAGGAAAAGGAGGGTTTTATTAAATGCGTATTTTCAAAAACTCGAGTCCAAAAAATTGGTCTCTTGGGTCTCTCCTCCTTTTCCAGCAATTGTTCCCCATTTGGGCTTTCATTTGTTTTTTTTAAAAATATTTTTTCTCTTGTAAATGTGTCCAGGAAGCAATTTGGAAGGTTTTTGTGCATAATCTGCCTCCTTGGTCTCTGAGAAGTGGACAGAACAGTGTTATTTCTTTGGCTCGGTCTCCCCTCTGTTTCCTGTTTTTACAAGGTGGGGTTTAGGTCCGGCCCTGAGGTGCTCAGCCTGTTAGCTATAGGTATCGAGTCTCATTCTAATCCAAGGAGGTCGGTGTCAGGGATGAAAGTACACATCCTATTTGGAGGCTGAACTTTCCTCTCCCTTGCATGTCGACCGGAGCTGCTGAGTGATCACCACCTGGCTGTGCACCTTGCCTGACTTGCTCAGTGTGCCCTGGAAATGAGTCTGGATTCTGTCCCGTGGCACAGTCTCTGACACTGGAGCTGCCTTTGTGTCCCAGCCTGTCCCCTCACCAGCACTGCCTCCCCCTGAGGATTCTCCTTTGACAGGGATAGACTGCGGCCCCTCTGGGGGTGCCTCCCACACCAGCTGAGGCAGCCTTGCAGCGACTCCCTTTGTGTCTTGAAGACGGTCACTGGGCCCCTCGCATAGAAATAAAGACTTTCCCTGCTCCTGTCTTCACATGTTGGACATCTGCGTACTGCATACTGCCAAGTGTGTCGTTAACCTTGGATTTGAGCTGTGGGTTTTGTTGCTGTCAGTGTGTTGACCTTGTCACCATTCTGTCTCATCCCCTGACTCTTTCTTCCAGGAATGCCTGAGATGACTAGAAATGATCTTGTTTTTAAAGATGCTGGGAAATTTACTGTTTCAAAGTTAAAAATCATCTCATTTATCTTTCTTGTAAATTTTGGATTTGCATCTATCAAATTTACAGAAAACACAGTGCCTTGATCCGTTTGTTTCCATCTAACCACTGTCCAGCAGTTGGCTGTGGTGAATGCTGAAACTATCGTGTCATTTGAAACTATCGTGCCTTTCACTGTCATTTCTTGCTGTTTTTTCAAGGCTCTTAAAACCTGCCATTTGCTTTCATCCTCCAGCCCTCCTGTCTGTACAGCGCTGCCCGGCCTTCGGGAAGTTACCGGGTGCGTGTGCTGCCCGCCCTGCTTCTCCGCACCCACTCCCACTGTGCATGCACCGCCCCCACCAAGCCCAGAGCTGTGGATGTGCCTGTTTCCAGCCCCCTGGGGGAAGTTGCACCTTCAGGTGGAGTTTACATGTGCCTGTGGGGAATGTCTGTCCCCTTTGGCCGGATCTGGGTTTTCTCTCCCCCGATTGCTGACTGCAGCTGCCACACTGCTCCGTCTCCAGGAAGCCTTGTGTTTGCTGGGATTGTTAGGAACGGAACAACAGCAATGTTTACTTTACCTATTGGCGGAAAGAATGGTGGCTTTTTAATGCTTTGGTATCCTGGACAGATACTAATCCATGTTACTCTATTACTTTGGAAATTTCCAGTTTTAAATATAAGTACTTATGCTATGCAAAAAATGTAAATAAATACTCAAAGTACCTATATTGTCTTAATAGCTTTTTTTTTTTTTGAGACAGAGTCTCCCTCTGTCACCCAGGCTGGAGTGCAATGGCATGATCTAGGCTCAGTGCAGCCTCCACTTCCCAGGTTCAAGTGAGTCTCCTGCCTCAGCCTCCCAGGTAACTGGGATTACAGGCACGTGCCACCACACCTGGTTAATTTTTGTATTTTTAGTAGAGGTGGGTTTAACCATGTTGGCCGGGCTGGTCTCAAACTCCCGACCTCAGTTGATCTGCCTGCCTCGGCCTCCCAAAGTGCTAGGATTACAAGTGTGAGCCACCGCACCCAGCCATTAATAACTTTCTGAATTTGCATCAGATTGCATACTTATGTGTTAGATGTATTAATAAATGACTGAGCAAACTAGTATGTCCTCAGGGGAAAATAGGGAAATTAAAGTTCCTTTACACCGGGCACAGTTTGACATCACCATTTGTGGCAGTGTCAGCTCCTGTTTACCCACATTGATTAATTAAGTAGCATTTTCCAGTTAACCAATTACTCTTTCTTCTACTTAGCAACTTTTAAAGGGTTATAAAATATTTAACATTAAAACTGTAATTAACATTATTTGATATTTTATCCCAAAGTCACTTCACATAAAAGTAATTTTCTAAGCATTAAGTATGAGAATGCCATGACAGAATTCAGGATGTGAGAATTATCTGCTCATTTTAACCCGGATTAACAAATTTTTACTTAGGCCTGGGATGTTTTTCAAAATAATGGATTTAAATGGTCTGTTGGAGATTAAATTGCACGCCGCTTGACAGCGACTAAAACCCGTCTCTCCTGGTTTCCTTGTCGCACTCTGCAACCCTTTGAAGAGCTGGAAAGGTGGTTCTGAGCCTCCCCTGCATGCTTTTCAGGTCATGCTCCTGGCACGTGTCAGTTTTTCACAGCTTACGTTTTCAGTACTTTCTGGGCACTCGGAGAAAGGAAGAGTGCCCATCCTGACAGTCTCTTTTGGTCGCAGGCGTCTGTGTTGGATGAAGGCAGCTTCGGTGGGGTCCGACGGGGCAGCACCAGTGGCTCCCGTGCTGTAAGGCGCTTTGGGTGATACCGCCTTTCCCCCCTGCCTGCTGCATGACCTGGGGATGCTCGCTGGGCAGGGGGGTGACTGGCCATCCTCAGGAGGAAGCACCGAGTCACTGGGCTCACCACCACCTTCCATTATAATGAAGGTCATGAATAATGTGAATCGGGAAACCTCTGGTTGTTGGTTTCATGTCCTCACTCATTAGGGAGACTCACTTGCACTGAGTTTCATCTGCTCTCTTTGCAGCACGCCAACAATACTAACAGGTCGTGAAATCATCTTAAACTAATACAAACAGAAAAAGGGCAATTTGGCAGGCCACACATCATTTTCGTCTCTGAATAGTTGAGGAAGAGGAACAAATTTTAAAAGTTGGACTGTTACGCATATTTCATTCCCTGTTTTTATTTTGTTGTCTCTCTACCTCTTTCTTCGATTTGAAATGATAGGCTCAGCTATGAGAGTAAAAATGTAGTAGATGCACAATAAACATTTGTGAATGAATGAATGAGAGAAGCAACAAGGTAGAAAAGTGAGATGGAATCTGTGGAAGTGGGGAGACGAGTTTGCATGTCCCAGGGACCCGTGGAAAGGGAGCCTTCAGTGCTAATCGGTGCTCCCTGGCGGTGGATGCACCTGTATTCAGAGGCTCCTCCCCAATCCTATAAAAATGGCTTCAAGCTTCCAGGAAATAGAATTATTTACTAAGAAATACTTGAAATGCTTTTATAATTTTGCTTTTGAAGTTAATCAGCTACTTACTTGGCTAAATCCAGTTTTATGACTTACTGTGCCATTTGGTCCAGCCATCATGAATATTCATGAATTCTTACGATGTAAGCCAGTCTAACCTACAGTTTTCTTTAAAATGTAATTTATGAATGTTAAATCCAGTAGTTGACATAGCATTCGTTTTTGTCGACAACTGATTACACATTTATCAATTTTTATATTGCATAAGTTGTTCAGTATTTTGCAGCGCACTATACAACATATGTTTCCCAGTTGGTAAACATTTTCATAGGCCATTAGAAAGCTCATAAACCATGCGTGAAGAATGAAATAGCCCTGCCTGTGATGTGATGGATAAAGCACAACTAAATGATTTTCTTTTATCATAAAAGAGGGAGCATACTAATTCAAGAGAAATTTCCCCCAAGCACCAGCTGGTTTTCTGGTGTCCTAAGTAGGGACTCGAAGATTTGGCAGGACAGAGGGCTCCTGATGCTCTCTAGATGCTACTGCGTCACTAGCCCTAGTGAGTCGTCAGCCCTAGGTCCTTGGCCCTTATTGCTCTTCGGCGAGCAGTGATTTCTGTGCTCTTAGCCCCCACAAGAGTTGCCTGGGAGTGATGGCCTTAGAGAGTTAAGAAAACAGAAGGTCATCTTGTCCTGGCAGCACAACTGCCTAAAATAGGGATGATCAGCTCTGCTTGGGTAGCAAATTAGCATCGTGAGGAAGAGGGAAAGGGCAAGGAAGTTCCTGACCTCCCAACCTCTCCCATCTTTTCCCTGGAACCCTCACAGTTCCCCTCCAAGTGGATCCTCCATTCCTTATGTTTACAGGAGGGCCTTGGGAGAGAGCCACCCCTGCTCTCGGTCCAGCGTGTAGGGAGGTTGCGGCCCAGGATGGTGTCCAGAGTGGCCCCGGTGCCCAGGCCTGAGGTCCCAGCCCCAAGTGGTCATGACCTCAGGGTCCAGGCTGCCCCCAGGCCTGCACAGACAGCCCTGCTCCTACTCTGGAGGACTTGCCCTGCCCCTGGAGGACTAGGAATTGCCCCCGTGCAGCTCCTGAGTATGAAGTGACTCTCTTCAGTGTTGTGACAAAGCTGGGACATAGTCATCACCAGCGGCCTCATCTGATCCAGGAGCCGAGGAAGTTATTTCTGGCAGAAAGTGGAAACAGAAGAAGCCCAACATGTACCCCCTTTCCTAGTCCTCAGCTCCTCCGCGTGGCCCACGTCCTTACTTCCATGTCACTTCCTAGTCCTCAGCTCCTCCGCGTGGCCCACGTCCTTACTTCCATGTCACTTCCTAGTCCTCAGCTCCTCCGTGTGGCCCACGTCCTTACTTCCATGTCACAGATGACGGGCTAAGGAACTTCCACAGCCACATGGCCAAGAAGAGATGGAGCTGTGATTCAGACTTAAAGCTTTCTGACTTGCATTAGCTGCACGGTAGCCACGTAACTCCTAAGCATAAGATGCACGTGGACCATGGCGATAAAAGACTTTTACTTTGTTCTTTTCTGCATGATTAGGTCGAGTTGGAAGGTTTGAGAACTGCTTTTGCTTAGGGAAGCTTGGGTGGGCAGTAAGCTGTATTCACAACAGTTCACTGTGTCTTTGCACCATAACCCAGGGCATGGATGACATAGAATGGGGAAGGATTTGCTGCAGGATGAAGTTTTCCTCTCTCATATCAGGAAACCCTCAGGCAAAATTCTTCTGCTTTAAAGTGCTGACATTAAGTGTTTTCCTTTATTTTCAACAAGAAAGCCAAAAAGTGAGTCTAGGAATACTGGCGATTTTCTTGAATATCTCGAATATGGCATCGATGCTGTACATGTGGTGTGAACACAGCACTATTATCTGTGTATCTTAAGCAACACCTTGCACCTAAGTGTAAGTATATAGTAAACATGTATCAAATAAAATAGAGGTGGATGGGTCTGGGGAACTTGCCCATCTTGACCACAGCCCTGTGCAACATTTAATGCTTTCAATTGACATTTGATGGTTATTTTAGTCTACAGTTGAAATCATTCGTTCATTCAACAGGTGTTTCTTGAGTTTGCCAGGCCTCATCTGATCACTAGCCCTGGTGAGGAAACAAACTAAAAGATGGTATTTGAGATGAGATCATGAGCACCCCTGAAGATCTGGGCTTCCTTACAATTCGCAAGCAGGGCACTCCCTGCAGGTCCCCAGCAGAGCCTGTGAGGCCAGCAGAGGGGTCTGTGCCCGGCACAGTGCAGGGTGTCCAGGGGCTGGAGTGGAGGGGACTTCAGCAGTGGCGGGGCTCGCTGTAGGGTGCTGCATGGGTCTGTCTTGAAGGTCTCCTCCGGGCGTGTCGGAACCTAAATAGTGTTCAAATCCTGCCCCCGCCCCTCCATGCCTTGCTCGAGAAGAATATGAGAATGTTTATAAGAACGTGAAAATGTACCTAAGACCAGCAGATGTGACTATAAATCAAAGTTACAAGGGCGTGGCTTCCAGATAATGGAGTTGCTGGTATTTTCCTTCACCAGAAGTGAGAAAGTTCAGATAAATGGATAGACAGATTCGTACATAGCAACCACTCAGGTAGAAGGTAATCTGGCAATTTAAAAAGCCATACATAATTTTGTATTAACCCTAAATCTCATTTTGCTTCCACTTGGAAAGATAGTGGAGAAGCAAAAATGTTCCCTTGCTAAGGCGCCAAGCACCCTGTCCGAGTCTTCAGTTTCTGTGCCGGAAGGCAGCTTAAGTTCTCAAAACAGTCATTTCCACATCCACGAGGTGACTTTCTGTGTCTCCACTGGGTGCGACTGCACACCCAACTGAATGGATGCTTTGTGTTATTTTCTTCTTCCTAACTCTGAGAAAGTCTGTGTTCCTCTGATAATGTGATTTTTTTTTTTTATTAGCGAGCACTGATTTGAATATGCGTTTGCTGTCTAACCCTAACTCTCTTTTCCTTGCCGTGCGTGGCTAACCTCCACCACTCACGCAGCATGTTTTCTGTCGGCCTCTGTTCTCCTTGCTCCTTTGCTGACCCTGTTCCTTTCTTTCTGGCTGCGTGTCCTGACGGCGGCTGTGTGGGCAGCCCTCGGAGTACAGCGGCCACCTCAACTCCAGCTCCCGCGCCTCCTCCAGGGCCAGCTCGGCCCGGGCCAGCCCTGTGGTAAGTTGGCCTGCTGGCCTTGCTCCTACTCAGCGTCATCCTCCCTCCCGCTTCCCGTTACCCTCCTCTTCCAACGTCTCCAAATTTAGAATATTACTCTGCGGTGATATTATTAGGATTACATTGCTCAACTTTTCAAGGACCATGAAATTGTTAGCAGTGCTTAGAGATGGGGATCTTAAAGGAGGGAAACTTTACACAAAGGGAGAAAATAATATAGCCATGTGCACGGATGTGTGGTTTTCTTTTTATGATTAAAAATTTGTAGTATTGACTCCTAATGTTTTGCTTGAAGTGTTACCTGTGATCAAACCCAGACAGCATTTAAGGTAAAGCGTGACCTATAGATGCCGGGACGCTCCCAGTTCTGCCCCAGTCATTCGTTACCCTGCTGGTTCTCAGATCCTTCGAAATGTGTGGATTTACAGCCCTGCATCCTGTTTGTCACTCAGCATGGCCCAAATTTTGTTTCAGAAAATAGGAGCCCTGTTAGGTCATCTCCAGCTCGTGAAGTCTCATTATTATGTGTTTTTCCCTGGGTTGTTGGAATTTTAGATACGGTTTTACCTGATCTGATACTGTGCTGCATATCACCTTTTAAAGGAAGAGCTGGTGACAAGTTTTGGCCTGGGGGTGGGAATGGAGGAGGGGAGGTGGGCTTGTGGCCAGGGAAGGGCTCCAGGACAGTTTTGGCCTGGGGGTGTGGGAATGGAGGAGGGGAGGTGGGCTTGTGGCCAGGGAAGGGCCCAGTGACTAGCTCGGGTCTGGGGGGGTGTGGAAATGGAGGAGGGAGGTGGGTTTGTGGGTCAGGGAAGGGGCCTCAGAAAGTTTTGGGCCTGGGGTGTGGAATGGAGGGGAGGTGGTTAGGAAGCCCAGGACAGTGGTTTGGGGGTGGAATGGAGGAAGGTGTGACAAGGAATGGAAGGAAGGGAAGAGCCAGTGGAATGGAGAAAGGAAGATGGGTGGATGAAACAATGGAGAATGGGAATGAAGCCTGGAGTGGTGGAGGAAGTAGTGGACATGGAAGGAGGTTTCTTGAAGCCAGGAGTTGGAGATCAGCTTGGCCAACATAGGAAGATCTCCCCATCTCTAAACAGTAATAAGAAAAAAGTTAGCCAGGTGTGGAGGCACGCACCGGTAGTCACAGCTACTCAGGAGGCTGAGGTGGGAGAATCGCTTGAGCCCAGGAGTTCGAGGTTGCAATGAGCTATGATTGCGCCACTGCATTTCAGCCTGGACAACAGAGTGAGACCCTGTCTCTAGAAAACAAAAACAAAAACTTCTCCCAGCCATAGAGCAATTAAAATGTGGCTCTTAAGTGACTTACTGAACACCATACTTCAGCATGCTGATCCCTACAATTTCGTAACGTTCCTAGTAATCAACCAAGAAGTCGCAGCGCTGAGACCTCCGCTTACGTGGATGTACCTTGTTTGGCGGGCTTTTCCTGTTATGGTGCTGGTGATTTGTGTTTTAAATTAGATGCAGTATTTTAGAACTGTGAGGTTTCCTACCTCGCACCTGATACCTGCATTCAGGTATCAGCAAATGCAAGTATCAGCTTCTTTGGGGGAAGAAAACCCAGGGTCTCTGGCCACTGACTCTGAGGCTATGTTGCAGAACTGCGCAGCCTCCACGCCACCCACTATTTTCATGACCCCGAGGCCACGGCCCAGGTGCCGTTCATCACTGTGCAGCATGGCTTTCCTGTACTAGAGGAATGTTTCCTCCGTCCAGCCGTGGAGAGCAGGAAAACAGAGTTCAAGAGGGGCGGGCATTACAACAGCAGTGCCTGTTTCTCTGGGGGAGGACTCTCCCCTCTGTATAAGTTGCAGACATCCAATCTTGTCACGCATTTGGCTCTGCCCAGCTGGCCTCACAGGCATTTGAGTTTGTGTTCCACCCCTCCCCATCCCAGAGCCCAGCAGTCAGCAGTGAGAGAAGGCAAATGTGTGCAGGGAGTGCGAGGCAGCAGCTACCGTGCAAACTCCAGGGGCACACCGCCCCCCAGTAAGTCTCTCCCCAGAGTGCATCAGGCAATAACAGGAAGATCCTCAGCTGTTCGTTATGATACGATTTCCCATTTTCAAACCTGACAAGTTGGTCTTGATGCCGTTACTCAAGTAACCGAAAGTAAATGGTTGTGAACTAAGACATTTCAGATCACAGACTCAGTAAGCCTGGCCAGCCCCCACGGCTGTGTCTTCCTTTAAGTTGGGATCTCTGTATTATCTCATGCTCTATATAGAGCAATAAACCTAAGCTAACTTACGTGATCACTTAAAACTACCAGGAAGAAACATTTTCCATAATAAATCTAATGTAGAATTGCTTTGTCTTCTCACACTCACTTTTCAGAAAAGAAAATACAAATATTGCCAGGCGCGGTGGCTCACGCCTGTAATCCCAGCACTTTGGGAGGCCGAGGCAGGCGGATCACTTGAGGTCAGGAGTTCGAGACCAGCCTAGCCAACATGGAGAAACCCCGTCTCTACTAAAAATACAAAAATTAGCCAGGCGTAGTGGCGCATGCCTGTAATTCCAGCTACTTGGGAGGCTGAGGCAGGAGACTCACTTGAACACAAGAGGCAGAGGTTGCAGTGAGCCAAGATCACACCACTGCACTCCAGCCTGGGTGACAAGGCAAGGCTCCATCTCAAAAAAAAAGAAAAGCAAAAAAATATATATAAGTATTTACAATTGACAGAAGAATGTTGTGGCTTTACTTTCAGTGAATCCCAAACACCCTTAATGCCCTCCATACCCTCCGCCTGGTTCCATTGCCCTCCGTACCTTCTGCCTGGTTCCAGTGAGATATGACAGTTGGATTTTGTTAAGCATTGTCTTTATTCAATCATATGATGAGGTCATAAAATAGCAGGGCTCAATATAGCCACTTAGAGATTCAAATGACGCAAATTTCTTTGTCATATGAAACTGACTGAAGAGATTGAAATGATACAAATTTCTTTGTCATGTGTTTTCTAAATTTGCAGAAAATTTACTCACAGGTATAGTAGATGATCATAAACAGAGAGATGTGGGTTCAGCCTTCCTGGGTGTCCTGGGAGCTGATGGGGGTGGGTGATCTCCTTATATCTGCTCTTCCTTCCCTGAATCAATTGCTCAGCTAACAAAGGTCAGTTGATTGTGGGGCGGTTGACACGCTTAGGGAACAAAGGTCAGTCCTGCAGTGAGGGACGGGGCTGTCCCCTTCCTCATCCTGGGTGCCTTATGTCGGTTGGGGACCCCACATCTGATGACACCTCCTGTATGTGGTTCTTAGAATGCAGAGGGGTGTCTGTAGAGTGCAGGGCAGTTCCCTAGGGGATGTGGTTATGGTATCCCTTGATTGATCGTGTGGAGGATAGAAGAACGGTGAGTACAGGCGGCATCCCTGGTATCTGAAGAGAGCCTGGGAGACAGAACTAAGCTAGCTCATTTCCATAATTTCTAAAACTCGTGGTCCTCTTATACTGAATCGGCTCCATTTCTGTTTTCTGTCTTGGGACATTAACACCATTGCTGGTATATTTTGGATCTCCTGGGACAACAGAAAGTGCTAGTGGGTGTATTTGGCCTTGTTAATGGGAAGAAGCCAGGAGGGCCTGGATGGGACTCCCTGGTCCTTCTACCTGGGAGGCACGAGCAGCAGGTCTTGGGCAGGGCCTGGAGTAAGCGTGGTGGCAAAGGTGAATGACCCTCCAGTCTGGCCTTCCTTGGGGTCACATGGAGCAGGCAGTGCTCTGAGGCAGGGAGTTTCAGAACCCGGGTTCAAATGTCGCAGCTCTCATTCCTGGTTTGGGACATCTAGCTGGCCATGTAAACTTCTTGTGCCTCCCCTGGAAAGAGGGGTCATGATTCCCTCAAAAAGTAAAAACAAAAAAACAAAGGAAAAAAAAAAAACACACACACACACACGGTTACTTTATTTCTCCTTGGCTGGGGTTAGCCAGGGATGGGATACGGTTGTTGTAGCGAGGGCTCATGGGAAATGCTCCCAGGCCGGTGACTTCATCAGGAACATGTATCCAGGGCCAGTATGAGTGAGGACAGAAGACAAGAAAAATGTGAAGTCAGACAGGGTCAGCCCTGTAGGCTCTGTAGGGAGTCCCGCCCTGGGTTTGGGAGACACAGGTGCACAGGTGAGCATGTCACGCCCGTTAGAGGTGAGGGAGGGCTGGTGCCCCCGAGGGGTGGAGGGAGGGCAGTGCTATTAAAGGGCAGTAGTAACCAGAAAGAAGGAAGTGACTGCCTGTCCCACTTCGAGAAAATGAAAATGCTTCAGTGTCCAGAGACCACCACCAGGGTCAAGACCTAAAGTTTTCTCCACCCGCTTGGTCCTCCCAGGGTCCTTGGGAAAGCAGAGAGGGCATCGGCCCCATGCCAAGACAGACATAGAATACTGTTCACCTCATTCTCATCTTCGTCCATGCTGTGGATGAACTGTGTTTTCTTCCTCGCCAGCACGGCCAGGACCTTCTCCTTGAGGAAGCTGTGTTTCACTCATTCACTGAGTGTTTATTGAGCACCTAGAATGTTCCAGAAACAGGGCCGTTTTATGAGAAATGCAGACTTGCCCCCGCCCTCATGGGATGCACAGACAGAGGGCAGATGGAAGCTCATCGGGTGATCACACATGGTGTGAAGCCCAGCAGCGGGGGTGTGAGGGGAGGCAAAGGTGCCTCCAGAGAGCTGGAATCCGGAGGTTTGACGGCCCAGGCTTGGGCCATACCCAAGCAGAGTGACTCCACCTGGTGAAGCCAACAGGTCTGGGTCATCCAGGCCCCAGAATCCCACTGGGAACCTGGCGAAGCCACCACGTTTCTGAAACATCCATCAGTAATGTCCCGAGGGGAGCCCGGGTCGATATCTTCCCTTGTGTACTCAGAGAAAACAGGAGCAATGAACTCAGATCTCTGCCCGTTTGAACTAGAAAAACAGCACTATTTTGACTCATGTTTTTTGTTGCACAGAGAGGCAGGGGCAGGGACCAGGTGGAAAAACGGGTCTTGAATTATAAACACCAGAGTTCAAAGATAAGTCATTCAGGCTAAAGTACATATTATTGGATTTATAACCAAAAACTGTCACCCTAATGATGGACTGTGCTATCATTTAAATGTGAAAGAAATTTACCCTTAAAATCAGTGTTTTCTGAGCAGTGTTTGCTATTAGTTTGTGTCTCAAGAGGGACCTCACAAGGATGTTGCTTCGGTGATCCCTTTTTCCACCCAAGTCTGGTGTTGCCTGGCTGGACATTGGGGACAGGTTCTTTTTGTACCTGGGCCCTTGAGTAGGGTCTCTCTGGGTATGTGAACAGGTGCCACATATTCTTTCTCTAGGAAAATGGACAGGCAGCTGGAACATGGAAAACTTGGCATTTTAGCCTTACCAGGCATCGTGTGTACAGGAGTCTAGATAGTAAACTCCTTTAGACACAATGTTAGAAGTTTGGAATTAATAAAATATTTAATGTGCTCCTTGAAGCGTTTGTTTTTGAAAGGAAAATTGACGTAAACTAAACTTCCACAGACGTGTTTTAGAAGTGACTGTTTCCAGATTTTCAGTGATGTCTTTGTATACACTCAGCTGTGACTATAAAATATGACACACATACTTTATAAACCTGTTAGTGTGAAGTTTTCACCCTGACCTGAAATGTTTAGTATCACTCAGAATACGCGAGTCACGAAGCTAACAGGCTGCAATGTGTGCGGCGCTGCTGCCCTTCCCGTGCAGGAGGCCACTGTCTGCAGGGTCCGGTGCTTTCCTGTCCTGGGCTAGGGTGGGTGAGCAGAGCAGCCTGGACCGCCTGCAGCCACCGTGTCCTCTGGACCCTTCTCTGCACCATGCCCACCTCCTCCAGGTCCCCACACCATGCCGTGCAGAGGCTGTGACAGTGTTTAAAATCCTGTCCTGTCTTAGATTTCTTAGTCATTTTAGGGAGGAGGTGCTGTGCTTTATGTCAAGATGAAACACAACACCTGATTCCTTACCTGGCTCTGCTGGGGCTTAGGAAAGTGGGCTCGTTAAGGTGGGCTCCGCTGCCTGCAGCTTCTGTCCGGGCCTGGCCCCTGCAGCTGCGACACACCGCCATCTGGTGGACGCATGTGGGGCTGCGTGGCTTTCCATGGGGCTGAACAGTCTTCCTGTGTTTCGGGAAAGCTGACAAATTCCTTTTTCATTCGGAAGACACACAAAATGAAATTTACTCTACTGTGTAAAACAGAGATAGGTTAAACGTTCATTGCCATCGCCTTTCATCAAGAGCTTAATTTTTAATTTTTCTCTGCATGGTCTCTACTTAAAAATATGCCCAGATTTTATTTTGAGTCCGTCACGTTCTTCGGAGCAAGGACTTTTTTAAAATGATAGAAACAGCAAACTGTGGTTTTTGGGGTTTTTCCCCTTATTTGATACTTTACAAATTGTAAAAACAATAGATGTAGACAGTTTTCATTAAAACCATGCAGAACAAAGATGTGTTAAAGCCGTGTCCTCCCAAAATCAAAGTGTACGGACCCCCTGTTTGTTCTTTCTCAGCTTTCTTGCAAGAAATACCAGAGAGAAAAAAAGACTTGGGTAGGCCCTTCTTTTACGGGCACAGATATCTTTGTAGGTGAACGAATGCGCTCCTTGAGCTTCGTTTATTTCTCCACAATATTTATCCATCGCTGACCAGCAGCCAGAAACACTCGTTTTACACCGCGGAGAAAAATGCCGCAGGCTTTTCAGTGGTCACTTGGCAGCCTATTAAACTGGACTTTCCCATCCCACCAAGAGTTAAGCTAGCCTCTTTATTTTCATCTTATTAATATGTGTTCTGCAAACTCACTTATTCTAAGGAATAAAGGCTTTGGGCCCAGGAGATTTAATGAATTTATTCTCCAGGAAACTAAGTGCTAGATAGTTCACATTTCCTTGTTATTTGAAATTTTATTTATTTTATTTTATTTGTTATTTTTTTTCGAGACAGTGTTACACTCTGTCGCCCAGGCTGGATTGCAGTGGCATGATCTCAGCTCACTGCAACCTCCGCCTCCTGGGTTCAAGCGATTCTCCTGCCTCAGCCTCCTGAGTAGCTGGGATGACAGGCACATGTCACCACACCCAGCTAATTTTTGTAAATTTTAGTAGAGGCGGGGTTTCGCCATGTTGGCCAGCTTGGTCTCCAACTCCTGACCTCAAGTGATCTGCCCGCCTCGGCCTCCCAAAGTACTGGGATTACACACATGAGCCACCGTGCTTGGCCTTGAAAGTTTGATTTGAAAAACATTTCAGGAATATTTGTATTCCCATGTGAAGAGAAGAACCACACTTGAATTGCTCCAGTCATCCTCACACCTCCGAACATGGCTGCAGGACTTCTGGGGCTCCTGCTGGGATGAGATGAATTGCCCATCTGATGAGGTCTCTGCCTTGAATTCTTATCTGATGAGTCCTGCCTTGGTGCCCATCTGATCAGGGTCTGCCTTGGTGCCCATCTGATCAGAGTCTGCCTTGTACCTGTCTGATCAGAGTCTGCCTTGGTACCCATCTGATCAGAGTCTGCCTTGGAACCCATCTGATCAGAGTCTGCCTTGGTACCCATCTGATCAGAGTCTGCCTTGGTACCCGTCTGATCAGAGTCTGCCTTGGTACCCGTCTGATCAGAGTCTGTCTTGTACCCATCTGATCAGAGTCTGCCTTAGATACTCGGCATCTGACGTTTCCTTGGTGCCATCTAGGTGGGGGTGCCCTTGGTGCCTCCAAGTACACAGTTAGGCTGATGTGGCATGCACATCTGAAAAAATAACTCTAGATGTGCATTTTGACACGTCAGCAAATGCAGGTGGTGTGGGCCACAGCTGGAGAGCGCCGTCTTCACTGCAGTATATATAGCTGGGCCGCACCCAGCGTGAGAATGGACATCAGGAAGGAGAGCTGTAAGCCCCTGGGATTGTGGACAGTTCCCATGAACACATGGTCTTAAACGGGGCCTTGGGTGGGTCCTTAGCAGCTGTGGCTAAGTGGGCAGAGGGACCACCCCACCACCACCCTGCCCAAAGGGCTTATTTAGCAAAGAGGAGAGAGAGGCCAGCCTGCCCCTGGCTGCATCCTACTGGCCTGAAAGATGTGGCCTCTCTGCCCCCATTTCCGCTCCTGCTCTTGGGACACAGGAGACTGGTTCAATGAGAGTAGAAAGTTTATTTTTGAAGACCCGGGTGTAGGGTGGGTGGGTGAGACCGTGTGATGGCTTTGGGAGCCAGGCCGCAGGGCTTAGCTTGGATCTGTTGAGTAGGAGACCCTTGAACATGGCTACCCTGAGCTAAGCACTGGTCTTCGATTTTGCTTTCTTTTGGATTAACCGAGTATTTTGTGGGATTCCATTTGATCCCTTAACTGGCTGACCAGCTGTGACTCCTGGTTATGTTGTTTTAGTGCTGCTCCAGGTGTCCTTGGAGAAGTTGAAGGTACAAGGAGTTTGCAGGAGGGAAGGTGGCAGTTAGTGAGCCTTCCTGGTGGGGCCGGATGGTGAGGGCAGGGGCATCTGGTCCAGCGTGGACTCGGGCCATAGATGGAAAGTGGTCATTTGGAGGTCATCATCAGTCTGGCACCCTGACCATAGCACCTGCACCCCTGTACTGAGCTGCTGGTCCCCGGCACCAGCGTCTGTGCAGATCAAATGTTGGTGAGCCGTGGCCTTGGCAGCTCTCCATCAGGATTTCTCAAGCTTCATTCTGAATTATCTCTGTGTGAGCTCACAAGGGTGACTGCAGAGTCCCAGGTCACCGCTCAGATCTGCTGAATCAAGCCTATGGTCTGCAGTTGCCGGGCATGTCTTTGGCTGATTTTCTGACAACCAAAGTGAAAAAGTTCTGAGCTACAGGAAGCTGGGTTGAAGACATGATGGGGGAAACCATGATTAGTTGACAGCTTTTCCCAGAGAGTTTGGAGACAAACTCAATCTTGGTAACCTTCCCAGTGGGTTTATGTTAAGAACATTCAATGTGGAAAAAAAAAAAAAAAAAAAAAAAACAACAAACCCAGGGAGAAAAAATTTTTTAAAATAACCCTTCCCCCCCCCATGCCCCCAAAAAAAAAAAAAAAAAAAAAAAGAAAGAGAAACAAATAAACCTGTCTTTTGTTGGGTCCTGAGCCAAGAAAGAAGTAACCCCACTACCAGCCTCTGCCTCTTGTCCTGAGACATCCTCATGGTGCAGGGCCATCTCCAGGGTCCATTCCTCATGTGCACCCCCTCTTGTAGTTCCACAGCCTGCTGTGGGTCCCAGTGAGACTCCTACCTGAGGACAGGAGAAGAGGGTCCTCAGGGACGTCCAAATGAGGACAGGAGAAGAAGGGGCCTCACAGACGTCCAAGTAGGAGAAGTGGGAAAAGCCAAATTTGGAGGATCCCACTTTTCTGCTTCTAAATTACAAAGGAAGCGAATGTTTTGTTTTTGGGTGTGTGTGGGTTTTGGTTTTTTTTTTAATCATTCTTAGCCCCTATCTTCATGTTATCCATTTAACGCTTTTAAATTATTTAATGTGTTGTCCGTTTTCCTCTACAGGTAGAAGACAGACCAGAAAAAGATTTTACTGAGAAGGTAAGGAATCGTTCATAAACCTAGAGGGTCCCGAAAGTTGTGGATGAAATTGATAAGAAAATATGTTGCTTGGTCTTTTTAATAAAGATGTTCTCCAGTGAGGGAATGGACTAGAAAGCGGCCCACCTAACCTGGCATCACCTCCCTGTAGGTAGGCCACCGGGAGTCCTGTCCAGTGTGCGTTAGACCCTGCAGAGCAGGGAGGCGTTTATGATGGGCCCCACCATGGAGTTTAGGGTTAATCCAGCTGACCACAGAGCATCCAGGAGGTGCCTGGAAATGATCCTCTCCTTATAGCTTAGCATAAGTCCATGAAGAGCTTCCAATTTGGAAATGGAATTAAAGTAACAGTCCTGTGATGTTAGATTTACATGCAGTTTTGGTTTTGTCTAAAATCGCATCTGGGTTAGTCCGTTCTCACACTGCCATGAAGAACTTTCCTAAGACTGGGTAATTGATAAAGAAAAGAGCTTTAATTGACTCCCAGTTCCGCATGGCTGGGGAGACCTCAGGAAACTTACAATCATGGTGAAAAGAGAAGCAGGCACCTTCTTCACAAGGCCACAGGAGAGAGAACATTTGCAGGAGGAACTGTCGAACACTTACAAAACCGTCAGATCTCCTGAGAGCCCACTCACTATCGTGAGAACAGCATGGGAGAAACTGCCCCCATGATCCAGTCACCTCCCACCAGGTCCCTCCCTCGCCCTGTGGGGATTATGGGGATTGTAATTCCAGATGAGATTTGGGTGGGGACACCCATATCAGCATCTGATCCTCTCAACGTTCCAGGGGTCTCGTAACATGCCAGGCCTGTCTGCAGCCACGCTGGCCTCTCTGGGTGGGACTTCCTCTCGGAGAGGCAGCGGAGACACCTCCATCTCCATCGACACCGAGGCGTCCATCAGGGAAATCAAGGTGAGATGCTCTCTTCTTACTCACGACTTGAGAGAACCTTTTGTAAAAATCAGTCTTTAGATTAAAAAAAAAAAAAACTTAATTCATAAAGTTCTGGATCTTTCTTCTTGGTCCTATCTCCCTCACCTCCCCTAAAATATGGTGTTCTCCTAACATCAAGACCCAGCTCACATAGTGTCTCCTGCAGGAATCTGATCCTACTCACTGACCCCCCCAGCAGGGCAGACTGTGTGCCGGCCCCCTGCGCCTCTCAGCACCCAGGGCATACCTTAGTGAGAGCACTAGGCACGTTGTGTTGATGCGCTTGGTCGTCTCTGTGTGCTTGGTCGTCTCTGTGTGCTTCATCGTCTCTGTGTGCTTGGTCTGCGTAGACATTCAGTCCACATGTTTGGACACCAGACGGCTTTACCTACTTTCACACAACCTTCCCCGCTAAGTATGTTCCCCTTCGGCCTAGAACATGCCCTTTCCTTTCTCTTTGTAATATGCCTTTAGTAGACCTCATCTTCGTATTTTAATGATTTCTTCTCTCCCGCTGTAGTACAGGTAGTATTCTCTGCTCTATCCTCAGCACCCAGGACAGTGCCAGGCATTTGGTAGCATTCCATGTGTTAGAGAGAAACACGGTGCTATTTGTTAAAGTCACTAGGGTCAGTGCATCTGAAAACCTGAAGGCTGGAAGGGAAGGTGAGGTGACTAGACCTGTGTCCTCCAGGGAGCAGAACCAAGACAGAAGCAGCTGAAAGGAGCCAGAATCGACTGTTTCTGAATCTTCTCGTGCTTTAAACCAAGTTTAAAAGAGAAGCAGCTGCCACTGGGGATGTCTGAGCAGCTGCGTGGCCATTTGCCAGGGAGGACAGAGAGGGATTTAAGCATCCACCAGAGGTTGGCCGGGGTCACCTTGGAGGTGCGTCCAACACCTATGTTTTATAAGTTTACAAAACCAGAAGAGCCGTTTCCCATATGCCACCCCTGGGCCACCTGCAGCTCCTCATTGCTTTCCATTTTTTTCCTTTTTCTTTTCTTTTTTTTTTTTTTTTTTGAGACAGAGTTTCGCTGTTGCCGTCTAGGCTGGAGTACAGTGGCACACTCTTGGCTGACTGCAACCTCCACTTCCTGGGTTCAAGCGATTCTCCAGCCTCAGCCTCCTGAGTAGCTGGGATGACAGGCGCCTGCCACCATACCCAGCTAATTTTTGTATTTTTAGTGGAGATGGGGTTTCGCCATGTTAGCCAGGCTGGTCTTGAACTCCTGACCTCAGGTGATCCACCCACCTCAACCTCCCAAAGTGCTGGGATTCCAGGCGTGAGCCGCTGTGCCTGGCCTGTTGTTTCCCTTTTTACAGCAGACTTGGTGGCAGTCCTGATGTTTCTCTGCCCTTAGGTTGTGCGTGCCGTTCATTTGTTCAGGTACTTACTGAGAGGCTGGCTCATGCCAGGTGCTGTTCCAGGCACCAATAATTTGGCAAAGTAGAGACTTGGAGCTCCATAAATGCAGGGGAAAAGTGTTGCTGATTTCTGCCTCTAGCATCTCACTGTATCTTGCAGAGTAGGAACTCCAAGTGCTTGAATGAATTACTAAATAGGAGTTGAAATAACCTGTACCATTTTCAGAAGCTCTATTTTGCCTGTTTTTTAAACTGTGTAAAATCATATGAGATACACCAGGATTGCATAAAATCATGTAAAAATATCATGTGGGATACACCTGAACTTTAATCTTTAAATATTGAAGTTTATTTTCCTTTAACACTTAATAAAAAAGAAAATTGGGTGCTCAGACTACCCAAGTAGAAAGTACCCTGAAGTATGAAAGATTTAGGGAGTCACCTGTTTTTCCTTGACATCATCTGCCTTTTCTGCCATTTCCCCCAGGAACTCAACGAGTTAAAGGACCAGATTCAGGATGTAGAAGGCAAATACATGCAGGGGTTGAAAGAGATGAAGGTACCAATTCACAGAAGTGTGGTCTCACCATATTAACCCAACTTCACTTAAAAAAAACAAAATCCTAAAGAAGAAATTCAAAGTGCATGCTTACTGTAAAGAGGCTCCAGGTTGTAGAAGAACTCACAATGGCAGGAATGCCGGCATGGGTGTACACTCACCATTTTCCCAAATGCATTGTTTGAACCAAGACTTGAAAATGTAACTCCGCAGTAGAAAAGGTTACTAACATACTCCCTGACGCATGTCTTGTACTCACCATCCTTCTCTAAGGCTTCAAACCAGTTTCTTATTTCCCATAGGCGTGTACCAGACACTTGAAGAAGGTTTGGTTTTCTTCACTTTTTGTAGTAGCTGTATACAAAAATGCTTAGGTTGATTTGCTTCTCAAAATATCTGATGTCTACTAATAAGGCTATCCTCACATGCCACACTTTTGAAACATCCCAGTTATTTGTGTCCTGTAAAATGCTGCTAATTGAAGTAAAGACTGACTGTGGCATTGGCTTTCTTGGAGCATGTGCACACTGCTTTTAGAGTGTGCAGTGACTTCATTGCACCAGCCAGGAGATGTGGTTGCCCTGTTCCTTGACAGTAAGGTGAGCACTCAGTGACTGTCTTCATTAGGCGCAGATTGTGGATCTGGAAGTAGGTGGCAAATCTGTTACTCCCTTTTCAGCCCCCTAGAAAGTACCTGAGAGATCGTCTGAATTTAATATCAAAGGGCACCAGACAGAGGAGGTGACATCAGTCATGACTAATTCATTATCTTCATATCTGTCACCTTTCCTGAAAGGGGGAAAAATAAGACTCTGGCTTTCAATTCATGCGAAAAAGGGAGCCCCTTGGCCAGGCGCAGGGGCTCACACCTGTAATTCCACACTTTGGGAGGCCGAGGCGGGTGCATCACCTGAGGTCAGGAGTTTGAGACCAGCCTGGCCAATATGGCAAAACCGCGTTTCTACTAAAAATATAAAAATTAGCTGGGTGTGGTGGCGCACACCTGTAATCCCAGCTACTTGGGAGGCTGAGTCAGGAGAATCACTTGAACCCGGGAGGTGGAGGCTGCAGTGAGCCGAGATTGTGCCACTGCACTCCAGCCTGGGTGACAGAGTGAGACACTGTCTCAAAAAAAAAAAAAAAATTAAAGCTGGTGGGGAGCCACTGAAGCAACCAGAGACCCACTGGTCCCACCTGAAACAGCTGTCCTGGTGTGGAGGTGCAGAGCTAGACCAGCACTGGTCCCTCCAGCCCCCTCGTAGCCTCTGCTGCACCTGAACAGGCAGCTCCTGCCTCTGCCTTTAGCTCTTCACGTATGCGCCCTGACGGTTCTGCTCTCTCTGTTCTGGAATCGCCTTAGCCTCCTCATGTTGGGGACCTGCAAGAGTGTGAGGCAAGTGAGGGCATTATGATGCATATTTTACAGGCCTCTTTCTCTGGACCGTCCTTCAAAGGGAATGACCTTTGTCTTTCCAGGACTTGCCCAGTGAGATCTGCATGCCATTTTCCTATGGGTCAAAAATCTGAAATCACTACTGCTCCTTTCCTGATTCATAAGCCAGAGTAGGGCTGGTTGGCGGTCACTGTGGCTTGTGGCCCTGAGTAATTATCTCAGCCATCACACACTGGCTCTTTCACAGGGGCTGGTCACACGCCTCTAGTGATTCTTCAGAAATCTGTTGAACAGCCTGACATCCAGCCCTAAGACACCATGCTGGGAGGATTCCCCAGCTACCGAGTGGAGCCAGAGACTCTGCTGCCTCTGTGACAACATCCCTTTCCAAACTGGTGCCTCGTTTGTTCTAATGAGTGTGTACATTGCTTTTACTAGCGAATTTTCTGAGCAATGAGAATTTGACCAAATTGAAAAGGGGAATTTCCGTGCATTTGGAGTTGCCATGTGTTTCTTCCTCTGATCCATTTGCTCTAAGAAATATAGTCTAAGTTTAGGACTGAGGTTTTCTTTTAACAGAATACTGAATGATTCTTTGTTTTGACTTTTTTATTGCAATTTCAAAAATATGATCTGCTTTCCACAGGACTCTCTAGCAGAAGTTGAAGAGAAATACAAGAAGGCTATGGTTTCCAATGCTCAGCTAGACAATGAAAAGACAAACTTCATGTACCAGGTTGATACCCTAAAAGATATGTTGCTGGAGCTTGAAGAACAGCTGGCTGAATCTAGGCGGCAGTACGAAGAGAAAAACAAAGTAAGCATTAGTATGATGCAGAATATTAGGATAGGCTGGATGCAGTGGCCCAGGCCTGTAATCCCAGTACTTTGGGAGGCCAAGGTGGGAGGATTACTTGAGCCCAGGAGTTCGAGACCAGCCTGGGCGACATGGCGAGACATCATTTCTAAAAAAATTAAAACAATTAGCCAGGTGGCACATGCCTGTAGTCCCAGCTACTTGGGAGGCTGAGGTGGGAGGATCACTTGAGTCTGGAAGGTTGAGGCTGTGATGAGCTGTGTTGACACCACTGCACTCCAGCTTGGGCAACAGAGAAGACCCTGTCTCAAAAAAAAAAAAAAAAAAAAAAAAAGAGTGGTGGGGTGTGTGTGTGTGTTTATATGTATGTGTGGATATATCATGTGTGTGTATGTATATATAATGTATAATTTACATTATGTATTTTTGTATTTTTAAACAATGGCTCTCCAGTTATCCAGGAAATCCAAACATCTGAGAATAAATGTACCATACTCTTTGCCAAGTGACTTGAAATATTGATACGTATAATTTCAACATGTAAACTAGAGACAGTTTTTCTAGGAGAACATATAAGCTAAAATCAAACTGTGAAAAAACATACCTATGAAAGAGCCACCATGCTCAAATAAGGTGTGATCAGATGCCTCAGGATTTTCCTGTTAATATATATTTTCTGATTTTTATTTTATTCTCTCTTAACACCATAGAGAAATAGTTATGAGTATCAAAGATTTTAAGAAAATTATATTATTTCCTGCTGATTGGGAAAAGACACAGTTACTCCACTGAAGAATTAAATATATCATCAAGCTCAGAGAAAGACAGTCTTATTTGAGCTTTCAGTAAGAACCACTGGAACTAGTTTGTTGATAGCTGATATCAGATATAATTTCTAGTGTGAGTCTCAAGCATGAGTCACGTGTTAAGATAAGTAATGACAGCAGACTGATTCCATGAAGGCTGGGCTCGGATGTTCTTTAGATAGAAAGCAAGGAATACTTTTTTCATGTTTTTAGGAATTGTCCAATTTTTCGGAGATTCTGAGAGAAACAGAAAATGTAATGTGTGGGTGTTGTTGTTGTTGTTGTTTTTAACTGGCTGATATCCTCTAAATCCGAAGTGTTAAAACCGAGGTACCCTTGATAACCCTCAGGCCTGCTTCTTTGACTGCCATAGAATTGAGTTGGAAGCTGAAGATTTTACCCCAGAGTTCCTGATAGCTGAACTCTGAAAGAGGGGAGAAGCTTTTCACAAGACTGATGTCATGTGGGAACAGAGGAGTGGAGAGCACATCCCAACCCGCCTCGGGTGGGGGCCTGTAATGCATTTGCACTCCTCCTGCAACGCTGTCGTTAGGCATCATTCAGTGGACTGAGAACTCTCGAGTCTCACTCCAGAGAAGTTGGATGGTGCTAGAATGCTGTCCCGAGATGGACACAGGGGCTATGCAAAGCCCCACAGGAGGGCCCTTGTCATAGCCAGGAGGGCACCAGCCACCCCCAAGCTAAAGGAAGTGGGTGAACAGAAGTGCTAGGGTGAGCAGAAGCTCAGGCCAGATCCCATCTCAGATCACCCGCCTGACAGGTCTAGGGAAGGGGCATCCTACAGGCCTATAAGCTTTCAGCAAAGTGAGTTGGGTCCCAGGCCATCACCAGGGATGGCGCTGCTGTGACTGGGCAGGAAAACAGCAGAGCCGAGCTGCCAGCTTCCTGGGCTGAGCCTCGGGAGGGGAGGCGGGGCCTGAGGAGCAGCTAGGTTTTGCAGGCTCTTCACTTGCTCCCCCAAACTCTCCTGTTTTGTCCCTTAAGGGGCAGCCCCCCGAAGCACAGAGCTGGCCACCAGATGTTCATGAGAGATGCTTAAGTAGGTCATATTTATCTCCTTTTTATCCCAAAGAGTCTTCCTTGTCATATTTCAGCAGGGGCCATTTTATGGTAAGTCCTTGCAGTGCTGTGGAAGGCATCAGGCTCCCTGGGGGGGCCCTTCCTTGCCTCTTGCTTCACTGTAGATAAGAAATCAGGAAACCCCTGTTGATTGTATCATCTCATCAGGTTAATTTGACAGTAAGTCATCATACATCATCTGTAAAGTCCAGAGGAATCTGTTCGTGTTGTTTCAAAGGCCGTGAAGTCCAGGCGCAGTGGCTCATGTCTGTAATCCCAACAGTTTGGGAAGCTGGGGCAGGTGGATCGCTTGAGGTCAGGAGTTTGAGACCAGTTTGACCAACATGGTGAAACCCTGTCTCTACCAAAAATACAAAAATTAGCCAGGCCTGGGGGCGGGCGCCTGTAATCTCAGCTACTTGGGAGGCTGAGGCAGGAAAATCACTTGAACCTGGGAGGTGGAGCTTGCAGTGAGCTGAGATCGCAACACTGCACTCCAGCCTGGGTGACAGAGTGAGACTCCGTCTCAAAATATATATATAAATAAAAAACCAAATAAAAGACCTTGAAGATTGTGATGACCTAGGAGCAGGTGATTTGTTCCAGAGAAACTGTCAATCGTGAGAACCTGAAGTGGCATGCCAGAAACATGGGATTCCACTGCTTCAGTGCTGTTTTTCTCCTTTACAGGAATTTGAAAGGGAAAAACACGCCCACAGTATACTGCAATTTCAGTTTGCGGAAGTCAAGGAGGCCCTGAAGCAAAGAGAGGAAATGCTCGAGGTAGGTAGCATTCTCCTGCTTTTCTTTTCCTTTTTTCCCTTTGGAGCATTTTGTCAGACCATGACTATCTTAGCTTAGGCTGCAGTAATGAAATACCATACACAGCATGGCTTAAACAACAGAAATTAATTTTCTCACAATTCTGGAGGCTGGGAGTCCAAGATCAAGGTTGGGTTCAGGTGAGGCCTCTCTTCCTGGCCTGCAGACAGCCACCTTCTTGCTGTATCCTTCCTCAAATGGTGGAGAAAAAGCAATCTCTCTGATGTCTCTTCATATAAGGACACTAATGCTATTTGATCAGGACCCCACTCTTATGACCTCATTTAACCTTAATTACTTCTTAAAGACCCTATCTCCAAATACAGCCACATTGGGCATTAGGGCTTCAACAGATCAATTTAGAGGGACACCATTCATTCATGGCAATTACTGAAGTTTTCAGTTTTCTTAAAACTGAGCGTTTAGGCTAACTCTCCATTCCTAGATTTACAAAACAGTCCCTCTCGTTGGTGGACATTCCTGTTCTTTGGTGATCTGGTGTTTGTTTTCGGAGGTGTGGTGGACAGAATAATGGTCCCCCAAAGTTGCCCACATCCAAATCCCTGGAAATTGTAAATATGATACCTTACATGGTTCAAGGGCCCCTGCAGTTGTGATTAGAGACCTTGAGAGAAGGGATTATCCTGGATTATTTGATGGAACAAGGGTCCTTCTAAGAGGAAGGCAAGTCAAAGGCAGAAGTAGAGGATGTGACACAGGAAGCTGAGGTTGGAGTGATGCAAGAAAGGGGCCATGAGCCAAGGACAGTAACTCAGTCTTAGAAGCTGAAAAAGGCAGGGAAACAGATTCTCACTAGAGCCTCTAGAAAGGCTTGATTTTTAGCTCATAAGACTCATTTTGGATTTCTGACCTCTAGAATTACAAGAGAATAAATTTGTGTTTTAAGCTGCTGAATTTATGGTGATTCATTACAATGGCAATAAGAAACTAATACAGGGTTGGTTTTTAATTTTTTGTCTTATTCTTTAACTGCTGCCCTGAAGTGAGAGTTTCACCCAAAGCAGGTTTTCTTCCTGCACTTGAAGCCAGGAGTAGGACAAGGAGAAAAATCTTAGAATGCCGACGATGAATTCAGGGTTGTTGAGGTAAAAGGGTGCTTGTGGCCTCACTCACTGTCCCAGCTCTCAGGTTATCTCTTGGGCTGGGGTTTTTCTTCCTCTTTAACCCTTTATCTGCTTTCTATCTGTTCCTTTCCTCAGGAAATCCGACAGCTACAGCAGAAACAGGCGAGTTCTATCAGGGAGATTTCTGATCTTCAGGAAACAATAGAGTGGAAAGACAAAAAGATAGGGGTAGGATTCTCAAGTCTTGAAAATCTACTCGAATGGGCAGCCTGCTTAGCAAATAGAGTTTTTTCAGTCTTTAGTTTGCAAAACCGCTTGTCTGAGTATGCATGCAACTCCCACATGACACAAAGTTGTATTAATTGATTTAATTTTATTACGTAGTGAATACACTAATGTATCCAAATTGATATGAACTTGGAATGTGACATGGTCCGTCCACGGAGGGTCTTGTGAATGCGTAGCCATGCTGTCTGCCTGCCCCGTGGGTGGGCCGGGCCAGTGGTTGTTGAAACACCTGGAGTGAGGAGGGCGCTCTGGGGAGGTCTGATGTGTGCAAGGCCAGACTTCTTGGGATTAACTGCCTGGCGGTGCTTTGAGAAAAAAATCTAAGCACCACCTGGCAGATATCCCCACCTTGAAATCTTCCCCAGGGAAGGCCTCCACATACCCTTCTCCCTGCACAAGAAGAGAAGAGGCAGTTCTACACTTAGAATTGAAGAATAGGGGGAACAGAACCCCACAAAGTAACTGTTGTGATTCATAATGACAAATGGTTTCCCCAAAATAGTGATTCATACACCCAGCTCTGATAAAGACGTCGAGATACTTGTACAAACTGTCGGCACATTGACTCAACAAGCCACACCGTGTTTCCACTGTCGTGCTCATCAGCACTTAGGATTGTGTGTATGTGTGTGCACGCATGCACAATTTAGGACCACTTTGTTTATCTGAGATGATGGATACCAAGAATCAATGTGTAAAAATAGTCTAAATGGCTGCAACAGCTGTTCTGGGAGGTGCTTAAGCAATCCTTTTTCTTTATTGATCCCTCATTCAAGTGGAGACTTTGCTTAACTCTAACGCAGCTGTGAACACGCAGACAACGCTAGAAAGTGATGCAAATATAGTAACCTCTGGGACCCCGTGCTGTGTTTGTGTGCTTCAGAATGCGCATGTCTTTCCTGGAGTATGAACAGTAACATTTCTTGGATTATATATACTAAGTGAAAAGCTTAATACTTGGATTTTGTTAGTATCTTTAGGCAGAGTCTCTTTAACGTCTAGAGTCCACTAGTGTTTTAGATGGTAGAAGCCTCCTTCTGGTTCCCGCTTCTGAAGTAACTTGCTCGTCTCTGCAAATCTTCTTTCTCTTGACTCTGCTGCACACTCAGGCGTTAGAGAGGCAGAAAGAGTTCTTTGATTCCGTAAGGAGTGAACGGGATGATCTTAGAGAAGAAGTAGTCATGCTGAAAGAGGAATTAAAGGTATGAAGCCAAAGTACAGTTTGATAAAAAAAAAATCCAAGTGACAACAGCAAATTTTGGGATTCTGTGAATATGTGTGTACATAATTAATTTTATGTCATTGAGCTTAGTTCTGTTAATAATTCATATCTTGGGTTAACTGACACCGATGAGATGTAAAATAAATGTAGATTCAGTGGGTGGTGCCCAAGGTCTTTTGATGTTAATAAACATAGCTGATCTTGAACGCAAGAATTTTTTGATATATTATCTAAATTTTTCTCATACTCATTAGTAAATTCTCCAGGATATTACTCAGACTTAGAGAATTAATTTGCCTCTTTATATTAAAACCCCCAATTTAAGGACTTCTCTAGATGAACAGTGACTTGGGTAAGTGGTTTGAGCAAGGATCCCGCTAATTAGACTTTGAGACCTACTAGATTACAGGTGGAAGAAGTTTCCCTGTCCTTTGTGGGCCATGCTAAGGCGTCTTCATGGGCTGCTTGACACAGGTGAAGTGCCAATGACAGCACTCTGGGTGGGGGTTTCCTGAACTGTCACCATCTGCTGCTTGGCCTCCAGGGTCAAAGCCAGAGCAGTGAGCCAGCCAGGTACAGGCTTAGAGCTAAGATTCGTAATTCTGCTCCTCAAAGAGGCGATCAGTACAGGGGAGTTCCTCACACACAAGGGAGAGAGACGCGGGCGGCAGGAGGGCGTGGGTGAGTGATGTCTGCAGTTGCGAAGTGCCGCTGTTTTCAGTGAATTCTGTTTCTTTTGAATATACTGAACGTTCTAGCCACCTCTTAATTCCTTCTTTAACGTAAGTTTCATATACGCCTTTCAGAACATGTATATATTTCTTTCTTTATCTGGCTCTTCTTTTTAAAGAATGCAACCAGGGTTTTAAAATGAAAGGTTGCATGACAGTGACTTGCTTACCGCTCCACTTCGCTTGGGGGCAGCCCACAGGCCACTACCTGTAGTTGAAAAGGATGCCTGGTGGAAGTAGCTTGTCACCAGCAAATGAAGGCATGGATTGGAACATCTGAGAAAGAAGTAGCCTTTAGAGGACGATATCCCAGATTTGTGTGTGTTGACCGAATATTTACGAGCGCTGCGCCCTAGCAGTTCTCTGTCTCTGTGGAGTTACCCTGTACTTCAGGAAAAAATGGTTTTCTTTTCTTTTTTGTTAGTTGTATTAAAGCAGAGTTTAATCTAATATCACTGAGTAAATATTACGATGAGCCTATTTTTGTTCCCAGAAACACGGAATAATCCTAAATTCAGAAATAGCTACCAATGGAGAGACTTCTGACACTCTCAATAATGTTGGATACCAAGGTCCTACCAAGATGACGAAAGAAGAGTTAAATGCCCTCAAGTCGACAGGGGATGGGACCCTAGGTAAGTATTTGCTTTCCTTCGGCTTCTTCCGCCTTTCCACTCAGCATTGGTTCACCCTCCATGCGCTGTTGGGGTTGAAGCCACTGTCACTGCTGGGTTAACAGTCACCGGCATGCCATTTGTTTCATCACTTCATGGTAATTTCCTTACCACCGGTGTGGTCATCCACGTGTTGTCTGGCATGTATCTCTGTGTAGTGCACCATCAGTGGCTCAAGTATATCTTTTCTTTTGCTGCTCAAAGCTACCAAGCAAGACTGTGAAGGCAAGGAAAGTAGTCTCAAAATTAAGTAACAATGTGGAGAGTACTATTTGGTTTTCCTCAGACACATATACATCTGTACATATAAAGTGTGGCTTTTTAAACTGATTCTGTGACAGAATTATCAAAAGATCAGAATAGTCGAGGCTGTCAAGTCAGTAAGTTGGCCATATTTGCAAGCCAACCTCGACATCCTGGAAAGCATTCAGCATTTTGAGGGCACGGGGTGCCTGTGGACAGCAGGTCCATCTGTGTTGCCATTTTCAAGCCACGCTCGAGGCGGGCGGGCGGCCGTGGTAGGGGTGTAGCCGTGCTGAGAGTCTGAGTATGCCCACTTTGTCAGAGGAGATCCTCCTTTGTGTGCCACGTGTTTGCTTCTGAAAGAATATAAAACTGGGGAATCCAGTAGATTAGAGGAGTATCTTATACCATTTTCAATGACCTGATTTGTCATAATTTGTCATAAGAGTTGGCTTTGGGAGGAACCTTCAGATTCTGGCGTGCAACCTGAAGTTGCAGCATGCAAGTGAGGCCTCATCTGTCACTGGTCACCCTCTGCGTGCCAGTGTTTCACAAGGAGGCTGGAATAAGGTCAGGGTCCATGACTTTTCGTTTTAATTTAGAAACTTTCATCTTACTTCTTTTTATTTATGGAAACGTAGACACCTCCAGGCCCCATCTTCTCAGGACTTGTATTCCAGGGAGATACCTCATTCATTATCTTTATGACTATTAAAGAAACACAGCTCTTTTCAATTGTGTAAAAAAGTTGTGGCCAAGTGCAGTGGCTCACACTTCTAATCCCAATGCTGCGGGTGCCAAGACTGGAGGATCATATGATACCAGGAATTCCAGGCCAGCCTGGCAACATAGCAAGATTCCATCTCTAGATATATATATAATATCTGTATGCTATTGTTGAAAAAAGATAAATAAATTAATTTCCATCATACCTTTATATGAGCTACCCAAACAGCTAGGAATTTGATTATGCTGCTGTTACTAAATCTTTGATAACCATTGTGAGATGTTTAAAGAACCAGAAATGTCAGTTTTGAAAGTGGCCTTCAAATGACTTTTGATCACACATTCCTTCAGTAAATAATTGTAGGAACTTTCCAATATATATGTTTATTTTAAATCTATATATGTATACTATTTCATTAGTATAAAATGTACATTATAAAGCATATAAAAACATATGCAAAGAAGTTTTAGAGTAAAACTCTAAATAGAATTCCTAATATTTCCTCCATGTTCCCTGGGATACGGGCACCCCACTATGGAGACCACTGGGCTATAAAATTATCTAGCTTTGACTTTCAGTAACATAGTACTATATCTAATCTGCTGCGGTTTTGTTTGGAGAATCCAAAAATTCCAAAACAGTTTGATGTTCTTTAGACGATGAATAATTTGTTTAATTTAGTGGTCATCTTGATCTTTCAACATTTGCCTCCTGCTGGTCCTCTCTCCCTAGTCCCTTAGGGAACGGAGCAGAGGTATCAGGGCACGGACACAGGGTGTTTTCTCAGGAAGACAATGGTTGAGTGGCAGAAGCTAGATTTCTTTTCATATGAGCTATTTCAAAAGCATCTTCCTTGAGATTGACCTTGAGGCTGCATTTCTAAAAGTGCACTGAATATTCTTTGAAAAAATTACTTGCAAGCTGTTTTTAGGGCTGTGTGACATGCAGTGCAGTTTGACAGCTGCAAAAATACAAGTTGTCAAGTTGTGTGTTGAGAAGTGAGAGTGGGGAATTGCACCTTCAGTGCGTTCCTAAACCCATCATTGTGGATTGTTTGGCTGCCTGATCCAGAGTTCTTTCTATTTGTCAAAACTTAACTTCACCTTTAAAAATCTGTCCACACAAGATGGCACCAGCAGCCACTCTGGCCTTTGATGTGGTGGCAGTGGCCCTCACTGACCCAAAATTTACTAATGCAACTGCTGCTTTGCCGCACAGAACTGGCAAAGGCTTGTTTCTCATGACTCTTTGATGACTCTCTTTAGGAATAGGGGTGGGTGGGATTTAGAACGTGTATTTACATTCTAATGTAAATTATGTGGCCGCCACATCATGGGGTCCCTTCAATTTTCTCAATGGTCTTTTAGGAAGAGCCAGTGAAGTGGAGGTGAAAAATGAAATCGTGGCGAATGTGGGGAAAAGAGAAATCTTGCACAATACTGAGAAAGAACAACACACAGAGGACACAGTGAAAGATTGTGTGGACATAGAGGTATTCCCTGCTGGAGAGAATACCGAGGACCAGAAATCCTCTGAAGACACTGCCCCATTCCTAGGAACCTTAGCAGGTGCTACATATGAGGAACAGGTTCAAAACCAAATTCTAGAGAGCACTTCTCTCCCTGAAAACACAGCACAGGCTGAGTCAGATGAGGTCTTGGGTGCACCAGATGACAGGACCAGAACTCCCCTTGAGCCATCCAGCTGTTGGAATGACTTAGATGGCGGGAACCACACAGGGAATGTGGGAGAGGCAGCGGCGACTCAGGTTGGAGAGCAGGCAGGCACAGTGGCCTCATGTCCTTTAGGGCATAGTGATGACACAGTTTATCATGATGACAAATGTACAGTAGAGGTCCCCCAAGAGTTAGAGACAAGCACAGGGCATAGTTTAGAGAAAGAATTCACCAACCAGGAAGCAGCTGAGCCCAAGGAGGTTCCAGTGCAGAGTACAGAAGTAGGTAGGGATCACAACGAAGAAGAGGGTGAAGAAACAGTATTAAGGGATGAGAAACCAATCAAGACAGAAGTTCCTGGTTCTCCAGCAGGAACTGAGAGCAATGGTCAGGAAGCGACAGGTCCGAGTACAGTAGACACTCAAAGTGAATCCTTAGATATGAAAGAGCCTGAGGAAGAAAAGAATGACCAACAGGGAGAGGCATTGGACTCATCGCAGAAGAAGACAAAGAACAGGAAAAAGAAAAACAAGAAGAAAAAATCCCCAGTACCTGTAGAAACCCTTAAAGATGTTAAAAAAGAGTTAACTTATCAGAACACAGATTTAAGTGAAATTAAGGAAGAAGAGCAGGTAAAGTCTACTGACAGAAAGTCCGCAGTGGAAGCCCAAAACGAGGCGCCTGAAAATCCAAAACAGAAAATTGCGGCAGAAAGCAGTGAAAATGCTGATTGTCCAGAGAATCCTAAAATTAAGTTGGCTGGAAAACTTGACCAAGAAGGCGATGATGTAAAAACAGCAGCTGAGGTGGTACTAGCTGATGGAGACACATTAGATTTTGAGGATGACACAGTTCAATCATTAGGCCCGAGGGCTGGTGGTGAAGAATTAGATGACGGTGTTGCAAAAGATAATGCTAAAACAGATGGTGCCACTCAAAGCAGTCCCCTAGAAGCAGAGAGCGAAGACGCAGATAGCTGCGCCCTGCCCGAAAATGAAAGTCCCTCACAGGACATTAGCGATGCCTGTGAAGCAGAAAGTACAGAGAGGTGTGGGATGTCAGAACATCCAAGTCAGACTGTCAGGAAAGCTTTAGACAGCAGTAGCCTAGAAAATGATGACTTGTCGGCACCGGGAGGAGAGCCGGGGGACTTCAATCCAGAAAGCAGAGAAGATACCAGAGGAGGGAATGAGAAGGGCAAAAGCAAAGAAGACTGTACCATGTCCTAAGCTGAGGCAGGCGGCAGGTGTGGTGCCCAGGAAGTCTGAGTGTGAGGGGCTCTTTTCTCCACTGCCAATGTAAGTAGAATGTTATAAGTTCATAGAGGTGCGCTGTATGCCAATCACCAGGTGATCTACTGCTTTAAGTTATAGACTGTTACTTGTAGATTTCCATGTAATCATTGAGGTTATCACCCAGATTAGAAAGACATATTTGTTATCAGTGTATGTTCTAATTGAGAGCATTCCAGTAGTATCAAACAATAATGTCTACTGTTTATAGTCCACTTAATAAAAATAGAAGCATTTACCATTTGCCTTAGGCTCATAGGAATGTGGATATTCTTGACCAAATATATCAGCATCTAGTTGAAATGACCAAATAGCATTCTTAGACTTATGTATTATGAATATAATTGATATTTAAATTAATGTCTTGTTCACATATGTGTATTTTCATATTTGATTTTTAAATGTACATTATAACCTGTATGGTATTTTATTTAAAGGGGATAAACAGCCAAATAGCAAATAGGTCACTGAATGATAAGATTTGCACCTTAGAACAATAGTCATTTTAAGGATAACAAGTAAACGTCTGAAAGCACGAGGGGCTTTGCTGGCCTTCACCTCATAGAAGTCTTTGATCTTGAACCAATGCTTTTGGATCTCATTGTTGATATACCTGAATTTACTCTGTAGGAGATTTTAACTTCACTTCATGCTGATGATGTATCAATTTCATTTTATAGAAAGATTTAAAGTTTTTTTCTGGTAGTGATATATGTCAAATTACATTTCCTACTGCAGTGTTTGAGCAGGGACAGTCATTTTTTAAATGTTTTTGGCTGGGCGCGGTGGCTCACGCCTGTAATCTCAGCACGTTGGGAGGCCGAGGCGGGTGGATCACCTGAGGTCAGGAGTCTGAGGCCAGCCTGGCCAACATGGTGAAACCCTGTCTGTACTAAAAATACAAAAAATTGGCCAGGCGTGGTGGTGGGTGCCTGTAATCCCCGCCATTCTGGAGGCTGAGGCCGGAGAATCGCTTGAACCCGCGAGGCAGAAATTGCAGTGAGCCGAGATCAAGCCGTTGTACTCCAGCCTGGACAACAAGAGCGAAACTCTGTCTAAAAAAAAAACACAAAACAATGTTTTCACACCTGTAACCCTAGCACATTGGGAAGACAAGATGGGAGGATCACTTGAGGCCAGGAGTTCAAGGCTGCAGTGAGCTATGATTGCACCACTGTACTCTAGCCTGGGAGACAGAGTGAGACCCTGTCTCTTAAAAAAAAAAAAAAAAAAAAAAAAAAAAAGATTTTGAACCTTAAAATTACTTCTCTTTGTTTGAATTTCTAATCATCATTCAAAAGAGCAGTAAAAAAGGTTACTTGTTCTTGTACAAACTACTAATTAGACTATAGTAGAATATTTTAAAGAGCTGAATCACTTTTGGTATTTTGGTATAAATATTTTCATTTGTTATGTCCCAGTGTATTCTTATTGGAAAATTTGTGTTTTGATCTGCCTGAAGAAAATATCTGTTTTCTATATAAAGAAACATTTAAAAAATAATTGTAAAGTTAGATTTAAAATTGTAAAATATAAAATCACAAAGGAATGTACCTTATGAATGTTGACATTTTATGAAATTATGTGGATTCATATTACTGTTACAAGATAGAATTTAATGCAAAAAGACCAAAACCTCAATAAAATTTGAGGAAAACGTAAGTGTTATTATGTAACTGAAATAAAAACATTTTATAATTGTACAAGACTGTGGTTCCACTCTCTGGGCTGCTTGAAGTCTGAGTCTGACTACTGTTGTATGTAATACCACCTTTCCAGTAATACCTGCTTGCGGGTTGCTGATTCCCATTGGGGTCCTGTGGAAGACCCACACCTGATGCCCGTCCTCAGTAAGGAATGCACTTCCCTCCTGGCATCGAGCCTGGGGCTAGCATGAGCATTACTGGGAGAATTGAGACGATCGTCCCGCACCATCTCCTGTGATCTGTGGTTCTAATGTGCAGCCTCAGTTGAAAACGGTCTTCATCTGTTGCTGTGCTTGAATGCACCAGTACTTAGAATGTTTTGAAGAGTATGATGAAAATGGAAAAAACCTTGACTATTTCTGCTCAAGTGTCCTGAAGTGGAGGATGGTAGGGATGATAAATGCTTGCTAGGAAATCAAGTCCAAGGGCTCTATAGGACTTCACAGGGTTTTAGTTTATGTCTCTAACTTTAGCAAAGCTGCATTCATATTGGAATGCATACTGGAAACAGCTCTCATTCCTACCTTTAAAGGGCTCTTGGAAAGCAGTTCAACAACCAAGGTTACTAAATGGTGAGATCATCAAGCCATTTTAAGTTCTTTCCCATGTTATTCACCAGCACCCTGCAGGACGTTGGGCACACGTCACATCCCTCAGCTCAGCCATCCAGCTGTCTCAGTGATTCACCACTCATTTGTTTAATTAATAAACAGGTTTGATCACTTTGTACATGGAAGGCACTGTACCATTGAACAAGCGGCTAGGACCCAGCCCTCCAGTAGGGAATGGGCAGCTGAAAATCCATGAGCAAAAAAGAAGGAAAAAGAAAGACTTCTGAGGAGCCAAGCCATTTCTCGATGATTTCAGAGCCTTCGTTCTGAGCATCAGTTATCTGCTCTCCAGTGTAATGACTTTATAGCCAAGCACAGTAATTGATATTACTGTGAAGGCTCTTAACTTACCAAGAAATGGTTAAGGCCGGGCACATTGGCTCATGCCTATAATCCCAGCACTTTGGGAGGCCGAGGTAGGTGGATCACTTGAGCCCAGGAGTTCAAGCCCAGCCTGGGCAACATGGTGAAAGTCCATCTCTACAAAAAAAATATACAATTAGCCAGGCATGGTGGCATGTGCATGTAGTCCCAGCTACTTAGGAGGCAGAGGTGGGAGAAACATCTGAGCCTGGGAGGTCGAGGCTGCAGTGAGTTATGATCACACCACTGCACTCCAGCCTGGGCAATGGAGTGAAACCCTGTCTCAAAAAAAATGAAAGAAAAGAAAGAGAAAGTTGACTTAGCTATACTCCATGTAAGAAGGTATAGAAATATATAGGGCAATTTAGAAAGATTATAGCGTCAAAAGATTCAAACTCAGAAAAGAATCGAAAGGTTGCCTTCCAGCCATATCCCCAGAGGAACCTAGACCACTGGGGTTTCACTATCATACAAAATAGAGAAAAACATTGGTTACTGACACCTGAAATCAAAAAGCATGGATATTTTTCAGTCCCAAACCCGAACATAGCTCCCATATATAAATGTAAATCTTCCTTCAAAAGTATAATTAAGTATAATTATGTGTGTCTGTCAAAAATACAGAGGAAGATGGATTTTGAATTATAGGTTGTTATACAAAGGTTGGACAGCAATCAAGTTTTTAAACAGTTTTCAAGAATGACCCTAAAAGAGATGTATGACCTTGGTCGCTTTCCATAGTTTTTAATATTTGCAGTTAACAGAAGACCTAATGACCTGACACTTAAGTTTCCACTATCACTAGAACCCTGAATGCTAATTCTGGGGAGTTTAGATGGTTTGGGGTTCCTGTTTTCTGTTGATAGACTCCCTTTCTGGGAGACCACCCCCTAACCCTGTACAGCATGCCACCCATGGCCACCCGTCAAGGGAACACAACAGTAAGATTTGTTCCAGACGTCTGGGCCCCTAAGGGAAAGGGAGGGGTGTTTGTGTGCACATGTATTATGTTCAGAATATGTACTTGTTCAGTGTGATAGTTGTACATGGACAAAACTTTGTCTTTCAAGAAGAAAATCCTTTTGTTCTCTTTGTCCCTATCTACTGCCTCTCTTAAATATTTTTCAACATGTGAATGGCTGGTGGCTCATACAGGGAAAAATTTCCCAATTATGCAGACATTATAAGTCTACCAGTGATGTGCCACTATTTATTCAACAAATTGGACTTGGTGGTTTTTAACGCTGTGAAAACTAGTACTCTTATTTTCTTCATGTCAAATTATTTTGCTTCATTTCTTTTTCTGTTTTCTTCAAACTCTTTCGTTCTTGTTTTCTTCTCCAAGTCTCCTTTAAAATTTCTCTTCCTTAAAAGTTTCTTCTCTCTCTATTTTTAATATTCTCACTATACAACTCAATGTCAGTTTACCTATATCGATTTTGCTTGCGCTCTTATTACATTTTAACAGTTACTTTCTAGTGCTTATCTAGAATATTTGAAGTTTTCTAGAAGAAAACAATAATTTACTATAGATACTTGAGCTTCAAGATCACATTCTGATATATTCAGTGTTTCTTATGATGCCTGTAGTTTTTGTATGTAGGAGTATTAAAACATGTAAGAAAATGAATAGTGATACTGGACAAAAGAATCAGGTTTATAACTGCAAAAATGTTTTTTTTCAGTGTTGGGTGGGTTACGGGAGGGAAAGAGTAAAACATCTGTCAGAAGTAATTTGACTATAAATTAAAATAGAACTCAAAAGGATGATACATTTAATTTATATTGTGCTTAATATTATCTGGTGTTTTACTGTGCCTTTCAAAACAACAACTTAGGATCTTCAGAAAACATAATTAGAGAAAAATGTAACTTGGGTTAGCATGTGGCTAGATGATTTTTTAAATGAAAATGAAGATGCATTTTATATGAATTATTTTCTTTTCACATGGCTAATCAAGGTTAGTTGTTCATTCTGCGAAGAATCTGGAGGTAGGCCGCGTGAGAGCAGCGTCCCAGTGGGCTAAGAGCTTTGAGTCAGGGTCTGACTCAGAGGTGTGAGTTTAGATCTGGAAAAATAGTGGGTGCCCGTTAGGGGCATGTTCCTGTGGTTGGGCTGCAAGGCCTTAAGAAAATTGCTTAGTGGTTCTGGGCCTCTGAGCCTCATCTATAGAAGGAGGCTGTAATGAAGCCCACCCGTAGGGCTTCCAGGGCTGAAACAAGCTAATGATGTCAAAGCTGCTAGAACTGTACCTGTGTCAGAGTGAGTGTGTAGCATATGTTATCACTGTCATCACTCCAGCATTCTGACTGTGCCTTTACACTAGTGTGGGATTTTGCCCAAACCTCTAAACCCTCCCCAAGCTGTGGTTTCCCCCACCCAGTCCGAAGACCGTAGTACTTGACCCTCCTTCAGAGAGATGTTTGGGTAATTTATAGACACTTAACATTTATGCATCTTTATATATCAGGGGTGGGAGGAATTACAGACACTTAAACCATTACTGCCTTCTTCCTCAAAAGAAGAACACCTTTGATAACTGGGTTAGCAGAGGTGTTAGTGGACTTAGGGTTGTAAACAGATAGTCACAGCACTGACATCGATGAGTCTATGAGAGACATTAGAAAGATAAAGAAATCTGGGATGTAAACTTGGAAAGGCGAGGCTGTTCAAAATGTTGGTGCTATTGAACTGTGATTCTCAGTGTTTGTACATTGCTAATGATGTTAAACCATGAAGCCTGTGAGATCTTGTGTTGCAGTGTGGTTTGGCCCTAGCGTTCTTGCATGCTAACCTAAGGTAGAAGATTAGCAGCCTGTTTGCATGCAGCCGGATGCTGCCCCTGACGTGAAGCATGTTCTGGGAGGTTGACCCAACCCCCCTTGGCTGAATTCTTCCCCCGTCCTGTCTGTGGCCTCATTCACCGTGGTACGTGTATAACTACTTCCATCATTCATTTCACTAACCTGAACGATCATTCTTCAGTTTAGCAATGTGCTGAAAGGCGCGGCACACGGATTCACCTAAACCTGTGTCTTTCTGATTTCTTTAGATATTAGGTTGAAAAAGCTGGTTGATGAACGGGAATGCTTATTGGAACAGGTAACAATCTTTTATTACTTTACCGGTTCTTGAACAGGGCACCTGAAACCACCTGCCCATCCTTCCTTCTTGCTTACTCAGAAAACCCCGAAGTTAATCATGCCTGAAAGTCATTATCAAGCCAACTGGTGTTCTTAAGATTGTTATCCAAATAGAACATCAGAGTTAATATTTTCATCCAAAGAGAACATCCTGAGTCACACGAGGTTTAATGAGGATGTCTCAAAGGCCCAAAGCCATGGAACTGAATTTGGTACATTTTACTGAATTGCTACTTAAAATAAATATAAATATCAATCATTAATAATATTAATGATTAACCATTGAGAGACAAGGGCATTACTGAGTCATTCCAAATAGCACTTCCCTTGTCCATATGGGTTGTTTGTCCATAAAAGTCAGGTTTGTACTCTTGGTGAGCAGCATCCCTCTCTCACCGGTATTTCTTTGTTACAGCTCAACAAAATTGTTTTAACCATGTTTATCTTCATTGCTCTCTCCTACCTCAAGAAGTAGCGGGCCAGGTGCAGTGGCTCACACCTCTAATCCTAGCACTTTGGGAGGCCGAGGCAGGTGGATCACTTGAGGTCAGGAGGTCAAGAGCAGCCTGCCAACATGGTGAAACCCCATCTCTACTAAAAATACAAAAAGTAGCCGCGCGTGATGGTGGGCGCCCGTAATCCCAGCTACTCAGGAGGCTGAGGCAAGAGAATCGCTTGAACACAGGAAGCAGAGGTTGCAGTGAGCCAAGACTGCACCGCTGCACTTCAGGCTGGGTGACAGAGCAAGACTCCATCTCAAAAACAAAGAAATACTGAACAGTTGTCCTATTTTGGATCTTTTCATATGCAGGATAGTGATTACATCACTCTACAACCACTTTCTTCTAATTTCTCCTCATAAGCCTAATCAAATATATTTGCCTTACTTTCTACCATTCTGTTGAAGATTCTCCGAAAATTGGAGAAAGCACTAAAGATGGTAGGAAGATTCTCCTGAAGTTCCTATGATCTTTTGAAAATATGCGTTCATGAGTTCTATACTTACTTCCTTAAAGCAGCATGCACTTTTGGTTTGTTTTTAATTAGGGGTCTCCTATGCTTGATGTGTGGAGTAGGAAGGCAGGCAATCACCTGCAACAATTTTCATAGATTGAAAGTTAAACATGAAAAGCCCCCGGAGACCCCACCAACTAGATGCCAGAAAGTTCTGCAGTCACTGACTGTTAACTGCAATTCCAACTATACAGTCAGCCCTCCACATCCATGGGTTCCATATCCATGGATTCAACCAACACAGATTGAAATATTAAAAAAAAAAACTATAAATTCCACAAAGTTCCAAAAAGCAAAACTTGAATTTGCCCTGCACGGAGTCCTGCACTGAATCCACGCGAATGAAGTGAGTTGTAGCCGTTGTATTGGGTGTTAAAAGGAATCTAGAGGTGATTTAAAGTGTACAGGAGGATTCATGTAGGTTTCTGCAGATACTGCACCATTTTACATCAGAGACTTGAGCATCCACAGATTTTGGTGTCTGGGGGGGTCCTGGAACCAATCTCCCACAGATACCAAAGGACGACTGGACCTGATTCTTTAGAGAAGGGAAAGCTAGCTGGAGGCCACCTCCCTGAAAGCTGACAAACCGCCTCTGAACACACCTGCAGCTTGCCTGGACTCTGAGAAAGCACTCGACTTTTGGGGGACTTAATTACAATATATCGGAGCCCAGAAGGCTCCAAGTGGCCCTTTCTGGTTTCTTAGTAAATAAAGAGAAAGTGAATAGCACGGTGACTCACTGAGTCTTAAACATTGCAGGTATTTCATGTACAGTCTCCTCCTGAGTCCTAGAAGAATTTCACTTTAGAAATGACTTTTCTCCCAGAGTTACAGTGTAACTCATTTTTCATTCGTTGTACATTGAATTGTATTTCTGAGAAGAGTACTGATGGACAGAAAGTTCCTTCTGTCAGTTGACATGCTGCTTCCTTTCTGATGGGCTCTAACTTCAGCTTTTTGGTTTCATTCAGAATAGAGAAATTAACATGTTTTACTGGCGGGTGTTTTCAGATTAAGAAACTCAAAGGGCAGCTGGAGGAGAGACAGAAGATTGGCAAACTAGACAATCTTCGATCTGAAGATGATGTCTTGGAAAACGGGACAGACATGCATGTAATGGACCTACAAAGTAAATGTCAACTCTTGTGTAGAAGTAAATGCTTTCATATGTGCTGCTTTAGTATACTTGTGCTGGCAGAGAAAACTGTCACGGCAAAAAATGCCCTCATTCCCTCTCATCCCCACAAAAGCCCTTGAAAATAGAAGCACAAGGATGGGTAGGTGGACAGAACAATGCTATTTCTCTCTGACCCTATGAAATAGAACAGGTGCCCAAAAATGTGCGCCAAGATAGCACCACATGTTGTGCTGATGGAAACCACATTTACTTTGCTGGATACAGCCATCTTTTGATCTGTTGATTGTATGAAAAAAAGAAAAAAGAAAGGCTTTTTTAATGCCAATAAACTAGAAACAGTCTTAAGGGAGATAAAATTATGCCCAGTCTCTCTCCCCCCTTTTCCCTACCCCACCACCATTTCTTTGTTTTCTTTACTCATAGGCAGGCACTCTCTTATCTGGGGTCTGCTGCCCCAAGCACAGGGGCGGAAGGCACTTTCCCAGCCTGGGTTCATGGGGAGAGAGTGCCTTCTACTCTCAGCTCTGGGAGGTTGTGGAGGCAGGGCCAGAACTAACAGATTTGCAAGATGATTACAAAGTAAGGGCTTGGTTCCCAGTAACTATTGTTTTAATATTTGAAAAGCCCAAGAGCTTAACAGATTTTCCTTCTCTTTCAACCTTTAGGGGATGCCAACAGACAGATCAGCGACCTCAAATTTAAACTTGCAAAATCTGAGCAAGAGATAACTGCATTAGAACAAAATGTACGTGTAAGCAACAACGGGCAGAACTGATGATTGACTGGAGTTTTACTTGCTAGAAATAGCCCTGAAAGGCTGAGGACCAAAAAAAGCCAAGATTTTTAGAACCAAAAAATGTCCTGAGAGGGATAAGTTAGGACAGCAAGTCTTTCCATCCGTTTCTTACAGAGAACAAGTAGGAAGGAAAGAATTCTTAGAATTTAAGTTGTTATAATAGATACTAATCCTTTATCAACAACAGTTAGTTGTAGAAAATAGCTAATGTGGCTTGGGAGTGTTTTAAAATTTTGTTCTTTAAAAATAATGTAATTAATTGGCCGGGCGCAGTGGCTCACGCCTGTAATTCCAGCACTTTGGGAGGCTGAGATGGGTGGATCAATGAAGGTCAGGAGTTTGAAACCAGCCTGGCCAACCCCATCTCCACTAAAAATACAAAAATTAGCTGGGCATGGTGGCATGTAAGAACAGGACTGAACAGCCCAGGGAGTGAGCCAGGCAGACCTGGGAGAAAGCCTTCCACGCAAAGGATCAGCACGTGCAGGGGAGCTGGGGGCAAGGCACTGCCTTTGTCAAGAAACAGTCAGAGCGGTGAGCAGGGGGTGAAGGGGCTGTAATCTCAGCTACTCAGGACGCTGAAGCAGGAGAATCGCTTGAACTGGGATGTCTGAGGTTGCAGTAAGCGGAGATCACACCACTGCACTGCAGCCTGGGCAACAGAACGAGCCTCTGTCTCAAAAATAAAATAAATAAATAAATAATTTAGCTAATTAACAAACCACATCATCTGGGACGTCCCTCTTGCCTGGGCTTTTAGCCTGTCTCTTGCAGCAAGGCCAGCTCTCCCTGGTGTCTAGACGTAGGGCACTCCTGCCTCTAGCACACTGGGCCCTAGGGCAATTTTGTTCTAGCTAGAAAGAGAGGAAAAAAACAGGGTATACTTGGCTGGAACTTTTTGGAATGTTTATAGAAACAAAAATGAGAACAGCTCATGTAGAGATGATGCGTGCTTTTGATTGCAGCAGAATGAAGGTGTCTGGCAGGCCTTCGCTGCTGCGGTCTCTCATCTCAGAATCTTGGCTGGGGAATGCCATGCCTAAGCCTCCTCCTTTCACTCCTCACCCTGTCCTTTCCTCCTCCCACCCCCACCACCCCAGGAGAGATTAGACTGGAGCTGAGGTCCTGGTGGAACCCATCCCTTACCAGCACCATTCTGCCTGGACACACTGTTCTGTTTCCAACAGAGCAGCCCCACACAGTGGGAGAAGCAGGAGGCAGCAAGGCGCCAGCACTGCGGAAACGACCCTGGTGGATGGGGTCAGAGGAAATGGGTCCCCATCGTGTCAACACGGGGTCGCCCAGAAATAAGAACTAATAATAGCTTGCTTGGCTCAAACCCACACCATAGTCCAAAATGTTATAAGTATTTACATGGTGTATTCTCCCATTTTATTAAATCACACCCTTTGATCTCAAAGTAAAGAAACTGAAGAAAGAAAACAGGCCTATCAATTGATACGTATGTTTTTTTTCTACCTTTTAGGTAATAAGGTTAGAAAGTCAAGTATCACGTTACAAATCAGCGGCTGAAAATGCAGAAAAAATAGAAGATGAACTTAAGGCGGAAAAACGGAAACTCCAAAGAGAGGTAAATTTCCTAGGCAATTTCTAGGAAGAGAATGGCTGCAAGTATTTCTCTAGTGGGAACAGTACAGGGAGGATTCACTACTGTGACATCTGCCCCTGGGCTGGTCATTGTCAGATCATCCCACACCACTCTGCAGTGCTGGCGTCTTAATAAAGGAAGGCATGACTCAGCCAGTTAGTGCTTAAGGCCAGACCCTTGTTGGCATCAACTAGTTGACCTGTCAGTTTTGAGCATCTCCTATAGGTCTTGTCCATAAACATCAAGGTAATGAGATAAAGGAGTAGCCAGGCCTCTTATGCTCCGCATATTTTTTGTGTCATGCAGAATGAGCCCAAGTAGAGGAGCCAGGAGCCCATGGGCCCGCTGTGGCCAAGAGCTGGGTGTGGCACCAGGGCCAGGCCACAGCTGCCTCAGGTCACCCTGTGGAAAGTGCCCTTGAGAAACTGAGCTGCTGTCACTCCACCTGCTGGTCACACTCCCAAATTACCATGCTTCCCAATTAAAACACATATTTTACGTTACTGAAGACACTTGGCAAAGTTGTTCGTTCAACAAATATTTACGGCATCCATTGCATGCCGAGCATGGGTTCAGGTGCTGGAGATGCAGCTGTGACCTTGACAGAAGTCTCTGCCTCCATAGAGCCTACGCTCTGGAAGAGGGAGGTCAATAAAAGTGACCACAGGCAGCAGAGGGGCGGGGGTGCGGAATGGCCCAGTTCTAGGTAGGTGGCCAAGGAAGACTTTCCTTCTTGTGGCATGTAAGAACAGGACTGAACAGCCCAGGGAGTGAGCCAGGCGGACCTGGGAGAAAGCCTCACTTGAAAGGATCAGCACGGCAGGGGAGTTGGGGCAAGGCACTGCCTTTATCAAGAAACAAGCCAGAGCGGGAGCAGTGGTGAAGGGGCGGGGAGAAGCCAGGAGCACCTCAGCCCATGGAGGTGGCCGTGGAGGCCACGTGGAAAGGGACTGGGCCTCCTCTGTGAGCAGGAAGTGGAGCTACTGCAGAGTTTTAAGCAAAGGAGGGCTTATGATTTGTTTCACTAGGGGATCACTGTGTCACATCGTCAATGCCTGTAATCCCAGCACTTTGGGAAGCCGAGGTGAGCAAATCACTTGAGCTCAGGAGTTCAAGACCAGCATGGGCAACATGGGGTGAAACCCTGGGGCCTCGTAAGAGCAAAGTGCAAAAACAAATTAGCCAGGTGTGGTGGCCTGTGCCTGTAGTCTCAGCTACTTGGGAGGCTGAGGCAGGAGGATTCCTTGAGCCTGGGAGGTGAAGGCTGCTTTGACCCATGAGCGTGCCACTGCATTCCAGCCTGGGTGATAGAGAGTAAGACCCTGTTTCAAAAAAAAAGGAAAGAATCACTCCTTTTGTACTTAAACTATAGGAAAGGGACTATGGAGAGAAACCAAAGATGCCATTTCACTCCACTTTATTTTGTTTATTTATTTATTGTTTTTTAAATTTACTTTATTTTATTTTATTTTATTTTTGAGACAGAGTCTGACTCTGTTGCCCAGGCTGGAGTGCGATGGCACCATCTCGGCTGACTGCAAACTCTGCCTCCCACCTCAGCCTCCCGAGTAGCTGGGATTACAGGCACCCACCATCATGCCTGGCTAATTTTTATATTTTTGTAGAGATAGGGTTTCTCCATGTTGGCCCCTGCCTTGGCCTCCCAAAGTGCTGGGATTACAGGCATGAGCCACCACGCCTGGCCTTCTCTCCTCTTTAAAAATCATTTTTCACCCACATGCCCCTCCATGCCACCTCAGTTCTTAGCCCCTCACCAGCAAAGTGTGCAACCCCTTGAAAATGCTGTCAGAGCCTCGGGCCCTCCCCTCCTTGGAGCCTGACATGCACACCCTCACACATACATGTATATGTGTACATATACATGTACATACACACATAAATACTTTTGACCTTCTTAAATCCCACTTATCAGATAATACAATTGTGTTGTTGTTTTTCATCACCCATGTTTGTTTGACATAGCTACATATTGGCCATTTTATATGTCTTTCCAGCTAGTGTCTCGGACTGTACTAGAATCATTTTCCTCCTCCCTGAAGTACATACTGTAAAGGTTCTTTTAGAGCAGACTTCTTGGTGGTAAATTCCATTTTTGTTTATACCTGTTTTTGTTTTAGCCTTGTTCTTGGATGGTAGTACTGACCCTTTGCCCATTCTAGAAAATCATTTTCCTGAAGATCCTGGGAGTCGGTTCTTCACCCGCAGCTTAGCTCGTGCATCTGTCCACATGAGTGGGACCCAGTGGCGGCTCCTGTGCCCTTCCCACGCTCCAGATGTTCCTTCTGCTTCCCTGGTGCACCCCTCAATGTGCCACTCTTGCTGCAGCCCAGATGTGTTGATGTAGACTGTTTCAGTTAGCAATGTTTCACATTGCCATTATGATTTATGGTTTTAACCCAGGAGTTATTTACTTTTTTTTTTTTTAATACTTTTAAGTTCTAGGATACATGTGCACAACGTGCATGTTTGTTACATATGTATACGTGTGCCATGTTGGTGTGCTGTACCCATTAACTCATCATTTACATTAGGTATATCTCCTAATGCTATCCATCCCCCTCCCCACAATAGGCTGGTGTGTGATGTTCCCCTTCCTGTGTCAAATGATCTCATTGTTCGAATTCCCACCTATGAGTGAGAAAATCGCGGTGTTTGGTTTCTGTTCTTGCGATAGTTTGCTGAGAATGATGGTTTCAAGCTGCATCCATGTCCTACAAGGACGAACTCATCCTTTTTATGGCTGCATAGTATTCCATATGGTGTATATGTGCCACATTTTCTTAATCCAGTCATACTGATGGACATTTGGGTTGATTCAAGTCTTTGCTATTGTGAATAGTGCCCATAATAAACATACATGTGCATGTGTTTTTATAGCAGCATGATTTATAATCCTTTGGGTATATGCCAGTAATGGGATAGCTGGGTCAAATGGTATTTCTAGTTCTAGATCCTTGGCTCGCCACACTGTTTTTCCACAATGGTTGAACTATTTAGTCCACCAACAGTGTAAAGCGTTCCTATTTCTCCACATCCTCTCCAGCACCTGTTGTTTCCTGACTTTTAATGATTGCCATTCTTTGGTGTGGCATGGTACCTCATTGTGGTTTTGATTTTCATTTCTCTGATGGCGAAGAGTGATGATGGCGTTTTTCAAATGTGTCTGTTGGCTGTATGAATGTCTTCTTTTGAGAAGTGTCTTCATATCCTTTACCCACTTTTGATGGGGTTGTTTGTTTCTTTCTTGTAAATTTGTGTGATGAGGAATTTCTTCCATGGGTTCTGGATATTAGCCCTTTGTCAGATGAGTAGATTGCAAAAATTTTTCTCCCATTCTGTAGGTTGCCTGTTCACTCTGATGGTAGTTTTCTTTGCTGTGCAGAAGCTCTTTAGTTTGGTAAGATACATTTGTCGAATTTTGGCTTTTGTTGCCGTTACTTTTGGTGTTTTAGATATAGGGGTGCCCATGCCTATGTCCTGAATAGTAGCCCTAGGTTTTTCTTCTAGGGTTTTATGGTTTTCCAGGTCTAACATTTAAGTCTCTAATCCATCTTGATTAATTGCGTATAAGGGAGTAGCGAAAGGATCCAGTTTCAGCTTTCTACTTATATGGCTGACCAATTTTTCCCAGCACCATTTATTAAATAGAATCCTTTCCCCATTTTCTTGTTTTTGTCAGGTTTGTCAAAGATCAGATGGCTATAGATGTGTGGTATTATTTCTGAGGGCTCTGTTCTGTTCCATTGGTCTATATCTCTGTTTTGGTACCAATTACCATGCTGTTTTAGTTACCAGCCTTGTAGTATAGTTTGAAGTCAGGTAAGCGTGATGCCTCCAGCTTTGTTCTTTTGGCTTAGGATTGTCTTGGCAATGCAGGTTCTTTTGGTTCCATATTAATTTTAAAGCAGTTTTTCCAATTCTGTGAAGAAAGTCATTGAGTAGCTTGATGGGCATGGCATTGAATCTACCGAAATTACCTTGGGCAGTATGGCCATTTTCCACGATATTGATTCTTCTATCCATGAGGCATGGTATGTTCTTTCCATTTGTTTTTGTGTCCTCTTTTATTTCACTGAGCGGTTTTGCTAGTTCTCCTTGAAGTTAGCACATCCTTGTAAGTTGGATTCCTGGGTATTTTATTATCTTTGAAGCTATTGTGAATGGGGAGTTCATTCATGATTTGGCTCTCTGTTTGTCTACCATTACTGGTGTATAGAATGCTTGTCATTTTGCACATTGATTTTGTATCTGGGGCTGCTGGAAGTTGCTTATCAGCAAGGAGATTTTTGGGCTGAGATGATGGGCTTTCTAAATATACAATCATGTCATCTGCAAACAGACAATTTGACTCCCTCTTTTCCTAACTGAATACTCTTTATTTCTTTCTCTTGCCTGATTGCTGTAGTCAGAAATTCCAACACTATGTTGAATAGGAGTGGTGAGGGCATCCCCTGTCTTGTGCCAGTTCTCAAAGGGAATGCTTTGATTTTGCCCATTGAGTATGATATTGGCTGTGGGTTTTGTCATAAAATAGCTCTTATTATTTTGAGATCACGTTCTATCAATACGATTTATTGAGATTTTTTAGCATGAAGGGCTGTCGAATTTTTGTCAAAGGCCTTTTCTGCATCTATTGAGATAAAAGTGTGGTTTTTGTCTTTGGTTCTGTTTATTTGCTGGATTACGTTTATTGATTTGCATCTGTTGAACCAGCCTTGCATCCAGGGATGAAGCCCATTTGATCATGGTGGATAAGCTTTTGATGCTGCTGGATTTGGTTTGCCAGTATTTTATTGAGGATTTTTTGCATCGATGTTCATCGGGATATTGGTCTAAAATTCTCTTTTTTTGATATTAATATACTGCCAGGCTTTGGTATCAGGATGATGTTGGGCTCATAAAATGGTTAAGGAGGATTCCCTCTTTTTTCTATTGATTGGAATAGTTTCTGAAGGAATGGTACCAGCTCCTCCTTGTACCTCTGGTAGGAATTGACTGTGAATTCGTCTGGTCCTGGACTTTTTTGGTTGGTAGGCTATTAATTATTGCCTCAATTTCAGAGCCTGCTATTGGTCTATTCAGGGATTCAACTTCTTCCTGGTTTAGTCTTGGGAGAGTGTAAGTGTCCAGGAAATTATCCATTTCTTCTAGGTTTTCTAGTTTATTTGCATAGAGGTGTTTATAGTATTCTCTGATGGTAGTTTGTATTTCTTTGAAGTGGATTTGGGGATATCCCTTTGTATTACATTTGCATCTATTTTGATTCTTCTGCTTTTCTTCTTTATTAGTCTTGCTAGCGATCTATCCAATTTTGTTGATCTTTTCAAAAACCAGCTCCCTGGATTCATTGATTTTTTGGGGAGGGTTTTTTGTGTCTCTATCTCCTTCAGTTCTTCTTCTGATCTTAGTTACATTTCTTGCCTTCTGCTAACTTTTGAGCGATGTTTGCTCTTGCTTCACCAGTTCTTTTAATTGTGATGTTAGGGTGTCAATTTTAGATCTTTCCTGCTTTCTCTTGTGGGCATTTAGTGCTATAAATTTCCTCTACATGCTGCTTTAAATGTGTCCCAGAGATTCTGGTATGTTGTATCTTTGTTCTCATTGGTTTCAAAAACATCTTTATTTCTGCCTTCATTTGGTTAATAGCCCGCAGTAGTCATTCAGGAACAGGATTGTTCGGTTTCAATGTAGTTGAGCAGTTTTGATTGAGTTTCTTAGTCCTGAGTTCTAGTTTAGGTTACTGTGGTCTGAGAGAGACAGTTTGTTCCTAATTTTATGTTCTTTGACATTTTGCTGAGGAGTGCTTTGCCCCAACTATGTGGTCAATTTTTGGAATAAGTGCAGTAATAGTTGCTGAGAAGAATGTATATTCTGTTGTTTTGGGGTGGAGAGTTCTGTAGATGTCTATTAGGTCGCTTGATTGCCAGAGTTAAGTTCAATTCCTGGATATCCTTGTTAACTTTCTGTCTGGTTGATCTGTCTAATGTTGACGGTGGGGTGTTAAAGTCTCCACGTATTATTGTGTATGGGAGTCTAGAGTCTCTTTGTAGGTCTCTAGGACTTGCTTTATGAATCTAGGTGCTCTTGTATTGGGTGTATATATATTTGGATAGTTAGCTCTTCCCTGATGAATTATTCCCACTTACCATGTAGCAAGAGCGCTACTTTTGTCTGCAATGCTTTGTGGTTTAGTCTACTTTTTATCAGAGACTAGGATTGCAACCCCTGTTTTTTTGTTTTCCATCTGTAGTAGATCTTCCTCCATCCTTTATTTTGAGCCTATGTGTGTCTCTGCATGTGAGATGGGTCTCCTGAATACAGCACACTGATGGGTCTTGACTCTCTATCCAATTTGCCAGTCCTGTGTCTTTTTAATTGGACCATTTAGATCCATTTACATTTAAGGTTAATATTGTTGTGTGTGAACTTGATCTTGTCATTATGATAGCTGGTTATTTTGCTTTCGTTAGTTGATGCAGTTTCTTCCTGGCATCGATGGTCTTTACATTTTGGCATTTTTTTGCAATGGCTGGGACCAGTTGTTCCTTTCCATGTTTTGAGTGCTTCCTTCAGGATCTCTTGTAGGGCAGGCCTGGTGGTGACAAAATCTCTAAGCATTTGCTTGTCTGTAAAGATTTTATTTTCTCTCCTTCACTTCACGAGCTTAGTTTGGCTGGATATGAAATTCTGGGTTGAAAATTCTTTTCTTTAAGAATGTTGAATATTGGCCCCCCACTCTCTTCTGGCTTATAGAGTTTCTGCGAGATCTGCTGTTGATCTGATGGGCTTCCCTTTGTGGTAACCCGACCTTTCTCTCTGGCTGCCCTTAACATTTTTCCTTCGACTTCAACTTTGGTGAATCCTGACAATTATGTCTTGGGTTGCTCTTCGGGGTATCTTTGTGAATTGTTCTCTGTATTTCCTGAACTTGAATGTTGGCCTGCCTTACTAGGTTAGGGAAGTTCTCCTGGTTGTCTCCTGCAGAGTGTTTTCCAACTTGGTTCCATTTTCCCCGTCACTTTCAGGCACACCAATCAGACGTAGATTTGGTCTTTTCACATAATCCCATATTTCTTGGAGGCTTTGTTCATTTCTTTTTACTCTTTTTTTCTCTACACTTCTCTTCTCGCTTCATTTCATTCATTTGATCTTCAATCACTGATAGTCTTTCTTCCAGTTGATCGAGTCGGTTACTGAAGCTTGTGCATTTGTCACGTAGTTCTCATGTCATGGTTTTCATCTCTGTCAGTTCATTTGTGGTCTTCTCTGCGGTGATTATTCTAGTTATCCATTCTTCCATTCTTTTTTCAAGGTTTTTAGTTTCTTTGCACTGGTTACATAGTTCCTCTTTTAGCTCTGAGAAGTTTGATCGACTGAAGCCTTCTTCTCTCAGCTCGTCAAAGTCATTCTCCATCCAGCTTTGTTCTGTTGCTGGCGATGAGCTGCATTCCTTGGAGGGGGAGATGCGCTCTGATTTTTTGAATTTCCAGCTTTTCTGCACTGCTTTTTCCCCATCTTTGTGGTTTTATCTGCCTTTGGTCTTTGATGATGGTGACGTACTGATGGGGTTTTGGTGTGGGTGTCCTTTCTGTTTGTTAGTTTTCCTTCTAACAGTCAGGACCCTCAGCTGCAGGTCTGTTGGAGTTTGCTTGAGGTCCACTCCAGACCCTGTTTGCCTGGGTATCAGCAGCGGAGGCTGCAGAAGATAGAATATTGCTGAACAGCGAGTGTTGCTGTCTGATTCTTGCTCTGGCAGAAGCTTCGTCTCAGAGGTGTACCCAGCCATGTGAGGTGTGAGGTGTTGGTCTGCACCTAGTGGGGGATGTCTCCCAGTTAGGCTACTCAGGGGTCAGGGACCCACTTGAGCAGGCAGTCTGTCTGTTCTCAGATCTCAGCCTCTGTGCTGGGAGAACCACTGCTCTCTTCATAGCCGATTTTCCAGGTGTTGTATGTCTCAGTTTCCCTTGGCTAGGAAAAGGAATTCCTTTCTGCCTTGTGCTTCCCAGGTGAGGCGATGCCTCGCCCTGCTTCAGCTCTCACTGGTCAGGCTGCACCCACTGACCAACATAGACTGTCCGACACGCCCCAGTGAGATGAACCTGGTACCTCAGTTGAAAATGCAGAAATCACCCATCTTCTGTGTCGCTCATGCTGGGAGCTGGAGGATGGAGCTGTTCCTATTTGGCCATCTTAGGCACCCCCCTCCTTTACTTTTTTAAAATGTAAAATTTTTTCATTTAACTTTTTTTTTTTCCTTTCTTTTTTTTTTTTTTTGACACAGAGTCTCACTCTGTTGCCCAAGCTGGAGTGCAGTGGCACAATCTTGGCTCACTGCAACCTCCACCTCCCAGGTTTAAGCGATTCTCCTGCCTCAGCCTCCCAAGTAGCTGGGATTACAGGTGCCTGCCACCATGCCCAGCTAATTTTTATATTTTTAGTAGAGACAAGGTTTCACCATGTTGGCCAGGCTGGTCTTGAACTCCTGACCTGACCTCAGGTGATCCACCCGCCTTGGCCTCCCAAAGTGCTGGGATTACAGGCGTGAGCCACCAGGCCCTGACCATTTAACTTTCTAGCTTAATTTTGCTATGGTCAGAGAACATCGTTCCTGTTATATCTGGTCTTTGAAATTTGTCAATACTTGCTTAATGGCCAATACATGATTCGCTTTTGTAAATTAAATGTCTCAGATTTGCTTAGGAAGAATGTATAGTCTCTGATTTATGGACGCAAAATTCTGTATACGTCCACTGATCAAACTTGTGAAGTGTGTATTCAGATCTGATTTCTTTTTTTGATGACGGAGTCTGGCGCTGGCTGGAGTGCGTGCAGTGGCCGATCTCAGCTCACTGCAAGCTCACCCTGGTTCACGGCCCTCCGCCTCGCCTCCCGAGTAGCTGGGACTACAGGCGCCTGCCACCTCACTTCCCCGGCTATTTTGTATTTCTCTCTTAGTAGGTCGGGTTTCACCTCCTGTGGCTAGCTTAGGATGATCTCGATCTCCTGACCTCGGATCTCCCATCTCGGCCTCCCAAAGTGCTGGGATTACAGGCTTGAGCCACCGCGCCCGGCCCAGATCTGATTTCTTTTGTCTGCTTAAGTTCTCAGTAGCTGATAGAGACTTGTCAAGCTCTTCCATAAGATCAGGGTGGATTTCTCTCATTCTCCCTATTTCTCCTATATATTTTGAGGCTATTGATACTAGGTGTTTAAAATTCTGATATCTTCTTGATGAGTTAAACTTTTTGTCATTTTGTAGTGACCCTTTTGGTCCCTGCTGCTGTTGACCTTGTCAGGTATTCACGTGGCTGCATCAGCTTTCTTTTGGTTAATATTTGTCCACTTCTGATTTTTCCATCCCTTGGCTTCCAGTCTTCCCTGTGTTGTCATGCTTTAGATGATCTCTTTTAGATGCACATAGCTAGGTGGCGGTGGTTTTTAATTGAATCTGAAAACTGCGTATCTTTTTTTTTTTTTTTTTGAGATGGAGTCTCGCTCAGTTGCCCAGGCTGGAGTGCAGTGGCCTGATCTCAGCTCACTGCAAGCTCCGCCTCCCAGGTTTACGCCATTCTCCTGCCTCAGCCTCCAGAGTAGCTGGGACTACCGGCGCTTGCCACCTCGCCCGGCTCGTTTTTTTTGTATTTTTTAGTAGAGATGGGGTTTCGCCGTGTTAGCCAGGATGGTCTCGATCTCCTGACCTCGTGATCTGCCCGTCTTAATAGAGCCTTTAGTCCATTGTTATTGGTATATTTGGACTTGTTTTCACCATCTGACTGCGGATAACCATTTGTCCTGTCTTTTGTGTGTCCTCTTTCTCTCTCCAAATATAAACTTTATATTCAATTTCTATTCTTTTCAGTGATCACATATTGGGTATTCTTATTTAACTTAAAAAAATTAAAGTTGAACACTATCTTTACTCCCCTCCTGTAAAATAGAAGGACTTTTGAGCACCTTAGCTTCACTCTCCTGCCTGACATGCACACACTCACACATATGTGTATATGTGTGTGTATGTATATATGTACATCCACACATAAATACTTTTGACCTTCATAAATCCCTCTTCTCAGATAATACTATTGTTGTGTTGTTTTTGTTGTTTTATATTGCCCATGTTTGTTTGACATAACTACATATTGGCCATTTTATATGTCTGTCATATTAGTGTCTCAGACTTACTAGAATCATTTTCCTCCTCCATGAAGTACTTACTGTAGAAATTCTTTTAGAGCAGACTTCTTGGTGGTGAACTCCCTGTTTTTGTTTATACATGTTTTTGTTTCATCCTTGTTCTTGGACAGTAGTGTTGAGGGACATGCAATTCTGTGTGGTGGTCATTTTCCTCAAATGATTTTAGCCATTATGCCACCATCTGCTGGCTTCCATTGAGCTGTTGAAAAAGCTGTTGTTTTAACGGTGGGTCCTTTGTAGGGGACCTTTTTTTTTTTTCTTCTCTAGTTTCTTTCAGGTTCTTTGTCTTCGATTTTCTATGGTTTTACTGTTAGATGTGGTTTATTGGAATCTTTCTGCTTGAGATATATAGTGTTTCTTGGATCTATGAAGTCTTTTTAAAAATTTATTTTGGAAAATATTCAACCATTAACTCTTTAAATAATTCCTCTTTTTTAGTCTCTCCACTTTCCCCTCTGGAACTCTAATCAGAGGATGTTAGAAATTCTCATTGTCTCCACATTTTTTAACCATCTCTCTTTCATATTTTCTATCTCCTTACCTCTCTCTGTTGCGTAATGCCTAAAGTTTTTGCAAAGATTATCCAGTTCACCTTTTTTTAAAAAAAGTATCTTCATTGTTGATAGTTTCTTGCTGCATGTTCATGTATGCCCTCTTTTTAAATTGTATTCTTATTCTTTAAATATTTCATACACAGCTGTTCTATTTTCTATATCTGATGATTGAAACATGCTCAGTCTTTGGGGGTCTAATTCTGTCATTTATTGCTTCTGTTGACTCTCACTCAAATGGTTTGTCACCTTAGTGTTTTGTGAGCTTATGCGTGATTTTAATTTGTAGGAATACTCCAGGCTTAACTTGTGGAAACCTCCTGCAAAAAGGGCTTGCTTCTGCCTCTGCTGGTGAGATGGGGGCGGGACTTCTGTCCCAGGAACCAGACAACCTTCCTTGAGTGTTTTGGGTTGAAAGCAAAGCTGTAGACCCTGTTCTTGTGACCCCCGCAAAACCATGTTCTCCCAGCTTAGGGCACCCCCACTCTGCCATGCTGCCTGTGGGGCCAGATGATGTCCTGCTAATGTGACTTCTATAGCTTGTCTTCTGCCTGACTCTCAGGCTCCATGGCCCTGGCTCCCAGATGTGGCCATCTTGGCCTCAGGCATTCCTGCCTTGGACTCTGGCTGCCAGGGCTATGGGGACCACCTCCTCCATGCAGTCCAGGCTCAGCTCTTGTTGTTTGTGTTTGTTTACCTCATGCCTCACTTACCTTTTGTGAAACCATCGGAATCCCCACTGGGCGTGGTGGCTCATGCCTGTAATCCCAGCACTTTGGGAGGTCAAGGTGGGTAGATCAGACCAGCCTGACCAACATGGTGAAACCCAGTCTCTACTAAAAATACAAAAAATTAGCTGGGTGTGGTGGTGTGCACCTGTAGTCTCAGCTACTCGGGAGGCTGAGACAAGAGAATTGTTTGAACCCAGGAGACGGAGGTTGCAGTGAGCCAAGATCACACCATTGTACTCTGGCCTGGGCAACAGAGTGAGACTTTGTCTCAAAAAAAAAAAAGAGGGGGGGGAGGCGTGGGGCGCTGAGCGTGGTGGCTCATGCCTGTAATCCCAGCACTTTGGGAGGCCAAGGTGGGCAGATCACAAGGTCAGGAGACTGAGACCAGCCTGGCCAACATGGTGAAACCCCACTCTACTAAAATACAAAAAATTAGCTGAGCGTGGTGGTGCATACCTATAGTCCCAGGAGGCTGAGGCAGGGGAATCGCTTGAACCCGGGAGGCAGAGGTTGCAGTGAGCCAAAATTGGGCCACTGCCCTCCAGCCTGGTGACACAGCAAGACTCCGTCTCAAAAAAAAGAAAAAATCATCAGGATCCCCAGGAGTGTTCCCTCTCTGGAGTCCAGTTGTTTCAGAGGAAGGGCATCATGAGTGACCAGGGTCCAAGTTATTTTATTTTTCAGTAGGATTGGAATTTTGGTAACACAAAACCCTGTTATGTTTGGAGGAAACAAGTTCCTCAAAGCTCATTGCTTTTTCCTCTGTTCCCAGCTCCGCTCTGCATTGGATAAAACAGAAGAGCTCGAGGTGAGCAACGGCCACTTAGTGAAGCGTCTGGAAAAAATGAAAGCAAATCGGAGTGCACTGTTGTCCCAGCAGTAAATTCCAGCTCTGAACAGGCAACTGGTTGGTGACTGGAGAGCATTGTTTCATAGGCTTTTCTCTGTCCTGTCTGGGAGCGCTGCTTCTTCCCCTGCCTTCTGAGAGAAGACGACCGTGGCAAGCTTAGCACTTAGGGGCTCCCGTGCCATGGCTCACCCGAGGAAGCCCCAGCAGCCACCAGGTGCCTCTGTGTGCAGACCCCTGGCCCGGGCTGGGGCCGACGCTCAGAACCTGCAGGTACTTCATAAGCACATGGGGGCCTCGAGGGAGCTCTGTGTCTGACCGCACAGCAGCCTCTGAATGCCACTGGAAATGGTGATCAAAGTAAAGATTCAGTTGGGACTTGAGTTCTTTTTTTTTTCATGTGTCTTGCTGAAGATTAAGGGGAAATGTTACAGTGTTGGGACTTCCTTTCATGGCAGAATCTACAATTTGAGCGACTTCAGTAGTATCTCTTAGTCTACGCTTTTCATAACACAAAAACACTGTGGAACCACAAGCCATTACCAAGCAAAACTCTTTCACTGGAAACAAGGGGGCAGTCTAGTAGTAAAAGTGACCTTAAGAAGACTCTTTACAGGCAACAAATGAAGATTTTCTAAGGGATTTTTGCATCAGTTCAGTCATAGGAATACTTTTTTCCAGGGTAATTAGGCAAAGCTTCACTGAAAATGACAGCTTTTCATTTGCATTATTTAATCCTTATATTTGGAATTGAAGTTGTTAACTTCTTTTAAAGAATGTACTATTAGAAAAATTAAAAGTGAAATGTTGAGAGACTTCAGCAATGTGGTTTTAATTTTTTTCCACTGAGAAAGAAGATCTTTAATTTCATATTAACGGTTCTGTATATTTTGGGTCTTTTTTTTATTTTTTAAGAATATCAAATCAATTCATTTTTCTTTCCCTATTTTTTTTAAAAAAAGGTGTTTTCACAGAATGAGTGCACTTAAAAAGTGAAGTGAAGAAGGAGGTAACGGTAGAGATGATGGCGATATCATCAAGGACAAAAGTAAAAACGTTTAGCTACCTGCTGATTTTTAGTGACTGTTCATATATGTTGTATTTCAAATATGGCTGGTGAAGCCAGCCAGCTTTTCCGGACATTATCAAGTGGAAACCACATCAGTATCATCCAAAACCATATCTAATCTAGTCTTAACGCACGGAGAATGCTGGAGTGAGGGTTGTGAGTTCAGGGTGTATAATTAAGAAAACACTCCCAGAGTAATGCTAGGAGTCACCAGCGTCCATCCCCCAGAACTGTATGGATCCAGGATATACACAGCTGCGTTCCATTAAGAAAGAGATGCAATCTCTATTAAAATACACAGATTTTTGTATCTCCTTGTGCAGAGGATATTTGCCACTGCCCATTGGGAGGCAGACAAGTTATAGGAGGCTGGGGGCCAACACTGGCAAGTAGGAAACCAAGGGTAAGGACAGGTAAGCAAAACGTGCTGGCAGGTGGGCACCACTGGGAGACCCACACTGCACACCCAGGCGCTGTATGAACAGGAAGGAGGAAGGAAGCTGGACGAAGCCCCTCGGGGACCCTGTCCTGACCATGCTGGGCCCATCAGCAAAGGGGAGATGTTCAGTTCATTGTCCCATCCTTCAGGTTTCTTCCACAACATCTGAATACAAACATGTTTAACCGGGAAAATGTCTATGTCACTCACGAATAACACCAGTAGCAAACACGCGCACAGCACGCAGACATGCTCGGCAGCATGCTGACGCTTTTAGGTATTTTTCACTCGTAATTTTCACATATTTCCACTCATTTCATTTGCACAGAAATTCTATGAGGTAGATGCTGTTATTAAATCCACATTACAGATGAGGGAACCAGGGTTCAGGAAGGTGAACTGGCCAGAAGTCTCCCAGCTGGTAAGTACAGGGCTGCAAGGCATCGATTCCCAGGTGTCTCACTGCCCTGAGAAGATGGCGTTTTCCCTATCAGTGGCTCTGAGGAAGTCAAGCCTTCAGTCTCTACCTTTCCCACCAATTCTTTTGGAAACAGCAAACCAATGTTACACACACTTCCTAATCCAGAGGAAGCTGGAACACGATTTTTAAATTTATTTAGTAGAATAAAATTTTTTTTTTGCAGATGTAGCTAATGGAAATTGTTGCTGGCTTTTTTCATCCTTGCAACCTAGCATTTCTCAGCCTCAGGACGACGGTCGTCTGGAGCTGGGTCGTTCTTGGTGGCTGGGGTGGCTGTCCCCTGCACCGTGGGCTTTTCCCAACACCCAGGAGGCGGAGGTTGCAGTGAGCCAAGATCACGCCATTGCACTCCAGCCAGTGACAGAGCAAGACTCTGTCTCAAAAAAAAAAAAAGAAAAAAAAAATGATTTTTTGGTATTCTATTTAATTTTATGAAATAGTAACACAGATCAAGTATTTATGATGAAAACTTTGCCTGAATTGAAATATGCTGTAAATATAAAGTATATACTGACTTGAAAATTTGCTATTAAAAAAAAGAACATAAAATATCTTATTAACAATTTTTAAATGTGTATTACATGGCAAAACGATAATTTAGATATATTGGGTTAAATACAGTGTATTGTTAAAATGAATTTCATCTGTTTATTTTTTTAAATATAGGTATTAGAAAATTTAAAATTACATATATGGCTCATATTATGTTTCTATTGGACAGTGCTGCTCTAGACATTCAAATGGCCAGGACTTTTTCATCCTCAGGTGTTAGCTTAAATGTCACTCTGTGAAGCCTTTCTTAACCAGACAGCTAAAGCAGCAAATTCCCCAAACGTACACACTCTTGACCACACGTACCTTAGCTCGCTCTCTATCCCACTAGCTGCTTTCAACTTTTTTCATAGTACCTTTCATTATCCAAAATCCAGCCTGGGCAACGGAGTGAGACTGCCTCAATAAAATACAATAAAATTCCAATCTTTCAACAATTCTTGTCCCCTTTCTTGATGTGTTTTTCTCACCTTAGCGCTGTCTAACATACAATAAATTTTTCTTTACTGCCTCTCGTCCCCTGCTGGAACGGAAGCTCCATGGTCAATGGTAGGGAACTGAGTGTGGAACTCAGGGAATAGAACCAGGTTGGAGATGTAGATTAGGAGTCGCCAGCAAAGACGCAACTTTCAAATCTTGAGACTAGACTTTCTTAGGGGGAGGGTGTAACTAAGTAGAGGGCACAGGAAGCACCTAGAACAATCTAAAAGGGATTAGAGGAGGAGAGGCCAGGAAAGGGGACTGAGGATGATGGCAAAGGGTTACATACTAAGAGATGCAAAAGGCAATAGAGAGTGTAAAAATACAAAACCAGTGCAGCTTACAAAGCCAAGGTTTCTGACATAAACTGAACTCAGTGCCTCCCTCCCACCTGCCCCCACAAGCATGCTCCTCTTCCCCAGATCCTCAGTAATACAAGTGCACCTTCATTCACGCCACCAGCCTGGTCAGAAGCCTCAGTGTTCTGTTGGCCCTTTCCTCTCCCTCATCGCCCCTCCACTCTCTGTCCTTTTCCCATTACCATCGCCATTGCCCCTGGACCAGGCCATCATCATTAGTAACCCGTCCTCCCTGGTCTTCCCAGTTTCAATCTTGTTCACACTTCCAACCCATGAAACTCACTTGTAAAAAACCTGATTATGTCACTACCCCCTCTCCAACTATAATCATTTTTGTTCTTTGCAATAACTCATTGAAGTGGGTACTCTTATACCTCCATTTTATAAAAGAGGAGACTAAAAATATTAGCTGGGCAGGTGGCACACACTACTTGGGAGGCTGAGGCAGGAGGATGGTTTGAGCCCAGGGGTTAGAGGTTACAGCAAGCAATGATTACCACTGCACTCCAGACTGGACAGAGCAAGACCCTGTCAAAAAAAAAAAAAAAAAGATGAAGAAAGAAAAGAAAATAAATAAAGGGGGCACAATGGAGGGTCCTACATTAATATTATTTTGGCCCTGGTTGTAACCACTCTACTGCACTGTGGTGTCAGGAGCCGTGTCTGTCTTGCTCAGCACCATGGCTCAGTGCTTACAACACTACCTGGTACACGATGCTCAGGAGGAGATAGCTGATGGTTTGTCTTCGTTGTCGTGACTGTCAGTCATGTGTTTCCCAACATGTTTTATCATGAACCACGAATTTCTAGGAATGTTAGGAGGGGTTCTAAGTAAATAGCCTGTGGTAACAGTTAAACAGGTGATGAGTTTACTCGTTGAGAAGCATCTGTCATTGGGATTCCTTAACAGGGAGACAGATTAGATAACATTTCACAAACTTTGAACATGGAACCCGTTTCTTCACAGAGCCTTCTGGGATCAGGGCTCTGCAGAACACATTAGGAAATGCACTTCTAGCCTCAAGGTCAGGCACAGGCATATACACTCCTAGCCTGAGTCCCTACTCCCAAGCCTGCCTCCAGGTGCACCCCCGCTATCCTTCCCCACAATGTTGTTTACAGTCCAGGGAGCAAAATTCTATTCTCCTCTCACTACAGAAAGCCCTGGAAGTTGCAGATGGCATATGAGGCACATGTCTGCTTAAGAGGACAAACCCAGGAGGGTCTTCAGCTGTTCTTTAGGTGTGGCCACTATGTTTCAAGACGACAAGCAAAACTATAGCTTCATTCACTGAACTACTCATGCCTTACCCTCTTCATCAAGATTTCTTTGTTCTACCACTTTTCCTACTTTCAGAGCTCTATGTTCTCCACTCTCAGGAGCTGGTTTATCCAAATATATGAAGGTAGAAGCAGAAGGGTTGATTCACAAACTTTCATAAATGAGAATAATATAATCATTATGTTATTGATTTGGTTGGTCATAGCCTTCAGCATGTTTTTGACCAAACTTATTAATATGTTTATGGGGGCTGGGGACAGGGTGAAGAACAGGAAGAGTTTTGATGGTCTACTACTGCTGAAGCCCAGCCTTACTTATCAATATAGATGGGAAACTATAGATCCCGAAAAGATTTCATAAAGACAAAGTAGACAGAAATAGAAGGGTAGTTCTGCAATATTGTTAAAAATACTATCTCAAACAGTTAACATCACATTTGGTAGAAAAACAGCAAATTGACACATTTACATTTAAATCTGGAAGAAAAAAAGATGCCTTGAAGCCCTTAAGTTTAGCACTACTGTAAAGTTTCAGACAGCACAGCAAAACACAAAATAGTAATAAGATATAATATTGGAAAACTGGCAACATATGTATTGTTTGTAGTCAATTGCAAAACTACAGATGATGTAATGAGAATTCCTTAAAATACTAGGATATGTGATTAATGTTCAGAAATCAATAGCTTTCCTATGTATCAAAACTTACCAGTTAGATTTAGAAATCTATCTAACTAAAGATTAGTTCATTAGGATCTCATAATCGCAAACAAAAACCATACAAAAGGCCAGGCACAGTGGCTCACGCCTGTAATCCCAGCACTTTGGGAGGCCAAGGCGGGTGGATCACGAGGTCAGGAGATCGAGACCATCCTGACTAACATGGTGAAACCCCATCTCTATTAAAAATACAACGAATTAGCTGGGCGTGGTGGCTGGCACCTGTAGTCCCAGCTACTTGGGAGGCTGAACCTGGGAGGCGGAGCTTGTAGTGAGCCGAGATTGCGCCACTGCACTCCAGCCTGGGGGACAGAGTGAGACGGGGGAAAAAAAAAAACCTACGCAAAAAAAGCCTCCCCGACAAACGGAAGCAATAATAATAATCCTAAGAAACAGAAGAACCTACATGAGGAAATTTATACCTTCTGCTGAGATACAAGACAAAAAAAATGGAGAAAGATGTATGGTAAGAATAAATATCATAAACATAAAACTTTCATATTTATTTAGCACATTTCTTGTCTATTATTTTTTATTTTATTTTATTTATTTATTTATTTATTTTTATTTTTTGAGACGAGTCTCGCTATGTTGCCCAGGCTGGAGTGCAGTGGTGCAATCTTGGCTCACTGCAAGCTCTACCTCCCAGGTTCATGCCATTCTCCTGCCTCAGCCTCCTGAGTAGCTGGGACTACAGGTGCCCGCCACCACACCTGGCTAATTTTTTGTATTTTTAGTAGAGAAGGGGTTTCGCCATGTTAGCCAGGTTGGTCTCGATCTCTTGACCTTGTGATCCGCCTGCCTCGGCCTCCCAAAGTGCTGGGATTACAGGCATGAGCCACTGCGCCGCACCAGATTTAATACATTTCTTATGAGAACCCCTTTGAGATTTTTGGGGAGGTAATCTCACAAAATTATTGGGTTTTTTTTCTTTCTTTTTTATAAGAAAAGAAAGATCTCACTCTCGCTCAGGCTGGAGTGCAGTGGTGTGTACTGCAGTACACGGAACTCACTGCAGCCTCAAACTCCTGGCCTCAAGCAACCCTCCTGTCTCATCCAAAAGTGCTGGGATTACAGGCATGAGCCACCATGCCCGGCAAACAACAAAATTATTCTAATATTCACCTGGAAGTTTAAAAAAAAAAATTGCAACCAGACTAGATGACTTTGATAAAACAACAGTTGAGGGGGCCTCTGCCAGGTATTTTCAGTGTTACAAAGGTGCAAGGATAGACAGGTCCCTGCAATGGGGCAACCCCGCCTTGCTCAAAAGGGCCCAGCTGCTCTGCTCTGCGTTATTTTCTGCACTCCCTGAGGATTCCCAGGGTGTGGCTTCCATGCTATTGAGACTGCTCCACAAACACAGCGCCCTTTTCTGCATCCTGTCTGTTCCACACATTTTAGCCCCCAGTAAGTTGTGTGGTATCAGTTAGACTGTACGTTCTTCAAGAACTGCCGTAAGCTTTTCATTCCATGGCCTGCCTGATGCAGAGCAAGACCTCAGTAGGTGTTTGCGGAATAAGAAATTCTAACGGCTCCTGAATAGAGAGGTTAAAAATGTCTAAAGGCATCACAGTCCATGTGGGAGAGCAGCTCCATGGTTTCTCTCTATAGACAGCTCCTCGAAAACGGCCACAGTGAGGCTCTGTGAGAAACAGGATTATAGGAGATTTCTATTTTCTTTTTCACCCTTTTCTGCATTTTCTACATTAAACACATGTGACTTTAATAATGTTAAAATATTTCAAAGTGATAAGGAAAAAATTAAGTGTAAAAAATCAAATCATAAAAGGCACAAATCAAAGTTATTGCGTGACTGGGCATGGTGGCTCACATCTGTAATCCCAGCACTTTGGGAGGCCAAAGCAGGCAGATCACTTGAGGTTAGGAGTTCGAGACCAGCCTAGCCAACATGGCAAAACCCCATCTCTAAAAAGGATAGATGGGTGTGATGGTGCAAGCCTGTAATCCCAGCTACTCGAAAGGCTGAGGCAGGAGAATGGCTTGAACCTAGGAGACGGAGGTTGCAGTGAGCCGAGATCGTGCCACTGCACTCCAGTCTGGGTGACAGAGTAAGACCATGTCTCAAAAACAAACAAAAACTGGTTTGAATATGATTATTCTGAACTTGAGCTGGAGTAAGAATCTCTAATATCACTGAAAATAAAGACAAAGAGACTGATGGATTTAATACAAATGTAAAATTTCACATCAAAACAATATAATCCCCAAATCAATTACTTAAGTCCAAACGTGGTAGAGCTCCCTGGCAGAAAAGGCAGAACCACTAGCTCCATACACAGACACAGGAAACTCGGACCAAGAGGAGCAAGGGTCCCATGCCATAGGGCCAATGGGGAGTATCTGGAGACAGTGTCAAAAAAACTCAAGTGGGCCAGGCGTGGTGGCTCAAGCCAGTAATCCCAGCACTTTGGGAGGCCGAAGCGGGTGGATCACTTGAGGTCAGGAGTTTGAGACCAGCCTGACCAACATGGTGGAACCCCATCTCTATTAAAAATACAAAAATTAGCTGAGTGTGGTGGCAGGCACCTGTAATCCCAGCTACTGGGAGGCTAAGGCAGGAGAATCGCTTGAACTTGGGAGGCGGAGGTTGCATTGATCTGAGATTGTGCCACTGCACTCCAGCCTGGGCAACAGAATAAGGCTGTCTCAAAAAACAAAACTAAACACCTCAAAGAGCCTAGAGGAAGGCAAAACAAGGACACTGGATCCCACAGTTACACAAAAACAGCTGAGGTCACTTAAGTGGGAATGTTTCTTCCCCTTGCAGTAGCAGGAGGCTTGGTGTGTCCCATGCAAACAGCCCATTTGCCCTTCAACCCGCCTCCCTGCCAACACGCGGCAGCCCCTCCTGCCACCTGCTCGGTGGCTTGCCTGTAAGCACAGCATCACTGTCCAGCACAGCTTACCTCTTCTGTAGCCTGGTGACACATGTGATATCTGTGCTCAGCCTGTCCACTCATAACACAACATCTCATCTCTATTCCCCGAATCCCAATAATCCTCCCTAAGGGGCATGAGCACTGTCTTTGATGGTTTAAAAGGTTGACATATGAAAGATTTGACTCTTTCTGTGTTGTACCCACTCACAGGGTGGAGAAGAGACCAACAGTGAAATAAGCATTTGGCAAATGTCTGTTCAGCAGAGGAATTTCTCAAAATTCTAACAGTGCTGGAGCAGTCAAAGGAGAAACACCAAGGGCCTAGAGTAGAATGTGGTTTCCAGCTGTCTTGACATCAGGGCTGATGGCCCACGGACACACTTCCAGAGCCACCCCTTCCAGGGTCACCATGGCCCAGTCCTGCTCTAGATGCCATCTGCCCAACAGCCCAGGGGAGAGTGTCCAGCCTCCTAATGTGAGCCTCAGTCTGAACCCCTTTCTATAACAGAGGCCAGACCTCATAATCTCATCAGCAGCTCTGGCCTGCTGCTGCCGTGGCTGCCCTCTCCAGCCACTGGTGTGAACTTCAAATGATATAGGGACTTCCAAATGAAATCCACGTAAAAGGATAGGCCATATCACTTTAAAAGACACTTGAAAGCACTTTCGGTAACGGCAAGATTTGCAATAAGTGTATTACATCATCTCAAGATCCATGCTCACGGTCCACTGTCCACCCCTGCACCCTCAGCCCCTGGCCCCTGGCAGGCCAAGAGCAATCTGCAGAATGAATGAATGAATGAATGAATGAAGTGCATTTCAGAGGCTGCAGCCTCATTTGAGGGGACAACTTGGGGGTAGGTGCAGTTTCAGAGCCCCTCCTCTATCTGCCACCTATCCAAAGTCCCCCATGGCTCAACAATCAAGTGCATGTTTAGACTAATAAGCAAATGAAGTCATCTGCAGCGCTATCCTGTCCCCACCCCTTCAGGACTGTATCATTTTGTACAGGTTTAAATTCCCTATCAGGGATGACACCAAGCACAAAATATGGGGGGGGGGAGGGTGGGATGCAAAAACTCAGTAATCTAATATTTTAATGCAGTCTTTCAAAAAATCGAAATTAATGCAAAAAATCCATAATAAAATATTCAAATCTAATTTAATTTTATTTATTTTGAGATGGAGTCTCGCTCTGTCGTCATCCAGGCTGGAGTGCAACGGGGTGATCTCAGCTCACTGCAACCTCCACCTCCTGGGTTCAAGCGACTCTCCTGCCTCAGCCTCCTGAGTAGCTGGGATCACAGGCGTCCACCACCACGCCCGGGTAATTTTTGTATTTTTAGTAGAGACAGGGTTTCACCATGTTGGCCAGGCTGGTTTTGAACTCCTGACTTCAGGTGATCCGCCTGCCTTGGCCTCCTAAAGTGCTGGGATTACAGGCGTGAGCCACCGCACCCGGCCTGGAATATTCAAATTTTAAATAAAGACAGGACCAGTAACAATGTACCCTGTGGAGCCATTTTAAGAGTCTGATGTGAAAGGAAAAAAATAGGACTGAATTTTTTCATTACTCTTGACCTTTTTTAGAGACTGCATTAAAATATTATTTATCTTGATTGCTGCGATTTTGGCAGCCTCTAAACTCCTGTGCCCGTGACAAATGCCTCACTGGCCTCATCCTAGCCGCGGCCCGACCCTGCTAACGGCATTTCCAGAAGATGGGCAGAGGACAAGCCAAACACCAGGAGGGACCATGCGGCCTGGGAAACAGTTCGGCAAGGAGGCCGGGCCCCGTCCCACCACGGAGGGCGGAGGACTCGGCCTGCACCAGACCCAAACGAGGGGCAGTCCGGCCTCTGCTGGCAGAAGCAGCGCTTCCAAGTATTTTCATATGGTGGCTTTGCAGAGCTGCACGGTCCAGAAGAGGGTTTCAGGCTGCAAAGCGGGAAAGTCTCGAGGGCGCTCTGCGCTCCAAGCCAGACGCCCACAATCTCTTCTACGTCATGCAATATTCAAGTACGCGGCCTCCTTCCCGCGCTTTCGCGCCCACAGGCTGGGCCAATCACAGTGCCGCGCTTTTCATACTGACCAACAGGCGGTGGGCGGGCCGCCGGGGACCGTTACCCGGCAGGCGCCGCGGCTGCGCTGGTGACGCCACTGGCTCGGAGGCGGCTGCAGAGAGCGGGGCACCGGCCCTTGGAGAGGGCAGCGGCGGTAGCTATCTAGCGGCTCCGAGGTGCGACGGACAGAGACGCGGGGCGGCAGGTCGGGCGGCGAGGCCAGCGAGGCCATGGGCTTGAGCGGTTGGGGATGGCGAACCCCGCGTGTGGCCGGTCCCGGCGGCGAGGCCCGTCCCGCTGAGGCACGCGGGGACTCCGAACGGCGGTGTAGGCGAGGCCAGCTAGGCGGGCTGGGGACTGGCGCGTTCCTCGGGCGGCACTGGAGTGCCGGCACCGCAAAAGTCGGTCTCGAAGGAAGTCGCGGGGGGTCGGTCACTCAAACGCGGTTATGTCCCTGGGGAAAGCTAGAAATTCGCGCGTATGCTTATTCTTGCCGCGGAGACTGGTGGAGCCTCTGCTGCGTGGCGGGGACTCTAGCGACAGGGGGACGCGAGGTGCATTCTGTACTCAGGCGTGTGTGCCCTTGAGGACGCGTCGGACGCCCTGGAGGAGGCACCAGCTCCTGACCTAGCGTGAGGGGCCAGGACCATTTCCTTAAGAAGCGCGTATTTAAGATGGGATCTGAAGTTGAGCGTGAATTAAAGGTGGGGTGGGGAGTGGGCAGGCGAGAGAACGAACAGGACCTGACTTTTTGTATTTTTAGTAGAGACTTTTTGTATTTTTAGGGGTTTGGTCTCGATCTCCTGACCTCGTGATCCACCCGCCTCGGCCTCCCAAAGTGCTGGGATTACAGGCGTGAGCCACCGCGCCCGGCCAGGGCCTGACTTTTTAAGGAAAAGGAAAGGAGGGTGTATCTGGAAGACACAAAGTGCCCAGGTTAACACAGAGGACCATTGTTGGGTTTTACAGGGCTTATTCAGATTTTAATCTGTCTGAAAACAGTGACAGTCCGTTGCTGAGTTTTAAGCAGGAGCGTAACTGATTCGATAAGCATTTTAGAAAGATGATTCTGGCCAGATGTGAGATGATTGCCTGCATAGTTGTGAGAGTCAGGAGTTAAAATTGACAAGACCTCAGGGATAAGGGAGGTAGGTGTCAAGGGCGAGTCCTGTGATTTCTGGCTGAGTTCTGGCGATACCATTCCCTGGAGTTTGGTGCACTGGAGGAAATAGTTTGGTAAGTGAGAACTAAAAGAAAATAATAAAAATGGGCATGTACCTAGGAGTAGAGTTGCTGGATCATGTGGTTATCTTGTGTTTAACTTTCTGAGGAACTGCCATACTTCTCCAGAGTGGCTGCCCCGTGTTACATTCCCACCAGCAATGGATGAGGGTTCTGATTTCTCCATGACCTGCTCAACACTGTTACTGTTAACTGTTACTGTCATCCTAGTGGGTGTGAAGTGATATCTTTTGGTTTTGATTTGCATTTCCCCCATGACTCTTGATAAATTGAGCATATTTTCATGTGTTTATTGGCTATTTTTATATCCTCTTTGTCAAGTCATTTGCTCATTCTTAATATTGGGTTGTTTGCCTTTTTATTGTTCAGTTGTAAGAGTTTTTTCTATATTCTAGATAATAGACCTCTAGGGCATACATGATCTACAAGTACTTTCGTTATACTACAATTTTCTCTTTGGCAAACGTTTTTAACTTTGGGTGTCTTCATATTTAAGAATGAAGCTTGCAACACACTGCAGATTTCAGTAAATGCAGATTTGAGTGTAGAATCAGATGTGAATGAGAATCCAGCTTGAAATAGTGTTGCTTTTCTCACCAATTTTTTGAAAATGTGTTTTTAATTTAAAACTTTACTTAAGTAATGAATGTACTTTCTAAGAATAAATTAATAAATATTTGAAAATGTTGCTTTAATTTGTAATATGGTAAGTATTGATGGATATTACCCAAATAAAAAAAATACTCCTTGGGACTCTCAATTTTTTTTTTTTTTTTGAGACAGAGTTTCACTCTTGTTACCCAGGCTGGAGTGCAATGACGTGATCTTGGCTCACTGCAACCTCTGCCTCCCGGATTCAAGTGATTCTCCTGGCTCAGCCTCCTGAGTAGCTGGGATTACAGGCACCCACTACTACACCCAGCTAATTTTTTGTATTTTTAGTAGAGACAGGGTTTCACCATGTTGGCCAGACTGGTCTCAAACTCCTGACCTCAAGTAATCCACCCACCTCAGCCTCCCAAAGTGTTGGGATTACAGGCGTGAGCCACCGTGCCCAGCCAGGGTTCTCAATACTTTTTAAGAATATGAAGAGCTGGCTGGGTGCAGTGGTTCATGCCTATAATCCCAACACTTTGGAAGACTGAGGTAGGTGGATCCCATGAGCGAGGAGACCATCCTAGGCAGCATGGTGAAGCCCTGTCTCTACAAAAAAGTTATCCAGGCATGGTGGTGCATGCCTGTAGTTCAGCCACTCGGGAGGCTGAGGTGGAAGGATCACCTGAACCCCCCAGGGAGGTTGAGACTGCCGTGAGCTGTGTTGCTGCCATAGCACTCCAGCCTCCAGCCTGGGCAACAGAGTGAGACCCTGATCTAGATATATATATATATATACAATATTTTGAACAATCAGATGTATCAAATATATATGTGTTTGAATTATCTTGGCCCACTGCAACCTCCATCTCCTGGGTTCAAGTGATCCTCCCACTTCAGCTTCCCAAGTAGCTGGGAACACAGGCTTGCACCACCATGCCCAACTAATTTCTTATATTTTTGTTAGAGACAGGTTTCACCATGTTGCCTAGGCTGGTCTGGAACTCCTGAGCTCAAGCAATCTGCCTGCCTCGGCCTCCTATAGTGCTGGGATTACAAGTGTGAGCCACTGCACCTGGCCAGACTAGTTCATTTTCATACATAATAACTCTAGTTATCATCTAAGAAGAAGGAATGACTCATCTTGGAGCCATTCCTTATTTCTCCTTTTACATTGGGATGCTCTATGCCCTTTCCTGCTTCTTAGCCTGGCTAGCCCCTACTTGACCATCATTTACTTTTTTGATAAGTTTTTCCTTACCTTTATTTATTTATTTATTTATTTGTTTGAGACAGAGTCTCGCTTAGTCGCCCAGGCTGGAGTGCAGTGGCGCGATCTCGGCTCACTGCAAGCTCCGCCTCCCGGGTTCACGCCATTCACGCCTCAGTCCCGAGTAGCTGGGACTAGCCGCCTCGCCCGGCTAATTTTTTGCATTTTTAGTAGAGACGGGGTTTCACCGTGTTAGCCAGGATGGTCTTGATCTCCTGACCTCGTGATCCGCCCGCCTCGGCCTCCCAAAGTGCTGGGATTACAGGCGTGAGCCACCGCGCCCGGCCCTTACCTTTATTAATGCAACCATGCTATACAATTATTGTCTATGTAACTGTCTTATTTAACCCCTAATTGTCTTATTTAACTTTGTGAATCCCAAAGTAGGTACAGGTTATATTTTTCTTGGTCAGAATTTTAGTTTTTAATTTCTTTTTATCCTTTTTTCTAGCAAGGATTTGAACATAAAATTAATTGCTTTTTAAAAACAACTAGCAGTTTGAAAAACTCCAAATACATTTTTGAGCATGTTACATTTTATCCTTTCAGTCAAAATCAATACTAAAGGAGTCCTACCCCCAATGGCTAGCTCTTACTCATCATTCAGATCTGAGGTTAAGTAACTCTCTGAAAAGCCTTCACTAATCCTTAGACTAGGTTAAGTCTTGAATATTTCCCATAGCACCTTGTGTTTCTCAAAATATCCAGACTGTAGGAATTTCTTAGGGCAGGGGTTCCCAACCCCCAGCCTGAGCTCTGCCTCCTGTCAGATCAGCAGCAGCATTAGATTCTCATAGGAACTCAAACCCTGTTGTGAACTGTGCATGTGAGGGATCTAGGTTGCGTGCTACCTATGAGAATCTAACTAATGCCTGATGATCTGAGGTAGAACAGTTTCAGCTCAAAGCCACTACCCTACCTCCAATCCTCCGGTCCGTGGAAAAATTATCTTACACAAAACTGGTGTCTGGTACCAAAAAGGTTGTAGACTGTTGTCCTCAAGTATTGTTTCTGAGCCCCAAATTAGGCTGTTGAATCTATATTTTTAATGAGCGCCCCAAGTGATTCTTATATCAGGTAAGTTTGGGAAAACGTACTCTAAATTTATAGAAGATTTATGTGCATGCATCCCCCTCTTGGAAATTGTATGCCTGTTGTGCTTCATAGAGCCAGTGACTGATCACCTCTTTGTCCTCAACACTTAACATGTAACTTAGAAAACACAGGCTCAGTAATTATTGAATAATGTATTGAAGAATGTTTCTCCAAATAAAGGTATTCATCCCTGAAACTGGAAGTGTAATTGCTTGGTAATAGGGTAGACATTATCTAACATCATTAGAAATTGCCCAGTTTCCAAATGGTTTTAACAATTTGTATTCCCTCAAGCAATGTTTAAGAATTCTAGTTTGTCCACATCCTCACCAATATCTGGTGTTAGCACTCTTTTTAAAAGCCATTTTGGCCAGGTGCAGTGGCTCATGCCTGTAATCCCAGCACTTTGGGAGGCCAAGGCGGGTAGATCGCTTGAGCTCAGGAGTTCAGGACCCAAGTGGATCACTTGAGGTCAGGAGTTTAAGACCAACCTGGCCAACATGGTGAAACCCCATCTGCACTAAAAATACAAAAATTAGCTGTGTGTGGTGGTGCGCGCCTGTAGTCCTAGCTACAAAGGAGGCTGAGGCAGGAGAATCACTTTGACCTGGGAGGTAGGGGTTGCAGTGAGCCAAGATCACACCACTGCACTCCAGCCTGAGCGACAGAGCGAGACACACACACACACACACACACTCTCTCTCTCTGGGTGACAGAGAGACACACACACGCACACAAATTTTAAGCCATTCTAATGAATGCAAAGTGGTACTGTGGTTGTTTAAATTTGCATTTCCCTGATGACTAATGATGTTGAGCATGTTTTCATACCTATAAGCAATTTAAAAAATCTGTTTGTACACGTTATTTATGTAATCTGAATAAGCATCTTCTTTTGGATATATGGATTGTGAATACTTTATTCCAGTCTTTGGCTTGTGTTTCCATTTTTTAAGTAATGTCTTTTGATGAGGAGAAGTTTCTTAATTTTGCAGAATCCCAATCAACAACTTTTAAATTAACACCTTTTGTGTTCTAAGAAATCTTTGCCTATTCCAAAGTCATGAATATATTCTGTTGTGTTTTGAGAAGCATTATAAATTTGGTTTTCACATTTAAAAATATGATTAATCTCCCTTTTATTGTTGTGTGTGATGTGGTGTGGGTCCAGGCATTTTTTCCCCTCCAGGTAAAAATCTAGATTGTAGAAATCTACTTGTGCCAGTACCATTTATTGAATATGCCTTAGACTTTTTTTTCTTTTTTCTTTTTTTTGAGACAGAGTCTTGCTTTGTCACCGAGGCTGGGGTGCAGTGGAGCAATCTGGGCTGACTGCAACTTCTGGGGTTCTCCTGCCTCAGCCTCCCAAGTAGCTGGGACTGCAAGCGTGTGCCACCATGCCCAGCTAATTTTTGTATTTTTAGTAGAGACAGGGTTTCACCATATTGGCTAGGCTGGTCTCAAACTCCTGACCTCAGGCGATGCACCCTCCTCAGCCTCCCAAAGTGCTGGGATTATAGGCGTACGCCACCATGCCTGACGAATACCACATTTTCTTTATCCAGTCTACCACTGATGGGCACTGGGTTGATTCTGTCTTTGCTATTGTGAATAGCACAGTGATGAATGTACAAGTGCATGTGTCTTTTTGGTAGAATGATTTATTTTCCTGTTAGTATATACCTAGTAATGGGATTGCTGGGTCGAATGGTAGCTCTGTTTTAAGTTGAGAAATCTCCAGACTGTTTTCCACAGTAGCTGGACTAATTTACATTCCCACCAACAGTTCCCTTTTCTCCACAGCCTTGCCAGCATCTGTTGTTTTTTGACTTTTTCATAATAGCCATTCTGGCTGGTGTGAGATGGTATTACATTGTGGTTTTGATTTGCATTTCTCTGATTAGTGATGCTGAGCATTTTTAAATATTTGTTAGCTGCTCATATGTTTTCTCTTGAGATGTGTCTGTTTATGTCCTTTGACCATTTTTTAATAAAGTTGTTTTTCACTTACTGATTTGTTTAAATTCCCTATAGATTCTGGATATTAGGCCAGAATCTATAGATAGCAGATGCATAATTTGCAAATATCTTCCCCCATTTTGCAGGTTGTCTGTTTACTCTGTTAATAGTTTCTTTTGCTATGCATAAGCTCTTTAGTTTAATTAGGTCCCACTTGTCTTTTTTTTTTTTTTCCTGCAATTGCTTTTGGGGACTTACACATTCTTTGCCAAGGCAAACCCACAGCCAACATTATACTGAACGGGCAGAAGCTCGAACTATTCCTCCTGAGAACTGGAACAAGACAAGGATGCTCACTTTCACCACTCTTCTTCATTGTAGTCCTCGCCAGAGCAATTGAGCAAGAGAAAGAAATAAAAGGCATCCAAATAGGAAGAGAGGAAGTCAAACTGTCTCTGTTTGCAGACTGTATGATTCTGTACCTAGAAAACCCCATAGTCTCTGCCTAAAAGCTCCTAGATCTGATAAACAACTTCAGCAAAGTTTCAGGATATATCAATGTACAAAAACCAGTAGCATTTATATACACCAACAATGACAAGGCTGAGAGTGGAATCAAGAACTCAATCCACTTACAGTAGTCACAAAGAAAATGAAATGCCTATGAATACAGCTTACCAGGGAGGTGAAGGATCTCTACAAGGAGTACTGTAAAGCACTGCTGAAAGAAATCAGACAACACAAATAAATGAAATCCATGCTCATGGATAAAAAGAATAGATATTGTAAAAATGGCCATACTCCCCAAATCAATCTACAGATTTAACACTATTCCTATGAAACTACCAATATTATTTTCACACAATTAGAAAAAAACTATTCTAAATTCATATGGAACCAAGAAAGAGCCTGAAGAGCCAAAGCAATGGGAGAAGGACTCCCTTATTCAAATAAATGGTGCTGGAATAACTGTCTAGTCATATGCAGAAGATTGGAGATAGACATCTACCTTTCACCATATACCAAAATTAACTGAAAATGAATCAAAGATTTAAATGTAAGACCTCAAGGCCAGGTGCAGTGGCTCAAGCCTGTAACCCTAGCACTTTGGGAGGCCATGGCGGGAGGACTGCTTGGGCCCAGGAGTTTGAGACCAGCCTGGACAACATAGGGAGACCCTGCCTCTACAGAGAATTTTAAAATTAGCCAGGCATGGTATTGTGCACCTGTAGTCCCAGCTACTCAAGGGGGTGTGTGGGGGAGTGCTAAGGTGGGAGGATCACTTGAGCCTGGGAGGTCAAGGCTGCAGTGAGCTCTGATGGCACCACTGCACTCCAGCCTGGGTGACAGAGCAAGACCCTGTCTCAAAAAAATTAAAAACAACAACAACAACAAAAGTAAGACCATAAACTATAAAAATCTTAGAAGACAACCTAGGAAATACTCTTCTTGACATCAGCCTTATTTATTTCTTCTTGTATTCATTTTGGAAGGTGGTTTTCAAGGAAGTATGTCCATCTGAGTTGTAGAATTTGGCAGATAAAGTTGTTTATTATATCCTCTGTCATTTTAATGGCTGTAGATCCCATAGTAATGTTCCTTTATTATTCATGACATTGGTATTTTGTGTTGTCTCTTTTTCTTAGGTAAGTCTAAGAAAGGCATAAGAAGGGTTATAAATTTTGTCAGTCTTTTTAAAGAAACAGTTTCTGGTTTTATTAACTTTTATCTATTCATCTATTTTGTTTACTTCTCCTCTTTTATTGTTTCCATCCTACTTTCTTTGGGCTTAATATTCCTGCTTTTTCTAGTTTCTTAACATAGAACCTGTGTGAGAAAACTATTATATGACACAGTGTAGGACTGTGATTTCTGAGAGAAAGGAAACACCCAGCGTGAGTCCTATGATTATAGCCTGGCTTCCTGCCTGGAAGCACATTGCATACCATGGAAAAAGAACAAGGACTTCAAGCACAGCAGAAGTCTCCCTGAGTTGAGCTAGAGATTGGAGTTCAGAAAGGTTAAAGCAGTTAGAAATTGCAGGACAGTGTTCCTGAGAGAAGGGAGATATATAGAAGAAAAGCTCCAGAAATCTGCAGGGGGACTCCCTCCTTAAGACTTGTCAAACACTAATATGTGTATTTGTAGTTACAAACTGCTGATGAAGCTATCACATGCTTTGACCTTAATGTATATTTCTTCTACCCAGAGCATTCTGCTCAGAAGTTGCCCACCTGGCAAGGAGTTTTGAAAATGGGTGGGGGTAGATACAGGGAGTTTAGTAAGTCCCACTGTCACTGCCACAATATCTACTTTTTAAGATTTCTCAATTTTATAAGATTATCTTTTTCATAAATTCTCTAAAACTGCGTATTTTCATTTATAAGTAGATAAATGTATCATTTTAATAGTTTGTCTTTAAATCAAGAGATTTCACTTGTGTCATGTAAGAACTTCATTTAAATTTTTAATAATAAGGATAATGACAGGCTAAGTAATGCAGGCCTCTTACTCACTGAAGGCAATTTAAACACCTAGGGGAAAAAAAAAATTGAGATGGAGTCTTGCTCTGTTGCTCAGGATGGAGTGCAGTGGTGCAATCTTGGCTCACTGCAACCTCTACCTCCCAGGTTCAAGTGATTCTCCTGCCTCAGCCTCCCTAGAAGCTGAGATTACAGGCACCTGCCACCACACCTGGCTAATTTTTTATATTTTTAGTAGAGACATTTCACCATGTTGACCAAGCTGGTCTCAAACTCCTAACTTCAAGTGATCCGCCACCTTGGCCTCTCAAAGTGCTGGGATTACAGGCCTGAGCCACTGTGCCCAGTCCCGGAAAAATATTTTTTAAAATCTTCTCAAAAGCATCTGAGAACTCGTCAGATAAGAAGTTACCAGGTCACAATTTGCGAAAGAATGGGAACCTTAAGAAGTAAGCCTAGCATTACAAACAACTTTTGCCCTGAAAATATTTGTGAATTTAAAAGAAATGAGAGGATAGGCTGTGCTTTTGACAGCCTTAGGGCAGTAAGAGGACAAGAGTCAGAGTCTTCAGGTGATCAGAGGTGAGACCCAAGGAATAGATTATTTGGCTTGGGATCCAATGTGCTTAGGATCCTAGAGGGCTGTGCCTTACAATTAAAGTAAACCAGCCCTTCCTCAGACTATACTTTTCTGTGCAGCCTAGAATATCTCAAATTTCAGTTAAAGAGATTCCAGATTACTAATTCCCTATGGCACCTAGAAGTAGCAAACAAGTTCTCTTTGAGGGACAATAACACCATTTTAGGGTTCAAATTATTTATATATACAACTTACCAAATATAGTTCTAGAACATAATTAAAACATCACCAGACATCCAAAATGACAAGACATAATGAGCCAGAAAACAATAATAGACAATACAAACAGATCCACAGAGATTCCAGTTACTGGAGTTACTAAATACAGACTGTAAAATGACTATTTACTGTCTTTCAGAAGAGAACAGCTAATGTTAAAAGTTTTACTACAAATCATGCATTAAAAATGGCATTACAGGGCCGAGTGCAGTGGCTCAGGCCTGTAATCCTAGCACTTTGGGAGGTTGAGGCGGGTAGATCACTGGAGTCGAGGAGTTCAAGACCAGCCAGAGATGGCAAAACCCCATCTCTACAAAAAACACAAAGATTAGCTGGGCATGGTGGCTTGCACCTAGCTACTAGGGAAACTGAGGTGAGAGGATCACTTGAGCCTGGGAGGTCAAGACTGCAGTGAGCCATGGTCGCCCCACTGCACTCCAGCCTGGGTGACAGAGCAAGGCCCTGTCCCCTCACCCTCTCCCCGCCAAAAAAGCATAACAGAAAAAAAAAAAAAAAAAAAAACTAGGTAAAAATTCTAGAACTAAAAAATTTCAAGTCAATTAGGAACTCAATGAATGGGTTTCACATCAAAATTAGAACTATAGAAAGAATTTGTGAAATAGAAGGTTAAACTATCCAGACTGAAGCATGGAGAGACAAAAGGATGGAAAAAATACAGAAGCAAGGCAAGAGATGTGACAGATACAGTGAAAAGGTCTAAATAAGTTCAACTGGAGTCTTATAAAGGAAACTACTTCTAGAAATCCCCAGTATTTTATAAACATTTTCCATATTATAAATAAAAATCTACCTCTCTTGTTTTTATAAGCTGCATGATAGGTATTCCATTATATTAAAACGCTATACTTTTTGATGCAATCTCCTTGGCTGTTTTAAAATTTGTTACTAAAAAATAATTCTTCAGTGAACATAATTGTGCGTATCATCAAACATATATGTCAGCTTTTTTCCATAGGAATAGTCCTAGAAAAATCATTTCTAGGTCAAGGAATATGTACCCAACATTGCCAAATCATCTTTCAGAAGGTTGGAAGAATTTCAGTTCTCATTATATATGAATGTCCATTTCATGACCCTTAATAATACAGTGTATGATCAGTCTCTACCAATTTGATAATCAAGAATCCATCCATTTTAATTTGCATTTTTGACAGTAACTAGTTTATATCTTTTTAATATAGTTGACTCAAGTCTTATGAATTGTCCAAACATAACTTTCATATACTTTTCTTTTGGTATATTACTAGTTTGCAGGAGTACTTTATGCATTAGGTCTATTACCTCTTTGTTTGAAATAATTTTCCTGAGTTTATCATTTTGTTTAATCTTTTTCTTGGTTCTAATTATTTTTTAAAATTTTTTCTTGACCCCCCGACTATCTCCTTCCTTTGTTTCCTTTTACAGCAAGAAATTTGAATGAAATGTGTATACTTAATGTCTCTAGTTCTTTCTTTTACTTGTGAGTCTACTCAAGAAAGGCATCTTTCAATATTCCATATCTGCATCTACTGGTCTTTCTCCTACCACACATATTGCTCCTTCTCACTCTCCTTTGTTGGCTCCTCTTTATCTCTTCAACCTTTTTCAACTTTGGAATGCCTAAGCACCTAATTCTTGAGTCTCTACTCTGCCTGTTTCTATATTCAAGCAGTAGGTAATTACATTCAAGTTCATAGATTTAAATCTCTATTCTGATGATTCCCGAATTTGTATCACTAACTAGGTCAGTGCTATTCAGCAGAAATGCAATACAAGCAATATATGTGATTTGAAATTTTCTAGTAGCCACACACAGTGGCTCATGCCTGTAATCCCAGCTACTCAGGAGGCTGGCTGGGGTGGGAGGATTACTTTAACCCAGGAGTTCGGGGCTGCAGTGAGCTGTGATTGTGCGACTGCACTCCAGCCTGGGTAAAAGAGCAAACCCCTTCTCTTTAAACAAAACAAAAAAACCTTTTGACTGAAGAATAAATCAAAAATGGCAAACCTTCATGATAATACTCCAGCCCCTTTATTATTTTTTAAAAAGGCAGAAAGAGGTGAAGTTATTTTTAATGTTTTATTTAACCCAGTATATAAAAAATATTTCAACATGTAATCAAATAAAATGTTAATGAGATATTATATGTTTTTCATATGAAGTTTCTGAAATCTGGTGTGTGTTTTACACTACAAAACATCTCAATTCAGATTAACCAGATTTCAAGTGTTTAATAGCCACGTGTGGCTGCTGCTCAATGCAGCTGTAGGTAATTTTGCTGATCTCCAGACCTTTATATCTCCATTTGAATGTCAAATAGATACCTGTTTCTCTTACAATGTGCATTCATTTTAACAAAGACAAATCCTCTTGGTTTGAACCTCAGTAGATCCAGTATCTAATCACTTTTTATCTCCTCTATTGCAGTCACTGTGGTCCCAGCTATCACATCCTGACTGGCTAGGTATCTGCATGGTTCTTTTCTTCTCTTTCAGTTTATTTTCCAAGTCTCACCTTATCAGAGAAGTATTCCTTCATTACTGGCCAGCTCCAGATCCATTATGCCTATGCACAGTAAATCAATCACTGTAACATGAATTTTGCAAAAGAGAAAAATTTTTTTGCAAGGGCATTGAGCAAGGAGGAGGGAGGGAGAAGAGCTCTCGAATCTGCCTCCCTGAAGAAGATAAGGCTTAGGGATATTTATGGGTTAGGGAAGTAGAGTGGTCTAAGGCATGAGGAAAGGTAATTGGCATGGAGTAAAAAGGAAGTAACAGGTTTATTCTGCACAAACCTAGCCAGAGTTCATGGCATTTCATAGGATGCTTAGGAGGATCTGAGGGTGGCATTTTTGACCCTCCAGCATCAAAAGGCCACCTCTCAGGTATTTGCACTGGCCCAGTTGAAGGATCCGTTGTCTCGACCAGTTTGAATTGGACAGAAGCTGGCCCAAGTTTCTGAAAAACCGAGCAACCGTTACTGTGGTGACCTTTGAACATTATCTATAAAGTAGCCAGGGAAGGTTAAGTTTGAATGTCACAGCCTTCAGCTTCTGCAGCCTTCAGCTTCATAAGAAAAGAAAAAAAATGACAAGACGAAAGCTACCAAAGGCAAACAGGGCAGGCAGACCTGATCAAATTAACCCCTCAGTTTCACCTGGACTACCTTATTTAACATATAAACCTCTCCTCCTCACATACAAATACATATCCACAAAAATCAGTATTCCTTTATCTGTTCGATGCTTTATTTCTTGTGTTAATTTTTGAGGAATTACTGTTTCTTTTTTTTTTTCCTTAATACTGGGTTTCCAGTTGCCCAGACAGGAGTGCAGTGGCATGATCATAGCTCACGCTGGACCTCAACCTGCCAGGCTCAAGCAATCCTCTCACCCCAACCTCCTAAGTAGCTGGGACTACAGGGGCACGCCACCATGCCTGGCTAATTTTTGCATTTTTTGTAGAGTCAGGGTTTTGCCATGTTACCCAGGCTGGTCTCAAACTTCCTGGCCTCAAGTAATCTCCCCACCTTAGCCTCCAAAAGTGCTGGTGTTACAGGCATGAGCCACCGTGCCCAGCCACCATTTCTCTTTGCTCTGTGGTTTGATAGGAATTGATATAAGATGTATCTTTGATGGCCTTTTCATTTTTTTTCATGTTGATACTCTGTTCACCTGCTTCTGAGTCTTTTTTAAAATAAAAATTTCCTAGAAAATTGCCTATTTTTGTTAAATTTTAAAATTATCCTTCAGTGGCGTACATGGCATTCTCAATTTTTAAAAGTACCTCTTTATTGCTTGCTAAAATGCTCCTTTTCTCAATGCTCATTTTTGTTTCAGTCTTCTCTTAACAAGATTTGTCTTGTCTTTTATCTACTTTTTTTTTTTTTGGAGTCTCACGTTGTCACCCAGGCTGGAGTGCAGTAGTGCAATCTTAGCTCACTGCAACCTCCATCTGCCGGGTTCAAGTAATTCTCGTGCCTCAGCCTCCCACATAATTGGGACTACAGGCACACGCCACCACACCCAGCTAATTATTTGTATTTTTAGTGGAGACAAGGTCTCATTCACCACATTGCCCAGCCTAGTCTCAAACTCCTGAGCTCATGCAATCCACCCACCTCAGCCTCCCAGAGTGCTGGGATTACAGGTGTGAGACACTGCGGCCAGCTGTTATTTACCTACTTTTATTAGTCTTTTAAAAGAATAGCTATCGATTTTAGTTACCATTTTTACTGTTTTTAAAGTGATCACTTCTGTTTTTGTCTTAACTAATTATATTTTCAACTTTTTTGGCTTATTTTTAATCTTTTCTAGATTCTTGAGAGTTGAGTGTTCATTTATTTCTAGCTTTATGTAATAATAAGCATCTAAAGTTGTGACTTCTTTTGGATATAACTTTGACCATGTCCTGTAGATTTTGGTAGTCTGTGTTCTTATTGTCATTAATTTATTTTAATTATCAAAGTCCACACAGCTTACTAAGTGACAAAGTCAGGATACAAGGCTGTCTCCATGACATGAGATCTGCTTTTTAATATCTTCTCCTTATAGAACAGAGAGAGTACATTTAGATGATTTCTTTCAGGATCAGTGATTGAAATAATTCAGAGTTAAAACACAATGAATTCCTTTTTTTTTTTAAAAAAAACTCATCAGGAACCTTCATAACACTTGATTACCAGAATTCTGCTGTAGACAACTCAGCTTTTAGGGGTATGGACAGTGACGATAAGTAGGGGACAGAGGCTCAAAATGATTTTGTGAGTTGGCTGACTTCCTTCTGCTTGTTGCCTCTGGGATCATTCATGTGTCCATTGGGGTGTTCTACCAGTAATTAGCTTGGGCTGCTTCATGTGGCAGCTGGGTTCAGAGTCATTTTCGCATGTACCCCCAAAATATATACATCTAATATGTATCAATAAAAAATCATCATTATTACCTTTTTAAAACAGTTTTGTTGAGTTATATTTTACTCATTTCAGTGATTTTTAATAGCCTTATCAAGTGTTGCAACCATCCCATCATAAACCCATCTTAGAACATTTTTATCCCCCATGCCCATTTATAGCTAATCTCTCTTCCCGTCTAGCTGCCTATCCCAGGCAGCTACTAGTATACTTTCTCTATACACATTTGCTTTCTGTGGATGTTTTACTTGAATGGAATCACACAATAGGTGATCTCTTTTATCTAGTTTCTTTCATGCAGCATGTTTTTGATATTAACCCATAAGGTAACATCTATCAATAGTTTATTTCTTTCTGTTGCTGAAAGATTTTCCATTGTATGGATTTGCCACGTCATTGGTTTTTAGTAAGTGTACCAATTATCTTGGAAACTTTTTATCTAGGTTTGACATAAATGGGGTGATGTTTTGGTTTTAAGACTCTATTTTTTATATTTAAACTTCTTTTAGTGACCTAACACATTGGTTTTTTTAAAAATGTTCCTTGGAAATTTTAAAAGAACATATCTTTTCTGTCCTTCATGTAGTTGTCAATTTATGCTTTTTAAATATAATAATAGTTCAATATTTATACCTTTTCTAGATTATATATCTTTGAGTGATGCAGGCCACTGCAGTGGTGGAGACAGCATCTGGTAAAGGCTACCACAGTAATGGAGGCAACCTCCAAAAAGGTAAGAGTCTAGGCCACTTACCCTTATTCTTGGTGGGGAAGGGTGTTAAATGTGTTGTGCCAGACAGTTTGCCCTTCAGGTTGCTGCTTTTTAACTCTTCCTCCCTCTAAGGTGGTAAGACCTCAGTATGTTTTTAACTTGCCAAATTGACTCAGGTGATTTTTGGTGGATCAGGGCAGTCTAGGCAGGACCTATCTTTAGGAAAGGGAAAGTGAGCAGGAAGAAAGGATTTCTGTCCAGCCAGCCTTTCAGGAACTGCTGACAGGTATAGTTGCCTTCAGGGTGATAAGCAGAAAGTGCGCAGGTTGACTTCTACTGCCCAAGTTGTGTATGTTTTCTTCTTCCCATAAATCTGAAATGTATTTTTCTTGGGTCACGGGAGAAAGAAAATAAGAAACGGCAAGAGTCTAAAAAGCAAGATGACTAAACTTTATGTGCTTATGACTATATGTAGCTTAAACTATTAAGATATATATATTCTAGATTAAAACAAAAACTCTATGTTGTTCATGAGACATATTTAAAACAAAAGAAAAGTTTAGGATAAAACGATGAACAAGTTAAACAAATTAACTTAAAAATTTGGGGTGATAGTAATAAAGAGCATAATCAATGCAGAAAAGATTAAGAGGGTCATTTTAAAATGATAAAGTTATACAATGAAGATGTCAGTCATGAACCCTAATGGAATAAACAGTATACTTTGTATTCATACATTAAATGTTGGAAATCTAGGGAAAGGCTGCTGGAGATTGGACATGATAATGGTTCTCTATCTCAGTAAATCCCAATAGGATATTTTATGCAATTCAAAATGGTCCCCAAAAAATAAACTTTAAAAAATCTGTTGGAGAGAATGTAAAATAAATTTTAAAATACAGGAAAAAACTTACCAGATATAAAAATAACCTGTGATACTATAATAATTAAAACAGTAATACAGTCATACAAAAAGATAATAGGTTAATGGAATGGAATAAATAGAAACAAATTCTTAGAAAATCTTGAAACAGAAACAGGAAGACTTCAGAATATGATAAAGGTGTTGTTTCAGCTCAGAAGGAAAACAGTGGATTATTTGGCAAATGGTATTAGGACAAATTGACCATTCATTTTGGAAGAAAGTTAAGTTAGAGTCCTACCTATGCTAAAGAGAAAAATAATACTCTGTGTAGTGTAAAAAGACTAAGTGTTAATCTCCACCCCACCTACACACACACAATTAGATTAAATTATAGGAGAATATTTTTATAATTACTTGGTAGAGAAGACCAAAGACACAAAACCCAGAAGTTACAGAAGACTGATTCATTTAACTAAATAACCTGGAAAATTCTGATATGACAAGATACTATAAAAAGTTAAAGCCAGGCAAGCTACTTGGGTGGCTGAGGCAGGAAGATTGTTTGATGCAAGTCTAGCACCCAGGCAACACAGCAAGACTCTGTCTCTTAAAATAATTTTTAAAAAATAAAAGACAAGCAATAAGCTAGGAAAATTCAGTTATGTTACAAATGTAAAAAAAACAACAACAAGGAATTAGTATCTAGAATGTATAAAAGACTTCTAAACAACTCTGTCATCTCCAACCACGTATTTATAACAGCTTACTGGACAGACAATTCACATCTGGGTCTCTACTTGACCAGAATTGAATTCATTATCCTTATCCTCCTCCTCATTTTTCCTCTCTACCTTCTAAACCTGCACTTCATGCAGTCCCTATCTCTTTGGCCCTGAATATTCCCATTCAACTATAGTACCAAGTTGTAAACATGTAAGCATTATCTTTGAGTGCTATTTAAGTAGGTATTTATTGGCCAATTGGTAAGTCATAACATCAGTTTAGCTGATTGTGATCAACTTTTTTTTTAAAGAAATGGAATAGAATAAAATAGAAAATACCAGAATACACTGGACATGGGTAAAATTTTTGTTTTAATACACATACATATACGTATGTGTGTACTGGGTCATGATATAAAATGTAATTCCGATTATGGTCTTAGTCAAAAAAAAAATCTTTTGAAAACCACTGCTCTCTCTCTCTTCCTGTTACTGTCATCTCTAATTGGCCACCAAGACATGTCAGTTGTGGAACTTTCGTGCCAGTCTCTTCTTTAGTTCCACTTCTGTACACTTTTGATACCTGCCTTTATTCTCCTCTTTCAAGTTTTTAGTCTTTCTATTGCCAGGAATGACCACAACTTAATTCCAGTCACATTACTACCCTTTAATGAGTTTTCAGTGGTCTTTTGTTGTCTTAGAATAAGAGCCAAACTTCTTAGCACATCATAAAAGGCCTTTTTCAGTTCATAATTCCTGTCACACTCATAAGAGTTCTTTTACTACAGACAAGCTGTCTTACAATTTCCTGAAAATGCCATGTTCTTTCACACAGCTGATTGTACTTGTGTTGGATTTACCTAAAATAATTTTGTCTATTTTGTTTCAAAACACGTTTGAAATACAAAATTTTTCTGAAGTCTGCTTCCCTTTTTTTCAAAAATTTACCTGCTCCATCAACACAACTCTGTCAGCACTGTTTTAAAATTACATTTTTGTGTGCTTATCTTATGACCCTATGAAAACCATAAGCACTTGGGGACAGCATCTGTGTCTTCTTTTCCTTTGTTTTTACAGTGCCTAGGGCTAGCACTAGGAAGCATCCAAAGATTTATTAAATAAATTTATAAGAAAAAAAGTTTCTTATTAGACCATTTTACAAACAGTGGCTGCCCTATAAACAGTAAATTCCTTGCCATGGAAAGAATTCAAGAAAATCTTAGCTGTTGTCTTAGATCAGGCTGCCATAACAAAATACCATACAGTGAGTGGGTTAAACAACAGGCACTTATTTTCTGTTAGTTCTGGAGGCTGGAAGTCTGAGATCAAGGTGCCAGCATGGTCAGGTTCTGGTGAGGGGTGTCTGCCTAGCTTGTAGATGGCTGCCTTCTTGCTGTGTCCTCACATGAGAGAAGGGGGAAGCAAGCTCTTTTGGTCTCTTCTTGAAAGGACACTAATCCTATAATTAGGGTCTTGCCCTCATGACCACATCTAAACCTAATGACCTCTCAAAGTCCCCATTTCCAACACATGGGTCTGGCCTTCAACATATGTGTTTGGGAGGAAATGGTTCAGTTTTTAGCTGCTACTAAAAGGGATATTTGTCATGGAAGATGTAAAAAGTAATTCTGCATTGGGAAGAGCTTAAACCAGATCATGTCTAAGGTTTTTCTAGTGTTTAGATTCTATGATGTTGCTGTTAATGTTTTTATCCTTTTTTTAATCAGATAAACCTTCAAATCCAAAGAAAGAAAATTTGTTATTATCCTCCAATGGTTGTGATGAAGTCAAATTGACTTTTCCTGATGATGACTGGGATTCTTCAACACTAGAGCAAAGAGCTAATAATAAAGAAATCAACAATATTGACAAGATGGATTTATTAGAGCCATTTTTTTCAGTGAGTCAAGATACTAACACAGAGAGTACTCATTTTCAGTCAAGTGAACTTGAAGACAGTACTGACTATGCTTTCTTGAATGAAACATATTCTATACATTACCCAGAGTCAAAACTAAAGAAGGAAAGTCTTATTTCTTTAAGTTCAGAGTTAGATCTTGAAGTGCAGAAAAAAGAGGAGGTGTTTTTTGATATTTTGGAACATCAAGATAAGACTGTTGGCTTGGAAAGAATCTACAATATTTCAGATGCTAATTATAGAGAAAGTGCTGAAGATACACAAAAGCATGATACAGATGAAGACTCACAGCAGGAATATCACAGTGCTGAAGAACAAGAATACATAAGTAACCACTTATCTTTTGACCAAACAAAAACATTAGGTATATCTAATCCAGAAGTTGTTGAATTACGAAATTTGGGTTATGAAGTTAAATGTGCTAGCAATGTAGAAGATAATCATGTTAACTCGGGAAGTGGTTCTATCATCTCTTCAGATTCATTTGATGTTTATGGACAAGAAGAGTCACTTCATGTCTCCAAATTTCAGAATTCTGTTATGTTAAGAGAATATCATGACCTAAAGCATGAAAAGTGTAAGGAAAAAGAGACAAGTTCAGTGTACCACACTGTATTTGATGGCAGTGTACTAAGAAGCAATTCTCCAGGAAACCAGGAATCTCAATCTAAGAGTGGTTCCTTGAGCCCTCAAAAAGTATTAAAAATGAAAACTTATACTGAACACATGAAATCTCAAATAAATGAAAGTAAAGATTTTTGTGGAAATAAAATTGCTGAGAACAAAATATTACTGCACCTTGAAAATCCTAGCACATTACCACAGGATAAAGCTTTAGAGACATTACCCCAACCCTGTAAAGATTGTCAAACTTCCTGGACCTCTGTTTTTGATGATTCAATAATTTCTGCCTGTGGATATTCACATTATGAAAGCCTACAAAACACCCCTGACTCAGCCTTAGATTTTTCTGCTATGCTACCGAAGATTGCAGTGAGAAATAATCAGGCAATAGAAGATAATACTTGCCTAAAAGTTGCTCATAGCAGTACCACAAAGAAAACATGCTTTCACAATACAGAAGGAACATGTACTAACTCACTGACAGATGCAGCAAGTTGTACAGTCACAATTAATCAGACAGTGGATGTTAGCACTGATTTTAGGGCTTGTTTCACAACCAGCAGGGCAACGAGTGCAAGACCTTCTGTAGTATCTACATCAAGCAACACAGATATAACAATGATGAATAAAAAACGACCTGATGAATGGCAAAATGAGAAACAAAAAAGTGTGGCTTGTAGTACAGATTGGTCATACAGTGAAGATTGTATAGATACACAGATGGCTATGACAAAAGGATCAGGAAAATCTCCCTCAGTTGACAGTTTAAAACCTAATGGAAATTTTCTAAATAAGGTAAAATCAATATGAGTAATAATAAAATTTAGACTTTATAAAGAGACAGTGTATGCTAACGTAAATGTTTTTGGTTTGTTGAATTAGGGCTTTTGTGAGAAAATGCTAGATGAGGGGAAAGGTTTGTAAATTACCACCAGTTCTATCCTCCTCTCATGGCAGCTTCTCCCACAAAGTCCATTAGAAATTGAATTATACATTTTACTAGTTTGGAATTTCAGATGTAACATATGTTTTTTTAAATTTAATTTTAAATCATATTTTCAGGATTTTCTGGAATTAAGAAAACCATGTGGTATCACAGACCTAAAGAAACATCCTGAGAGGTACATCATATATATATGCTTACAGATACATCTGGAAGAAAAAATCAAAATAGTATTTGCTTTCTGTATAGCATGCTTACCCATATAGAATAATAGCTAAAATGGACTTCAAGAAATCATCTGTTTCAACCGTTTGCCTTCAAATAAATATTAAAACAATATAGAATATTAAAGCTCTTCGCTTACTGAGATTTCAGTCTCAATTTCTTCAGAAACTTGTGGCATCTAATCTTTACTTGTTCAACCCAAATCCATACTGATTTAATTTTCCATTTCCTTTCATTTTATTCGCCTGTAGACCAAAACAAACTAGCACCTTTGGAATATGTCATTTATTTGGAGAAGTAAATAACTACTTTCACAGGAGCATTTTAATCTTGATTTTAACTCATTGTGTAATTTGCTTTGCATTTATTAGATACTCTTGTAATTCAGAACACAGTGGAGAACCAGGAAGTGGGAGGGAGAGAAACAGGGAAAGTCTAAGATAAGCCAAATTAGTTATCATACTCTGAGGTCATTTACTTTTTCCTTCACTTGTTACTCATTCTTCTAATGTTTAATCTGGTGTTTCAGTTCTATAAAATTAAATAGAATAATTGGTTTCTAGAAGCAAAACTATTGAGAATAGCTAGAAGTGGCAATTAGTAATAAGAGAAGACCTCCAAAAACTACTAATACTCAAAAAAACAGTGACTTGGGGCTTTTTGATATAATAGTACTGCAAAATATTTACTTATGTTAATGATCCTTAATTATTAAGAAATATGTAAATTATTTTCTATTAAAAAGATAATATGTTTTAAGAATAAGTTTCATCAAAAATACTTATAACTTTAAAAAATCTTGGCCAAAGTTTGATTTAGGTTGAAAAAAATCCATTGGTTCTGTATAAATAAGGTCATTACCAAAATGACTTTATCCAGAATGAGCAATTCTCCAGAATAAACAATTCTCAAATTCATACTTCCTTTTTTGGTATTGAAAGTATGAATCTGAGAATTGTTTACTTCCTGGACTTCTAGAATGAATATATTAAGCTTTAACTTCTTGTTTTCTGAAGTTGTTATATATTCCTACAGCCTCTTCAACCTCAGTATAAATTGATTTAAACTTGACAAGGAAATATAAAAAATTTAAAATCTGTTTCTGGAGGCATGTTATTACTATAGAAAAATGTTTGGAATCTTACCTGATCCTATCTTTTATTTTTAAAGGGAAGTTCAACTTTTTAAAGATACGGAGAAGGATTTGCCATCAATGTGCTGTCAGAAAATAATGCAGAGAGCCATAAACGCAGAGCTGCACCTTTTAAATGTTCACTATCAGATGTGTCGTCGCCATTGTTGTGATATTTACAAACTTGTAATGGAAAATAGGGAAGGATTAAATATGTGTTTATTAATTTTAAATCTGTTTTTTCTTAGGAATTTGTCACTAGCTTTAAGTTTATTCTAGACAGTTTCTTTAATTTTCATTTTTGAAGAGTAAAGTAAGGAGTAGATTGTTACTGGGTTTGTTAGTTAGCCTAAGGGTAATAGAATCCTTGAGTTTCATGGAGGGGCCACAGGCATGGTTGGCATGACAAATCCAGGGAAAACATAGATTTGTTGTTTCTTTATAAAGTTCAAGTAAGGATGAAGTTAGAGGGTTTTGCATGACATGCTACCACACTTTCTCTGGCTTATGTATCGACAGTTGTTTGTACTGCCCTTAGAAAAACACATTTACTGTGGTTCATTTTTTTCTTTTACTCAACATTTAAAAGAAAATATTTAGAGTTCTAGTAAAATTAGAACCAAGTGGGGTTGAGCAAGGTGGCTTGTGCCTGTAATCCCAGCACTTTGGGAGGCTGAGGCAGGAGAATCACTTAAGGCCAAGAGTTCAAGACCAATGTGGGCAACATAATGAGACCCCCCCCCCCCCGCCATCCCTACAATACATTGTTTTACAAACTAGCTGGGCATTGTGGCATACATGTAGTCCTAGCAACTTGTGAGGCGGAGACAGGAGGATTGCTTGAGCCCAGGAGTTCAAGAACCAAGTGTATAATATAATATTAGTGTTAAATGGATGACTTGGGCCGAAATAATTTAGTTTTGTGCACTCAACTTTTGAACAGGAATTTATCAAGTAATTCTGCTAAGAAGGAAGTGGGATCAGCACTACTGTCTCTTTTGGGGGACTTAAAAGTTAGATATGTGACTTTGAAAGAAAAAATACACAAAGGCATACCACTGGAAGAGCTGCCCCCACTGTCAGTAGAATCAAAATTATTATCTACCTTCTCTACTTTTGCTTCCAGGGTATGTATATATGTTTTAGAAATTAAAAATTTTACTTCATTTAGACAAAACATTTTAAACAAAGATTTTTTTCCTTTTCTCTTTCCAGCTAATGAAAAAAGAAACACATGTGTGAGTTATGGTTTCATCTGATTTATAATTCATTAGATCCTAAAACTTGCTTAATTCAGTTAACTTTAAACTTTCTGTTTTGTTCCCTATTTAGAACATTGATAAATGTTTTATTGAAGTGTTTATCTTTTTTCTTGATATTTAATATTGTACAAATTTATGGGGTACATGTAATATTTTGTTACATGCATAGAATGTATACTAATCAAGTCGATATTCAGGATATCCATCACCTTGTGTATTTGTCATTTCTATGTGTTAGGAACATTTCAAGTCCTCTCTTTTAGCTACTTTGAAATATACATTGTAGTTAACTATAGTCACCTTACTCTGCTGTCAAACATTAGATGGTTTTTCTTCTGAAGTGTTCCTTTTAGCTTTTCAGAAGCAGATGCTGAACGAGATGATCAGAGGACTCAAGATTTTGATGTTTCTTCGAACCTAAAAAAGACAATCTCTCAAGTAAGGGTCCTTGAAAGTTCATCAATGTAAACCTTTAATTGTGTGGTTTAAGTAAAGTAAACCATAATTTTCAGAAACCCTGACATCCTTCTTTTCACTCAGCTGGCTTACTTTGTGTACTACTATTTGATGGATATAACTGATTATAATGATATATTTATGTCAAATCCTGATCAAACAGATGTTAACCGTATATGTTGAGTAGGGTGACCATATAATTTACACCACGCCAGAAGACTTTTGCAGTTGAAAGAGCGTAATGGTAATTCTCTACGACAGTCAGTATAAACCTGGACTGTCCTAGGCAAACTATAATTTAGTGCCATAATCATGTTAAGCCAGTTCAATTAAAACTAACATTTTGTACCTTCATCTCATGAGATAAAGTAATAATTCAGTCATTTTAGACAGGGTAAAGTTATAATTTCTTCTTTACTGAAATGATGAAAATCATTTTTAAATGCCTGTCATAGGTTTTCTTATTCTCTCGTTCCCCCAAGAAAATGTTTGTCAGATGACAACCGAGAAGGAATATTTAATCTGTGTAAGAACACTCTGAAAATTACAAAGTGTTACGGAAACATTGGTTATATTCCATTATTGAGCAAGGAGGCAATGGAATAGGAAGGCTGGGGTTTAGTCTGCTTTTCTGACTTTGGTTTTAACTCTGAGATTTTCTTTATTTGAGTAATATTAATCCCCCAAGATGAATTCCAAAGTTAAAAGTCAAATACTTGATTGAGTAAAATTAAATTACTTTAACATTGTCTATTCCATTGTTAAATTCTTTTTTAAAAAAATCTCAGTTATCCACAAAGAATTAACAGGTCAAAAACTAGATTTTTATGTATTTAATGGTAGGAATGGTATAACCTGTTTATTTAGAGGGAACAATAAATTATTTTTTAAAGAACAAGATGAAGATGTCGTTCTTTATAATCTTGGTTTTAGCTACAAAACAATATTTATTTTAAGTTGGGATTATGTTTTAATTCCTGTCTCATTAAATTAACTGGTAATGCATGAAACTCAGTATACTGTGTTTCTAAATTTCAGCTACTCATGTACCATCTTCACAATTTACCATAGCCCTGTATTACCTATAATATTACTTTGTCTTTAAATGATTCTCCTTTTTACATAAATTTAAATGTAAATAATAACTATTACATATAGGAAAGAAATACTACTACTTATAAATAAAAGATATACATAGGCATACACTAAATTAAATATATAACTGTTAAAGGTTAATGTGATAAATACTTGTGTGTATATATATATACCTCCAAAAATTATCTCGATTACTTCTCGTGTGTATGCCACACTTTGCCAGATAGTAGTGTTAGCACAGTCATTATACACAGACTGGATTCAAATTGTAATTCTTGTTAACTGTGTAACATGAAGCAACAAGTTACTTAGATTCTGTTTTCTCACATGTCAGGTCAAGTTGATAATGCTTTGCTTTCATAGCCCTCATTACTGTAAGGGCTGAATAATGCCAGTGAAGAGTACCTGTCACATAGTAAGAGCATAATAATTATTTGCTCTTATTTATTGTTGTTTTTGTTATCTTAATCCTCAGATGTCTTTATCATCTGACAATAGTCGTGCTACACAAAACATATCACCCAAAAAAGATGACTTTAAAAATGGTGATATAAATGCAGACTTTAGTCAACTGAAACTTGATGATAAAGGTTAGTATAAAAATGTGTTATCTTGTATAGTTGCTGGAAAACAAAATAAGGTTTAAAGTATTGGTAGTGTTTATTCATTAAAGAAAAATAAATATTCTTAATTGACAGAAAGGCATCATTCTGATTATAAATGTCAAATATGTTCTTATTGCTATTTGACATCTTTAAGGTTGCCTAATATAGCTGACAATGCTAAATAATTATATGGACTCTTATTCTTTTGGTTCATGTTTTTAGTATGAAAATTCTCTGTTATATCTAATTTGTATCTCTAAATTGTGCATTTTTAGCACACGAAAAGAGATTGTGATCATTCCAAAAGATTATTAATTTAATTGTAATGAAATAAAGAGCTGCAATGCAGCTTAATTCTTTCAAAGATGTTTCATGTTATTGCATATATAAAGATAATATGTCTTTTTCACTAAAGGACAATTCAAAATGCTGAAAATTAAGGGTTTCAATAAGCTGGGAATAGTGTTTTAATTAAAGGAAAACTAGGAAACAGATCACTCAGACTGAAAGCAACTTTTTATTCAAGGACTACTGAAAATCTCCTCAGAGAATCTTTGTGCTTGGTTCTCTTATTTTGCTAATATTTATCTTTAGATTTATACATAAAACTCTAGTAGTCATCATCATGCTGATTCATCCATGGTTTTTAGATAACTTTTCAGTGTGTTGGACATTATATGTCATTCATAGCTCATTGTGTTTAATGTCTTAGACTGCAGACATTACCAAGAGATGAGTGAAGACTGGTCTGATGCTAAAGAGAACCTGACAGGAGTTGACATCTCAGGAACACAAGAAAATCAAATAGAACAAGACAGATGGAATTTGGATCTTACACTAGGTTGGTTCTCAAGAATTTACTGAGAAATCCTAACCTAGATTATTTGTAAAATAGTGCTTACCTGCTTCTGTGTTGTGATGGGCAACTGAGTTGTTCTAATATTTTATTCCTGTTTTGGCTTTTCTTTATAAATAAAAAAATGAGGAAATGGTTCAGTTGGAGGTCAGTTTTTTAAAGAGGAAAAAAACTGCTAAAAGCTTAAATCCAAGATTTAGTTAACAGGTAGATACCCGCATTCTTTCTCTTGCTCAAGGCCAACATCAGCACTCCTGCAGGGCATCGTTTTCCTCTTTCCAGGCGTGGGTACCTGGTGAATAAAACCAGCTTCCCAGTTACCACCAGGCAGCCAGTACTAATCTATCAAATTGGTGTTAATGATGAAAACTATTTGCTTTCTCTTATTTCAATAATTTTAGGGATGTTTTCATTTTTAGATAGTCCTTAATTGCTTAGAATAGTTATAGTTTTCTCTAGTACCTGTGATTATTGCCCTTCTATCATTTCTAGGTAAGTTTATGCTACCTTTCCTTATTTTTTTTTGTATCTTCTATGGATTTTTCTTTTGTTTTCCATATCAGCATTGGTTTTATTGTTTTTTTCCTGCTTGTCTAAATAATGCTTATTATGGTTTTTTAAATAACATTTTAAAATATAGGAAAATTAAAATTAACTGGTTTCTCCAACCTGCAATAACCACTATGAATATTTTAATGACTATTTTTATGCATTTTCTTATGTATATATTTAATACACACGTGCAATTTAAAGTAAATAGCTTTATATCATCTATTTTTGGGGTTTTGTTGTCGTTTGTTTTTTGAAACAGAGTCTCTGTCACCCCAGACTGGAGTGCAGTGGCACTATCTTGGCTCACTGCACCCCTTCACCTCCCGGGTTCAAGTGATTCTCCTGCCTCAGCTTACAGGTGCCCACCGCCACACCTGGCTAATTTTTGTATTTTTAGTAGCAACAGGGTTTCACCAAGTTGGCCAGGCTGATCTTGAACTCCTGACCTCAAGTGATCCACCCACCTCAGCCTCCTGAAGTGCTGAGATTACAGGCGTGAGCCACTGCACCCAGCCCCATATCATCTAGTTTTATTCTGTTTTTTCTTCCCTTGCATTAGTTTTCTTCATGTCACTTATCACAACACTGTATGGTTTGCTTACCTGATATATTGACTGCCTTCTCATCCTCTCATTAGCTCAGTGAGCTCAGGGATTTTTATATGTTTTGTTTACTCCCTATCTCCAGTGCCAGGTACGGCATGCAGCCCATTGGATGTTCATTAGCTATTTTGTGTTGAAGTAGTGAAAGGTGAGGTGATGGGTATAATGTATGTCTTCTGATTCTTATTTACCCTTTTTTACTATACTGTAGCTCATTATTCCCTCCTCCAATGTAAAAATATAAAGGTAGGTGGTTTTGCTATTTTCTCTATAGAATACATCATGATTCAAAGAGGTTAACAAATGAAATAAGTTAATGAACGTTGGGTATTATTACCTAACGACGACAAACTGTGCCTGGATTCCAGCACCACCATTTACTATATTTGTGACCTAAACTCCTGAGACCTCAGCCTCCTTATCTGCAAAATGAAAATAATAATAGCTACCTTGTGGCGTGGTTGTGAGAATTACATGAGATGATGTGTATAAAGTGCTTGCCATATTGCCTGGAGCACCAGAAACACTGGATAAGTGTTAGGCTACTCTTATATATTATTATTTAATGAGAAAAATAAAATTTCCATATCGCCTATTACTATATAAAAATTATAAAGCATATAAATAAAAGCTACTTTAAGGATTCATTCAGCAAATATTTGTGTTCTCCCTATGTGCCAGGTATGGGATTTGCTAGTAATTTGAATCTCTATTCAGTGGATCCTTTTTTGTTTCAAGTTCTCTTCACAATAGAGACTATGAAAATGTACTCTAAGAATTTTGAAATTTTTTATCAAGAAAAAAATTTATCCCTAATCCTAGTATTTGTAGTTTGGAAAATCATGCTTTCTAACTCAAGTTGTCTCCCTGCTTTTTTTCTTGTGTGCCCTTACCATTATTACAAGCTATATATTATAATACCTGCTATTGATCCTTGCTTGTCCAGTTAAAAGGTTTTCTTGGCGTGATGTTTCCCCAGCAAGGGAATTTGCATAATGAGAGCTCTCAGACCACTAGCTCTAGCCAGCATTAACACTAGGGAGTTAAAATCCTGTGTGTGTCCAGTGTTCTAGATAGCACTTCTCTGAACCAAAGACAAATGAAAGACAACTGCAGATTGAGAATATTTTTTAGAAGCCTGTACGAAACATGTACAGACTTTTTAGGAGTCTCATTACCTAAACAATACAGTATAACAAATATTTACATAGTATTTACATTTTATTAGGTATTATAACTAATCTAGAGATGATTTAAAGTATACGGAAGGATATGTGTAGGTTATGTGCAAATACTATACCATTTTACATAAGGGACTTGAGCATCCTTGGGGTCTGAGAACCAGTCCCCCAGGGATACTGAGGAACAACAATTACAGTAATTGATTACTTTGTTTAGATGTAATTTGTCCATTTTTGAGCTACAAGAGACTTAACTAACCCAACCTCTTTAGTTTTTAAGATGATGTGATTAAGGCCCAGAAATCTTTACGGCAGGCTATTAGTCCTCAGTCTAGAAGTGCTGATGGTTGCTGATAACTTTATAATAAACTTTGGGTTAGTAAAAAGGAAGCATAAAATATGTAACAGCGTTCACATTTTCTCTGAAACATATCAGTACAATAAGGATCATTTCTGTTACATGTTTTTCTCTAAGCAGAAATGAAGAATGTTGAACCCTCACAAAGAGATAAAGGTTATTTGATACATGTTGGTGGCCTCTGCCCTTCAGTATCTGAGGTATACCAGGATTATTTTTTTGAGCTTCATTTTCAAATTTATTAGTTGTTCATATTTTGTTGTACTTTTCTACCCTTCACAAACTTTTATTTCTCTTCTTTTAGGCCGATTTAAGGTCTCATTTCCAAAAATACCAAGTTTCTGAAATTTCAATTTATGATTCTTCTACTAATTACAGGTGTGTTTCCCAACTTTAATCAATGTGCATTATTGTGTGTCTGCTGTTTGCCAAAGGTTCTATACCAGATATCAGCCACAGTGGTGACAAAGTCAAGGGCTATTCTCACAGGGTTTCACAGGCCAGGAAAGGGGACACATGGACAAATAGCTGCAGTCTTGAGTTGATACTGTTCTTAACCAGATCTTTTTTTTCATTATACTTTGTAACTTGTTAATGGTATACAGGAGGGTTATTGATTTTTGTATGCTTTATCTTGCTACATGCCATTACTTAGGGAAGTAGAGCACATTAGGTAAAAGAACAGCTTCCAGAAATAGATAACATTGGTTCAATTCCTGGCTCTGTCAACAACTTGGTTAATAAATTTAGGCAAGTTACTTAACCTTTCTGTACCTCAGCCTCTTTGTATATAAAGTGAGCATAATAATACTACCTTCACAACATTGCTGTGAAACTATTACAAGTAAAATATGTGAAACACTAGGAATAAAGCCTGGCACATAGTAGGTGCTCAGAAAATTGTGTTTCATTTTACTATTTCTGATTTCAATTACTTTTTAGTTGACACTCAATATATTTTAGGTAGACAGCTACCTCATTTACATATAGTTACTTTGAGTATGTATGTTGCTACTTTCTGTTTTGTGACATTGCCAGATGATTCAAAAGTATTAAATAACAATGGCCATAGCTTAATGGAATTTTTTTTACTGTTTTATCATTAAAAGTGATAGCTGTTTATTTCAGATATAAAATTTTTATCAGTTAAGAAAAGGATCCTATTTGTAGTTGGGGTTGCAATTTATTAAAAATGTGTGTCTTAAATGAAGTCATATAATTGTAAGATAATTGTTTAGCTGTAATTATTTGACCTGTTGATATGATGTTAATACATTTCATTAAAGTAGTATTGTAATCTTAGGAGCATTACTTCATGTGAAAGACTCTTTTAGTATCTTGTTGAATACTTTTTAAGAACTATGGTTTTTTTCTTACTTGAAGTATTTTGCATTCTGTGTAGAAATTTAGAAAATACAGTTAAATGCAAAAATACAAGGAGTTTATAAAAATGTATCCATAGTCTCATCATTTGAAAACAGCCACTCTTCCCAGGATTTGGTGTATATCCTTCCATTGACACTGTCTAGGGCTGATGCTTTTATAGGAATAGCTATTGCCCAACTTTCTTGTGTATATAATTAAAATTCTGATTAGATTTTCCAACTCTTTGTTTTTGTCTGTATATTTCCCCACTACAAGGTCATAAAGATACACTGTTGCATATTCTGCTAAATATTTAAAATTTTGCCTCTCACATTTAAGCCTTTAAGTTATCTGAAGTTTATGTTTATACATAGGGATTAGTTTTAAGGTTTTTTAGTTATGGATAATCAGATGTCCCCAGACCACTAATCTCGGCAACTCTATCATATATTAGCTTTGCACATATTTTACATTAGATTTTAATATAAAATTAATAGGAGATAATGTGTAAGAAATACTCTTCTTCTATTTCCCATCTTTAACTTGGTTTTTATTTAGTTATCCTAAATAAATATTCTTCCTAATCCCAAGGTAAGTACAGCAACCTTTTTATTTTTAAAAGCAGTTATTCTTGTGAAAAATGTATTTGTGTCCGTAGTTACAAAATTAAGTTTGATGTAATTTGAAGTCATTAACAACCTTTTGGTTTTCTGCTTTTATGTTTTAGATATGCATCTCTTACTTTTACAAAAAACAGCGATGCAAAGATAGCTGTGAAAGAAATGAATGGGATAGAAATAAATGGAAAGTCAGTAAATGTGCGGCCTGTTAAAATTCTTGGAGAATATACATCACCACTTTCCTCCAAAAATGGGAATAGAATTAGTTCGAATAATTTAGAGAAAAGCACCAACAAAGAAATCCACTCAGCCTTCTCCATTTCTAGATTGCCCAGAACTAGACCACGGCAGCTGGGATCTGAGCAAGACAGTGAGGTTTTCCCTTCCAACCAGGTTAGTGTTTTTGATAGATCCCTTAGATGGTCTTTGTATGTCATATTGCTGTAAGTAGCTTTGTAGAATAAATAACTTCAATATGCAGTCTTGAAATGGGAATGACAGCATTAATCTGAATTTTTTTTAACCTTGAATCCACCCTAACCTGGTTTTGTACAACTCCAGTTGTTCCTGGGGGGAAATCTAGATCTTTGTAGACCGAGCTAACGAAAAACTCATTTTAACTAGGCTCTTTGCCAATCCTTCACTGTCTTTTTATTACTACTCTATAAGTAACTAATTATAATTTCATCTTGATTTTTCTTTCACAGCTAACCTTATCTCATAATTGTTAAAACCATAAAGTGTAGTCATTTTATTTTCATATATTCTCATGTCTCTGTTACTGAGGTAAACACCCTGTGAAAAGTGGTAAAGTTTGCCTCGTTCAGTCTTTTCTCTCCACTGCTCAGCAAATTGCCTGGAATCCCATAGGTGTTCCATATGTTTTTTTTTTTTAATTTACATACAGTAAAATTCAATACTTTTTGGTGCCTGTAGCTTTAGACAAATGCATATAGGCAAATCAGCACCACCATAATCAAGATTCAGAACAGTTCCATCATTCCAAAAAATTACCTGGTGCTCTGATCTGTTTCTTATTCTTAAAACTTGACCTTTTTCAGAACATTATATAAATGAAATTATACTATGTAGCCCTGTTAGCCTGGCTTCTTTCACTGAATGCATTTGAGATTGATCCATGTTGTTGTGTATGTTGACATTTTATTCCTGCTCATGTTGTGTCCATTTTTATTCAGTTTATTTTATTACTGAATTTTGGTGTTTTAATATTCTGATTTTGAGTCCTTTACCAGATAGGCGATTTGCAAATAATTTTTCTCACTTTGTGCCTTGTCTTTTCATTCCGTTAACAGTGTCTTTCTCAGAATAGGGATATTTTAGTATTTATGAAGTATAATTTATTAATTTTTTTATTTATAATGTATGCTTTTAGTGTTGTAGCTAAGAAATCTTAGCATAATCCAAGGTCACAGAGATTTTCAGTTAATTTTTATATATTGTTTCTAGTATTTGTTGAGGTAGTTATTGTTTATTTGCATTTGTTTCTGTTTTGCATATGGAATAGTTCCAGCATCATTTGTGGAAAAGATGATCCTATTTCTGTTGAATTACCTTTGCACCTTGGTCAAAAATCAATTGACCATGTTTGTGTGAGTCTATTTCTAGACTGGAACTGTTTTGTTGAACTGTTTTGTCTCTTTCCACCCGTAGTACACTGCCTTCATTACTGTAGCCTCATAGTAAGTTTTGAAATCAGGTAGAATGAGTCCTCTAACTTTATTCTTTTTCAGAGTTATTGTGGCTATTTAGTCTCTTCGCCTTGCTGTATACTTTTATAATTCACCTATCTACACACAAAAAAAAAATCCTACTTGGATTTTTGCTGGGATTATTTTGAATCCATAGATCAGCACAAGAATCAATACTTGTTGAATAAATGAATATAATTTTTTCCCTTAATAAGAGAAAGGGATCTCTTCTAACTGTGTCCTTTATCCAGTCCTTTCCTCATTCCTGGAGTTACCACATTCCTTTTCTATACCATTAGCAACTCCACTTCCACTCACAGACCTTAGCCTCTACTCAAAGTCAGGCACAGCCCTTCCTAATCCTGACAGGATTTTCACTTGACTTTGCATTCCTCTAACTTTACCATCCTTATTTGTCCTATGGTTTTTTTTGTTTTGTTTTTGGGGAGTTTTTTGTTTTTGTTTTTTTGTTTTGTTTTGTTTTGTTTGTTTGAGACAGAGTCTCACTCTGTCGCCCAGGCTGGAGTGCAGTGGTGCAATCTCAGTTCACTGCAACCTCTGCCTCCTGGGTTCAAGCAATTCTCCTTCCTCTGCCTCCTGAGTAGCTGGGATTATAGGAACCTACTACCTTGCCTGGCTAATTTTTTTGTGTTTTTAGTACAGATTTGGTTTCACCATGTTGGCCAGGCTCATCTTGAATTCCTGACCTCAAGTCATCTGCTCGCCTCGACCTCCCAAAATGCTGGGATTACTGGCCTGAGCCACCACACCCAGCCTGTCCTATGTTTTTATTGCCAAAGTTCTCAATCAAGTAGGTTATATTCAATGTCTGTTTCTTTTCTTCTCTGTTGTCCTGATAATCTGACTTCAGTCTCTAAAATTTTACCTAAACGGCCCTTTTCATAAGGCACTAGTGACCTTTTATTTGTCTTTCCCTCATCTGCCTTCCTCTTGACTACTTTGCCTGTTTGACACTGTTCATCCCTTTCTTGAAACTTTTCCTTTCATCTCAGTGACCCTTCATGTGTGGGATTGATTTACTTGGTACATAGCCTCAATCTACAGCAGGAAGGAAGGAAACAAAGTGCAGCGAAGCTGTGTGTGGCCCTGAGCTGTAGGTGTGGGATCTGTGGCTCTCGCTTTCCTCCTTGTGTAGCACATGTGGTCTCCTGCCTCTGCTCTCCGTGTGCTTATTCTCCTTATTCCCCTTTCTCTACACACTGCTTTTCTCTGCTCATGACTGCTTTCTTCCCCCATTTGGCTTTGTTTTGCTTGATTCTAACTCTACATGTTCAATTCAAGTCCCTGTGATCTGATTAATTCATTTGCTTCATGTTCTAATTTCAGTCTTTTTTTTTTTTTCCCTGAGACAGGGTCTCACTCTGTCACCAGGCTGGGGTGCAGTGGCACAACCACAGCTCACTGTAGCCTCAAAGTCCTGGGCTCAAGCAATCCTCCCACCTCAGCTTCCCAAGTAGCTGGGACTGCAGGTGTGTCATCATGTCCAGCTAATTTTTGTATTTTTCTGTAGAGACCAGGTCGTGCTGTGTTGCCCAGGCTGGTCCCAAACTCCCGTCCTCAAGTGATCCTTCCACCTTGGCCTCCCAAAGTGCTGGGATTGCAGGCGTGAGCCACCACACACTGCTAATTCAGGAAATTGAATTGCTTTAGACAGGAAATTGAATTGATCCAGGCTGTGATTTTGATGTTCATTAGCTCAGGCAGCAACACTCTTGATCCTGTCAGCTGTGGCAGTGGGCCATGGGGTTGGGAGAGGGATGTTATAAAGAGGGCCATACGGTCTATTGGTAGGAGTATGTGGATCAGGAAGTTCCTGTAACCATCTTTGTTAAACTATACTCCAAGTTCTCTTTCATTTCTGGCAATTTCTTGTTCCATTGTTCTTTTTCTGATTCTCCACATTTATTTATTCTATTCATTCATTTAGAAAATACTGATTATCTACAATGAGAAGCAGAATCATAGTGATTAATAAACACTCTTAGATTCATAACCTGGCTCTGCCACTTACTCACCATGTGACTCTGGAAAAGCAACCTAACCTTTCCATTTCTGAGCTTCCTTATCGTAAAATGGAGATAAGAGCCATTACCTCACAAATGTTGATGAGTTTAAATGAGCTTACCACAGGAAAATTTTTAGAACAGTGCCTACCTTGGTAGATGTACCCAGAAAACATTAGCTGTTGTTGTTATTACTTACCAATAATTTGACTTCTTTCTTGGAGAGCATATTCTTTCTTGGAGAGCACTTACTTCAACTGTCACTTAAACTATTGTATCCCGGACTTTTTATTTATTAAACAAATAGTTATTACATACCAACTGTGTACACTATTCTAGGCACTGGGAAAGCAACAATGAACAAAACAGACAAAAATCTGTGCTCTTAAGGAGCTTAAATCTAGTGAGGGAGTTGAGGCAATAAACAAGCAAGTGAAAGATATAATGTTCTGATGTAAAAGGTCCAGTATATTATGTGTCTTGCCCTGACTTCATCAAGGCTTTAAAGTCTGAATCCTTCCTTTGTTGAACTCTTATGGTATTTACAGTGGTTTTCTACAATTTATAGCCTACTTGCATTGTTAACAGTAACTAATTGGTCATTTCAATTTTGTCTCTTCGCAAATGGAGAGGGCTCTGTTTTATATCACTATAGTTTTTCCCACGCAGCATATACTGCACTTCTGGGCATACAGTTTGTATTCATTACATACAGCATATAGTAAATATGATGTAAAATATCTCTAATTACTGTGTAGCCTTTTTTAGGTTGGTTAAGAGAATTAAGCCTTAATGCCCTAAGCCTAAAACGTTTATTTAATGAATGAATCTCTCTCCTGTGTATCTAAAATGAAACTAGTTATATCCTATCTTTGGGAGAATTGAGAAAGTAGTTACATCATTTTCTGTGTTCTATGGTTCAGATGAGAAATCTGGTTGAGAAAGGCTTATTTAGACATAACCTCGTATACTTTATCAGAAAGAAAAAATGTTGGGTGTGTTTTGTAGTATATGGCCCTGAAACACAGCCCAAGTAAATGCAATTGATACAAATAATCCCAAGTTAAAGTAAACTTTTAAGGAGTTTTTATTTTATTATTTTAATTTTCAAATATATTGTTATTGAATAAGTTGTATTGTCTTTATGTAATGGTCCTTACTGATTTTAAGAAAACTTTTTAAATGCTTATTTAGGGTGTCAAGAAGAATTGTAAGCAGATTGAATCTGCTAAATTATTACCTGATACACCTGTTCAATTCATACCTCCAAATACATTGAACCTTCGTAGCTTTACCAAGATCATAAAGAAACTGGCTGAACTGCATCCAGAAGTCAGCAGGTAATAACCAAAATTATATTTTAACTGGTTTAAAACTTTTGTGTAAAAATACAGTTCAAGTTAATAACTTAGATATATTCAGAATGTGTTCTTTTGGAAAAGACAAATAAATACTCATGTATGTTTTCCTTTTGCATAGAGACCATATTATAAATGCGCTTCAGGAAGTGAGAATGAGACATAAAGGTTTTCTGAATGGCTTATCTATTAATACTATCGTGGAGATGACTTCATCTCTTCTGAAAAACTCTGCTTCCAGTTAGGAATTCAAAAAACAATAAAGAGGTAAAACAACCATATTCTTTCATATTTGAATATTACTTAAAATTTATAAGCTATTGATTTCGTTTTATTTTTACATAAAAAAATTTAAAATAATAATATCACAAAATAACATGAAGTTTTAAAACAAGCATACTGTAATTAACTACTAATGCAAAACTAATTACCCTAAAATTGACTGGCTTAAACAACACTCATAAACTCACATTTTGCAGATCAGGATTCAGGAGTGACTTAGTCAGGTGGTTTTAGCTCAGGGTTTTTCATGTTGTAGTCAAGATGTTGGCCTGGACTGTAGTCATTCAGAGGCTTCACTGAGACCAGAGGATCTGCTTCTCAGGAGGCTCATTCACATGTCTGTTGGCAAGAGGCCTCAGTTCCTCACCACACAGGCTCTTCCATAAGGCTCTTCAACTGTCTTTGCATCATGGCAGCTGGCTTCCCCTAAGCAAGAGAGAGAGAGCAAGATGGAAGCTGCATTGTCTTGTATTATCTACCCTCAGTAGTCGCAGATACTGCAATTTTTACATATCGAAGGTTTGTGGCAACCCTGCATCAAGCAAGTCTATCAGCGCCACTTTCCAACAATGTGTACCCACTTTGTGTCACATTTTGGTAATTCATACAACATTTCAAACTCTTTTATGACGCCTGTTATGGTGATTGTGATCAGTGATCTTTGGTTAGTATTGTAATTATTTTTGGGGACTTTGAACTGCACCCATATAAAACAGCAACTTTTATAAATGTGTGTGTTCTGATCACTCTATTCATAGGCTGTTTCCCCATCTCTTTCCCTCTCTTTGGTCCTCCCTATTCCTTGAGACACAATACTGAAATTAGGCCAACTGATAACCCTACAATGACCTGTTAGTATTCCAGTGAAAGAAAGAGTCACATGCTCACTTTAAATCGAAAGCTAGAAATGATTAAGCTTAGTGAGGAAGGCATGTCAAAAGCCAAGACAGGCTGAAAACTAGGCCTTTTGTACCAGTTAGCCACGTGGTTCATTGTTGTGAAGCCAATGAGGAAAAGTTCTTGATGGAGATTACAAACGCTACTCCAGTGGACACAAGAATGATAACAAAGTGAAACAACCTTATTGCCAATATGGTGAAAATTTTAGTAGTCTATATAGAAGATCATAGCAGCCACAACGTTGCCTTAAGCCAAAGCCTAATCAGAGCAAGGACCTCTTTTCCATTATTTGAAGGTGATGAGAGAGGAGAGGAAGCTGAGGAAGGAAAGTGTGAAGCTAACAGAAGGTTAGGTTAGTTCATGAGGTTTAAAGAAATAAGCCATCTATTTTTTTTTTTTCCTGAGATTTTGGTGCACCCATCACCCAAGCCCTGAGCAGTGTACACTATACCCAACGTGTAGTCTTCTATCCTTCACCTCACTCCCACCCTTTCTTCCAGTCCCCAAAGTCTAATGTATCATTCTAAGAAGTCGTCTTTGTAACAAAAGTACAATGTGAAGCAGCAAATGCTGATGGAGAAGCTGTAGCAAGATGCCCAGAAGATCTAGGTTAGATAATTGATGACGGTAGCCACACTAAACAGCAGATTTTCAGTGTAGAAGAAACAGCCATCTACTGAAAGTAGATGCCATCTGGGACTTTCACAGCTTGAGAGGAAAAGTCAATTCCTAGTTTCAAAGGACAGGCAGGCTCTCTTGTTAGGGGCTAATGCAGCTGTTGACTTTAAGTTCAAGCTGATGCTCATTTACCATTCTGAAAATCTAAGGGCCCTTAGGAATTAACACTAAATCTACTATGCCTCCACTCTATGAATGGAACAACAAAGCCTGGATGACAACACATCTGTTTATAGCATGGAGGTTTTTTGGGTTTTGTTCTTTTTTTAGAGATAGGGTCTTGCAGTCACCCAGGCTGGAGTGCAGTGACACAATCATAGCTCACTGCAACCCTAAACTCCTAGACTCAAAAGATCCTCCTGCCTCAGTCTCCTAAGTGCTAGAACTACAGTAGGTGCACGCCACCACGCCCTGCTACTTTCTTTTTAAATTTCAACCTTTCGGCCGAGCACAGTGGCTCACACCTGTAATCCCAGCACTTCGGGAGGCCGAGGCAGACGGATCAAGAGATCGAGACCATCCTGGCCAACATGGTGAAATCCTGTCTCTACTAAAAATACAAAAATTAGCTCGGCATGGTGGCGGGCGCCTGTAGTCCCAGCTACTCGGGAGGCTGAGGCAAGAGAATCACTTGAACCTGGGAGGCAGAGATTGCAGTGAGCTGAGATCGCACCACTGTACTCCAGCCTGGCGACAGAGCAAGACTCCATCTCAAAAAAAAAAAAAAAATTAAACTCTTTGTAGAGACAGGGTCTCACCTATGTTGCCCAGGCTGGTCTCATATTCCTGGCCTTAAGCAATTCTCCCACATTAGCCTCCCAAAGTGCTAGGGATTACAGGCATGACCCACTGAGCCTAGCCTGTAGCATAGTTTACTGAACCCCTGGACTCAAGCAGTCCTCCTGACTCAGCCTCCCTCAGTAGCTGGGTTTACAGGCACATACCACCATGCCAGGATAATTTTTTTTTTTTCTAGAGATGGGGTCTTACCATGTTACCCAGGCTGGTTTACTGAATCTTTTAAGCTCACCATTGAGACCTACTACTCAGAAAAAAAAGATTTCTTTCAAAATATTATTGCTTATTGACAACGCACTTAGTCACCAAGAACTCTGATGGAGATGTAGAAGGAAATTAATGGGTTTTTTTAATGCCTGCTAACACAACATCCATTCTGCAGCCCATGGATCAAGGAGTAATTTTGACTCAAGTCTTAAATATTTAAGAAATACATTTCATAAGGTTATAGCTGCCATAGCTGATTCTGTAATGGATCTGGACAAAGTAAATTGAAAACTTTATGGAAAGGAGTCACCATTCTAGATGCCATTAAGAATATGTATTATTCATGAGAGGAGGTAAAAATATCAACATTCACAAGAGTTTAGAAAAAGCTGAATCCAACTCATGGATGACTTTAAGGGGTTCAAGACTTCAGTGGAGGAAGTAACTGCTGATGTGGTAGACATAGCAAGACAATTCAAATTAGAAGTGGAGCCTGAAGATATGACTGAATTGCTGCAACCTCATGATAAAATTTGAATGGATGAGAAGTTCCTTGTTATGGATGAGCAAAGAAAGTACTTTCTTTTTTTATTATTTGTTATTTTTGTAGAAATGGGATCTTGTTATTTTTCCCAGGCTGGTCTCAAACTTCTGGCCTCAAGCAATTCTCCCACTCAGCCTCCGAAAGTGCTGGGATTACAGGTGTAAGCCACTGTGCCCAGCCCAGAAAACGCTTTCTTGAGATGCAGTCTACTACTGGTGAATATGCTGTGAACATTGTTGAAATAACAACAAAGGATTTGGAATAGTACATAAACTTAGGTGATAAAGCAGTGGCAAAGTTTGAGGGGATTAAGTACCCATTCGGTGTTTTAAAAAAAAGTTTAAGGAAATTGACTCCAATTTTGAAAGAAGTTCTAATCTGGGTAAAATGCTATCATACAGAATCTCAAGCTACAGAGAAATCTTTTGTGAATGAAAGAGTCAGTTGATGCAGCAAACTTCATCGTTGTCTTATTTTAAGAAGTTGCCACAGCCACTCCAGCCTTCAGCATGACATGAGTACATCAGAGAAAAACTGCTTGAAAAATTAAAGCCTAAAAGAACTATAAAGCAGCTGGAGGGATAAAGTTTACCTTAAGAGTGCAACAGTTAGATTCACAGCTGACTCCCACTCAACAGAAGTCACCAAATAATTCTCCAAGCCCAAAGCTCTAGACCCAGGAAAAGAGCCTTCAAAAATAAATGTAAAATAACTAATTATCATGCAAATTTTAAAAACTAAGATAATTTGTTACTTTAGAAGAAGCCCTACTCTAAAGAAAATACCAGAATGTTCTCTGGGAAAAAAGTGATTTTAAATGAAAGGTCAGAGGTACAGGAGAAATGAAGATCAACGAAGAGTAAATATGTGGTAGGTCTCAATCAATATTGGCGGTAGAAAACAAAAATAATGATTTTTATAGGTTCTAATGTAATTAAAATACATGATAATACTAATACATAAGTTGAGAGGGGATTAAGTATTCTTACTATTCTAAACACTTTGCAGTTTGGGAAGAGAGTAAGATGCTCTGTGTTGGGGGTACTCAAGACCACCCAAGCTTCATTATATGCTAGGAGGACTCACGTAACTCAGGACATAGATGTGTTCATGGCTATGATTTATTACGGCAACAAAATATGAAGCAAAATCAGCAAAGGGAAAAGGTACATAAGGTGAAGTCTGGAGGAAACAAGCTTCCAAGAGTCCTCTTCCAGTGGAATCACACAAGATGTGCTTAATTTCAATGAATTGTGACACCTATAAAATGTTGTCTACCAGGGAAACTCATTGAAGACTCAGTGCCCAAGGATTTTACTGGGGGTTGGTCATGTAGTTGCCCTCTGCCTAGCACATACTGTAGCTCCAGGCTGTCAGGGAGCAGCAATTCAGCATAAACCACACTTTGTATAGCAGTTTTAGTATAATGAGGCACTCATCACTTCTGGAAATGGTGGGAACCCCCACCCCAAAATCCCAAGTTCCTAGATACCAGCCAGGGGCCAACCTTGCAAGCAGGTCTTTCTAAGGATGGCAGTCTCAGGACTGCTACATTAATTATTTTTCTACACATATGCCAGTTGATATCAGAACAAAGAATCCATGTTGTAAATTTGGGGGCAATTACTAAAAGAACAATTTTTTGTGGGGGGGGAGGTTGGTTGTTTTTGTTTTTTGTTTTTTGTTTTGAGATGGAGTCTCGCTTAGTCGCCCAGGCTGGAGTACAGTGGCACGATCTCAGCTCGCTGCAACCTCTGCCTCCCGGATTCAAGCGATTCTCCTGCCTCAGCCTCCCAAGTAGCTGAGACTACAGGCATCCGCCACCACACCCAGCTAATTTTTGTATTTTTAGTAGAGACGGGATTTCACCATGTTGGCCAGGATGGTCTTGATCTCTTCACCTCGTGATCCATCTGCCTCGGCCTCCCAAAATGCTAGGATTACAGGCATGAGCTACTGTGCCCAGGCCCTAAAAGAACAATTTTCAAAAGCATATGGAAAATGAAGTTGGACCTTTGCCTTACACCATATCCGAAAATCAACTAAAATGAATCAACAACTTGAACATGAGTTAAAATTATAAAACTCTTAGAAGAAAACAGTGGAAAACTTTCGCAGCATTGGATTTAGCACTGATTTGGATATGGCAACAAAAGCATGGACAACAAAAGAAAAGATACATATATTAGACTTCATCAAAATCAAAAACTTGAACATCAAAGGACACTATCGAAAGAGTGAAAAGGAAGCCCATAGATTGAGAAAATATTTATAAATCATATATCTGATAAGGGGTTAATACCCAGAATAGGCTGGGGAGGAGGTGGCTCACGCCACTAATCCCAACATTTTGGGAGGCAGAGGCAGGCAAATCACTTGAGGCCAGGAATTCAAAACCAGCCTGGGAAACATGGTAAAACCCCATCTCCACAAAAAATATGAAAATTAGCCAAGCATGATAGCACATACCTATTGTCCTAGCTACTCAGGAGGCTGAAGTGAAGGATCCCTTGAGCCTAGGAGGCAGAAGTTGCAGTGAGCTGAGATTACGCCACTGCACTCCAGCTTGGGTGATAGAGCAAGACTATCTCATAAATAAATAAAACAGGCACACAAACCAATGGAACAGAATAGAAAACTCAGAAAATAATGCACACTTACAACAATCTGATCTTCAACAAAGTCAACAAAAACAGGCAATGGAGAAAGGACTCCCTATATTCAATAAATGGTGCTGGGAAAACTGGTTAGCCATATGCAGAAGACTGAAACTAGACCCCTTCCTTACACCATATACAAAAATCAACTCAACATGGATTAAAGACTTAAATGTACAGTCTAAGACTTATAAAAACCCTTGAAGAAAAACCTAAGAATTACCATTCTGGACAGTAGGACAATTACATTCTGGCCAAGATTTCATGATGAAGATGCCAAAAGCAATTACAAGAAAAACAAAAATTGACAAGTGGGACCTAATTAAACTAAAGAACTTGTGCACAGCAAAAGAAACGGTCAACAGAGTAAACAGATAACCCACAGAATATGAGAAAATATTTGCAAACTGTGCATCTGACAAAAGTCTAATATCCAGAATCTGTAAGGAACTTAACAGGGAAAAAAAAAACCCATTAAAAAATGGGTGAAGGACGTGAACAGACATTTCTCAAAAGAATACATTCACCTGGCCAACAAGCATATGAAAAAATGCTCAGTATCACTAATCATTGGAGAAATGCAAGTCAAAACCACAAGACACCATCTTATACCAGTCAGAATGGCTATTATTAAATAAAGTCAAAAAATAACAGATGCTGACAAGGTTGTAGAGAAAAGGGAATGCCTATGCACTGTTGGTGGAAATGTAAATTAGGTCAGTCATTGTGGAAAGCAGTTTGGTAATTCCTCAAAGAATTTAAAACAGAACTACCATTCGGGCCAGCAATCCCATTGTTGAATATATGCCCAAAGAAATGTAAATCATTGTACCATAAAGATACATGCATGTGTATATTTATCACAGCACTATTCACAATAGCAGAGACATGAAATCAACCTAAATGCTCATCAGTGGTAGACTGGATAAAGAGAAGTGTATGTATACACTATGGAGTACTATGCAGCCATAAAAAAGAACGAAATGATGTGCTTTGCAGCAGTATGGATGAAGCTGGAGGCCATTATCAAGCAAACTAATGCAAAAACAGAAAATCAAATACCACGTGTTCTCATTTATAAATGGGAGCTAAACTTTGAGTACATATGGACAAAGAAGGGAACAGCAGACACTGGAGCCTACTTAAGGGTAGATGGTAGGAGGATGGTGAGGATCAAAAAACTACCTGTCTGGTACCACGCTTATTAACTGGATGATGAAATAATCTATATGCTAAACCCCACAACATGTAAATTATCTATATATAATGAACCTGCACATATGCCCCTGAAACTAAAATAGAAGTTTAAAATAAAATATCTTATTTTTCTTTATCAAAATAAAATTAGAGGCATGTGAAAGAAATATTAGAGTTAAAATGATTGCTAGATACAAAGACAGTACACAAAAATTAATTGCAATTCTCACTATCCATGATGTAAGAAAAATGAAATTTGTTAAAAGATATTATAGTACCATTAAAAACAAGGGCCTAGGAATGTATTTAACAAAAGATACTCAACAATCATTGTTGATTTCTCCTTTCTTTTGATTCTAGAACTTCCTTGGATAGTGTGTCTCCTCCTTCAGAGAATGTTCTACAGCACTTAGGAAAAAGCAGTAATAACAAGATGATGTAATTAGGTTGTGTAAATGGGCTAAGCTGTTAAAATATTCTACTTCATAGCCCTCCTTTAAAATCGAGCAGCAGTTGTCTATACAATATTAAGATCTCTGTTTGTTTAAAGTTAAAATATAATTTTAATAAGTTTTAAAATTTTTTATTTCAATCTTGTTGTTTAGAACATCAAGGTGTGTATTTGGGATCTAAAGAAATGGTCTTGTCCATTTTAAAAACCTTTATTAGTCACTTTTAAAATATACTGACCAAGAAAGAGGTTTGTTGTTATATCAATGTTTGTGAAATGATTTCCATACATAAAAAAAGGTAATTTACCTGAACTTTATCTTAAGACTCTTATATTGGATTATAGGATAACAGATAAACTGTATAGGTACATTCAGAATCATACAACATTTTGGAATGTGTATACTTTCAGGCTTCCAAGATAATTAAATTACGTCATGATACATTTCATGCATTTTTATGACTTCAGTATAAAACATTCAGGTGCGTTAGCCATTTTCGCTGGGAAGGGTAAACTTGTATGTGCTTTGGTACTTAAATTTAAATGTTCCCTATAGTGCTTGCATTCATTTTGTGAAAAGTTCTGTTGTATTGTTACAACAATTTTCAAAGGCTAATTTTATGCCTTATCTGATAGAAATATAGAATAGATGGTTCTTTAATTGCTTACTTTTTGAAAGTAATATAATATTTAAGTTGCATTTTTATTAATAGTAAGGTTAACATTTAAGTCTGCATTTTCTTTAAATGTTTTAAACGTTTATAACATTCAATGTTTAGTTGGTGTTACTTGATTAAAAATTAGCCATTTAACGTTTATATTTGATGTATTTATATTTAATAAAGGCATCTAATCTGTAGTACCACTGTCAATTTAATGCTTTCTTTGGGTTCAGTGGCATTTTTTTTCCCAGAATAACAAATATTCTTTATTTATTTTATTTTATTTATTTTAATTGCCAAATAGTAGTTGTACATATTCATGGGGCATATAGTAATGTTTTCATATATATAATGTATTGTAATCAAATCAGAGTAGTTAGCATATTTATCAATTCAAGCATTTATCCTTTGTTTGTCTTGGGAACATTCAATATCCTACTTGTAGCTATTTGAAATTATATCATATGTTATTTATTATAGCCATCCTATAGTGGTACAGAACACTAGAACTCATTCCTCCTATGTAGCTGTGATTTTGTATCCTTACACAAATCTCTCCCACAAATCTCTCCCTATCTTCCCCTTCCCAGTCTTTAGTATCCTTTGTTCTACCTTTTATTTCTATGATATCAACTTTTCTTTAACTTCCACGTGAGTAAGAACATACAGTGTTTAACTTTCTGTTCCTGGCTTATTTCACTTAACATAATGTCTGCCAGTTCCATCTATTGCCACAAATGACAGGTTTCATTCTTTTTTATTCCATTGTGTATATGTACCACATTTTATGTATCCATTCATCTGTTGTTGGACATCTAGGTTAATTCCGTGTCTTGGCTGTTGTGAATAGTGCCATACCACTCTCTCTCTCTCTCTCTATATATATATATACACACACACACACACACTTATATATATATACTTTCAGTTCTAGGCTACATGTGCACAATGTGCAGGTTTGTTACATATGTATACATGTGCCATGTTGGTGTGCTGCACCCATTAACTCATCGTTTACATTGGGTATATCTCCTAATGCTATCCTTCCCCCCCTCCCCCCACCCCACCATAGGCCCCGGTGTGTGATGTTCCCCACCCTGTGTCCAAGTGTTCTCATTGTTCAGTTCCCACCTATGAGTGAGAACATGAGGTGTTTGGTTTTCTGTCCTTGCAATAGTTTGCTCAGAATGATGGTTTCCAGCTTCATCCATGTCACTACAAAGGACACGAACTCATCCTTTTTTATGGCTGCATAGTATTCTATGGTGTATATGTGCCACATTTTCTTAATCCAGTCTACCATTGATGGACATTTGGGTTGGTTCCAAGTCTTTGCTATTGTGAATAGTGCTGCAATAAACATATGTGTGCATGTATCTTTATAGCAGCTTGATTTGTAATCCTTTGGGTATATGCCCAATAATGGGATGGCTGGGTCAAATGGTGTTTCTAGTTCTAGATCCTTGAGGAATCACCACACTGTCTTCCACAATGGTTGAACTAGTTTACAGTCCCACCAACAGTGTAAAAGCGTTCCTATTTCTCCACATCCTCTCCAGCACCTGTTGTTTCCTGACTTTTTAATAATTGCCATTCTAACTGGTGTGAGATGGTATCTCATTGTGGTTTTGATTTGCACTTCTCTGATGGCCAGTGATAATAAGCATTTTTTCATGTGCCTCTTGGCCGCATAAATGTCTTCTTTTGAGAAGGGTCTGTTCATATCCTTTACCCACTTTTTGATGGGGTTGTTTGATTTTTTCTTGTAAATGTGTTTAAGTTCTTTGTAGATTCTGGATATCAGCCCTTTGTCAGATGGGTAGATTGTAAAAATTTTCTCCCATTCTGTAGGTTGCCTGTTCGCTCTGATGGTAGTTTCTTTTGCTGTGCAGAAGCTCTTTAGTTTAATTAGACCCCATTTGTCAGTTTTGGCTTTTGTTGCCATTGCTTTTGGTGTTTAGTCATGAAGTCCTTGCCCATGCCTATGTCCTGAATGGTATTGCCTAGGTTTTCTTCTAGGGTTTTTATGGTTTTAGGTCTAACATTTAAGTCTTTAATCCATCTTGAATTAATTTTTGCATATGGTATAAGGAAGGAATCCAGTTTCAGCTTTCTACATATGGCTAGCCAGTTTTCCCAGCACCATTTACTAAATAGGGAATCCTTTCCCCATTTCTTGTTTTTGTCAGGTTTGTCAAAGATCAGATGGTTGTAGATGTGTGGTATTATTTCCAAGGGCTCTATTCTGTTCCATTGGTCTATATCTCTTGTTTTGGTACCAGTACTATGTTGTTTTGATTACTGTAGCCTTGTAGTATAGTTTGAAGTCAGGTAGCGTGATGCCTCCAGCTTTGTTCTTTTTACTTAGGATTGTCTTGGCAATGTGGGCTCTTTTTTGGTTCCATATGAACTTTAAAATAGTTTTTTCTAATTCTGTGAAGAAAGTCATTGGTAGCTTGATGGGCATGGCATTGAATCTATAAATTACCTTGGGCAGTATGGCCATTTTCACAATATTGATTCTTCCTATCCATGAGCATGGAATGTTCTTCCATTTGTTTGTGTCCTCTTTTATTTCGTTGAGCAGTGATTTGTAGTTCTCCTTGAAGAGGTCCTTCACATCCCTTGTAAGTTGGATTCCTAGGTATTTTATTCTCTTTGAAGCAATTGTGAATGGGAGTTCACTCATGATTTGGCTCTCTGTCTGTTATTGGTATATAAAAATGCGTGTGATTTTTGCACATTAATTTTGTATCCTGAGACTTTGCTGAAGTTGCTTATCAGCTTAAGGAGATTTTGGGCTGAGACGATGGGGTTTTCTAAATATACAATCATATCATCTGCAAACAGGGACAATTCGACTTCCTCTTTTCCTAATTGAAAACCCTTTATTTATTTCTCTTACCTGATTGCCCTGGCCAGAACTTCCAACACTGTTGAATAGGAGTGGTGTGAGAGGGCATCCCAGTCTTATGCCAGTTTTCAAAGGGAATGCTTCCAGTTTTCGCCCATTCAGTATGATACTGGCTGTGGGTTTGTCATAAATAGCTTTTACTATTTTGAGATACGTCCCATCAATACCTAGTTTATTGAGAGTTTTTAGCATGAAAAGCTGTTGAATTTTGTCAAAGGCCTTTTCTGCATCTATTGAGATAATCATGTGGTTTTTGTATTTGGTTCTGTTTATATGATGGATTACATTTATTGATTTGTGTATGTTGAACCAGCCTTGCATTCCAGGGATGAAGCCAACTTGATCGTGGTGGATAAACTTTTTGATGTGCTGCTAGATTCAGTTTGCCAGTATTTTACTGAGGATTTTTGCATTGATGTTCATCAGGGATATTGGTCTAAAATTCTCTTTTTTTGTTATGTCTCTGCCAGGCTTTGGTATCAGGATGATGTTGGCCTCATAAAAATGAATTAGGGAGGATTCTGTCTTTTTCTATTGATTGGGATAGTTTCAGAAGGAATGGTACCAGCTCCTCTTTGTACCTCTGGTAGAATTCAACTGTGAATCTGTCTGGTCCTGGACTTTTTTGGTTGGTAGGCTATTAATTATTGTCTCAATTTCATATCTTGTTATTGGTCTATTCAGTGATTCAACTTCTTCCTGGTTTAGTCTTGGAAGGGTGTATGTGTCCAGGAATTTATCCGTTTCTTCTAGATTTTCTAGTTTATTTGTGTAGAGGTGTTTGTAGTATTCTCTCATGGTAGTTTGTATTTCTGTGGGATTGGTGGTGATATCCCCTTTATCATTTTTTGTTGTGTCTATTTGATTCTTCTCTCTTTTCTTCTTTATTAGTCTTGCTAGTGGTCTATCAATTTTGTTGATCTTTTCAAAAAACCAGCTCCTGGATTCATTGATTTTTTGAAGGGTTTTTTTTGTCTCTGTCTCCTTCAGTTCTGCTCTGATCTTAGTTATGTCTTGCCTTCTGCTAAAAGGCATTTTGAATGTGTTTGCTGTTGCTTCTCTAGTTCTTTTAATTGTGATGTTTAGGGTGTCAATTTTATATTTTTTCTGCTTTATCTTGTGGGTATTTAGTGCTATAAATTTCCCTCTACATACTGCTTTAAATGTGTTCCAGAGATTCTGGTATGTTGTGTCTTTGTTCTCATTGGTTTCAAAGAACATCTTTATTTCTGCCTTCATTTCGTTATGTATCCAATAGTCATTCAGGAGCAACTTGTTCAGTTTCCATGTAGTTGAACGGTTTTGAGTGAGTTTCTTAATCCTGAGTTCTAGTTTGATTGCACTGTGGTCTGAGAGACAGTTTGTTATAATTTCCATTCTTTTACATTTGCTGAAGAGTGCTTTACTTCCAACTATGTGGTCAGTTTTGGAATAAATGTGATATGGTGCTGAGAAGAATGTATATTCTGTTGATTTGGGGTGGAGAGTTCTGTAGATGTCTATTAGGTCCACTTGGTGCAGAGCTCAGTTCAATTCCTGGATATCCTTGTTAACTTTCTGTCTCGTTGATCTGTCTAATGTTGACAGTGGGGTGTTAAAGTCTCCCATTATTATTGTATGGGAGTCTCAGTCTCTTTGTAGGTCTCTAAGGACTTGCTCTATGAATCTGGGTGCTCCTGTATTGGGTACATATACATTTAGTATAGTTAGCTCTTGTTGAATTGATCCGTTTACCATTATGTAATGGCTTTCTTTGTCTCTTTTGATCTTTGATGGTTTAAAGCCGGTTTTATCAGAGACCAGGATTGCAACCCCTGCTTTTTTTTGTTGTTTTCCATTTGCTTGGTAGATCTTCCTCCATCCCTTTATTTTGAGCCTATGTGTGTCTCTGCATGTGAGATGGGTCTCCTGAATACAGCACACTGATGGGTCTTGACTCTTTATCCAATTTGCCAGTCTGTGTCTTTTAATTGGAACATTTAGCCCATTTACATTTAAGGTTAATATTGTTATGTGTGAACTTGATCCTGTCTTTATGATATTAGCTGGTTATTTTGCTCATTAGTTGATGCAGTTTCTTCCTAGCATCGATGGTCTTTACAATTTGGCATGGTTTTGCAGTGGCTGGTACCAGTTGTTCCTTTCCATGTTTAGTCCTTCCTTCAGGAGCTCTTGTAAGGCAGACCTGGTGGTGACAAAATCTCTCAGCATTTGTCTGTAAAGGATTTTATTTCTCCTTCACATATGAACCTTAGTTTGGCTGGATATGAAATTCTTGGTTTAAAATTCTTTTCTTTAAGAATGTTGAATATTGGCCCCCACTCTCTTCTGGCTTGTAGAGTTTCTGCCGAGAGATCCGCTGTTAATCTGATGGGCTTCCCTTTGTGGGTAATCTGACCTTTCTCTCTGGCTGCCCTTAACATTTTTTCCTTCATTTCAACTTTGGTGAATCTGACAATTATGTGTCTTGGAGTTGCTCTTCTCAAGGAGTATCTTTGTGGTGGTCTCTGTATTTCCTGAACTTGAATGTTGGCCTGCCTCACTAGGTTGGGGAAGTTCTGGATAATACCCGAAGAGTGTCTTCCAACTTGGTTCCATTCTCCCCGTCACTTTCAGGTACACCAATCAGACGTAGATTTGGTCTTTTCACATAGTCCCATATTTCTTGGAGGCTTTGTTCATTTCTTTTTACTCTTTTTTCTCTAAACTTCTCTTCTCGCTTCATTTCATTCATTTGATCTTCAATCACTGATATCCCTTCTTCTACTTGATCATATCAGCTACTGAAGCCTGTGCATGTGTCACGTAGTTCTTGTGCTATGGTTTTCAGCTCCATCAGATCACTTAAAGACTTCTCTACACTGTTTATTCTAGTTAGCCATTCATCTAATCTTTTTTCAAGGTTTTTAGCTTCTTTGCGATGGGTTCAAACATCCTCCTTTAGCTCAGAGAATTTCGTTATTACCGATTGTCTGAAGCCTTCTCTCACCTCATCAAAGTCGTTCTCTGTCCAGGTTTCTTCTGTTGCTGGTGAGGAGCTGCATTCCTTTGGAGGAGAAGAGGCACTCTGATTTTTAGAAATTTCAGCTTTTCTGCTCTGGTTTCTCCCCATCTTTGTGGTTTTATCTACCTTTGGTCTTTGATGATGGTGATATACAGATGGGGTTTTGGTGTGGATGTCCTTTCTGTTTGTTAGTTTTCCTTGTAACAGTCAGGACCTTCAGCTACAGGTCTGTTGGAGTTTGCTGGAGGTCCACTCCAGGCCCTCTTTGCCTGGGTATCACCAGTGGACGCTGCAGAACAGCAAATATTGCACAACGGCAAATATTGTTGCCTGATCCTGTCTCTGGAAGCTTCGTCTCAAGGAGCACCCGGCCGTATGAGGTGTCAGTCAGCCCCTACCGGGAGGTGTCTCCCAGTTAGGCTACCTGGGGGTCAGGGACCCACTTGAGGAGGCAGTCTGTCCATTTTCAGAACCACTACTCTCTTCAAAGCTGTCAGACAGGGACGTTTAAGTCTGCAGAAGTTTCTGCTGCCTTTTGTTCAGCTATGCCCTGCCCCCAGAGGTGGAGTCTACAGAGGCAGGCAGGCCTCCTTGAGCTGCACTGGGCTCTGCCCAGTTCGAGCTTCCCAGTTGCTTTGTTTACCTACTCAAGCCTCAGCAATGGCGGATGTCCCTCCCCCAGCCTCGCTGCCACCTGGCAGTTCAATCTCAGACTGCTGTGCTAGCAGTGAGCGAGGCTCCGTGGGTGTGGGACCCTCCAAGCCAGGCGCAGGATATAATCTCCTGGTGTGCCATTTGCTAAAGCCTTTGGAAAAGCACAGTATTAGGGTTAGAGTGTCCCAATTTTCCAGGTACCATCTGTCATGGCTTCCCTTTGCTAGAAAAGGGAATTCCCCAACCCCTTGCACTTCCTGGGTGAGGTGATGCCCTGCCCTGCTCCATGGGCTGCATCCACTGTCTTACAAGCCCCAGTGAGATGAACGCAGTACCTCAGTTGGAAATGCATTACTCATGCTGGAAGTCTTCTGCATTACTCATGCTGGAAGCTGCAGACTGGAGCTGTTCCTATTCGGCCATCTTGGAACCTCTGTCTGGCATTTTCCAAGTATAAAGTAACCTACCAGTGTTGACCTGGGATATACATGAATGGTAAGGCGATACATCAAAATACTGGATTTCAAATGTTTCCTCTTTTATGGGATTTATAAAAGAATTTAATATATTTGAGAATAAAGTTTTATTTCATATATTAATTTGTCTCCAGTTATCAGATCCATTCCAAATGTCTACCAGGAATTGGGTTCCAGAAAGTAAAAATAACAATAATTTAAAAGGACTATATTTAATGAAACATGAAAATCATTGGCTTTAGCCATATAACAAATTAGTAAAATCCTAGTTTTACTAATTAAATTACTAAAATCCTAATTTTACTAATTAAATTTTACTAAAATTGTGGAGATTTTTCCTGTATGTTAATTATATGGTTATTTATATTAAAAGGCTACATTCAGAGTTAGCATTGAATAAAGCAGCAACATGGAATAGGTGTTATTTTCAACATACTCCTAGAAATAAGAAGCATATCTCTAATCGTTTGTTTCTCAGAGGAATGATGAAGTAGAATTCCATTCTAGAATACATAGAGACAAAATTACTGCCTTTGATTTGGGGAAAATATAGAGTCACTTGAAATCTAATTTTCAGCACCAGGCACGGTGGCTCACACCTGTAATCCCAGCACTTTGGGGAGGCTGAGGTGGGCAGATCACGAGGTCAGGAATTCGAGACCAACCTGGCCAACATGGTGAAACCTCCTCTCTACTAAAAATACAAAAATTAGCCGGGCATGGCGGCATGCACCTGTAATCCCAGCTACTTTGGAGGCTGAGGTGGGAGAATCACTTGAACCCAGGAGGAGGAGGTTGCAGTGAGCTGAGATCATGCCACTGAACTCTATCCTGGGCAACATCTCAGCGTGGTAGGATGGGGAGGAAAGTAATTCTAACCTTCAGGTTTTTTGAAGTAAAGTCCTATCCAAAATCTAAAGGTAAAATCAGGCAGCTTTTGTAAATTAAAGGGCTTTCAGCTGTGACCAGTAAATTGACAGCTGTTACGAAGATTCCCTAGTTAAATTTAGAAAGTTGAGTTATTTTTCATGAATCTTTTGGAAACTCAAGTGAAAAATCTCTGTTTATCTTATTCTGTAAAATCTCTAACTTGATGTTAGATAATTGGATAAAATTATTGTAGAATTTTAAAAGACTGGTCAAATTGTCCAAGTTTTCATATATTTTCACTAGCAAAAATTTAGATAATTTAACATACATTAGTGCTCAAAACCATTTTTCTTTCACGCTGTTGTATTAGATACCAAAGAGCACTTAGCTATATCAACTAGAATATATAGATAATTAGTATGTTTGGAGATAACCAGAGATTTGAAAAGTTGTAAATACCATAAGATAATCAGCAAAAACAGTGGAACTAAAAATTCCCAGTTGGCTCTGCCTGATGCCAATCTATACTGGTCAAAGGAGAGATAATATGTGTGACTCAGAAGCTCAATATAACAAGTAATTTCTCTCTTAAAAAAGAGATCTCAACCAGTAATATCTATATATGGGCTTAAGTACTGCTTTTTCAGTATTGACCATTGACATATGTGGCATGTAGTAGTAACATGTTTTAACATGTGGGCAGAACAATGACCTAAAATGTCCTGTTGTCATCTGGATCCTGTGATGTGTTGTACATGACAAAGGGAAGTAAGGCTGCAGATGCAAGTAACATTATTAATTAGCCGACTTTAAGATTAGGACCTTCTCCTGGATTATCTGGCTGGGCTCAATCTAATTACATGAGTCCTTAAAAGTGGTAGAGGAGGCAGAAGAGAGAACCAGAGAAATGGCATTGTGAGAACTCAACACACTCCTGCTGGCTTGGAAGACAGAACAAGGGACTGAGAGCCAGTGGACAGCCCCCAGAAGCTGGAAAAGGTGGGAAATGGGCTCCCTAGAGCCTCCAGAAGGAATACAGCTTTGCTGAAACCCTGATTTTAGTCTAGTGAGTTCTGTCAGACTTCTTTTTTTGAGACGGAGTCTTGCTCTGTCACTCAGGCTCGAGTGCAGTGGTGCAATCTTGGCTCACTGCAACCTCCACCTCCCGGGTTCCAGTAATTCTGCCTCAGCCTCCCAAGTAGCTGGGATTACAGGCGTTCACCACTATACTCAGCTAATTGTTTGTTTTTTTTTGTTTTTTGTGTGTGTGTGTGTGAGATGGAGTCTCACTCTGATGCCCAGGTTGGAGTGCAGTGGCATGATCTTGGCTCATTGCAACCTCTGCCTCCTGGGTTCAAGCGATTCTCCTGCCTCAGCCTCCTGAGTAGCTAGGATGTAATTACGGGCATGCACCACCACATCCATTTAATTTTTGTATTTTTAGTAGAGATGGGGTTTCGCCATGTTGGCCAGGCTGGTCTCGAACTCCTGAGGTGATCCACCTGCCTTGGCCTCCCAAAGTGCTAGTATACAGGCGTGAGCCATCATGCCCAGCCTTTTTTTTTTTAGTAGAAACGGGGTTTCACCCCATTGACTAGGCTGGTTTCAAACTCCTGACCTCAAGTGATCCACCTGCCTCAGCCTCACAAAGTGCTAGGATTACAGGCATGAGCTACTATGCCCAGCTTGGCTCATCTTTAATATCTGCTATTTAAGAATGCAGGCTCTGAAGGGCTTTCTTTAAAGCTTTACTGCACAGGCCTAGAGTGAAGCATTTACCACGGTGTTTGGCACAGTCAAGGTTTGCTGCTGCTGCTGGTAGTGCTGTCATCTAGCAGTGTGTCATGATGCATCTTTGTTAGTAACCTTACCCTGACTTCGTTGTAATAATCTCGTTTTACTTCATTCTACTTTCTTAATTTATTTTTATTCCTCTTCTATTGATGTCTGTAACCTGCCTCAGTATTTATTAAAATAAGGCAGGCCATAGGTCGGCTTGCTAGTCAGGGGACACTTAATTACAAATGATAGAAACGTAAACTAGCAAAAGTATAAGAAAATGGAAATGAACTTACATAGTTGAATACTGCAGAAATGTATTCAGGTGAAGCTGGATATGCTTTCTTCTGGGTTGGCATCGGGCTCTTCACACATGAGGGCAAAGATGGCCACTAACAGGTTTATCTAGGTTTATCTAATTTATGTAATTCTTTGAGTTACTAATTCTAGAAAAAAATCGTGTAACTCCAGCAAAACCCCGGGGAGGACTCTGATTAGGCAAGCCTAGATGATGGGCCTGGGCTCCACAAACACCCATGAAGTGAAGGGCAGCCAGAGAACAGGAAACCTGATTCTCCAGAGAGAAGCAGAATAAGCAGGAGGCATTTTTCCCTCATTTTATAATACAAAGGCTTTGTTATACAGACTTTAATTATGTTTGTATACATAAACATATGCAGATATATATGTATACATACAAAATTTAGAAACACATTCACAGTAAGGTCACTAGCTTTGACTTTCTAAAATGCTGCCAACACTATCAGATGCTTCAGATGTGAAGGATTCGTTTATGCCTCTCTCACACACATATCCTGAGTAATTAGGAATGGTTCCAGCGTTCACTAAGAATTACTGGGAAGTAGGGGCACAGGCAATGTTAAGAGTTGGGTATATGACTGCTTATTTGACCTTTTTATTTAGCAATAGTTTTATTGCTAGTAAGTTAGGTATATATGATCTTTTCATTTAGTCTAAAATATAGTCTATATAAGTCTTAAGTAAGTCTAAAATAGTTTTAGACTTACAGAAAAGTTGCAAAAAATACCATAGGAAGTTAATGTCTGCCCTTCATTGTGCTTCCCCTAATGTTAACAACTCCTGTAACCATAGTAAAATTATCAAAACTAGGAAATTAACATTGGTGCAATACTATTAACCACAAATCTTACTCATTTTTACCAATTTTCTTCCTAATATTCTTTTTCTGTTTTAGGATCCAATCCAGTAGCCCACTTGCATTTAGTTGTTGTGTTTTCTTCATCCTCCATCCTTCATCTGTGACAGTTCCTCAGTGTTTTCTTGAGTTTCATGACTATTGTCGTGGTAGTGAATTGTTTTATCTTGACATTTGATGAGTATTAATTATTTTGTAGATTACCTCTTCATTTGGATTTATCTGATGTTTTCTCATGATTAGATTGAGCTATACGTTTTTATGAGTACCACGGAAATAACATCTCTTTCTTAGTACATCATACCTGGGGATAGTATCTTTTACAGGTGATGTTATCCTTGATCACTTTGTTAAGGTGACTTCTGCTGGGTTCCTGCACTATGAGGTTAATGGTTTTCCTTTGTAATTGAGGGAGCTCTTTGAGAGTATACAAATATGCTGCTCCTGAAACATTTGCTCACTGGTTCTAGTATTCATCAGATCTTGGCTGAAACAGTTACTCTTGTGGTGTTTGCTTAATGATGATTTTTGTATGTCTCTCATCCCTTCTATATTTATTACTTGGAATTTTTCTGTAAGGAGGAGCCACACCTTCTCTGTTTATTCAGTGTTTTATATCAGTATGCACTTGATGTTTATTTTGTTCTGTGCATTATAATACTATTCTTTTCTTACTTTGTTGCTCACATTTTTCCAGCGTTAGCCATTAGGAGCTTCTTCAGGTTGGGGTCTGTGTCCTTTTGAAAAAGCCATTCTTTTTTAAGTTCTTATTTTCTGGCATCTCAGGATATTTTTGGCTCATCTTGTACATTCCCTGCCCCAGCACTGGACTCCACCACTTCAACAAGCTGTTTCCTTTTATTGGAGAATAGTATTTAGAAACGAAGACCTGGTCAGTAGGTTTGCTTGTTGCTGTTGGAGTTGGTCTTAGGCGCTCAGTAGATATAGCTGGGAAATATGTGTGTGTGTGTTAATCCAAGCAAATAGACACACCTATATTTGTCCCTGTATTTTTACAGCTAGTCATCAGCACCTTATATGTGTGTGTGTTCATACTGATACTTTGAATTTCTGTCCCTTATTTCTACCTTAGACCAATAGTGAGAAAACTGGCTCACGTTATTCACTGTTTATTTATTTATTTGATCAATCCTACTATACACGTAAAATCATTGCTAAACCATGGCCCTGTGAGAAACAGATTTACTAACTGGAGTATATCATTTGTGTACAGTTCTTTTGTCTTTTGCTCTTCTGTCTAAATGTGCTTAGGTTATGTCTTTTATTCCTGATCCACTCAGGGTGGCTATGTTACACATTTGTAATATAGTCTCCTAGAGGTTGGGGGTTCCTTCAGTCTGTATGTGTGACATTTCATGTCCCGGCTTTCTGCAGTAGCTCTGGATGGACTTTCTTGTTTGTCTCTATGGTATTGGGGTGCTTTTCAATTTTCATGTCTAGAGTGTTAAGAGTTCGTCTTTCTGGAGACTGTTTCATATCACCCTTAGGCCTGTTCATCGCCCTCCCTCTTGGCTCCACGATTTTTCTCAGTCTGCCTTTGCTCACACTAAGCATGCGGCTGGCTGAGGGTAGTATAGGAGTGCAAGTTGTGTACTGGGATTCAGTGGGATTTTCCTTATTACTCAGTTCCTTTGCAGTTGGAGAATTCTCCAAGTAATGCTGAGGACAGTTTTATATAGAATTTATTTTTCACTTCTTTTTTGTTAGTTTTGTTTCTTGGGGGAATAGGGAGATACGCAACTGCTGTTCTCAGCTACTTGCAAGTGTTTTGGTTTTAACAGTGAGACTTCCTGCAGGACTTGAAACACTGATAGTTGATGAACCGGAGTTCCCTGAGATGCTGCTGTTTTTGTTAGTGTTTATCTAGCAATTGCACAATTTAAAAAACTCACAGAACTAAGTTGTTATTGATTATAAACATGTTATCTTCAGAACCACTGATTCATTATTGATAATGATTGAAGTTCAGCCTTTAAATTGTAGGCCTGATAATGAGGACACCAGTGGAGTCTTGCCCTTCATATCAGCAAGTTATTGAAAAACTATCTGTGGAATATTTGATGCTTTTTTCCTTCCAGTACTTAAAAATGTTCCATTGTTTTCTGATTGCATTATATCCCATGAGAACTCTTCTGTCACCCTTACCTGTGTTCCATACATCAGCAGTCCCCAACCTTTTTTGGCACCAGGGACTGGTTTTGTGGAAGACAGTTTTTCCATGGGGTGAGAGGAGGATGGTTTAGGGATGAAACAGTTCCACCTCAGATCATCATTCTCATAAGGAGTGCAACCTAGATCCCTTGCATGAGCAGTTCACGATAGGGTTCACACTCCTATGAGAATCTCATGCTGCTGCTGATCTAACAGTATGCAGACCTCAGCTTCGCTAGCTCACCTGCTGCTCACCTCCTGCTGTGGGGCCAGGTTCCTAACAGGCCATGATCTGGTATTCCTGTGGGGTGGGGGCCCCTGCTATGCATAATGTCTTCTTTCTCTGGCTGCTTTTAAGGTTTTCTCTTTATTACTGGCTTTAGGCAATTTGATCGTGATGTGCTTTCACGTACTTTTCTTCATGATTCTTGTGCTTGGAGTTTGGGGATGTTCTTGGCTCATGGGTTCATAGAAACTGTTCCACATGGTGGTTTTTCAGATATTTCCCACCCACCTTCCTCTGGGGCTCCACTTACACCTTGGAGTTGCCACTTGGAGTTGCCTCATGGCTCTGTGATGCTTTGTCCTTTGATTGTTTTTAAGTTCTGGAATGTAATAGCTACATCATTGGGAAATCATTTGATCCTGTTATTTCTTGCTTTTAAGTTTTGTTAGGCAGCACCAGAATAGCCTTTGTAATTTTTACTGACTACAGAGAGGGCCTTACCCTTCTAATTATGCTCTGATGTTCTGTGTATTTCAAGATTTTTCCACTATGGTTGGTGGGAACTGGAACTATTCCCAGTCAGGTGTGAGCTCTTAGGCTGTTTTCCCTTGGGTAGCGTCCTTAGATGTGTGGGCTGAGACTCAAGTGGGACCCTCTGTGATCTCTCACGTGCATTCTTTGCACAGCTCTTTCCTCTCTGGTACTACGCCCTGCCAGCGTTAACTGCCTGGCTTCCCCAAACTCTCTTTGGGTTTCCTTTCTCTCTCTGTGGTCTGCAAACTCCAGGCAGTGAGCAGTTCTCGCACTCTATTTGTTACCCTGCTATCAGGGGTCCCTGCACTTCTTGTGGTCCACTGTGACAACCATTGTTTCATACATTTTATCCAGTTTTTTAGTTTAAGATGGGACGGTAAGTCCAGTCCCTGTAACTTCATCTTGGCTGGAAGCAGGAGTCTTATGTTAATAGTGAATTTTTAGCAGTGTTGACCGGGCTTTGATTGTTATCTTTAGCCCTACTGTGTATGCAGTAAAGCATTTGGCCATTTTCTAATCTCTTCCGTTGTTTAACCTAATGTCCCTCTAGATTGAGGTACCCTGGGAGAGGAATGATTTTCCATGCTACCTATGACAAATTAGAAATACAGATACATTGGACTACAACTTTTGAAAAAGGGAAGCCCATAGTAGTTGCTAAGGAATCTCTTACTTAGACCCAAGGTACAGACAGGAAAATCATTAGGAGAGAACCTGCCTCTAGGTGTGTGCCTCACTTCAGCATTCTCCGGAGAACCATGAATTTCTAAAGCATGTGAACTTGAGAAATAGGCCTTGTCTTCTTAGGAAAATGTATCCTTTAGGGAGTGTTGAGAAAATGGCGGTGACAGGGGCCTCTGGCCCTGCCTCCTTGCAGTCAAGCTTCAAAGAGAAAACGTTGGGAAGACAGACTCCTGCTGAGCCTGATGAAAGAGGCGTCCCAGTTGCCAACCAAAAACATGCAGCCGAAGTCCACAAGCTACAGTAGAAAGGGTGGCTCAAGCCAGAGAGTCCCTGGGTATGGAGTGCGAGTGATGGCTGCAGAAAGATGCAGGTTCTTCTCCCCCACTGTGACTGGCTATCGCCTAGTGCAGGATGCACGGTGGCCCTGTCCCAGGGCTGTGCTGGCATCCACCCTTCCCACTAGCTGTGCTGCTCTCACATGGCACGGCCTCTGGCTGCCAGGCCTGTGCTTGGGCCTGCATTTCCCTTGTGCACTTCTCTCCACCCAGCCCTCAGGACTGCCTGGGCTGTATTTTGTCCAGAGTCCTTTGTCTCCTTACTTGCACTGCAGCTGAGGCAAGTGTCCCTTGTTCTGCATGGCTCCTGTATTGTGGCGCTCATGTTATTGAGAGTTTTAGAGGTCACCCCTAGATTCACCAATTGAAGGGCAGGGCTTGTTGATCTAACACTGTCTTGCACATAGGGACACAAATGTCTGTTAAATGAAGAAAGTAGGGAGGCCAGGCCACCCAATGGGGTGTATCTCCTAGGGTTCAAGAAGAGGGGCTAATCAAGTCAAGAGAATGTGTGACCTCCCCCACCATCTCACCCAGACCCCTCACTCTCAGAACACTTGGGGCCCCCGCGCAGGTGGTAGGCATGCTGGCCCTGAGTGCCCTCCCAGCCTGTGTTAGAAGAACCGGTGGATGACCTCGCTGTCGGCTGTCTCCCCTTCTCTCAGCTTACTGCAGGTGGCAGCAGCCTCTCAGCCACAGACTGTTCCCTTTCCTAGGAGGAAACGTGGGTCACTCAGCAATGCTGTGTGCTTGCAGCTTCCACCACAAAAGAGACAGCTGTGGCTGCAGCACCAGGGTGGTGATTCTTCCCCCTCCAAGGGCAATGGTGCATTCCTTAGCGCAAGTATAAATGTACTGTTGCTAAGAGTTATTGGAACAGGATAATACAAGAAGGAACCATTGCAAGTGAAATCCAGCCACCAGTAATGCCCTGAGAGGCCAGGCCTGTGCCTCCCAGAACCTGCTCCTCCCCAGGCTTCCCCAGCCCATCTCCAGAGCGCCCTTCTCTCACCACTTTACATAAACGAATGTACCCAAGATCCTCCATCAGTTCTCCATGCAGCTGCCAGAGTGACTGCCCCCAAAGCAAACCACGTCTCTAAGGACTCTGGCCAGGCCCTCACAGCCTCCTGCCAGGCTCTTGCTATCCATCAACAGCAAGACCCCCAGGCCATCTCAATCCCCGCAAACAGCTCTGTTCCCTCCAGCCCCACGGCTTCTGTTCACCTGCGGTGCTGTCCCCGCCTCTGCCCACCCACTCATCCTGCAGATCTGGAGCAGCATTCCAGGGCCTGGTAAGTGTGCGCCATTTTGGGTTACTACGAGTCTCGCCAGGCGCGGCGGCGAGTTTTGCCCCCAACGCTCCCCAGCGCCTGCACCTGGGCGGAGAGGTAGATACAGCTGGGAGATCTTAGCCTTTTGCAAGGCAAACACCAGGCAGGAATGCCGAGAACCTCGGAGGAGGAGGAGGGGAAGATCCCCAGGTGGAGACCAAGATGCTGCTCACGCTGAGTCGTCTAGGAGACCCTTCCTAGTTTAAAAAGTGTTTATTTGCTCGGAGAACATTTCAGGAGTCATCCCTCGGAGCCCAAGTGTGCCGCCCCCCGGGAGGGGCCTGGAGACGCCCGCGCGGCCCCCCTGCAAGGTTTTCCCAGCCCTGGGCGTCCCCAGCCCTGGCACCCACCCGGGGAGCCGCAGTGGGCCGGTCCGCGCGGCCGCCGCCTCCCACCGCTCCCGCGCCCGCTCCCGCCCCCGGCGCGTCTCCTCCTGGCCCGCGCGGCGGCGGGCTCAGTCCTCAGCGGGGCGCGTGGCGAGCGGACTCGGCTTGGCACCGCTGTGCACCATGGCCCGGGCCCTGTGCCGTCTCCCGCAGCGCGGCCTCTGGCTGCTCCTGGGTGAGTAGGGCCGGGGGTCCCGGTCGAGCTCCCTTCCCCCGGCCAGCCGGTGTCCTCTAGGGGAGAGGAGGGGAGCGGCGGGGGGGGCGGGGAGCGGCAGGGGGCGGGGAGGGCGGGCGCCGCGGGCGCACGGATCTGCTGCCCTTGAACGCGAGCCGCCCGGGTTCCAGGCTGGAGGCCCCAGGGCACAGGAGAGGCGGAGGGCGCGGACCCGGGTTGCGCTTCTCGCTGGGGAAGGGACGGCTTTGGGGACGTCGAGGAAGCGGGCGTTCTGAAAAGCTTGGGGCAAGTCAGCCCTGCACACTGGAGAACTTGTTTTCAGAAGGAAAAAAAGGACGCGGGGTTCCCCAGCCCCGCTCCTCCGTTTCTCAGGCTGTGCGCCGCGGTGACCGCCAGCGCAGGCTCCCTTCCCTAGGGTCCCGCGTTGCAAAACCTGCAGGCAGGCACCTTGCAGAAGACGCAGTGTTTGGGAATCAGAACCACAGCCCGTTTGTATGGAAATTAGTCAACACTGACAATCTGTCGCATGCAGCAGTTGCTTGTTTGCAAATCATGTCTTTTCGGGACATTTCCATCGCTTTTTTTTCTTTTTTCTTTTGGTTTGCTTGTTAACTTGGCACTTTTGGCTAATAGAAATTTAAAGAAGGACGGGTCCCTTGGTGAAGTGGTGGAACATGTTTGGCTTTCCACTTGGAGGGAGAAGTGGAGATTATCAACAGCCCAATGGCCACAGGAACTGGCCAGACACTCAGCAAGAAACGGTCCTGTTCACTTCCCTTGTCTGTAACGTGTTTCTAAAATGCTAACTCAAGCCCCTTCTAAGCCGCTTTGGTTATTGCATTATTCCGTGTATTTAGCTCCCTTTTAACGGAAACGGAATAGGTTCTTGGCGTGGGAGAACCCAGTGCCCCTGGGAAGGCCGGAGCAGTTGTTTCTGGTATGTGTGGCCTTTCCCCAGAAACAGTGATGTTGGTCAGAGGCACCTGCCGCACAAGACTCCTTGGCACTGGCACTGAGCAAGCAGTGACCACCGGCGCTGTTTTTGTAGCTGGGGGAGCAGTTCGTGGCCCAGCAAGGAGAGGGGCCAGGGCTTCTTGGGAGCCATGGATTTCTGGTCCCTATTTGTAAACCTCTCCAAGGGGTGGCAGATCTGCATAGAATCCTCAGAGGCCAATATAATATAAACTGAAAGCGGGTCTTGCCACTTTAGAGTTTTGGCTGAAGTTGCGTGGAAAGCAAAATCTCAGAGTAATTTTATTCTCTCCATTTGGCTTGACATGGCCTTCACTGTTTTCGTTTCCTAAGAAACAAACATTTCTTTGTTAGCAAGGCAGAGAGCTGGCTTGTGGAATATTTTTTATATAAATAACCAGATAAATAAATGTTCTTTACTAGTGTCCAGAGGCTGCACCCTCTAAAGCTTGTGTAAATAAAACACTATGTCACGATCACATATAAAGACCTTACTTGTTTATCAAGAAAACTAGTCATGTTCTGCCGAAAGTCCAAAGTCCTGTAATTTTAACATTATTTTGAGTGGCCTGGCTAATGTTATGTCTTGGAAGAACAAGCACAACTTTATGAGGTTATCAGTAAATGAATGTCATTGGAGCCCAGCTGTAATTAGTAGAATTACTGAGCACAGGCTGTTTCCTTCCCAAGCTGCAGCACTAGCCAGATCTCCTTGGTGATGAAGATTTTGCTCCCCAGAATGGCAACATGGAATTTATTTTAAAGTACTCTAGTTTACAGGTTTGAGAACTTATCTGTGACAATTTTACAATCAAGCTATTTGTCTTAGGTAGTTATTAAGAATCTCACCATCTGACCAGGCATGGTGGCTCACACCTGTAATCCCAGCACTTTGGGAGGCTGAGGTGGGTGAATCACCTGAGGTGAGGAATTCCAGACCAGCCTGGCCAACATGGTGAAACCCCGTCTCTACTAAAAATACAAAAAAATTAGCCAGGCGTGGTGGCGGGCGCCTCTAGTCCCAGCTACTTGGGAGGCTGAGGCAGGAGAATCACTTGAACTCAGAAGGCAGAGCTGGGATGCCACTGCACTCCAGCCTAAGAGTGAAACTCCGTCTCAGAAAAAAAAAAAAAAAAAACTTAGGATCCATATATAGTTCTTTTCCCTCTGAGCATCCTGTGTACTCTTGTGTTTACAGGAGACTCTACATGCATTCTTAAAGGTTTGTGTATAGACACCGAAAAGCTGTTCGTTAATCAGGAAAGAAGGATGCGTCAGAAGCCCCTGGTTTTTTGAGTCCATCTTCACTCAGGGAGTGCTGGCTGGTGCTGTCACACATGAACTCAGTCATCTGTCCTGGGAAATGCATGCCTTCCTTGTCTGTCGTGTGGGAGCTAGGGGTTTTTTAATGGCTGCAACATTAATTGAAATATATGACTTTATATAAATACAAGTAGAATTGGAATGACGGGGACATCACAGGAAATGCTATGTGACTGCTTCAGATGCCATGTGGTTTTAAATCTGGACACAGTTCTCATGCCAAAGTCCAAATCTGAAGGATTCTTATTTGCTAATCAACCCAGTGTGTTTGTTTACCCTGTGTGTTTAGCTGCAGGAGGAAATTTCTGGATTTTTGTCTTCTTTCCATAGGCGCATGCCTGTCAGTGTGCTTATTGCCAGTCCGAGGCCAGGGCTGTTGAGAAACATTTCTATCCGCAGTGCAAATGGTGGATTCAGCTCCGGGAAGTGTTTGAGGTGGAATCTTTACTTAAGGCTAGTTGGAAAAGTCTGTCCTGATTTTTTTCCCCAGAATGCACCCATTTCTTAGCTTCTAATCAGTTACAACTGGCGTCTGGCTGACTGTGTGATGCAGGTGCCGTGTGTAGTGTGAATTCCAGTGGAAATACTGAGCCCAGAGAGTGAAGCCCCTCGGGCTTGCCTGCCAGTGCCCCCGCCAGTGCCACCACCCCCAACTCAGACCTAGAACCCCTCTTTCCTGATGGTCCTTGTGGTATGGTGGGCTGGCCCTCAGTGGGCCCTGAGCTAGGCCTGGCCATCCAGATGGTCCCAGGGAGGAGACTGGCCGCAGGCTGGACAGCCAGTGTTCTGATGGAACCACGGGGAAAAACTGCGTCCTTCCTCCAGGCTAGATCTGAGTGGGGCTGCCACAGTCTACCCTGTGAGCCACGGGGGAGCACCTGTCCGTGACACAGACAGAGCCCCCTGACACCTTTTGAGCCCCTAGATCGAGCTCATGCAGTACACATTTCCATCATGTGACCCATAACGTTTGAGATGGGTGTCTGTCCCTTGCAGGGACGGTGTCTGGTAGATAGCAGGCTCAGGGGGCTCCCAGAATGGCGTACCTGGGGGACTGTGGGAATCCTGCCTAACAGCCTCCTCCTCCACTGGGGACCCAGGGAGTCCTCCTGAAGGAGGAGGCGCTGCAGCCAGGAAGACAGTGGGAGCTGGGAAGGGGACAGGGGAGCCTGGGCTGCAGTGGCCCCAGTGGCTCCAGCACTTGCTGGACCGTGTGCCCACTGCCCCTGCCCATCAGTTTCTTGGTGACAAATGAAGAGGCAGAGATGGTGCTGCCAGGGCACTGTTCAGTTCCCAGCCTGCCATACCCCCTGCTTACCTCTGACACATCCCATAGCAGACACACGAAGCCCCGGAGGGATGTCCTTGTCCCCAGCCCTCTCCGCTCCGGAACAGGAGGACCCCCAGCTGGGTGATGTTCCTGGAGGACCTGTTTCTCCTTGTTGAGGAGGGCGCATCAACACGGCCACCATAGGAGAGCTCCCAGCCCAAACAAAATCGTGCTCACTTCACCGAATGATGTTCTTGTGTTCAGGAAAAATATGTTTTTCCTAAGATGTTTTATTTCAGTAATTTCTGCAGCATCCAAAAAGCATCATTTTAACCATCTTTTAAATCACGGGTTCTGGGTGGCTTTGTTGGAGCAGGGTCCACGGGGACACACTAGCCAGACGTGGCTGGGGTGCAGGGCTATGGGCCTGAGTCACAGCCCCGGAGACGTGGCAGGGGTGCAGGGCTATGGGCCTGAGTCGCAGCCCCCGAGACGTGGCAGAGGTGCAGGGCTATGGGCCTGAGTCGCAGCCCCTGAGACGTGGCAGGGGTGCAGGGCTATGGGCCTGAGTCGCAGCCCTCTAGACGTGGCAGGGGTGCAGGGCTATGGGCCTGAGTCACAGCCTCACTGACTCTGCGTTCTCAGCTGTCTCGGTGACTCCTCACCGTGCTTCAAGAGTGCTTCACTGCCTCCCACGGGCAGTCACACGGTGGATTTTCTGGGACCAAGAACCAGAACCCCGAAATCCCAGGCCCTGGCCATCCACTCTGCCCTCCGCCAGGGTTAGCACCACCTCCATCCCTCACAGGGGCAATGCCCAGCCTCCCAGAACCCCCACCCCACCCACCACCCCAGGGACAGGGGGTCCTCCTCTGTGCCCCCAACAGACCCTCAGGGTACGTTCGTGTCACCCCCATATATGCCATGTTCAGGCCCCCATGCCTTGGCTCCGAGGAAGCAGCTCCTGAATTAGCTGAGAGTTCTGGAAAACCATGGGGGAAGGAGGGGAGGCAGAGTGACCTGGCCCATGGCCTGGGCCAGCTCACTCCAGGGGGTGGGGTACAGCTGGCCCAGGAAGCCCTGCCCCCTGTTCTCCCAGACCACGTACCCCCACACGAGTCTCAGGAAGGACTGTCTTGAGTCTGACACCACCTGGGAGGAGAAAAGTCAGTGATTTGCCCAACCATGCAAGTGTTTGCCTCGTAAGGCCTGCCGCTGTCGGGTACCCTGGCCCCAGGCCGGGAGGGGAAGAGGCCTAGAAAGCACTGCCTCTTCAACGGACACTTGGTGACTGACAGCCGGCTGGGCTCTCTCTGCAGGGATTTTCTTGCCTCTGGAGGAGACAGTTGTGAGAGGGAAGCAGGAGAGGTGGACAGATGAGGGAGTGCCAGGAAAGCCCTGCACCGTTTCTCCTGGAAACACCCATCTGCCACCTCACACACGTGGGACGCACAAGGTCAGGACTCTCACTCATGTGGGACACATGGGGTCAGGAGTCTCACACGCGTGGGATGCACGGGGTCAGGACTCACACACACGTGGGATACGCAGGGTCAGGACTCTCACGTGGGACGCACAGGTCAGTACTCAGAAGGGCAGAGACCAGGGGTGCAGAGCAGCCTGCTACAGTAGGGTGTCCTACACACAACCCAGGGCAACCCCCCAGAGGATGATCCCACATCAAATGTCCACAGTGCCAAGGCGGGGCAGCCCTGCTGCGTGTCAACCATCTAGACATGTGGTGCCACTTAAATGCAGCAGGAAATAAACAGGAGACCATGGAGCAGAGCCCTGAGGAGCAGCAGCAGCACAGTCCAAGCCTGAGGAGCAGCAGCAGCACAGTCCAGAGGGCAGAGGGCAAGGACAGTTGTGCAGAGGCCCTGCTTTTTGGAAGTTCCTAGAAGCCTATTTGACTGAAGCATGGTGGCGAAGAGGGCTTTGAGCCGAAGCTGGTGCTGGAGGAAGGATCCATTCTCTAAGGATTCAGATCTCATTCCTAGGGCAGTGGGAAAACCTTGAAGGGCATTAAAGGGGGTGACAGGACAGAAGGTGTGGTTTAAAGGAACCCTCAGCTGTGGCCCCCAGCATGGGCAGGAGGCCAGGCAAGGATACGGGTGGGAGGGTTCCAGGGAGTCCCAGAGGCAAAAGCGATGGACTCCAGTCCCTGGGCCTGGATGCAGGAAGTGAGCACTGAGGAATGAAGAACAGCACTTGGCAGAGCTCCTGGGGGAGGAGGGAGGGCAGGGCAGGGGAGAAGAGAGGAGAGGAGAGGAGGGGCGGGCAGGGGAGAAAAGAAGAGAGGAGGGGAGGGGAGATGACATCCCGGGCCACAGCCAGGGCTGCCAGGAAACATGGGAGCCCCAGGCAAACTGGAATTTCAGATAAATAAGGAGTATAAGCCTGTCTCATACAGTATCAGGGACATACATCAAAAACCACCGTTTCTCTGAGATGCAGATTTCACAAGGCATCCTATCATTTGCTGCACCTGGCAGACCCGTCCTCAGTAGCCACATGGGGTTCAGCGTTCCCCTTGGATGCTGAGGGGTGATGGTACATAGGCAGGAGTCTGTGCAAATCTAGGGCTCAGAAAGAGGTATGGCCAAGATAGGTGTTTCTGGCAGCAGCAGGGCCTGGACGATGTCAAATCCTTGCTTGGAGGGATGGCCAGTAAGAGTGGGTGGAGACAGGCCCAGGCTCCTGGTGACTGGCCAGGGAGGACAGAGAAGGAAATGGGCCCCAGGCACCACTGGGTACCTTGACATGATTGGTGGCTGGGGGAGGCAGATGGCAGGGTCCTTTGCGGAAGAGGCAGCAGCAAAAGCTGCCCTTAGGAGGCAGCGAGGAGGTGAAACCAGAGAGCATGCCTGTGGAGGCTTCCTCCAGTGCCTTATGGTTTTAAATACGCAAACCTTTGATGCATCTGGAATTTACCTTCATTTCCTAGCAATTTTTCTCAATGGCTAAATATTTGGGGGATTTTCATGGTAGTTGCACTGAAAGTATTAACTGGTCAGGGAGAGTTAAATCAAGACCACCAGCTCAAGAAACAGCGGTCTGTTTTTCCACCCCCACATCTGCATCCAGGCCCTTCCAGAGATTTCGTTCTCCTGCAGATGACTCATTCAGTGTCTAGGAATCTGGTGCTTTTTGGCCATGACCGTGAGTGGGATATTTTCCCCCAGTTTATTTTCTAGCTGGTCGTCGCCGGCTAGGAGGAAGCTCCCCTTCTGCGTGTTTGTTTGGTGACTGTTGTCGCCCTGTGCCTGTTTTTTTTATTTCAGTTGTTTTGCTTCCTGCTTGGCTTTTTCAGGCTGGTCATAAGGTCGCCCGTAACCTAGGGTGGTCCTGCCACCTCTTCACAATTTTCTGTGTTTTGTTCTCCAGTCTTACTGTGTTGGAGAGCGACTCATTGCCGAGTAGGGGAGTGACAGCAGCTGCATTCCTTTGCTACTGGTGATGACAATACAAGTGACCCTTGAATAACGCAGGAGTGGGGCGCCAACCCCCCACATGGTCAGAAATTCGAGTGTAGCTCTTGACTCCCTGAAAGCTTAACTACTAATAGCCTACTATTGCACAGAAGCCTTACTGACAACATTATCAGTCAATTAACCCATATTTTGTATGTGACAAGTATGTATACTGTATTCTTTTTTTTTTCTTTCTTTCTTTGAGACTGAGTCTCCCTGTTTTGCCCAGGCTGTAGCACAATGGTGCGATCTTGGCTCACCACAACCTCTGACTCCCGGGTTCAAGCAATTCTCCTACCTCAGCCTCTCCAGTAGCTCAGATTATAGGTGCCCGCTACCATGCCCGGCTAATTTTGTATTTTTGGTGGAGACGGGGTTTCACTATGTTGGCCAGGCTGGTCTCAAACTCTCAACCTCAAGTGATCCACCCGTCTTGGCTTCCCGAAGTGCTGGGATTACAGGCGTGAGCCACTGTGCCCGGCCTATACTGTATTCTTAGAATAAAGTAAGCTAGAGAAAAGAGTTATTAAGAGAATTAGACCCAGCATGGTGGCTCACGCCTGTAATCCTTGCACTTTGGGAGGCCAAGGTGGGAGGATTGCTTGAGCCCAGGGAGTGGAGGTTGCAATGAAGCAAGATCACACCACTGCAATCAGCGTGGGCGATAGAGTGAGATCCCATCTCAAAAAGGAAAAACCCACAGAAAATATATATACTTTTCATGAAGTGTAAGTGGATCATCATAAGGTCTTCATGTTGAGGAGGCCAAGAAGGAGGAGGAAGAGGAGGGGTTGGTCTTGCTGTCTCAGTGGCAGCAGAGGCAGAAGAGAAGCTTAATATAGGTGACCCACAGTTCAGAACCATGTGGTCAAGAGTTAACACCTTAAACCTTCTGTCTTTCTCCTTTGGGGCCAGATGCTTTTTTTTTTTTTTTTTCCTGAGATGGTGTCTCGCTCTGTCACCCAGGCTGGAGTGCGATGGTGCAATCTCAGTTCACTGCAAGCTCCGCCTCCTGGGCTCTTGCCATTCTCCCGCCTCAGCCTCCCAAGTAACTGGGACTACAGGCATCCACCACCGCACCCAGCTAATTTTTTGTATTTTTTTTTTAGTAGAGACGGGGTTTCACCGTGTTAGCCAGGATGGTCTTGATCTCCTGACCTTGTGATCCGCCCACCTCAGCCTCCCAAAGAGCTGGGATTACAGGCGTGAGCCACCGCACCCAGCGGGCCAGATGCTTTTTCATTGTATTTTTGCGGGGGTAGGGGTGGGAGAGGGATGGAGAATGCGTCTTCTTCCCATGTATAAAGTAAGCTTCTGTCATGTGAAGGAAGAACCATTCGATGTGACACAGCAACCTGCCCAGCTGGGCATTGCCTCGGTGCTGGCAGGCCGCTGGCACTGGTGAGGCTGTGACACAGGAGAAGTGATCAGAGACTGCAAACCTACCGTGTTTCTGGGATGAATGGAGTGTTCCTTCATTCCTGTGCAGCCTTTCCGCAGCCTCGGGTGTCTGTTGGCCGCTGTTTGTTCTGAGTGTGGCTTCGTTCTTCCTGAGTGAGCTTGCTCTGTACTTTCCCTTGGGAGTTTTATTACCAGCTTTGGGTTTTCTTCCCAAGATATGGGTTTTGGACCTTTATTCTTTTCCTGTGTGCTAGGACAGTCAGGATGATGGAAATAAGCAGTTCCTTGAAGATCTAGAGGGTCTTCATTTTCACCTGCAAAACCACCGCGGCCAGGCTCCTTTTCATGGTATAGATAATTGGCAACCTTTTCAGAATCTTTCTGGTGTTATTGGTCCCTTTGGGTTTTCCTTTTTTTTTTTTTTTTTTTGGACGGAGTCTTGCTCTGTCGCCCAGGCTGGAGTGCAGTGGTGTGATCTCGGCTCACTGCAACCTCCACCTCCCAAGTTCAAACGATTCTCCTGCCTCAGTCTCTCAGGTAGCTGGGATTACAGGTGCCTGCCACCACGCCCAGCTAATTTTTGTATTTTTAGTAGAGATAGGGTTTCGCCATGTTGGCCAGGCTGGTCTCAAACTCCTGATCTCAGGTGATCCACCTGCCTCGGCCTCCCAAAGTGCTGGGATTACAGGCGTGAGCCACCGCACCCGGCTGGGGTTTTGTGTGTCTTGTAGCAATGATGTTGTTTTACATTTTCCTCTGAAATTGTTCATTTTATCCAACATATCATTATGTGGATGATTATTTTTCTAATTCCCTCTACATCTGTGAACATTTGTCCTTTTCAGTGCAATTTTGTGACTTTGTATTTTCATGTTATTTCTTGATCAGAATGGACAGTGGTTCATCTGTGATTAGTCTCCTCCCCACTGATTCCTGCCCGCCTCCCCCTCAAAACAAAACCAGTTCTTGAGTTTACTTCTCCTACACTTTCTTGAATGCCTAACGCATTTGTTTTTGTTCTTTCTGGCGTGGGAATGAAACGTCATCAGTTCTCTGCTTGGCAGCTTGGCTGGATCCCTCTGGATTCTCTGTGTTTGTGGTTTCTGTCTCCTCTGTAGCACGTGAATTGTTTAGAAGCAAGTTTTGGCAAATCTCAGGGGCTCGGGCTTTTTGGTTTCTCTCCCGATACTCATTGCTGGTTTTATTGAACTGTGGTTGGGGCAGAACAGGAACCACAACCACAACTTAGTGTGCATTGCGGGTTCTTTCTTGTCTTGCAGATTTTTCCTGTTGTAAATGACCCATAAGCCCATGGGAGGACTGTGGTGTTTTTATGCATCCATCCCAGTCATCATATTAAATTTAATACTTAGGGCCTCCGTATCCTTATTTTCGTCTTCCCCATCTGTGCACATTGTGTGAAAACCCTGCGCTGTGTTTGTGATCCTGCCTACTTTCCCTGGGCACATGTCACTGTGTGTTCTGTGCAGGGGAGAAGATGGGGAATTCCATATGTGACCCTGACAGTCACAGCTTCGTAGTGACTTCTTATAGCCTAACCTCTGTCCCAGTCAGGCTTTTTTAATTGCAGTAAAGTATATACAACATAAAATGTACCATCTTACCTATTTTTAAGTGTACAGTTCTGTGCCACTGAGCACACTCATATTGCTGTACAACCATCGCCACTATCCATCTCCAGAACTTTTCTCATTTTGCAAAACTGAGACTTGTCCCAGTTAAACCCTAACCTCCTGCTGATTTACCACCTCCCCCAGCCCCTGGACCCACGATTCTACTTTCTGTCTGTGAATCCGACTACTCTAGGAACCTGTATAAGTGGAATCATACAGCATTTGTTCCTTTGTAACTGGCTCATTTCACTTAGCCTGATGTCCTTAAAGTTCTTCTGTGTTGTAGTGTGAGTCAGAATTTCCTTCCTTTTGAAGGCCAAGTAATATTCCACTGTTATGGATAGACTACATTGTGTTTGTCCATTCATCCGTTATTCCACTGTTACGGATAGACCACATTGTGTTTGTGCATTCATCCATGGACACCTGGGTTACTCCCACCTCTGGCTGTTGTGTATCAGGCTGCTGTGAACATGGGTGTGCAGATATCTCTTTGAGACCCTGCTTCCAATTCCTTTGGGCATATGCCCAGAAGTGGGATTGCTGGATCATCAGGTGGTTCTGTGTTTAATGTTTTGAGGAGCTGCCACCGCGTTTCCCTCGTGGCTGTGGCATTGTGCATTCCCACCAGCAGTGCACAAGGCTCTGGTTCTCAGGGGCCGTGTGAGGCTGCCTCTGCCACGCTGCCGGCTCCCTGGCACGCGGTGGGGGAGCCAACCTTGGAGCGCTGAGCCGGCAAAGAAAAACCGTCTCCACAGCCTTGGCAAAGCTTGTGGTTTTGTTTTCGATGGTGGCCGTTCTAACAGGAATGAAGAGCCATTTGTTACTTCATACGTGGACAGCGGCAGCTTTGTCAGGGACAACATGGTGGTTTCTCATTGTCTAGTCTTTTTTCTGTGTCATGTCCCGCCACCCATCTTTTGGATGTTCCCCTGAGTCACTTAGCTCTTTGACCTGGTTTAGCATCCGGTTTTCTTGTGGATTTTAGGGACACATTAATGTTGTTTACCAAATCCCGGCGCCTGCCCTGAGGGCCTGGTGACCCTGGGCAGGCCGCTTCCCGTCCTGTGCAGCTCTGATCTACAGGACAGGGCGGTGTGGGAGCACCCATGTCCCGGCCTGAGGACTCTCCAGGCCTCGGTGGGGGTGGTGGCAGGGCCTGGCCCACGCGGCTCCCTGATGCTGCTCACCCGCCCTTCTGGCTTTAAGAAGTGGAGCTCTTCTAACATCTTATTTTCCATTTTCTTTCCTTAATACTTACAGGGGCTTCCTAATTTTTCTCCAGGTCGGTATTTTCCTTGTTGTTCTCTGGTAATTTGGAAGGTAGACAGTATGTTTTTAGTTCAACCTGTGTTTTATTTTATGACTTAAAAAAAAATGAGGATTTCTTGGCTTGTCAACTTCAGAAATGAGGAGTGCCTGTTGACAATGCATAGAATTTTACTGAGTGACAGTTGTGGACAGGACCAAGGCTGGGGAGGAGGATGGAGGGTGCTGTGTGCAGTCAGGGGTCTGCCACCAGGTTCCTGAGGTTGGAGGTGAGGCTGGAGGCTGCCACAGTTATCCGAGTGAGGACTTGGAAGGGCCTGGGCATTCCCAGTAAGAGTGGGCAACACAGACCAAGACGGGGACAAAGAACTGTGCACAGCACCCCCATCCGGCACAAAGCAGGCACTTCGTGGGGGTACAGGCTCTGAGCCCAAGAGAGGGGACGGTGGGCTGGAATGCAGTGCTTTGCTGTCTTTGAGGCCCAAAATCAGGTGACAGGTGGAGGAGAATCTACTTGGTGGAGGCTTTGGTGGGGTAAGCAGCTGTGTGGGTGGGAGGGGAACGGCCCGGCCCTGGCCCACGGCCCCAAGGACCTTTCCTCCTCTGGCAGCCGCCCCAGTACTGGATGCTCAGAGGCGTCAGTGGATGGCAGAGAGTTTCTCAGCCTGGGCTTGAGAAGTTGGAATGAGAGGGTCTTGCTGGAGGAAGGAGAGTACCAAGGTGACCCCTGGAGAGACAGGACTTTAGACAGAGCAGGGGCAGGGAGAGGGGGAGCTCAGACTGCTGAGTGCTTTCACTCCAGAGGATGTCAAGTTTGAGCCGGAGGGAAGCACTGGGGAGATATCCTGGCCACGCAGGAAATGCCAGGCTGTGGTTGACACCTCACGCGGGCACTCGCATGCCTGAAACGGACCAGGCCATGCAGGGAGCAGACACTCACCAGGGGCAGAGGCCTCGCAACCCATCAGGGACAGATCGTGGCAACTGAAGGGGCCCTGTTCGGGAGAGCCAGACATCAGGGAGGCAGGAGCAGGCGTTCCTGTGGGCTGGGGAGCTCCGGGTTCCTCCACCACACCTCTGCCCCAACTCCCTTGGGCCCTGGGTACTTTCACCCTTTGGAACAGTCGTCCCCAACTCTCTTGGTCCTGCCCCTGCCAGTAAAATAATCTGGACATGCTCCTCCAGGATTTGCTTATAAGTTAGACCCCTGTGCCACTGCGCTATGTGTTATAAAATGTTTGCAAAAACAGGCCAGGAAGTCAAGGCTGCAGTGAGCCAAGAAAGCACCAGTGCACTCCAACCTGGGCAGCAGAATGACACCCTGTCTCAAAAAAAATAAAGAAAGAAAACCACTAGATATGGTGATGGTTGTGCAACTTCGTGAATTTACTAAAAATCATTGAATTGTCTATATAAAATGGGTGAATCTGTGGTATATAAACTATACTTCAATAAAGGTGTGTTTTAGAAGAGAAAAAACATAGGCTTCTTTGAAAGGAGAGATGCTGAGAATAGTGTACTATAGTCATGACCATCTTTCCGCCCTCCTGCAAGGGTATCGTCCATGTCTTTTTTTTTTTTTTTTTTTTTTTGAGACGGAGTCTCGCTCTGTCGCCCAGGCTGGAGTGCAGTGGCGCGATCTCGGCTCACTGCAAGCTCCGCCTCCCGGGTTCACGCCATTCTCCCGCCTCAGCCTCCGAGTAGCTGGGACTACAGGCGCCCGCCACCACGCCCGGCTAGTTTTTTGTATTTTTAGTAGAGACGGGGTTTCACCATGTTAGCCAGGATGGTCTCGATCTCCTGACCTCGTGATCCACCCGCCTCGGCCTCCCAAAGTGCTGGGATTACAGGCTTGAGCCACCGCGCCCGGCCTCGTCCATGTCTTAAGGACGGTAGCGGTTCTTAGCGGGGGCTTCAGGATTGAGTGTGGATCGAGCCTGCGCTTAGATGGACGATGCCAGTCCCTCCGCCCAGGAGGGCCTCGCACGGGGAGGAGAGGCAGCTCGGCAGCCTGTTCTCAGCCTGCCCTGGTGCTGCCAGAGGCACCTCGTGCTCTCTTCAGTCCATGCCCCTTCGCAAAAGTCGCCCACTCAGTGGCGGTGACGATGGCCACACACCCACTCTCCCAGGGCCCCTGTACTGCTGGGCACTAGTGTGGAGTGGCCAGGTGACTGTCCAGGTCGTGGACTCACGCATGCCCAGTGAGAGCCCCCTGAAGCCACTCCTGGGAAGCCTGAGGGAGGCAGACACCCTGAGGAAGCCCGCCTTCAGCCGGGGCTCCTGGCCCAGGGTCTCAGGGCCTCCACAGACATGGGTCACCCATAGCCTTTGGGGCTGCTGCTGGGGTCTCCGCAAGAGGTCACTGACCTCATCATGCCTCCCACGTGTTCTGAGATAAGCGTGCCAGGGATTGCATCTGGGCTCTACCATTCCTGGGCTGTGTGACTCTTAACCTGTCTGAGCCCCTGTCCCTGCCGTAAGGGTTATTTGCGAGGATTAAATAGGCTAATAGTGGCCAGGCACCGTGGCTCACACCTGTAATCCCAGCACTTTGTGAGACTGAGGTGGGACGATGCCCAGGAGTTCAAGACCAGCCTGGGCAACGTGGGGAAACCCCATCTCTACAAAAAATAGAAAAATTAGCCGGGTGTGGTGGCATGTGCCTCTGGTCCCAGCTACTCAGGAGGCTGAGGCAGAAGGATCGCCTAAGCCCAAAGAGGTCAAGACTGCAGTAAGCCATGATTGTGCTGCTGCACTCCAGCCTGGGCAACAGAGCAAGACCCTGTCTCAAAATAAATGGGCTAATGGATGTAAGGGACTTAGGCCAGGACGTGGCCTGTGAGCTGAAGCTATCAGCATCCTGGACTGGCTGCTGGGAGGGGAGCAGGCTTCAGGAATTTGCATGAACTTGTCCTAGAACCCGACCTGCACTCTCCATTTAGCCACCACCCCAGCTGGGAGGAGGACAGTGATGGGGTCTGAGCTTCTCTCTCTACAAATCTAAAATACACAGCTGCAGAACTGGCCTTTCCTGCCCCATGTGGCACAGACCAAACGCGGACGTCAAGTGCATTGGCTGGGTCTGAGACCCATCCGCTCAGTGCCTCTTGTCTCCTTTGTCCAAACATCTGATGAGCTGAGTCCAGGGGTCCCCTGTGGGGGGCCCGGCTGCCCTGTAGTTCTGTCCCCACTCTCTCACTTTGCTTGAGGGGCCCTCCACCTTTGGGGTGCCTGCTATGTATGCTTTTTTCAGGGGCGCTGGCCTGCTGTGGAGAGGAGGCCATTGCTCTGAACTCCCCCAAGCAACACTGAGTTCCTAACTTCTGCACAGCTCGAGGAAAGGTTCCTGTCTTAACACGCCGAGTGCGGAGTGAGGAATGCAGCCGTCTACCCAGCAACCTCTGCACACGGCTTTTGAAAGACATGATTTATGAATGATTACATTTGCAGTCACACAGAGGAATGGAAGCTATTTGGCCCTGAATGGCTTGTTTTAAAACTTTGGCAATTTATTCTGTTTTAAAACTTTGATGTTACCTCTCTCTCCAAGGAAAGAAACCACATCAGTCTCGTTTAAGAAAAACCCAAGCATTCTTCGCCTGTACCTAAAAAATGAAACAGGTTTCCAGATTTGCCTGAACGGCTGCCCCTGGCCTCATCCCAGCTGTGGGACTCTGGGCTCGCATAGGGCGGGAAAGAATGGGCAGCATTGGTCGGGGAGGGCTCTGTCCCTAAGGAGCAAGGGACATGGGCTGGGCATGGTAGTCCCGCCCCTTGGGAGGCACAGTGGCTCTTTAAGAGAGGTGGGGGATGCATCCAGGAGAGACCAGCCCAGAGCCAGGCCAGGGTCAAGGCCACCGGACCAGCCCTGCAGCCAGACCAGGACAGGGGGCTGCATGGGTGGTGGAAGCTAGAACTGGCTGGGCTGCAGGACAGGAAGGCCCAGTAGGTTGGGGGCAGGCAGCTGCTCTGGACAGCCCAGGGGACTGCAGGAGACTGACCTAAATATGACAGGGAAGGACACCCTGTGGCCTGGGGTGAAGGGATCACTGTCATTGTTTCTGACCCCTGCACCTGCACTCCCCTCGCCTGTTGGGGACCCCGCCAGAAGGAGCAGCTCGGCCTCCCCACGGGGACTGGCTCTGCAGGGCGATTGTGCAGACCCCACTTCCCAGACCCTCCTGGGGACTTGGGAGCCACCAGCGTCCCTTTACCAGATCCTCCACCACTCACACCAGCCCCAGTGGTTTCTGTTGCGTGCAGCCGAGGATCCTGACTGAGGCACAGACGTGCCTGTTCATCTTCATTTGTCCTAACAGCGGCTCTTCCAGAGGAGGAGGGGAGTCCGCAGTGGTTCGTGACCCTGGCACCCAATCTGTCCACTCCACGCAGGACAGTGTGAGGCACACTTGCTTCACTCCCAGGCAGAATGGCCACTGAGAAAGCCGGATATGGCTGTCTTACTTATTTGCTGCTTCATTTGACAAATATTAATGTGCAAAGCCACTGGGTGCCAGGGAGGATGTATGCATGAGTCAGAAAGGAGTGGGAGATGAGAGGGCGGCCAAGAGAGTTCTGAGAAGAGAAAGACCTTCCACCAGCCCTGAGAGAGGCTCTGAGGAAATGGGCTGGGGGACAGGGTGGGGGATGGCTTCCCACAGGTAGGGTCAGCCGGGGGCCTCTTGGAGGACAGGGCAGCGGAGGAGGGCAGCGGAGGAGGACAGGGGCCTGGGATTCACCAGAGAAAGGCAGTGAGCGGGGGTGGGATGCCAGGAGCAGTGAGGGGTGGGGGACAAACAGAGGGACGATTCTCCAAGTGCAGCTGGACAGGCAGCCGGGAATTCCTTCCATGAGTTGACGAGTCAGTGTCTGAGTCCTCCTGAGCTCCTAGGAGCCCCTGGGGCATCACTGTCCCCATTAGGTGGGCTTTCCTAGGGGGCATTGTGATGGGGCAGGTGTCAGAAATAGCTCTTTCTCCAAGGCTGCCCTGACTGTGGGTGAAAGAAGCCCCCAGGGTGGGGGTGCATCCACAGTGGGACCAGCCGGCCCCAGGGTGCACTCACGGTGCTGGTGTGGACACAGTGGGGACACACCTGTGCTGTCAGGAAGCAGCATGCCCTCAGGTGGGTACAGAGACTCCTGAGGGGTCCCTGGGGCGCTGGGGGGAGACTGTTCTGCCCTCAGCTTTCCCAGGGGCAGGTGCAGCTCCCTCTGTGGCCACAAACTCCAGTGCTGGGCGCTCATGCCAGGGGTCAAGGGTGGGTGACCTGCTGGAGTGGGGGGCGGGGGGACTCCGTCTTGCTTGCCAGCAGGTCCTGTCCTGAGCTCCTCCAAGGGGCTTTTTCCAATCCCAGCCTTCCATGCAGGCTCAACCACACCCACATTCCTCCCTGGCTTCCTGGGCTAAATGTCCCTGATCCAACACACCTGGCTCTTTGGGACCCACTCATGGCCTCGGCCCAGGCCAGCGCTCAGCCTCCCTGGTCAGCACTCTGCTCTCTCTAGCAGCTGTGGGCCAGGTCAGTGCCCAGGTGTGCAGTGTGTGGGATCTGTTCACCCTGACACCAGCCACTGGGCCTGGAGTGGTGCTCTGCGACAGCACCGCCACCCCACCCCCCCCCCGCATGGCCATCTGCTCGCCCTCCCTCAGGTGCACCTCCAGGGACATCAGGCCCTTCCCTGTGCTTCCCGCCTCCCACCTGGTGCCCAGACCACTTGGTCTGCTCTCTGGTCCACACCACTTCCGGCCATGGGACCTGGGGCCCGGTTCTGAACCCCAAAGCCTCAGTTCCCACATCTGTCAACTGCCGATCGCAGCCAGATCCACTCTGAGGTGGCTGCCGGTGAAGAGCTCCAGGGCGCCCGGCGCATCAGGGCAGCTCCAGCTCCTCTGCGTTCTACTCCGCAGCCTGAGGGGCCTCTCAAGCTCACACCCCTCCCTGGGCCATGTGCCAGAGACTGGTACTGCAGAACCCCCCCAGTCTGCCTGCCCAAGGGCGGCCACCTCTCCTTGGGTGGGCTCCCTGGGCCCGAGGCTGCAAGGGGCAGCTTGGTGTCCTCACTCATGAGGCCCAGGGTGGGGCCAGGCGGCAGGCTGCAGGGTCTGGGTGCCCCCAGCGTCTCCCAGGGCAGCCCTGGCCTCCTAGCACCAAGCTCCTTCCAGGAATTCGGAAGGGCCAGGCCAGTAGGGGTGGGGCTGGGGGTCACCCGGGGCAGAGGATACGCAGCATGGCCTGGGGGGAAAAGGAGGGGAACCTGGGGATGGTGGGAGGGCCAGGAGCCAAGCTCTAAACAGGGAATGCAAAGCCCCTGCGCCCAGCTGCCCTACAGATCGGCCAAGAAAGCTGGGCTCAGCCTGAGGGGGAAGAAGAGGCCTGGTGGGTGGGGGACCAAGGTCCATGCTCTCCCCGCCCACCCCCAGCCAGTAGCAAGCTACGGGGTAAATGAGTGAATTCTGATTCTATGAGGGGCACCGCTGGGCAGGTCACTTTTGCTCTGGTGTATGGCTTGAGGCAGGAGGAGGGAGCACAGTTCGTGATTCCATTTGTCAGCTGGGTTCATAGCCCGCAGATATTTAGACAGGAGACGTGCCTGCAGCTCCTGGGCTGGGGGGGCACAACACAGCCCAGCCCATGCCCAGGTACCAGCGGAACAGGGGCAGCCAGGCCCCTCTCATGCCGCCCATGCCTGGGGCAGCCCAGTGGCATTGTGGGATGGGAAGTGCCCTGTCCCAAGCTGGCATGGGCACTGAGGGCCAAGCCACCTTTAGCAGGCAGGGAGGGCCTTTGCCAGGTCACAGAACGATTGATGAAGAGCGTCCACTTGGAGCCACAGTTGCTCTCTCCAGGGGTCTCTCAGAGGCCCCATTCTCATGGAGCCTGGGCTGCGGGGAGCGGGTGGGCCGGCGGTGATGCCCTTAGGCCTCTGCTGCAGCCCATCACCTCTTCATGGTCATGTCTGTTGCAGCCCATCACCTCTTCATGGCCACTGCCTGCCAGGAGGCTAACTACGGTGCCCTCCTCCAGGAGCTCTGCCTCACCCAGTTCCAGGTAGACATGGAGGCCGTCGGGGAGACGCTGTGGTGTGACTGGGGCAGGACCATCGGGTGAGTCCCATGGCCGCTGGTGGGCAGGACACGGTTGGGGAGGGAAGGGGCAAGCGGGGGAGGGGTGGACCACATGGGGGCCATGGAGGATCCTCTCTAGACCTCGGAAGGGTTCTTCCCCGGGGGGTGCCGGGATGAAGACAGAGGAGGGGGCTGGTGGCAGGTGGATGTGAAGAGTGGCGATGGGAGGAGGCCACGGCCTCAATAATCTCCTCTGGGTGGATGGTGGAGCCCTAAGGCAGGGGATACAGAGGGTTCAGACTGGGCCATGTCCAGCCAGAGATGCCCATGGCCTCTCCAACGGCAGGCGCCTGGGAATGACTGACAGTAGGGTCTCGTGCCCAGGTGGCCAGGTCTCTGACTGGAGCCTGGCTTCAGGGACATCCCTGCTGGTTCCCTCTATCCCCGTGATCAGGCCAAAGCTGTCCTTCCTGGCCCCACCCTGTCCAGGGCTAAGAGCTTCTGGTAATGGAGCAGGCTGTCACCACCCACAGCCCCCAGCAGGACGACTTCAGCCAAACCCTTCCCCACCTGGCCCGGTCCTCCTGCCCAAGGGCCCTTCTTCCCACTTGAGGGACTCCCTCATTGCCTCCCTCAGCCTCCTGGGTACTGGGCCCCCATCAGCAGGCCTGGGGGTTCTCCCCAGCAGGCCCAGGCTCCTCTGCCTCCAGAGCAGGGATCAGAACTCGGCATGTCCGCGATCGACTTTCGAGTCCTTGTTTCTGCCTCCGTGGGAGGTGCTGGGGTGTCCTGGGGCTGCAGTGGGTGAGTAGTGGGGTCCACAGAGGGTGTGTGGAGCTGACGGCCACCGCCTCCCTGCCACACGAAATTCACATAGAAATCTGTCTATCGGTTCACAGCGCAGTGCAAGTCCTGGTGCCCCACTGATGACAAGCGCTTTCCGCAGTGCCTGAGAGAAAGGGAGCCCTGGGGACCAGTAGGGAGGGCCAGGGGCAGGGAGGAGGCCCTGAGGAGGGTCTTCAGGGAGGAAAGGTTGCACCAAGGTCCCACACCAAGAGTACATGTGGCTGTGGTGTACCCTGAGGGTCCAGGACACACCTGGCACATGTCTGTGGGATTGAAGATCCCTGGTTGGGCTCATCACCCCTCCCCTGTGGGCTGCGGGCTGGTGTGAGCACAGGGAGAAAGCCCATGGCTGGGTAGCTCCCACTACCCCTCTGGGCCTGGGTTTGGGCCTCCCTGTACCCTCAGAGCCCCGCTGGCCACAGCCTGCCCTCTTCTCTCTTACTGAGGCTGGCAGATGAGTGGCCTCTGTTTTCTCCCGTCGGCTGTGTGCCCTCTACCTGCTTCGTCCACCTCGGGGACTCCTTTGGTCCCAGCAGAGTCCATGCTCAATGCACTGTTGTTGAGGCAACTCTCTACCTTGGGAGCCCAAACTTTTTAAAAAGTAGGAAGGCATGGGGTATATGCAGGTGTGCATCCTGGGATTTAAACAGCGGAAACTCCACAGCCTCTGCCCCGGTTTGGGTGGGAGAGTTGGTGCTCCCAAAGGTGGGAGGGCCAAAGTCACGGCTCCAGCCTCAAAGGCCCCTGATGAGACACAGTGAACCAGGGAGCCCACCCCAACCCTCTGGGGTCTCTGGGGGCCTGCCTGTGCCCTCAGCAGGATCTCCTCACTCTGGGGTCTCTGGGGGCCTTCCTGTGCCCTCAGCAGGGTCTCCTCACTCTGGGGTCTCTGGGGGCCTTCCTGTGCCCTCAGCAGGGTCTCCTCACTCTGGGGTCTCTCGGGGCCTCCCTGTGCCCTCAGCAGCGTCTCCTCACTCTACTGTACTCAAGGCTTCTCCAAGATTTCAGGGTCTCCTTTTCTAAGCTGAAAAATGAGTTGAGCAGGGAGAGGTTGTTAAAAATCAGAACAGCCTGTTCTTTAGGCTAACTGGCTTTCTGCCACAGCTGAGTCATTTGTATTTAAATTAAGATTGCATTTTATTACGATCCAGGGACGGCACAGTGGGGGCCCCTGGAGAAAAGCACTCTCCCCAGCCAGCTCTGTGGAAGTGATGGTTGATTTGTGTGGATTGATTGTGAACAGAGGCCTGGCAGAAGACGGCAGGGTAACGCACGCAGTGTTCTACAAGCAGCCATGTGGGGCGTCCTTAGAAATGGAAGCCACCACAGATGGCTTCCGACAGTGCCAGAGCGCAAACAGGAATAATTAGCCCTGAGGCCAGAGAGTTCGCCATCCTCGGAGGTGCCGAGTGGCAATAGCTGGAACTGGAGGAATTTTCTTTCTTTCTTTTTTTTTTTATTATTACACTTTAAGTTCTAGGATAACTGTGCACAAGGTGCAGGTTTGTTACATATGTATACATGTGCACCCATAATGGGTGCAGCACACCAACATGGCACGTGTATATATATGTAACACACCTGCACGTTGTACACATGTACCCTAGAACTTAAAGTATAATAATAATTTTTTTAAAAATCTAGCCAGGCACTGTGGCTCACACCTGTGATCCCAGCGCTTTGGGAGGCCAAGGCAGGTGGATCAGCTGAGGTCAGGAGTTCCAGACCAGCCTGGCCAACATGGTGAAACCCCGTCTTTACTAAAAATATAAAAATTAGTTGGGCGTGGTGGCACACACCTGTAATCCCAGCTACTCGGGAGGCTGAGGCAGGAGAATTGCTTGAACCCAAGAGGTGGAGGTTGCAGTGACATCAGATCGTGCCACTGCACTCCAGCCTGGGCAACAGTGAGACTCCATCTCAAAAAAAAAAGCTGGGCGTGGTGGTGAGCACCTGTAGTCCCAGCTACTGGGGAGGTTGAGGCAGGAGAATGGCGTGAACCTGGGAGGCGGAGCTTGCAGTGAGCCGAGATAGCGCCACTGCACTTCAGCCTGGGTGACAGAGCGAGACTCCGTCTAAAAAAAAAAAAATCAAGATATTTTAGGAACCAGGAAGGAAAAGTCCACATCACAACAGCATCTCAGCAGGTCGGCCCAGGCCTGCCAGCCCCTGGGGTCTGCATTTGGCAGAATGATGCCCCCCAGAGATGTCCATGCCTAATTCCTGGAACTGTGAGTGTGTCACATTACACAGCAAAGGGGAATGAAGGCACAGACAGAACTGGCGACACTAATCAGGTGGCTTTGAGATGCGAGAATCCGGATCGTCTGGGGGGCCCAGTGCTATCACAAGGCCCCTTAAGTTGGTCGCAGGCTTGGCTATTGGAGAGCCTTTTTTGTGTCTTTTTGACATTGCCCCTGACTTTTTTTTTTTTTTTTTTTTGAGACGGAGTCTCGCTCTGTCGCCCAGGCTGGAGTGCAGTGGCGCGATCTCGGCTCACTGCAAGCTCCGCCTCCCGGGTAGACGCCATTCTCCTGCCTCAGCCTCCCGAGTAGCTGGGACTACAGGCGCCCACAACCGCGCCCGGCTAATTTTTTGTATTTTTAGTAGAGACGGGGTTTCACCGTGGTCTCGATCTCCTGACCTTGTGATCCGCCCGCCTCGGCCTCCCAAAGTGCTGGGATTACAGGCGTGAGCCACCGCGCCCGGCCTGCCCCTGACTTTTTTTGAGCACTTTCTTTCTTCTGGTACCACAAGATGTTCCAGGCTTATCTTATACATTTTGTGCCCCAGCCCTGAAGTCAGTCATTTCCCCAAGGAACCCTGGTTCCTTTTGTTGGAGAATGGTGTCTAGAGACCAAGCCATATATGTATATGTGTGGGTATACACACACACCAGGGATTTAGATGGAACCCATGGAACCATGTAGGTGCTAGAATAAAACATGGGTGAATCTCTGTTTAAGCCATGGTATTGAGAAAGGCTGGGTAAAACAATATTGTTTCAAAAAAATTGGCTTGCCTGATCACGGGGCCCAGCAGGCCAGCAGGCTGGAGGCTCTTGGGAGCTCATGCAGGATTCTTGAGGCAGAATTTCCGAACGCGCTGGTAAGGCCTTCCCGTTGGCTGGGCGAGGCCCCACCCCCAGCATCAAGGATTATCCCCTTAAAGACAGCTGATGATAGATGTTAACCACATCTCCCAAATACTCCCACAGTGACATCTAGATGTGTGTTTGACTGAGTCACTGGGTACTGTACTCTGGCCAAGTTGGCACATAAAGCTAATCATCACACTGGTTCCAGGGGCAGAGCTCCCTGCGCAAAGGTGAGTTCGGACAACTGGCACTGTCCCTCCTCCTACTGCCCCTTCCCATTTCTCTCATTCCTTTCACCCTGTTCCCACCCAATTCCTGTGGGCAACTTATCTCATCAGTTTCTGGTCTTTCTTTCCTGTATATCTTTTGCACAAATGAGCAGATGCCTGCATTTTTTCTTTTTTTTTTTTTTTTTTTTTGAGACAGAGTCTCGCTCTGTCGCCCAGGCTGGAGTGCAGTGGCCGGATCTCAGCTCACTGCAAGCTCCGCCTCCCGGGTTTACGCCATTCTCCTTTCTCAGCCTCCCGAGTAGCTGGGACTACAGGCGCCCACCACCTTGCCCGGCTAGTTTTTTGTATTTTTTAGTAGAGGCGGGGTTTCACCGTGTTAGCCAGGATGGTCTTGATCTCCTGACCTCGTGATCCGCCCGTCTTGGCCTCCCAAAGTGCTGGGATTACAGGCTTGAGCCCGGCCGCCTGCATTTTTTCTTATATCCCTTTCTTTCTTGTATAAAGGGTTGTGTACTAATGACACTCCTTTGTACTTTGGTTTTTCTTCACTTAACAGCATAATCTGGAAATCTCTCCTTGTCAGTGCAGAGGGAGCCTCCTCCCTCATTTTTACAGCTGTATAGTACTCCGCCGTGCAGAGATTTTCAGCCATTTTCCTTTCAGCCGGGGCAGAAGCCAAGCGAGCGGAGGCACTTAGGTTGTGGCCAGTGTTTTCCCATTTCAGCATCGACGTGAGTGGCCTCGTGCATCCGTGTTTTCCCAGCACCAGAGCTGACTGTTCAGAACAGATAACAGAAGTGGAGTCGCAGGGCCAGAGGTGAGAACAGGAGGAACGTGTTAGGTTTGGCAACGTCCCTCCAGAAGCCTTATGCCAGTTTGCGTTCCCACCAGCAGCGTGTGGGGTGCCCGTTTCCCCAGACCCACCAACAGACTGTTTGTCGTACAGTAGAAGTGTCGCTGTCTGATAAGTGAGAAACGATGTCTCAGCAGCATGTGCATTTGCATTTCTGTACTTAGGAGCGAATCTGAACATCTTTCGTATGTTTACAGGTCGTTCTTTTATCTTTTTGGCAAATTGTGTCTTTTCCTATTTTCTATCAGGTCCTTCTTAAAGAGTTCTTTGGATGTGAGATGAGGGTTAGGCCTCTGCCTCTCATGTGCAGTAGATATTTTCTCCTAGTTTGTTGGTTGTCTTTTAACTTTGACTTTTGGTGTTTTTGTTGCCACACAATTTTTTTAATGTCAAAACCATCCATCTTTGATCGCCTCTGGAGTGGAGTCATAACGGAAAGCCGCTCCCCACATTCAGGGAAAAGAGGAATTTGCCAGGTTGTCTCTATCCTGTGTGATGCCACTGCTTCCATCCAAATCCTTGGCCCATCGGAGTTTATTCCAGTTTATTCTTGTGTATGGTGTGAACTGTGAATCAAATGTTACCTTTTTCTGGATGGGCTACCCACCTGTCCCATTTATGCAAACGTCCATCTCTGCTCCCGGTGACCTGAGATGACACCTTCGTCATGCACTAAGTTTCCCTGTGCACTTGGCCCGTGCCTTCTTAAATCGTTCCTTTCCCAAACCTTCCTCATCTCACCTGAATCTCATATTGATTTATTCTCCAAACTATCAGTGAGTCCTCACCGCCTGCTGAATGTTTACCTAATTATCCCTTAACTTATTGCAAGAAACACGTTTACTGTAGCTGGCGTTTATTACCACGTGCCGGGCTTTGTGTCGAGCACGTAACTTACATTGACTTATTCAGGTCAGCAGCAGCCTGGCGGAGGCGGAGCTGTTGTGATTGCTGCTACACCTGCCTAGGCTCACACAGCTGGTACCCAGGGTGCCCTCCTGGTTCCCAGCGGAGGTGGAGGGATGCCCTGCCTCCATGTAACTGTGGCCTCCTGAGATGGGGATGCCAGCCTTCAGGTGCTGCCTCCACCCTGGCAACGTCCCCACCAACCTGGTGCAGTCCATCACATTGAGACACTGCCAAGCCTGGCAGTGGGCCAGGGGCAGCCTTCCAGGGGTCTCCTATAGCAGTGAGGGTCTGGGGTTCTAGGGTGGGCACATTTGTCCAAGTGATTGGTGGAGGAGAAGAGGGCCCTGGAGAGAACACAAAGGCACAAATAGGGTGAGAGGCGTTAGGCTGCCTGCAGGCAGGCCATCACCAGGTGTGGGCCATCGCCAGGTGTGGGCAGGTGGCACTATGTCTGCTGGATGAGCGGGACCCCAAAGTGAGGCCGACCGGCATGCAGCCAGACAGCCGGCTGCTCTCAGGGGCTGCTCCTGACCGAGCAGGGTCCCAGCTGGTCTCAAGGACTGTGAGCCAGGCAGGTGACCTGATGGGGGACGTAGGCTCTGGGAAAGACCCCTCTCTAAGCCAAGTGCAGTTGAGGCTTGGCAGCTGGGGCAGAAGGCAAGCAAGCAAAACCAGGCAATTATTGGGGTCTGGTATCCAAAACCAGGCTGACATAGAGGGCAGGGGACTCTGAAGGCAGGAGCCTCGGGGCCAGAGCCGCCACATGCCTGCTGCCCAAAGTCACAGCTGTCCCGGGGCCCTGGGCTGGGCCTGCAGGTATCTTGGTATATGGCAGAGGGAAGCTTCCAGACTCTTCTGAAATCAGAGATCTCATTTAAACAACTGTGTGTCAGAGGGGACTCACCTTCCCATGAGTGACACAGACAAATGCGGCCGGCCAGCCTTTTGTGGGATACACACACAGGAGTAAGCGGGGACTGAGACATGCTCGTGCCAGCTCCTGGTGCCGGCCTGGCAGGCTTGCCTCCTCTATCAAAGCAGATGGGAAGGAGGGCCCCTGTGACCCCTGCTTTACTCGGGACATTGAATAGAAGTAAAAAGTGAATGGAAGACTCCTCATGGCCTGGTGCAGTGGCTCTCGCCTATAATCCCAACACTTTGGGAGGCCAAGGCAGAAGAATTACTTGAGCCCAGGAGTTTGGGAACAGCCTGGACAACAAAGTGAGACTCCATCTCTATAAAAAAAGTAAAAATTAGTTGTACATCTTGTTGCACACCTGTAGGCCCAGCTGCTTGGGAGGCTGAGGCAGGAGGATCACTCAAGCTTGGGAGGTCAAGGCTGCCGTGAGCCACGATGGCGCCACTGCACTCCAGCCTGGGTGACAGAACCAGACCAGGGCCTGTCGTGGGGTAGGGGGAGGGGGGAGGGATAGCATTAGGAGAGATACCTAATGTAAATGACGAGTTGATGGGTGCAGCACACCAACATGGCACATGTATACATATGTAACAAACCTGCACGTTGTGCACATGTATCCTAGAACTAAAGTATAATTAAAAAGAGAGAGAGAGAGAGAGACTCCTCTGCACAGAGTCATTCTTGGGTCCCTGCCCTGGCTGTGGGTCTGCTTTTTTTTTTTTTTTTTCCTCATTTAGGGTTTGTAGCCACCGCACTTGCCCTTGGACCTTAGGTGCCCGGCGTGGGTCTGCACGCAGGTGCTTGCTGGGCTCTGACAGCCCTTGCCCTGACCGTGACCCCGCTCCTCTGCTCATCCTGTTGCTTTATTACCTGGTTGGTGGATTTTGTCAGGTTGTTTGTTGTGAGCAAGGCTTGGGGGTGATTCCTGAGCCCTCTCTAACATGTGCGGGGTGTCTTCCACTCAGCTGCATGGAATGGGTCCCTGAAAAGTGGCCGAATAAGCTCAGCGGGGCCAGGCTCCCCTGCAAGCTGGTTGGTGTGTCATTTACCAGGGGTTATCATCTTATTAAGCTGCAGCCTTGGTTTGCTGATGGAGGCATGATGTGATTTAATGTATTAACTGGGGCTGCAATCTAATTTGAGGAGGTATGGAAAACATGACAAATGTGTCATCGGGAACTCTCAGTTCCAGAGACCTTCCTGTGGGTGCAGGGGAGGGAGAGAGAAGGCAGAACAGACAAGAGAAGAATCTGGAATGTGCTGGACTCAGCTATAAAACACGGGTTTTAAAAAGCCTCACATCAGATTTCCTCACCCAAACAAGAAATGCTGGTTGATTTAAGAGGGAAGTGGCCACACCTATCCCACCCCACCCGATACAGCTTCAGGGTCTGAGTGCCATCTTAGGCAGGGGAAAGGTGTCCTGGGGGAAGATGCCAGAGGGATGGGGCCACAGCCTGCCCTGCTAGGCTTCCGAGGTCACTGGGCCCCAGAGAACCAGACTTCACTTCCATACCAGCTGGGATGCCCCCATCCCTCTGCCCTAAAGCTTCCAGGTTTGTAAATACTGACCATGGCAGCCTCAGGTCACCTCAGCTTCGGTTACCTGAGGCTGCCACTGTGGATCCTGCCCTGCCCTGCTGACCCCGTGCTGGGCAATGATGGGCCCTCCCCCAGCCCCAGGAGCTGCCCAGAGGATGGGGCTCCAGGCCCCTGGGAGTGGGGCTGCAGCCCGGCGTGGTAATTGCGGGACGGGAGACAAATGTCTGCAGTGCCTGCTGTGGTATTGCGGCTCAGCATGGCCAGCGCCAGTCATGATGTTCTGGGTCCACACGATGTTGACTTGGGCAGGGTGCACCAACACCTCGGGGTTCTTCCCAGCCTGCTGCATCTCCCTCCTGCTGCCTTCTTTGTGTCTCCCGCTAAAAGAGTCAAGTCAGGAAATTCTTCAGAACTCAGCAGCAACATGGGAACAGCTGCTTGTGTTTTGAATTTGAGCAGGAACTGAGAGGCAGGCTTCTTCTGAAATCACGAGGGCTCTCTGGACTGAGGGCGTGGCGTCCTCCTGGATTCCTGCTGAGCTCGATACCCCGCGAGGTCTCGGGATGGGCTGTTCACAGAGTCCTGCCCACCGCCTGCCCCTGCCCCTGCCTGGCCTGGCACTGGAGCCCCCCTACCTCCCTGAGGCCTGTCTTGCGCATCAGGAGCCCCCAGCACAGCATCTGGGGCTGCCTCGGTGCCCTCGTGGGTTTGTTCATGGAGGTGTCCGCCCTGGAACTTGCTGTGTGCCCACGAGCACTGGGGCTCCTCTGTGCTCTGCTGGTGGCTGTGGTGCTGTTGTCCCTGTGTGTGCTGATGGAATAGCGTGGGCTCCACGGAAGGCCCGCAGGCGCGGACAGGACAAATGGCAGTGCCCAGCACAGCCAGGTCTCAGAGGATCCAAAGGTGAGCACTGCCCAGGCCGAGGCTGCCCTTCCTGCCCACCACCCTCCCTGCCCACCGCCACACCATCTCTCCTGCCGTGCCCCTCTCTGTGTGGTCTGCACTGGGCGTGAAGCCAGTTATTGTGAGGAAAGGCCTGGCTGGATGCCTGTTCCCCACCCTCTGCGCCCCCTGGGTAGGAGAATCTTTCCAGGCATCTCCAGAGAGCACCCCAGGGACACAGAAACCCGGCTGCTGACCCCTGACCTCCCGGGGCCTTCAGCGCTGACAGCCAGCCCAGCGGGAGGTGGAGGAGCAGGAAGAGCCCCTGGGAGCCGGGTCCTCGAAGACTCCAGGCTGTGGCTTACAGAGAAGGGGGCGGAGGAGGAGAGACGGAGGTGGCTGTGCCAGGAAAGCCATCCAGCTCGCGCAGTCTGGCTCCCCTGAGGACGCCACTCCCGAGGCCTGCACAGGCATCAGCTGGGGCGCCCGGTCCCCATGGGGAAGGGCTGTAGACACAGCTGTCCAGAGCTGGGCAGGGTGGGGCAGTGGCTGGGGATATGCCGGCCCTGCCCAGGCCGCCCCTTGGGGGTGTCATTCCACCTTCCCCGAGTCTCCTTGGCGCGAGTGGCCGCGGTTGTACAGGGAGCTTCTGCTGGTTTTCAGCACTGGGGAAATAGACCAGGGCTCAGAGTCCTTGGCAGCCGCCCCTGGAATGTGTTCAGGTCAGGGTCGCCTCACTTAACATGTGTGCTCCGTGGCGGGTTCTGATGAGGATCCCCAGAGGATCTGATGACACCTGCCTGCTGGGCTGGGGGTCTCTGGGATGGGGAGGAGGAGCCCCGTTTCCCTTCTCAGAAAGCTCTGGGAGAAATGCATCTGTGAGGACCCACAGCAGAGGAGCCCTCATGTTGGGGGAGCTTGGAGGCTGTGGCTGGGGCGGGCGACTGCTGGCCTCACACCTCCACACCCAGGGACCACTGTGTCGTCCTCGGCACCTTTTTATCTGAAGTCTTCTGGCCCTGGGGGGAGGCACAGATGGAGAGACCTTCTCCAGACCCTGGGGTGACTTAGTGCTGAGTGTGGCACTGAGCCCACCATGGCATCTTTCCCGTCAGGTGATTAACTGCCTGGTTTCACATCCTCCTGAGTTTGGGGATGAAATCAGGCCTGTGCGTCAACATGAAAGGTCAGACATGGGGTGACGCTAAGCAGATCCCGGCAGTGAGTGAAAGGGTGGGCAGGTGGAACGTGTCTGGTGGTGGGGGCTCGTTGCAGCTCAGCATCCACCCCCGCCTCCCCTGTGGACACTCCACTGCGGCAGCCATGCCCCCAGAAAGCCCTAGAACCATCCAGGCTGTGCAAATGGGACTTGGCTGTCCTGGGACACAGGCCAGCTTGTGCACACGGGCTTCACTGAACCCCGAAGGCAGCCTCCTGCGTTGCCCATGGGGAAGGGGTGGGAGTGGGGGAGAGAGGATGAAGATGTGCCCTAGTGTGCGATACCTCTGGCTGTGGGTCCTGTGTGGGGAGGGCAGCGGGTGGAGTATGGAGCAGATGCCCCTTCCTAATGCTGACCTTCACTCCAGCCCCCAGGCTGGGCCATGGCACCTCCCAGAATCTATCCATTCATCACTCAGATGGTAGACATCTCCCAGGCACAGGCAGGGCCAACAACATTCTCGGTCCCCTGTGGGAGGGCCTCCAGGGAGCAGTGGCACCTCGCAGCCTTCCCCGTGCATAATTCAAGGACACTGAGTGTCTTGCGGGACCTAAGCACAGGGTGCCCTTTGGGCTGCGTCCTGGGACAGGCCTTGGGTCTGAGTCCACTCTTGTTTCAGCTTCTTGTCTCAATCAAAAAATGGAGCATGCACTTTCTGAAAAAGAGATTGAGTTTACCCTCAGTGCCCAGGCAGTGGAGGCCGCCTCCCTCCAGGGCAGGCCACACCGGCACGCTGTGGTTCCCTACTCCTGCTCAAATTAAAGCCATTTCCCGGTTCTTGCTGTTAGAAACTATGCAGCTGGGCACAGTGGCTCGCACCTGCAATCCCAGCACTTTGGGAGGCCAAGGTATGTGGATCACTTGAGCCCAGGAATTCAAGACCAGCCTGGGCAACATGGCGAAACCACGTAGCTACCGAAAATGTAAAAATTAGCTGAGTGTAATGGATGCACCTGTAGTCCTAGCTACTGAGGAGGCTGAAGTGGGAGGATCGCCTCAGCCCAGGAGGTTGAGGCTGCAGGAAGCCATGGTCATGCCACTGCATTCCAGCCCAGGTGACAGAGTGAGACCCTGTCTGAAATAAATAAATGACAACACTATAAGAACTTGTGTACATATATCCTTTGTTGTTTTTTTTTTTTAACATTAATTTTATTGTTAAACATTCCTGGGAGAAATAATTCATGTAAGTGGGCTTACTGTAGCATGTACCATGAACATTCTGTGGTTTTGGGGGGTTTTTTTGAGATGGAGTCTCGCTCTGTCACCCAGGCTGGAGTGCAATGGCACAATCTCAGCTCACTGAAACCTCCGCCTCCTGGGTTCAAGCGATTCTCCTGCCTCAGCCTCCCAAGTAGCTGGGATTACAGGTGCCCGCCACCATGCCCGGCTAATTTTTTGTATTTTTAGTAGAGACAAGGTTTCACTATGTTGGCCAGGCTGGCCTCAAACTCCTGATCTCGGGTGATCCACCCACCTCTGCCTCTCAAAATGCTGGGATTACAGGCGTGAGCCACCATGCCTGGCTCAAGAACCCATTCTGTGGTTCTTGATAGATTTTTGCCAGTTGTTCCTCTAAAGAGTTTTACTAGTTTATAATTCTATCAGCAACATATGAAAATGCCTGTTTCCTCATAGGTTCATGAGTATTGAGTTTGTAGAGATTTTGTTTTTGCAGGTCAAAAGGAGATTTCCTCTTTGGTTTTAATTTGCATGTCTTTGGCAATTAGGAAAGTTGAACTAATCTCTGACAGTTATTTGGAATTTGTTTCTTCTCAAGTGCAAGTTACGTCACTATGACCTTTCCTGTTTGTCCTGTGAGTCACTGTGCTTTTTTCCCTTTTTTAAGACTTTATTTTTTAGAGCAGTTTAGGTTCACAGCAAAATTGAGAGGAAAGTACAGAGATTTCCCATATGCCCATTGGATGTATTTTTAATCTTCTTTTACAAATTCTTTTTTTTTTTTTTTTTGAGACGGAGTCTCCCTCTCTTGCCCAGGCTGGAATGCAGTGGCACAATCTTGGCTCACTGCAACCCCTAACTCCTGGGTTCAAGTGATTCTCCTACCTCAGCCTCCTGAGTAGCTGGGACGACAGGCACCCGCCACCACGCCCGGCTAATTTTTTGTATTTTTGGTAGAGACGAGGTTTCACCATGTTGGCCAGGATGGTCCCAAACTCCTGACCTCAAGTGATCTATCCGTCTCAGCCTCCCAAGTTTACAGGCATGAGCCACTTTGCCCGGCCACAGATTCTTGAAGAATATAAATATTAACTGTTTGCCATTGTGCTCTAAATATTTTCTTGTTTCATTGGTGTTTCTTTTGATGTTCATTTTCCACATTGTAGTTAATTAGCTAATCTGTGAACACATGGATGCTCCGATTCACCCCTCATCAGTCAGTGGCCGTGTGATCTCTGCATAACTGTGACTGTCCGCAGACTCCATTGTCTCAGTTGTGAGAGTCATACGCCCACAAGATTATCTTCTGTGATTTTGTAGTTGTTCTGTGTTTTGAAATGATATTTATCTTCTTAACACAGTGGATGGACAGAAATGTATTTCCTTCCCACCTCAATTATCCTAACAGAATTTGTTAAATAATGTTGCCAACCTCCATTGTTTTGTGTTGCTTAATGTAACACATAATACCTTCCTATGTGCGTTAGAGTCTATTTGAAATAATTTTTACTTACATTTTGGGGTCGTACCACGCCATTTAAATTACCGCAACTTTACAATATTTCCTACAATTTAGAAGGCCTCTCCTACCGTGTTTCATCATATTTTACATTATGTTTTGCATGCTTTGATATATTTTCTGCCTATTTTTCCAAAAGAACTTAAGAATCATGTTGCTAAACTCCATAAAAAGTCATTGCAGCCTCGACCTCCTGGGCTCAAGCAATCCTCCCACCTCAGCCTCCCAAATAGCTGGAACTACAGGCATGTGCCATGACGCCCAGCTAATTTTTGTTTTTTGTAGAGACGAGGTCTCCCTATGTTACCCAGGCTGGTCTTGAATTCTGGGCTAAAGCAATCCTCCTGCCTCAGCCTCCCAAAGTGCTGGGATTACAGTTTGATGGGTTGTTACCTGATACTGCTTTTTAGCGAATAGTAGGCAAGCTACCATGGACCGTGGGGACCAGGCATGCAGTGCAAAGTGGGGCCCACCTGCAGGAACCCCGCTGGCTGCATCCCTCCTTCAGCACTGTGAGCCTCTGTGGCCTCCCCAGTAAAACGGGTGTAGAAAGTGATGAATAAGGAAGCTCCGGATTTTCCTCTTTGTGTTTCCTTAATCAGGTTTTAGGGTTAGAATCATGTTTGCCTAATGGAATAGATATGCTAGCTGAGCATTAAAATCAAGGGTGGGAAATAATTTTTTTTTTTTTTTTTTGAGACATGGTCTCACTCTGTCACCCAGGCTGGAGATCATTGGTGTGATCTTGGCTCACTGCAACCTCTACCTCCTAGGTTCAAGTGATCCTCCTGCCTCAGCCTCCTGAGTAGCTGGGACTACAGGCGTGCACCACCACACCCGGCTAATTTTTGTATTTTTGGTAGAAATGGGGTTTCACTGTGTTGCCGAGGCTGGTCTCAAACTCCTGGGCTCAAGTGATGCACCGGCCTCGGCCTCCCAAAGTGCTGAGATTACAGGCGTGAGCCACTGCACCCAGCCAGAAATAATTTGTGATGTGAGAATTATTTATTCCTTAGAAGTTTGAATGAATTCATCACTAAGACCATCAAACCTCAGTAATTTGGGGGATTTCCTTCTCCAGTTACTTCCTCCACTGTTGATTTATTTTGCCTCTCTAGCTCTTGTTTTAACAGTTGTCTTCATCTGTGTTTATTTGGCCTGTGTCCTTCAGATTCCTCAGTTAACTGAAACATGATGTGTAGTATTTCTTTACATGTTTAATATCCCTTAGATTCAAGTTTATGCCTCCATTTTTGTTTTTTTCTGTTTTTCTTCTTTCCCCTTTTTTTCTTTGTTTACATGTTATTTCATTCATCAAAAGGAATCGAGGAGGCCCACTTTTTAATTAACCAAACATGCCCCTTTTTGTAGTCTTCAGAAAATAGGCTACATTTTGCATCACCTTGTCTTTTCTAAATTTTTTTTCTTTAACTTTTATCATTCACTTGCCCCCTTTTCCCTTTTTTGAAATTGCTTCTTTCCTAAGATATGATTTAAATCCTTAGTTCATCATTTTTCTCACTTTTCTTGAACATAATAAAGCATTCAAGGCTGTGATGTTTTTCTCTAAGGACCTTCCTCATTCATCACTTTCTATAGATTTTGATATGTTAGTTTTTTTCATTGTATTCTTTTTTTTTTTTTTTTTTTGAGACAGAGTCTCGCTCTGTCACCCAGGCTGGAGTGCAGTGGCGTGATCTTGGCTCACTGCAACCTCCGCCTCCTGGGTTCACGCCATTCTCCTGCCTCGGCCTCCCGAGTAGCTGGGACTACAGGCGCCCACCACCACGCCCGGCTAATTTTTTGTGTTTTTAGTAGAGAGGGGGCTTCACCGTGTTAGCCAGGATGGTCTCAATCTCCTGACCTCGTGATCTGCCCGCCTCGGCCTCCCAAAGTGCTGGGATTACAGGTGTCAGCCACCATGCTTCGCCTATTGTATTTTCCTGAATAGACAGCTATTGTCTTCTTGACTTTCTTCTTAAGACAATTTTTTCCTTAGGTAAGTATATTTTAAAATATACTATTTCTATTTCTGTTTGTTCTTTATCTCTTTTTTTGCCATAGGGAGGAAATGTAGCCTGAATCATTTCTGCTTTTGTATTTTTATGGAGATTTTATTTGAGACTAGTATATGATGACTTTTTGTGAACATACCATGAATTCTTGAAAAATAATAAATTATCTGTTTATTCCATGTAATCCCCTTCAAAACAACCATTAATGTTACCTTGTTTTGATCTTCAACTCCTTTATGTGTTGCTGAATTTCTTATGTAGTTGATAATGAAGTATTTTATTTTTGTAATCATATTTTTATCATTTCTACTTTTTCTTGGAGGTGTTTGCATATATGTTTTGCTGTGTCTTTATGGCATTTAGAGTCCATGTAACTATGCTGCCATCACCCATGCCTCTCATCCTGATACCTCTCCTTACCACGTGTAATCATTTTTGCTCTAAGTTATTTTTTGCTTCATATTAACATTGAAATCCCAGCGTTTCAACTACTTGAAGTTTACCGATAACTCTTTTTAGTCTTCCTATTTTGTTTTAATGACCTCTCTCACCCACAGCTTATTGCTGGATTTCATTTTTTCTTCTGGAGAATGGTGAGCCTTTTAACAAAGGAAATTAAGTTGTATTTTTTCAGTCTTCAGGCACTCTAATTTTTGTCTTCTTAATTTTTATCTTTCCATGCAGATTATTTTTCTTTCTCTCAATTGTTGAAACACCATGTGTTTTTTCTTATCTTTTCTTTTCTTTTTTTTTTTTTTTTGAGACAGGCTGGAGTGCGGTGGTGTGATCATGGTTTGCTGCAGCCTTAACCTCCTGGGCCCAAGTGATCCTCCCACCTCAGCCTCCCACATAACTGGAACTACAGGCATGCACCACCTCATCTCGCAAATTGTTTCTATTTTTTGTAGAGATGGGGTCTCACTATGTTGCCCAGGCTGGTCGTGAACTCCTGGGCTCAAGCAATCCTTCCATGTTGGCCTCTCAAAGTGTTGGGATTACAGTGTGAGCCACCGTGCCCAGCCCGTGTTTTCTCTTTTATTATTATTGAAATATTGGCAAGCTATTTGTCATTCAACCAGCCATGAAATGTGAAGCAACCAGATGTTCTTATCTTGTATTTATTATCTTACACTGTCCAACCACACACTTTGGCCTCCCCTGTGTGAGAGAACAGGAATCTCTGGGTTTTGGGCTTCCTCTCTCTCTCTCTCTCTCTCTCTCTCTCTCTCTCTCTCTCTCTCCATCCTTCTCTCGCCTCCCCCACGTCTTCCTTCTCATTGATTGCAATTACTGTTCTAAAACCTACTTTGTCCTTTCTATCTTCTATGTAATTTGGTTTTTAATTTTTACACCATTTTTCTGACAGTTGCACTATTTGCATACTTTTGTCAGTAATAAGCCTTGCTCTGATAGGGCTCTTGTTTACTTATCTTTGCAAATAGATTGTTAATTCAAGCATGTCTTATTTTTAGCATCATTCCCTTTTACATGTTACCTTTTAAATTCAGGCGATTATTTCAAGTGGGTCCTAGAAATAAGCCATGTGATTAATACATTCTCAGGATTCAACAATTTCTAAGGAGCTCTCTGTCGTCTTTGCAACGTGAGTGACAGCTTGGCAAGATAATAAATCTCCAAGGAGCAACTTTGTTCTGTGAAGTTCCTGTAGCTGTTGTTCCATTGTCTCTGGGTGTTTGGGATGTCATCAGAGAAGGCAGAAGGGGTTGTGATTTATGTGTATTTTTAAAATCTGACCTCCTCCTTCCTGGCGTGGTTGCTTGCAGTATTCTTTTTAGTTTGAACATTTTGTGAGAACTTGTTTTGCTGATGGCCTCGTTGAGCCTGCAGAGGCTTTGGTGTGCAGAGCGCAGTTTCCTCCTCGGACTCCTTTCTCCAGGACCAGACGCTGACATTCCCCGATAGCTGAGGTTTCCGAACCTGGTTCCTCCAGCCCCTCCTCTAGCCCCTCCGTGCTCCACTGGAATTATTTTTGCCTTCTTTCACTTCTTTGTCACGTCTTGCACTGTTTCTACCTGTACATGTTACATCCTCTTTCAGGATACATTTTTCCAGATAATCTGTTTTTATTTTCTGCAATGCAAATTCTGCTTTTTACTCTTTCTAAAGTAGTTTCAGCCGGGTGTGGTGGCTCACACCTGTAATCCCGGCACTTTGGAAGACCAAGGGAGGTGGATCACTTGAGGTCAGGAGTTTGAGACCAGCATGAGCAACTTGGCAAAACCGTGTCTCCACTGAAAATACAAAAATCAGTTGAGCGTGGTGGCATGCACCTGTAGTCCCAGCTACTCGGAGGCTGAGGCAAGAGAATTGCTTGAACCCAGGAGGTAGAGGTTGCAGTGAGCCAAGATTGCGCCACTGCACTCTATCCTGGGCGACAAGTGCAAGATTTTGTCTCAAAAAAATAAAAATAGCTTCTTTTCTTTTTTCTTTTTTGATACAGTCTTCCTCTGTCACCCAGGCTGAAGTGCAGTAGCGTGATCTCAGCTCACTGCAACGTCTGCCTCCCAAGTTCACATGATTCTTGTGCCTCAGCCTCCCTAGAAGCTGGGACTACAGGTGCATGCCACAATGCCCAGCTAATTTTTTGTATTTTTAGTAGAGACAGGGTTTCGCCATGTTGCCCAGGCTGGTCTTGAACTCCTGATCTCAAGTGATCAGCCCACCTTGGCCCTTCAAAGTCCTGGGATTACAGGCGTGAGCTGCTTCGCCCAGCCTAAAGTAGTTTTTAATTAGGATACCGTGATTGAAACTAATTATACGGCAGTGAATTAGAGTTTCCTTTATCCCCAAGCCTAATGGACATATTAACTCACTTCTTTACAGGGAGGCTGGATTTCTGCCATTGTGGGAAGGAGGCAGGAGGAGCCGGGGGCAGTGCTGGGGTGGGAGCTAGGCCAGGGCGAGGCTGTCTGTGGAAGGGCCCTTTGGGCAGCTCGCAGGCCATATGTCCTCAGACCTGGGGCAGCCAGGACCACCAGGGAATGTTGCTGACAGGCAGCACCAGCGCCTGAATCCCCCGCCCCAGCTGGACCTGGCTGGGGGGTGAGAACCCCCTGCCACCCCTCCATCCCAGAAACCAGGCGGGCCTGAGGTTCTGTGGGTCCCCGCCACACTTACTTCTTGGCATCTTCACCCTCCTGGTGCACTGTGGCAGTTCCAAGGCCCAGGCTGCCCAGGGCGGCTTTTAAATTGTGAAGAAGCCCCTGGACGGCTGGAACCTTCTCCGCTGCTTGGGTGAGGGTGGCTCCCCGTGGTGCACAAACACGTTCTGAGACTGAACAGAGGGCCACGTGTTCACAGGAGGTGAGACAAAGCGTTGACAGCCCTGGGGAACAGGGGTGGCCTGTTTCTGCTCCTGTCTGGTTGTAATTCTCCTTTGACAAGTGAGGTGAAGGCACGTTGGTAACAGGGTACTCATCAGGACCCAGATACCTGACTCAGCTCAGCAGCCATTTGCTGAGGACTTAGCAGACACCTGGCCAGTGGTGCCAGCCACTAAGGACCCAGTGCCACAGGACCTCCCCCTCCCTCCTGGAGCCACGGGCCCCCAGTACCATGGCCTCTGGAGCCCCTCACCCTCCCTTGAGGTCAGCCCTATGGTGGGGATTGTAGAACGAGTCAGGAGCGAGACAGGAAGCCACGTGTTGCCTGCCTGTGTGGGGCTCCCATCCAAAGACGGGGCAGTGTGAGTCACATGCCCACCCCCTGCTGTGCAAAGGGGTCCTATGGGGAGTCATTCATGGGCTCCCATCAGAGAGCGGCGTGGTAGTGGCCCTCTGAGGGGGTTCTCACCACGCTGCTGCTGGGCGCCAGGGATCACTGAACCCATTTTAAAAGTGAAAACACCGAGGCTCCGTAATTGCCAACTCCTCGAAGCCCCCACAGTGAACACCCCATGGTGGGACATTTCCTGGCCTGGCCCTTTCCCCACACTCAGTGGTGCCCTGAGCTCCAAATGCGGCGAGATTGGGGCAGGAGGGCAGCGGCGGCAAGGCTGCCACCCAGATGGAGGCGGCCAGTTGGTGGGATGCCGGTATAGGGGCCAGCATGAGGCAGGGCGCCCCATGGGTGCGCAGGGTGGATTGTTGAAGGCTCGTGAAGCCTGGCGGGGGAACCTGCAGAGTCCAGTGGCATCAGGGAGAGAGTTTCTTGCGCGGGGAGGGCGAGAGTGCTTTGGGCCGGCTGGTGCTGAGACCGGGGGTGGGTGGGAAGGCAGAGCCCGTCCAGCCTCCAGGCCAGTGTTGCTTCACAAGGACAATGCCCCCAGGGTGTTAGTGTCCAAATATAGCTTCCCGGCTGTCATGCTTAATCCTGAGACTCAGACACATGTCACACCCATGTCCCCATGAGGTGGGAACCCTGGGGCCTGGGCAGGCCTGAGTGTGGTCTCAGCCCCATCACACAGCTGGGCAGCTAGACCCAGGTGTCCCCACAGGGGTCCCAGGACACCTCCCAGGGGTTGTAGTGAGCCCTTGGGGTCACATGCGCCCAGCCCACAGTGGGCACAGCTCGGCAATCTCCCAGCATTCCCTGATCCTCGGACCCCGGGACGCAATGCACCCCCTGCTCAGGCCCAGATGCAGCCAGCATAGGACAGTCTGTGACTTTGCCTGGGACGCCCACTGCATCCTAAAATTACACTTCATCTGGCAGCCCCGGAGCCAGGGAGCTGCCCAGGCCTGTTCTCAGAGGAGGCATTGTGCCCGTCTACCCACCCGCTATGGCTGCTCTGTGGGGAGCCTGGCTTGGCAGCTCCCAGGCTGTGTCTGGTGCCAGACCTGGCTGCACATGGAGCCAGGGATGGATTTAGAAAACTCTCGCTTCCTCCCAGCATCGGCAGAGGCGCCCAGATTCCTTCCCGGCCTGGGGCCACCATAGCAGGAGAAGGGGAGGGAGGCAAGGAAGCTAGGCCCAGGGAGGACCCTGAGTGGAGGAGGCCAAGCAGTCCCCAGCAGACCCCTGGACCGTTCCCCACTCTGCACTGCTGCCTCGGGGACCTCCCCACCACCTCAACAAGCGCCCTTGTCCATAAGGAGGGGATAGGAACACCTGCCCTAGGGTCACACTCACCCGGGGAAACAGGTCTTAGTATTTTCTTAGACTTTTTTTTTGTTTCGTTTTGTTTCGTTTTGTTTCGTTTTTAAGGCAGGGTCTCCCTCTGCCGCCTGGACTGGAATGCAGTTGCATGATCTTAGCTCACTGCAGCCTTGACTTCCTGGACTCAAGCAATCCTCCTGACTCAGCCTCCCAAGTAGCCAGGACTACAGGCACACACCACCACTCCTGGCTAACTTTTTAAATTTTGTGTAGAGATGAGGGAGACTTTCTGTGCTGCCCAGATTGGTCTGGAACTCCTGGGTTCAAGCGATCCTCCCGCTTTGGCCTCTCAAAGTGCGGGGGTTGCAGGCGTGGCCACTGCCCCCAGCCTCTTAGACTTTCGGACAGCAGAGGAGCCAGGCCTTTAAATGTCCTGGGGGTGTGGTGTGCTGTCCGTGAGGATGGTGGGGTCACCCGCCCCAGCCTCAGTGGGTCCCTCTTTTACATGCCTGCAGCTCACCAGATGCTCCGTGTGGCACTCTTAGCTATCACAGGGTGTCCATCAGTCCAGGCGGACCCCAGAGCCCAGCATGCAACCACAGGCCCCGCCTGGGCCTCAGCCTCCATCCCAGGAATGGGAAAACCAGCTACACTTCAGGCCAGGAAAGAGAGAGACTGAAGCAGATGACATGGGGCAGGACAGAGCCTGAGGCCCAGACAGGCCATGAGCGAGGGGAGGTGGAAATGAGGCCACAGGTGGTCCCATGTCTGCCTTCCCTGCTCAACATGCAGAGAAGGCTGGCCATTTTCTCTGACTTTATTAGCATGCTCTACAGTCACTGCAGGTGTCACAGGAGGAATTGTGGCCTCCGCCACAGCAGTGAGAACACTGGGCCCATTTTCATCTGTCTTCCTTGAACCCTCCCAAGATTCTTTCTTCAGTGCGTTATTCACATTGTTCCTTTTCCTGCAAGAGAGAGGCCTTTGGCCTCCTTTTCAGCAAGGGCCTAGTCACTGGTGAAGTGCAGTATTCAGCTGGTGACAAAGGTGTGGAATGGAATTGGCTTCCATGATTTGGCGAAGTATTTGCAAGAAGCCTGTGGTGAGGCTTCTTGTTTACAGATCCAAGAGTCTTAGTGGAAGCCTCAGAAACACATGCTCACGGTTGCTGTCATCCTTTTTTTTTGGGGGGGGGGTTGGTTTTTTGTTTGTTTGTTTGTTTTTGTTTTTTTTTTGAGATGGAGTCTCGCTCTGTCTCCCAGGCTGGAGTGCAGCGGTGCAATCTCGGCTCACTGCAACCTCCACCTCCCGAGTTCAAGCGATTCTCCTGCCTCAGCCTCCTGAGTAGCTAAGGTTATAGGCACATGCCACCACAGCCAGCTAATTTTTGTATTTTTAGTAGAGACGGTGTTTCACCATGTTGGTAAGGCTGGTCTCGAACTCCTGACCTCGTGATCCACCTGCCTCGGCCTCCCAAAGTGCTAGGATTACAGGCATGAGCCACCGTGCCCAGCCTTTTTTTTTTAAATTTTTTTTCTTTTTGAGACTGAATCTCACTCTGTCTCCCAGGCTGGAGTGCAGTGGTGCAATTTCGGTTCACTGCAATCTCCACCTCCCCAGTTCAAGTCATTCTCTTGCCTCAGCCTCCCGAGTAGATAGGACCACAGGAGTGCGCCACCACACCCGGCTAATTTTTGTATTTTTAGTAGAGACAGGGTTTCACCATGTTGGCCAGACTGGTCTCGAACTCCTGACCTCAGGTGATCCACCCGCCTCAGCCTCCCACAGCGCTGGGATTATAGGTGGAACCATATGGCCGTGCCTGGCCAGATGCTGTAATTCTTTGGAGAGGGATGGAGTTGGCATTTCCCCTTGTGCTCTTGGGAAAATGGCTTTGCTAAGATGTCAGAAGTCCCTGTTAATACAACTTAAATAGATAAACCATAGTCAGAACCTGGGGAAAATTCCTGTTTAACATATTCATTTGCATGCAATGATGACACTTATTTCAAAGCATTCCTGTCTCCGCAGTGCGGTAGTTCAAATGTGTGGGCATCCCTGGGCTGGTACAGGTACATAGGACTTGTAACGCTTGGCCCTTTTCCCTAGGTTGATTGTACTCTCTGACCAGCCTGATTTAGGAAGGGTTTGATAGTACAATATCTGCCTTTCCCGGCGTGTGCTGCAAGTCCCAGTAGGAGTTCCAAGTGTGCACAGCTGGCTCAGAGCCTGCTGGCCCAGCCCACATTTCCCAGGCCAGCAACAGTGTGCTGAAGTGTTTTTCATCAGACAGTTAACAAGACTTCCTTATACATTTCCCCAGTGTCAAGAAAAACAAAAGGTGCCCAGTTCTCTGCTGCCGCCAGCAGTGCTGGGCAGAAGTGAGACAGGAAGCCGGGCTCCCGACTCACACATGCAGAGGTAGGTGGGAAGCTACAGCGCGTGGGCTTTCATATCCCCAGGGCCTGGGCTGAGGCCTCTTAAAGACAAGCCGGCCCTGCGCTTGCCCACGCCTGACGCAGGCCAGGCCACAGCGTGGCTCTCTGTCCACAGAGGAAGTGGCGCAGTAAGTGGCCAGCCCCTCCCTGCTTTGGAAAGGTCCCGCTATTCACAGAATCTTGGGTGGGAGCCCTGACACCAAAGGCAGAAACCACAAGGGAGAAGCCAGTCCCGGCCGCCTAAACGCGAAATAAGCCTGTTGCTGGATGCCATGAAAATGCCCCGCGTTCCAGTCCTAAATGGGATGCGTGCTATTGGTTTGAGAGAGAGATTTTTTTTTTTTTTGAGACAGGGTCACGCTCCGTTGCCCAGGCTGGAGTGCAGCGGCGCGATCTCGGCTCACTGCAACCTCTGCCTCCTGGGTTCAAGCAATTCTCCTGCCTCAGCCTCCCGAGTAGCTGGGACTATAGGCACACGCCTCCACACCCGGCTAATTTTTTGTATTTTAGTACAGCCTGGGTTTCACCGTGTTGCCCAGGCTGGTCGCAAACTCCTGACCTCAGGTGACCCTCCCGCCTCGGCCTCCCAAAGTGCTGGGATTACAGGCGTGAGCCACCATGCCTGGCCGAGAGAGATTTTTATCACATTAAGAAAATAGTCTCTTTCTGTGTTTCCAGGGTTATGGCTTTTTTTAAAACCAGAAACAAATGTTGAGTTTTCTCAAATGCCTTCTCAATGTGTACGAAAATGATGGTGTGTTTTTTTCCCATGGCGTATTAAAGTGTGATTTTGTAGTAACAGGCTTAAAGCATTCCTGAGATTAGCCCTCCTTTAAATAAAATATGCTATGTGGCTAGATGAAACTTGTTAGTGTTGGATAGAGGACTTGAGTGCCTAGTCATAGGTAGAAGTGAAGGGCATCTGTTCTGTCCGTGTGCGCATGCGCTGAGACACATGTCATGCCATCTTAAGAGGCGTGGGATCAGGGTTTCTTACCTTTTTTAAACGAACTGGGAAGCTCCACATCTTTTTCTTTCACATTAAGAATTTTCAGTGGCTCATGCCTCTTACTCCTGTAATCCCAGCACTTTGGGAGGCCGAGGTGGCATCACTTGAGCCCAAGAGTTTGAGACCAGCCAGAGCAACATAGTGAGACCCTGTCTCAATTAAAAAGAAAAAAAAAAAGAATTTGAAAGAACTGCTTGGGATCTAGGGCCTTTTGAGACAGCAATTCCTTAATAACATTTTCCATTTTTCTTCTTGGAATTCCTCCTTTTTAAGTCAATATTTGATAGTTTATAATTTCCCAAAAAGTATCCCAATTCACAGAGGATTTTCCAATTGTTAACAAACTTTTTTTACACATTAATCTCTTATAATTTTTCTTTTCTTTTCTTTTTTTATTTGTTTGTTTGTTTGTTTAGGACAGTGTCTGACTCTGTTGCCCAGGCTGGAGTGCAGTGGCACGACCTCGACTCACTGCATCCTCTGCCTCCTGGCTTCAAGGGATTCTTGTGCCTCAGCCACCCAAGTAACTGGGACTACAGGTGTGTGCCAGCACACCTGACTAATTTTGGTATTTTCAGCAGAGATGGGGTTTCGCCATGCTGCCCCGGCTGGTCTTGAACTCCTGACCTCAAGTGATCTGCCCACCTTGGCCCCCCAAAGTGCTGGGATTACAGGCGTGAGCCACCGCACCTGGCCAATATTAGCTTTTAATAATTATTGATGGACAAATTATTTGCCATTTGGAGAGATTTATTTTGTTCTTTTTAAAAAATATCTTGCTTTGGATACTTATTTTGTTTATTTATTTTTGTTTAATAAGATAATTTACAACTGTTAATTTTTCTCAGAATCCACTTTTGCCCCATTCCATTCATTTGTACACATAGTATTTTGCCATTCTTGTTTCTTAATATTTTGTAATTGAATTTTTAACTTCTCGCATGACTTCAAAATTATGTAAACGATCTTTCATTTCTAAGAATTCCGTTTTTTAAAATATATCCTTTTTTTAAAACTAATTTTTAGTTTTCAATATTGTAGCCTAAGAATATTGACTTATGATGTATTCTCTGGGGATTTGATGAGTAGAGTCTCTTTTTGCTGCCTAATACGGACCCAGGGGCCTTTGCAAAGCTGGCTGAGTCTCTGTAGAATGGAACCTTTATCAGTCACTGCATCAGTTTATTAACATTATTTTTCATAATCATTTTATGCTACTGTTTATCTACCTAGCCTTGGGAGGTGTGTTTAAGTCCCCCACGTTCTTGCGTTCCTGGCAGCTGCGGCCATCTGTGCGCTGCGGCTATTCTGGGTGCAGTATCCCCAACAGCCCCACGGATGGCCCTTCTCACTGGCCTGGGCCGGGTCTGCTGGGAAGCCTGCACCCCTGCTCACCTTCTGTCTGCGTCTCCTGGGCACAGCCCTCTCTCGCTGTCTTCCTTTAGCCTTTGTTTCACTTTGCCTTGGAGGTGGCCGCTGTGAGCAGAGTAAGTGGGATTTTGGCTGTCACCCTCCCTGCCCTGGTGGTGTCTGCAGTCTGGTTGTTGAGACCAACAGTGATTCAATAATCACATGAATCCATGGACAGGCACAAAGTAACACACATCTAGGAAGGAAAACCCCACTTTGCTGGGGGAGCCAAATATGATGGAAGCGTCCAGAAAGGCCTCTTTGAGGACATGACATTTAAGTGAAGGGTGAGCATAGGGTGAGCCTGTGAAGATGAGGCTAACAGCTTTCCAGGTAAAAGGAACAGCACGTGCAAAGGTCCCGAGGTAGAACGCTGGCCGCCATGTCCAGAATGTGGCTAGCAAGAGGGAAGGGACCCAGGTGAGCGGGGAGTGTGGCTAGAATGTGGCCAGCAGGAGGGAGGGGTCCCAGTTGAGCAACCCACACAGAGGCTTCTGAATCCGGGCCAGTTGCAATGGTGAGCCCTGAAGGCGTGAAGCAGGGGTGGGAAGGTGTGGATGGTGGGTTAGGGCAGGTGCCAGGTGTGGGATGTGGCCTGGAGAGCCCGTTGTGGCTGAGCCCAGCATGCAGAGTTGAGGGCGGTGGAGGGGTTTGATGGCTGCCCCTGACTAAACTGGAGGAGGCAGAAGAAGGGGTACATAGATGCCAGGCCCCCACATACTCACTCACTGCAGAAAGGTGGAAGCTGGTATGTGAGTTGTAATAATCCATCCACCAGGACAAGTCACTTCTGCCCCATCCTGGGCACAGTGATGGGGCCTCAGGAGGGGAGGGCAACCTTGAGAGAAAGGGGAGCCACGATAACTGAGGGGATAGGCATGGCATGGGGGCCCTGAGTCACATGTGTTCACAGCCAGAAGTGAATGGCCCAGGCTTCAGGTGGAGGAGGGAACATGGGGAGCTCACAGGTGCAGCCCAGGGCCAAGACAGAAGGAGCGCTTCGCGGGGGAGGCCTGTCCTCCGGGGGCTGGGAAGGGCGGGGGGCTTAAGTCAGTGAGGATTCCCCACTGCCACCCGAAGCAAGGCTGGAGTGAGGATGAGGAGGGGCCCGGAGCAAGGACAAGGTGGAAGAGGAAGGGATTGGGAGAAGGAGGAGGTGCTGGGAGGAAGAAGAAGGGGCTGGGAGGAGGAGGGAGGGGCCAGGAGGAGAGCGGGATCGGGAGGAAGAGGAGGGGCCAGGAGGACAGGGAGATGGAGGAGGGAACAGGAGGACCAGGAGGATGCAGAGGTCCCTGCAGAGGGGGTGGGTGGGGGGGTTAGAGCAAGGAAGAAAGTGGGGTCCTGCCCTCAGGGCCCACCCTGCACCCCCACTCACCCTCCCACAGGGCCCCTTCCTGCCTCAGAGGTGGGTCCCGCAGGGCCCCCAATTCCACACAGGAGGCCACTGAGACTGGAGAGGCCCAATGCCCTGTCCCCATTCCCTGTCTGCACTGCACGCCTGCCCCGTGAGCCACTGTCACCAGAGGGTCCCAGCCCCACCTGCGTATCAGAGCCCTCTGGTGGGACGGCCCAGGCTGCCCCAGACACCAGGCGCGGTAGCTGCACATGCAGTGACGTCAACATCTAGTTTCCTGTGAGCCTTCCTGCTAAAATGAGCTGTTAAATATAATTATAAAAAGTATGTATGCTCAAGGTAGAAAACCCAGAAAATCCAAACAAGTTGAGAGAAAAGTCCTTTGTGTTATCACCATTCTGGTGGGGATCACCCCTGTAACATTCTGGTGTGTCCCCTTCCCATGTGGACCATTTTACCCCAATCCAGGCTATTTATGGTATCTGGTCTAACCTGCTGCTGCTTTTTTTTTTTTTTTTTTATTTTTAGTAGAGACGGGGTTTCACCATGTTAGCCAGGATAGCCTCGATCTCCTGACCTCGTGATCCACCCGCCTCGGCCTCCCAAAGTGCTGGGATTACAGGCTTGAGCCACCGCGCCCGGCCCCTGCTGCTGCTTTTTAAAACTTTATTTAGCAGAGAGACTGGGTTTCACTATGTTGCCCAGGCTGGTCTTGAACTCCTGGCCTCAAGCGATCCTCCTGCCTCAGCCTCCCAAAGTGCTGGGATCACAGGCATGAGAGCTGTTCTTTTGCCCAGCTTTAGAACATAAATATTTTTCTATATCTTAAAATTTTCTTCCTAAATATAATTTTAACAGATACATAACAGAGCTGCTCATAAATCATTTCTGTGACCACTGTCCTGTTGTTCGCTGTTTTTCATAATTATAAATCTGCAGTGGACACCTTCTTAGATCACTGTTATCTATATTCCACATTATTAATTTAGGATAAATCCCAGTAATGGAATTATGGGGTCAAGAGGCATCTATGAGTTTCACATTATTGATACATATTGCCACATTGTGTTTCAGAAAAATTGTACCAGTTTATCTTCTGTGAGGAATGCTGTGAGTGCCTGCCTCAGTGTCCTACACCTTCACTAGCATTCAGCATTCTTTTCTTTTTTTTGAGACAGGGTCTCACTCTGTTGCCCAGGCTGGAGTGCAGTGGCAGGAACACAGCTCACTGCAGCCTCAATCTCCCACCTCCCTGGGCTCATGTGATCCTCTGACCTAAGCCTCCCAACTAGCTGGGACTACAGGTGCATGCCATCACTGGCAAATTTTTGTATTGTTTTGTAGAGACAAGGTCTCACTGTGTTGCCCAGGCTGGTCTTAAACTCCTAGGCTCAAGCAATCCTCCGGCCTGGGCCTCCCACAGTGCCGGGGTTTCACGTGTGAGCCACCGCGCCCAGCCTAGCATTCTCATCTGTAAGAGGAGCGCCATCTGGAAGTGCGGTCTTCATTTCACATGCCTAGTAGTCATTTGTATTTCTAGAAGAAACTGTGATTTAAATGCCTCATGGGGATTCCTCTCTGTTTTGTAGCCACCCATACACCGCCCTATCTGAATCCCTACCCCATGTCTGCCTGGCATTGGGACAAGCTCCCCGAGCCGGCCTCAAGTGGGTCACCCACGCTGGCTGTCAGGATACATGGGGTGGCACCTCCCGCCCCAGCAGGTAATGAAAGCTGCTGGAAGCCACCAGGCTGAATCTTCCAGGGCAGAGGGAGGCAAATACTGATGCAGATAAAGTGAACTGAGGCCGGGTGTGGTGGCTCATGCCTGTAATCCCAGCACTTTGGGAGGCCAAGGCGGACAGGTCGCTTGAGCCCAGGAATTTGAGATCAGCGTGGCCAACATGGTGAAACCCTGTCTGTACTTAATAAATAAATAAATAAAAGTTTGCCAGGTGTGGTGGTGCACGCCTGTAATCCCAGCTATTCTGGAGGGTGAGGCAAGAGGATCACCTGAACCCAGGAGGCAGAGGTTGCAGTGAGCCAAGATCATGCCACACTGCACTCCAGCCCAAGCAACAGAGCAAAACCCTGTCTAAAGTTAATAAATAAATAAATAAATTGTAAAAAGTGAATTTAAAGCCAAAAGTGCTTTCCCCTCAGATTTTCTGATGATTTAGACACACATTGCCTGGTCACCTTTTGCTTAAGTATAAACTCAAAAAGGACGAGAAATGTATACTTCATGAGCCAGTCAAGTGAGGACCTGTCTCTTCATCCTAATAGGAGACTAAGGCTTGAACAAGCAAATGAGGTCTCCGGGGTCACTCTGGGTAAGAAGTGGAGCTGGGATTTGAACCCAGGTCTGTGGGTGGGTGACAGGGCCCAGGCTCTCATATTTCATATTAGGGCCAGCCGGGGGGAGCTGGGGGACAACTGCAACCTCAGGGTGTCCCCAGAGTGGACGACTCACCTGTGAGCATCAGCGATCACACTTTTTTTTTTTTTTTTTTTTTGAAACGGAGTCTCGCTGTGTCTCCCAGACTGGAGTACAGTGGCATGATCTCGGCTCACTGCAAGCTCCACCTCCCGGGTTCACGCCATTCTCCTGCCTCAGCCTCCCGAGTAGCTGGGACTACAGGCGCCTGCCACCACGCCCGGCTAATTTTTTGTATTTTTAGTAGAGACAGGGTTTCACCGTGTTAGCCAGGATGGTCTTGATCTCCTGATCTCGTGATCCGCCCGCCTCGGCCTCCCAAAGTGCTGCGATTACAGGCGTGAGCCACCGCGCCTGGCCGGCGATCAGACTTTCTTACCAGCAAGTAAACCACCATGAACTGCGGTGCCGGGCCTTGACTTGGGACCCACATATGCTGGAAACTCCCACCAGAGGATTCAGGAACATTCCAAGCAAAGTTCGCTTCGAGCCCCAGAATGGAAAGTCCTAGCCAAAAAAGGATCATTGCTCAGTGACATGAGAACTGAAACTTTAGGGAGTTAGAGTCAGGGTGTATCTTTCATGACTATTTTGGGTCCTTCAGTCAGTTCTGTGTTCTGTTGGGCAGAAGAATGTCTGTCCTCTGAGGGGAATATTTTTTATCGCATCCTCACTGACGGAGCTCACAACATTTATTGAAAGTTTCAGCTGTCACTTCTGTATAAATAAACAGGATGAAGTGGGCAGCCGACAGCACATTAGAGATATTTTTAGACGCGGGTGGCGCTGCAATCCAGAAGGCTAACGTATCAAGGAGAGAGTGCCTGGTCCCAGAATAGCCCGCCCACACACGGCCCTATCTGCCTCAGCGTGGCCTCAGCGTGGGTTCTGTGGTGATGTGGCTTCCTGCATCCGCTCCTTCCTGTTCTGTTTGGCCGGTGCAGAGATGGCAATAGCTCCTCCTAAAAATGCCACAGCTCCGCGCCTCAGGGGACAGGGGGCAGTGTTGAGGATCACGTATCACTAGATCTGCAGAACACCAAAACCTAAACTGCCTGTGGGTTTGGAGGGTCTGAGATATGGGAGAGGATCATCATTCAAAGCAGCATTCATTGGTCAGATGCAGTGACTCACGCCTGCAATCCCAGCACTTTGGGAGGCCAAGACAGGTGGATCTCCTGAGGTCAGGAGTTCGAGACCAGCCTGGCCAACATAGTGAAACCCCATCTCTACTAAAAGTACAAAAATTAGCCAGGTGTGGTGGACCATGTCTGTAGTCCCAGCTACTCAAGAGGCTGAGGCAGGAGAATCACTTGAACCAGGGAGGCGGAGGTTGCAGTGAGCTGAGATTACACCACTGCACTCCAGCCTGGGTGAGAGAGTGAGACCCTGTCAAAAAAAAAAAAAAAAAGAGGCAGCATTCTCACTGTTTAACCCTGTAGCTGAGAAGCCTAGACTTGGTTTTCAGCAACAATAACATGTCTAACATTTACCGTGGACCAGCCACATAACATGTACTCTTTCGGTTTTTTCCCCACAATGAGACTCAGACTGTCACGACTTCCTGTGGCTTTTTCCACTTCTGTTTTCTTCTTGAAACATGAGTCCTTGCTCACCTGGAAAGACCACACACCCCAGTGCCCACAGGCAGGGCACACCCTCTGCTGCCTGTCCCTCCTCATGCCGCATCTACTGGGCCTCTTGCATGGGCTAAGGGAGGCACTATGCACTCAGGGCAGTGACCTAGAGGGCGGCCAGGGAGGAAAAACAGTGACCGTATGACAGGGGCTGGGGTAGAGGGGCGCTGGGATGCTGGAGAGGCCCCTACTTTTTCTGTATAGCCTCTTAAAGCCCCCGAGGGTCTCCTCACATTTGATTTATGACCTCTGATCCATTTACTCACTTTCCAGATTAAGTATAAGGAAAAATATCCTTCTATTATCTTCATTTTCACTGTTTTTGGAGCCCGTCATCTATTCATGTGGATCTCAAATTCTTTCTTATGACTGAAGAACTTTCTCTGACATTTCTTGTAGCACAGGTCTGCTGGCAATGAATTCTCTCAGCTGCTTTTTTCTCAAAAGGTTCTTATATCAACCTCTTTTTTTTCTTTTTTCTTTTTTTTCAAGACAGAGTCTTGCTCTGTCACCCAGGCTGGAGTGTAATGGCATGATCTCAACTCACTGCAGCCTCCCCCTCCCAGGTTCAAGTAATTCTCCTGCCTCAGCCTTCTGAGTAGCTGAGGTTACAGGTGTCCGCCACCACGCCCAGCTAATTTTTGTATTTTTAGTAGAGGCGAGGTTTCACCATGTTAGCCAGGCTGGTCTCTCACTCCTGACCTCAAGTGATCCACTTGCCTCGGCCTCCCAAAGTGCTGGAATTACAGGTGTGAGCCAATGTGCCCAGCGTCAACCTCATTTTCAAAAGGTATTTTTTTCTAGGTATAGAATTCCTAGAATATAGAAAATTCCTAGGCATAGAAAACAAGAATGTGTTTCCCCTCCCCCCAACCCCTAATACTTTCAAAATGTTGCCCATTGTCTTCCCGCATGACAAGCCTCTGATAAGAAATTAAGAAATCTGCTATAACTCACTGTTCTTTTATATATCTTTTTCTTCTGACTTCAAGATTTTTTCCTTTTTCTTTGGTGTTCAGCAGTTGGACTTTGATGTGTCTACGTGGTTGTTTGCTATTGTAGCTGCTTTGTTTTCTGTCCTGTTTTAGATTCTCCAAGCTTCTTGGATCTGCAATTTTATGTCTTTCATTATTTTTTTAAAAGCCTCAGCCATTACCTCTTCAAATATTTCTTCTGCTCCATTCCCTCTCCTCCTTCAGGGACTCTCACATTATGAGTTGAGGTTGATGTCATTTACAGGATTGTCATGTTACACAGCTCTTGGATGCTCTAGTCTTCCCCAACTTTTTTTTTCTCTTTGTGTTTCAGTTTGGTTAATTTCTACTGACATATCTTCAATTTCTCTCTTTCCTCAGTTTTCGTGTCCACTGATGGGCCCACTGAAGGAATTCTCTCTGATGCTATGTCTTTTTATTTCTAGCAACCTGTCTTTGACTTTGAGTTTCCACCTCTCTGCTTAAATTCTCCATCTGTTCATGCATATTGTCTACCCTTTCCACTAGACCCATTATCATACTAGCCATTCTAATATACCTGTCTGACATCTAGGTCATCTCTGAGTCTAATTCCATTCATTGTTCTGCCTCTTGGCAATGGATTGGTTGTTTTTTGTTGCTTCTCAACAAAAAAATATATATATAATTTTTATTGAATACTGAACATTCACGTATAGAACAGAGGTGACTACAGTCGATAGTATTTACCTGTGGAAATGGGTAAGCCTCTTCTGTCAGACTGTTAGTGTGGGATTTGAGTCAATCTTGTTAGGAATTGAACTGGGTTTGGGATTTGTCATTGTTATGGTTATCTTCAATGTACCATAGGCCTCAAGTACCTCTAGCAATGAGCTGCCATTGCCTTGTGCCCAGGGTTGGGACTAGGGCACTGGAGGAGATTTCTCAGTGTGGTGCCCCACCCTCTGCTTTCAGCTTTCCCTTGCCTGCCTGTGCAGCAGCATGGATCTCGCCCCACTTTCTCTTGGCAGTAGACAGGTACTGCTTGTTATTCTACACCAAGGTTATGTTCAAAGGCTTGGGGAGGGTTCTCTGTGTCCTGATCCAGCCTCAGTTTAGACAGGCCCTTCCCTGTGGCCTTCGCCTCAGAATTCCTACCCCTTTTTCCTGTGGCGGACAAACCCTGCTGGGGTCTTGGGTGCGACTGTCCTGTCCCTTCCCCAGCGAGAAGAGATCACTGTTTTTTGTTGTTGTTGTTTTGAGACAGAGTCTTAGTCTTGCTCTGTCACCCAGGCTCAAGTGCAGTGGCGCATCTCAGCTCACTGCAACCTCCAGCTCCCGGGTTCAAGCGATTCTCTTGCCTCAGTCTCCTGAGTAGCTGGAATTACAGGCACCCGCCACTGCACCCAGCTAATTTTTGTATTTTTAGTAGAGACAGGGTTTCACCATCTTGGCCAGGCTGGTCTCAAACTCCTGACCTTGTGATCCACTAGCCTTGGCCTCCCAAAGTGCTGGGATTACAGGCATAAGCCACCATGCCCAGCCAAGGCCTCTGTTTTGTATGGTGCAGGATCCTAGGCCAGGATGGTTTCCTGGTGCCCTTCCAAAGAAAAAGAGTTCCTTCCTATCCTTCCACCAGCCATGGTCTTTGTCTGTGCCCTGGGGGCGACAGGCTGTGCTGTTCCTCCCTCAGCAGCCTAAGACATCTGGTCCCAGGAGAGAAGAGTCTGGGATGGTGGAAAGGGCTTTGAGCCTGTTCCTACCCTGGCTGCAGCCCTGGTGGCACAACTGCCACGGCAAGCCTGGCATCACACTAGCATCGTGGATACGGGGGTGAAGGGGACTTGACAACTGCCCTAGAGGCACTCAGGCTGCCCCTGTGGGGCAAGGGCTCATTCAAGGCTTACTGGCTTATGGATGCCCACTGTGGCCTCAACCCCCAGTGAGTGCGACTTGGACCCAGACAAGGAAGTGTCCAAGCTGTGGCCAGATTTGGCCACCAAGGGCGAGGGACAGTGGTGAGGTGTGAGACCTGTGCAGTCACACCCTGGCCCTCTCACCCGGAAGCCCTCCAGCCTTCCCAAACCTCTGTTTCCCTGTTTATAAAACGATGGGTAACAGCGGTCCCCAAGCGTGAGCGAGATCACACACAGGCCCTGCTGAGCCTGTGCCTATCATGCAGGGGCACCCAGTGGATCTGCATGATAACAGCAGTTATCATGGAATGGTGACACCAAGACCCCTCAGGCAGTCAGTCCCTGAGAACAGGCTCTGAGCCCCATGCAACACCAGAGGGGCCTTTCTTCCTGAGTCTCAGGGCTGTTGTGTGAAGCAGGAGGTCACGGGGTTGGGGGAAATGCAGGGCTGGAGGCAGAAGGAGCCGGCATGGTCTGGGTTCTACCCATGTCCAGTGCTGTCTCAGAGCCTCAGTTTCCTCTGCTGGAAGAGGCACTTGGCACCCACGTCCTGGGTTGGAAGATGACACAGAAAAGCACCGATGGCTGGGTCCACTTGGGTTTTGTCCACTTCATTTCAAAGGGCAGGCTGTGGCCTATAAACCCCTGTCTATGGAAAAAGTTGTTCAGAAACAGATGGTGTTTGCTCTCCCAGAACCCTGGGGGAGCAGAGTCCTGAGAGCACCTAAGGGGCAGGGTGGGAATGAGTTCATCTGCTGCGGCTTCGAGAGTTAGAATTCCTGGAGCAGAGGGGACTCTGCGTTGGCTGCTCTCCAAGCCAAGCCCAAGGAACACCCCAATGGCACACCCTCTGCCCGTGCCACCTGGGCCCCTGGCTCAGCACAGCCACCTCCACTCCCTTCCCTGTAGCCTGGTGGCAGCCATACCTGTGGGTAAAGGCACCTGCAGCCATGGCAGGATAGGGTCAGGGGCCCTGTGGTGAAGTCCACACACACAGTCACACACACAGAATAACACAATCACACCCGCACAGTCATACACACAGAATAACACAGTCACATCTGCACACACAGGTTCATACACAGAATAACACAGTCACACCACTCACAAATGACAGTTACACACACAGGGACACACACAGAGGATAACACAGTCACAAACCCACAGAAAATAACAAGTTACACTCACACACAGGGACACACACACAGAGAATAACACAGTCACACACAGAGAATAGCACAGTAACAGTCACACAGAATAACAGTGTTACACAGTCACACACAGAGAATAACACACACAATCACACACAGAGAATAACACAGTCATAGTCACACAGAATAACACAGTGTTACACAGTCACACATAGAATGTCTCACACACACACACAGAATAACAGTCACACACAGAGAATAACAGTCACACCCACAGTCACACACAGGATAACACAGTTATATATATATATAGTCACACACACAGTAACACAGAATTATAGTCACATGCAGAGAATAACAGTTACACAGTTACACACAGAATAACAGTCACACAGAATAGCACAGCTATTCATACACAGTCACACACAGAATAACACAGTCACATCTGCACACACAGGTTCATACACAGAATAACACAGTCACACCACTCACAAATGACAGTTACACACACAGGGACACACACAGAGGATAACACAGTCACAAACCCACAGAAAATAACAAGTTACACTCACACACAGGGACACACACACAGAGAATAACACAGTCACACACAGAGAATAGCACAGTAACAGTCACACAGAATAACAGTGTTACACAGTCACACACAGAGAATAACACACACAATCACACACAGAATAACACAGTCATAGTCACACAGAATAACACAGTGTTACACAGTCACACATAGAATGTCTCACACACACACACAGAATAACAGTCACACACAGAGAATAACAGTCACACACACAGACACACAAAGCACAAACAGAGTAACACAGAAAATAGTCACACACAGAATAACAGTCACACAGAATAACACTGTCACACAGTGAATAATAGTCACACACAGTCACACAGAATAACACTGTCATATAGTGAATAACAGTCACACACACAGTCACACAGAATAACACTGTCACAAAGTGAATAACAGTCACAAACACAGTCACACAGAGAATAATAGTCATACAGTGAATAACACACAGTCACACAGCGAATAACACTCATGCAGTGAATAACAGTCACACACACAGTCACACAGAGAATAACACTCATGCAGTGAATAACAGTCACACACAGTCACACAGAGAATAACACTGTCATACAGTGAATAACAGTCACACAGTTGCACACAGAGAATAACAGTTACACATAGTCACACATAGTCACACACAAAGAACAACGGTTACAGTCACATACAGAATAACAGTCACACACAGACGCGACACCAGCCTGTGACCTTGCCCGGGGTAGCAGAAGGAGCTGGTGGCGGAGGAGCCAGTGGCAGAGGTGTGGGCCTCATTGGCCACCCAGCCTAGGTCGTCCTTCCGGTGCAGACAGAGCTGTGAGAGGCCCCACAGCCACGCCAGGGCTTCCTGCACCACAGGCCGCCATGCAGGTTGCCTGGGAGTCCCCCTGGAGCCGTTGGGGCCCTGCCCTCCTGGATCCAGGGCCACTGCCTCGGTGCCGGGCCTTTTCCAAGCCAAGCTCCAGGGCCGCGTGAGGGGCCACGGTGCAGCGCCCCCGGCTGGGGTCCCGCGTTGTTTCCCCTGCCTGCCCACGGTCTCACCACCTCCTCTTCCATCCACAGGAGCTACAGGGAGCTGGCCGACTGCACCTGGCACATGGCGGAGAAGCTAGGCTGCTTCTGGCCCAACGCAGAGGTGGACAGGTTCTTCCTGGCAGTGCACGGGCACTACTTCAGGGCCTGCCCCATCTCAGGCAGGGCCGTGCGGGACCCGCCTGGCAGCGTCCTCTACCCCTTCATCGTGGTCCCCATCACGGTGACCCTGCTGGTGACGGCACTGGTGGTCTGGCAGAGCAAGCACACAGAGGGCATCGTGTAGGCAGGGCCCAGGCTGCTGTGCACCCAGGCTTCAGGGTGAGGCCAGGCAGGCCTGGGTGGGGGCAGCTTCTGGAGCCTTGGGACAGAGCAGGCCCGCAATACCCCCCCTTCTTCCAACCAAGAAGAGCTCACAGGAGTCCAAAGTAGTCGAGGCTCTGGCATTAACCTGGAAGCCCCCCTGGCTGGAGGCCACTTCCACCCTAGGAAGGGGGCAGGGACGTGACCCCAACTTACCTCTGGAAAGGGTCCCAGCCCAGGCTGCTTACCCCATAGCCACAGTTGTGGATGAGTGGTTTGTGATTAAAAGGATGTTCTTGAACTTGGAAAGAGTCATTACCTCTGAGTGCCCATCACTGGGAGAAGGGTGGCAACCCAGGCCCTGTGGACTCTCTTTCCTCTGACAGGAGGAATCAGGGGCCTTTGCTCGGGGGTGACACTGGAGCCAGTGCTGAGTGCACTGAGGTGCTCCTGGGGATTCTGGGGCCCTTGCTGCCCCCGGTGACACAGAATAACACAGTCACACCCACACACAGTTACACAGAGTAACAGTGTCACACCTGCACAGTGACACACAGAATAATGGTCACACACACACACAGAGTCACACACATACACAGTCACACACATAGTCACACCCACACATTACAGTCATATAGATAGCCAGTTGCAGCACCTACACACACAGTCACAGAATAACACAGCTCAGCACCCACACAGTCAAGCACACAGAATAATAGTCACACCCACACACAGAGTAACACAGTCACACCCACACACACAGTCACACATAGAATAACACAGTCACACCCGCACACACAGTCACACACACAGAATAACAGTCACACTCACAGTCACAATACAGAGTAAATACAAATACACCCACAGTCAAGGCTACTACAGAATAAATAATACAGTCACACCCATGCAATACAGCCACAGAATAAATACAGTCACACCTGCACACACAGTCACACACAGAATAACACAGTCACAGTCACACAGTCACACAATACCACAGAATAACACAGTCACACCCATGCACACAGTCACACAGAATAACACAGTTACACCTGTACACACAGTCACACACAGAATAACAGTCACACCTACACAGTCACACAGAATAACACAGTCACACCTGCACAGTCACACACACAGAGTAACACAGTCACACCTGCATACACAGTCACACAGAGTAATATAGAGTCACACCTGCACATACAGTCACACAGGAGTAACACATAGTCACACTCTGCACAGTCAAGCAATAGAGTAACACAGTCACACCTGCACACACAGTCACACAGAGTAACACAGTCACACCCACAGTCACACACACACAGAATAAATACAGCTCTAAGCACTCTGCACACACAGTCACACTTGCATACACCAGGGCTGGATACACTGAGATCACAGACCAGGAAGGGCTGGGCCCCTCCCCACAGATACCTGGGGCCTCGGGTGCAAGCTCTTCCTGTCTGTCCCTGAGGCATCACCGGGCTTAGCCTTCTGTCCCTCACCTCCCTGCACCCCATCCACACTTCTGCCCATGTCCCCACCTGTAGCTGGGCTTCCAGAAGGTTCTGGCTCCCCAAAGGAGCCCCTCCATGGTCCCTCCTGGGTGTCCTCTGAGTTCAGACCCTGCCTCTCGGGCCTCTGCAGCCCCCAGGACCTGTCCCTTCTCCAGTGACTGAGAAGAGTGTCCACTCCCCCATCACCTTCGACTTGGCCTCTCCCGCTGCCCCACATGACAGCCGCATCCAAACACGGCAGCCAGTGCCGTGGCCTTGTAGTTTCAGCTTCAGCACACCACAGCCACGTGAGGCCACCCACCGCCCAGCCTGGGCTAAGCCCATCAGACGCCAGGCAGCTCATCACAGCAGCCTCCCCCGATAGAGCCCCTGAGCCTCCTCCTGGGTGTTGCAGTCCCCACCCCACCCCCACTAGGTACACCCAAACCTCCCCACCCAGCCAGTCCCAAGAGGCATCCCCAGCCTAAGAGACCAGAAGGAGCCCCAAGTGGCTTCTCGGCTTCTCCAGCAGAACCATGGCTGTGGTGTGGGCCCGTTTTCCCCAGAGGAGCAGGCGTGGCTGTGCCTTCCACTGGGTCAGGAGAGGAACCCAGGGTTGCTGACAGTGGGCGGTGGCCTCAGGGGCTGATCCTCGTCTCTGTCTTGTTGGGAACCGCCAGGACTCCACTGTCCATGACCCAGTCTCAGCCTTGGGGCCTCAGTGAGGGTCTGGTCAGTCTGCCGCGCGAGGCCCCAGCTTCCTCCACTTCTAGGATGTGACCACCTGTGAGTGGAGAAGCCAAGGGTCCCCTAGGGCCAGTGGTTTGGGGCCACAAGGAAAGAATAAGTATGACAAGAACAGCAGTAGCGTTTGCGTGAGCCGGGCACTGCAGTGTGAACTTGTATTTATGAAACTCTCAGAGAAGCCCCTTGAGGGAGGGCCTGTCCTTGTCCCCATTTCACAGAAGAGGAAAACAGAGTTCAAGTCACTTGCCCGAGTTCTCTCAGGAATCTGTCCAATAAGATTCCTTGAGATACTCCAATACACAGGACAGATGAAGGCAAAGAGGGGCCGGGATGCACCTCCCCCTTCTCTCCTCTATTCCCCCCTCAGCTCCTCCCCTACCTGCCCCCTGGGCCACAGTGGGGCCCGGCCTTGCCCCTGTGCTCACAAGCTGGCCTTTCCTGAGAGGCCCCAGTGAGGGCGAGGAGACAGGAGGTGGGAGCTTCTCACACGATTTCGACCTGCGGTACTGCCGGCATCTCTCAAACTGCAGCTAGGCCAACCTGGGTGGGGGTGCTGTGCTGGGACCTGAGTCAGGGACCACCGGAGGAGGTAGCCCTTGAGCCGCCCTGGAGCCCGGGCCATGGCTGGGTCGGTCGGCTAGGCAGGCCTGGGAGCTTCGGATGGACTCCTCCCACATGGGACTGGGGAAAAGAGGGATTCATTGAAAATTACCACCAGAACAGCACCTACGGGGGTGGCCCACAGGTCCATTCCAGGCACATTATCAGTGAAGCCAGGCTGGGGCTGTCCTCTTACCAGTGAGCATTTGTCACCTTAGTTGACCATGCTTTTTAAGACACTGTCCAGTCCACAGCATTCACTCTGCCATCTCCACTTCCAGAAATCTCACCCCTCCCTGGGATCCAGGGACCCCTGAGCCCTCAGCCAGTCGCAACCCACCTGTACTCTTATGTCACAAAGTGGTTGTGGTTATGAGAGCTGGAAGAAAATGGGACAAGTGTCTCGGCTCATCCCCCACTTCTCCCCCAGAAAGCCAGGGAGCCCTGAGGACCCTAGTGGCTAGCCCAAGGTCACACCACCAGTGGCAGAGCCCCAGGCCCTGGCTCGAGCAGCCCCGCGGCCCCCGGGCCCCCAGGTGGGGGTGCAGAGCCCACTGCTTCACCCAGGGCTGAGCTGCACACGCAGAATCCTTCCAGAATCCGTTTTAGGGCTGTGGCATCTTCAAGGACAAGGACCCTCACCTTGCCATGTGCTTTGCCAGCCGTGTGTGTGTGCATGTGTGTGTGTGTGCATGTGTGCGTGCATGTGTGTGCATGTGTGTGTGTACGTGTGTGTGCATGTGCATGCATGTGTATGTGTGAATGTGGCGTGTATTATTATTGTCTTCAAAACAGTAAACTTCGGGTGGCACTATCCCCTCCAAAGTTCTATTGTTTTATTCACTGGTCACGACATGGGCTTTTCATTGGTTCCAGGCCTGCTGTTTGCTGCTGGTTGTGGTTGTGGAGGGGTGCGTTATACTTTGTGGACATGAATCTCCTGCCACACATCTTTCTAGGTGGCCACTCACAGTGCTACCACTTGCCTCAGATTAATAAGATTTGTTCTGATTAAGGAAAGTAACCTTTCCCAGGACACCAGGACACTGGCTGCTTTTCACATCACAGCACTGACAGACCCTCATGACCACTGCCCCATTATAGGGAAACAGACCAAGGGAATCGAGACACTGAAATTCAGAGGCTGGTTTTATGTAGAAGAAGGTGTTCCCAGAGCACTCTGATCAGAAAGGTCTGATCCAAAAGATTTCACCCAACTTCGTAAACTTCAGAGTGTCAGCTGTTCTGGAAGGACAGTATGCCTATTCTACCACTTGGAAAAGATGACAATAGACGTCAGAAATCAATGTGACAGGCCGGGCATGGTGGCTCATGCCTGTAATCCCAGCACTTTGGGAGGCCAAGGTGGGCCGGCAGATCACTTGAGGTCAGGAGTTCGAGACCAGCCTGGCCAACATGGTGAAACCCCGTCTCTACTAAAACTACAAAAAATTAGCCAGGCGTGGTGGCGCACATCTGTCATCCCAGCTACTCAGGAGGCTGAGGCAGGAGAATCACTTGAACCCAGGAGGCAGAGGTTGCAGTGAGCTGAGATGGTGCTCCAGGCTGAGCAAGAGAGTAAGACTCAAAAAGAAAAAAGAAAAGAAAGGGGAAGGGAGGGGAAGGAGAGGAGGGGAGGGGAGGGGAAACGCGACAGAAAAGACTGTGCTGAGACCAGGTCTTCCTTACTGTCCCGCCTCCACAACGCTCAACTCACGGGGACAATAACGGCTTTCGGCTTTCCTTCTTCCTTGTCAGGTCACGATGGGCAGCGGGTGAAGTCCACAGGCAAGGCCTGTCGTGGCTGGGATGGGCAAAACTCTGCCCTTACCAGGGTACCCTGTCTGATCAGGTTCCTAGTCAAGTATTTGCATGTCACAAGGCTGGGAACCAAGGACTGAATGCCAGCACGTAAGGTGGTAAAGGAGAGGTGGACTGGGCCTGGAAGCACTGTTCCTTCTCCAGCCTTCTCTGATGGGCCCAGGACAGGAGGCAGTGTTGACACAGGGAAGGCCTGGGGTCTCTGCTAAGCTGATTGGGAAACAAATGGCAGGTGTGTGTGTGTGTGTGTGTGTGTGTGTGTGTGTGATTTTTGATTTGGGGATTTTTGTTGTTGTTCTTTTTTTTAATTAATTTTTTTTTTTTTTTTTGAGAAAGAGTCATACTCTGTCGCCCAGGCTAGAGTGCAGTGGCGTGATCTCGGCTCACTGCAACCTCTACCTACCGAGTTCAAGCAATTCTCCTGCCTCAGCCTCCGGAGTAGCTAAAATTACAGGCTTGTGCCACCACGCCCAGCTAATTTTTGTATTTTTAGTAGAGACAGAGTTTTGCCATGTTGGCCAGGCTGGTCTCAAACTCTTGAGCTCAGGCAATCTGCCCACCTTGACCGCCCAGAGTGCTGGGATTACAGGTGTGAGCCACCGCACCTGGACTCCAAAGGCAATTCTAATTAAAAAAATAAGATTGAGTGGCTTTGTTGTGTCCTGAGCTGGAGAAACACTCCCTTATCCAGAGCTTATCATAAAAATCCATGTCATAGAATGTCAGAAATCCATAGGAAAAAAAATGAATTGGAAGTCAAAAAAATCTTTAAAAAGCAAGGGAAAAATATGGAATTTAGCATGGGAAATGGAATTGCCCAACTACGTCACTGCTCCCAAAGTCGCTTGTCTTAATGAGCTCCCAGAAATAAAATTGCTCTGGGGACAGCGTTTCTTGTAAACCAAGAAGCAGCTCTGGATTGGAAAAATCTTCAAAGAAAGGACATCCCTGTTGGATTTGCCACTAAGGAGGCCACAGACAGCCTGGGAACGTAGGGGCGGAGGCAGCACCAGAATGCACAATGAGTCTGAGCCTGGGAACAGGTCATTCCTGCCGGAGAGAAAGCCCTGAGGCCTCTGGAGATGCGCTCTGCCTCTCGTTCATCAGAAATGAAAACTGGGCTGGGCGCGGTGGCTCACGCCTGTAATCCCAGCACTTTGGGAGGCTGAGGCAGGCGGGGGGGATTATTTGAGGTCAGGAGTTCCACACCAGCCTAACTTGGTGAAACCCCCAATCTCTACTAAAATTCCCAAAAAATTCGCTGGGCGTGGTGGCAGGCGCCTGTAATCCCAGCCACGCTGGAGGCTGAGGTAGGAGAATCACTTGAATCCGGGAGGCGGAGTTTGCTTTGAGCTGAGATCACGCCACTGCACTCCAGCCTGGGAGACAGAGTGAGACTCGTCTCATAGATAGATAGATAGATAGATAGATAGATAGATAGATAGATAGATAGACAGACAGACAGACAGACAGACAGATAGATAGATAGATAGATAGATAGATAGATAGCGATAGATAGATAGATGATAGATAGATAGATAGATAGCGATAGATAGATAGATAGATAGATAGATAGATAGATAGATAGATAGATAGATAGATAGATAATGGTACCATCTTTCTGGAGGCCAAGTTGGAAATATGTACCAAAAGTCTTGAAATGCTTATTCCCAGTAACTTCCCTTCTAAGGATGTATCCCAAGGACGTAATTAAAGATATGCAAAAGGACTTGCAGGGAAAGCTCTTCACCTGGAGTTATTTATAAGAGCAAAGGGTGGAAACACCCTCAATGCCCAACACTGGAGGACTGTCAATCAGATTAAAACCCAGATGACAGGGAGGAACTGTTCAATCCAACCCAGATGACAGGGAAAAACTGTTCAATCCAATCCAGATGACAGGGAAGAACTGTTCAATCCAATCCAGATGACAGGGAAAATAGGTTCTTTTTTTTCTTTAGAGTCTTGCTCCGTCACCCAGGCTGGAGTGCAGTGGCACGATCTTGGTTCACTCACTGTCACCTCCACCTCCCGGGTTCAAACGATTCTCCTGTCTCAGTCTCCCAAGTAGCTGGGATTACAGGTGTGCACTACCACGCCTTGCTGCATTTTTGTATTTTTAGTAGAGACAGGGATTCCCCGTGTTGGCCAGGCTGGTCTGGAACTCCTGACCTCAAGTGATTCACCCACCTTGGCCTCCCAAAGTGCTGGGATTACAGGCGTGAGCCATCCACCATGCCTGGCCAAGAAAAACAAGTTCTTAAATTAAGTACATGGGAATTTTTTTTCATAGTGTAGAGTTAATTGGAAAAGGCAGATTATGAAAAAGGAGAGTGAACTGATCTCAGTTTTGGAGTGTGTGTGAACACATTCCCCAGGCCATATCCAAGTGGGGGAAGAGCACATATACAACTAGCAGAAACGGTAGCAACAGGGCTATGGTCTGGATCTAGGTGCCACATCCCCATTACTGGGCTGTCACTCTTTGGCATTAGATCAGATTTAGTAGGTTCTGAGCCCTTTTTTTTTTTTTTTTGAGACGGAGTCTCGCTCTGTCTCCTAGGCTGGAGTGCAGTGGCACGATCTCCGCTCACTGCAAGCTCCGCCTCCCGGGTTCAAGCAATTCTCCTGCCTCAGCCTCCCGAGTAGCTGGGATTACAGGCACCCGATACCATACCTGGCTAATTTTTACATTTTTAGTGGAGATGGGGTTTCACCATGTTGGTCAGGCTGGTCTTGAACTCCTGACCTCAAGTAATCCACCCACCTCGACCTCCCAAAGTGCTGGGATTACAGATATGAGCCACGATGCCCAGCAGGTTCTGGGTCTTGACTGGACCCCTTTTTAGCTGTGTGACTTTGAGCAACTTCTTCATCTTTCGATAATTTTATGTGCATGGAAAAGATGCCTTAGCATTGGTCATATGCCCTATTCCAAGGATGGTGTCTGAGCTCCAAAGAGCAGGCCACCTGCCAGAGGACCCGCATTTTGCGGGGACAGGGATGAGGATGGGATGCAAGAAGAGAGCACATGTAGGCTGAGAGCATTGAGAATGTGAGAGGAAAGAGGTTTCAAGACATTTTTCTCTAGATTGTGAACAAAATTGCCCTTTGGTTCCCCCTAGAACAAATTTAAGAAGGACCTAAATTGCTTTTCAAGGCTATTTTAGGAGGTGAACTTGGATCTGACTTTGTTTTTTCTTCCTGGGCCTGTGCGAGGTGGGCCATGGGTGCCCGTCTTTATTTGAGTTACAAAAATGTGAAGGGGGTGCAGAGGAACAGCAGAAAGAGGGCAGCCCTCCAGAGCATCCCTCTCTGCCCCATACCAGTCACAATCCTTGGGCCTGGGAACAGCGCTCATGCCCCCAGGTGGATCCCTTCCCCACAGACACCCTGGCAGGAGGCTGGGGAAGTTTGCTCCCTGTTTTCTGGGGGCAGGGCAGGAGGCAGATGGGGTGACTGGAGGTGTATGTCCATGACAGGTGGCAGCTGCTTTCCATCCCCAGTGCAGCCTGCCGTGACAGCACCTACATCCCAGCCCTGCCCCTGACACCTAAGGTCTCTTCTTACAAGAAGCAGTGCCACCTTTAAAACATTTCAGATGGTCAGGCCGGGTGCAATGGTTCCCACCTGTAATCCCTGTACTTTGGGAGGCTGAGGAGGGCAGATTGCTTGAGCTCAGGAGTTCGAGACCAGCCTGGGCAACATGACAAAACCCCATCTCTACCAAAAATACAAAACCTTAGCCAGGTGTGGTGGCGCACACCTGTGTTCCTAGCTACTCTGGAGGCTGAGGTGGGAGGATCACTTAAGCCCAGAGGTGGGAAGCTGCAGCGAGCCGAGATCGTGCCACCGCACTTCAGCCTGAGTGACAGAGCAAGACCCCATCTCAAAAGAAAAAAGTTTCAGATGGTCATAGGTGTGAAAGTATATAATGTAAATAAAATGTTTTTAAAAACTAATTTTTTCAAAAGTTGTAGCATAGAAGTGATGGCACCAAGCTGAGTTCAAACAAAATGCTGGCTGTGCCAATTAAAAATGGTGAGGCAGGTGAGGGTGCAGTGGCTCACACCTGTCATCCCAGCACTTTGGGAGGCTGAGACTGAGGCTGGAGGATCACTTGAGCCCAGGAGTTTGAGACCAGCCTAGGCAACATAGTGAGACCCCATCTCTACAAAAAAAAATGTAAAAATTAGCTGGGTGTGGTGGCATGTGCCTGAAGTCCCAGCTACTCAAGTAGGGGAGGGCCGAGAGCCGAGGCAATAAAGCCATGATCACACCACTGCCTCCAGCCTGGGTGACAAACAGACAGGTGGAAGGAAGGAAGGAAGGAAGAGGAGGAAGGAGGAGGGAGGAGGAGGAGAAGAGGAGGGAGGGAGGGAGGGAGGAGGGAGGGGGAGGAGGGAGGGAGAGAAGAGGGAGGGAGGAAAAGCGAACCATCCTCAACCCTGGGCTGGTGTGCAGAGGGTGAAATGGACACTGGACTCACAGTGAGGAACAGCCTGTGCGATGCGGGCTTGCTTGCTAACTGGGGCCGCAGGTGGTCCACTTTCACAGAAGGGCTGGGAGCTGTGGCTGCAGGTGCATGAACATCGTGGAGTGCATGCGGTGTTTGGCAGAGGTGCGGGTGGGGTCAGAAGGCGGTGATGTGATCAAGTTTGGGGATTCTCTCCTCCTCCTAGGGCTCGGCTGAGGATACAGCAGTGCAGTCAGGGTCTGCTCAAGCTGCTGCTGTAAGACTAGGGACTTAAACGACAGAAGTGCATTTCTTGCAGCTGTGGAGGCTGGAAGGCTGAGATCAAGGGGTCGGCAGCGTTGGTTTCTTCTGATGCCTCTCTTCTCGGCTTGTCATTTCCTCCCTGCCTCACATGGTCGTCCTTCTGTGCCTGCATCCTAATCTCTCTCTTTTTTTTTCTTTTGAGACGGGGTCTCACCCGGTCACCTAGGCTGGAGTGCAGTGGTGCAACCTCTGCTTGCTGCAGCCCCCACCTCCCGGGTTCAAGCAATTCTCCCACCTCAGCCTCCCAAGTAGCTGGAATTACAGCCGTGTGCCACCACGCCTGGCTAATTTTTGTATTTTTAGTAGAGACGGGGTTTCACCATGTTGGCCAGGCTGGTCTCGAACTCTTGACCACAGGTGATCCACCCATCTTGGTCTCCCAAAGTGCTGGGATTACAGGTGTGAGCCATCACAACTGGCCCTAACCTTCTCTCCTTACAAGGGCACAGTCACATTGGGTTAGGGCCCACCCAGTGGCCTCATTTCACCTTAGTCACCTCTGTAAAGACCCTGGGTCCAAACCCAGTCACACTCTGAGGTACTTCAGGTTAGGACTTCAAGATGTGAAGTCACATTCTGAGGCAGGTACACAACTTAGCCCAGGACAAGAGCCACCTCCGCAACCATAAAAGTGTCACCCACAGCAGTGGGGTTTTCTACCTGACCCAACACAGCCAATTTCAGGTGGGATGGAATTAAAGTGTTGTAATTCACGTGAAAAGGCATGGAAAACAGCACTGCAGTAAGGCCTTGGCTACAGAAACATCACAAGATTGAATAAAGACCTGTTTTGCATCAATGCACATCATGGCACATTCTCATTGTGGGAAAATGTGGTTTAATGAGGGAGCCACGGGGAGGGGCAGCAAGACCTCAGGGAGATTCCAAAGAGGATTCCCAAGCAGGTGCATTCACGGGCACTGGTGAAAGGCAGCAGGGCTTGTCATCCCACTTCTGAAAAATGGGCAACTCTCCTCTTCACTGATGCCCATGTTCCCTATGGGGGATGGCGGGGGCGGGGAGAGAGGGCAGGACCGACAAATCAACCTGCAGCAGGAGGTGGGGAAGGAGGGCAGGAGTGCAGCCTGGGCCTGCTTCCTGAGGCCAAGAGTTGCCACCCCTGCAATCCCAGCACTTTGGGAGGTCAAGGTGGGAGGATCGCTTGAGGCCAGGAGTTTGAGATCAGCCTGGGCAACACAGTGAGATCCTGTCCCTACTAAAATTTTTTTTACATTGAGAGAGACAGATGTCTGCCGGCCAGCCTCACACAGCAGGCCAGCCCGGGAGAAAGCAATGGAGGAACAGAAAGGCACTGAGCCCCTCTGAAGGGGCCTGTCCCTGACCTCTGCTCTCCTAGTCTTCATCAGCCTGGAGGTTATGTCCACTTTGCAGTTAAGATGATTGAGGCACAGGCAGGTGACAACATGTGCCCAGTGTCCCTGAGCGCAGGTACTAGAGCCAGGATTGGAAGCCAGCTCTCCGACTCCAGGACCCCCGGTTCGCTAACGAGTCTGTGCGGACCTCCTTGGCACAGGAGAGAGCAGAACCATCAGGAACCGGGATTCGAGGAGGGGAGGACAAGGGAGGCTGTGTGCCTCCAGCCATGTGTACACTTGGGTGGCTCACAACTGAGTGTTTGCAACTCCGGGTACCATCAACCTAGTGGGCCACCCTCTGCGTGACTCATGCCCCCTCCTGCCCAAGCTCTCCCAGGGCCACCCCTGCCCTGGAGGAGTGCCCAACACAGCAGCTGTCACGGCCGATCTCCTGGGAAACCCTCCTGACGGAGCCCAGCCCAGGGAACCCCACGGGATGCTCTGGTTCTCCTCGGCACTCTCTCTGGCCCATCAGGTTCAAGGACAGGTCTAAGTCTTACCCGGGAGAAGAAACTGGGGCACCTTCTGTTTCCTCCGTTCTGCCTCTCAGCAGGGTGTGCGGAAAGGGGAGCTGTGTCTGCAAGTCCTGCACCTGTTTCGTAAGCCTCATCTGTGCTTCCTGGGGATGGAGTCCCGCCCTGGCCCCCTGTTCCCCCAGGAAGGCTGGCAAGCTCAGCCCCACAGCCAGGACAAGTTATGGGAAAACGCTGGGACCATAAGGCCACCCAGCCCAGGGAGGAATCTGTGTGTCTCCAGGCACAGCTCAGTCCCCAGCCACCACAAGCTGGCCCCACGGGCAGCCCCACTGCCCCTGCTGTCACGCTTCTGCAGCCCTACAGCCCACCCAAGGCTGCCAGGGGACCCTCCTTTCCTCCCAGCCCCCCGATTTTTAATTAAAAAGCAATGATTTCCCAAACTGGTACCAATAAGCAGTAAATTCCTGTTGACGGGTTTGGAGGGGACTTTCCTAGTTCATAGATTCCACGGTCTTAAAAAGATCACTGCTGTCTAGTTTTCCAGTCCTGGCCCCGTGGAAGGTGACGCGCAGCTGAAAATAATTTTCTGGATCAGGAAACAGGCCAGACTGACGCGTGCCCAGGCAGTTCCCTTGCTGGCCTTGGAAGACATCTGGCGGACACCTGGCTGCGGAGGTTCGACTTGGAGTCCAGCTGGGGCTCAACTCAGCTTGCTGGAGGGCAGGGGACTCTGGAAAGAAAACGGGCGCAGCTTGCCCTGTGGGCCTGGGGTTGTGCAAAGCGTGGACACAGGACCGCACGGCCCGCAGGACGCCGGACGCCCGCTAGGGGCGCGCGCGAGCCAGGGGCTCCACAAGGGCCCTGTGGGCAGCAAGGCGGCAGCCAGGCCCAGGACACCCTGAGTTCTCCTGCTCTTACTCCCCACCCTTTGTTTCTTTCTATCTTTTGTTTTTCTTTTCTTTTCTTTTCTTTTTTTTTTTTTTGAGACGGAGTCTTGCTCTGTCGCCCAGGCTGGGGTGCAGTGGCCGGATCTCAGCTCACTGCAAGCTCCGCCTCCCGGGTTTACCCCGTTCTCCTACCTCAGCCTCCCGAGTAGCTGGGACTACAGGCGCCCGCCAACCCGCCCGGCTAGTTTTTTTGCATTTTTTAGTAGAGACGGAGTTTCACTGTGTTAGCCAGGATGGTCTCGATCTCCTGACCTTGTGATCCGCCCGTCTCGGCCTCCCAAAGTGCTGGGATTACAGGCTTGAGCCACCGCGCCCGGCCTTCTTTTCTTTTTTTTAAATTTTCTTTTCTTTTCCTTTTCTCTCCTCTCCTTTTTTTCCCCTTTCCTTTCCTTTTTTCTTTTCTTTTTTTTTAAACAAAAAGCATAGTCACATGTACAGCCTAGAACAGCCAAAGAATATCTAATACCTAGCACGTGGTACTGAAGAAAACTATTCATTGGCGTCATTAATTGTAAATAAATGCGACATACACTTCATCAGCCAATCCTCTATTGTTAGACATGAAGCTTGTTACCAATTTCCCCCCATGTCTTGTCACCTTGTTTTATTATAGAAGTACATTGTAGAAAATATAGGTAAACAAGGCCGGGCGCAGTGGCTCACACCTGTAATCCCAGCACTTTGGGAGGCCAAGGCAGGCAGATCACGAGGTCAGGAGATAGAGACCAGACTGGCCAACATGATGAAACCCCGTATCTACTAAAAATACAAAAATTACCTGGGCATGGTGGCATGCGCCATGTAGCCTGTAATCCCAGCTACTCGGGAGGCTGAGGCAGGAGAATCGCTTGAAACCTGGAAGCTGAGGTTGCAGTGAACCAAGATCATGACACTGCATTCCAGTGCAGACAGAGCAAAACTCAGTCTCAGAAAAATAATAATAATAAAGAAGGAATAAAGAATAAAAAGAAAATACAGGTAAACAAAACAAACAGCCTTAATTCCAACCATTCAGATAATATTTAACATACATTTTGGCATTAATTTATGCTTAAGTACATAGATGATAGATAGATGCTTGTATTTAAAAAAAAAAAAAAAAAAAGGCTTACTGGGTGCAGTGGCTACATGGTGAAACCCTGTCTCTACTAAAAATACAAAAATTAGCCGGGTGTGGTGGTGCACGCCTGTAGTCCCAGCTACTCAGGAGGCTGAGGTGAGAGAATCGCTGGAACCCAGGAGGCAGAATTCGCAGTGAGCCAAGATTGTGACACTGCACTGCAGCCTGGGCAACAGAGGGAGACTCTGTCTCAAAAAAAAAAAATTAATTAATTAAAATGGCCTCATACTCTTTTGTAAATGGCTTTATCAATTTAAAAATTACTACTTTTTTAGAAAATGACTACACAGTTTTTATAAGCTCTGAAGGGCAGGGGGTTCATCTGTTTTGTTTATATTTTTATTAATTTTTTTTTTTTTTTGAGACAGAGTCTCAGTCTATCACCCTGGCTGGAGTGCAGTGGCACTATCTCAGCTCACTGCAACCTCTGCCTCCCGGGTTCATACAATTCTCCTGCCTCAGCCTCCCAAGTAGCTGAGATTACAGGCGCCTAAATACGAAAGTTAACATGCCCAGCTAACTTTCGTATTTTTAGTAGAGACGGGGTTTCACCTTCTTGGTGAGGCTGGTCTCCAATTCCTGACCTCAATTGATCCACCCACCTTGGCCTCCCAAAGTGCTGGAATTACAGGTGTGAGCCACCATGCCCAGCCTGTTTTGTTTATTGCTATTTATAAATAACGCCCTGATGTGCACTTCCATAATACGAATGTTTAGAAATAGAATATTTGGGTCAAGGAGATCCCTAGGCTCTGTGTAGCTGTTGCCAGATCCTTCACGCATGTTTGCGTCTTCCCGACACACCAGCATTGATTCAAGTTTCTACTTACTCACACTTTGGCCAGAACAGGGTATTAACTTTATCAACTGGATCAGGAAAAGATGCTCTCAACTGCAGTTTTCATTACACACATCAAGGCCAATGTTTTCCCCATGGGTGTGGGCCATAGGAAGTCTTCTTTGGCGAATTACTGCGCAGGCCTGTGGCCCATGTATAAGTTACGACGCTCTTCACAATAGCATTCTGCCCCCACAAGTTCAGGTGCAAAAGGCCTCTGTTTTCCTGAGTGTTTTCACATGTACATTCATAAGCCAGTCTGTAGTTATTCTGCAGGGAAGGAGTCTCTTTTGATCAGGATTTTGTGAGCTATCAGGTTTCTGTGATTTTGTAAAATGAATTGGAAAATGTCCATCTTATTCTATGCCCTGGAATGGTTTACAGAGCATTAGAAATGCAGAGAAGGAAAACAGAAATGCTTGCTAAATATATAAAAAGATAATCAGAAAAATGCAAATTAAAAGGAGATACCATTCTTTGTATATAATGTTAGCAAAATGTGTAAAGAGTGATAAATCCAGCCAATAACTCATGCCTGTAATCCCAGCACTTTGGGAGGCCAAGACAGGCAGATCACTTGAAGTCAGGAGTTCAAGACCAGCCTGGGCAACATGGCAAAACCCCATCTCTAAAAACAATAGCCGGGCATGGTGGCACTCGCCTATAGTCCCAGCTATGCTGGAGGTCGAAGTGGGAGGATCACCTGAGCCTGGGAGACGGAGGTTGCAGTAAGCTGAGATCCCGCTACTGCACTCCAGCCTGAGCAACAGATTGAAGCCCTGTCTCAAAATAAAATAAAATTAAATTAAAAAGAGAGTGATAAAATCCATTATGACAATCATCTTAAGATTCTCACAGAGGCCAGGAGCTGTGGCTCACGCCTGTAATCTCAGCACTTTGGGAGGCCAAGATGGGTGGATCACCTGAGGTCAAGAGTTAGAGCGTACCCTGGCCAATATATGAAACCCCATCTCTACTAAAAATACAAAAAATGAGCTGGGCATGGTGGCACACGTCTGTAATCCCAGCTACTTGGGAGGCTGAGGCATGCGAATCACTTGAACCAGGGAGGCAGAGGTTGCAGTGAGCCAAGATCATGCCACTGCACTCCAGCCTGGGCGACAGAACAAGACCCTGTCTCAAAAAAAAAAAAAAAAAAAAAAAATTATAGAGATGGGATCTTGCTGTGTTGCCCAGGCTGATCTCAAACTCCTGGCCTTAAGCAATCCTCCTGCTTCAGCCTCCCAGAGTGCTGGGACTATAGGCTGTGACTGGCCATGTGCTTCAGTATTGATGGGAGATTTTCTAATGAGAATATTTTATTTTTATCAAAAGCTTAAATAATAGAATAAAATTATCTAACTCTCGGAACTAGAGAAAACGGTTCATTAAACTATCTATCTACATAGTGCCTATTTGAAGTGGATTTCCTTTTCAATCTCTCCTATAGCTATTGGTATATTCAAGTTTTCTCTTTTTAAGAGATGGGTCTCACTCTGTCAACCAGGCTAGATGGTCGCAAGATTATACCTCACTGTAACTCTGAACTCCTAGGGTCAAGCAATTCTCCTGCCTGAGCCTCCTGAGTAGCTGGAACTACAGACACACACCACCACGCTTGGCTAATTTTTTTTTTTTTTTTTTTGGAGACAGAGTCTCACTGTGTTGCCCAGGCTGGCCTCAAACTGTTGGCCTCAAGTGATCCTCTTGCTTTGGCCTCCCAAAGTGCTGGCATTGCACATGTGAGCCACCATGCCTGGCCCTATATTCAGGTTTTCTAAGTTTCCTTGGTCATTTTTCGTACTCTACTCTTTCCCAGATAATCAGCCCATGTTAATATTTTATTGTAAAATGTAATATACTGAAACTAACTTAAGAGAGAGGGAAAGCTAAATATCAATTATCACTAAAGAAATAGAAGTAGGGGGCCAGGCGTGGTGGCTCACACCTGTAATCCCAGCACTTTGGGAGGCTGAGGCGGGCAGATCACGAGGTCAAGAGATCGAGACCATCCTGGCCAATATGATGAAACCCCGTCTCTACTAAAAATACGAAAATTAGCCAGGTGTGGTGGCAGGCACCTGTAGTCCCAGCTAGTCGGGAGGCTGAGGCAGAAGAATCGCTTGCACCTGGGAGGCAGAGGTTGCAGTGAGCCGAGATCATGCCTTTGCACTCCGGCCTGGGCAACAAGAGTGAAACTCTATCTCAAAATAAAATAAAATAAAATTAAATTAAATTAAATTAAATTAAATTAAATGTTCCAACTGCCTTTTTTTTTTTTTCTTGCAGAAATAGACAAACTGATCCTCAAATTTATATGGAAGTGTAAGAGGGCCTGAGTAGCCAAAATAATTGAAAAGGAAGGTGTTGAGGACTCACACCTCCTGATTTCAATACTTACTGCAAAGTTACAGTAATCAAGAAGTGTGGTACAGGCATAAGAATAAGTATATAGATTAATGAAATAGAATGGAGAGTCCATACATCTATGGTCATTTGATTTTCAACAAGCATGCCAAGACCATTGAATTAAGAAAGAATAGTATTTTCCACAAATGTCACTGGGACAACAGGATATACATGCAAAAGAATGTATATTCTTTTATTTTTTATTTTTATTTTTATTTTGACAGAGTTCCGCTCTTGTTGCTCAGGCTGGATTGCAATAGTGTGATCTCCGCTCACTGCAACCTCCGCCTCCCAAGTTCAAGCAATTCTCCTGCCTCAGCCTCCCGAGTAGCTGGGATTACAGGTGCCTGCCACCACTCCTGGCTGATTTTTTTGTATTTTTAGTAGAGACGGGATTTCACCATGTTGGCCAGGTTGGTCTCAAACTCCTGGACTCAAGTGATCCATACACCTCGGCCTCCCAAAGTGCTGGGATTATAAGCATGAGCCATCTCGTCTGGTCAAGAATGTATATTCTACCTCACACCATATGTGAAAATTAACTCGAAATGGGTCAAAGGCTTAGATATAAATTTAAAACTCTTAGAAGGAAACATAGGTGTAAATCTTCGTGACCTTGGGTCAGGCAATGGTTTCTTAAGTATGAAACCACAAGCACAAGCAACAAAAGGAACAAATAGATAAATTGGACTTCATCAAAACTTAAAACATTTTTGCATCAAATGACTCCATTAAGAGAGTATTTCTGTGTAGCTGCTGAGGGGGAAAGAAAAAGAAAGTAAAAAGGCCAGGTGCGGTGGCTCACGCCTGTAATCCCAGCACTTTGGGAGGCCGAGGCGGGCAGAGAGCTTGAGCTCAGGAGTTTGAGACCAGCCTGGGCAACATGGTGAAACCCCATATCTACAAAAAATACAAAAATTACCCGGGCGCGGTGGTGTGTGCCTGTCGTCTTAGCTACTCGGGAGGCTGAGGTGGATCACCTGAGCCCTGGAGACGGAGGTTGCAGTGAGCCAAGATTACTCCACTGCACTCCAGCCTGGGTGAGAAAGTGAGGCCCTGTCTCAAAAATACGTATATGTATATATGTATGTGTATATATATACATACATATGCCAGCAATCCTCAAAACTGTCAAGATCATAAAAACAAAAGAAGTCTGAAAAACTGTTGCAGCCAAGAGGAACCCAAGGAAACATGACAACTGAATGTCATGTGGTATCCTGGATGGGCTCCTGAATATAGAAAGAATATTAGGAAAAAACTAAGGAAGTAGGAATAAAATAGAAGCTTTAGTTAACAATAATGCATTTGAATATTGGTTTATTAATAGTAACAAATGTACCTTATTCACATAAACTGTTAGTGATAGGGTTGACAGTGTGGCATATATGGCAGCTCTCTGTACTCTATTTGCAACTGTTCCATAAATCCCAAGCTGTTCTGAAGTAAAACCTTATTTTAAAAAGATAAAAACAGTGGCTGTCCCTGTTCCATCAGTTTGGTGAGTCAGTGTCCCTGTAGGTTGTAGAATGAAAATACCCAACACTGAAATTCAAACGCAACACAGATGATTGTGGAGGTGGTTCAAAAGACAGTGCTTTGAATATTAAAGGTTCCAGAGAAGCACTGGAGAAAACTGATCAAGTACTTTCGCAAAAGTAACCCTCTTTCTTGAGAAGGCAAACACGCTGGGTAGGAGTTCACGTGGAGCTGTCCAGCCTCCTGGCTGCTGAAACCCTGATCAATACCTGATGGATTCTTTGTTCTAGAATGGGCAGATGGCACCAGGAAGATGACGGGTCCTGACCCCTGGAGCTGGACCAGAGCTCAGCCTATGACAACCTGGCTCAGCCTATGGCAACCTATGAGCACCCTGTACTCTTCCTAGGAGGGATCAGGAGGAACACGAGGACCCCAAACCCCCAGAGCTAAAAGATGGCACCAGTCTCTAAGTGGAAACCCATGGCATGAGGACCAAAGCCATTGATACCTCTGGCTCTCCTCAGGGTACTCCATGGTTACAGGTGTGCACCCCACACCTGATCCCGCTGGGGGCTGGAACAGGAAAGGGGCTGGATGGGGGCTAGGGGAAATAGGCAGGAAGGGCAGGGCAGTCCATCTTTTGCAAGTAGCAGTGGATCTCTCTCCAGGAAGCAGAGAACTAGCTCTGGGGCAGCCTGTTTCTGTGCTTTGGGAGATCCACTCTGAGGGTTACAAACCCTCAAAGCTGCTCCTACAAGTCTTCTTGGGCAAACTGGGACTTTGGCATGGCTGGCAGTGTTACCGAAACAACAGGAATTTGGCCTAGGTTCTAGTGCTTGCCACGCCAATCCCTGAAACCACTATTATTGCCAAGGAAGAAGGCTTTAATTGGGTGCTGCAGCCAAGGAGATGGGAATATGTCTCAAATCCTTCCTGACTGACTACAATTAGGGGTTGATATATTAGAAACGTAACCACATGCAGGAAAGCAGGAATTAGGGAGGGGTAAGGAAGAGGAGTCGGTTAACAGGGAGCAGGTGGCCAGTTAGGTAGTCATCAGAGGTGAGGGGTTTGGCTTCTCATTGTCCAAATGCAGTGACTGATGAGTTTCAGCTTCTTGATACTATCTGGGAAGCCAGCTGGTTGGTCTCCTGAGAAAGGAGCTCAGAAAAGACAAACATAACTTTCTCAAATTTCACAACTGGGAGGGGCAATTTCTATGTTTACTCAAAATAAACTATAAACATCAGTCTTGTTTTGTTTTGTTTTGTTTTGAGACAGAGTTTCACTCTGTTGACCAGGCTGGGGTACAGTGACACCATCTTGGCTCACTACAACCTGGGTTCAAGTGATTCTCATGCCTCAGTCTCCCAAGTAGCTGGGATTACAGGCAGGCACCATCACACCCGGCTAATTTTTTTTTTATTTTTTTGCACTTTTAGTAGAGACGGAGTTTTACCAAGTTGGCCAGGCTGTTCTCAAACTCCTGGCCTCAAGCCCACCTCAGCCTCCCAAAGTGCTGGGATTACAGGTGTGAGCCATTGCACCTGGCCTATAAACATCAGTTCTATGGGACAATTGGGCGGGTTTCAGCAGGAGCCTTCCAGGTTCTGGGGTGTGATTGACGGGGACTTGGCTTTGTCACCACAGGAAGTGAGGGCCGATAGCTTCAGCTGTGCATGAATTGAGACCATCTTGACCTTGAACCGAGGCTTGTTCTGGAAGATCATTTGAATGTTTTGCTGGGGCAGGCGAGGCAGGGAACCATGCGTCCACCGGTACAAAAGACAATCATGTAGCCACTAACAAGAACAGTGCAGATCTGTAAATACTGATGTGGAATTAACCCTGCAAAATTCTGTTAGGTGAAAGGAACACAAAAATAATTGAATTTTTCCACTGAAATTTTTTAGCAGGTCAAACCAGAAACAATATTGGTTGACTCAGAGGAAAGTTACTGGGGTACTGGTTAGGAAGGGAATTTGTGTACCCTCTTAAGTATTGAAGTTTTACTTTGTGTATCATGTAACATTACATGCGTTACATTATACTTTTTCTTTTCTTTTTTGAGACAGTCTCATTCTATCACCCAGGCTGGAGTGCACTGGCACAATCTCAGTTCACTGCAACGTCTGCCTCCTGGGTTCAAGTGATTCTCGTGCCTCAGCCTTCTGAGTAGCTGGAATTACAGGCGCACACCACCACGCCCACCTAGTTTTTGTATTTTTTAGTAAAGATAGGGTTTTGCCATGTTGGCCAGGCTGGTCTCGAGCTCCTGGCCTCAAGTGACCCACCCACCTTGGCCTCCCAAAAGTGTTGGGATTATAGGCATGAACCACCATGCCCGGCCACATAATGATTTTTAAAGTCTAACCTAACCAAACTATGCCAGAAAGTTAAAATGACAACCCTTTCATTCCAATTGATTGTACTAGAATGTTCCAAGCAAATATCCCCTTCCTTCCCCAGGCCAGGGCCCAGCCCTGCCTCCCACTCCTCCAGGCTGCTGAGCTAGTTGCTGGGTCCTGGGGTGGCCCACAGGGACTTTGCCTACTGTAATTTCCACCAGCACCCCCAAGCCACCCCAAATAAACACAGAACTGAAGTACAAATTGCATTTTCACCATCTGAAGACAAGTCCCCTATTTTCTGCTTCCAACTGGACTGTTTCCTCAAGACCCTCTGCATTCATTTCTATTGCTGGGTAATATATTTCCTGGCTGGTGAAAAGTCCCGGCATAGTCCAGCTATGTCCTCCGAGACGGCAGGGTCTCATGAGGCTGTCATCAGGTGTCCGCTGGGTCATATCCTCCTCTTGATAGATGCAGAAGGCAGACAAATGCCTAGGCAGATGGGGCGGAACCCCAGTGAAACCCTATCTCCAAGACAAAGACAGTTTAAAACCTGAAAGCCAAGCTACAAGTCAAATCTGCAGACTGGATTGAGAACCTGTCTTCCCTTTTGGTGCACTTTCCTCTGACTGATCCCCACCCTTCACCTATTTTACAGAAACCTACCCTACCCTAATTGGTTTTTTTATACCGTCATGCCCACCTTTGAGTGGTGCCTTTGTTTTAACCTTTCTTGCATACTCACAAACCAATCAGCACACATTCCCCACTCTGAGCCTGTAAAAGCCTCAGACCCAGCCACACTGAGGGAGAGACCACCCAACTTAGAGTGGAGGACAACCCTTGCATCCCCTCTCCACTGAGAACTTTTCCATCGCTCAATAAAGTTATTATCTGCCCTCCTCACCCTTCAATGGTCAGGGTAACCTCATTCTTCCTGGACATGAGACAAGAGCTCAGGAACACTGAACATGGGTAGGAGCTGTAACACAGGCAGGCTGAGGCACACACGGCTCAGCTATGGGCTGAGCTGGTGCACAAGCTCAGTGCAGCCCAGTGGACTGAATGGGTGGGACATGTGACCAAGGGGCCCTGGCTTTTGCTGTCTGCTGACTCAAGGTCCCCCTCAGGTCCTTGTTAGTGGTTTTTTTGTTAGGTGAACTTATAACATGGTCCTTATTTCATCAAGCCAGGAAGGAAAATCTCCAATGTGTGCTGGTAAGATGGAGGCTTGTCTAGGTATCTATAGTAACTAAGTCATGGAGTGACATCCTGTCACCTGTGCTATATTCTACTGGTTATAAGCAAGTCACAGGTCCCATTCACACTCAAGAGGAAGGGATTATACATGGCATGAACCCGGAGGCTACCCTCGGGTCTGTCTGCCACACCCTCCCACAGGGAGATTGAGCTGGCACTGGCATGGCCCTGGGGAGGAGTTATGGGATGCCACACTGCCAGGAGCAGAGGAACTGTGCAGGGTTTGTGCCCTCACAGACACTCAGATTCACAGTGGCTGGCCCAGAAAGATGAAAGGCATTTAACATGGTAAAGCCACAGGGCTGTACCTAGCCAGAGCTTTTGCCATGTGCCATTGTGTGTGATGTTAACACTGGCCCTGAGTTGTGCAGTGCACACCTGCACAACTGTTCACAGCAGCCCTGACCCCCGCCTGTGGATGAGAGGCTTCTTCAGAGCACTACCTCACTGATGATCATTATCTGGTCAGACTCCAGTTCCACCAACAGACCATATGTCTGTGCAGCTGAGTTTACTTTACACTACATCCTCTTTTCCAGCTATTCTGTGACTTCTCAGTTCCTCAAACACACCCAAAGCTTGAAATATTTTCTCTGGAACTTTTGGCTCTATGCAATTCAAAACTCACAGCTTCTCGGAGTTTGTTTATTTTTTTACACTGCTGGGTGGGTCTCTAGAAGCGAAACATCAAAGCCAGCTGGAATCTCAAATGAGAAACCTGATTCTTCCAAAGCAATGATTGTCATAGTTGTCATGTAATGGGACAGCCCACCCCCAACAATGCATTGCAGTTGCAGTGCCACAATTACAGGTTAGGTGTACATTCCAAACAGTTCAGTTCATCCGCAGGCATCCTTGGCACAGCTCAAGACTGTTTTACAATGAACAATAAATGTAGAAGGTGCTGGCCGGGTGCAGTGGCTCATGTGTACTCTCAGCACTTTGGGAGGCTGAGGTGGGCAGACCATCTGAGGTCAGGAGTTTGAGACCAGTCTGGCCAACATGGCGAAACCCCGTCTCTTCTAAAAATACAAAAATTAGCCAGGTGTGGTGGCACGCACCTGTAGTCCTAGCTACCCAGAGGGCTGAGGCAAGAGAATCGCTTGAACCCAGGAAGCAGAGGTTGCAGTGAGCCCAAGATTGTGCCACTGCACTCCAGCATGGGCAACAGAGGGAGACTGTCTCAAACAATAAACAAACAAACAAACAAACATAGAAGGTGCAGAATTTCAGAACAGCAATTGCTGAACTTGTATCTGGACCCATTTACAGAGGTAGACCACATTCTAGGCCAAGCTCATCCAATCCACAGCCTGTGGGCCACATGTGGCCCAAGATGGCTTTGAATGTAGCCCAATGCAAATTCATAAACTTTCTTAAAATATTATGAGACACTTTGAGAGGCCAAGGTGGGTGGACCACTTGAGGTCAGGAGTTCAAGACCAGCCTGGCCAACATGGCAAAACCCTGTCTCTGCTAAAAACACAAAACTTAACTGGGCATGGTGGCGGGGGCCTGTAGTCCCAGCTACTTGGGAGGCTGAGACACAAGTATCACTTGAACCCGGGAGGTGGAGGTTGCAGTGAACTGAAATCACGCCACTGTACTCCAGCCTGGGTGACAGAGTGAGATTCTGTCTCAAAAATAATAATAGTGATAATAATATGTTTATTGCATTTATTTTTTAGCACATCAGCTATTGTTTTTTTTTTTTTTGAGACGGAGTCTTGCTCTGTCGCCCAGGCTGGAGTGCAGTGGCGCAATCTCGGCTCACTGCAAGCTCCGCCTACCGGGTTCACGCCATTCTCCTGCCTCAGCCTCCCGAGTAGCTGGGACTACAGGCGCCCGCCACTGCGCCCAGCTAATTTTTTCTATTTTTAGTAGAGACGGGGTTTCACCGTGTTAGCCAGGATGGTCTCGATCTCCTGACCTCGTGATCCGCCCGCCTCGGCCTCCCAAAGTGCTGGGATTACAGGCGTGAGCCACCGCGCCCGGCCTCAGCTATTGTTAGTGTTAGTGTATTTTATGTGTGGCCCAAGACAATTCTCCGTCTTCCAAAGTGGCCCAGGGAAGCCAAAAGATTAGACACCCCTGTGTCCTAGAATGCAGTTCATAAAGCAAGTCTCAAAAATGTTTTTGAAGAATGCAAGCTGTACTAAGTATGTTTTCTGACCACAGTGGAATCAAATGATAAACCAGAAACAGAAACATCTCTGGAAAATCCCCAAGTATTTGAAACTGGATATCACACATCTGAATAATTCATGAGTCAATCAAAAATCAAATGAGCAAATATTTTGAACTGAATAAAAATGAAAATGCAACATACCAGGCCGGGCATGGTGGCTCACGCTTGTAATCCCAGCACTTTGGGAGGCCAAGGTGGGCGGATCACGAGGTCAGGAGTTCCAGACCAGCTTGGCCAACACGGTGAAACCCCATCTCTACCAAAAATACAAAAAATTAGCTGGACTTGGTGGCAGGCACCTGTAATCCCAGCTACTCAGGAGGCTGAGGCACAACAATTGCTTGAACCCCAGGAGGTAGAGGTTGCAGTGAGCTGTGATCACGCCACTGCCCTCCAGTCTGGGCAACAGAGCCAGACTCAGTCTCAAAAAAACAAAAACAAAAATAAAAACAAAAAAAAAAAGATGACAAACAAGTGGGGGCAGATTCCCAGGGCCACTAGATGCTCTGCGTGGACCCCAATGTGCTTGGCACCCCTGGAATCCTGAGTCATTCTGGGACCCAGTGGCAGTAAGGGCATGTTAATTAGTTGCCATCCCTTCAAATCAATATTCTCTAAATTTGTCAGAATTTAGGTGACAGAGGGCCGGGCATGGTGGCTCATGCCTATAATCCCAACATTTTGGGAGGCTGAGGCAAATTGATCACCTGAGGTCAGGAGTTCTAGGCACCGTCTGATTAACATGGTGAAACCCTGTATCTACTAAAAATACAAAAATTAGCTGGGTGGCATGTGCCTGTAGTCCCAGCAGCCTCAGGCGAGCTGAGGCAGGAGGTGTTTGAACCCAGGAGGCCCAGGGTTGCAGTGAGCCATGATCATGCTACTGCACTCAGCCCGAGCTGGAGACAGGTGAGACTCCATCTCAAAAAGAAGAAAGAAAGAAAGAAAAAATGGCCAGGCGCCCAGTGACCAAAGCCTGTAATCCCAGCACTTTGGGAGGCGGCAGGCAGATCATGTGGTCAGGAGATCGAGACCATCCTGGCTAATACAGTGAAACTCTGTCTCTACCTAAAAATACAAAAATTAGCTGGGCATGGTGAGGCGCCTGTAGTCCTGGCTACTTGGGAGGCTGAGGCAGGAGGAGATGCGTGCACCTGGGAGGTGGAGCAGTGAGCAGTCGTGCCACTGCACTCCAACCTGGAAGCGTGTGTGAGAACTCCATCTCAAAAAAAAAAAAAAATACAAAGATTAGCTGGGCATGGTGGCTCGCACCTGTAATCCCAGCTACTCAGGATGCTGAGGCAGGAAAATTGCTTGAACCTGGGAGGCAGCAGTTGCAGTGAGCCAAGATTGTGCCATTGCACTCCAGCCTCGGCGACAGAGGAAGGCTCCATCTCAAGAAAAAAAAAAAAAAAAGGAAATATATTTGGGAGCCAGGCCCAGTGGCTCATGCCTGTAATCCCAGCACTTTGGAAGGCTGAGGCAGCTGGATCACCTGAAGTCAGGAGTTCAAACCCAGCCTGGTGGCAACATGATGAAAACTGTGTCTACTAAAAAATAAGAATTGTGGAGTGTGGTGGCGGATGCCTATAATCCCAGCTACTCGAGAGGCTGAGGCAGGAGAATCACTTGAACCCAGGAAGCGGAGGCTGCAGTAAGCCGAGATTGTGTCACTGCACTCTAGTCTGCACGGCAGAGTGAAACTCTGTCTCAAAAAAAAAATATATATATATATATGTGTGTGTGTGTGTATATGTGTATATATATATGGATAAATATTTTGATTTCTTTCAGGGCACACTATATGTCAAGTGATGTTATACTAGAGTCAGGTTGGAATCTGGTATCTTATTACTATAAAGAGTCTTGTTTTGTCAATCTTAAGACCTCTGTTTTAATGTTAATGTTGGTCAGTTGTGCCTGAACTCCAAAGGGAGGAGAATATAATGAGGCATGTCTGGCCTCTCTTTCCTGTCATCACATGAAGTAGTTTTTCAGGTTTCTTTGGACCCCCTTGGTAGACAGGAGGGGTCTATTCAGTCAGTTGGGGGCTTAGAATTGTCTTTTTGGTTTACACAACAAACTGTATTACAAATGCATGCAACAACTTTGCTGGAGGGGATGGAGGTGTGAGGGGTGGAGGGCATGGGAAGTTGCTGAGCTAAGTAATTTGGAAATGAGTTGCACCTCTAAGACTAAAGACAGAAGGAATTGCACATGAGCACTGTACTTAATAAAGTTGTTTGCTATGGAGGTATGAGCTAATGATTCAGATACTGCTATACATATATACTGGAATACAGCAATGATGTAAATAGTGGCAGATAGCAGAAGCTACATTTCTCAGTGTGTTTACACAAAAGCAAGGGGAGGAAGCTAGAATGATCCATGTGGTGATGGATTAAACATCCGTATGAATTCATTCTTAGCTTACTATAGATGCAGATAGCTACATATAGAAATAGTTGTAGATACATGCTGCTGGTTACATATGTGACATGAGTTAGTATGAACACATATACAGGTATGTGTCACTTAATGGTGTTACAGTCTCGTCAATGCACCACAGTGGAGCGGGCTCTCACTGTGAGGTATCACCCGGAGTTCTTTGTCTCACAACCAAGAGAATGAAGGAGTGTGGACACAAAGGATAATAAGTGAAAGAAGAAAGCTTTCTGCTGCAGAGAGGGGACCTGAAGAGCGTTGCCATTTTCACAGCTGAAAGCAAAGGCTTTCATAAGAAACTGGAGAGGGCTGGGCGTCTCATTTGCTTAAAGTGCAAACTTCTGGTAGCCCTACCCCATCCTCCTAATGTGCATCTGTGCTCTTGGTTTGAGTTACTCCACATTGCTTTGTAACCCTTACTGTGCATGTGTCAGGGCACGGAATTTTCCATTGTGGGCATGTCTGGGAAAGTCACCTATGTAGTCTTTTTTTTTTTTTTTTGAGACAGCGTTTCACTCTTGTTCCCCAGGCTGGAGTGCAATGGTGAGTGTTCTGCGCGTCTATGTGAAGAGTCCACCAAACAGGCTCTGTGTGAGCAACAAGGCTGTTTATTTCACCTGGGTGCAGGCGGGCTGAGTCTGAAAAGAGAGTCAGCAAAGGGTGGTGGATTATCATTAGTTCTTACAGGTTTTGGGATAGGCGGTGGAGTTAGGAGCAATGTTTTGTGGGCAGGGGGTGGATCTCATAAAGTACATTCTCAAGGGTGGAGGAGATTACAAAGAACCTTCTTAAGGATGGGGGAGATTACAAAGTACATTGATCAGTTAGGGTGAGGCAGAAACAAATCACAACGGTGGAATGTCATCGGTTAAGACTATTTTCACTTCTTTTGTGGATCTTCAGTTGTTTCAGGTCATCTGGATGTATATGTGCAGGTCACAGGGGATACGATGGCTTAGCTTGGGCTCAGAGGCCTGACAGTGAGATCTCTGCTCACTGCAACCTCCGCCTCCTGGGTTCAAGCAATTCTCCTGCCTCAGCCTCCCGAGTAGCTGGTTTTAAAAGAATGTGCCACCATGCCCAGCTAATTTTGTATTTTTAGTAGAGATGGAGTTTCTCCATGTTGATCAGCCTGGTCTCAAACTCCCAACCTCAGGTGATCTGCTGGCTTTTCTTATCTGTGCAGCTGTGGGCGTGTCTTAGGCAAGCTCCCATGTGTAAGTTCCCTTATCTATGCCTGCAGGCTGTTCTTTCGTTTGAAAGAATTCAACCAAGGACCCACCCTAACTGCCTGCCTGATCTGTTTCTTTCTCCTGTCTCAACGTCAGGGTACCTTTTAAGAAATGTGTCTGGTGATTTTGTCACTGTGCAAATATCATAGAGTGTGCTCACACAAACATAGATGGTGTAGCCCACTACACACCTAGGCTGTATGGTATAACCGATTGTGCCTAGGCCACAAATCTGTACAGCATGTTATTGTACTGAAGAGTGTAGGCCATTGTAACACAGTGGTATTCATGTATCTAAACATATCTTAACATAGAAAAGTACAGTAAAAACATGGTATTTGCTCCATAGCAGGTCAGTCTATGCAAACCTACCCTCAAAGTCCAAGGAAGCTGAGGGCTAAAGAAGAGGCTGACGAATCCAGCTCCTCAGAAAGAAGCATTTAATAAAGACTTATGAACAGAAGCCATGTCTCAGGTGGCCAAAAGATGGTGGACCCTCACACCATTCCTACCACGGGGAAGGAATCTGTAGGACAAGTGAAGCTGATCCCCTAGGGAAAGGCAAGAATGCTACGTGAATCTGCCTAAGGGCAGGATTTATGGTCAAGGTTGTTTTGACCCAAGGCCAGGGTTTATGGTAATAGCAGATGAAATAGAAATCTTAGAGGCCTCCCTGAACAAGCGTTAATGAGAAGTCACCATGGTGGATTAGAATCCAAGATGGAGGCCGGGCGCAGTGGCTCGCCATAATGTCCAGCACTGGGGCCAGTGGGAGATCCTGGAACCAGGAGGAATCGAGACCATGGTGAAACCTGTCTCTACTAAAAATAGAAAAAAAATTAGCCGGGCAGTGGTGAGGCGCCTGTAGTCTAGCTACTCGGGAGGCTGAGGCAGGAGAATGCGTGAACCGGAGGCTGAGGAGCTTGCACTGAGCGAGGTGCCACTGCACTCAACTGGGCAGCAGAAGCAAGACTCAGTCTCAAAAAAAAGAATCGAGATGGAATTGGCTAGCCTCCGCAGTCTTGTAATCTTATGGGACCACCATCATATATATCATCCATCATTGACCCGAACATTGTCATGTGGTGCATGACTATTGTTTACCCTGCAGGCTGAAAGGGCATTTAAAAACCAATACCGTGAGCTGGGAATGGTGCATGAGTCTGTAATCCTAGCTACCTGGTCAGACGTCACTTGAGTCCAGGAGTTCAAGACCAGCCTGGGCAATATAAAAAGACTCCCATCTCAAACACACACACACACACACACACACACACACACCCTTAGTAGCAATAAGCACACTGAGCACTCAGATATTGGTTTTGAACACCATTTCCAATTAATGGAACAATTTCAATTAATTATTGTTTTTCTCAACTGTTATCTATTGCCTCAGGCAGCAACAACTAAAGCCTTTGGCTGTGTTTTCGACAAACATTCCCTGCATAAGTCTTCAACACTGGGAAAGTTCTGGGTCAAAAAAAATAAAGACAAGTGTTTTGAGCTGGTCTTCCAGGGAAGACAGGTCAAATAGTGACAGTTCTTTGAGAATGAGGTCTGTTCTGCTCTCTCTAGTGCTAGGGATGTGTGCTGTTACCTGCATGGAAACAAAGAGAGAAGCAAAGGCTATTTATCTACTCAGAGGTTGCTTTAACAAGGGAGGAAGCCACTATCCTGTGTTTTGGCAGAGACTCAAAAGCAGGCAGGGGAGTGGGGAAGCTTCATGGTGGAAAAAAGGGAAGTCTCAGGTGTGTGCAGATTGGAGGCTATTGACCTAGGGAAGCTGGAGGGCTCACGAGAAATGGAGCTCCTATATGATTGCTTAGGGGAGCAAATTGACTTTCTCTGTTTGGTCCTAAGCTGGAAGCAGGCACAAAAATTAGGAAAGTGGCTAGTTATTAATCAGTCAACTGGCTACTTGGGGGCAATTGTCACAGAAGTAATTGTTGTTACTTTGTGAATTGTTTCTAGAGAGAGCAACTGCACCTCCAACAAGTCTGACTTGTAGCATGCTGGCTTCCTGAGTTGTTATGCAGATAAGGGTTTGGCTTCCTTCCTGGGCTTGTTGTTACCGGTTGTGGGTTAGAGTTCTGTTTGTATGTATGGCCTGGCCATTGTCTGTATATTTGGTCTGTCTCTTTTTTTTGAGATGGAGTCTCACTCTGTCATCCAGGCTGGAGTGCAGTCGCGTGATAGCTCACTGCAACCTCCACCTCCCAGATTCAAGCAATTCTTGTGCCTCAGCCTCCTGAGTAGCTGGGATAGCTGGGATTACAGGCACATGCCATCAGGCTAACTTTTGTATTTTTAGTAGAGCCGGGATTTCACCACGTTGGCCAGGCTGGTCTCAAACTCCTGACCTCAGGTGATCCACCCACGTCGAACTTCCAAAGTGCTGGGATTACAGGCGTGAGCCACTGTCCCTGAACTGGCCTCTCATTTTCAAGTTTCCTGCTTTGCTGGGGAGCCAGGGAGAGGAACAGAGTTAACTGCCACAACGCCTACTGCTCTTACGGAGACCCCAGCCCTTCCTTCAGCTGTTCCTCTTATCAAGTGCTTCCTGACTTCTTACAAGTCTTTGTTTAATTTCCAGAGTTCCAAGAAGTTAACTCCAGCAGTTTGGGCCAATGTTTTGTGGCTTCTTAGAATGCACAAGGTTACAGGGTTCCCTTATTGTAGTTTCACTAACATCACTTGCCGTATTGATTTTTTTCTTTTTTTTCCTTTTATTATATTAGAAATGGGGGGGGGGTCTCACTATATTGCCCAGGCTGGTCTCGAACTCCTGAGTTCAAGTGATCCTCCTGCCTCAGCCTCCCAAAGTGCTGGCATTGTAGGCATGAGCCACCACACCTGGCTATAAGTAGATTGTTCTTCAGAGATTATTTTCAGCTGACTTTTGGTTTCCTATCTAATTTTGTAATGGTGGATAACAAAGCCCCTCTGAACCAAGAAGTTTGTGTGCAGCCCATTCTTGTCTTCTGTGATTTTCTTTTTTTTCTCTCTCTCTCTTTCTTAAGTATAATTAGAGAGTTTATTTGGGCCAAATTTGAAGACTGCAACCCAGGAGACACATAGTCAAGTTGCCCTGAATATATGTTCCCCTCTTTGATTTTCATCTGCCCTGCCCAGCTCCTATTAAGTACATAAACTGCCTGTCCCATGGCTTTACTTAAGGGGAGGTACATTTAATACCTTGTCTTTTCTAATCAAGATATCGGCCAGTCCTAGTACAGGGCCTGGCATAGGGTATTAAGCCTCCTCTTGGTTGACATATTTTTTTTCTAGAGACACAGCAAACACCAGTCATGTGGACAGGGAGCAAGTAGACATCATTGGCTTTGATGACAACAGTGGCCCATCTGGAGAGGCCACTGTGAAAATGCCAGCTGCAGTGGGGGAGGTGCGGACAGGGCAGCACGCTCCGCATAACAGGCGGGAGCCCTGGCCCCTACAGAGTCAGCAGCACGGAAGCTCCATGCTCCCAGGCGCAGCTGCAGCCGCTCAGCCTCAGCTCCAGACCCCAGGCATCCATGCACTCTTGGGGACCCAGGAAGCCCCTTACCCCGGCAGGCTTGAAAGTGTCTGCTCCTGCTGCCTGGCTTCTCCCTGCTCCCAGTACCCACTCTGGGGTACAGCAAAGTTGTGGCCAAGCCTGGGCACTGTCGTGACCTGGCTGAGTGACTGCGTTTGGGATGGTGCTGACATGCCAGCCCCCCGGCACCTTGCCCCCTCTGGACTTTGGGTGTCAGCCAGGATGGGAGGGAAGCCAAAGGGGTGCTGAGGGCAGCTTAGTGTGGGCCTGCAGGTGCCCCTCAACATGAACAGCTTGGGGGCCATAGGTGGCACGTTGATGGCAGCAGGAGGAAGACAGGCTCCTGAGTGGGAAGAGGAGGGTCCCCAGTGAAGTCCCACATTCAAGCAAGGGACAGCCTGAAGCCTAGGGGCTGGATTGTCAGTTACAGATGGAGTCCACAGTCTGGAGTGAGAACTTACGGCACTTTTTCCAGGCCCACCTATGGCTGCCCATGGTCAGCACACACTTCCTCCCTTCTAAACCCGTAAAAACCCCAGACTCCCACAGACATCAGGACTACCAGCTGCAGGAAGGGATGACCTACTTTGGGTCTCCTTAACTCGTCAGGACAACCTGCCTGTGGACAGCAGCTACCCACTGTGGGTCTCCTCTCCATTGAGAGCCGGACACTCATCAGGATGCCCTGCCTTCAGAAAGGAGCTACCCACTCCGGATCTCCTCTCTGCTGAGGGCTGCATTCATCAGGACTACCTCCCTGTGGAAACAAACTACCCACTTTGGGTCTCCTGAGAGCTGTTCTGTCACTCAATAAAACTCCTGTCCATCTTGCTCACCCTCCAGTCGTCCACGTACCACATTCTTCCTGGACATGGGACAAGAACTCACCACATGGTGTGACTGAAAGAGCTGTAACACAAACAGGGCTGAAACATGCCCCCCAACCCCCCACTCACCATGTTGTGGGCAACAAGACGGAGAGAAGAGCTGTGGCCCTTCAGGAAGCCCAGACCTAGGGGCTCCCTGAGCCAGGGCTGTGACACCTTCTTTGGGGCTCTGTGGTTCCTGGCATCTCCAAGCTTCCAGATACCACCATGCTGCCCTTGTCCAGACACGGGTAATCACAGAGGAAGCTGCTTGCAGTACATCTGATCCAGGTGCAGCCTTGCATGGAGTCAGTGCCTGTGCCAGCGCCTGGAGCTGCCTGTCCCATAGCAGCAGCCAGTTCACTTGGCTGTGCACAGTGGTCAGACCCCACGCTCACTCCACTTTGCTCCTGGCTCACCCTTGGCAGGTATGAGATCCAGGCCAGTAGCACGAGCTGAGTGTAGCCTACCAGGCCAAGTGGGCAGAATGAGCCAAGCGGGTCCAAGCAAAAACTCGGGCAAAGGCGCCAGCAGCCACAGAGGTTTCCGACTGCAAAAGCAACACCCTAAGGATCCTGAGGCAGCCTCAGAGACAATGGAGAGTAAGACAGCAATAGACAGAGGCAGGGCTGTGGAGCGACGCAGGCCTCCAAAGAAGAGAGAAGTTTCTATTCCTGAAGCCTTCTGGAATCTGAAGTTTGCTGCCTGGCCTGCCCACTTTTAGCGGAAGTAAGCTTGCTACCAAAGACTCTTCGCTAGAGCAACGTGGATCAAGGAAGGCTGAACCAAAGACATGACAGCGGTTCTGAGGGGCTGGGCAGCCTTTGTGGCCTCCCACCACCACCTCAATTAAGCCAAGTGATGGATGAAGAGAATCTTCTGGGTTCTCAAGTGCCTGCTTCTTAAAACCACTTTGGAGAGCACAGGGAGCACAGGAGGCAAAGCAGTGCCCCCTACATGAGTCATCCCCATTTGAGCTGCCTTCCCACCCAGAACTGAGATACAAGGCCACACTCAGCATCGAGGGAGACCAAGTGATGTGCCCAGCTTCAAGCCAGAGCTTTGTTACAGAGAAGAAAGGGAAGGGTAGATGTTGGCATAGCAACCAGCATTGTCTGCCACTCTCCTCTGTCTGCTGCGTGTCTCCCCATGAGATGCCCCCCTGGGAACAGGGTGCCTGAGTAGGACTCTTAGGCCTGGATGATGCAACTGGACTTCTAATTCCCTCTTCCACGTAAATCAGAGCCAGTCATATCATTTCTGCTCACAACCCAACAGCCGTAGCTAGGCATGGGGCTGACTGCAGACGGCTGGACGCATGGGGAGCAGAAGGAAGGTAGTGAGCAACACCACCTCCAACAGCCTTTAACAGGAGTGACGTGGCTCCACACGCACTTACAAAAAAGGGCTTCAAGACCTGCTGTTAACTGGAAAAATAAGAAGAGCAAGCGACAAAACTCACGTAGAATATGATCCCACTTGGGTACAAAATGGTTCAATTAACCCTTAATAGGCCAGGCATAGTGGCTCATGCATGTAATTGCAGCACTTTGGGAGGCCAAGGCGGTGGATTGCTTGAGCTGAGGAGTTTGAGACCAGCCTGAGCAACATGGCAAAAACCCATGTCTACAAAAAATACAAAAACAAGCCAGGGTTGGTGGCACATGCCTGTGGTCCAGCTACTCAGGAAGCTGAAGTGGGAGGATCACTTGAGCCCAGGAGGTGGAGGTTGCAGTGAGTCAAGAATGTGTCACCTCACTCCAGCGTGGGTAACAGAGCCAGACCCTGTCAAGGAAGGAAGGAAGGAAGGAAGGAAGGAAGGAAGGAAGGAGAAAGAGAGAGAGAGATAGAAAGGAGGGAGGGAGGGAAGAGAAAGAGAGAGAAAGTGAGAAAAGGTTCAAGATGCAGCTATGAACACATGGCTATATTAGCTTCCAATTGCTGCTGTGACAGATTACCACAAACCTGGTGAAAACAGCACACATTTGTTATCTTATCATTCTGGATGTGAAACATCTAAAATTGAGGTGTCACCAGGGTTGCATTCCTTCTGGAGGCTTCAGGGGAATCTGTTTCCTATGTTTTTCAGCCTCCAGAGGCTGCCCGAGTTCTTTGGCTTGTGGCCACTTCCTCCATCTTCACTAGCAGAGGGGCATCTTCAGGGCCCCCCCCCCCCCTCCCTCCCTCTCTCTCTCTCTCTCTCTCTCCCCACAGGGTCTCACTGTGTCATCCAGACTATCATAGCACACTGCAATATGAATCCACTGGACTCGAGTGATCCCTATCTCAGGGGATCACTACCTTCCGAGTAGCCAGAACTTCAGGTGTATGTCACCATGCCCAGCTAATTTTTCAATTTTTGGTAGAGACGGGAGTCTTGCTATGTTACCCAAGCTGTTCTCAAAATCCTGGGTTCAATCAGTCCTCCCACCTTGGGCTCCCAAAGTGCTGGGATTACAGGTGTGAGCCACCACGCCCAGCCTTCACATCTCTTTCTTTCTGACTCTGATTTCCTGTGTAGCTCATAGGAATATGCCACCCCAAAATACACTATGTTGGCATAATGATTAATTTGACTTAGAGGCAAACGATAATCAGTAGATGCAGAAAAACATCTTCTTGGTGCTTTTCTTACCTGACAAAAAAGCAGAAATTTCTGAGGAATGAGGATTGCTATAAATTCCCTCTCCCAGGGAAGCTTTATGGCCATGTAGAAGATGGAAAGTCAGCATCCAGATGGACCTGCCCAGGTAACCCTACTCTTTTGTTAGCTTCCCTCATCTGGTCACCTTCTCACAGTTTGTCACCCTTGGAAACATAAAACCCTTTTCCTTTGTATCATCGCTTCTCTAAAAATGTATTGTTTCTTTGCTAAAATGCTACATAAACCCAGTTCTTTTTTTTTTTTTTTTTTTTTTTTTTGAGATAGAGTCTTGATCTGTCACCCAGGCTAGAGTGCAGTGGCACAATCTCGTCTCGCTGCAAACTCCACCTCCTGGGCTCAAGTGATTCTCCTGCCTCAGTCTCTTGAGTAGCTGGGATTACAGGCCCATGCCACCACACCCAGCTAATTTTTGTATTTTTAGTAGAGACGGGGTTTCACCATGTTGGCCAGGCTGGTCTCAAACTCCTGACCTCAAATAATCCACCCACCTCGGCCTCCCAAAGTGCTTGGATTACAGGCATGAGCCATCCTGCCCCGCCTACACAAACCCAGTTCTAAATATCCCTCTGAGTTACTCAAAACCAAGGTTTCTCCCAAGTGATATGTGCTGCACTTTCTAACAATCTGTTTGTTTTTCTCTTGTTAGTCTGTCTTTTGTTAGCCCAATTTTCAGGACCCCAGCTGGAAAACTTAAGACGAGCAGAGGAAAAAGATGTCCTCACACACCTGCCTCACTCTTTTTTTTTTTTTTCTTTTTGAGACTGAGTCTTGCTCTGTAACCCAGGCTGGAGTGCATCTCAGCTCACTGCAAGCTCTGCCTCCTGGGTTCTCACCATTCTCCTGCCTCAGCCTCCCGAGTAGCTGGGACTACAGGCACCCACCACCATGCCCAGCTAATTTTTTGCATTTTTGTAGAGATGGAGTTTCACCGTGTTAGCCAGGATGGTCTCAATCTCCTGACCTCATGATCTGCTGGGATTACAGGCGTGAGCCACCATGCCTGGCCTGCCTCACTCTTATAAGGACCCTTGTGATGACATTGGACCCACCAGATAACACAAGATAATCTCCCAGCTCAAGGTCTTTAAGTTAATCATATCTGCAAAGTCCCTTTTGCATTGTGAGGTAACATATTCACAGGTTCCAGGGATCAGGATGTGGACATTTGGGAGGAGGGCATTATTCTGCCCACGACAATGGTCAGTGGCCATAGAAAATTCTGGAGAGGTTTGTTATACAGCTTTGGGGTGGGGAGAGTTCCTTTAAGAAAAAGTACACTCAATTTTGACAAGTTAAGGATGAAAGTAAATATTACTGGTGGTGAGAAAGCAAATCACGAATACTACAAACTGGCAGGGGGTGGTGGCTCATGTCTGTAACCCAGTACTTTGAGAGGCTGAGGTGGGCAAATCACCTGAGGTTAGGAGTTCAAGACCAGCCTGGCCAACATGGTAAAACCCCGTCTCTACTAAAAATACAAAAATTAGCCAGGCATAGTGGCACACACCTGTAGTCCCAGCTACTTGGGAGGCTGAGACAGGAGAATTGCTTGAACCCAGAAGGCGGAGGTTGCAGTGAGCCAAGATTGCACCACCGCACACCAGCCTGGGTGACAGAACGAGATTCTGTCTCAAAAAAAAAAAAAAAAGGATAATATTATATACGTCACATATTGTATATATGATATGGTTTGGCGCTGGGTCTCTCCTCCAAATCTCACCTTGAATTGCAATAATCCCCACATGTCAAGAGTGGGGCCAGGTGGAGACAATTGAATCATGGAGACAGTTTCCCCCATACTGTTCTCGTGATAGTAAGTGAGTTTTGATGAGATCCGATGGTTTTATAAGGGGCTTCTCCCTTCACTGGGTTCTAATTCTCTCTACTGCCGCCCTGGGAAGAGGTGCCTCCATCACGATTATAAGTTTCCTTAGGCCTCCCAGCCATGCTGAACTGTGAGTAATTAAACCTCTTCCCTTTCTAAATTTCCCAGTCTCAGGTATGTCTTTATTAGCAGCACGAAAACAGACTAATACAATATAATTTTTATTTTGTAAATAATATTAATATCATATATAATGTGATTATATTTTTCTGTATTTTGTCATTTTGGTGCTATTTATTATTTTCTCACTGTAAATAAATATTGACTTTCACCCCTGACTGTGCATTCTTTGAATATACAGCACTCTGTTTTAGTTTTGGTTTTGGTTTGGTTTGGTTTTTGAGACCGGGTCTCACTCTGTCGCCCAGGCTGGAGTACAGCAGCACGACTTCGGCTCACTGCAACCTGCCTCCTGGGTTCAAGCGAGTCTCATGCCTCAGCCTCCTGAGTGGCTAGGACTATAGGCACATGCCACCACGCCCAGCTAATTTTTGTATTTTTTGGTTGAGATGGGGTTTCATGATGTAGGCCAGGCTGGTCTCAAACTCCTCAAGTGATCCGCCCACCTTGGCCTCCCAAAGTGCTGGGATTACAGGAGTGAGCCACGGCACCCAGCCAGGTATATAGCACTTTGTATAATAACTTTATATAATTATGTTCTTTCTTAAAGAGGACTCCTCATCTATGCATCAAGACAGAGACCCCACAAAACTGGATCTGTCCTGGAGTAGAAGAGCTTTTTTCCAAAGAAAATGTGACTGTTTATTTGTCAGAGATTGACTTAAAAAAAACAAAAGGCTGAGCACAGTGGCTCATGCCTATAATCCCAACACTTTGGGAGGCTGAGCCAGGTGGATCACTTGAGGTCAGGAGTTCGAGAAGAGCCTGGGAAACATGTCAAAACCCCATCTCTCCCAAAAAAAAAATTTACAAAAATTAGCCGGGCATGGTGGTACACACCTGTAGCAGCAGCTAATTGGGGGACTGAGGTGGAAAGATCACTTGAGGCCAGAAGGTCAAAGCTGCAGTGAGCCAAGATCACGCCACTGCACTCCAGCCTGGGAGACAGAGCCAATTAAACTTCTTTCCTTTATAAATTACCCAGTCTCCAGTAGTTCTTTATAGCAATGTGGGAATGAACTAATAAAAACATATAGGCCGGGTTGGGCATCATGGCTCGCCCCTGTAATTCCAGCACTTTGGGAGGTTAAGTGGGCAGATTGCTTGAACTCAGAAGTTTGAGACCAGCCTGGGCAAGATGGTGAAACCCCATCTCTACCAAAAATACAAAAGCTTAGTCAGGTGTGGTAGTGTATGTCTGTGGTCCCAGCTACTTGGAGGCTGAGGTGGGAGGATTGCTTAAGCCTGGGAGGCAGAGATTGCAGTGAGCCAAGATTGCACCACTGCACTCCCATCTGGGTGACAGAGTGAGACTCCATCTCAAAAAACAAAAACAAAAACAAAACAAAACAAAAAACTATAGGCCGGGTCCAGTGGCTCACAGCTGTAATCCTAACACTTTGGGAGGCCAAGGCAGGAGGATGGCTTGAGCCCAGGAATTGGAGACCAGCCTGGGCAACGTGGTGAAACCCGTTCTCTACAAAAAATACAAAGAATTAGTTGGGCATTCTGGAGCGTGCCTGTAATCCCAGCTACTTAGGAGGCTGAGGTGGGAGGATCACTTGAGCCCATGAGGTCAAGACTGTAGTGAGCTGAGATTGTGCCACCGCATTCCACCCTGGCTGTGGCTGACAGAGCAAGACGCTGTCTCAAAAAAAAAAAAAAAAAACAAAAAAAAAACAAAAAAAAACTGGGAGGCCAAGGTGAGCAGATTGCTTGAACTCAGGAGTTCAAGGCCAGCGTGGGCAACATGGCAAAACTTCATCTCTACAAAACTACAACAATTAGCTGGGCGTGGTGGTAAGTGCCTGTGGTCCCAGCTACTGGGGAGGCTGAGGTGAATTCGAGACCAGCCTGGCCAACCTGGTGAAACCCTGTCTCTACTAAAAATACAAAAAATAGTTGGGCGTGGTGGCGCGCGCCTGTAATCCCAGCTACTCAGGAGGCTGAGGTAGGAGAATCACTTGAACCTGGGAGGCTGAGGTTGCAGTGAGCCGAGATCACACCACTGTACTCCAGCCTGGGCAACAGAGTGAGACTGTCTCAAAATAAAACAAAACAAAACAAAAAAACAAAGCTAAGGAACCAGCCACAGAACAGAAGATTTTGTACTATGTACACTATGTCTTATGTATTAGACACAGGATTTATTCCAGAATGCATGAAGAACTTATACAGATCAATAAGAAAAAGATAACAGAAAAAATGGGCAAAGAATATGAAGAGGCGATTCGCAGAAGGAAAACTGTGAATGGCCAATAGAAAAGAGGAAAGCTGCACACACTTGCCATTGAGGGATATGCAAAGGAGACCCACAGGGAGATATCATTTCATCCCCATCACATTGCCAAAATCAGCCTGTCAGTGCCAGGAGGTTACGGGGAAATGCAAATCCTCACATACTGCTTGTAGGCATGTTAAGTAATATGGCCACTCTAAAGACCAATGTGGCAATTCTAGCGAAGCTGAAATGTGTATACTCTATCATCTAGCTATTTCACTTCTTGGGGCAGGCTTTAGAGAAACTCCTTACCTTATGTCAGGTGAGGTGTCAGAGGCCAGGCAAAGGAAAGTGATTGGCTCTCAGGTAGTAAGAAGAATTTACCAATAGTATAGGCTTGAAAAGGAGGCCAGGTGCGGTGGCGCACGCCTGTAATCCCAGCACTTTGGGAGGCCGAGGTGGGTGGATCACCTGAGGTCAGGAGTTCGAGACCAGCCTGACCAATATGGTGAAACCCCATCTCTACTAAAAATACAAAAATTAGTCAGGTGTGGCGGTGCATGCCTCTAATCTCAGCTACATGGGAGGCTGAGGCAGGAGAATTGCTTGAACCCGGGAGGCGGAGGTTGCAGTGAGCCGACTCTGCACCACTGCAGTCCAGCCTGGGCAACAAGTGAGATTCTGGAAAGAAAGAAGGAAGGAAGGGAGGGAGGGAGGGAGGGAGGGATAGAGAAAGTTTTATTAGATAAAAAATATGCTGTGGAAGAGTGCAGTGGGTGCTTCAGCAAGAGAGGACAGCACACTGCAGTGGATTTTCCTTAGGGCTATTTATGGACTGTAAAGTGGGAGCTTAAAGGTAATTTGGACCATATTAGCCACGTAAGACATGACAGATAAATGATTACCTTTGTAGACATTTTGATGCCTTAATGCCAGCAAGGGTTGCACAATGAGTTTTGACATCTGCATTCTGCAGATGTATAGAAATTTGAATTACGTATACATTTTTGGGAAAGAAGCCTGGAACCGGATGCTGGCTTTAGATAACGAGGAAGTCTAATTTACTTCTAAGCTTCTCAGATAAGGAGTTTTTCCTCTGGGCCTTACTCCAGGTTACTTTCACCAGGCAGCGTGTTTGCTGCAGCACTGTTTGTGATTGCAAATCATTGGAAGCAATGAAATGGAAATAGGAAACTGGACAAACAATCGTGAAATATTCTTTGTTTAAAAAATTATTTTTTTATTTTTAATTTATATATATTTTATATATATGTAATTTTTTTGAGATGGAGTCTCACTCTGTTGCCCAGGTTGGAGTGCAGTGGCATCATCTCGGCTCACTACAACCTATGCCTCCTGGGTTCAAGCAATTCTCCTGCCTCAGCCTCCCAAGTAGCTGGGATACAGGCGTCTGCCACCACACCTGAGTAATTTTTGTACTTTTAGTAAAGATGGGGTTTCACCATGTTGGCCCAGGCTGGCCTCAAACTCCTGACCTCAGGTGATCCACCCACCTTGGCCTCCCAAAGTGCTAGGATTACAGACATGAGCCACTGTGCCCAGCCAATTTTTATATTTATTTATTTATTTATTTGAGACAGGGGCTCCCTCTGTCACTCAGGCTGGAGTGCAGTGGCACAATCATGGCTCACTGCAGCCTTGGCTTCCCAGGCTCAGCAATCCTCCCACCTTAGCCCCCTGAGTAGCTGAAACCATAGGCGCGTGCCGCTACACCAGCCAGTTTTTGTATTTTTTATAGAGATGGGATTTCACTATGTTACCCAGGTTGGTCTCAAACTCCTGAGCTCAAGTAATCCACCCACCCACCTCGGCCTCCCAAAGTGCTGGGATTACAGGTGTGAGCCACCGCATGTGGCCAATTGTGAAATATTCTTATGAATGAATAACATATGCACTTATTAAAAGGAATAATATGGCCAGACACAGGGACTTACACCTGTAATCCTAGCACTTTGGAGATCGAGGTGGGAGAATTGCTTGAATCCGGGAGTTAGAGACCACATCTCTACAAAAAGTTTAAAAATTAGCTGGGTGTGGCGGCTCACCCCTGTAACCCCAGCACTTTGAGAGGCCGAGGCAGGCAGATCACTTGAGGTCAGGAGCTCGAGACCAGCCTGACCAACATGGTGAAACCCCATCTCTACTAAAAATACAAAATTAGCCAGGTGTGGTGGTGCATGCCTGTAATCCCAGCTACTCAGGAGGCTGAGGCAGGAGAACCACTTGAACTTGGGAGGCAGAGGTTGCAGTGAGCTGAGATCACACCATTGCACTCCAGCTGGGGCAGCAAGAGTGAAACTCTGTCTCATAAATTAATTAATTAATTTTAAAAAATTAACCAGGTGGCACATGCCTGTAGTCCAAGCTACTTTGGAGGCTGAGTCAGAAGGATTGCTTGGGCCGGGAGATCAAGGCTGCAGGGAGCTGTGATTGCACCACTGCACTCCAACCTGAGTGACAGAGTAAGACCCAGTCTCAAAAAAAAAAAAAAAAAAAAAAGATGAATAATATGGATTTCTATATATCAACATGAATAGATTTCAAAGCCATAGTATTAAGTTAAAGAACTAAGTTGTGGAATAAGTACTTTTTCTGGTGAGTATATGTATACATACTTAAGGGTGAAATTGCTGGGTTGTAAACATTTCTTCAACTTTAGTGGACGCCACCTATTTTCCATAGCCAATGTGTAAATATTCACTCCCATCTGCAGTGTATAAGAGTTGCATTTGCTCCACATCCTTGCCATCTTCTTCGTTGTAACCATCCTGACAGGTGTGAAGCAACGTCGGATGGTTTCTTTTCCTGCTGACTAGAGAGTGACCAATGACTGGCTGAAGCCTGGAATTCCTGGTCTCAAGAGACCCTCGGGCCTGAGCCTCCAGGTAGCTGGGACTTCAGGCGCCACCGCTCCCACGATCACAGGCTTCTTGCCATTCGGCTAACCTCATTTGTGAAGTGTCCGATCAAATCACTGGATGATTTTTCTTGGGGAATTTCTGCCTTTTCTTGCTGACTTATAGACTACAGTTCTGGCTATGAATTCTTTGTGAGATATGTGTGCCAAATACCTCCTCCCACCCTGAGGCTTGTCTTTTGATTGTCTTGATGGTGTCGTTTGATCAAGAGAGGTCCTGAGTTATAGTGTACTCGAATATATCCTTTTTGTCCTTTATGACTAGTCCTTTTTTTGTGTTCTGCCTAAAGAAGCTTTGTCTTCTCCAAGGAACCATTTTCCTATAAGCGCTAATAGAAGTGTAGTCTTACCTTTTACATTTAGAGCTACAATTCATCTGGAATCTGAATTCCTTTGTAATCTCTCCTTTAAGGTGGTGCGCAGTGGTGGAAGGGGGCTGGGAGGGGGTAGCAGGCCACTCCGTGCAAAGGCAGCCCTGCCCCCCAGTGTACCAAGCGTCTCCCCTCACTAATTTCCCCTGCTTTGCTCTGACCTTGGCTCCTGGAGATGCTCCTCCTCGGAGGCTGGCCCTACCCTGCAGTCAGCTCTTCGGGCTTCCTCAAAGGCCGGGCACTGCCCCGCCGCCGGTGCTCAGCCCTCCGGGGGCCCAGCGAGTTCCAGGGACTGCCAGGACCACCTGCCTGCGGGACCCGCGGAGCCAGGACCCCTGCAGGGGGAGCCTCACTCGCAGCCCAATGCCCGGGTGTCGCCCCCACCCAACTCTTCTGCCCCGGGACGCCCGGGCTTCGGGGCTTTGGGGAACCTGCGGCGCCTGGGTCATCCCCTGCGTGGACCCCTAGACCCCGGGCGAGGCCACCAGCTCCCACAATCCAAAGGGTGACAGGGAGGGGTCCCCCCAGCCCCGGCGGCGATGCCCCTTGCGTCCTGACTAACCACACGCCCTGGACCCCCGCACCCTCTGTAGCCCCACGCGGGGTGTAACTGCGCCCCGTGTCCTGGGATCCTGCGCCCTGGGTAACCCGGTCCCGTGTAACTGCAACCTGGTGAAGCTGGCCCTCCCGGCAAGGCGGAGATGCGAGGCCTCAGGATTCAGCCCGGCAGCGCCGCTGAGTCCGAGGACCAAGTTGGGAGTTGGGGCGGAGCTGAAAAGGGGCGCCTGTGCCCACCCACATCCCGCCCTGGCTCTGGCGGTATCTCCACGCAGCCCTGGGAGGGCTTCTCTTCCTTTTCTTTCTTCTTTTCCTTCCTTCCTTCCTTCCTTCCTTCCTTCCTTCCTTCCTTCCCTTCCCTTCCTTCCTTCCCTCCCTCCCTCCCTCCCTCCCTCCTTCCCTTCCTTCCTTCCTTCCTTCTTTCTTTTTTTCTTTCTTTTTCTTTCTTCTTTCTTCTCTCTCTCTCTCTCTCTGCCTGTGAAAAGCACCTTGATGTGCCCTCGGGTGATGGCAGTGCCTCTCCCTGCAGCCAAAAGCAAGCTAAGTATTCCCCATAGGGCCCTGGGGAATAGGTGATGGGGCATTAGTGAGAGTCTACACAGCTGCTCCAAAAACAAGGTAAACACACATTCCCAGCTGGAAAAGTATCCATCACATATGATAAAATGAAAAAATAAGTAGGGCCAGGCCCTATGACTCACACCTGTAATCCCAGCACTTTAGGAGGCAGAAGCGGGAGGATTGCTTGAGCCCGGGAGTTCGAGACCAGCCTGGGCAACACAGCAAGACCTAGTCTCTACCACAATGAATAGGAAAAGAAAACTTAGGTGGGTGTGGTGGCATGAACCTCTAGTCCTAGCCATTCCAGAGGCTGGGATGTTGCTGCTGATGATACATCAGTGATAGGATATTTGAACCCGTTCCTCCGCTTGGCAGGCCCATTCTGAGTGGCAGCTCCTGCTCTTTACAAATAAGACCTGTAGCATCACCATCACCTGAATTCTCCCGGACTTCAGTCATGTGGGTTTGGAAAGGAGTTATGGAATGTTGGTTCCCCCTAAGTCTCTAGCAAGAGTTGTGGCTGCAGGCGAAGGGACTGCCTTGACATGCCAGGTGACTGTCTTAGGTGGCCCCCGTAGGGCCCCGGGGCGCGGGGGGGCAGCCTGAGATGCAAACAGCATGGATACCGTCTCAACCATCACTGATGCTCCAAATTCGGAATGGCTACTCCCGATCATGTTCTGCCTTGTGCATTCAAGTGTTCCCATGAACTCGCAGATACACATTTTCAGCTGGTTTTTAGGGAAAAGTGTTTTGTGGCATTTTCCACACAGCACCCACTGAAGTGCACAATGTCAGATAGTGAGAACAATGAAGACTCCAGAGGCCATGCTAAATGAAAGTATGGCTGCAGTACTTCCCTGCAAGAGTGGCTCCAGAATCCTGAGTGCCTGTGAAAAGCACCTTGATGTGCCCTCGGGTGATGGCAGTGCCTCTCCCTGCAGCCAGGCCTTCCTGAGCCCAGACCCCAGGCTGCGGCCCCAGCCACTGTCCACTGGGAATGTTCTATGGGAGACATGGTGCACTCACTTCCCGTGGGGGCCGTCACAAACAGTTGCCCAAAACGACAGACATTCTCTTACCGTTCTGAACGTCAGAAATCTAAGAGCAAGGTGCTGGCAGGCGTGTGAGTCTGTTCCGGTTTCCATAACAAAACTCCAGAGGCAGGGCAGCTTAAACCACAGAAATCAATTCTCTCCGTTCTAGAAGCCGGAGTCTAAGATCAAGGTGTTGGCAAGGCTGGTTTCTCCCAAGGCCTCCCTCCTTGGCTTGTAGGTGGCTGTCTTCTCCCTGTTTCTTCACCTGGTTTTCTCTCCATGCATGTCTTTGTCCTAGACTCCTCTTTTTATAAGGACAGCAGTCTGTATTGGGTTAGGGCCTTCTCTAACGACCTCTTTTTAACTTAATTACCTTTTTATTTATTTACTTTTTACATTTAAAATTTTTTCTTGAACACCAGCCTTCATGGATCACTTAATTACCTTTAAGGGCCCTCTCTTTAGATAAAGTCACATTCCAAGGTCCTGGGGTTAGAGTTTCAATGTATAAACTTGGGGGAGGACACAATTTGTCGTTACACAAAAGCCCGTAACGACAGGGCTGCATTCCTTCCAAAGGCTTCAAGGGAGTACCCGCTTCCCTGCTTTCTGTAGCCTCTAGAAGCCACCTGCATTCTGTGGCTTGGGCCCCTTCCTCGAATGCCCCCAACCTTTGCTTCCATCCTCACATCTCCTGTTGACAGATCTCTGGCCTTCCTGGCATAAGGACCTTTGTGATTACCTTGGCCCCACCTGGATAATCCATGATAATCTCATCTCAAGATCCTGGATTTACTCACATCTGCAAAGTCCCTTTTACCATATAAAGCCACATATTCACTGATTCCAGAAATCAGGATGAGGGCATCTTTGGGGGCCATTATTCAGCCCTCTGTATGTGGTTATAACCTGTCATACCACACATACCTCCCACATAGGGCCTCTACAGTGCTAAACCATAAAAGGTGGCACTTTTCTTTAGCTGCATAGAAACACCTGAAAACTTAGCTGGGCGAAGTGGCTCACGCCTGTCACCCCAGCACTTTGGAAGGCCAAGGTGGGCGGATCACTTGAGGTCAAGAGTTTGAGACCAGCCTGGCCAACATGGTGAAACCCCATCTCTACTGACAATACAAAAAATTAGCTGGGCGCGCTGGCACACGCCTGTAATCCCAACTACTCGGGAGGCTGAGGTGGGAAAATCGGTTGAACCCAGAAGGCAGAGGTTGCAGTGAGTTGAGATCATGCCACTGCACTCCAGGCTGGGTAACAGAGCAAGATTTCGTCTCAAAAAAAAATAAAATAAAGCCCCTGAAAACTTGAACTAACCTTGGTTAGTGACTAATCCAAAAGAACATGCAATACAAAATGGGAGACAGTGTGACGAAGGCAGACAACTTAAATCCATTTCTGCAAGAAAGTAAAAGCAAAAAGACCCTGGAGGAAGGTGGCTTCTCTCACATTTGATGGTCCTGTAGGGCTTTGCCAGTTCTGGGGTCACCTGATGGGCAGCCAGGAAGGAAGGTCACCTGATGGGCAGCCAGGAAGGAAGAAGAACCACAGGACTACCATGTCCCTATTCCAGTCCCCATGCACAGACCTTATTAAAAGGAGCCCAGTGTTGCTGTAGGGTGAATGATGACAATCTCAATCCTATCATCAGATTTAAAACACCACTCTGACTCAGTCCCTCTCCAACAAAGCCGTCACAGCCCACTGTATTATTATTATTATTATTTTAAGAAATAAAAAGCAACAAGCTGTATTCCCTGGGGGCCAGTTGCAAAAGCAAAACTTAATTATACCAGATATGTAATTAAAATTATACTACTTAGAATTGTCCATTGTCTGCTTCCTGGATGGCCCCTTACTAAATAATAACAACAATGATGATAATGTGAGCCCCTGTCTGCCTCAGCTACAGGAAGTTCATCCCTCCCTCATGCCACGGAGGACCCCAGAACTGGCACTTGGCTATCACCTCTCAGCTTCTGCCCCTCAGACAGCCTCACAGCACTCCACACCACCTCCGGCTGCTTTGTAGTCTCGCCTTTGTCCTCTCCAGGTTAGACCCCAGGCCCCAAGAGGCCCAATAAAGCTTTTCCTAACAGAAACACCATTTACCTGTCTCCCCTTTTAGCAAGAGAATGAGCTAGTGGCACATGGGATTTTTGGCATTTATTTTCAGCTTCCTCAGTTGAATTCTAAGGTGAAGCTTACCGTCAGCACAGTTCTGTCTCCCTCCTTTCCCCAGTGATCCCTAAACTCACGTGGGTCAGTGGAGGCTTTGTTCTCCCCTATCTGGAACAAAGCTTAGCGGCCATAGTCGCACCCCTGCCCCTATTCTGTAGCGGTTTACTAAATGCTAGTTTCTCCCAGGAGCTCGGGCTTTTGGAGGGCAGGGTCTGTCCCCAGTGTCGCTCAGCCCTTGACAGGTTCTTATAGTGCCTGACTTGGATTGAAGTAGGTTTGAGAAGACTCCACAGGGACATGGGGAGGCCTGCACTTGAGTGTCCTGGGCCTTGCTCCCCAGGAGCACCAGATGAGGCTGGAGGGCAGATGCACACCTGGGAGTAATCTAGAACAGCACAGAACAGGTGGAGCAAGGGCTGGCCAAGGGCCGCGTTGCACCCTTTCTCCCATGTCTACTCCAAGTTTAGTGTCCCCTGGGCTGTTTCCCAATTCACACAACAAGGGCTTGCACCTGGAACATGGCTAAGGTCTTGCCTGGGGTAAGGACCCTGTGTCTGGAGGAAGGGGCATGAGCACTGGAGCTGCTGGGCCTGGTGATGCCAGCTCACCCAGACTGCAGATTTTACCTCTGGAGGCCAATCCTCCACTGAAGCCCAGAGCCAGGAATGCCTACCCCGATGCTCGCTCTCTCTCTCTCTCTCTCTCTCCCTCCCCCCCAGCACATAGAGGCTGTGTGAGCACAGCCAGATGGTGGCTGCTTACAAGCAAGAGGAGGCCTCAGAATGAACCCTACCTTGCCAGACCTTGATCTTGAACTTCCCAGCCTCCGGGCTGTGAGAAAATAAACATCTGTTGTGTAAGCCACTCAGTCTATGGTATTTTATGGCAGCCTAAGCAGAATAAGATGCTGGCAGAGGCCACTTTTCCTGCCTAGGAGACCCTTCCCTCACCCAGCAGGTTCCCAGGTCCCTGCACCAGTCCAGGCCAAAGTGCCCACGGCCCTGGACCAGGCTGGAAAGATAGATAGCCCAGGCCATCTCACCTTCCACATCCTAGCTGGAAGCCTCTGGGGTTGAACTTAAAGGGGTAAGGGAGGAAGGGATGCGAAGGACATTGTCTCCCCCTGCCCTTCTTTGGGCAACAAGACCCCTCTGTGGGGCTCACGGTTGAACCTCCCCCCCACTCCCACCCCACTCCCACATACACACACAGTGACTCTGTGACTCCAGTAGAGCCAGTCTCTCCCAGAGAACATGAAATTCAGAGTTAGGGACACCAGCCCCCTCTATGTCCTGGATTGTGAAGATGTCTGAGCCCAGGTCCAAGATTCCTGGAGGCACCTGGGAGGGCAAGGCCAGCCCACAGAGGCCAGGACTCAGGTGACAGGCCTGCAGGCAATATACTCATGGCACCATCTCCAGCTTCCCAGAGATAACCTCAAGTTCTTTGTATCAGCTGCCTCAAGGTGTGCTAGCTAAGGGCAAATATCAGAGTCGGACTGCCCGGTTTTAAATCCTAGCTCTGCCATTGTTGGAAATGGGTGTTCGATGTGGCAAAATCAACACTGAGACAAAGGATCACTTGGTAAGGCTAGTTTACTTTCTGCAGAAAGGGTGCTGCTCGCTAGCAGTCTTGCCATGAGAGCACACCCAAACAAAGGAGATGGGGATATTTATCATCTTTGTAACCTGATGCAATCGTCCTGTGGCTGTGTCCCATTTCCATTGGCCAGAAAGGGACCTCACATTCTAAGCTTGACCTGATTGGCTAGCAGCTTGAAACTTTTCTAAATAGGTAAAGGGGAAAGAGGACAAAGAAAAGAGGAAGCTACTCATGAGAGGGTCAGGAGGGTTTCCAAATAAGGAGTGGCATGCACTACGGTCCGGGGCTCGCTTAACCCTGTCCAGGCATGCCAGGCCAAGTCACAGCAGCTGCATTGGAACATACACAGATATGCATAAACCAAATAAATGACAAGCTCTTTATGGTTTTAAGAAACTTTGAAGAAGAACTTCTCTATTCCTCACAGTCATGTTGGACATGTAAACCAAAAATAAAATTCTAAACCCTGTAATCGACTGAATGGACCCCTCCTCTTGACCAAAGGGATTCCAAAGAAACCTGAAAAATTAGTTCAGGCCATTATGGGAAAGAGGGGTCAGACATGCCTCATTATGCCCCCCTCCCTTTGGCATTCAAACACAACTCACCAGCATTAACATTAAAACAGAGATCATAAGACTGACAAAACAGGCTCTTTATACTAATAAGATGCCAAATTCCAGTGGACTGTATGTAGTACAGCATCACATGACAGCGGGCCCTGAAAGAAAGAGAAACATTTTACCCCAAAATATATTTCTTTGACATATATAGAGAGAGAGACGGAGTCTTGCTCTGTCACACAGGCTGGATTGCAATGGCGCAATCTCAGCTCACTGCAACCTCCGCCTCCCGGGTTCAAGCGATTCTCCTGCCTCAGCCTCCTGAGTAGCTGAGATTACAGGCGCCCACCACCACACCCAGTTAATTTTTGTATTTTAGTAGAGACAGGGTTTCACCATGTTGTCCAGGCTGGTCTTGAACTCCCGACCTCGTGATCCCAAAGTGCTGGGATTACAGGCGTGAGCCACCGTGCCCGGACTTCTTTGACATATTTTGAAATGGTCCTGCAAAGCCATCTCTTGTGGGGAAAATCTACATTCTGTAGATTTCCCTTTCCAGGTCTTTTCCTGATCCAAGGAGAGATTAACCAAGAGTCTGGCATCTTTTTAAGTCTGATAAGAAATACTTACCATCTATTTCTCTGAAGCCTGCTACTGCTACCGGGAGGCTTCATCTACGTAAGAACATTGGTCTACACAACACCTTTTCTTATCCCAGACACTCCTTTCTACTCATTCCAGTTCGTTAGACAATAACTATTTCAACCAATTGCCAATCAGAAAACCTTTGAATCTACCTATGATCCAGAAACCCCTACCTACTCTTCCCTGCTTCCAGTTGTCCTGCCCTTCCAGACTGAACTAATGTACATATATTGATTGGTATCTGCCTGTAACTTCCGTCCCCCTGTTACCGAAAAGGAGTCCCGATCCAGATCCCAAGAGAGGGTTATTGGATCGCAAACAAGAAAGAATTCAAGGCGAATCCATAGAGTAAAGTGAAAGCAAGTGTATTAGAGAAGTAAGGAAATAAAAGAATGGCTACTACGTAGGCAGAGCAGCCCCAAGAGTTGCTGACTGGTCACTTTTATGGTCATTTCCTGATTGTATGCTAAACAAGGGGTTGATTATTCATGAGTTTTCCAGGAAAGGTCTGGGCAATTCCTGGAACTGAGGGGTCCTTCCATTTTTAGATCACATAGGATAACTTGCTGTCTTTGCCATGACAGTTTACAAATGTCATGGCACTGGTGAGAGTGTCTTTTAGCACAGATGTATTATAATTAGTGCATAATGAGCAGTGAGGATGAGCAGAGAACACTTTCGTCACTATCTTGGTTTTGGCTGGCTTCTTTATGGCATCCTTTTATTAGCAAGGTCTTTGTGACCTGTACCTGTGCCAACCTCCTGTCTCATCCTGTGACTTAGAATGCCTAACCTCCTGCGAATGTAGCCCAGTAGGTCTTAGCCTTATTTTATCCAGCCCCCATTCAAGATGGAGTTGTTCTGGTTCAAACGCCTCTGACACCCTTAAAATTTATAAAAATCGAGCTGCAATCCAACCACCTTGGGCACATGTTCTCAGGACCTCTTGAGGCTGTGACTCAGGCTTTCGTCACTCATATCTGGCCCTGAATAAAATCTCTTCAAATATTTTACAGTTTGACCTTTTTTGTCAACAGACTACTTAACTTCTATGTCAGTTTCCTCATCTATAAAATGGGGATAATACCTGTTTCATGGGGCTATTGTTTGGATTAATTGAGTTAATAAACTAGGAAGTCCTAAATAAGTCTTAGTGAAAGAATTAGGCAGCCTCATGAAATGGAGCTAGAAATGACTTCATTCATCCACGGCGGTGGAATTTGGGCCTACGTGGGCCAATGTGTGGTGCAATCCATTCTGCAGACAGTGATGCTTATGAGTAAGACAAGTGCTCATGCCATTCCGGCTGCACCTTCACACACTGCAATCTTCAAGCCCTTATCTCCTCTCACCAGGACTCATGCCGCCAGCTCATGCAATCTCTATCCAGCAGACGTGTTTTAATCACCTGCATGTCCCAGGATGGGAAAGGGGGTGTCAGGAGGTGAGGCTGGAGGAAGAAGGAAGAGGAGGGCTGAGGAGCTGAGCTTAGTCAGGGAAACAGGCCATGACAATAAGGAAGAGGGAAGTGCAGGGCTCCAAGGAAGACACAGAGGACATCTGCACTGCCCCACTCCACCCCCAGACTTTGAGGCCTCTGAGAAGGTGGTGTCTTAGCTTAGAAAAACTTGAGAGTTAGCGGGGCAAGAAAGGGAGAGACATGGTCCCAAACACAAGAAATAACACGAGTTGTGTTCGTTCGTTCTTTTTTCTTTTTCTGGAAACAGAGTTTTGCTGTGTCACCCAGACTGGAGTGCAGTGTCGGGATCTCAGTTCACTGCAACCTCTGCCTCCCGGGTTCAAGCGAATCTCCTGCCTCAGCCTCCCAAATAGCTGGGATTACATGGGCACACCACCAAGCCCGGCTTTTTTGTATTTTTAGTAGAGACGGGGTTTTGCCATGTTGGCCAGGCTGGTCTCGAACTTCTGACCTCAAGTGATCTGTCTGCCTCGGCCTCCCAAAATGTTAGGATTACAGGCCTGAGCCACTGTGCCTGGCCGAGTTGTTCTTGACCAGTTTTCCTGACTCCCCTCCCACAGACTCTCTTAGAGCCAAAGCCTTTATTATTATTATGGGGACAGGGTCTGGCCCTGTCACCCAAGCTGGAGTGCAGTGGTGCGATCACGGCTAACTGCAGCCTCAACCTCCTGGGCTCAGGTGATCCTCCCATCTCAACCTCCTGAGTAGCTGGGACTACAGGCGCGCTCCACCATGAGGCTAATTTTTTTTTTTTTTTTTTTTTTTTGTAGCGATGGGGTCTTGCCACCATCAGGAGGCTGGTCTTGAATTCTTGGGCTCAAGGGATCCTCCCACTTTGGCCTCCCAAAGTGCCGGGATTACAGGCATGAGCCACCGGGCCCGCCAGCCTCTTTTAGGAAGAAAACCTGATATTGTCACTCCACTGTTAGAAACCTCTCAGTGGGGTTTTTGGAAATGAAAGTCTAACTTCTTGTCTCCTTCTGACCGTCTCCATGCTGAATCTCATCTTTCCGATGGTCCACTCCTCCAGGGGCCTGCCTGACGCCCAGGGCGGCCCCTCGTCAATCACACAGGACGCTAATGAGCGCGGGATGAATCTGGGCTCCTAAAAGAGGACAAGTTGAAATGGATTTTTAAGGCACTTTTAACACATTTAAGAGAGAAAATAAGGAATAGAAGAGACATGACAAGAACAGTGGGGCCTGCGGGCGCAGCACACGGTTTGGGGTTGGTAGTGGTTTGCGCGTCTGACCGCCCGGTCTCCCTCACCGCCCGCACTGCAGGCTGCGGGGTCCGATCCAGTCCTTTGCACTCCAGGTGCGGTGCTGGACAGCGGGAGCTCCAGCCACCGAGGCCGCTCCTTCAGGGAAGAATAGCCCGGGCTCCTCCGAGCCCCTAAATCCTGAAGACCACGAAGTGAAACCGGGTTGGAACCAGACGCTAAATCCCCAGCCCTCGGGCGCTCGGACTCTAGAGCCAACTCGGAAGCCCCGCCCCTAACGCTACTCGCCAATCAGCGACGGTCGCGAAATCCGTGCCCGCCCCCCGGCCGCGCCCTCTGCCAATGAGCGAGGTCCGAGCGGCCGGTCGCCCAGCCCAGTCCCGACCGGCGCACGCCGCTGTTCGCGTGTCTGGTTCCAATAAAGTTTTTCGCCACTTTGAATTTTTTTTTTAAAGCGCCCGCTGCTGTCTCTGCAGCCGCGGGCGAGAGCGGCCGAGTCCCCGCCCCGCCACTTCCGGTCCCGCCGCCGGGAGCCGGTGCGGCTGTGAGGGGCCGCGTCTCGCAGCAGCCGCCCGGGCCGGGCATGGTGTTGGGCGCCGGACCCGCCTCGCCTGTCTCGGGGAGCCCAGGTGAGGAGTGACCGCGCGGCTCTGCGGCGGGGCGAGGTGCGGAAACCGGTGCACAGGCTGGCCTGCGGGCCGGGCGGAGGGCGCGGGCGGTGGCGGGGCCGCCTCAGGCCCACCGGGTTCCTCACGCCGGGGGCCGGGTGGGCGCGGGCACCCGGACGCAAGGCCGAGCGGTGTGAATGGGAAGGGACCGCGGGCCGCGGGCAGCGAGCCGGGGGTCGGAGGCGGCGTCAGTGGCCGGGGCGCTGGCCTCGCCCGGCAGTGAGTGACCGCGGCGGCGGCTAGGGACGGCCCGCGCCGAGCACCTAGTGTGAACCAGGCCCTGGGTCGAGCGTGGCACAGTCCTGGCCGCGCTCACGCCCCACTCGCGGGATCGGCTGCGTGCCTTGTAGGGAGGAAGCGGGGCGTCCAGCGCCTGGCCAAGGTCACCAGCCCGACGTGGCCGCAGAAAGCGGGACTGGACTCCCGATCGCGGCAGGAGTCACGCTAGGCCGTGAGGAGCGGGGGAGGTGAGGGGAGTGACAACTCGCGCCCCGTCCGTGTACCTGCAGCGGGAAGAGTAAGTATGGGCACTTACCTACGATTGGGGGCGGCCAGGCTAGTTTGAAAAATTTTTACCACAGCAAAGGAGACGAGGAGGGAAGGGCATCTTGGAACAGTTAGTGCTGCAGAATCTTGGTTCCAGACCTGGTTCTGCTGGTGTGTCATCTTGGGTGTGTCCTTCCCCTCCCTGGGCTCAGTTTCCTCATCTGTCACAGGAGATAATTGGGCCCCCCACCCTGCGTTCCCGACCGCCTGGAAGTGGGGGCAGGATGGGTTGGAACAGCCAGAGAAAGCTTCTTGGAGGAGGAGACGTTGGAATCTAGGTAGGAATCTTCCCCTTAAGGAAGGGGTAGGATTCGTTTGTGAAGGAAGGAGGGCATTCCAGACCTGGGTATCAGATTGAATAGAAGCTTCTGGAAATGAGCAGGGTGTTATGAAGCAACAAAGAGGAAATTGGCCTGCCTGGTGCAGAGGAATCCTGGCTGAGGAGTGAGATGAAGGTAAGGGGGAGCATAGAGGTGGGAGAGAGAGAGATTGAGAGGCAGAATCACACCAAGTGTAGTGCTGTCCCCCCACCTGGACATACCTGCCTTTCAGGTAGTAGGCAGTGCAGGAAGAGGCAGGTTTACTGCTGAAAATAGAAGGGGCTGGGCTCCAAAGATGGTCAGTCAACCAGCGTACTCCTGTGCCAAGAGGGAGGTTCTTGGGCACTGGCATTCTGTGGAAGAGTGGGATATGGACTTTGTTGTGCCCTGGTCTGGGCCCCTTTGACCGGGGAAGTTGAGTGTCCCCTAGTGACCCACAGGCCCATCCTTTATGCTTGGATTGAGATGTCTCCATTAGGAAGGAATTGTAAATAAGTAGCCCCTCACCTTGAGCTGACTGGCCCCTGGCGTCCCTGCACAAAGTGACATGGCCTGGTTTTGCCATTGCTTGCAGGGATGCTGAGTAAATATCACTTGATGGCACTAATACATTGCACACAAGATACTCTTCTCTGGGCCGTCAGAAAGCAGGTCCCACCCAGAGGAAGAACCTAACTGGGCCAATTACAACTTGTGGAATTTAGAGACTGAGAATGCTGTTCAGAACAGCTGATCTGTTACTGAAATGCTGCCTTAGAGTGTAATTTGCAGGAAAGAGGAAGTTTTGTTTTAAACCAAATCTTCAAGAGTTGAAACATATTGAAGAAGGAAAAGAATTCTGAAGCAACTGTAGGTATTCAGCTAGCCGCTTGACAGTCTGAATACTTATTTTTTGTTAGAATCCTTTGGTATAGATTTAATTTTATAGCTATGGAAACATTCCCAAATTAGGCCTTGGGTTTATCCTTAAAGTGGCATGTGAAAATGATACACATGACAGAAAAATAGATGGTCACTGTATTAGATTTCTTAGAATGTTAGGGAAGTACATTTTTTTATTACTTTCTATGGGAAACAAAACACCGGTGTTAAACATTCTCTTATATCTCGCAAGTCACAAACTTGAAGATAGTAAACCAGCAATCTGACTCTTCCAGTGGAACTGAATATTAGCATCTTCTGCCCACAGAGAGGATTTCGTCGTGGCGTGATTGGGGGTATAAAAGCATTAAGCATAGCCTGCGGACTGTAGTGTTACAGAAGAGTTTCTTGGTGGTGAGCCTTTCAGTATGTGAGGGATCAGTCTCCCCAGGCTCCCCTGAGCCTCCTTCAGTGCAGGTTCTCGGGGAGCTGGGTGTGGCCCTGGTGCTTGCTGTTCTATGGGACTCTTCATTCTGGCTTTCCTAGGTTACTGCCTGCTGAACTCATGTTCAAGCATGTTGTGCTTTTTTTTTTTTTTTTTTTTTTGAGACGGAGTCTCGCTCTGTCCCCGAGGCTGGAGTGCAGTGGCCGGATCTCAGCTCACTGCAAGCTCCGCCTCCCGGGTTCACGCCATTCTCCTGCCTCAGCCTCCCGAGTAGCTGGGACTATAGGCGCCCGCCACCACACCCGGCTAGTTTTTTGTATTTTTTAGTAGAAACGGGGTTTCACCGTGTTAGCCAGGATGGTCTCGATCTCCTGACCTCGTGATCCGCCCGTCTCGGCCTCCCAAAGTGCTGGGTTTACTCTTTGCTTCATTTGCATTCCCAAGGTCAGCCAGAGACCTGGTAGTCCTTGTGTAGGGCATCTGGTGATGGATGGATGCACGTCTTGGTCCATAATTGGGTGACCCTGATGATGTGGCAGGACTGATGTGATTGAGTCTGCACACGTGGCAGCAGACTTGGCTGGGAAGGGAAACACTGTTCTATGACAAGGAATCCTTGTGAGGGATTTTTGACAAGATCATTCCAGGTAGGGGCTGAAGCAGGAGAGCTTGGCTCTAGATGGTGCTACTGTCTGTGGTAGCTGAAGACCCTACAGGTGTTTGTGACTATTCTCCTGTGAAGTAACTTCATCAGCTGAACCCAGCTGCTTTGCCCTGGGCGAAGCTGTGAAGATGTGCTCTTATGGAGGTCCACCTGAGGAGATGGCACAGTAGCGTAACAATGAAGAAACTAATGTTGGCTTATTTTCACATTTTTGTCAACTTTATTGAGGCATAATTGAAATACACTAAACTGCCCATATTTAAATTGTGTAATTGATTAGTCTGAAACCATGACCACAATCGAGTTAAAAACATGTCCTGCTGGGCGTGGTGGCTCACGTCTATAGTCCCAGCACTTTGGGAGGCTGAGGCAGGTGGATTGCTTCAGTTCAGGAGTTCAAGACCAGCCTGGGTAACATGGTGAAGCCCTGTCTCTACAAAAAAATTTAAAATTAGCTGGGCGTAATGATGCATGCCTGTAATCCTAGCTGCTTTAGGGGATGGGGGATGCTGAGGTGGGAGGATCTCTTGAACCTAGGAGTTTAAGGCTGCACTGAGCTCGAGTCACGCCGCTGCACTCCAGCCTGGGCTATAGAGCAAGACCTGTCTCAAAAAACAAACAAAAAACATTTCTGTCATCCACAAGAGGGAAACTAGTATGTCTTTGGTGACTGCTTCTAGCAGCTGAGTGGCTTTGGGCAGGCTGCCTTCTGGGCCCCTGTTGTCCTGGGGTCCGCATGTTAAAATGGAATGGGAGTGGGAGAAGTCCATTCCAACTTTACAATTCTAAGAGCTTATGACTGTGGAAGCGCAGAGCTGTCTTGGAAGCCTTTAGACCAGTACTTCTTAAGGGGTTTATGGTATGCGTATGTCTGTGTCCTCTGAGTGGAAAAGACTGTGCAGTTCAGAAGATCGTATTCCATGTATTGTTTTCATTTTTAAAAAATTCTTTAAATTTTTTTATTTTTTGAGATGCAGTTTCACTCTTGTTGCCCAGGCTGGAGTACAATGGCACCATCACTGCAACCTCCACCTCCTGGGTTCAACCTATTCTCCTGCCTCAGCCTCCTGAGTGGCTGGGATTACAGGCACCCGCCACCAGGCCCAGCTGATTTTTTTGGTATTTTTAGTAGAGATGGGGTTTCGCCATGTTGGCCAGGCTGGTTTAGAACTCCTGACCTCAGGTGACCCACCCGCCTTGGCCTCCCAAAGTGCTGGGATTACAGGCGTGAGCTACCATGCCCGGCCTATACTGTTTTCATGATACAAACAATAGAAAATAAAATCTGACCGCCTTTAGGAGATAGGCAGAAGATGGTGTGAGAAACTGTGTAAGAGACCTGGGTGAAAAATGGTTTCAAATGCCAATGAGGAAAGGAATATTCTTATTTGACTTTCAGGATCTTAGTCTCAACCTAAAATTTCTGTGCTTATGTCAAGCTTTTCACATGGAATTTTTAGATCATTTTCTGTTGAAATGATCAGAGTGGTGTTGAAATAAAATGATATGAAAGCAACAAAGGAAATTGTGGAAGTATTGAACTGGTGACAATTTATCTTATTTTATTTTATTTTTGAGTCTCACTCTGTTGCCAGGCTGGAGTGCAGTGGTACAATCTCAGCTCACTGCAACCTCTGCCTCCCGGGTTCAAGCGAGTCTCCTGCCTCAGCCTCCCCAGTAGCTGGGACTACAGGTGTGCGCCACTACACCCAGCTAATTTTTTGTATTTTAGTAGAGACGGGGTTTCACCATGTTGGCCAGGATGGTCTCAATCTCCTGACCTCGTGATCCTCCCGCCTCGTTCTCCTGAAGTGCTGGGATTACAGGTGTGAGCCACAGCACCCGGCCCTAGTGACAAATATTTGTCCGCAGTCAAAAGAAGTTCCAGAGACCCTCTCTGACCATGGCAAAGTAAGTAAGAGTTAGGAGGAAGATTAATGTCAGTTTATGTTAGAAATAGAAGGCAGAGTCTAGAGGATAGTTACCCTGTATAATTAGTGGGATCATAACGTAAGCTGTGGACTTTGAGTTATCATGTGTTGATGTGGGTTCATTAATTGTAACAAATGTACCCTCTGGTGGGAGATGTTGGTAATAGGGGAGGATTTCCGTGTGTTGGGGCAGCGGGCATATGGGGAATCTCTGTACCTTCCTCTTAATTTTACTGTGTACTTAAAACTGCCCTTAAAAAATAAAATCTTAAACAAATTGTGGCATTTCTTCAACTGTCTCCCAGGCAGCAAGTGGCGTCACCTGTGTTTGGTCTTTGTTGTCCCTCCCAGTGAGCTTGCAGCAGGGGAACCTGCAACACAGATGGGGTGGAAGCCACCAATGAACATAATCTACCTGGGGACATTAATTTTAATTCGGTCTTGATGTTGAAATTGCCAAAAAATATAAATAAAACACAAACATAAGTAAATGCAACACAGCATGAATAAATGAGAAGATGCTTGTTAAGGCTCTAGTCACACCTTTATTAAAGGAGGAAGGAGAGCAAAGAGTGGTGCTCCTCTTCTACCGGAGGCTGTGCTGCTTCAGTTGGTGATGGGCCAGACCCTGGGACCATACCATGTGTGTGCATGATCCCCTGCAGCAGGGCAGGGCAGACTTACTAGTGGACAGTAATGGACCCATGTGGAACCCGTTGGTGAGGGCATGCTGGTTGAGAAGCTGTGGAGGCACCCTAGACGTTGTGTTCCACGGGAGCTTCGTCACAGCCACATCCCAGGGCCTGGCACCTAGTGGATAACCAGTGAGTGTGAAATGCATGACTTTTTAATTTAATTTAATTTAATTTTTTTTTTGAGACAGGGTCTCGCTCTGTCACCCAGGCCGGAGTGCAGTAGCACAATCACAGCTCACTGCATCCCCAACCTCCCAGGCTCAAGGGATCCTCCCACCTCAGCTTCCTGAGTAGCTGGGACTACAGGCGCATGCCACCCCCTGGCTAATTTTTTTGTATTTTTTGTAGAGATAGGGTTTTGCCATATTGCCCAGGCTGGTCTTGAGTTCTTAGGCTCAAGTGGTCCTCCTACCTTGGCCTCCCAAAGTGCTGGGATTGTATTTGTGAGCCACCGCGCCCAGCCATGACTCTCTTTTTAAAAAACTGTTAATTCATGGCCGGGTACGGTGGCTCATGCCTGTAATCCCAGCACTTTGGGAGGCCAAGGCGGGCGGATCACCTGAGGTCAGGAGTTTGAGACCAACCTCAACATGGAGAAACCCTGTTTCTGCTAAAAATACAAAATTAGCCAGGCATGGTGCTGCATGCCTGTAATGCCAGCTACTCAGGAGGCTGAGACAGGAGAATTGCTTGAACCTGAGAGGCGGAGGTTTTGGTGAGCTGAGATCGCACCATTGCATTCCAGCCTGGGCAACAAGAGCAAAACTCCGTCTCAAGAAATAAAAAATAAAAATAAATAAAGTTAATTCATAATTTTAAAAGTTACGCTTATAGAGGATGGCGTAGAGCTTTTCAAATGTATTATGAAGGAATCCAATCTTATTAATGTGTGCAAATTTTTTCCATAACTAAATTATGGGAAAAAATCAAAATGCAAAAGCACCTGTACATTTTCCTCAATGTCTAATTAGTCTCTGGAGACCTGGTCCTTAACCCTGCTTTCATTGGTGTCTTTCAGGGTAAAGGCAGCAGTAATGCTAACGCTAGCAAGCAAACTGAAGCGTGACGATGGTCTCAAAGGGTCCCGGACGGCAGCCACAGCGTCCGACTCGACTCGGAGGGTTTCTGTGAGAGACAAATTGCTTGTTAAAGGTAATGATCATTCGTGTGAACTGTTTTTGTATCCTGTAACAAAAGGAAGTTTGACTGGAGAGTCTTTGGGGATATAAAGCAACCCACTGCTGAATAGAAATACCTGTTTAAAAAGATTTTAAAATACAATTGCTTGTCTCTTATAGTGGAAGGACATTGTACCATGCAGATGATATGAGCACAGTGTTGCAGGGAGATGGTATGGGATGTTCTTTGTCACGTCTGCCAAAATGCTAGCAGAAAGAATAAGGTGCTGAGAGTCGGCAAGGCCTAAGACTGGTTTCAGAGCTGCCATTATCTTCCTTTCTTTCTGATTCTCAGCACCATAGTTTCTGCTCTGTAAAGGGGAAGGAGTCAAATTTTGTAATCTCTTAGGATCTTTTCCTGTTTTATTCAGGTCAAAGCCTACGGCGAGTCTTGTGAAAAATTAGTCCTCTTCACGGAGTTAATAACATGTAGTATTCTACAGTTTTAGTTGACTTCTGCTATCCATGTTGGTGAGGAGAAACTTTATCCTGGAGGAGGGTTGGTAAAATGTGTGAGAGTATGTGTGCATGCAAATATGCATTCATTTGTATGTTTGAGCGTAAATTTTGCATTTATTCATTTAGCAAACTCAACATTTTCAAGTGCTTTGAAGTCGGTTTCTTGGGGGTCATAAGACCTATGAAAGATGAAGAAACAGTTGCAGCCTTTAAGGAGATTATAATTTGCTTAATTATAAAAAGGTTAGCTTTGTATTTTATTTATTTATTTTTTTTGAGACAGAGTCTCACTCTCACCCAGGCTGGAGTGCGGTGGAGCAATCTTGGCTCACTGCAACCTCCACCTCCCGGGTTCAAGCAATTCTCCTGCCTCAGCCTCCTAAGTAGCTGAGATTACAGGCACCCACCACCACGCCCAGCTAATTTTTTTTTTTTTTTTTAAACAGAATTTTGCTCTTGCTGTCCAGGCTGGAGTACAGTGGCGCGATCTCGGCTCACCACAACCTCTCCCTCCCAGGTTCAAGCAATTCTGCCTCAGCCTCAAGTAGCTGGGATTACAGACATGCGCTACTACGCCTGGCTAATTTTGTATTTTTAGTAGAGACGGGGTTTCTCCACGTTGGTCAGGCTGGTCTTGAACTCCCGACCTCAGGTGATTTGCTCGCCTTGGCCTCCCAAAGTGCTAGGATTACAAGCGTGAGCCCCTACGCCTGGCCAAATTTTTGTATTCTTTTTTTTTTTTTTTTGAGATGGAGTCTCTCTCTGTCGCCCAGACTGGAGTACAGTGGTGCAATCTTGGCTCACTGCAACCTTTGCCCCCGGGGTTCAAGTGATTCTCCTGCCTCAGCCTCCCTGGTAGCTGGGATTACAGGCGCCCGCCACCACACCCAGCTAATTTTTTGTATTTTTAGTAGAGATGAGGTTTTTGCCAAGTTGGCCAGGCTGGTCTCAAACTCCTGACCTCAGGTGATCTGCCTGCCTCGGCCTCCCAAAGTGCTAGGATTACAAGCCTGAGCCACCGCGCCCAGCCATTAATAAAGACGAGGTTTCACCATGTTAGCCAGGCTAGTCTCAAACTCCTGACCTCAGGTGATCCACCTGCTTTGGCCTCCCAAAGTGCTGGGATTATAGACGCGAGCCACTGTGCCCAGCTTTACTTTATAACAAGTGTTTACATTTCTTTAAATTTTTTTTTTTTTTTTTTTGAGACAGAGTCTACTCTGTCACCAAGCTGGAGTGCAGTGGCACAATCATGGCTCACTGCTGCCTCAACCTCCTGGGCTCAGATGATCCTGTCACCTCAGCCTCCTGAGTAGCTGGGACTACAGGCATGCACCACCATGCCCAGCTAATTTTTTTATCTTTTATTTTTATTTTTTTGTAGAGATGGAGTTTCATTATGTTTCCCAGGCTGGTCTTGAACTCCTGGGCTCAAGTGATCCACCCACCTCGGCTCTCCCAAAGTGTTGGGATTACAAGTGTGAGCCACCGCACCTGAGAAGTGTTTACATTTCCTACATATAGAGCAGCTAGAAAGCAAATGGTTGATTAGTGTATTTGCACTCCCTGTTTTCATGTTGTATTAGGTTGAAAACATGGAGATTACAGGCATTTACATGTCCTGAAGGAATCTAACAGCAGAAGAGCTGCTGTATATAAATGTGCTGTGCTTGGCCTTCCCAGACGCAAATCACTGTTAAACTGGGGTAGGAATGAGAAGTGTGAGGGCACAGTGGCACGATATCGGCCCACTGCAACTTTCACCTCCCGGGTTCAAGCGATTCTCATGCCTCAGCCACCTGAGTAGCTGGAATTACAGGCATGCGTCACCACGCCCAGCTAATTTTTTTATGTTTAGTAGAGACAGGGTTTCAACATGTTGGCCAGGCTGGTCTCAAACTCCTGACCTCAAGTGATTGCCTGCCTCGACCTCCCAAAGTGCTGGGGTAGCAGGCATGAGCCACTGTTCCTGGCCTGTACTCTTTTTTTTATTCTCCCTCTGCCCCTGAGTTTGGACTTAGTTTTGGATTATCCAGCCTGTTGGATGATTGGTTGAAAGTGGAGTGAGAATGGTATTTCACATTTTGGCCTTACCTACTAAGCCTGTATTTAGTGTCCATTGTGCTGGAGGCTTTACCCTAAGAGGCCCAGAGGGTGGGGCAAGAGCTGGAGCACCTTACTTAGGTGTGCCTGATAGGACTTGAATGTCTTCTCAGATTCTGGGCTCCATTTGCAGCATAAGCCAGGAAAATGGTGTGTTGTTGCTGTACTTGGAGTAGACAGTGAGTGCTTTGGTGACTAAGGAGTTGCAGCGAGGAGGGCCTGGATGTTAGCTGAGGAGGAGTGGGTAGAAGCTGACAAATGGACTGTCCCATCTTCTTTACCCAATCATCATCATGGTTAATAGTAGCTAATAGTAGCTTTTGTATACTGAGCACTTAGGGCCAGGCCCTCTGTTGGGCACCTTCTTAGTTCATTTGTGCTGCTGTAACAAAATGCCACAAATTGGGTAATTTATAAACAATAGAGGTTTACTTCTCACAGTTTTGGAGGCTGGGAAGTCCAGGATCCTAGTAGGATTGGTATCTGGAACAGGTAGTACTCTGCTTCAAAGATAGCACCTTGTTGCTGTGTCTTCACATGGCAGAAGAGATGGAAGGGCAAAAAGGGCCTAAGCTAGTTTCCTCCTGCCCTTTTATAAGGCACTAATCCATTCATAAGGCAGAGCCCTGGTGACCATCACTTCCCTAGAGGCCCCACCTCTTAATACTACCACAGTGGGGATTGAGCTTCAACATGAATTTCCCCATTCGAGCCATAGTAGGCACTTAATGGGGTAATTCTTGTTTGACTTTTCAAAGCCTTGCCAGGTGGATGCTTCATTTTACCCATGAACTGCTGAGACTCAGGTTAAGAAACTTGCCCAGTTTGTGGCTTTATTGCAGCAAGACAGCCAGACCCACATACTGGGGTAGGACAGGCTCCGGGGGAGCAGATGCAACCAGCAGAAACCAAAGTAGCAGAACAGAAGTGCAAGTCCACAGAAAAGAGAGTTCAAGGAGGCTCTGCGTCTCCGTGTCTCCTGCCCTGCTCAGGAACTCACCCTGGAGCTCTCTGCTGGCTCCAGGGCCTGACAGAGCCCACTAAGACCCACCAACCTGGGCTCCCCTCCAGCTCCAAGGAAGGAAGTATCTTTGTCTGGGTTGACAGGGCCCAGCTGAGGTTCTTTGACTTTGTGCGACCCATCAAGAACAAGAAGGGTCTCACAAGGAAAGGTGCAGAGCCAACTCTTGAGGCCACCATTTTCATCCTCCCCAGGCACTGGTGGCGATTAAGTTTCAGAGTCCAAAGCACTGGCCATAAATGGCAGTAAGAACTCAGTGTAACCTCCCCTCTCGTGGCCTTTCCCTCCACCTGCCTCAGGGGCTGCAGGCCAGGCTGAGTGGTGAGTAGTTTGGGCTCGTGGTGGAGGTTGGGTAGAGAAGGGTGTGCCTGATCTGAGAGAGGTGGCTGTACACACAGAGTGCAGCAAGAGTGCCTGACAGTTCATGCTTGTGGGCTCCGCACCTAGAGTGCTCCTTTGTTTAGCTCGCCCTGTGGGTGGCCTGTTGACCCTGGTGGCAGTCTGGCCTTCTGTCCTCTGGGGAGTTGTGGCGGAAGTGGTGCTATGGAAGTTGGCGGAGTTTGTGGCTGTTGGAGGGCATGGCAAGGCACTTTGAGGGCTGATAAAGTGAGAATCCTTTCCAGGTGAAATCCAAGCTCCCTTTTGGGACTTTGAGAAAAGTGGGGTGTTGGAGTTCAGAAAGATTACTATAGTCAGAGCTGTCATCTGGTACTGTGGCTTGTGTAAGGGTGTTATTCACGAGCATCCATAGGTGGCAGAAAATTGTGTCAATATGTCTTTGGGACTTTATGCCATAGGCTAGGTTTCCTGAAGAGGAGGTAGAGAGTTTGTCATGCAGGATCCTTACTAAGGGATACTTTTGGGACAACACCTGTGGGGTAGGCGCGGGAAGCAAGAGTGGGCAGAGGGAGACTCAAGTGGCGAGGAAGGCCCCACAATAGCCTCTGCTTTGGAGCAAGAGCAAGCAACAGCACAGCCCTTCAGAGCCGTCTCCAGTCTGGTGAGATAGTCAGGTCTTCCTGCTCTGCACCCATCAGTCGTTAGATGAGGGTTGCCTGGGACAGGTGTCGTGTGGAGTGCAGGTCTGTGCAGCCACCAAATCCCTGAAAGGGCTGATTGCTGAAGCCTGCCTGCCCACAGCCCTCACTGAGGGGATCTGTGTGCTGCTGTGTCACAGCACCTGGCTCATTACCTTGCTCGCCTGTGATGTGGGCTCTGGTGTGGTGCAGATGGCACTAGGGCTGAGCTTGTGGGAGGCAGGAGCTTGTCCCTGGCGGGGGAGGGCCAATGGTATCTGCACAACAGAGGCCTCTTCTTTTTCTTGGAAGTGTGAGCCCGGGTCTGAACAGTGATGGGAGGCCAGAGTCAGCTGTCCTGGCTCGATTCCAGGTCTCTGGAAACATGTGGCTTTGGAGTGGCTGGCCATGGGGAGGCCTCCAGATGCCCACAAGGGCTCCCCCTCAGCCACACCCATATTTCCTCAGCATCCTCAGTCCAGTTCTGAGGGCACCTTCCAGGCTGGTGCTGGAGTGATGCTTGTAGCTGCATTACCTGGAGGGTGTGGAATGATGAGTGTTTTGGGCTGCTGTCTGTCCTGACTCCAGAAGCTGGGGTCACTGAGGAGAGAGAGTCAGATCTGCATTTGAGCTGGCCCTGACTTGGGTCCAGGCCTGACTGGAGGGCTGGCCATTGTCAGTGTTGTCGGCATTCCCTGTGAACCTGTGTGTGACTGAGTCCATCAGGGTCTGAGTCCCTGGTGCTCCCTATCCCCCAAACACCCCTCAGGGCAGAATTAATTACTTTCTTGTCTGTCTGAAGTTTGGCACTGTTTCCATCTAATAGCCAAATGCCTGTCTGTCTCCCTGTTCTTTCACTTGTTCACCCAATACGCATGATAGTTTCAGCATACAGTTAGTGAACCCCAAAGACCTCAAGGGGCTCCAGGAGGTCTGACAGGACCCTTTGCCTGTGTCAGTCTTTGTTAAATATGGGGATTTGGAATTGAGCCATTTCAGGGTCAAATCTGGAGTTAGGGGAGCTAAACAGGGTTGATTCTGTGTGTACCCCTTGTCCCAGTCAGCCCCTGAGTCCCAGGTGGTTTCTGACCTTCTCTTGTTTTGGCTGATAGGGGCTGGGGCTGGGACCACCGCAGAGTGGGAGGGTCTGGCTGCCCATCTACCTGAGCTTCCCAGTGTCTAGGGGTGCAGGGGCCTCCCTCTGTGAGGGCGTCTGTGTCTGCCTGAGCAGCAGTCCAGTCACAGGTGGGACCCCTCACCTTCCTGTATAAGGTCTGCCACATGTCCCCATTTCAGTGTTGGGGGAGAAAGAGAAGCATTTACTATTTTCTGGAACCGCTGTCTCCAGCGTGTCCTGGCACGGAACTTTAGCAGGGCGGGCTCAGGGTGTGGCATGCCACATTGTCAGGGTAGTCACAGCATTTAGCAGTGTGTGCAGCTGGGAGATTCTGTGCTACAATACATATTTTAAAAACTAGAGCAGTGGCCCAAGGGGAGGAATCCAGCTAGTGTGGATGTAAGGCAGTTGGCCACAGGCTGACCTTTACATGCTTTGTTGGAGGGTTAAATGCCAGTGGAGCTGCCCCGGGAAACTTGGCAGCCCCTCAGGTGTACACATAGCCCAGTGGACAGGGAGGACCCTATGGAAACATAGGTGAGGGCTGAAGTTGACATCATCTGCATTTGTGTTCAAAGTCAGTGGTAGGAGGCCTGTGGGCTCCATTCTTAGTGATACCAGACTCTGCTACAGGGGCTGTGACTGCTTTTCAGGATTACAGCCTTGCTCCTCTGGAGCATGGAGGGGACCATGAGCACTGTGGGCCTGCACTCTGTAGTGTGAGGCCTCAGCCGTGGTGGTGCTCTCTCTGGAGGGGCTGAAACCCTGTGTGTGAGTCGTCTCCCAGATGTGAGGCATGCAGAAAAGGTGGATTTGAGGATTTTAATGCATAGAGGCAGTGGGAAGCTAAGAAATAATGTTCTAGTTCTAGAAATCTGAGGCAGTGATTCAGGTTTAAGGAAGTAATCAGGTCACCTGGAAAATGGCAGCTGTCTCTACCTAGGTTGAAGGGCTTGGCAGCTCTGCCTGGTGTTGTCTGATGGGGCTTGGAGCTGGCTTTTGCCAAGAGTCATCTGCCTGTGTGACTAGCCTTTTGTCTTTGTCAGCTTGGGCTGCTGTAACAAAGGACCATAGATAGTTTGGCCTAAACAATAGGCATGTGTTTCCCTTCTGGAGGCTGGAAGGGCACAATCAAGTTCCTGGTGAGGGCTCTCTTCCTGACTTGCAGATGGCCTCTTCCTCGCCGTGTCTTCACATGGAGGAGAGAAGGGGAGCTCTGGTCCCTCTTTGTTTTTTGTTTTTTTTTAAATAATGGCATGAATCCCATCACAAGGCCTTCGCCTCCATGACCTGATCTACACCTAATTACCTCCAAATACTATCACATTGGGGGTTAGGGCTTCAGCATGAATTTGGGGGTGGAGCATAAATTCCGTTCCACAGCGCCTTTGGAATGCCTCCTCAGTTCCCAGCTATGTGAAGAGAAACATTCTTGGGTCTTAGAGGAAACTCACAGCAGGGGCACTGCCACCCTGTAGGCAAGTATGCTTATGTGTCCCCCTTTTCCCGAGCACCCCATGTGTGCCCAGCCACAGTGCCAGCTACTGAGCTCATAGGGTTGGGGCAGGTTGCATGGCCCCTGCCCCCAGGTGTGCACGGTCAGGGAGCAGGTGGCAAGGAGCCAGCAGGAGCCCAGTGTTGTAAGGGTCAGGGCAGGAGGTGAGTACGTGCTGTGCGGGGGCCTTTGTGGTGATCAGGTGGATTTTGCAATCTGATATTTCAGTGTAGTCATGCTTCAAATGGGTCCTGTGGTTTGATCTTTAGTTAGAAAGGAAAAGAGTCTAATTTATCAGAAGGAAGTTATGCAGCCATAGAATTGTGCAAGGTGTCAGCCAGGTGCCTCCCAGAAATGCCAGGCCACTGAGTGGTAGACGTGTTAGCATCTTGGGATAGGCAAGACTTGAGCAATTTTAAAAGTATCTTCATTTCTCATTACCTTGTAGGTGGTGGCGTTCTTCAGGTGGTGAGGGTATGCAGAGAAGGGCCGCTGCTTTGCCCAGAGGCTGCCAAGCTTTGCTTATAGTCTTACTGTACCTTGACTCTAAGGTGATAACTGCTGATGTTAGTGAATTCTAATTTGCCCTCATTGGAAGTGCGGCAAAACTTCTTGTCATTTGTGACAACTCCCTGAGAGGAGCACTGTGGGAGTGTGCCTGACTTACTTTATATTCTGCCCCGGTGGAACTAAAATGCCAGGCATCTGTATTGAAATCCTCTGCCCCAGGATTGTAGTCCTTGCTTGCACTGTCTCTAGGAGCAGAAGCCTGCAGGGACTCTGACTGTGGTGGGGTCATTGGTAGGCTGGGTCCAAGAGCTCCCCTCAGCCTGCCCTCCTTCTGTGACTGAATTGCACCAAACGTGCAAATGTGAGCCTGATGCTCATCTTGGAATTTGATTTTTTTTTTTTTTTTTTTTTGGAGACAGGGCCTTACTCTGTCGCCTAGGCTGGAGTGCAGTGGCACGATCTCAGCACACTGTCACCTCTGCCTCTCTGGCTCAAGTGATCCTCCCACTTCAGCCTCCTGAGTAGCTGGTACTACAGATGCATGCCACCACACCTGGCTAATTTTTGTATCTTTTGTAGAGACAAGGTTTCACCATGTTGCCCAGGCTGGTCTCAAACTCCTGAGCTCATGCAATCTGGCCTCCTCAGCCTCCCAAAGTGCTGGCATTATAGGCATGAGCCACTGTGCCCAGCGCTGGGAGAGAATTTTAAAAATTCAGAGACCTAAGTTCTACCTGAAACTCTTGATATAATTGGTCAAAGTTAGGGATGGGGCGTTAGGATTTTTAAAAGCTCAGCAGGTACTAGATTGTGGTGATGGATACGTAGCTCCAAAATTTACTACAATTCACTGAATCACTTACTTAAAATGGGTCTATTTTACAGTATGTAAATTGGTCCCTGACAAAGTTGTCAAATGTCAAACCAGCAAAACACTCCCCAGATGACGAATGTGCAGCCAGGGCTTCCGTTCCTTTCTTCATCAGGTGTTGTCTGGCATCTTTCTGGCTGTCACTCTGCTAGCTCCTGAGTGCCTCTTGCTCCCGCACCCCTGTCCCCATAGGAGAAGGGGCCTGGTTCTGTTGCCCATTTCTTCCCACTCCTCCGTCCTACCACATCACAGTGTTTAGCACTGGTCAGTGGCCTCACTCCTCATTGTCCCTCTGTGTCCAGACCTCAGCCCTTCCCTTGTCACTAGACTGTCCTCTTGAACCATTTGCTTCTGTCATGCTGGCCCCTCTGCTTGCAATCCACAGTTGCTTACCATGCCCTCTGGACACATTTCTAAATTCCCTTAGGAAAAGCTGGGTGACAGGAGTTATGACTCTCTACTGAGGTGGCTTGGGCCACTGCCACAGAGTCATGCCAGGGAAAGCTGGATTCCAGTGGCCAGCATCAATCTCTCAAAAGAAGGGCCCTAAAGAACAGTTTCTTGTAAATTCTAATCAACAAAATATAAATAATACAGAATAAAATATGTTAGTATTTGCTTTAAGATCAGGTTTAATTATATAAGTAACCCTTATTTAAAAGTGATCACTATGAACAACTCATTTGCTCTTCACCTGTGTAGGTCACACCTGTCAGATGTGACCAGCGTTGGGTGGTGTGGTCTGAGGCTCTGTTGTCTTCCTCTACCCTCTGCCCTTCCCACACATCGCTCTAAGGAAGGACAAAATCTGGCCCATTGGAAAGGCAGCTATGTATCAGTGTGGGCATGAGAAGAATAATGGTGAACCTTTCCTAGGATCACCATCATTATATTTTGTTAATATACGTATATATTTTAAGTTTTTGTAGCGACAGTCTCACTATATTACCCAAGCTGGTTTGAAACTCCTGACTTCAAGTGATCCTCCTGCCTTAGCCTCCCAGAGTGCTGATATTATAGATGTGAGCCACCGCACACAGTCAAGGGAATATTTTTTAATGTAGGGGCCACTACATAAGACTGCCAGGAAGATAGACTCCCAGGATTGTATTTAGTCACAGAACTTGCTCAATTTCTTTTCTTTTTCTTTTTTCTTTTTTTTTTTTTTTGAGACGGAGTCTCACTCTGTCGCCCAGGCTGGAGTGCAGTGGCGCGATCTCGGCTCACTGCAAGCTCTGCCTTCCGGGTTCACACCATTCTCCTGCCTCAGCCCCCTGAGTAACTGGGACTACAGGTGCCCGCCACCACGCCCGGCTAATTTTTTGTATTTTTAGTAGAGACAGGGTTTCACCGTGTTAGCCAGGATGGTCTCTATCTCTTGACTTCATGGTCTGCTCGCCTCGGCCTCCTAAAGTGCTGGGATTACAGGCGTGAGCCACCGCGCTCTGCCAGAACTTGCTCTATTTCTAATCATGGCAAGTGGGTGATGAACTCTTTCTCCTCTTCTCCCCATACTCAGCTTCGCTGAGGAGATCTGCCCTTTTTCTCAGTGTGAGAAGGCTTGCCCTGGCCAGAACATGTCCTGGCCCTGAGAGGGAGCTACTGTGGGTGGGCCTCTCCCTTTCTCTAGCTCCTCCATTGTCTTCACCTTTGGTGCCCCTTCCACATACCTGGGCCCTAGAACGAGTGCATTTAATGGGCCAGTTGCCTCTATACAGGTGCTTAGTTGTTGCATATAAATAGCTGAGATCAGAGGCCTGCAGGTCTCCTGAACCCCCAGCCTTGGAGTAGAGCCCTCAGCCAGCCTTCTCACTCCTCCACTCGGTGGTCAGCTTTGCAAGCATTCTGGCCTCCATTACCCCTTCCCCTTGCTGCCTTTCCCCACTTCACTTCTTGAAGGAATTGTTGTGCTGCAGCTATGTTGACCACACATTTGGTTCTTCACTTCATACTCTGGGTTCCATCTCTCTTCCTGCTTTCCTGCTATTTTGAATGCCAGTCAGCAAGGTCTGATCCACTTCCGACGGCCTTTCTCCTTGGACGCCCTGTGCTCTTTCACTGAATCACCACGTTCCTGATGGCTCTTCTGCTTTTCGGCATGTTTCTCATCTGTCACTTCCACCGTTCCTTGGCCATTGCTTTCTCCAAGGTTCTTTTTTCTCCCTTTTGTTGACCTTACCCAGTCTTGTGATGACAGGTGGCATCACTTTGCAGGTACTCCTCACCTTTGCCCTTTTTGTGCCCCCAGCCTTGTTCTCCTCCTCTTCCTCCCCCTCCCCTACTCCTTCTCTTTGTCTCTAGTGGCTTTCTGGCACTCCCACATCCCAGCTCATCACCCCTGGGTGCTATCTTTGACACCCTCCACCCACTTACAGTTGCCAGAACCTCTCCATTCTGTTTGCTCTGAATTCCCCCAAGCTTTTCTGCCTTTGCCAGGTGCTTGCTGCCCATCTCTTAGGTCACCTGGCCTGCACTTTGCCCTTTCTAAGGTTGTCCTCTTTAGGCAAAGATTAGAAACTTCTGTTCAGAAATCTCGAATAGCTCTCTCCACGCTCCTGTTTCTATCTTTCTACTTTGTTTCCCAGTGCTCACCTGTTGTTTTGGGACCTTTCTTCTGGCCACACTGGATGCTGTCTGGTTTCTGTGCTTTTCCATGCGCTGTGCTTTCACACATTGCTAATTTGTCGGCTTGGAATACTCCTCTCTTCCCCTAACTCTGCAGGACTAAATTTTATTTACTTGCCAAAGCCCAACCCAGAAACCTCCTTCCTTAGTTCCCACAGCTGGAGAGAATCTCCCTGGCCCAAAGACCCCAGAGCACACTACTTTCTGTCTGAGGCACAGAGGACTTTGCCAGGTCAGTTATTTCAGAGTGTACCCTTCCCCATGCCCTGCTAAACTGCAGGTTTTTATTTTTAATTAATTAGTTGTTTATTATAAATATTTAAGGTATACAAGAAGACTTTTTTTTTTTTTTTTTTTTTGAGGTGATCTCACTTTGTTACCAGGCTGGAGCACAGTGGGGCGATGATTGCTCATTATAACGTCAAACTCGTGGATTCAAGTGATCTTCCCACCTCAGACTCCTGAGTAGTTGGGACTACAGGCATGCGCCACCATGCCTCACTCTTTGTTTGTTTTAAGAGGTTAGGAGGTTGTGGAAAAGGCTAAAAAAAAAAAAAGGGGACAGAGATCGTGGTCTCACTGTGTTGCCTAGGCTGGTCTCAAACTCCTGGCCTGAAGCAATCCTCCTGCCTCGGCCTCCCAAATCACTGGGATTACAGGCATTAGCCACAGTGCCTGGTCCAGTATGCTGCTTTGATAAACATAGTAGGTTGTTTACTACAGTCAAGTGAATTAATATATTCATCTTCTCATATAGTTTACCTTTTTAAAAATGATAACACCTGAATCTACTCCGTTGACAAATTTCCAGCGTATAAAACAGTATTATGAACTATAGTCATCATGCTGTACTTCAGGTCTCTAGACTTATTCATCCTACATAACTATAACTTTGTATCCCCCCATTCTGCTCCTTCCCTGCTCCCATGCCCTAGTCACCACCGTTTTCTGTTTCTTCATTTTGACTTTAGAGTCTACATATACGTAAGATCATGTAGTATTTGTCTTTGTATGTCTGGCTTATTTTATATATCATAATGTCTAGATTTACCCATGTTGTTGCAAATGGCAGGGTCTCTTTTTAAAGGCTGAACAGTGTTCCAACATATATACAATGTATACCACAATTTCTTTATCCAGTTGTCAGTGACAGTTAGGTTATTTCAATATTTTGCCTATTGTGAATAATGCTCCAATGAACATGGAAGCGCAGATATCTGTTCGACATACTGATTTTGTTTTCTTTGGGTAGATAACCAGAGTGGGATTGCTGGGTGATATGGTAGTTCTATTTTTAATTTTTTGAGGAACTTCCATACTGTTTTCCATAATGGCTATACCAAGTGTACAGTCCTGCTATCAGTATACAAGGGTTCCCTTTTTTCCACCTTCTTGCCAACATTTATCGCTTTTTTTGATAGCAGCCATTCTAACAGGTATGAGGTGATTTCTCATGATTTTGATTTATATTTCCCTGATGTTCAGTGATGTTGAGCACCTTTGCATATATCTGTTGGCCATTTTTATTTCTTCTTTGGAGATGTGTCTATTCATGCTTTTTGCCCGTTTAAACATTTTTTTTTTGCTATTGAGTTGTGTGATTTCCTTATATATTTTAGATATTAATCTCATTGAATATATGATTTGTAAATATTTTCTCCCAATTCATAGACTACCTTTTCTTTTTCATTTTCTTTTTTTTTTTTTTTTTGAGACAGGGTCTCAGTTTGTCACCCAGAGTGAGTGGTGTAGAATGCTGTGGTGTGGTCCCAGCTCACTGCAGTCTCGACCTCCCAGGCTCAGATGATCCTCCCACTTCATATCTTGAGCAGTTGGCACTATAGGTGTGTGCCACCATGCCCCATTAATTTTTGTATATTTTGTTAAAAAAAAAAAAAAAAGATTTTGCCGTGTTGCCCAGGTGCGTCTTAAACTCCTGGGCTTAAGCTATCTACTCACCTGACCTCGCAAAGTATTGGGAATACAGGCGTGAGCCACCGTGTCTGGCACATAGGCTACCTTTTTATTTTGCTGAGTGTTTCCTTTACTGTACAGAAGCTTTTTAGTTTGATGTAATCCCACTTGCTTATTTTTGCTTTTGTTCCCTGAGCTTTTGGTGTGATATCAAAAAAATCATTGCCAAGGCCCATGTCAAGGAACTTATTCCCTATCTTTTCTTCTAGGAGTTATATACTGTCAGGTCTTACATTTAAGTCTTTAATTCATTTTGAGTTGATTTTTTGTGTATGGTATAAGATAAGGAGCCAGTTTTATTTCCTTGCATGTGAATATCTACTTTCCCCAACACTATTCAAGGAGCTATCCTTTCCCCATGGTGTTTTCTTGGTACCTGTGTCATAAATTAGTTGACTTGTGTATGCTTAGGTTTACTTCTGGACTCTCTTTTCTGTTCTATGTGTCTATTTTTATGCCAGTACTGTGCTGTTTTGATTTCTGTAGCTTGAAATCAGAAAGTATGATGCTTACAACTTTGTTCTTTCTCAAGTTGCTTTGGTTTTTCAGGGTGTTTTGTGATTCCAGACAAATTGTAGAATTTTTTTTTTAAATTTCTGTGAAAAATGCCATTGGAATTTTGATAGGGATTGCATTGAATCTGTAGATTGCTTTAGGTAGTATGGACGTTTCAACGATATTAATTCTTTTAATATATGAATGTGGTATATCTTTCCATATATTTATTCGTGTCTTCTTTAATGTCTTTCATTAATGTTTTACAGTTTTCAGTATACAGATCTTTTATCTCCTTAAATTTATTCCCAAGCGTTTTATTCTAAAGTGTGTGTGTGTCTGTGTGTGTGGTGGGGGGCGGTTCTTTAGGGCTTTCTGCATATAGGATCATGTCACCTGAAATTGGGATAATTTTCTTTCTTTCTAGTTTGAATGCCTTTTATTTCTTTTTCTTGTCTGATTGCTCTGGTTTAGACTTCTAGTACTGTGTTAACTAGAAGTGGTGAGCAGGATTGTGGTGGGGGTTTGCAGTTTTGTCCTGCAGAGGGTTGCTGGGCTTAAACACCAAATGAGTGGCTGGTAGAAGAGGAACTGGGACGTCTGAGGCCCTTTGGCAGAGGACTGGGACCAAGAAATGCAGCTATGAGGGGATAACTAGAAGATAGCATTGGGAACAGACATAGACACAAGGTGCATATAGATCAGATTTTGAGAGGACTCGTTCCAGTACTTGGAACCACTTTTAAAAACACTGTAGTAACTGGCTACCTGTAGGTCATTTCTGTGTTAATTTAAAATGTTTTTCTTTTACATTAAAGTGAATATTCAAGGACTTTTGACTGAATTTGTTGGCCTTCTGCAGGTCACTTTGTATATCGAAAGCAGCTAAATGACTTAAAGTCTAAACTTTAGACTAGGTTTTATTCAGTTCATTCAGTTTATTTTTTTTTCTTCAGTGTTCTAGAGGAAATTGCCAATTTAGAACTGGTGATTTTATGTGGAGTAATCGACTAATATTAATAATAATAATTTCTTTGTTTCTACAGAGGTTGCAGAACTTGAAGCTAATTTACCTTGTAAGTATAGCATCCCCAAACGCTAAGTACTGTGAAATAATTGCATGAAGAAAACTTTTTATGTCTTAATAACCTTGTATAGTAAAAAGCCTATTTTTCATGTACGTTAGGAATGAATTTTAATTTTCTGTGAAAAGGTAGGATTTATCTAATAAGAACAAGGTAGGCCAGGCATGGTGGCTCATGCCGCTAATCTCAGCACTTTGGGAGGTGGAGGCAGCTGGATCACTTGAGGTCAGGAGTTCGAGAACAGCCTGGCCAACATGGTGAAACCCTGTCTCTACTAAAAATACAAAAATTAGCTGAGCATGGTGGTGCATGCCTGTAGTCCCAGCTACTTGGGAGGCTGAGGCACTAGAGTCGCTTGAACCCAAGAGGCGGAGGTTGCAGTGAGCCAAGATTGTGCTATTGCACTCCAGCCTGGGTGACAGAACGAGACTCTGTCTTAAAAAAAAAAAAAAGAAGAGCAAGGTTCTGCCATCTTTTTGAGTGCTTTCTATCTCTCCTTAGCATAGCAGAGGTGCATTTGGTTAGGTTTTTGCCTCTTACACATGCATTCTGTCCCACATCCACTTTGCGTGAAAAAGTATATAAATCAATAATAGTTCCATTTTTGTTAGGGATGATACCAGTTTTTTGGCGAAGTGCTTATTTGTAACTCGTCTGCATGTTTGAGGGGTGGCTGCACTGCCTTGCTGTCAGTGGATGTCCATCTTGCTTGATTGTTTCTGCCCTAGACACACAAGGTCAGCATGCAGTCTTCACTCATGAGCACGGTACGTTTGGAAAGCCCGTTTATCAGGCAGTTCACTTTTGTAATATATGTCATATTTTTTTTTCCCTATCATTAATCTTCTTCCAAACCCTTGATTATTTCAAAAGATCATTAAAGCCTGAAAGATTTGATCATTTTAGTATTTTTTTAATTACAACTTTTTGTCATCATACTTCCTTTAAAATTCCGAGGCTGAGGATGTCTGTGGATGATGGTGAAGCATTTTTTAAGTGGGTCTGCTGGTTTGGGTGAGTGCTAGAGAGAACTTAGGGTTGAATGTGGAGGTATCTCTGACATGGGTCAGGGCAGAGCCCATTCCAATCTCCATCTGAAGTTGGAAAGATAAAGGTGGGTTGCAACCTCTACATGGTTGTGAAATCAGTTTGAGAGGGTAAGTATGTAATGTTTCTTAAAAAATTATTATTATTTTCAAGACAGAGTCTCACTCGGTCACCCAGGCTGGAGTCTGCTTCCTAGGTTCAAGCAATTCTTGTGTCTCAGCCTCCCGAGTAGCTGGGACCACAGGCACGCACCACCATGCCAGGCTAATTTTTGTATTTTTAGCACAGATGGGTTTTTGCCATGTTGGGCAGGCTGGTCTCAAACTCCTGGGCTCAAGTGATCTGCCTGCCTCGGCCTCCCAAAGTGCTGGGATTATAGGCGTGAGCCACCGCTCCCAGCCAAAAGATTATTTTCAACATGAAACTTATGGGTAGGTATAGTGAGTTGTGGTATAAAATATGTTTCTTACTATGGATCTCAGTTGAAGGTGTTTTGAAAGACATTGGATTGCTTGACCTCAAAGTTTTCTTCAACTCAGAAATGAGGCAATATCTTGAGATTCTGTTAAAAGGTTATCTTTTTGGCTGGGTGCAATGGCTCACGCCTGTATTCCTAGCACTTTGAGAGGCTGAAATGAGTGGATCATTTGAGGTCAGGAGTTTGAGACCAGGTTGGCCAACATGATGAAACCCTGTCTCTACTAAAAGTACAAATTTAGCTGGTTGTGGTGGTGTGCACCTGTAATCCCAGCTGCTTGGGAGGCTGAGGCAAGAGAATTGCTTGAACCCAGGAGGTGGAGTTTGCAGTGAGCTGAGATTATGCCACTGCACTCCAGCCTGGGCAACGGAGTGAGACTGTCTCAAAAAAAAAAAAAAACAAAAACCACAAAACACAAAAAGGTTATCTTTCTACCCACTGAAATATTTACAGATGAAGTGGTTTGCTTTAAAATGCTACAGGAAGACAAGTAACTGTGAGGGGGCAGGATAGACAAGCAAGATTGGCAGAATGTTGAAGCTGGGGGATGGGTTCATTATACTCTTCTCTTTTATTAGGACATTTGCCTCATAAAAATAAAATAACTCCTCTGCTTTCCACTCCCATCTTATCTTCCCACAGACCCCCAGCTTGAGCCTGTATGTATATGTAAACTTTTTTTTGTGTTTTTTTATAGACAGGATCTCTCTTTGTTGCCCAAGTTGGAGTACAATGGCATGAGTGTGGCTCACTGCAGCCTCAACCTCCTGGGCTCAAGTGATCTTCCCACCTCAGCCTCCTGAGCAGCTGAGACCTCAGACCTCAAGTGCATGCTACTACACCTAGCTAATTTTTAAAAATTATTATTATTTTTTTTGTAGAGATGGAGTCTCTTGTGTTGCCCAGGCTGATCTCAAACTCCTGGGCTCAAGTGATCCTCCCACCTTGGCCTCCCAAAGTGCTGAGATTACAGGCACGAGCCACTGTGCATGGCCAACACATACAGACATTTAATCAAAATCACAGAAAAGGTCTCACTTATAAATGGTTCATTCATCCTTGATATGTATCTTACAGAGATTGTTGATTTTTAACCCATAGAGTGTACTTTAAAAACAAGAAAATTTATGACTGGCTTTCAAATCAGGATTGTAACTGCATACCTTAGGTTTGAAAGAACCATGGCACATCTTCCTAGCCCTATGGCTATGGTGTCAGATAAAAAGATAGCATGTTCTCTGCCTCTTCTTTCGTTCTTTCTCCCTACCTTCTCTCCTAATCAAAGAGGGGGGAAATTATATCATTTTAAAAGCCATGCTTTCCAAAAGTATGTCTCATTATTCTAAAGAGAAAACAAGAAGCCACCAATGCATAGCCCTTCACTATCTGTTTAATTATCTTTCTAACATATTTACAAAGGCTAACAAAATAACTTGCCTTGTATCAGTACCACTTAGTAACTATTCATAACTAGTTTAGAGCTCTGTACATGCAAGTTTGTAGAGGTTTCTCTGCAAAAAGATTTAAAATGTTTCTTCCAGATAGACTGAAATATTATTAGAGGCTTAGATAGTGCATGCCTACATGTAGATAAAAAGCTTAATTCTAGTGAATTGAACTAGAACAAAAACCTGACTGTTAACATTTTTTTTTTAAACTTAACCTTTCTTTTCTCTCTTTTTTTTTGAGATGGAGTCTTGCTCTGTCACCCAGGCTGGAATGCAGTGGTGCGATCTCGACTCACTGCGACCTCCACTTCCTGGATTCAAGTGACTCTCCTGCCTCAGCCTCCTAAGTAGCTGGGATTAGAGATGCCTGCTACCACGCCTAGCCAATTTTTGTATTTTTAGTGGAGACAGGGTTTTGCCAGAATTACAGGCATGAGCCACTGCACCTGGCATAGTTTTATTGCTTTTTAATCCACTTTGATAATTTTTTTTTTTTTTTTTTGAGACAGAGTCACGCTCTTTCACCCGGGCTGGAGTGAAGTGGCGCAATCTTGGCTCACTGCAACGTCTGTCCCCCAGGTTCAAGCAATTCTCCCACCTCAGCCTCCTGAGTAACTGGGATTACAGGCATGCGCCATCACACCTGGCTAATTTTTTGTATTTTTAGTAGAGAGGGGGTTTTTACCATGTTGGCCAGGCTGGGCTTGAACTCCTAACCTCAGGTGATCCAACTGCCTTGGCCTCCCAAAGTGCTAGGATTACAGGCATGAGCCATCGCGCCCGGCCGATAATTTCTTTATTCTTGGTGGGCCAGCTTTTTTGGAGCCATTGATTTCCTCATCTGTCTATTAAAACAAAGGAGAATGCTAGATATTAAAAACAAATACATGATGCCAACTTCTGTTAATCATCGAAACATGACTAACATGATTAACATCCCAAGTCATAATCATATGTTTTTGTTACTTAGAACTCACTAGAAGGATGGCATTTATCTTTGCAAGTTAAGATTAGGAAGAATAAAGCCCATTTTAAGTATTTCACACATAGTTCTCAATGTGTAATTTTGGAGAAAGTCTTGAACTCTTTGGCTCCAGTTTCTTTATTTCTAAAGTAAGGACTGTGACATTGTCATCTCTAAGACTGCTTTTTGCTTTGCTTTGCTTTTTTTTTTTTGAGACGGAGTCTCATTCGTTGCCCAGGCTAGAGTGCAGTGGCACGATCTCAGCTCATCGCAAGCTCTGCTGCCGGGTTCACGCCATTCTCCTGCCTCAGCCTCCCGAGTAGCTGGGACCACAGGTGCCCGCCACTATGCCCGGCTAATTTTTTATATTTTTAGTAGAGACGGGGTTTCACCGTGTTAGTTAACCAGGATAGTCTCGATTTCCTGACCTCATGATCCACCTGCCTCGGCCTCCCAAAGTGCTGGGATTACAATGAGCCACCGCGCCCGGCCTGCTTCTTGCTTTTCTAGGCAGTTTCACTCTGGAAAGGAAACCCCACTAACAGTCCTGTGTTATTTGTTGTTTGTATGTACAGGTGTCCCATGTCTTAACATGTTCATTACGTACTGAAAGGAAATGAGGCATGCAGTAGGAGAAGGAGTCATGAACTAGTTATTAATGTAGGAATTAACCTTGCTTCTGTTGATAACCTGTATGATCTTGGGCTAGTCACCAAACCTCTCTGGACCTTCTACTTATGTCTCCTAGTTGAGGACGTTGGACTAGATCGTCTCTAAGGTCACCTCTGATAGAAATTTGAATTGTCCTGTTTTCGATAAAAATTTTTATCATTGTCAAACTAAGCAAATACTTTTGGTGGAACTTGTAAGATAACTTTAAAAAAACTTTTAAAAAGTTTTCTAAAAAAACTTTAAAAACTTAAAAAGACAAAATTCATAGTAAACTCTGGGTGGGAGCTAACTCCTGGGCAGCACTCTTTTTTTTTTTTTTAAGATGGAGTCTCGCTTTGTTGCCCAGGCTGGAGTGCAGTGGCATGATCTCAGCTCATGGCAACCTCCGCCTCCCAGGTTCAGGCAATTCTCCTGCCTCAGCCTCCCAAGTAGCTGGGACTACAGGCACCTACCACCTTGCCCGGCTAATTTTTGTATTTTTAGGTGAGACGGGGTTTCGCCTTGTTGGCCAGGCTGGTCTCGAACTACTGACCTCATGAACCACCCACCTTGGCCTCCCAAAGTTCTGGGATTATAGGCATGAGCCACCGCGCCTGGCCAACACTCTTTTTAACTTCCATTTGCCGTGGTGACTATGAATGTCTATGGTACTAGGAGAACGGAGTAGAAATTTGACCTGGGTTGTTTCCTGGTTTTTCCATGTTTAGTTCACCACCAGTGGTGAACTGAGAAGTTTAGCATAGGCCTGGTGTGGTAGCCCACACCTGTAATCCTAGCACTTTCAGAGGCCAAGGTGAGTGGATCACTTGAGCAAGGGAGTTCGAGACTAGCCTGGGTAACATGGCAAAAACCTGTCTCTACAAAATATACAAAAATTAGCCAGGTGTGGTGGTGTGCACCTGTAGTCGCTGCTACTCAGGAGGCTGAGGTGGGAGGATCACCTGAGCCTTGGAGGCAAAGGTTGCGGTGAGCTGGAATCATGCCACTGTCCTCCAGCCCAGGCAACAGAGTGAGACCCTGTCTAAAAAAAAGTTTAGCGTAGTATTTTCTGATTTTATAGATGTAGAAAATTTCTATATATATTCCTTCCAGATTCCTTGGGTATTTTTTCCATGGGTAATTAGCCATGTGCCATTTGTTTGAACGAGACGGGTGGGGTGCAGTCAACTTCCCTGGCCTGCACCAGCAGCCAGTAGCCCCTCTCCCAGGGGAACATTTTGTCCTGATTTAGGCCTCTTGTGACTTGGACCAGTGGGCACAGAACATTGCCATCTGGGTCAGTAGAGCATTATTTTACCAACAAAGCAAGATGCTTTACCACTTAGGTAGTAAAGGTATTTTTTAAAAAGACAAAATATCATGGTAAACTCTGGCTGGTGGGAGCTAAGTCCCGTGCACACTCTTCTTTTTTTTTTTTTTGAGACGGGGTTTCGCTCTCGTTGCCCAAGCTGGAGTGCAATGGTGCGATCTCTGCTCACTGCAACCTCCGTCTCCCCCGTTCAAGTGGTTCTCCTGCCTCAGCCTCCCAAGTAGCTGGGATTACAGGCATAAGCCACCACGCCCAGCCAGCACCCTTCTTTATAAAGAACTTCCATTTACCATGGTGACTGAGTGTCTGTGGTGCCAGGGGAACAGAGTTGACCTGGGCTCCTTCCTGGTTTTTTCGTGTTTAGTTAGCCTTTGCCTGCATATATTAATCTCCCTGAGATATGGTTTCTTCTTGTCAAAGTACAGTAGCATAATTCTTTTGAAATAAATGGTTTAGTGACCACTTAAAGGTTGAAGGAAAACATCTCTATTTGGGATTAACTAGTAAAAGACTAAGGAGAAAAACACATGACAAAAACCACTGGTTTGCAATTTTATTGGCACAGTTATTATCAGACAAATAGGGAGGGAGATCTACCAGCTTTCCATAAACCATACAAATCCCTCTAGCACCGCTAACTTTACATGTGTTCAAAAGTTAGCCTCATCATATGGACTGTTGCTCACTGCCAGGCCTTCCTGATGTGCTGTTTCTTTTGCAGGTACATGTAAAGTGCATTTTCCTGATCCAAACAAGCTTCATTGTTTTCAGCTAACAGTAACCCCAGGTAACATTCTTACATACTTAAGTATTAAAGTTATTTCAAACAGCAAATTATAAAGGCTGCCCAAACCTGTATTCTTTGCCTTCGTTTGTCCTCTAGCTTTTAAAAAATTAACACATTAATAATAATTTCATATGAAGATAAGATACATACTTCATAGTGAATGAAATAAAGCATAGTAAAGTGAATTTGAGGCATTCAGTGTATACTCTCAATGATGTATAAATGTAACTAAAGCTAATGACAGCTGAAGCAGTTGATGTATAGTGAAGAGTGTGGGCTTTGAAGTTGTAAGTGGGTTCCAATCCTTTTCCCCCACATAGGAATAGTGTGACCTTGGTTAAGTTGCTTGACCTTTCAGCCACAGCCTGCCTATCTACAAAGTGGGGTCAAATAGGACCTATCTCATAGGACAGTTGTGAGGATTAAACAGATAGTGTGGGTAAAGCACTTAAGCCCAGGGTCTGGCACACAGAAGCAGACAGAAAGAAGATTACCAGCTGACCTCAGAAAGACTGATAAGTGTCTAATCCCTAAGCTGCCCCAGCATGGCAACATGTTTCTTCTTGGTTAAAGTAGACAGCAAGAGGAGGACTTGTATATTTTCTAGTTACAATGCAGCTCCAAGAGCTGCAGATTCCCACACTTCACAATCCACTGGTGTTTGTGTTGGACAGTGAGTGGCAACCAGTCGATGCTGCTGTGGGGAATTAACAAGAGGGAAGGATGTTTGGTGGTGGAAATATAGGGTATTATTTTATTTGGGATATGGAAAGGTAGTGAGAAACTGAGAATTATTAGTCACTAGTTAATTAAAATGTGGAAATTAAATTAAAATGTGGAAAAGAATACAGGATTTTGGTAGGTGGCAATGAACCCACTAATAAGTCCTGGCCTTGTCTCTCTGTGGGTAGGATGGGCTTTTTCTGTGGAAGATGTTTGATAATAATAGCACAAGAAATCCTGGTTTCAAAATACGCTTGAACACTTTAAAAAATTCCATTTTATCTATGTGATGGTTCTACAAGGGGCTCTGGAAGTGTAAATCAATCTGATACTGATTAAGATAAGGAGAGTACTTGGGTATAGTAGTTAATACTAGAACATCATCATTTTATATATATATATATATATATATATTCTTTTCTTTCTTGTTTTTTCTGTTGGCCGTACTTTATGCCAAATAGAACACCATCATTAGAAAGCGGAATGTTCCACATGCCTGACATCTATAGATAAATGTAGTGAAGGACTTTAAACTGTGAAATGATGAAAACTCTCACGATCCTTTGGCTGCCTTTGGCTACACATTGCATATTGTGCTGTTTTTGACGAGACGTATTGAGCACACTCTAATGCTTTCTTGGTGACTCAGGGTCACTGTTATGGACATCATTTACTATTCTGTTAAGTAATGTAGAGTATTCTCAGAAATTATTGTAGTGATTAAGATTGGTTCTCTGTTTACTAATTTCAGACTTGTGTGTTAATAGTAAAATATTTTCTTTCATCTGCCTTTCTAGGGCATTTTCAATGGCTATCAGGGATTCTGTGGCTCTGCCCATCCCAAGCATGGGCTTTGTGGTCCTTGGCCACTCAAAGATGTTTGTTGATTTTTCCAGGCTCTTTACTGTCACATGACTGGGTTTCTGGCAGGTCTAACTGCTGGATAAATGTTTCTTCCCCACCTCTCCTCCGCCTTTTTTTCTTTTTTGTTTTCTGAGACGGAGTCTCACTCTGCCACCCAGGCTGGAGTGCTGTGGCGCGATCTCAGCTCACTGCAACCTTCGCCTTCCCGGTTCAAGTGATTCTCCTGCCTCAGCCTCCCAAGTAGCTGGGATTACAGGCATGCACCACCAGGCCCAGCTAATTTTTGTATTTTTAGTAAAGATGGAATTTCACTCTGTTGGCCAGGCTGGTCTCAAACTCCTAACCTCAGGTGATCTGTCTTCCTCAGCTTCTCAAAGTGCTGGGATTACAGGTGTGAGCCACTGCACCCAGCCCCCCTTATTTTTTAACTGAAATTTTTTACTGAATCACATTAATGTTGTGATTATCGAGATTATATATATGATAGCATCTTTGATGTTGGTCTTATAATTGTCCTTGAAAATGGAGCATAATTGTTAGTTTTTCTATTCACTGTTCCATCAGATTAAAAAGTAACTTGTGGCTGGGCACGGTGGCTAATGCCTGTAATTCCAGCACTTTGGGAGGCTCAGGTGGGTGGATCCCTTGAGGTCAGGAGTTCGAGACCAGCCTGGCCAATATGGTGAAACCTTGTTTCTACTAAACATACAAAAAAATTAGCCCGGTGTGGTGGTCGCTCATGCCTGTGATCCCAGCTACTCAGGAGGCTGAGACAGGAGAATCGCTTGAACCCAGGAGGTGGAGGTTGCAGTGAGCTGAGATCAGCCCAGTGCACTCTAGCCTGGGCGACAGAGCTGTCTCAAAAAAAATAAATAAATAACAAATAAAAAGTAACTTGTGTCTTGGTACCTGTAAATACTTAATGCCTGAACATTCATATTTTTAATAAGTGTACTTCAGGGACATTAACATTGAGCTGTGCACAGCATGCTTTTTAGATACTGTGTATATGCCCTATTTTGTGATGTCTGTGAGTTAGAAAGCTGTGGTGATGCCTGCTCTTTAATTATTAAGAGAAGTGTAGCCAAGATATGCCAACCCTAAAAACTTGCCACATACCATGGTTTTTAAAAAGTTTTTTGGAATCATGCTCTTCTTCATATTGAAAACAAATTACAGTGATATGTCTAAGTTGTGAAGTTTTAACAATATATGAAATAAAAATTTTGAAATGAACTTATTTGTAGCCAGTAATCCTGGGGCTAGGGCTGAAAACTCACTAGTATCTATGATCTGGGGGTTAGAATGGTCAAGAGTGGAAGAATTGCATCTGCGTTTTCAGCTCACACCTCTTTATCTGGCTCCTGTTCACACTTGCTAACATTTTCATAGTTTTGTTTGTTTTTGGAATGGTTGCTCATGCTTGGGAATAAATATACACTCTTTAGAGACAAACATGGAAATGTAATTTGGTGATGGGGAAAAGAAAGGGACCGAATTTAGAAAAAAAGTGTCCACATCATCTCACAAAACAAGAAAAAGTAGTAATAAGTGAAGTGAAACAAAACAAAAACTTAAAAGATAGCCTGAAATATCCCATGGAGTCTTCTGTGAAGTTAGTGGGACAGTTTGAAAAACGACCTGTTCAGTGAGTGGCCTGGCTGACATGTTGATGGAGGTCACCTTAGCCTGCCTTGCTGTGATGGTGGTGATGGTTTTAAACTGAAGGGAACATGGGTTTAAATAACAATGACAATTTTTTAAATTTAAATTTAAATTTTTTTTGTTTTTGAGAGGGAGTCTCACTCTGTTGCCCAGGCTGGAGTGCAGCGGTGCGATCTCGGCTCACTGAAAGCTCTGCCTCCCGGGTTCATGCCATTCTCCTGCCTCAGCCTCCTGAGTAACTGGGACAACAGGCGCCCGCCACCACGCCTGGCTAATTTTTTGTATTTTTAGTAGAGACAGGGTTTCACCGTGTTAGCCAGGATGGTCTCGATCTCCTGACCTTGTGATCCGCCCACCTCGGCCTCCCAAAGTACTGGGATTACAGGCGTGAGCCACCACGCCCAGCCTTAAATTTAAATTTTTAAAATCAGTTTTAGTGAAGTATAAAAGTATAAACAATAAAATGTACTAATTTGAAATGTATAGCTTACATTTGGAAAATGTATACACATACGTAACCATAACCCCAATAAATATGAAAAACATTTCCATCATTCCCAAAGTTTCCTTCTGCCTCTTTGTAGCCAGTTCCTTGCCCCCCACACCACCATCCAAAATTACTTTCTGATTTTTATTTCCATAGATTAGTTTTGCTTATTCTTGAATTTTTTATATGTAAATGGAATGCTATATATGTACTCTTTGTCTCTGACTTCTTTCACTTAACATAGTTTTAAATTTACACGTGTGAATCATTTTATTCCCCTTTTATAGAATTTTAATGAATATGCCATAATTTATCTTCCCAGTGATAGACATTTGAGTAGTTTCTAGTTTTTGGCTAATATTAGTAAACCAAAAGCAATGAAGTTTGACTGCTGTGAACTTTTTTTTTTAACAAGCTTTTCATGTTCTTTGTTTTCCTTTCTCTTTAATTCTACCCAAGAGTGGAATTTCTGAGTCATAGGAAAGATAACATGTTTAACTTTTTAAGAAACTTTCCACTGTGGTTATGCCATACCCTGACCAGCACTGTATGAGAATTTTCCGTTGTTCTACATATGTATCAACATTTGGGTGTGAAGTGGTATATCATTGGGGTTTTTATTTGCATTTCCCAGTGACAGATGATGTAGAGTATCTTTTCATGTATTTACCAGCCATTTATACATCGTCCTTTCTGAAGTGCCCCAGTCTTTTGCCCTAAAAACACTTTTTATTTTATGCTGTGGTCTGAATACAAGTCCTTTGTCAGATGCACAAGCTGTGAATATTTTCTCCCATTCTGTGACTTCTCTGCTCATTTTTAAAAATGCTGTCTTTTGTTGAGGAGGAATTTTTTTTTTTTTTTTTTTGAGACAGAGTCTTGCTGTGTCACCCAGGCTGGAGTGCAGTGGTGCAACTTTACCTGACTGAAACCTCTGCCTCCTGGATTCTAGTGATTCTCATGCCTCAGCCTCCTGAGTAGCTGGGGTTACAGGTGTGCACCACCACACCCAGCTAATTTTTGTAATTTTAGTAGAGACAGGGTTTTGCTCTGTTGGCCAGGATCGTCTCAAACTCTTGGCCTCAAGTAATCCATCCACTCTGGCCCCCAAAGTGCTGAGATTACTGGCGTGAGCCACCACATCTGGCTGAAATTTTCATTTTTATGATGTGCAGTTTATCAATTTTTAAAATAGTTTGTGCCTTTTATGTCCTGTCCAAGAAATTTTTGCTTACCCAAAGCTTATAAATATATGCTCCTATGTTTTTTTCCTAGAAGCTTTATGATTGTAGGTTTTATGTTAAGGTCCATCATCCATCTTGAGTTGATTTTTGTGTATGGAGTAAGACAGAGGTTGAGATTTACTTTATGTATATAGATATCCAACTGTTTCAATGAAAGGACTTTCCTTTCTTCATTGAATTACCTTGATACCTTGACCAAAAAGCATTGACTGTATATGTGTAGTTCTGCTTTTTGGACTTGATTCTGTTCCATTGATCTGTGTTTACCCTTAGGCCCGTACCACACTGTTTTAATTGTCGTAGCTTTATATAGTACTTATTTGGAAATTCATAGTGTAAGTATTTTGATGTTATTCTTTTTTTTTTTTTTTTTTGAAATGGAGTCTCGCCCTGTCACCTAGGCTGGAGTACAGGAGCGCGATCTCAGCTCACTGCAACCTCCACCTCCCAGGTTCAAGCGATTCTCCTGCCTCAGCCTCCTGAGTAGCTGGGATTACAGGCACACACCACTACACCCAGCTAATTTTTGTATTTTTAGCAGAAACAGGTTTCACCATGTTGGCCAGGCTGGTCTCAATCTCCTGACCTTGTGATCCACCCACCTTGGCCTCCCAAAGTGCTGGGATTGGAAGTGTCAGCCACTGCGCCCAGCCCAGAATATTCTTACTAGTCTACTAATATCTGTAAGACTTATATTGATGTCTCCTTTTTCATTACTGATAAATAATTTGTGGCTTCTCATTTTTCTTGATCATGTTAGCTAAAGGTTTATGCAGTTGGTTTTTGCAAAGAACTGACTTTTTCTCAATTGTTTGCCCATTTCATTTATTTCCACTCTTTGTTATTTCCTTCCTAATGCTTTGGTTTTACTTTACTTTTTCTAGCTTCTTAAAGTAGAACCTAGATCATTGGTGTGTATATATCTATTTTAGTGTTTTCAAAAGTAATGTTGATTGAGATATAGGTTATATTCTTTTACTTAGTGTCATGTTTTTGAGTTTCACCCATGTTGTTAATCAGTATTCTGTATTTTGTATTGATGAGTTGTATTCTGTTGTATGAACGCATACCAGTTTATTTACCCATTCACCAGTGGATGAACCTTTGTGTTGTTTCCACTTTGGGGCTATTATTATACATGAAGCTGTTAAAGTATGTGCAGGTCCTCATTTGCCAGTATGTTTTTATTTCTTCTGGATAAATACAAAGCAGTTGAATTACTGGGCCATGTGGTAAGAGTAAGTTTAACTTTATAAAACCACCACCATTAAGTTTTGCAAAGTTTTACATTCCTACTAGCAATGAATGAGAATTCCAGTTACTCTATATTCTTACCAACAACTGGTATTGTCATTCTTTTCAATTTTAGCCATTCTAGTAGGTGTATATCTCATTATAACTTTAACTTGCATTTCCCTAATAACCAGTGATGGTGATCTTATTGTTTGCTTGTTTTCTATCTGTGTATCTTCTTTGTTCAAGTGAGTCTTCAAATATTTTGCCCACTTAAAAATATGATTGTCTTTTTTTTTTCAAGATCGAGTTTCACTCTCGTTGCCCAGGCTGGAGTGCAGTCAATCTCAGCTCACTGCAACCTCTGCCTCCTGGTTCAAGTGATTCTCCTGCCTCAGCCTCCTGAGTAACTGGGATTACAGGCATGCGCCACCATGCCTGGCTAATTTTGTATTTTTAGTAGAGACAGGGTTTCTCCATGTTGATCAGGCAGGTCTTGAACTCCCGACCTCAGGTGATCTGCCCGCCTCAGCTTCCCAAAGTGCTGGGATTACAGGCGTGAGCCACCACGCCCGGCCTGATTGTCTTATTAAGTTGTCAGCTTTCCTTTTATACCTTGATATGAATCCTTTATCAGATATGTGGTGTTTTTTAAAGGGTTTTTATTGATATTACGTATAGAAAAAATTCTAATTAGAGACTTCGATAGCTAGATTATAAATCTTTTGTAGTTATGTATGTATTTCTCTAAATTTGTTTTAGAATGTATGTCATTAGATTTTGACGTTTTCTTATTTTGAAAATTTAATTTATAAAAACTCCCTGATACATGATAGTAAATGTGCAGCTTACATTAAGTCATAAACATTTAATGGATTTATCTGCTATCCCCATCACTTTTGGTTTGTTTCAGAGCTTTGGAGCTATGGAAGGAGAAGTTTCTGAATGTGTAATAAAGGAATATCCAATTTTTTTTTTTTTTTTTTTTTTGAGACAGAGTCTCGCTCTGTTGCCCAGGCTGGAGTACAGTGGCGTAATCTCAGCTTACTGCAACCTCTGCCTCCCAGGTTCAAGTGATTCTCCTGCCTCAGGCTTCCGAGTAGCTGGGATTATGGGCATGTGCCACCACACCCAGCTAATTTTTATATTTTTAGTAGAGATGAGGTTTCACCATGTTGGCCAGGCTGGTCTCAAACTCCAGACCTCTGGTGATCTGCCTGCCTCAGCCTCCCAAAGTGCTGGGATTATAGGCATGAGCCACCGCACCCAACCGGAATATCCCAATCTTTAAGCAAAGAATTACCGTTGGTGAACCTGAAACCCGAGTTGGTTCCACGCATGAACATTTTGTTTTTATTGTTTGAGACAGAATCTCACTCCATCACCCAGGCTGGAGTGGAGTGGCATGATGTTGACTCACTACAATCTCTGCCTCCTAGGTTGAAGTGATTCTTCTGCCTCAGCCTCTTGAGTAGCTGGGATTACATGTGTGTACCACCACGCCTGGCTAATTTTTTTATTTTATTTATTTTTTTATTTTTAGTAGAGACAGGGTTTCCCCTGTTGGCCAGGCTGATCTCGAACTCCTGACCTCAAGTGATCCATCTGCCTTGGCTTCCCAATGTGCCAGAATTAAAGGCATCAGCCACCATGCCTGGCTGACACATGAATATTTTGGAACAACATTTAAATAGTCATAGACATGTAAGAAGATAAGGAAATGGAGCAGAGCACTGGAGCAGTCCTATTGCCTCGACCAACATCCTGACCATGTAGTAGTTTACATGTAGTTTATTGTTAATATGTAAAGGTTTCAGACACATAAAATTTATACTCTCATCCCTGGTTCTTTCTAGCTTGATTTTTAGTTTTAGTATGGAAATAACCATTATAAGGGGGATAAAGTTGAAAGAAGCACAGGTGTTTTTTTGTGTGTGTGTGTGGAATCTTTTCTTTCAAATAATCTTAAAAATACAGATGCCAATTTTCTTGTGATGTAGAATAGAAATATGATGTGAGCTTTTAAAATGTCAGTTATCTGCCAAAGCATTCTCTTGACTTTCGTCAGGAAAACATTCACTGCTCTCTCCTTGCCCCTTCCAAGAATTTGGCTGATGTGATGCTTCTTTGCTTACTGTGCCTACTGAGTAGGCCACCCCATCATCTGATACAGGGACACCTGATCTGTTCTCATGCTGGTCTGTCCCCTGCCTTAAACGTAACTCCAAGTCATATTCTCTCGTGGGATGCTCAAGCTTCCTGAAGTGAGTATGACAGGAATTGTTGTAAAAACCATTCGCTTCCATGGGCAAAAATAGATTCTGGTGGTCTCCAGTAAAAATGTATATAGTGTGTATAAAATCTCCAAAAATGACATAGTATTTAAATCTTAAGGTTTTTGGCATTTAAAAAATTACCACCACTCTTTAAGGTTCCTGTTCCACCTGATGGTGTCTTTTATGTGGCACAGGCTTTTTATCTTTTTTAAGAATCATGTTTAGTGAGCTATAATTTACATACAGTAAGTTTACCATTCTTAGGTAGACAGCTCTCTGCCTTTTGACAGACCTACTCAGTCACATAACCACCACTGCTATTAAGATACAGGAAGTTTCCATCGCCTCAAAAAGTTCCCTCGACCCCCTTTGTAGATCCCCTCTCCATCCCCAGCCCCTGGCAGTCATCAACCTGATTTCTTTCCCTACAGTTTTCCCTTTACCAGGATATTATTTAGATGAACCCAAACAGTATGCAACATTTTGTATGTGGCTTCTCCCACTTAGCGTAATGCTTTTGACATTCATCCATGTTGTTGCATGTATTGTTATTTCAGTTGTATGGATGTACCACAGTTTGATGATCCATTTATCAAATGGCAGGCATTTGAGTTGCTCTCAGTTTTCTTAAATTATAAGAAACTACAAAATTGTTTTTTCCAAGTAGCTGTACTATTTTGCATTCCCACCAGCACTGTATGAGAATTCTAATTGCTCTGTATTTTCACCAGCATTTAGTTTAAAAAACTTTACTCATGGTAATGGTTACATAGTGGTATTTAATTGTGGTATTAGTTTGCATATTCTTAATGACTGTCTCTTTTTTGGAGATGCATCTGCTCAACTGTTTTGCTCATTTAAAAAAAAAATAAGTTTTTTTTTCTTATTGTGGAATTTTAAGAGTTCTTTACCTTAGATATGTCTTTTATCAGATGTGTTTTCTAAATGTTTTTTCCTAGTCTATGGCTCATCTTTATTTCCTTAATACTGTCTTTTAAAGACCATGTATTTTAAATTCATTTGGGGATATCCAACTTATGATTTTTTTCTTTGTGATAATGTTGTAGGCAGAATAATGGCCCTAAAAGATGTCTATGTCTTAATTCCTGGAACCTGTTGAATATGTTATGTTACATGGCAAAAGGGAATTAGAGTTACAGATAAATTAAGGTTGCTAGTCATCTGATCTTAAGGCAGGGAGATTGTCCTGGAGTTTCTAGGTGGACCCAATGTAATTACAGGGATCCTTAAAGTGGAAAGGGAGAGAGAAGCAGTTAGAGTCAGAGAAGGTGATGTGACAATGGAAGCAGGAAGCAGGTGAGGTGATGCACTGGCAGAAAGACTCACCTGCCACTGCTGCCTCTGGAGATGGAGGAAGGGCCCATGACCCCTGGTTGTGGGCAGCTTCTGACTGCTGGTAGTGCAAGGAGACAGCCTTTTCTGGGGCATCCAGAAAGGAGTGCCCCCTTGCCAACGTCATGATCTTAGCCCAGTGGGACCCATTTTGGTATTCTGGCCTCCAGAAGATAATAAATTTGTATTGTTCAAGGCATAGAGTTTGTGAAAATTTATTATAGCAGCAATGCAAAGCTGGTAAGAATAGTTTGTGTTTGTTGTGTCCTAAGAAATCTTTGTCTAAGAAATACAAAGATTTTCTCTTATTGTTAAAATTATTTTATTTTTTTGAGACACGGTCTTGCTCTGTTGCCCCAGCTGGAATGCAGTGGCACGATCATGGCTCACTGTAACCTCCACCTCCTGGGCTCAAGTTATCCTTCTGCCTCAGCCTCCTGAGGTAGCTGGGTACACGGGAACATGCTACCACACGTGGCTGATTTTTTTATTTTTTGTAGAGACAGGGTTTCGCCATGTTGCACAAGCTAGTCTTGAACTCCTGGGCTCAAGTGATCAGCCCACTTTGGCCTCCCAAAGTTCTGGGATTACAGGCAGGAGCCACCATGCCTGGCTTTATTTTTTTTAAAGCAGAGGTTTTATAGCTCTAGGTTTTAGTTAGGTGTGTGATCCAGTTTGAGTTAATTTTCACATATTATACAAGAAAAGAGTGTAGTTTCTGTTATTTTGCTATCTCTTTTTGCATTGTCCATTTCTAGTACCATTTGTTGAAGAAGGTTTTTCTCATTGACTTACCTTGGCACCTTTGTTGACATTACATGACTATATGTGTGTGGGTCTATTTCTGGACTCTGTTCCATTCCATTGTTCTGTATGTCTACACTTGTACAAATACCGCTGCTTGATTATTATGGCTTTATAGTAAGTCTTGAAATCCCATCATGTGACCTCTGACTCCTTCAGCATTTTTCTACTTTTTCAAAATTATTTTGGTGATTTTTTGTTCCTTTACTTTTCTACATACACTTTAGAATCAGCCTGTCAAATTTGGCAAAAAACTTGCTGAGATTTTAATTAGGACTACATTGACTCTAATGTAAATCAATTTGGGGAGAATTGCTGTGTTCGTTTATTTGCATTGCTATAAAGAAATACCTGAGGCCAGGTAATTTGTAAAGAAAAGAGGCTAATTTTGGCTTATGGCTGTGTAGGAAGTATGGTGCTGGCATCTGCCTCTAGTGAGGGCATCGGGAAGCTTATAATCCTAGTGGAAGGCAAAGTGGAGCTAGCTTGTCACATGGTGAGAGAGGGAGCAAAAGAGATGCAGACGCTTTTAAACAACCAACTCTTGCATGAACTAACAGTAAGAACTCACTAATTACCATGGCACTGAGCCATTCATAAAGGATCTGCCCCCATCACCCAGACACCTCCCACCAGGCCCCACCTCAAACATTGGGCATCACATTTCAACATGAGATTTGGAGGGGACATACGTCCAAACCATATAATTGTCATCTTAATTATCACATCTTCTAATCCATGAATGTGGTTTATATATCTATTTTGAGTTTTCTGTTGCTAGTACATACAAATACAGCTGATTTTCGTAGAGTGACCTTGTGTCCTACAATCTTGACAAACCTGCTTTTCATGGTAGTAGTTGTATTGTGGATTCTGTAGACTTTTCTATGTAAACTATCATGCCATCTGTGCATAAAGACAATTTTATCTCTCCCTTTCAGTCTGTATCCTTCTGTTTCCTCTTCTTGCCTTGTTTTCTTGTCTAAGACTTCCAGTACAATCATGTATAGAAGTGGTGAGAGGGACATCCTTGACTTGTTCCTTTTTTTTTTTTTTTTCCCTGAGAAAGAGTTTCGCTCTTGTTGCCAGGCTGGAGTACAATGGCGCGATCTCGGGTCACCACAACCTCCGCCTCCCAGGTTGAGGCAATTCTCCTGCGAGTAGCTGGGATTACAGGCATGCACCACCACAACCAGCTAATTTTTGTATTTTTAGTAGAGATGAGGTTTCACCATGTCGAACTCCCAGCCTCAGGTGATCCGCCCGCCTCTGCCTCCCAAAGTGCTGGGATTACAGGCGTGACCCATTGCACCCAGCCGGCTTGTTTCTGATCTTAGGGGGATGTTATCAGTCTTTCATCATTACGTGTATGGTTTGCTGTAGGGGTTTTGTTTGTTTTTTTGAGATGGAGTCTTGCTCTATCGCCCAGGCTGGAGTGCAGTGGTGTGATTGCGCTCACTGCATCCTCTGCCTCCCGGGTTCAGGTGATTCGTGTGCCTCAGCTTCCTGAGTAGCTGGGACTACAGGTGCCCACCACCATGCCCAGCTAATTTTTATATTTTTAGTAGATATGGCATTTCACCATGTTGGCCAGGCTGGTCTTGAACTTCTGACCTCAGATAATCTGCCTGCCTTGGTCTCCCAAAGTACTGGAATTACAGGCATGAGCCACTGAGTCTGGCCTTGCTATAGGGTTTTTGCAGATGCCCTTTATCAGGTTGAGAAGTTCTTTTCTACTTCTTGTTTGCATATATATATGTGTGTATATATATGTATTTTTTTAAATCATGAGTGGATGCTTTTTTTGCCCCAAACCAAAAATGGTCAATAATGAATGGATGCTTAATTTGCCAAATGCTTTTTCTGCATCTACTGAGGTGATCATAATGGTTTTTTTATTTTGATCTGTTGATAAGGTAAATTACATTGATAGATTATTTTTCAAATGTTGAACCAAAGCTGCATTTGTGAGATAAACCATAATTCATCATGTATTATGTGTTAATGGTTTCATATATTGCTCAGTTTGATATATTAGTATTTTATTAAGAATTTTTACAAATTCTTACCTGTCTGTGAGGGATATTTGTAATTTTTTTAAATAATGAGTTGCCTAATTTTGGTGTCAAGGTAATGTATTCTGGTCTTTGAATGGGGAGGTGTTCTAGTCTCTGGAAGAGCTTGTGTAGAATTAGTATTAATTAGTTGATTAATTTTTTTTTAGACAAGGTCTTACTGTCTTGCCCAGGCTGAATTGCAGTGGCATGATCATGCTTCACTGCCGCCTCAACCTCTTGGGCTCAAGCAGTCCTCTCGCCTCAGGCTCCCAGGTAACTGGGACTACAGATGCCCACCATCTGTAGTGGGCAGATGCACTACCATGCCCAGCTAATTATTTTTTGTAGAGACGGGGGTCTCACTATGTTGCCCAGGCTGGTCTTGAACCTTTGGGCTCAAGCGATCCTCCCAAAGTGCTGGAATTACAGGTGTGAACCACTGTGCCTGGCCTGTTAATTCTTTATTCAGTGGTAGGATTCACCAGTGAAGCCACTTGTCTCTGGAATTTTGTTTTGTTGTGGTAAGATTTTAAGTATAAACACATTTCAAATAGATATAGGGCTGCCTAGGTTATTCTTGAGTGGATTTCACTAATCTGTGTCCTTCAAGGGATTTGCTCATATCCTCTGCATTTTTTAATTTATTGATATAATGTTCTTAGTATCATCTTACCCTTTTAAGTTCTGTAGAATCTGTGTTGTATCTTCTCTTTAATTACTGATATTGTAATTTTTGTCTTTTTTATCATTGCAAAGAACCTACTTTTAGTTTCATTGATTTTGCTCTGTTACTTTTTGAATTTTGTTCATGTCTTTGTTATTTGCCTCCTCTTTATTTCCGGTTTAATTTGCTCTTTTTCTGATGTTTAAGATGGAAGCTTAGACAAACAGTAGTGTGTTTCCATTTCCCAGTCCAACCTTTATTCTGTAGCTCTCATTTGTTTCACTTTTACGTATATTGTAACCCAGAATATATTATCTGTGCTTTACACAGTCTATTTTAAAAATATATGTCTCCACATACTTAACATTTATGACCCTCATTCCCTTTTGTAGATCTAGGTTTCTCTCTCTCTGTTATTTTCCTTCTTCCTAAAGAACATCCTTGAAGATTTTTCTGTAGTGCAGATTTGCTTGTGACGAATTCTGTCAGTGTTGCTGAAGGTTGAATTCTTAAGTTGACAGTTTCAGCATTTTAAGGATGTCATTCTACTGCCTTCGTATTTTTTTCCTTAGAAGAAGTTAGTGGTGGTTCTTTGTTCCACTTTATGCGATGTGCATTTTATTCTCTGGCTGCTTTTAAGATTATCACTGTTTTCAGCAGTTTGATTATAATGTGCTTTGAAGTGGTTTTTTCTTTTTTATCACATTTGGGATTTATTAAGCTTTTTGGATCTGTAAGTTATAGTTTTCATCCAATCTAGAAATAATTTGGCCAACATTTCTTTAAATATTTTTTCTGTGATCCTTTTCTGGCACTCTAGTTCATATATATATCATATATGTCTTACATATAGATTACTTCTACGTGTAAATTGTACCTCCATTGGGTCACAAGGCTTTGTTCGCTTTTCTTTCTGTGCCTCATTTTGGATAATTTCTTTTTCTGCAATGTCTCATTTGCTGTTAAGCGCATCCAGTGAATTTTTCATTTCAGATACTGTATTTTCTAGCTGCTGACATTCCATTTGGTGCTTTCCCCCTAACCGTCCATTTCTTGCTTCATTATGTTCATGTTTTCCTCTAAGTCCCAGCATCTCTATATAATAGCTGTCATTGTGTCTTTGTCTGCAGCCCTACATCCCAGAGTCCTGCCTGCTCCCTGTGCCCCTGTCTGTCCTGCCTCCTGCCTCCTGCCTCCACTCGCACTCACTCACTCTTCTCCACCATCTGTCTCTGTCTCTTCTCTTTCAACAGTCTGATTTGAGATGGATCAGAGCCTTTTAAGTTTAAGGTTTGCATAGGATGTAACTTCTAGTGTGCTGTAAATATTGACATTTAAAAATGAAAATAGGGCCGGGCGCGGTGGCTCAAGCCTGTAATCCCAGCACTTTGGGAGGCCGAGACAGGCGGATCACGAGGTCAGGAGATCGAGACCATCCTGGCTAACCCGGTGAAACCCCGTCTCTACTAAAAAAATACAAAAAACTAGCCAGGCGAGGTGGCGGGCGCCTGTAGTCCCAGCTACTCGGGAGGCTGAGGCAGGAGAATGGCGTAAACCCGGGAGGCGGAGCTTGCAGTGAGCTGAGATCCGGCCACCGCACTTCAGCCTGGGCGACAGAGCGAGACTCCGTCTCAAAAAAATAAATAAATAAAAAATAAAAATGAAAATATTGTATTACTCTTTGAAATGTTTCCAGTATAGAATCTAAATACCACAGATATGCCCACCACCACAGATATGCTCATCATCACACTTTTTTTTTTTTTTTTGATGTGTATAAGCTCTACGTCACTGACTAGAAAACCTTTGCTACTTTTTCTCCTAGCGCTCATGTTTTCATTCCACTTGTTCCCTCGAATTGCATCATAATGTAAACATTTTTATGCTTATAAGTATTTTATTTGTGATTTTTTATACTCTTCTGTAACTAGATATACAGGTAGATAGATAGATTGAGCTTTTTTTATTATTATTTTTGAGACAGAGTCTTGCTCTATAGCCCAGGCTGGAGTGCAGTGATGTAATCTCAACTCACTGCAACCTCTGCCTCCCAGGTTCAAGTAATTCTCCTGCCTCAGCCTCCTGAGTAGCTGGGAGTACAGGTACCCGCCACTATGCCTGGCTAATTTTTGTATTCTTAGTATAGACGAGTTTCACCATGTTGGCCAGGCTGGTCTCGAGCTCTTGACCTTGTGATCCACGGGCCTCGGCCTCCCGAAGTGCTGGGATTATAGGCGTGAGCCACCACGCACGGCCCAGAACTCACTATTTGAAAAGTTCCTGTAACTAAGACTCTTAAGTGTTAAATATTTGCTTTTGAACGATTGTTGCAGTTGTTATTTGTACAGGCTCCTGCTTCTGGTTTTTCTTCCGTTGTCCTGGCTGCCTATCCTTTGCCTCATCTCCCAGCCCCTCGAAGTGAGGGAGCCTCAAGGCTTCATCCTGTCTTTGGACCTGTATAGTCAGTTCCCTGGTGTCCTGGCTATCTTGTGACAGAATGCTTTTATACCCCAAATGGCTCCCAAGCTGCCCTCTCTGTCCAACCTCTCCCAGCACTCAAGAATGATCTGTCAGCTGCCCACTCAACGCCTCCGCTGGGATGCCAACTTGAAATCTCAAGTTAATGTGTCTGATTTGAACTTCACACAGTTGTGCCCTCTACAGTCCTTTTATCTTCATGGTAGCAACTCTGCCTTTTCCATTGCAAGGTCAAAGATCTTCTTTGACTCCTTCTCTCCTCCCCTCATGCCTAATCTGTCAGCAAATTCTGGTGTTGCTGCCTTCAAAATCTGTCCACTTCACCTCCTCCCACCCTGATCCTAACCATTACCATCTCTCACCTGGATGATTACAACAGATACCCACAACTGGGCTCCTGCTCTGTGATCCGTTTATATGCTCCTGTCCCTCCCCTACTGAGACCCCTTTCATGGCCCCATCTCACTCTAAATCAGAGCCAGCTACCTGCAGGGGTCTGCAGGGCCCAACACCCTTTGCATCTGCTCCCTCTTTGGGCTCAGATCCTCTTCCCCCACCTCACTCTCTGACTACACTGGCTTCTGCAGGGTTCACGGAACATACTAGGCCTCTTACCATACCCACCCTGTTTCATCTACGTGGAGTGTCCTTCACCCCAGTACTCTCCTTCTTCAAGTCATCATTTTCTCTGACCTCCCTGCTTAAAATTGCAGCCTCTCCCCACTTTTTACTCCTTCTGTTATGTAATTTATGTATTTTCTCTCCCTTCCACTAGAATGTACTCTTCATAAGGGCGGGAATTATGTCTTATTGATGTGTCTCCAGGGCATAGAACTGTGTATGGCACATGGTGGGCACTCATCAACTGTTTGTGTAATGAATGATGAATTTACGCAAATTCTGATGATAATTAAACATAAAATAACATTTCACCTGCAGTGTATCTCTGAAAATGATGATGGGGTTACTATTAGCATTTTCCCTGATTAAATTGATGCATTGGTAAATGAATATTATTTTATGCTAGAAACAAAGGTCCAATACCAGATTTCTTCCATTATTTTGTCTTTATAGATATAAACACTCAGGACTTCTTGTTCATATAAATAAGTAGATGGGGATGGAAGTTGTCATGTTATGGCTGTGCCATTTTGTCTTTGGACTTCCAAGTTAAAGGCCAAAGATCATAAAGTTGTTTTTTTTTTTTTTTTTTTTTTTTTTTTGTGAGACAGGGTCTCACTCTATTGCCCAGGCTGGAGTGAAGTGGTACAGTCGTGGCTCACTGCAGCCTCAAATTTCCAGGCTCAAGCAATCCTCTCACCTCAGCTTCCCAAGTAGCTGGGACTACAGGTGCACACCACCACACCCGGCTAATTTTTCTTTTTTTTGTGGAGATGGGGTTTAGCCATGTTGCTCAGGCTGGTCTCGAACTCTTAAGCTCAAGCAAACCACCTGCCTTGGCCTCCCAAAGTGCTGGGATTACAGGCATGAGCCACTTTGCCCGTCCTCATGTAAAGTATTTTCATGATTTTTCCGCTGACTATTAGATTAGGTTCCTTCTTCCATTTTGTTGAAAGTAGAGAATTGGAAGCCACCTGACTTGGAGAAGACTTTGTCACTCAGTTGTTGGAATCCTTTGCTTCAGTTTCTGAAATGTCCACCAGAATCACTTTACCAATCCCTGTCAGCTGCAGGGACATCAGAATGCTTTTTTGCCCTGAATAGTTACATCTGTCACCCCTCACTTCAGAGCAGCTTTGCAGGCTTTTGCTGGAAATGCTGAGGAAGAGTTGAGAAAAACAGCAGTGTTATTATTATTTTTTTTTTTTTTTGAGACGGAGTCTCGCTCTGTCGCCCAGGCTGGAGTGCAGTGGCCGGATCTCAGCTCACTGCAAGCTCCGCTTCCCGGGTTCACGCCATTCTCCTGCCTCAGCCTCCCGAGTAGCTGGGACTACAGGCGCCCGCCACCTCGCCCGGCTAGTTTTTTGTATTTTTTAGTAGAGACGGGGTTTCACCATGTTAGCCAGGATGGTCTCGATCTCCTGACCTCGTGATCCGCCCATCTCGGCCTCCCAAAGTGCTGGGATTACAGGCTTGAGCCACCACGCCCGGCCAACAGTAGTGTTATTAATTTCAGCATAGTAATATGTATACCAGTGTAGTGTTTTAAAAATCTTATTACATTCTTCCTATTTTCACCCAAAACTTGGAGCTCCAGATTCAGCCCATTCAGTTTATCAAAATGATCTGCCATATACGTTAATTGTCAAACTAGTCAGCGAAATCAGACTCTTTCCCTCAGACGAAAGTCTTACTTCATTTTCATTCTAACAACATGCCTCTGACAGCCATCTCACTCTGAGCTCCTGTTCCTAGTTAGATGGGTGAGGCGTGGAGCCGGTGCCCTGGGTAGAGGAAGGCACCATGGCTGTTGTTTCTTGGCATCCTCTTTGCTTGGCTCTCAAAGGGGCGATGCCTGCTTTTACAGTGGTTTAGGGTTTGAAGTTACTAAATGAAGTTTTCATCATCCATGCCATCAGACTCCACAGTGTCTGAACCCAAGACACTTCAGCATGAACCAGGACATACTATTTATAATACCATGCTTTGTCCTTTACAGAAATGAGCATAGGCCAGGCGTGGTGGCTCATGCCTATAATCCCAACACTTTGGGGAGGCCAAGATGGACAGATCACTTGTGGTCAGGAGTTTGAGACCAGCCTGGGCAGCATGGTGAGACCCCATCTCTACAAAAAATTAGCTGGGCGGTGGTGCACACCTGTAGTCCCAGCTACTTGGGTGGTTGAGGTGGGAGGATCACCTGAGTCCTGGAGTTCGAGGCTACAGTGAGCTGCTGTGCACTCCAGCCTGAGCAGTGGAATGAGACGCTGTCTCAGAAATAAATAATTTTTAAAAAGGAAGAAATGGGTATAGATAGGGAAAAGCAAATGGAGACGCAGACCCTACCTTAATGCATCGCTTTGAGGTGGCTTTACCATTATTAGTGTGTCACGGGTACTTTTGCCCCTAGGAATGTCCACCCCTCGAGGCAGTTCATTCTAGTACAAGGAGAGATGGGAGGTAGGCGTTTTTGCAGGGAGGAAGAAGGTTGTAAAAGAGGAGGTGGGATGGAGAGCTGGCATGACTCCTTGGCCTCAAGGGTGTTGTCCACAGATTTGTTACCAGACAGAGCATATGTGGATGTTGGCCATCTAGAATCTAGAAATGGATTCTGTCACAGTGATTTGTGCCGACATACCCCTTCAAACAGTTTGTTTTCCCAGGGCTCCCAGTAGTCTTGAAGACACTGGAGTATGGTTCCTCAAAGGTAGTGGGGAGTGGGCTCTAAAGCACAAGGAAAGAGGAGGATAATTCCTCTAATTGTAACAGTGGGGCAGGGGCCAGGCTGGCTGATTGAGAGCTGAGTGCCAGGAACTTCCCTCAGTTGCATTCCATTATTGTATTTTAAAACCTAGTTGTCTGAGAAGTACAATGTTTTCAGCCCCAGCAGCCGTGGACAATAGTAACATATATTTGGCCCGTCCTGGACTTGTATACTGTGCTCTGGGCCACGGTGCATGTGTAGTTACAGACATACTCAGTGAGTCCTCTACCTGCCAGCTCTGGAAGTAAGCAGGCCTTCCCTGAACCGTCTCCACTTTGGGCCAGGCCCTCCCAGAGCCAGGTGCAGAAGGTGAATCAGAACTCTTAAGCTGGGGACATCATGAAGGAAACCTTGTAAATAAGAGATGCTCTTGGGTTTCATCACAGTCCAGTCTGCTCCCAAGCTGCTTTTTAAGTTGGACTGTGGAATTTCTGGGCAAATTCAATAATAAATAAGCAACTTTGGATCAGGTCTCAAAGCTGTGCAACTTCAAAGAGGGAAAAAGAAGTACTGATGCAGAAGCAGATCATTTTCCTGAGAGAGATTTGTTTCATGAAAGAGAAAAAAATAGAACAGTCTGTTCTCACTTTTTAATGAGTTAAGAGAAGACATAATCCTAATAATGATTAAGTAAGAACTCGACTGGAGCAGAGGGAATAAGGTAAAGTGATAATCATTTTAGACCAAATAACATATTTGAAAGTGGCAGGCAATAGAGTTGAAACTCTGTAATCCATGAAATGAAAAGCCAACTAGAGAAAAAACATAGCATGGCAGGATGGAATGGCCAGAGCACAGCCATGTCCAAGGTGTCTCGCGTGGGTAGTAATCATTCCTAAGGAAAAGAAAAAGGACAGCACAGTGCAGCAGCAGCGTCCAGAAGCTGTGGTAACAGGTCACAGAGCGGACTGCATGGTTTGTAACGTTAAGCTGGACGTTGGATTTCTGTGTCGTGCCACAGTGGTCAATATCAGAATACGTGTAAGACACCAACATCCACACATGCTTTGACGAACAAGGATATATACTCTTGAGTATTTTATACCTAAGATGCCACTTATTTGAAAAGTTCTTATATCTGGCGTTAAAAATTTCCCCAAACAAGTGTCTTTGCCAAAGACTTTATACTGCCAGTCACAAATCCAAGTGTGTTTATAAAACTTAGAAATACGCATCTCAAAGAAGTGGAGGAAGGCTAGAATAATAAATGCCATTGGGATGAGTAAGCAACCAGTTAGGAAAAAAAATACGACCTTAGTCTGTAATCAGTTGATGAATGAATGAGCTGATTACATGTAATCTATGAAACCATTAAATTACTAAAAGAAAATATAAGAAGGTATTGATACAATCTTCGTTGGGAAAAGCCTTTTTTAAGCATGACACCAAAGACAGAAACCCTAAAGGAAGATTAGCTTCTTAAAAATGGAAAACTAGTGTTCAGAAACTACAAAATCAAAATGCAAACAGCAGCCTAAGAAAAATTGCTTGTAACATATAAAAAGCAAAGGCTAATTTTCTTAAGAGATTTTTATATTAATAATTAAAAGATGAATACCTCAGTAATAAAAGGAGAGTTTCAGAACATTGATCATTCAGTTCTTAAAAGAAAAAACATAAATGACCAGTAATAATATAAATTTTAGCCTCACTGGTATTCATCAGAGAATGTAAAATAAAAGAGAACTAGTATTTTTCTTCTATCAGATTGGCAAATAAAAAAAATGTCAGGGTCCAGGTAATGCCAGTTTTAACTGATAGATGACATAAATGTTGATACAGTCTCAACTCTTAAGGAATGGAATTTTTTTTTAATGTTGATTTGTTTGAGGCTAACAACTTGCTGTTATGCATTCATTTCATATAAAAAAATTGAGAAAAGTGGTAAGATTTAATATTGCTGGTTTGTTCATGATAAATATTTTAGGAGAAGTTGAATTTTAACTTTAAAATGGTGCTAATTCTGTCAAATTTGGAAATCGAGAATAATTTAATTTCTAGTGGCTTTTCAAGCTCATTCATGCTGGAGTGCCCTGTGCTGGCACCAGCAGCCATTTAGTGACCCCTGGCTGGGTACCATATGAGTACCCTGTGGGGTCTACAGGGTGTGGGGGGCAGGATAAAGAGGGAGTGGGGGTACACAGCATGTGGATGGCAATGTCAGTGATGCTCAGACCCTGGGCATCCTCCTTTGTGCCTATTAGCCCGCATTTCCAGAAGGTCTGCTCTGTTCTGAAGGCTGTGCCAAGCAATCACTGAGGCAGTGATTCTGTCTGGTTCACTGCTGTGTCCCCAAGGCCTAGAACCATGCCCAGCAGAGGGTGGTTGCTCAGTAATGGTTTGTTGGTCACTGTTAGTCTTGTGTCCTCCAATTGACATTCTCTTGAGGAGACCAGCAGTAAGCAGATAAAGAATTCACTTAAGGCACGAGATGTGTTCAGAGGGTTGTAGGTTCCAGGAAGATGGTAGGATGCAAGGAGGCAAGGCAGATGGCCCCAGAAGGATGTCCCTTCCCTTCCCTGAGGGTGTGCTTGGCCCCATGAGAAGACAGCAGGCATGTGACAGCATGGAGCCCATTTCTGTTCAAGCGGGGCCATGACTTCCACCAGTGTGTGTGCATTTGGTAATGGAACCGAGGAACTCTGCAGGCCTGTTTTTAAACTCCTGATTCTCTGTATTTGCCATATCCTAACAGAGTGTTTGCTTTTTGTTTCCTTTTTTTTTTAATTTAAAGGATTTTTTTGTTTTGTTTTGTGTTTTTTGATAGATGAGGGTTACTACCAGGGTGGAAAATTTCAGTTTGAAACTGAAGTTCCCGATGCGTACAACATGGTGGTGAGTAGCCTGCGTTGAGCCTGTTGTTTTACTTCTCGGGCGGGGCTGCCTGTGGCTGTGGCCCGCCACTGGCACAGGGCCCTAGCACTCCTCTCTGCGTGTGTCCATGTGTGACTGAGTACTCACTTCAGTATTTTTGTGATGAATGTCACTCATCAGCAGTATTTAGAGTGTTAGTAGAGAATTTGTTTATTCAACAAATACTTATGAGTACTATGTGCCAGGCAGCCTGCCTGTGTATTTTCTATAACTCTTATCTGTTACAGTCTGGCACTGAAGAAAAAAAGCATTGTAGTTTTGTTCATGGTATGACACCAAAATTCCAGAAGTCTATAAAATGTGTATTTTAGAATTTCAGAGAACGGTGACTTGTAGTTTAAACTATAAGTGATTTATACCTATAGTTTCATGTTAATCCCTCAAAGATCCTTTTAGGCGATGATTATACCAAATACCATTACATTATGTCTTTGCTTTGGTGGAACCTGCAGACCAATTAGGAGAGATAAAGTGTAGAAAGTTGATAAAGTGATAAAAATGGTAAGTAGAGGACAGTAGAGATACTGATCAATGATAGGAAACTAGTTTTTGAGAATTCAGAGAAGGGAAAGTAATGATCACTTTGGAAAGTGGTCAGGGCTAGTTAAGCTTTTAGGGGGAAATCCAATTGGAGTCACCCTGATGTGGCCCAGAACCAGGGGAGGGTGTTGTAGGTGACATGGAAATGTGGTGAACTGTGGTGACAGGTGTGGACATGAGAACTTGCAACCTGCAGAAGGTGGATGGGCCAGGTCAACTCGAGTGAAGAATTGGAGTTGGGGAAGAATAGAGGAAAAAATGAGAAAATTCAGAAGTGTGGGTTTGGTTGGGCATTTTCGATTTGGCAGTGACAAACCACTGGAGATTCTGAATAATTCCACACCCCTGAGTTGGGGTATTAGAGGAGGTGTGGCTGCGCCTCAGAGACGGGTGTGATGTGTCTAGGCCCAAACTGCCAGGAGTTGGCGTACGGGCAGTTCAGTGTGCCTGTTTTATTGGCGTGCAGTGTGGATATGTTTTCCTCCTCACGTGTTCTAACTAACCCTCTTGGCCCATCCAGTAGGAAAGCACAAGCTGATGGTGCTGCCAGAGAAAAGGAAGCCTCACTCCCATCATGAGGATGTGGGCATTTGGGACCCTGTGCCTGTGACTTCACTTGTGGGAAGTGTGCTCCCGCTGCCTGACGAGTGGAGTTGCCCTGACCCCAGCCACAGGGCTCCATTCAGTGGCTGCAACACTTGTTTGAGAAGCCAAACCTTCATCTATGGAAATTGACTTTTTACCAGACTACTCCATTTAGGGTTCTTTTTGAAATGTAATTTTTGGGGATGGGGAAGAGTAGGCAGTCCAAGTAATTTTTTAATTTGTAGACAAAGACGGGAAAATACACATTTCCAGTCTTTGTCCATCCACCACCTGCTGAGACTTTCCATTCTTCCCAAACCACACTGAGAAACCTGGTGACGGAGCACTGCGCCGTGTCCAGTGCGAGGTGGTTTCAGAGGCTTGGTTTCAGTACAGATATTTAGAATTTGGGGACTCTTTGGTGGTTTCTGGAAACAAACAGGCATACAGTATCTAAAATTCTATATTTAGATTTGCCTCTAAATACTTATGACACACTGTTCTGGATGTCATAGCAGGGAGTTAAGTGTAAGCTGATAAACTTTCCAGATAAGTCATGAGGCATCAGAGAACCATCGTTTCAGGTATATCTGGCATCATCTAGTAGCAGAGCTCCTTGTTTTCACTATAGGAAGAAAGCAAACTAAGAGAAAATACCAGGTAAGGAATGGGCATGATTGAGAGCCTCTGTGTGCCAGGTGTCTTCACTCACTTTATTCCATTCTTCTGATAGTTCTGTGGGTTGGTTGGTTGGTTGGTTGGTTTAGTTCGTTATCTGAGACGGATCTGGAGTGCAGTGGTGTGATCTCAGCTCACTGCAACCTTCACCGCCCGGGTTCAAGCAATTCTCCTCCTCCTCCTCCTGGGTTCTAGCAGTTCTCCTGCCCTAGCCTCCTGTCAGTGGATGATCTTAACATTTATATCTTTATACATTAGGAAGTTAGGGTTCTGAAAGCTAAAGTTAAAAATATTAGCTTTGCCAATGGAGACAGCTGAATTGTTGAAGTCACTTCATGTCCAGGGCTGCCCAGCTTTTAAGCATGTGCCCTTCCTACCACACCAGGTGGTGAGAAAATGTTTGTCATACTGTCTTGTCCCATTTGTGACTTCAAGAAATAGGAAGGAAAATGGAATAAAGAATGACTTGAAAGCCACTGAGCCTTGAAGACTTGTTTCCCTTATTCATTTGAGACTGGCACAGAGGTTGAGGTGGAGGGTAAGGTTTTAATTTTCCCAGTGATTTTCCTGTCCTTCTCTCAGACCTGCTATTCCTCAGCCCTGCCCCCGCTTCCTCACTCCCAGTCCCCATGGGAAAACATCATCCTGTGCAGCCTTTCTGAAGTTTGGTGTGCTGTGTTTGACCTTTAACTCTGTAATGATGATCTTACATTTTTCTATTTCCACTGCTGTCTCTTTTGGAAGTTTCGTATATGATGGGCTGGTCAGATTTCATCAGGAATAAAACCCCATGTTCTCAAACCCAGAAGTACCGAGAGCAGCTGGTGACTCTGCATGAACCATGTTCCTACTCTGCTTCTGTAAGGTCCTTTCCTCTCCTCTCCCCAGCCTTTCCTTCCTGTCCCACCAGCCTTTTTTTTTTTTTTTTAATGAGGCGGAGTTTCGCTCTTGTCACCCAAGCTGGAGTGCAGTGGTGTGATCCCGGCTCACTGCAACCTCCACCTCCTGGATTCAAGCGATTCTCCTGCCTCAGCGTCCCGAGTAGCTGGGATTACAGGTGCCCACCACTACGCCCAGCTAATTTTTGTAGTTTTAGTAGAGATGGGGTTTCACCATGTTGGCTAGGTTGGTGTCGAACTCCTGACCTCAAGTGATCCACCAGCCTTGGCCTCCCATAGTGCTGGGATTATAGGCGTGAGCCACTGCACCCGGCCTCCTGTCCCCTTCTCATGTTTTCTTCCTGTCTGCCTCTCATTCAGGCAAGCGTGGGGCAACTTCCTTAGGGGCCAGCGTGTATCACTGGTGTCCCCATCAGGGACCCTCCAGAAGATCATTAGGGTGCAGTACTTGGTTGAACACAAAAGTAGTTGCATTTGCCATGTTTATAATGAATCATTGCTTACAGACTCTCCCGAGCATCTCTTTCCCACTGGGCTGTGAGCCCTGAGGGAGTGCCAGCCGTCTTGCCCACACTATTTCCAATGTGTAGCCTGTCATGCTAGGCAAAAAACACAGATTGTTCAGTGGTTGCCCCTCTCTCTGCCCCCTACAAACTTAACAGTGTAGAAAAGAGATGAAATAATTCAGCCAGCATAGGAAGATCACATAGGCACGGGCATTCAGGACAGAGTGTGAGGGCACACTCTGAAGGCGCCGCGTGGGTCAGTGAGAGCGGACACAGCGGCGGCCAGTGCGGAGCCTAGGGGTGGGCTGGCACTTCTCAGATGCTTCTCTGCTTCACTGCCACGACTGACTTGACACAATTTCTGTACTTCATAAGGACTTTTTTCCTAAGAGTTATAGTTCCTGCAGTGAAGGTCTATTAAGACTGTGAATGTGGAAAACCTTTAATAAAGTTGATCGTCATTTCAGAATAAATTTTTAAAAGAAAAATGTCTATTTGGAATCCCCCACCCCACCCAATATCCCAGCAGCTAAAATTCAAATTTTTTGTGTGTTTTTGTCCCTTTGCCTCTGAAGTTTAACTCCCAGCCTAAAGCTTGCCTTGTAATTTGTCAATTTAGAAACTGGCCAAACGGATGTAGAGACATTGAGTGAGCTCCTACATTGTGCCAGGCTCCATGTCAGACACTGGAGGGCCAAGGATGGGAACTTGGTGGCCTTTTAAGAATTTCAGTCTCTGGGGAGACAGACGCTGACATGATAATGAGGAGCCCGGGTAGTGATGTGGGCGACGGCTATTCCTCAGGCTGGTGGGGATGCCCAGAGGAGGAGCACATGACGTGGCCTGGGGATGCCTTGGAGGAGGAGAGAGCCTTAGCCCAGACCCTGGCTGGCCTGTGGTGTCACACAGCCCACGGGTGTGTGAGTCAGGACTGGTTGGAGGAAGCTATGTGCTGCAGCAGGAGAAAGGATTACTGCTCTTTGTTCTTGGCTCTGGTTTCCTCCTGGAAGTGAAGACACCACGTCTTCTCACATGTTTTTGGCCAAATCAGATAACATGACCATGGCCAGCCCGGAGGGACTGTCCTGCCGTGTGCCCTGGAGGAGGAGAACCAGAAACACTTGTTGAATAGCAGTGATGACGACCACAAGTGACACCTGAACTCCCACTCACCTTCTTCGTATGAAATTATCAGACTTTGTAGGGAATTGAGACAACACGGCCATGCAAAAATAGAATAATAATCACCCGTAATCTCTCCACCCAGAGATGATCACCATGACTCTCTAATGTCTGTTGCAGACAGTATAAATCCTACATACCAGTGGGGTGATGCTACACATAGTCTGGTAACTCGGGGCTTTCCCATCATAATATGATGGACGTACACATTCATGTCAGTCAGTGCACGACTGCATCATCATTAATAAGAGTACTTCCTTGTATGATGTGTCATTTAAACCAGTCCTTTTTCATTGGTCACTGGCTGACCAACCTTTTGTAGTATAAAGCAGACTTTCTGTAAAGAGCTAAGCAATAAATATTTTAGGCTCTGTGGACCACATATGGTCTCTGTCCCATATTCTTTTTTGTTTTTTCAACAACCTTTTAGAAATGTGAAAACCAGTCTTTGACCATGTGAAAACAGTCCCAGCCTGGATTTGGTCTGTAGGCTGTGGTCTGCTGCCCCAGAATAAATAGGGCTGTGAGGTAAGTCTGGGGCATGCATCTTATGTCTGTCTGCCTCTTTCCTCTGGATCAGTTCCTAGACATGGCATTGTGGGTATTGAGTAATTGATGCTCCATTTTAAGGTTCTGGATAAATCCTATTAAATTACCTTCCAAAGAGGAATGTCAGTTGGCATCCTCACCATCAGTGTTTGAAAATTCCCTTTCCCTAAACACTTACCAAGGTAGAATGTTTGCCTTTTTTTTGTTGTTGTTGCCATTTTGGGAGGAAATGGTATCTCATTTAATATCTGGTTGTCTTTTTTTTTTTTTTTGAGATATAGTCTTGCTCTGTCCCCCAGGCTGGAGTCCAGGGGCACAGTCTCCGCTCACTGTAACCTCCGTCTCCCGGGTTCAAGCAATTGCATTTTCATTTCTTAAGTCGGATGCTGAATAGTATTTCCCACTAATTAGCTGTTTATATTTTTTATGAGCTGCTATTATGTCTTTTGCCCATGTTTCCATTGGGGATATTTGTTTTTCTTCTAGGTTTACTAGAGTCCTTACATGCAAAGTATGTGAAACTTTTTTCTTAGGTTTTTTAGCTATGCTATAAATTCTTTGTTTTACATTTGCCGTCTTTAGTTGTTGTTCTATACAAGTTTTGTTTTTTTGTTTCACTGCTTGAGTTTTGTGTGTTATGAAATGCTTAAAGCAGCCTTCAGACCCCAAGATGGTCATCTACATTTTCTTCTAGTCCTCCTATAATTCTCTTTTATGTTTAATTTTAATGCATCTGGAACACTGTGTTTTTCCAAATGGGTAGCCAGTGGCCCACCAAATAACCCAGTTCTCTATTGGTTTGAAAGGCCAGATTTGTCATACATTAGACTCCTGGCAGGGTGAGTGATGGTGGCCGTGCCAAGCACTGAGGGGAAATGTGGGAGGGCTGGGCATTGTTTGTCTAGCTGTGGGCCACTGGGGTTGGGGGGAAGGGGCTAGGGGCCTAATTCAGTTTGGAAAGTATGTGTGTGAGAAGCCAGGTGCAGAGTTTTGCCCTCTGTTCTGGAACCACAGTTAAGAGGACCATTGACAAAAGTAGGTACCTGTGTTAACATCAAACTATGGAAGGTGTAAAGGGGACAGGAGGAAGGGCGAATACCCCCAAGCCTTTGGGAGATGTGGTAGCACCAGGCTGGGTGGTCATGTGTGAGGGCCTCCACAGAAGGGGCACCTGCTTGGGAGGGAGAGTGAGTTTGCCAATTTTCTAGGTTCCTGCAAAAACAGAGTTGGTGACTCGGCCTAGCACTAGACTGCTACCATCCAGTGACCCAGGCGGGGGCACACAGCCCTGCCCCTCATGGCAGTCTGACCTTCCCTCTGCAGCCCAAATGCCTCAGTGGAAGGGAAAGATGCAGTTGCTCCTTTCTATTAAATACATTCCCATTTATTTATAGAAAAGCACAATGTGAAATTTATTTAAACTCATTCTGAACCTAAATTCTTTGTCCTCAGACACGTGGATTTGCACAGTCAGTTTAATCAGTTTTTTGGAATCTACTGATTTTGTGGTATTTTGAAATTAGAAACAATGCTCATTAGAGTGTTGAAAAAGTATTTTTGGTTTATAGAAATAAATAAAAAGATGAAACTATAAAAGTTTACTAGAAAGTTAAAGAGGATATTTGGATGGTGAAGTATTTTCTAAGTATGGCATCAAAGATAAAAATTTGATTACAAAAATAACCTCCTCAGAAAACATCATAAATAAAAATTAATAGCAAATGATACATGGGGAAAATGTTACCCATTTCACAAAGGGTTGATTCCTTTTTGAGATGACCTTTCTGATGAGATCCTGTGATTTGACACTTCTGCATGTTAACCAAGGGTACCTTGCTGTGGGAAGTCCTGGCGAAGAGGCCCTCTCCCTCACTGCAGGTTGTGGGGGTGGTGGGTGTCACGTCTTCTGAAGAACATGAGCAGTGTATCAGAAGCTAGGGTTTCTGACTAGCAGATCCTCTTGCTGGGCTTCATCCTGAGGAAACATTTCATCCAGGATGAACCCTGCATTGATAGAGCAGGGTTGGGAGAAGAGGAAGCAACCTGGGGGCCCAGAGGTAGGGAAGTGCTTGTTAAACTCGGGCAGGTGTACCATAGAATGCAGGACACCATCTGAAACAATGGCAGAAATAGCTAAAACATACGTAGCACAGCTTTCTTCTATAAAGAAAATGAGTATGCTGCATGCACACTATGTGTGTGGCCTAGAAAAGAGGCATAAAACACATGTACTTCAGGTGTCACATAATTTCTGGGTAGCATTTTGATGGAGTGTATATATTCTTACATAAAAAGCAAAAGTGAAAGACAGCATAATTTATTATATATTTACATATTTCATTTCTGTTGTCCTTTTCTCTTGAGTATGGATTGCCTTTGTTACAGAGAAATCTGTTTGGTTTGTTTTGGTTTGGTTTTCTGGTTTGGAGGCAGGGTCTCACTCTGTCACCCAGGCTGGAGTACAATGGTGCGATCATAGCTCACTGCAGCGTACAACTTCTGAGCTCAAGTGATTCTCCCACCTCGCCTCCTGAGTAGCTGGGACTACAAGCAGGAACTACCATGCCCAGCTCTTTTTTTTTTTTCCTGGAGAGACAGGGTCTTGCTATATTTCCCTGGCTGATATCAAACCCTTAGCCTCAAGCAATCCTCCCACCTCGACCTCCCAAAGTGCTGAGATTTTTTTTCTCCTGGGCATCTATTGTTAATTATATTTTCTTCTCTTAGGTGGCCTCCCTAAGTGAGCCACAATGCCTGACCTAGAAAAATCTTAAAAAAACTTTATCCAAACATGCCAAGTCATAAATGATGTTGATATACTTTATCCCCACAAGTTCATTTTCATTCTCTTTCTCTCCTTTAAATATTAAGTGGACTAGGGCTTTCATCTAGGAAAACGTATGTGACAGTAGCATCTTCAGAAAAATCCAGCAAAGGGAACAGGCTGTTCTTGCAAGGAGCAGTAACTTTAAGCCATAGTAACTTGTAGTGCAAAGGAATCTGGGGCTTCTGGTTGGATTTGGGCCCAGAGGATGCAGAACTATTCCCTAGAGTGCACTGTGGATACCTGCAGTCCCAAACCCAGGGGATGTGGGAGGTGACAAAGGTCCAGTCACCATCACTGTCAGCTGGCAGGACAATTGGGGCTTGTAGAGAGGTGCTCAGAAGCCCATGGGGTAGACTTTGCTGCTGAGACTAGCCCTTGTGGACGCAGCCCATCAACACATGCCTCGTGGGTGAGGTGAGCCAGTATTCAAGGTTGAACACATGCTCAGCGAGTCAAACTACACGCTGAGTAAGCCATGAAACAAGCGTCTAGATAGGGTATGTGGTAAGGCTCTGGCCTGGATATGTGATTTGCAGAGACTGTCAGTGTGATCTCTCATTCTCTCTGTGTTGCAGCCTCCCAAAGTGAAATGCCTGACCAAGATCTGGCACCCCAACATCACAGAGACAGGGGAAATATGTCTGAGGTAAGTTTCTTGTCTTTTCTTTCTTCTACATTCGTGAGTGTCACGTGTGAGCGTTGGGCTTTTAAACATGGTGTCTCCTCTGAGAGAGGATTTTGAGGCATGCCCAAGATTAAGATGAGCTTGAACTCAGCTGAAGTAGCTGCGGTTGCCTGCCTGCTCCCAAACCCTACCCTACCTTCTGCCTCCAGACTAGTGTCCTCTCATGGCCCTCTGGGGGCCACAGCCCTACCAAGTTCTTAGTGCAGCCTCCTTGCTTGCCCAGGATGGAACCTTGGGGTCCCTTGCCTTGTTCCCCCCTATTTAAATGAGAGACCACATTCCCTCCATGTGGCTGATTTTAGCTAAGATGGGAAAATATGATTAATGATGGATACCCAGGAGAAAAAATGTAGATAGCAGGCTTAAGACAACCTTGGGCACTTGTATTTAAGCTGCCTTCTCTGTACCAAAATGGTCCTAATAGGTGTCAGGGCACTTAGGGCAGGCAGCCTCTCAGAGCTTCGTGTCCGCTGTGACTTGTGTCCCCGATCCCTGGCCTGGGCAGAACATCAGGGATCAGTGATTTCTCCTCTTAAGGCTGCTGGAAAAGATGTATGGGTGGATTGGTTGGTTTTTAAAGTAAGTTTCACGTTTGGGCTTTATTTTTGTGTGTGTGTGCTTTGTCCCTTTCATCACTTTAAGGCAGAGAGATTGATTGCAGGGACTTTGATATCAGACCACCTGGACCTGAGTCCAGCTTGCTGCCCCCGCCCCGCCACCCGGGGCAGCTGTGGGACTTTAGGCTAGGTATTTGACCCGTATGTGCCTCACACTTAGCCAGTTTGGAAAGTAGGCACAACGTGTTTTCTTAGCATATTTCTCCTACTTTTGACATGAAATGCAATTAGTGGCCTAAGTCACTTCTCATGCTCAACCTCCGTATCTCTTTTCTTTCGTTCCTCTCTCCTTAGTAAATACTAATCACCTTTGAAAGGAAATGTGTAAACTGTGGCTGCTGGAAATCTTACCTCAGGATGCCTTTCTCTTCACAAGTACAGTTAGTGCCCATTTGTCCATTTCATTTTTGTGTATACTGCTCCCTTTCTTCAGTATCAGCCTCATTTTTCAGATAGTTAAAAATACATTTTACCAGGCATGCCTTTTTCAAAAAGCATCTTCTCTTTGAAGTATCTGTCCTTTGCGTATTGAAATGTTAAAATTCCACCATCTTTGGTTGCAGGTTATAAATGTGTTTGGCCCAGGCCCCCATTGCCCCGCTTCCTCCTGTGATTGTGAGGACACCTGGCTCACTTTCTGGGGGGCCATACTCTACTTACCTGTCTTGCCCCTGCCTCAGTCAGAATTGGGTGCAGAATAGGAAGCTGTCTTGTCCTTTTTGCCATCTTCTGGGAAATCAGATGATTAGCAAAGCCTGATAAGGATAAACAGATGGTATCCTGATATAAAAGCCAGACGTCTCAAGGAAAAAGATTGTCAGATTTGACCACATAAAAATTAAAAACACAAAATGGAAGGAGAAATGATCAACTGGACTAAAATCCTTGGTATGTAAATAGTCCTTACTATTCATTAAAAAAAGATGGATACTTCCTCTGGAAAAATGTGGCATTGGCTACAAACAGGTGATTCATAAAAGGAGAAATAGAAGTGGGCAGTAAATATCTAAGGGGATGTTCACTCTCATCGGTAACCAGAGAAAGGTGCAGAAAACCATGAGGTGTGGCTTACCACTTATCAGATTGGCAGGCACAAAGGTAGATACTTGGTGGTGGGGCAGGGAGTGTGTGATAGAGAGCGAGCAGGCTCTCTCGTTGGAGGGTGTGTATATTTGCACACCTTTCATTGGTCCTTCAGCCATGTAGACTACCTTTAACTCGTATGTACCCTTGGACTTGTCAGCTGCACTTCTAGGGATTTAATCTAAGGAAATAATGTGTCAGATTGATGTACAGGGACCACCTTGTTAGTGAAAAGCAGACAGTGTCCAGTGGCAGCTTTATGGTGTGTCCTGAATAAAGGGAAAGAAAAGCCCAGCCACACCTCTGGTTTGTGGTGACCACTGGACAGCAGCTAATCAGGCCCTTCCCACAGCAGGACTGATGGATGCCTGGTGCTCCACGGGCCTTTCATTTCTGGCACACAGGAGCACCGTCCTCTTTTAGAGAGATTTGTCCTGGCTCCACCTTGTTGTCCCAGCAGGGACACTTCCCCTGCTCTGACACAAGGTCAGAGGCTCCATGTCTGTGGGATTGGAGGGCCTAGGTCAAGAGCTCAGTCGAAGCTTCTCCTAGAGCCTAAGCTTCTATTACAATTCCTGGGGTGTCCTCTGTCTCCTTGCTTAATGACATCTCTGATAGCCAAGTGTCTCTGTCTCCTGAGCTGTTGCTGGGACTGTCCTCTGTGAGGCCAGGCTAGAACTTCGTCAGTGACTGGGGGCACTGCACCCCTGATGGGCCTCACTGCTGCCCAGACCAGTGGCCACCACATGCTGGGGCCGGCCTTGCCTCCCCATTCCCTACCCTGCTACATGCAAAGCCCTCCTGCTCTGGCTGTGCTGTTGACAGCAAAGCTCAGGGTGAGCTTCCTTCTCCTTCATTCAGCTAATGTTGATTGAGCTTAGGCACTGGCAGAGGAATTAGAATTCTCTGCTTTTATGGATGAAACGGGCATTCAACAAATAAATGACAAATATATAACTGAAGGTTGCATTAAGATCTATATAAGAAAATTATTAGCTAGATCAGAAATAATTCTTCCACTCTAGTAACAAAATGTAGCCACTAGGATTTGACTTGATTCCCAAAAAAGGTATTCAGAAGTTGACGATTCACATCCACAAGTCACCAGTACCTCTATCGGGTAGAAAGACATCCACCCAGTTGGTAGGGTATGTGATTTGAGTTTTCCCTTTTTCTTTTTAAGGCAAAAGTAAATTTTAATGGTCAATTTAAGGTTAGTTATCTGTTTTTTTAACTGCTCTTCATAGACAATTAAGATTATAGCTTTGACTCAAACTCTACATATTTTTCTTCTGATCTAAATTGACTTTCGTGAATTTAAACATGCTCTAATTCAAAAAAGTTTATCAGAGGTAACAATTATGGCCTATACAGCCTGATACTTTATGTGCAGATCAAAGCCACAGCACAATAATTCAACAAATGCAAAAGTAATTTTATCTCCAGAAGGAGGTTTGGCAATAAATTATACTTTTTTGAAGTATGGAATGATCATTTAATCTCTTTAAAATTATTTAATTTTTTTTTTTACTTTTTGAGATTATTGTGAAAATGCTAATCTTCTCTGTATCATCCCAATTTGAGCATATGTGCTACGGAAGTGAGCACTGGAATGATCATTTCCATGAGAGTATATGGTGTGCCTTACAGCTGATAGACAGTCAGGACCAGGACTCTCAGGTACCAGCTTCAGAAATGGGGCCTCACCGGACCTCTGAATCCTGGTGTGCCTTCCCTGAGCATGGGCCCCTCACCTAAGAAGTGATTGATATTCAGAATTGTGCATTAATCTTTTATCCTCAAGCATTTTCTTTTGAACTTAAAAAAAAAAACCCAGTTATTAAAATGTCATACGCTGAGAGCTTCCATTGTTGTTAACCTGCATCAGCAGTGTTTCAGAATGTCGGTGCCCATGAGCTGCCTGCGTTGGAAGAACAACACTGTTCATGAGGCATGTGCCCTTGGGCCTGTCTTCTCTGTGCCTTGGTTTCCTCCTGTATAAGACAGGGAAACAGTGATCCTTCCTTCACGGGTGGTTAAAGGCATTAAGTGAATTTAATGGCACAGCACCTAGGATTGTGCCTGACATACACATAATAAGCTCTAAGCTTCAGTTACTTTTGTTGTCATGTTGTCATTTTGTTGCTATTGTCATTTTCTTTTTTTTTTTTTTCTTTTGTTGCCATTGTCATTTTCTTTTCTTTTTCTTTTTTTTTCTTTTGGAGACAGGGCCTCACACTATTCCCAGGCTGGAGTACAGGGCCGCCGTCACAGCTCACTGCAGCCTCAAACTCCTGGACTCAAACAGTCCTCCTGCCTTTGGGACTACAGGCGTGCACTACTATGCCTGGCTAATTTTTAATTTTTAGTAGAGACAGGGTATCACTGTGTTGCCCAGGCTGGTTTCAAACTCCTGGACCCAAGCGATCCTCCCACCTTACCTCGGCCTCCCAGAATGCTGGGATTACAGGCATGAGCCACCATACCCAGCCACCATTGTCATTTTCTGAACATTAAATTGACAGATGTTCTTTGTGTGTTGTTTTAAACATGCTTTTCCTCTGCCTAAAACTTCCATGTCAAGTATTACAACAAATAGACAAACATAACACAAGACGTTATACTTGAAAATGTATATAACCTTGGAGGTAGAAATGCCTTCCTCAGCAAGAGGAAACTGAGAAGCCACAGAGGAAAAGGTGGGTTTAATAAAAAGTAGTTCTCCTGCATGGCCTAAAGACAAAATACGCACCGAGAGGACCAGTCGGCAGTGTGTAGGCACCTGTGGCTGCTCCTCACTAACCACTGTGTGTCTGTCTTTTTCAGTTTACTGAGAGAACATTCGATTGATGGCACTGGCTGGGCTCCCACAAGAACATTAAAGGTAGAGTCTGTGCCTTGATCATAAGTTGTCCCTGTGGTCCTCTCCCTGCAGTAGCCAGCCTCCTGAGAAAGCAGCACATGTCCTTGCCTATCACATCCACACCAATGGCCAGACACAGCCTGCCTCCTCTTCTCCCTGCTGCCTGGGCTACTTAGCCAGTCACTGACCTCAGTCACTTTGGGCCGGATGAGCATCCTTGTTGGCTTTGCCAGTCACCATTCTAGAACCAGAGATAGGAGCCCAAATTGCAGGCTTCACCGCCAAACCACTCGCCACATAGGAAACCTCATGGCCACCATTCATTCAACAGGAATGTCTTGAGCTCTTCTGGCCACTAGGTGTTGGAGAAGAGCAGCAAATTGATGTGCAGACCACTCCCTAAGGCCAGAGAAGACTGTCAGGTGTTGGGTACCTAACACCAAGCAGGGACCCTAGGGGAACAGCACAGGAAGGGGCTTTTGGCCCTGGCCCTGCATCAGGGAACACTGCAGACTGCATGCAGTCCTGACCAAGCTCCTCCAAGCTGTAGTCTCTGCCACCATGGGCAACCCACACCCTTTTCTTAGCCTCTCCCCACGCTCTAGAAATGTCCTTCCCTCTCAGAACTTTCCCTCTGCAGGCCATGTCTCTACCTGGAAGGCGGCCCTCTCCTCCAGCCCTCTCCCTGGCAGACTCCTGCTTCCCTGGGGCTCAGATGGCTGTCATTGCCTCTGGAGCCTCTCCTCCCAGGGTGGGTGCTCTGGGGAACACGTCTCGTGAGCAGTGCTGGCCTGCTGACCTGCCCACCTGTCCATCCCCCTTCCTCAGGCTGAGGGCTCACCTTCACCCACACTCCAACCCTAAGCCTGGCTCACATCGGAAGGTCAGGGATGGGTGGGTGGATGGATTGATGGACTAGAGAAAACAGAGAAGGGCAAATAAAATTACCAACTAGCAAAGAGTAGGGGAGGAGCGTGAGAACAGGCCTAAAAAGGACAAAACTCTTGAGTTGATGAAGAGGAAAATGGAGAATGAATTTGTGATTCACAGATGGCAAGTCAGTACAGATAGAACAACTCTGGCTTTCAGTTTTATTTAATGAAAATCTCTGATCCTTGAATTGTGAATCTTCCATTATTCTTTAAATAACACAAAATCATTAAGAAAACCTAATAGGATAAGGTGTAATTAACTTATCTACGACCGCAAGGGGCAGTAGATGTAAAAACAACAGACTTTATTTTGAAGGTGACTTTTTAGAAGTCAGAACCATATTTGGTGGTAACAGCTAAGAGGTGATTTGGCCGGGCGCGGTGGCTCAAGCCTGTAATCCCAGCACTTTGGGAGGCCGAGACGGGCGGATCACGAGGTCAGGAGATCGAGACCATCCTGGCTAACATGGTGAAACCCCGTCTCTACTAAAAAAAAAAATACAAAAAACTAGCCAGGCGCGGTGGCGGGCGCCTGTAGTCCCAGCTACTCGGGAGGCTGAGGCAGGAGAATGGCGTGAACCCGGGAGGCAGAGCTTGCAGTGAGCAGAGATCCGGCCACTGCACTCCAGCCTGGGCAGCAGAGCGAGACTCCGTCTCAAAAAAAAAAAAAAAAAAAAAAAGAGGTGATTCAAGGTAGAGCCCCCATGCAGACACTGGCCTGCGGGCCCTGTCGTGCAGGATTAGGCTTGTCAGGTCTGACTGGGAGGGCAGCTGATGCTGTCTTTGATTTTATGTTCACTACCTGAGACTGCTCACCTCTTTGAATTTTCCAGAGTTTGTTGTTACACTTGAAGACAAGTTATTTTAATTTTCTATCTTGAGAAAAACAAGCCATGCTGAAGACAGGTTTTGATACAGTACAATGCATATTTCTTGATCATGGGTTTACACATGCATACAGATGCACAATGGCCTGAAACTTGTTTTCTGTTTTCTTTTTTATTTCAGGATGTCGTTTGGGGATTAAACTCTTTGTTTACTGTAAGTACAGTGATCAAAATCCCAAGTTTTTCTCGATTTCCTTGTTACTGGTTTTAGATATTACATTAACGTTAACACAAAACCATGTTAAAAAATGAAATGTGGACTGGGCACAGTGGCTCACGCCTGTAATCCTAGCACTTTGGGCGGATCCTCACTTGAGCCCAGGAGTTCGAGACCAGCCTGGGCAACGTAACAAAACCGGTCTCTACAAAAAATAGAAAAATTAGTTGGGCATAGTGTCACACGTCTGTAGTCCCAGCTACTTGGAAGGCTGAGGTGGGAGAACTGCTTGAGCCTGGGAGGCAGAGGTTGCAGTGAGCTGAGATTGCACCACTGTACTCCAGCCTGGGTGACAGAGATCTGCCTCAAAAACAGACAGATACACACAAAAACCCCCAAAAAACATGCTTGCTGGGCATGGTGGCTCACACCTGTAATCCTAGCACGTTGGGAGACTGAGGCAGGCAGATCACTTGAGCCCATGAGTTCAAGACCAGCCTGGGCAACATAGCAAGACCTGTCTCTAAAAAAATAATAAATGAAAAAATAACCCCCCTTTTTTCTGTTTCTGTTTTATGAGTCAGAAGTAGAACAGTGAGGTGGGGAATGAGGGGCCTTTGGAGTGACACGTGGGGAGGTTATCTGGGGCAGGGGCCACAGCAGTCTCACTTCTGCCCTGCTGAGGTGGCTGACCCCAGTTTCTAGGGGATGAGGTTGGTTCCACTTGCCTTAGCCCCTTCCAGCAGGGTGGCTGTTACCCTGGGGTCACTTGGCCCAGTCCATGTCTGTGCCTGTGGCTACACTAGCCAGCCCAAGGAGTGGCCCTGTCACCTCCCAGGTGTCCTGGTTGGGGTGGATGATTTTGTGGTTACCCAGCCTTGAAGGCTTTTTCACGAGTCCAGAACCTCAGAGTTGTTGTCTTTTTGTCAGTGATGAGCTGCTGAAGTTTGCTGTTCTCAGGAAATAGCATTTCTCAGACAATGGCCCTAGTGCAGGAAGAGGCTAAATGGGCTTAGCTAAAAGCTGTTGGTTGGATTTTTTTAATACAATATTATACATTCCTTTGAATTTTTACTTTTTAATTCATAAAGGTGCTTTTAAAGAAATAAGCTTCAGAGATCTGTTTGTGAAAAAAAAGTTTTTGCTATTTTGATAAAACCTAAGGTGCCTCTATGATCTTGGATAGTCCACCCAGGCCAGGGGGCTGTTTTAGGAGCATCCTCCTAGCCGGTGTCATGTGGGTCACTGGCTGTTGCCTACAGCAGAGGCACCTGCAGGACTCAGTTAAACTAGGGGCGGGTCTGCTCTTCCTTGTCCCATCATCTGAGGGCACAGTGTTCTTATCTTCAGCAAAAGCAGAGCCTCAAACTAAACTGAGTCCCTGCCTGCCTTTTGTCTTTCTGTCTGATGTTCGCTGGTGAATGTCTGTCACACAAGCAGAGAGACCAAGCACTTCCAGTGATTCAGGATCTCCCTGAATCTCCGTGGGAGGTCATACCTGATGGAGACCTGGACTTCACAGTTTCTGCTGCTCTCAGCCACTTCGTTCTGCTTCTGTCTTTGGCTTTTTCATTGAAGTGAATGAAGTTTTATTTCTGGAGCCTAATTTGAAATCTGTCTGGCCGTTGTGCTCCGTTGTAATATTGAGCCTTGGCATCTCTAGATTTGATTGAGAGAGCCAAAGAGAACAGGTGTGAACTCAGGCGCTTCTAGGGGCCCACGTGCCGTCATTATCATCAGCCACCATGATGATTTTTTTCTGGAGCCCACCATGTCTGTCCCAGGTTCCTTGGCTCTGAGTAGGTTTTGATTGGCGACTTGCTGCAGGGGAATTAATGGGAGGAAAGAAACACTGACTCCTTGGACTTAAAAAAATTTTTTTGGCTGGGTGCGGTGACTTATGCCTGTGATTCCAGCACTTTGGGAGGCACCGAGGCCGGCAGATCTCCTGAGGTCAGAAATTGGAGACCAGCCTGGACAATATGGTGAAATCTCACAGCTACTAAAAAAAAAAAAAAAAAAAAGTACAAAAAATTAGCCAGGCATGGTGGCGGGCGCCTGTAATCTCAGCTACTTGGGAGGCTGAGGCAGGAGAATCGCTTGAATCCAGGAGGCGGAGGTTGCAGTGAGCCAAGATCACACCATTGCACTCCAGCCTGGGCAACAAGAGCGAAATTCCATCTCAAATCAAAAAAAAAAAAATTGAAGAGAAATCTGCTATAGCCACACTAACTTCCCATCTCTAAGTGCTCTCAGTAAATTCTAAAAAAGCCAATCAAAATTGCTAATTAAGTCTTTAATGGTTATTCTGATCAACTCATTTATCTTAGGTCTAATATACAGTAAAGAAGATAAGAAATTTTGTGTGTCTGATACAGTCTATCTAATAATGTACTTTACATTTTTGCCTTTCTCTGGGACTTGGAATCTAATTTTCCAACTGTGACTGACTATAGAGATTTACAGGGTTTTTTTGCTATTTTATAACATTTTAATGGTCACAGCCATATTAATCTCCAGGAACATTGTCCCCAAATTTAACGTCCTTCCTGAAGAGAAATACGGTTGTCTTGACGATGATCCATCCTATAGCCTGCATTAGAAAGCCATGATTCGTCATAAGGACAAATTGAGGCCCCCTGATTTTTTCTTTTTTTGTTGTTTTTGAGACCGAGTCTTGCTCTGTCGCCCAGGCTGGAGTGCAGTGGTGCCATCTCGGCTCACTGCAACATCCTCCTCTGGGTTCAAGCGATTCTCCTGCCTCAGCCTCCCGGGTAGCTGGGATTATAGGCATGCGCCACCATGCCTGGCTAATTTTCATATTTTTAGTGGAAACAGGGTTCCACCATGCTGGCCAAACTGGTCTCAAACTCCTGACCTCGTTGATCCACCCGCCTCAGCCTCCCAAAGTGCTGGGATTATAGACATGAGCCACCATGCCCGGCCAAGCAAGCCCCTCTGATTCTCAACAAGAGGGGTGAGCAGTGTGAAGATAAGATGCGGCCTTGGTCCAAAGTCCAGAGTGCTTCTTGGGGCTGAGGGGCATAGCCGTTGCAGTGTTTTTCTAGGGGAGAATGGGTCTGGCACCCTCTCCTGAGTCTGGGGACATGAGCCTAGTGACACTACCATGCAATTTGCTCGGGTTCCAGACGTCCCTACTGACTGCATGGGAGGCTTGGTGAAGCAGAGAAAGGAAAGTCCAGGGAAGGCCCCAAGAGAACCCATGGCTCAAAAAGTCAAAGCTGTTAATCACAAAACAAAAGAAAAATATAATTTTTATGGAAAAGAAGGGGATTTTTATTTGGAAATGCTTAATGAGAGTGGTTTTCATTCTCCAGTTATCACAAATAGCATCAGAAATGAATGTGATTGCAGTTTACTCCGTCTTCACCAAACTTTGTAGAACTGCATGTCAACATATCTCTGACTTCTTTCAGTCAGTTGTCAGTCACCATTTTGAAAAAAATGCCCACATGTTCGATACTTCCATATCACAAGCACTTGAGTTCTTAGTGGGATTCTCAGCTCTTCAGTTTGGTCTGCCATTTGCTAATTAGACTTCTCTTACTGTGCCATGAAAAGAAGACTTTAACAGCAGAAAAGCAATTCTTCCAGTGTTTACTTTAAGTTTCTCTCTTTTTAAGGATCTTTTGAATTTTGATGATCCACTGAATATTGAAGCTGCAGAACATCATTTGCGGGACAAGGTGAGCCAGGAACAGGCTTATTCTAGGTTGATGTACTTGTCACAAAGATGATTACTACTGTTTCTTGATTGGATAAATGAGAAATTGAGAGTGGTGGGATGCAAAGCTGGAATTCAAAGCAGTTTGTAAACAATATGGTATAGTAAATGTATGTAACCTCAGGAAAATGCTTTACCCAAGGTTAGAGAGAATTGGTGTGTGTTTGTTTTTTTTGTTTTTTGTTTTGTTTTGTTATTTGAGACAAGATTTCACTCTGTAACCCAGGCTGGAGTGCAGTGTTGTATTAGTGGCTCACTGCAGCCTCTACCTCCTGGGCTCAAGTGATCCTCCCACTTCAGCCTTCCGAGTAGCTGGGACTACAGGTGCATGACACCACACTCAGCTAATTTTTTTACTTTTATTTTTTGTAGAGACAGAGTCTTGCTTTGTTGCCCAGGCTGGTCTTGAACTGTTGGCCTCAAGCAATCCTCCTGCCTTGTCCTTCCAAAGTACTGAGATTACAGGCATGAGCCCCGGCACCCAGCTGAGAAATGCTTTTTATTTGATGTGATTTCCTAGTAGAATTTAGTATGAGTAATTTAAAACAGATATAGCACTAGCATGGTGGCATCGTGATTACACCTGTAATCCCAACCTTTGGGAGGCCAAGGTGGGCAGATTGCTTGAGCTCAGGAGTTTGAGACCAGCCTGGGCAACGTGGCAAAACTCTGTCTTTACAAAAATTAGCCAGACATAGTGGCACATGCCTGTGGTCCCAGCTACTCAGGAGGCTAAGGTGGGAGTATTGCTTGTGCCCAGGAAGTTGAGTGAGTCAAGATTGTGCCACTGCATTCCAGCCGGGGTGACAGAGTGAGACCCCATCTTTAAATAAATAAATAAATAAATGGTAGGAACAGAGAAGGAGAATGGATGGTGTCACACCCACCAGCACCCTCCTGACCTCCAGTGGCCCACCTTATCCTTCCACACCTTTTGCTGAGCTCATACACATTCATACAAACTTGACTTTGATTTTTACCCAAAAATAATGAGATCCTATTCATTACTGTTTTTAATTTTTATTTATTTATTTAATTTTTAGGGCAGTACCCTGAGATTGTAAAGGTTCAGAGAGCTCCCCCTATTCATTACTTTTAATCTTCAATTCCTCTTCTAAAAGGTTTTTTCCTCTAATGCAGTGCATAAATGATTGGTCATTCATTTCAGGAGCCACATTGAGGTCTTCCAGTAAGACACCTGTTAAGGAAGACAGTTTACCTAGAAACAATATATTAAAACTCACTGGGAAGAAAAAAATACAACAAAACCAAGCTGAAAGAGTTATAGTCGGTGAATGTCACCTTTCCACTGTGCTTGAGTAGCAAGGCAGCAGTGGTTTTAACTGTCTGATAAAAGAAAGCATACAAGCCTTGAGGAGGGGAAGTGCTGTCAGGAAAGGGGGTCTGAAATGACTTTAACATTGGCCCAGTGCAAAGCACATGGAACAGGAGCCGGCAGAGGCAGGTCATGTGTGGCTGGCACCAAGGTAGCTCAGCTTAGGTGAAGGGTTCTGGCTGGATTTGGTGGTAGAACCTCACATTCCGTTACCTGAACCAGATTCCCTATGGCAGCCTTGCCATTGTGGCAGCCTTGCCATTGTGGCAGTCAGCCAGCCACTGTTGTTCGTTTGGCTGAAGTTGCTTTTTTTTTTTTTTTGAAACAGAGTCTGTTGCCCAGGCTGGAGTGTGCAGTGGTGCAATCTTGGCTCACCTCTATCTCCAGATGCAACCTCCATCTCCCAGGTTCAAGCAATTCTTGTGCCTCAGCCTCCCGAGTATCTGGGACTATGGGCGTGCGCCACCACACTGGGCTAATTTTTGTATTCTTAGTAGTAGAGACAGGGTTTTACCATGTTGCCCATGCTGGTCTCAAACTCCTGGCCTCAAGCGACCCACCCGCCTCAGCCTCCCAAAATGCTGGGATTACTGCACCCGACCTGATGTAGCTTTGAACACCATTCTAAAACCCCTCTAGCTAGTTCTAGACATCGTGCAGAATGTTCAGCGCCTTGGCTTCCGTTAATGTTAGTTAGACCTACTATGTGGCACGACCGAATAGGGCATCTGAAATGTGCCCTGCCAAGTCCTTGCTACAGTCTTGAGCCTAAGTTCAGACCAGGAGGTGCTGCCTGACCACGGCCCCAAAGAGTGGGCAGGAGCACCTCCGACAGGGAGGCAAGAGAAGTGCCACCCAGCATGCATCCTGCTGAGACTCACAAAACAAGTGGCAGGCACAGTGGGCACAGGGAGTGGTGCAGTGCAAGCAGGCGGGCAGAGCAGACCATCTACTGAGGCTGGTGTTCTGCCGAGGAGGCGAGCTCTGTCTTGAGGGCTGGGGCAGCAGGGGTCCTCAAGAGAAATAACAGTGGTGTAAGGCAGCCCTGTGCCCACAGCTCCCCATGAGAGCAGTCAGTCCCTGACTCCTGCCGTCCGTCAGTGGTTCTGATGGGCTTGTGTTGTCTAGCAAAGCCTTAGGCTTGGTACTGCACTGACAAGCCCTGGGCAAATGTGCCCCTTGGCCCACCCCTTGCAGGCATTCGTGGCTGCACTCCTGTCTGCTGTTGCTGGCGATGACTAGCCCTTGTGGACCAAGCCTTGTCAGATAGAAAGTGATGGCAATAGGGGCACTCCCACAGCTCCAGGTGGAGAGATGTCTTCCATTTTACCTTTCTTTGTATGAAATAAGATTTCATATTCCTGATTTGTATGAAATAAGACTTTGCAACTGATACACTTTTAGCCCCAGTAAAATGGACCTAACATCTCCAGTGATGCCTCCACATGAAGCCTAAGCAGTGCCGCAGCCCCACCCACGTCTTCATGCGGAGTAATAGTCACAGTTGTTGAGCGCCGCTTCCTTATGTCCACTCGTTCATCATCTGTTTGGCTGGTGGCCACTTATATGCCAGGGGAGGTGCGAAGTGCTTGGGATGACTGGGAATGACAGTCCCTGTCCCTGTGGCGCACACATTCCAGCAGGAGGACGCGGAGCATAGGCAAACAAACACGACCAGATGCAGTGGCTCACGCCTGTAATCTCAGCACTTTGGGAAGCCAAGGTGGGCAGATCACCTGAGGTCAGGAGTTCAAGACCAGCCTGGCCAACGTGGTGAAACCCTGTCTCTAGTAAAAATACAAAAATTAGCCAGGCGTGGTGGCAGGCACCTGTAATTCCAGCTACTTGGGAGACTGAGTCAGGAGAATCGCTTGAACCCAGGAGGCGGAGGTTGCAGTGAACTGAGATTGCACCATTGCACTCCTGCCTGGGCAAAAAGGGCGAAACTCCATCTCAAAAAAAAAAAAAAGATGAAAATTAAAATGAAAAAAAATAGGTGAAAAAAAAAAAAAATAGGTGAACAAACATAGCATGTGAAGTGGAGAGCGGGCCACAGAGGGCCGGGTGGTGAGAGAGGAGCGCTCCAGAAAACCTTGGCTGCTAGTGCAAAGCCCCTGAGGCAGGAACGTGCTGCAGAGGTCAGGGCAGAGAAAAGAGGCCATTATGACTGGCGCAGGTCAGAGGAATGGAATAGTAGGAGCCGGGCGCACTTCCATGCACTTGACACAGAGTGCACTTGTTTCTCACAACAGCCCCTTGGGCCGGATACCATTATGATCCCTGTTTTGCTGCTGAGGACACAGCTGCCAAGAAGCTGAGATTCGCCATGGTTGAGTAGCCTGTCGGAGGCAGAGCCCAGGACTTGGATCCTCCTCTGTGTGGCTCCAGAGTCTGTGGTTTTCACTTGGGCCCTGTGCTTTGTGTCCCTTGCAGTAGAAGAGGAGGAGGGAGGCAGCAGAGGCTGGAGCATGGGGCCTGCTGCAGGCATGGATGCTGGGCTCTGTGCTGGGTGAGGTGAACAGGGCAACTAAGAGTACATGGCGTCTTTTGTCCTCCGAAACATGGAGAGGCGGGGCATTTATGGGATCTTCATTTTACATCCTGTAAGCTTTTGCAGGGTCCTTGTAAGCTGACAGTATTGTCTGGCTCTGGGGAAATGGCCTTGAGAAGGTTTTGTAAAAGGGCAGGTAGGGTTTCTGCACAGCTCCCCTTTGTTGCGGGGTGAAGGCGCATGTGGGAGGCTCCAAACGCCATCCTGTAGACAAATAGGGAAGTTGGCAGGGCAGAGGCACCTGGGTAGACTCAGAGCACTCCACTTTCTCACCCTGAGACCAGAGAAAATATGGGACCATATCCATAGCTTCAAATTGGGAACTTGCCGGCCCTGGAAAGGGTCGCTGTGCTAATTAAGGGTGTGGCAGGAGGGCAGGCACCTGGTGCCCAGCTGGCCAGGACCATGCTCCAGGCAGGGTCTCCCCTGCGAGAGGGCATCGTGGCAGCAGCGAGGTATACACCGAGTACCTGGGTGCGCCCTGCACGTTGCCAGGTGTCGGGATTATGCAGTGGAATCAGCAAAGAGGCTAGACTGAGGCTTAGACAGGAGGACTGAGGCTTAGCTAAGGAAATGGAACTCATGCCCACTAAGAACTGTGGTAACTGTGCCGTGTTCCCTGTGCAGTGGGGGCTGCATGGCATTGATGTGACTGAAGCAGTGTGATCCTGCGGGGACATCCGAGACCCAGCAGCTGTGTTGTAGGAGTGAGAGGGTTAAGAGCTCCAAGTCACTCTTATGGCTCATACAATCCCATGGGATTTTACTTGTAACCTTGGGGATACCAGATCCAGGGATAAACTTGACAGTGGCCCAGATCTGAGATTGTTCCACCCATACTGGCCTGGGGTGATTCCTAGGTCCACACCGCCTTTGGTCACTGGCCACCTGCACTTCAATGCATGAGGATGGAGCTCTGTGGCACACCCAGCTCTCTTCTGGGCAGGGTGTAGTCATCCTGCCCAGAAGAGATGGGGGGCTGTACATGGGCTGTGAAGAGCAGGCACATTTTAAATAGGTAGCAGCATCCAGGGAAATCATTCCAGCAGGACAAATACAGAAACAAGGGTCTTCCTGAGAGCAGTAGCTGTGGCTGAGACCCATTGTGGCCAAAGAAGTCTTGGCTTTGTGACCTTGACCACACTTTTCTGGGCTCTACTTTTCCCGTCTGGAAATGAGGAGGGATAGGTGCCCCCTGAGGGTCCCTCCCACTCAGGCCTTCCGCATGCTCCCCTGCTCAGCACACCCAGCACTGTGTCTTGCATGCAGTAGGCACCTAGGTCGTGGCAAATGGCACTCAGACTCCGCAAGGTCCCAGTCCTTCTACCACCTTGGCGACCACAGGGGGCCTTGGTGCTGGTGGATCTGACTTGTCCCTGAAGCGCTGCTTTACTCACTCACTCACTCTTCCCGTTCTTCTTTCTGTCCCCAATGCTCTTACTACACAGGAGGACTTCCGGAATAAAGTGGACGACTACATCAAGCGTTATGCCAGATGATAAAAGGGGACGATTGCAGGCCCATGGACTGTGTTACAGTTTGTCTCTAACGTGAAACAGCAAGAGGTAGCCCCCTCTCCCGTCCTCATGCTCCCTCTCAGTCCCCTGGATTGCCCCAGTCCTGTGACCATGTTGCCCTGAAGAAGACCATCTTCATGACTGCTCATTGTAGATGGAGAATTCAACATAAATACAGCAAGAAAATGTGTTTGGGCTTCTGAAGAGTTGTCTGCTTACCTTAACATGTTTACTTTTTTGAACTTGTACTGTATAGGCTGTTGGTGAAATTTTTAAGAAGTTGTAATGAACTCAAAATTGAGGCCAGAGCTTGCTTTCCCTTTTCCCAAACAAAATTGGTTTTCTGCACAAGCGATGCTAATGATGTGTTCAGTGTAACTTGCAGATTGGCAATAAGATACCCGCTACAAACTGTGATTGGATGCAAAATCTCTTAGCTTTTTCACGAATGTTGGCCCTGCCTAGATGTTGTGAAGCTTCCCAGAATGCATAGTCATTCACTGTAGATCTCTTATTGAAATGCGTATTTTATTTAATGTAAGTATATTTTGGAACAGATTTGTAATTTGTACAATTTAATGCTTTAATTATTTTTTCTATTCTCATTTAGTTTGTATTTTCATTGTATAGAGCAGACAGAAAGATGTTGGGTCAAGCCACTATTGAAGAGAAATACAAAGAAAATATGAAAGGCACATTATTCATTTTGTCCAAATGCAATGAGAATCTCACTCTTAAAAATCAGCTCTTGCTTTCAGGTCCAGATGTGGCGAGGACGTTTTGGAGCCCTTTGAAGCTAGATTTGGATGACCAAAACAAAAAGGCAGGGAGCCCATTGTAACATGCTGCCCAGAGGAAACTGGCTGGAACCTGGACCAGCTGGGTTGATGTTTCTGCAGTGGTCATGTGATTGTGACCTGGTAGCTACTTACCAGAGCATCAGACCCTGCTGTCCTGGGAGACAGGAGCGATGCCTCAGGAATCAGCCTAATGTCTGATGTCACTGAGACTGTACCTATGGCCTTCTTCTGAGTTTGCTATGGCTCCAGGCCCTGCCTGTGGGGTGAGCCTCCTAGGCCTTGGAGCACCAAGAGTCAACAGTGGCATATGCCGTCCTCGGCCAGGTTAATGTACTGCAGAGGAAGAGCCCTGAAGAGAGGCAAGTGGATTTACTCCAGCATGTAGACATTTGAACCAGTGAAATCAAACGCAAAATAAATGTCTGTCTAGTTTCATTTGCTGCCTGCCTAACGCTCACATTTAACTGCCAGCTTCCTTAGACCTCTAGATTCCCCTGTCTGCCATCTACTGGGTTTAGTTTGTTTTTCTTAATTTATAGAATCTCTGAGTCACAGAGATTCTGTCACGGAGACCCAGCAGGTGAGGAATGTAGGCCTTGCTTTGTCTTTGCACCCATTAGACTTGAGGGTGGCCCCTGGCTAACGGGCCACACAGAGCAGGAAGGGTGAGATTAGATAAAGAGAATGATGGCATCTCAGGAACTCGGGGCTTTTCCAGGAGACACATTAATCCTCGCCTCTCAGGGCCTAGGAGAGGGAGGTACTGCAGCTTCACACTTGTCCTCTGCCTAGTGTCAGAGGAACTTGCCGGCTGAGCACTAGGCATCCTCTCTAGTCAGGGCAGGAGGCCAGCAGCTAATTCCTGCCTCCTGTGACCCAGGAAATAAGGTTCTCTGCCTGGTGCCATTCCCAGGCCCAAAGCAGGGCACATCCCATAGTAGTTGCTCAGGCTCCCTGGAGTTCCCCGGCTGGTGGTGCAAGTGTTGATGCAGGACTTTTCACAAGAGCACTTCTGTGGGAGAAATGCCAGTGCCTGCTGTCCAGTGGAAACATTTATGCAGTGTACGTGAAAGACAATGTGCCCTCTGGACCACACTGAAAGTGGTAATATCAGTTATTCTAACATCAAAGTATCTGCACAGTAGAAAATCACTTTGCTCGTTATCAGGGATTAAGCAATTATTTTAAAATGTCCAGATAACTGAATCATCCCATTCTGTCCAGTGGAAATCCCCTAGAAATATTTTGCACACACACCCCATCTTAGGAGCACACTCAGATGTGGCCCATCACAGTAAGTAGCTGGTGTTGTCCTGGGTGCTTGGCCGGTGGGGCCCTTGGGATCTGTTGGGTGACTGTGGGACCTGGTTTCCTTCCAGACTTTTTGACTTCTTGGCATTCCCCTCCCTCTTTCACAGGCCAAAGTCACATTTCTGGCTCCAACGCATATGCCCCCAACCAACCGGGTACTAGTTGGTGATTTCTGATCTGTCAGGGAATGGGAATCCCTAGACTTGGCCAAAAGACCAGTCCTGGAAATAGGTGGGAGTGGGCAGGCCCTTGGGGAACTGAAGCTCTTGGGAAGCTCTGACGTCCAGTTGGGCATCCAGAACCTTTGCTTCCTGAATCCTGGTGCTTGGCTGGACTCCAGAGGGTCCTTATGACTATTGCTTAGAATTTGATGCGTAAGCTATATATTTTTCAAGCACTCCTAGAAGGAAACACTTCCAGGGTAAGCCTTCAGAAGAAGGCTCACATCTTACCTCCGATCTTCCCCTAAATAACCACCAGCAGGTGACCAGCCCTTTGCAGTCTTTCTACTAAGGAGCCAAGGCAAGAGTATTACTCACATATTGAAAATGGATCTCAGCTGTGCCCCTCGCCTTTTCTCCCACGACTCGTCGTCTGTGGTGTTTCCACCAGCTTTATTTGCAGAGCACAGACCACAGGGAGCCGGTGTCTTGGGTTAGGGTTGTCTTCACCTGCCCTCATCTCCAAGCACGGGAGGCCTGAGAGGCTGCTCAGGAGCTAAAACATTGTGAATGTCTGTTCTTTTAAAGGATCATGTACCTTAGTATTTGGCTGTTCACATGATTCAAAGCACCTGTGCGTATTTTCCTCTGTCTCTAGTTACTTGCACACTTGTCTGGAAAGACCTTGTGGGATGTAGAACACAACAGTGTTCATAGCTAGGCCAGTCTCAGCAGAGTCCTAGCCCATTCAGAGGCCATCTGGTGATAGGCCCAGCATGTTTTTTTTCTTATGGCAGCAGAAAGATTGAATAGCCCTTCTGCTGGATTCTAGACCCCCCAAAAAAGAAAAATAAAATCCCAGAGGGCATACTCCCAGGCGGTGGTGATCACAAAAATCTGTCACAGTCTGCAGTGAACAAACCCCACTTGCTGTTCCTGGGGTTGCTCTGCTGCCACTCCCCACCCCCACTTACTTAAAGAACTGCTGTGGAAAATCAGTTCCAGTTTCTTCCGTAAAACCCACGGCACTACTGGTGCATTCTGATTTACCTTTGTTAAGTAGAACCTTCTTATTCCCTCAGAGATTTTCAAAATAAGTCTCATATTCCTGTTAACATCACCCTTTTTGCCAATAATCAAATCAAGCAGATTGTGTTTTTTTCATGTAAGAATTCCAACAAGAAGATGTAAACCATCAATTCAGGATTGTTTTCACTTTCTTTTTTTCTTTTTTTGAGATGGGACCTCACTCTGTCACCCGGGCTGGAGCTAGAGTATAGTGGTGTAATCTCAGCTTACTGCAACCTCCACCTCCTGGGCTCAAGCAATCCTCCCACCTCAACCTCCCAAGTAGCTGGGACCACAGGCTTTTGCCACCATTCCCAGCTAATTTTTTGTATTTTTGGTAGAGATGGGGTTTTACCATGTTAGCCAGGCTGGTCCCAAACTCCAGAGCTCAAGCAGTCCGCCCGCCTTGGCCTCCCAAAGTGCTGGGATTACAGATGTGAGCCACCCCACCCAGCTTTCACTTTCATCCATATGTTTCACTTTGGAAATTCAAGTTTGCTACACATTCACTATTCATAAAATAAGTCTAGTAAAGTGTTGATACATAGTCTTAGTAAAATGTTTAACTCGTTCTTTGCCAAAGAATAATTTGAAAAATGAGAAAACTGTCACTCCCCTCTTTCCTCCCTCCTATAGCCCTGCCTAAAATAAAAAATATTGAACAGCTGAGAGGGGCTGGTTCAGAGGCGTCCATGTCACCTGTCTACGCCACCTCTCTTACCCCAGGTTTCCATGGGTTACAGAAATTTATTTATTGAAAGAATTGTGGTTTGAAAAAATAAACTTCTTCAAGAAACCCACTGATGGGAGCATTTGGGGATCCTGCATTGTTAAAATATCTATTTGTTCACACAGGTAGATAAAGAACTGAATGATCTCTTCAAAAAATTCAGCTTAGGCCTTGTTGATTCTCATTGGCAAATTCACTGAGCCAGAGTTCTTCCAGTAAATTCACTGCTTTTTTTAAAAAAAAAGCTTATGCCAGGGCCAACTGGAAATGACAGTGCCTGCCCCAAGAGTTCCCTATGCTGGGGAAGAGAACGCCTGTGAACAGGGCCTCCATGCACAGCCGACTCGGGTAAATACTTGTCAGGGGGCACCAGTAACCAGGAGAGACTTACATAGTAGCCGTAGTGACTTAGCACTTCCATTTAGTCTCTTCCTTGGGCCTCTGGTCCACAGTTCATGTCTGGGTGTTTCCCCTTCTCTGATAATGTAGGTGATGCCCAGGTGATGCTCTTGTGGCCTACAAGGCCTCCTCTGTCTGTATTTGTTGTATTTTTCAGTGTTGGTTTTTCATCACCTCAGTGTCCAACTTCATGATGTTCCTAGCAGCTCATCACTCCTATGTCATCCCTGATGCCTAATGTTGAAAGATTACTTTGTGTCAAACCAGTCATTGATATTACCAGATATCCCTTTCTAAAAATATGTCTTCCAACCTCAGTGACCCCGTTCACCTGTGTCCTTCTGCCCTCTCCTAACCATGGTGAGGTGGAGGAGCTGCAGCTGGTGCGGCCCTGTGGGTCAGTAGTCTCCTTTCCTATTCCTGAGAGGTTTCCGCCTCAAGTTAGTCTGAAAAGAGAAAACCTGTATCCCTGGGGAGTGCTGTGGCAAGGAGCCCCAGATAGACCAGAAGACACAGGTGGAGCCCAGTGACTTCGTGGATCCCACTCACATGACCGTGTGCTCTGCCACACCAGTCACAGTGGCATGTGACAGAAACCATGGTCATTGTAGGAAGGGCAGTGGGATGTGGCAGAGCTGGTGAGATATCCAGGCGAGACTAAAACCCGTGGGGATGGCCTCCCCACCCACATCCTCTCCACTTTACTGCCATAGAGGTTTCTGAAACACCTTTGACCATTCCACCTCTTCTTCTTGCCTTCAGAATAAGCATTCCTGTGCCTGGCATACAGAGCCCATTGTCACTGGGCCCCTGTTCACCTGCCAGCCACTGCCCTGAAGACCCTGGCCTCAAAGTAGTGCTTCCATGCTGTGAGATGAGGTCCACTCTTCCAAGACACTCAGCCTCCCTCTTGGGACTCCTTCAAGATTTAGTTCATGCAGTGCCACTGCTATGAAACTGTTCCTGCTCTTACAGGTAGATGAACACTTCCTGAGTATCCTCGTCTTTCCCAAGCTTCCAGAAGCACCAAGGGTGTGGACTGCACTTACTCACATATGTATTCCCGCCTCTCCCAGGAGTCAGCATCTGGAGTACAGGCCTTAGCCAGCTGCAGTAACTGAGCAGGTTACTACAATGTGATTTTTGGCAGTTGAGTAAATATGTAGTAGCTTAAGAGCACAGTACACCAGCTTCAAGCCTGCTTGTGGCAGTTAACCAGGAGCTGGGTGCACTGACCAGCCCAGGCAATAGCTGAGTTTGGCGTCGGGCACCACCCAAGCGAGGTAACTGCCTTCCATCAGCTGACAGATGCCAAGGCTGAGCAGAGTGTGCTTTGCTTGAGTGAAGCTTGTGGGGAAATGCTGCAGAAAAGAAGAAGTAATATCCTGGAGATTCTAAGGGTAAACATGATTTCAGAAATGAAGTGTAGGATCAAAAAAATATTTTAGGGAAGAAAAATTCACATGTTTAGGAAAATGCAGTAAATTGCACCTTTGACTAAAAGTTAAAAAGCCCTAAGTAGGCAATAGGCCAAAGTGAAAGGAAACAGAATGAAACTATAAAAGAACCTAGATGAGGAAACTAAAATCATCATCATAAAGTGCACAGCAAAGGGCAGGATTGATGCTGAGAAAGTAGATCAATGATGTGGAGGCAAACTTGAGGGATTCTCCCAGAATGCAGAAGAAAACAGACAAAAGCCATCAGAAGGAAGATAACAGAAAGGACAGAGGGGACTTGTGCTTACAGCTTGAGTAACAAGGATTGAATCTACCCTCCTATATGAAATAAGCAAAAACCCAACAGTATCTATGGGTTTTCAGGCTTTCAGACATGACATCAGGCAGTTCATGACAGCGATTTTAGTTAACAATCTCCTAACAGAAATGTCCAAGATACAAATGAAAATCACTCATCATACCAAGAACCAGGAAAATTGCAACTTAAATTAGAAAATACAATAAACTGACACTAATCATGAGCTGAATCAGATGGAATTTTCTTACAAGTATTTTAAAGTACCCATCATAAAAATGTTTCAAAAGCTGATTATGAATTGTTCTGAGACAAAAGAAAAAAATAGAATATCTCTACAAGGATATAGAACTTAGAAAACCAAATGGAAATTATTGAACTAAAATGTGCAGTGACAGAAACTTTAAAATTTTACTGGATGGGCTCAATAGTACAGTAGAAATAGCAGAAGATACAATCAGCAAATCTGAGGACAGATCAATAGAATTTACTAAGTCTGAAGAGAGAAAAACCAAAAAGGGGGAGTCCAGGAGGACAAAGCCTCGATGGAACAATGACGAAACATTCTATTTCCTATTGAGTTCCAAAAGGAGAGGAGAAAGGGAATTAACACTAAAAGAGTATTTGAAACAGTAAAGGTGAAAACTTTGCAAATTTTATGGAAAGACTGAAACACAGATTCATGAAGCTGAGTGATCCCCACACAGGATACACTCAAAGAAATCCATGCCAAGAGGCCAGGCATGGTGGCTCACGCCTGTAATCCCAGCATTCTGGGAGACCGAGGCGGGCGGATACCTGAGGTCAAGAGTTTGAGACCAGCCTGACCAACATGGAGAAACCCCATCTCTACTAAAAATAAAAATTACTGGGCATGGTGGTGCATGCCTATAATCCCAGCTACTTGGGAGGCGAAGGTTGTGGTAAGCTGAGATTGTGCCATTGTGCTCCAGCCTGGGCAACAGGAGTGAAACTCTGTCTCAAAAAAAAAAAAAAAAAAAAAAAATTCCATGCCAAGGAAAATAATAAATTAACCGTCTAAAAACTGAAAACAAAAAGTTCTAAAAGCAGCCAGAGGAAAACAGTGCATCACCTATAGGGGGACACCAGTTTGAAAGCAGTGAATTTCTCCTCAGAAATCATGGAGGCCAGAAGGAAGTGGCATGGTATTATAAAAGTGTTGAAAGAAAAATAACTGTTAACCATGAATTCTATATACAGCAAAACTTACTTTTAGGAATGAGTGAAATCAAAACATTCTTGGATGAAATAAAACAAGAAGAATTAGTTACTAGCAGATCTACCCATAAAGTTTAGCCAGAGGAAGTTCTTCAAACAAAAGAAGTGATAAAATAATGAATCTTCATAAATCGTATGTGTTGATTAAATTTAAAATCATGCTGTCTGATGCGCAACATAATGATATTTAAAGGTAGAGGAAATAGGGCAGGGTGCAGTGGCTCATGCCTGTAATCCCAACACTTTGGGAGGCCAAGGCAGGAGGATTGCTTGAGAGCAGGAGTTTGAGACCAGCATGGGCAACATAGCAAGACCCCATCTCTAAAAAATCAGCCCATCATGGGGCCTTGTGTGGTGGCTCACACCTGTAATCCCAGCACTTTGGGAGGCTGAGGCGGGTGGATCACTAGGTCAGGAGATCAAGACCATCCTGGCCAACACAGTGAAATCCCGTCTATACTAAAAATACAAAAAAACTAGCCAGGTGTGGTGTTGGGCACCTGTAGTCCCAGCTACTCAGGAGGCTGAGGCAGGAGAATGGCGTGAAACCAGGAGGCGGAGCTTGCAGTGAGCCAAGATTGCGCCACTGCACTCCAGCCTGGGTGACAGAGCGAGACTCTGTCTCAGAAAAAAAAAAAAATTAGCCCATCATGGTGGTGTATGCCTGTAGTGACACCTACTCAGGAGGGTGAGGCAGGAAGATGACTTGAACTCAGGAGTTAGACGTTACAGTGAGCTATGACTTGCTACTGCACTCCAGCCTGGCCAACAGCAAGACCCTCTCTCTTTAAAAAGAAAAAAAAAGAATAAAATTAAATGCAAGTAAGATTTCCTTATTTCATTAGAAGTGGTAAAAGACACTAGCAGACTTAATAAGTCACATATGTATATTGTAATACCAGAGCCACTAAGGAAACTACAGAGACACACTAAAAGACAGTATGAATAGAAATGATATCAGTGAAATTGGCAAATAATTTATTTTGTTTTTTTTAAGACAGGGTCTCGCTCTGTCACCTAGGTTGGAGTTCAGTGGCTTGATCTCAGCTCACTGCAACCTCCGCTTTCCGGATTCAAGCAATTCTCCTGCCTCAGTCTCCCGAGTAACTGGGATTTCAGGCATGCACCTCCACACCTGGCTAATTTTTCTATTTTTAGTAGGGACAGGGTCTCACCATGTTGGCCAGGCTGGTTTCGAACTCTTAACCTAAAGTGATCCACCTGCCTCAGCCTCCCAAAGTGCTTGGATTACAGGCGTGAGCCACTGCGTCCAGCCAAGAACTTCTTAATCAAGCGATTCTCCTGCCTCAGCCTCCTGAGTAGCTGGGATTACAGGCATGCACCACCACACCCAGCTAATTTTGTATTTTTAGTAGAGTCAGGGTTTCTCCATGTTGGTCAGGCTGGTCTTGAACTCCTGACCTCAGGTGATCCACCCACCTCGGCCTCCCAAAGTGCTGGAATTACAGGCGTGAGCCACCATGCCTGGCACACTATCCCTCTTTCACATCCTCAAACTCCACATTAGCCTTAAACACATTCACAATGAAAATGCACAGCCTGGACACTACTGGAGGGAGCAGAACGTGGCTGGAGATCCTTCGAAGCCTCATTCCTGGAGAAATTTGTCTTTTTCTTGCTATGCTGCCCAGGCTGGAGTGCAGTGGCATGATCTCACCTCACTGCAACCTCCGCCTCCCAGGTTCAACTGATTCTTTTGCCTCAGCCTCCCGAGTAGCTGGACTACAGGTGCGCGCCACCACACCCTGCTAATTTTTGTAGTTTTGGTAGAGACGGGATTTGACCATGTTGGCCAGGCTGGTCTCAAACTCCTGACTTCAGGTGATCCGCCCACCTCAGCCTCCCAAAAGGCTGGGATTACAGGCATGAGCCATCTCGCCCAGCTGAGAAATGTGTCATTTAACAAATCTTGTAGTTCCATGAAAGACCCCACTTGCAAGGCTGTATTTGACTTGAGTTAGAGCTTACTGAGGACAAAACTGCTTTTCCCAGGTTGCAATATATAAGTTCAATATTCTGTAATCATTAGCAATGAACAATCTAAAAATGAAATGAAGAAAAGCAATTCCATTTGCAATGGCATACAAAATACTTAGTGATAAATTTAATAAAAGAAACAAGACTTAAGAGACAAAAACTACAAAATGCCAGTGGAAGAAATTGAAGACAAATAAATGGAAAGCCATTCTGTGTTTATGCTTTGTAAGACTTAATATTGTTAAGATAACAGTACTCCCTAAATGATATGGTTTGGCTGTGTCCCCACCCAAATCTCATCTTAAATTCCCACGTGTTGTGGGAGGGACCCAGTGGGAGGTAATTGAATCATGGTGGCAGGTCTTTCCCGTGCTGTCCTCATGGTGATGGGTGAGTCTCACGAGATCTGATGGTTTTATAAGGGGGAGTTTCCCTACACAAGCTCTCTCTTTGCCTGCTGCCATCCACATAAGATGTGACTTGCTCCTCCTTGCCTTCCACCATGATTGTGAGGCCTCCCCAGCCATGTGGAACTGTGAGTCCATTAAACCTCTTTCTTTTGTAAATTGCCCAGTCTCAGGTATGTCTATCAGCAGCGTGAAAACGGACTAATACACTAAATAAACACACAGATTTAGTGCAAGCCCTCTCAAGCTAATCCTAACAGTCTTGAGAAAATTTAAGGGGTCCTGAATAGCCAACACAATCTTGAAAAGGGACAAATTTAAAGGACTCACACTTTGTGATTTCAAAACTTAACTATAAAGTCATAGTAATCAAGACAGTGACATAAGGAGACATGTATAGATTAATAGAGAATGAAGAGTCCAGAAATAAACCTATACATCTATGGTCAATTGAGTTTTTTTTCCCAAGTGACAGGGGTCTCACTCTTGCCCAGGCTGAACTTGCACTCCTGGGCTCAAAGGATTTTTCCACCTCAGCCTCCTGAGGATCTGGGACTATGCCTGACTTGATCAATTTTTTTTTTTCTTTGAGGCAAGGTCTGGCTGTATTGCCCAGGATGCAGTGCAGTGGTACGATCTCAGTTCACTGCAACCTCTGGCCTCCCAGGTTCAAGCCATCCTCCCGCCTCAGCTTCCCGAGTAGCTGTGACTATAGGCATGCACCACCACGCCTGGCTAATTTTTTTGTATTTTTTGTAAAGACAGGGTTTCACCGTGTTGTCCAGGCTGTTCTCGAACTTATGAACTCAAAGCAGTCCACCCACCTCGGCCTGCCAAAGTGCTGAGATTACAGGCATGAGCCACTGCACCTGGCCTACAGTCAATAGATATTTGATGAGTATCAAGACAATTAAATGGTAGAAAGAATTGTCTTTTCTTACCTCATGTCATATAATACAAAGATTAAGTCAAATGAATTAAAGACCTAAATACAAGAGCCTGGCCAACATGGAAACCACGTCTACTAGAAGTACAAAAATTAGCTGGGCGTGGTGGTGCACGCCTGTAATCCCAGCTACTTGGGAGGCTGAGGCATAAGAATTGCTTGAACCCGGAAGACAGAGGTTGCAGTGAGCCGAGATTGAGCCACTGCACTCCAGGCTGGGCAACAGAGCGAGACTCCGTCTCACACACAAAAAAGGTTTACTGGTTGCTAGGGTATGGGAAATGAATACTAATGAGCACAGTTATTTCTTTTTGTGGTGATGAAAATATTCTGGAATTAGTGGTGCTGGTCACACAACCTTGGGAATAGATGAAAATCCACTGAATTGTGTACTCTAAAAGGGTGAACGTTATGGTATGTGGATTATATCTCAGTTTTTGAAAACAGTATAAAGAAATCAAGACAGAATACTGAAAACTGTTCAGGTAACCCAAAGGAAGGCAAGTAAAGAAATACAGGCTGAAAACCAGATGAAACAAACAGAAAACGGTAGATTTAAGAGCTAACATATCAGTAATTATCTTAAAAAGTCAAAGATTGGCAGAGTGGATTAAAAGACACAACTCAATTATATTCTGTTTAGTAGAAACTCCCATCAAATTAAAAAACATTTGTAGATTGAATGGATGAAAACAGATAGGCGGAATTTAATTTTAAAAAAAAAGCAACAGTGACTATATTGATATCTGATCACTTAGACTTCAGAGCAAAGAAAATTGGCAGAGACAAAGAGCGATATTACATAACAGAAGATTCACCACCAGACAGTCCTACGTGTGCCTTTACCAACATCAGACTCAAAACACATGAAGTAAAAACTGATAGAGCTGAGTTGAGACAAATCTGCAGTCATAGTTGGAAATGTCAGTTGCTGAGTCATTACAGTGAACATGCAATTACTGTATGCCCCAGCTACTACATTCCTGACCATTTCTCCCACAGAAATGAAAACTTATGTTCACACAAAAACCTTTACACTAGGCCGGGCGCGGTGGCTCAAGCCTGTAATCCCAGCACTTTGGGAGGCCGAGACGGGCGGATCACGAGGTCAGGAGATCGAGACCATCCTGGCTAACACCGTGAAACCCCGTCTCTACTAAAAATACAAAAAACTAGCCGGGCGAGGTGGCGGGCGCCTGTAGTCCCAGCTACTTGGGAGGCTGAGGCAGGAGAATGGCGTAAACCCGGGAGGCGGAGCTTGCAGTGAGCTGAGATCGGGCCACTGCACTCCAGCCCGGGCTACCGAGCAAGACTCTGTCTCAAAAAAAAAAAAAAAACCTTTACACTAATGTTTATAGTAGCCTTATTTATAACAGCTATAATCTGGAATCAGCCCAGGTGTCCTTCAACCTGTGAATGGTTAAACAAACTATGGTACACATAGACCCTGGAATACTACTCAGCAATGAAAAGGAATAAGCTATTCACAGCAACTTGGATGAGTCTCCAGGAATTACACTGAGTTTAAAAAAAAAAAAAAAAAAACTCAAGAAATAACATGCTGTATGTTTTTGTTTATATAACACATTTGGAAAAACAAAATTTTAGAAACAGAAGAGTTTAGTGGCTGACAGGAGTTAGAGGCAGGAATGGGCAGGAGGAGGGGGTGGATTTGTTTTTAAGACTAATACAAGGACCCCTGTAATGATGGAAATGTTGTATCTTGATTGTGGTAGTGGATACACAAATGTACACATCAAAAAACTGCATAGGGCTAAACACCCCACAAATGAGTAAAGCTGGGGAAATCTGAATAAAAACAATGAATTGTATCAATGTCAATATCCTGGTGGTGAGATATATATATTTCTTTTTTTGATACAAAATATTGCTCTGTCACCCAGGGTGGAGTGCAGTGGTGATCTCGGCTCACTGCAACCTCTGCCTCCTGGGTTCAAGTGATTCTTCTGCCTCAGCCTCCTGAGTAGCTGAGACTACAGACACGCTCCACCATGCCTGGCTAATTTTTATATTTTTAGCAGAGGCGGGGTTTCACCATATTGACCACGATGGTCTGGAACTCCTGACCTCGTGACCCGCCCACCTCGGCCTCTGAAAGTACTGGAATTACAGGCATGAGCTACCTCACCTGGCCCTTGTGATGTTATACTATAGTTTTCAAGATGCTAATCATTGTGGACAGCTGGGTAAAGGATTTTTTTTTTTTTTTTTTGAGACAGAGTTTCACTCTTGTTGCCCAGGCTGGAGTGCAATGGCGCGATCTCGGCTCACTGCAACCTCCGCCTCCCAGGTTCAAGTGATTCTTCTGCCTCAGCCTCCCAAGTAGCTGAGATTACAGGCATGCACCACCACACCTGGCTAAGGTTTTGTATTTTTAGTAGAGATGGGGTTTCTCCGTGTTGGTCAGGCTGGTCTCGAACTCCCGACCTCATGTGATTCTTCCACCTTGGCCTCCCAAAGTGCTGGGATTATAGGCATAAGCCACCGCGTCTGGCCAGGATCTCTTTCATTTATTTACATCTGCATGTAAATCTACAATGATCTCAATAAAATTTTTAATTAAAAATATATATCCAGGCCAGGAGTGGTGGCTCATGCCTGTAATCCCAGTACTTTGGGAGGCTATGGCAGACAGAGGCCAGGATGGCTTGAGCGCAGGAGACCAGCCTGGGCAACATGGTGAGACCCCATCTCTACAAAAAATACAAAAATTAGCCAGGTGTGGTGGCATGCACCTGTAGTCCCAGCTAGTTGGGAGGCTGAGGTGGGAGGATTGCTTGAGCCTGGGAGGAGGTTGCAGTGAGCTGAGATCACACCACTGCACTCCAGCCCGGGTGACAGAGCAAGACTCTTGTCTACAAAAAAAAAAAAAAAATGAAAGAAAAAGAAAAAAGATAAATATCCAGCACCCATCAGAGAAAATATACTATGCCTAGCATTCAATTAAAAATCACAGGCCGGGCTCGGTGGCTCACACCTGTAATCCCAGCACTTTGGGAGGCCAAGGCAGGGGGATCATCTGAGGTCAGGAGTTTGAGACCAGCCTGGCCAACATGCAGAAACCCCATCTCTACTAAAAATACAAAAATTAGCTGGGCGTGGTTGTGCATGCCTGTAATCTCAACTACTTGGGAGGCGGAGGCAGGAGAATCACTTGAACCCGGGAGGCGGAAGTTGCAGTGAGCCAACATCGCGCCACTGCACTCCAGCCTGAGCGACAGAGAGAGACTCCATCTTTAAAAAAAAAAAAAATCAAATAGAGAAAGACACTGGATGACTTTAACAGCAGGTTATATGTTGCAAAAGAAACATGGACTTCAAGACAGAGCAACAAAGACAATCCAAAATAAAGGAAAAAAGTGGGAACCTCTCCCGCCATGAGAACTTCATGAGCTGTGAGATAACTCCTAATTGTGAATCGCCAAAGAAGCAGGGGAGAAAAATATTTCAAAAGAAAAATTGTCCAAATTGATAAGCACTCTAATCCAATGGATCTAGAAAGGTAAACAAACCCAGAGCACGAGAGCATGAAGAACGCCACACCATAATGAAGTCTCATAGTGAAACTGCTCAAAACCAGTGACAGAGCAAAATATTTTAAATACTTTTTAAAATTGTTTGTGAAGAACGGGATCTCGCTATATTGCCCAGGCAGGTCTGGAACTCATGGGCTCAATCTGTCCTCCCACCTCTGCCTCCCTAAGTGCTGGGAGTACAGGCATGAGCCACTGTGCCTGGCCAGAGCAAAATATTCAAAGCAAGCAGGAAGGAAATAAAGAGACAACATAGAGAGGAACAAAGATAGGGGTGACAACAGATGTCTCGTGCAGACAACACAAGCAAGAAAATATTAAAGTAACTCTAAAATGCTGAAAGAAAAAAACTCAAGCCAGGATTCTAGATCTAAGGAACATATTAAATATGAAGGCAAAATAACGAGTTTTCGTGTGTACAAAAGCTGAAGGAAGCATACCAGCAGACTAGCAATACAAAGTCCTCTGGCAGAAGAAATGATACCAAATGGAAACGTGGAACCACATCAGGGTTTCTCCCCTTTGGCACTGATGACACTTTGGGGCTAATAATTTATTGTGGGGATGCTCAGTAGTATAAATAGCCCCTACTCACTACAGCCCAGAAGCACCACAGCTCCCGTTATGGCAACCTAAATTGTCTCCAGATACGACCAAAGGACCCCTGGAAGGAAAAATCACCCCTGCCTGAGAATCACCGTATTCAATGGACGATTTTATTTCATATTTTCCATCTCTATCCTTTTGAGCAATAATCAGAGAATTCCTAGGACCAGTTCACGAATTCACTCCTCAGCTATGCCTATTCTGCTCTTCAACCCATCTGTTGGGGGATTCTGAAAAAAAAAATTTTTTTTTTTAGAGGAATTTTAGGTTCACTTGAAAATTGAGGAGTTACCATATATCCCCTGCCTGTGCACACACACAACCTCCTCCACTATCAACATCCACTGTGGTATTTTTTGTTAATAAGTGATTAACCTTCATTAACAGATCATCACCTATAGTCCATAGTTTATATTAGGATTCATTATTGGTGTTGTAGCTTCTGTGAATTTTGACAAATATATTACATGTATCCACCATTATAGTATACAAAATAGTTCATTGCCCTAAAAATTCTGTTCTCTGCCTATGCATCCTTTCCTCCCCCAACCCCTGACAACTCTGTTTTTTAAACTTCGATTATTAATGTCCAGTATCTCTTTTCACTGTTGTTTCATGACTGCCTTTTTTTTTTTTTTAATAAAATACCCATTTGTCTCAAGATCTTGCTGTATTGGAGACTTACTCTGATAGCTCTATTAACTTTTTCCCTTAGCTGAGAATTCTATTTGGTGCATGTGCTATCTTCATGCAGATGGCATTCCTCAAATGTCTGGCCACTATGGGGCAATTGCGTTTCTATTAGAGACATCTTGGTAGGTCATCTGTTGCGTGTGTGACCAGTACACTTGGAATGGTGGTAGCTGCTGCTGCATGTTGCACCCTACACTGTTTTCAGCTGGGCTATCTCAACACCTAGGCTTCTGTATGTTTGTACTCAATTCTTTCTGGGTATCAGCATTCCATGTTGGACACTATCTTGTCTGACTCCACCACTACACTCACTATGTCCACCTGGAAACACAAACCTTATTTCTGCCTAGGTGGCCCAAGGAGTGCTTGGGATGAATCATCACCTTGTCCGTTGTCCTTAGGCTTCTATCCTTATGGCCTTCCAAACAGATTTAGAGAATGAACTCTCCCCATACCTATCAACTTCCCTAGCTATCTTTGCTCTTAACTTCATCCCCTATCGTCTCCTCCAGGACTTTGGCTCCTCTTTCTGGCATGGCCTGTTAGCTACCTCCCTTTACCCTATGAACATGTTCAGTCTCTATTTGCTCTTAATCTTTTTCTTTTTCTTTTTTTTTTTTTTTGAGACGGAGTCTCACTCTGTCTCCCAGGCTGGAGTGCAGTGGCATGGTTTCAGTTCCAGTGTGTAACCTCCACCTCCTGGGTTCAAGTGATTCTCCTGCCTCAGCCTCCCGAGTAGCTGGGATTACAAGCATGCACCACCACACCGGGCTAATTTTTGTATTTTTAGTAGAGATAGAGTTTTGCCATGTTGGCCAGGCTGGTCTCGAACCCCTGACCTTAGGTGATCCACCCACCTCGGCCTCTCAAAGTGCTAGGATTACAGGCGTGAACCACTGCGCCCAGCTTGCCTGTAATCTCATACGCCGTTTTAATTCCTCCTTTCTCAACCATTTTAAGAGTTGAGTGCATTCTTCATTTTTTCATATCCCATCTTTGCATTCTAACTTCCACGCCTCTCCGACAACTGAGGCTTCTTCGCTAGTTTATTGGTGCCTCCTAATTGTTATGCACAGTAGACTTCGGATTGCCTCTCAGTCACACTTGACACTATTATCTGTCTTCTTGGCTTCTTTGACATTCCTTCCCAATTCACTTTCCTTTCCTCTTCTTTTGACTGTTCTCATGCTCCTGTGCATCCATTTGCTTCTTAAATGTTGGTGGGCCCTTTGCTATTGGCTGCATTTGCAAGAAATGAGCTGCGTTTATAGGGAAGAATGAGAGAGAACGAGTCCAGAAATGTGCAGATCTGCTGTGCTGGAAAAGTCAAGTTATTCTGGACCCCAACAGGATATAAAATAGAGAACGCCCCTGAAAAGCCAATTAAAATTCAACCTCTTGGCAAAGCATGCTTGAAATCGAATTTTGGCTCCACCACTACTCCTGTGAACTTGGGCAAGATGCCTTTCTGTGCCTTGGATTCCTCATATACAAGATACCTACCGGACTGGGTTAATCATCCATATTAAATTAGTGAACACATGAAAAATACTTAGAACACTGCCTGGCATAGTTTAAGGCTCAATTAAAGTCAGACACACTATTATGCCAAAACAACAACAAAAACAACAACAACAAAAAAAAAACCAAGGGATAGTAGGATGGCTTCGTGAGAGTTCAGGGATTTTTGCTCCTTTTTACCACTTTCACAACTGACTTTTCTTAACGGTTGGTGGGACATCTGAATGGTGGATGTTTACACTTGTGACTGTCTCACAGACAACTCAACATGTCCAAAGCTCAACCCATCATCTTTCCCCCTCCCGTGTTCCCTCTTACCCCAGATAAAGGCCCTAACATCTTTCCAGTCACTTGGCTAATCCTTGCTTCCTTCCTGTCCCTCATGCCCCAATTCCTATTTAACGGCCTAAACAGATCTTGAATTAATCTTTTCTGCGTTTCCACGCCCACTTAGAGTCCCTCATTTCTCGCCCTATTTTTTCAATGCCCTCCCATCCTCTACTCCAGATCCCCTTCCTCGACGCGTGACTCCAACTTCACGACATCCACGTCCCCTATGGAGCCGCTCCGACTACGGACGCGCAGGTCCAGGGGACCTGCTCATCGCTGACCAGGGCGGCCTGCGGGAGACCCTCGGGGCCCTGCCCCTGCCGCCGTGGTCCCGGCACTTCCCCTCGAGTGGTCGCGGCGAACAAGGCCACGCGGCCCCGGCTCTCCCGGAGCGCTCGGTTCCACGCGCATGCAGCCAGAGGGGGGCACGCGCAAGACAGCACAGCCGCCTCGGCTTCTCAGGTCCAGCTCCGGCCTAGCCTGCTCTTACGCCGACTAGCCGGCCGCAGCCCGAAGGCGGCCCAGCCCCAGAGAGCGAAGGTCACGAGGCTCTCCCGGAAGTGAAGTTGAGGGGATTTGCGCCAAGTTCCCGGGAAGCTCTGTGACGCGCTAGGCCCCGCCCCAATCCTTTACCTGACCCCCGCGCAGCCCCGCCTCCCACTGGGCGCGCTGGGGCCTCGTGAAGCGGGCGGATTGGCTGGGGGCGCTTCGCTCAGCCAATCCGGGCGCGTCTGGGCGTCGCGGCCCCGCCTCCTGCCCAGCGCTCGGGACTTGTAGCGCTCCGCGGGAAGAAGGCTGGAGCCCCGGTAGCCGTGGGGCTGGGATGGAGGCGGCAGTGGCGCCGGGGAGGGATGTGCCCGCACCCGCGGCGAGTCAGCCCAGCGGCTGCGGCAAACACAACTCGCCGGAGAGGTGCGCGCCGTCAGGGGAGGGCCGGGGAGGCGGCCGGCGTGCCCCGCGCGGGAGGACGGAGGGCGCTGCCGGCCTGTGGCCGCTCTCGCGTGGGGCGTCCCGCGCGGGGATGTCCTCGAGGTCGGTGTAAGTCAGGGATGCGAGCTTCGAGGAGGGGCAGGTGCGAGCTGTGGCCCGGGAAGGGGCCACGGAGAGGTGACTTTCGGGCCGAAACTCGAGTGACTTCCAGGGGTGAGGTCTACAGGTTCTGGGGTAGCAGAGCCTGCCAGGAAGAGGGCACAGCAGATGCGAAGGGCAGGGGACTTGTCGGAGGTGACCCGGCGGAGCCCCTGACCCGGGAAGAACTTAGGGGTTCATTCGGAGCCTTATGGGGCCTCGGAGGTTGATCACGGAGCGATGCAATTTAAGTGTTTTGAAGGAGTCCTTCTGGCTGTTTCCTAGAAAGTAGGAGCGCGGGTAGGCCTGGGACGGGAGGGAGCCGGGAAGCCAGTTGGGGATCTTGTAACCGTCTAGGAGGGAGATGTGGTGTGCCCCCAGAAACGGATGCATTGGTAGGAAGCTGTTGCACCGGGACAGGTGAAAGGGAATTAAGGATTCTCCCAGGCTACTGGCCCAGCTGCAGGAAACTGGGGATGGCCACCGCTGAGAAGCGCGGAGACCCGGAGCACGTGGTGTCCACACTTGTTAAGTCCGAGAAGGGCGGGAGGCAGGGGTATGCATTTTCCGGTCTGTGTGTCTTCTCTCTCTCTCTTTTTTTTTTTTTTTTTTTTGAGACGGAGTCTTGCCCTGTTGCCCAGGCTGGAGTGCAGTGGCGCGATCTCGGCTCACTGCAAGCTCCGCCTCCCGGGTTCAGCCATTCTCCTGCCTCAGCCTCCCGAGTAGCTGCGACTACAGGCGCCCGCCACCACGCCCGGCTAATTTTTGGCATTTTTTAGTAGAGACAGAGTTTCACCGTGTTAGCCAGGATGGTCTTGATCTCCTGACCTCGTGATCCGCCCGTCTCGGCCTCCCAAAGTGCTGAGATTACAGGCGTGAGCCACCGCAGCCGGCCTGTGTGTCTTCTTTTCCAGACCCCTCTTTTTCCTTTTTGTGAGCTCTTTCGCTGCCCATGCTTAGAATATGAGGGGTCCAGGCCTAAAGCACACACATTTGGCATTCTACTTTGGTTGGAACAAAGTGAAGGGATCTGGGAAAATATCCCCTATGGAATCAGTGGAGCGAGATTCCCAAGACTTTTTAGTTTTTGGTTAAGAAACTAATAAAGTTGAGCCTGCTCATCCAATACTGATAGCATTTTAAGGAAGCAGCAAATAATGAAGCAAAGGAATGTGTAAAGTATTAATCTGAAATTCAAGCCATAGATTTGTTCAGCCCGGCAGCAGATTGAAGAGCTATAGTCACCCAACAAACACTAGCTAGACTAAGGTCCTTTGGATGCTTATTTATAGGAAAGAGAAACAGATTTAAGGACAAATGCAAAGTCAAGCCGGGCTGGGGGTTTCCTGGGACTATTAATGTCTCACGGGTCTGTGTGAGGAGACCACCAAAAAGGCTTTGTGTGAGCAACAAGGCTGTTTATTTCACCTGGGTGCAGGTGGGCTGAGTCTGAAAAAGGAGTCAGCAAGGGTGGTGGGATTATCATGAGTTCTTTTTTTTTTTTTTTTTTTTTTTTGAGACGGAGTCTCGCTCTGTCACCCAGGCTGGAGTGCAGTGGCCGGATCTCAGCTCACTGCAAGCTCCGTCTCCCGGGTTTACGCCATTCTCCTGCCTCAGCCTCCGGAGTAGCTGGGACTACAGGCGCCCGCCACCTCGCCCGGCTAGTTTTTTGTATTTTTTAGTAGAGACGGGGTTTCATCGTGTTAGCCAGGATGGTCTCGATCTCCTGACCTCATGATCCACCCGCCTCGGCCTCCCAAAGTGCTGGGATTACAGGCTTGAGCCACCGCGCCCGGCCTATCATGAGTTCTTATAGGTTTTGGGATAGGGGGTGGAGTTAAGAGCAATGTTTTGGGGGCGAGGGTTGGATCTCACAAAGTTCTCAAGGGTGGGGAGAATTACAAAGAAACTTCTTAAGGGTGGGGGAGATTATAAAGAACATTGATCAGTTAGGGTGGGGTAGAAACAAATCACAATGGTGGAATGTCATCAGTTAAGACTATTTTCACTTCTATGGATCTTCAGTTGCTTCAGGCAGTCTGGATGTATCCATGCAGGTCACTGGGGATATGATGGTTTAGCTTGGGCTCAGAGGCCTGACATTAATACTAGTACCAGAGTGGTAAAGGATGGCAAGTCAAACTTGTCAAAGCCTTGTACCTATTGAGTGATTTTTTTTTTTTTTTAATTGAGATGGAGTCTCACTCTGTCACCCAGGATGGAGTGCAGAGGCGCAGTCTCGGCTTACTGCAACATCCACTGCCCGGGTTCAAGTGATTCTCCTGTCTCAGCGTCCTAAGTAGCTGGGATTACAGGCATGTGCCACCACGTCTGGCTAATTTTATTGTATTTTTAGTAGAGATGGGGTTTTGCCATGTTGGCCAGGCTGACCTTGAACTCCTGACCTCAGGTGATCGGCTCGCCTTGGCCTCCCAAAGTGCTGGGATTACAGGCACAAGCCACAGCGCCCAGACTATTGAGTGATTTTGAACAGAAAAGATGCTTCATTACAACTAATGCACATTCTGTCCACACTTTGTGTCCTAACAGCCGTAGTTAGTCATTGTATCTGGGGTTTCATGTGGATTGGTGTAAGCGCTGTTTATTTTAAAACTAGGTAAATTAATATCAGGCAGGACTACTACACATGTTTCTAAAGGCTTTCAAAGATTTTGGATATTAGTAAAAACATATACAGATAAATTTTACTTAGTGAGGGATCTTTCAGGGAATCTGTACTTTCTGTGGCATTTATTTTGTCATCTTATAAAAATCAGGCCCCTGCTGTGTGGCACCCATGGGCTTCCACATTGGTGACAGGGCAGTGAGGAAAACAGAGCCCCTGTGCCCGTGGAGCCATACTTCTGTCAGTCTATGAAGGTGGACAGTAAGGGAACAAGTCTAGTGTGTCACATGCTGCTGCTGCCTGGAAAGGAAGGAGAGAATGGGACCTGGAGGCTGGGGAGGGAGGGACATAGGTGGCTGCAGTTTTGTGGGTTTGTTTGTTTGTTTGAGACAGAGTCTCACTCCGTTGCCCAGGCAGTGGCGTGATCTCGGCTCACAGCAACCTCCACCTCCCAGGTTCAAGCGATTTTCCTGCCCCAGCCTCCCTAGTAGGGCTAATTTTTGCATTTTTAGTAGAGATGGAGTTTCACCATGTTGGCCAGGCTGGTCTCAAACTCCTAACCTCAAGTGATCCACCTGCCTTGACCTCCCAAAGTGCTAGGATTATAGGCATGAGCCACTGTGCCCAGCCAGCTGTAGTTTTAAACAGAGCTGCGGGGCAGGGGGTCACAAGAGGACTAAGTTGGAACAAAGATCTAAAAAAGTAAGGTGGAGGCAGGGCATGTAGTTTTTCTGGGCAAAGAAACGGAAAGTGCAAGGTCTGGGGCCAAAGTTCACCTGCCCCAGGGAGAAGCCCAGGTCACCACGAACCCCACAGGCCATCGCAAAAACGGGTATGGGGAAATAAGGCGAAACTCTGATGAAGTTAAAACAGCAGACAGGAAAGTTCCCTTGGGAATATGCAGCTGTTCCCCTCCTTCCATAAGAAAGAGGCCAGCGATCTGCCCTTTATAGCTGTCAGATGGGTAATCTGGGCCCAACAGACTGTTAATCCTACCAAGGGGTAGAAAGAGTGTTTGTTATTAGAGGCAGGATCTGGCTGTGTTGCCCAGGCTGGAGTGCAGTGGCTATTCATAGGCGCCATCATAGCTCACTGCAGCCTCAAACTTCTGGCCTGAAGAGTTCATTCCGCCTCAGCCTCCCCCGTGGCTGGGACTACAGGCATGATCCACTGTGCCTTGCTAGAAAGAAATTTTGAAAACCTAAATGGAAATCCAAGTCCTATCAATTATAAAAGAAATTGGCAAAAACTAGATGATTAGAAATTGTGCATACGTTTTCCACAAGTAGTGCAGATCCTGGATATTCCCAAGTGCAGCTTGTGGGTGTCTGCAGTGCTTATGCAGGAGACCGCCGTGCCCTTGACGTTATTTGCTCCTGCTGATGGGATAGACACAGAGCAGCCGTATTTCCCATGTGCTGTCTCCTTTTCCTTAAGGGGTGTCTTTGCTTTCTTTCCTTCAGGAAAGTTTATATGGACTATAATGCAACCACTCCTCTGGAGCCAGAAGTTATCCAGGCCATGACCGAGGCCATGTGGGAAGCCTGGGGCAATCCCAGCAGCCTGTATCCAGCAGGTAATTCTAGAAGATGCACATGTTCACAGATGGGAGATAATGGGGATGGGACGCCCTTAGAGAAACTGCACACCCACATGTGTGGCTTTGTTTTGAATAGATTTCTGTTAGCTGCAAATCTTTAGCTGTAATTTTTGATTGTTTCTTTTCTGAGAAGTCCCAATTTGTAAGCTGAGCCTTGCTGCTACTGTAGTCTTAAACCTTTAATGTTTAATCTTTAACATGCTGTCCTGTCACCCTTTCCCAGATGAGAAAGGTGTCCACTGAGAGTTCCTTGCAGTGGCTGTCAGTGCCTGTTGAGCACTGCACAGATCTAGCTCAGTCAATCCTTACAGAATTCGCAAAATATGTCTTTTAGGTCATCAGGATAACGTACAATCCTGGTCCTTTTTAAAAATGAAAATTACTTTTTCATTAATTAGTTATAAATATTCTTATATGTTTCCAATTTATTGTTATTGTAATGTAGAGCATTAAATTGGAGGTTTTGGAGAATAATTTGCTTCAAGTCAGTTATATGGCAGAGTTACATTCTGTTTTTCAGATAGATGAGCAAACTCAAGTCTTACCTTTCTTATTTAATGTTTATTAGGGATAATTAAGATAAACTATGTTAACTGTGGATTATGATGAACTAAAATAACTTCAAACAGAATATTGCCAGGCCATATGGTTTAGTAACACTTGTGTACAACTTTACAGGTTTAATATGTTCTCATATTCAGTTGCTGTTAAGTTTCACAGCAACTTAATAACAAAGCCCTCAGCTTAGATACTAGTCATTCATTAACTTATTTGTTGGCTTATTTGTTGGTCTATTCTGGCTAATCTTCTGCACATTGCCTTGTATCCAGTCTCTCCTTTAGTAAAATTGAACTTTCTGACATATTAAACTTGAAAATACGGAGAATAACTAAATGCCGATGACAGGCATTGTCTCATGAAAAAGTCTGGGAATCGCTCTCACGGAGAAATCATGTTCTGGACCTGAATGAAGCCTGGCAGTGGCTTTTAGGTTTCCTTGACAGCCTTTGTTTCCACAAATTAAGAACCATAAACTCAGAAGTGTTGCAGTTTACTTTCTGTTGCTACTCAGATAGAAATGCAAAAGAAAAAAAATCAATTTATAGAGTGGTTTAATTATTTTCACAGTATTATTATTTAAACATTATTTAATAATATTTAAGTATTATTATTATTATTTTGAGACTGAGTCTCGCTCTCACCCAGGCTGGAGTGCAGTGGCACTATCTCAGGTCTCAGGTCACTGCAACGTCCGCCTCCTGGGTTCAAGCGATTCTTCTGCCTCAGCCTCCCAAGTAGCTGGGACTAGAGGCGCGCACCACCATGCCCGGCTAATTTTTGTATTTTTAGTAGAGACGGGGTTTCACCATATTGGCCAGGCTAGTCTTGAACTCCTGACCTCGTGATCCACCCACCTCGGCCTCCCACAGTGCTGGGATTACAGATGTGAGCCACCACGCCCGGCCTAAATATTATTATCTAAAGTCTTTGAGGGAAATTTATTTTTATTTTTATTTTTATTTTTGAACTCTGAACTTTTTATTGGCCTTCTGCTCCCCAAAGGGTACCCTGCTTCTGCTGGCTTAATGCCTCAGAACTTTGGTGTCGTTGGTCTCAGACACCACTTTGCCATCCACTATCCGGCGGGTGGTGGTCTTTTGGATGGTTTGCGTGGAGTTGCTGCTGTCCAAGGCATCACCAAGATTGAATTCCTCGCCATCTTCCAGCAGGCGGCGGTAGGTGGCGATCTCAGCTTCCAGCTTGACCTTGATGTTCAGCAGGGCCTCATACTCCTGGGCCTGTCGCTGTCCCTCTGCCCGGGTCTGTGCCAACTCTGACTCCAGGTGCAGCAGGATCCCATTGAGCTGCTCCATCTGTAGGGCGTAGCGGGCCTCCACCTCCCTCAGGCTGTTCTCCAAGCTGGCCTTCAGATTTCTCATGGAGTCCAGGTCGATCTCCAAGGACTGGAATGTACGTCTCAGCTCTGTGAGCATCATCTCAGCAGCTCCAACCTCGGCGGACTGTGTGGTGACCACTGTGGTGCTCTCCTCAATCTGCTGAGACCAGTACTTGTCTAGCTCCTCTCGGTTCTTCCGAGCCAGCTCATCATATTGGGCCCGGATGTCTGCCATGATCTTGGCGAGGTCCTGAGATTTGGGGGCATCTACCTCCACGGTCAACCCAGAGCTGGCAATCTGGGCTTGTAGGCCTTTTACTTCCTCTTCATGGTTCTTCTTCATGAAGAGCAGCTCCTCCTCAAGAGCCTCGATCTCTGTCTCCAGCTGCAGTCGAGTGACATTGGTGTCATCAGTGACCTTGCGGAGCCCATGGATGTCATTCTCCACAGACTGGCACATGGCCAGCTCTGTCTCATACTTGACTCTAAAGTCATCAGCAGCAAGACAGGCATTGTCAATCTGCAGAACGATGCGGGCATTGTCCACAGTATTTGCGAAGATCTGAGCCCTCAGGTCCTCGATGATCTTGAAGTAATGGCTCCAGTCTCTGACCTGGGGTCCCTTCTCCAAGTGCTCCTGGATTTTGCTCTCCAGCCTCCGGTTCTCGGTCTCCAGGCTCCTCACTCTGTCCAGGTAAGAGGCCAGGCGGTCGTTCAGGCTTTGCATGGTCTCCTTCTCGTTCTGGATGCCTCCCATTCCTGCCAGACCCCCGGCCATCCCTGAGGCCAGGCCCCTGGACCCCATGCCGCCCCGGAAGCTGGTGGAGCGGGACACGGAGATCCAGGAACCAGAACCCCCGGCGCCTGCATAGACACTGGCCACGCTGCTGACCGGCCAGGCACCGTAGCTGGGCGCCTGGACAGAGCCCAGGGACCGGTAGTTGGTAGAGAAGGTGGAGCGAGTGGTGAAGCTCATGCTGTATGGGAGGAAGGCGAGATGACAGGACTCAGGCTTTGCCGACGAAGAAGAGGGAAATTTATTTTAAGGAAAATGTTGAGGATGTGGGGAAAGATTTTACATACCTAAGATAGTTATCACAGTCTTGCTTATAATAGCAAAAAAAAAAAAAAAAAAAAAAAAAACCTGAAAATAAGCTCAGCGTTCATGAATGTTTGTGAAAAATAAACTATCTTCGGCAAAACAGAAGAAACCTTGTGAGCGTGGCCCTGTTGTGCGTGTGGAGGTCTCTTTACAGCCTGTTGCTGGAAGATAGCCAGTGCTCAGACCTCCCCGTCCAGCCCACTGAAGTCACTACATCGTCATAGCGACGGAAGCCTCTGGAAGCTTCACTGTATACCTGTGAGAAAAGGAGCGTGAACAAGGCAGCTGATCTCTTAGTATCATCATGAAAACAGTTTTGACTTTGTGGAGCTCGTGAGAGGGCCTTGGGGTTTTGGAAACCGCTGACGTAAGCGGCACTGACTGACTAAGCATCAGCTGTGTACTCAGCACCTTGCTGGGGAGGGAAGAAGCACAGTGCCCAAAATGTGTTTGGGTTTTTGAGGCATTACCCTGTCCACTATGTGGAGAACGGACCCTGGTGGGGGCCTGCTAGGAGAACATCACAGCAGTGGCCTTGGCTTGGTTGGTGGCTGGGCAGTGGAGAGGCGGAGTCAGGTTCGGAACGTCTTTTGAACACAGAGCCTACAGCATTTGCTGGTGGATTAATTGGTGGGGAAAGAAAAGAGAAAGAGCCTGTGCTTTTGCCCTGGGCTGCTGAGGGATGGAGTTGCCATTTCCTCAGTGTATTAGTCTGTTCTCATGCTGCTAATAAAGACCTACCTGAGACTCGGTAATTTATAAAGGAAAGAGGGTTAATGGACTCACAGTTTCTCATGGCTGGGGAGGCCTCACAATCATGGAGGAAGGCGAAAGAGGAGCAAAGTCACACCTTACATGGCAGCAGACAAGAGGGCGTGTGCAGGGGAGCTCCCCTTCATAAAACCATCAGATTTCCTGAGACTTAATGACTGTCATGAGAACAGCATGGGAAAGACCTGCCGCCGTGATTCAGTTACCTCCCCCCGGGCCCCTCTGATGACACGTGGGAATTATGGGAGCTACAGTTCAAGATGAGATTTGGGTGGGGACACAGCCAAACCATTATCACTGAGAGAGGGAAGGCTGAGAGTGAGGGTGACAGTTTATTACGGTAACTTTTAGTGTCACCAAGTAAAATGCTGGAGTTTTCCTAAACACCATAGGCCTTAGGTGTTTAGGAAACTGCCACTAAAACTGACATCTATACAGTAGCGTTAAGGAGCGGCAGAATTACTTTGTGTATTTATTTTACCTCAGCTTTTTATGTTTCTCTTTTTTATGATGTTTTGTAATAGTATATGTTTTAGTGGTGCCTGTTCAATTTTTTTTTTTTTTTTAAACAAGACTGAATGGTCAAAAAAGTTTGGGGACTCCTGGTGTGTACAGTAAGGATGGTCACTGAAACTTTCAGAATTCCTATGCCAGAGCCTTACTTTCTTTGCCCCAGCAAGCATGGTTCCTGTGTTTTCCTTCTAGCCAGTGAAACTGGGTGATGGCCGGATGCATAGCCCTGTTTGAAAGCAGGTGTGTCCCTGAGACAGTAACCTTCGCAGCCCAGGTACACCGTGGGCGACATGCAGAATGAGACATGGCACTGGACTTTGTGTTGAGGAGTCATGAGTTCTGTTTTTGCTTATTTTTGTTGTTTGCAACTCATTCCATCCTTTCATTCTCCACTCTTGTTGAATGGGAAGCAAGGCAGATGGCCACAGCTTCCCCCCGCAGCAACTGGTAAGAAGAAAGCCACATCTTGTGGGACGTCCAGGTTCTTAGCCAACCTCCCGTACTTGTTTCTGGGTCTCATGGAGTTAATAACTCTCAGTTTGGTCACTGGTTCGCTGCTGTCTCACGGCCGCCCCTTTGCCAGGTTGTGTCTAGGTTGTAGTGTTTTGCTGTGCTCACATTAAGGGGGCAGGTTTTTCTTAGAACGGCCCACGCAGACCTCTTACTCCTTTGTATTTGGTTGTCCTTTTAGAAACGTTGATAGGGCTTGGTGAAGCAATGTTAACGAATTTCCTTTTTGGTCCCTCAAGGAAGAAAGGCCAAGGATATTATAAATGCAGCCCGGGAAAGCCTCGCGAAGATGATAGGGGGGAAACCTCAAGATATAATCTTCACTTCCGGGGGCACTGAGGTAAAGCTTCTGAACACGCTCACGTTCTTTTAGCTGCAAGTTATAATAAAATACACAGAAAGTGATTCCCTTTTGCTACATTTTCATTTAAAGAAAGAGTAGGCCAGGTGTGGTGGCTTGTGCCTGTAATCCCAGTACTTTGGGAGGCCAAGGCAGGAGAGTTGGTTGAACCTAGGAGTTTGAGACCTGCCTGGGCAACATAGGGAGAGTCCATATCTACAAAGAAAAAAAAATTAGCTGGGTGTGGTGGTGACACCTGTAGTCCCAGCTAGTAGGGAAGCTGAGGTGGGAGAATCATTTGAACCCAGGAATTCAAGGCTGCAGTGAGCTATGATCACGCTGCTGCACCCCATCCTGGGCAAGAGAGTGAGACCCTGTCTCAGAAAGAAAGAAAGAGTAATGTGTGGTCTTGCTATATTGCATACTAGCTCGAGATAATTAGTATATATCCTTTAAGTAAATTTCAGGTAGCTAATAGGATTTTCGTAATGTAATATGTAAAGTAACCTGCTTTGCATTGTTATTTCCATAAAGGTTTCCCCATCATTTTTGCCCTGGAATCATTCCTTTTAATCCCTAATTGATAGATATTTAAGGGCTTTCCAAGGTTTTGCTGTAAGAAACAGTGCTGCACTTAATGTTAATAAATAACCTTTATACACACTATTTGGTTTCACTGTGAGTGTAGCTGTAGGAAAAAGTCCAAGAACTGGACTTGCTGGGTCACGGGGCTCATTTGGTAGATGTGACAAATGGCCCACAGTAGAGGTTGTACCAATTTATACTCCCACCAGTAGTGAGTGGCTGGACAAAATACTCTTTATGGCAGATTTATAAAATTTAAAAATTCATAATATTCTATGCATATAACAAAACTGCACTTATACCAATACATTTATATAAATTCTTAAAAATTAATAATATTGCTTAACAATAAAATAGACATGATTGACTGGAAATGAATCTCAAGTTTTTGAATGTTGGAAAACCCCAAATCTTTCAAAAGGTCCAACTCAGGAAGCTGAATTTCTTTGAAGCTTTTTTGATATTAGCCACAAAAGAAATTAAGTAACAGAAATTGTTGCTCTAACCCTTACCTCAGCACAGTTTTTGTAAATGCTTTTTTTGCTGTATCTCTGCAGTCAAATAATTTAGTAATCCATTCTGTGGTGAAACATTTCCACGCAAACCAGACCTCAAAGGGACACGCGGGTGAGCATCACAGTCCAGTGGAGGGGGCCAAGCCCCATTTCATTACTTCCTTGGTGGAACACGACTCCATCCGGCTGCCCCTGGAGCACCTGGCGGAAGAACAAGTGGCAGGTGAGTGGGTGCAGGGTGGCCCTGGGGCCAGCCTGCTGGGCTCCAGCTGTGAGGCGGGGAGCGGCCTGCAGGCAGAGCCCGGGATCCACTGCGGAGATGTGGATTCAATGTGCCACTCACTGTAACTCCCCGGTTCTGATGGGGAGCCAGGCCCTGGCGCCTTGGTGAATAGATGCCCCTCACTGCGCTGGGCTCCCTGGCTGCCCCTCTCAGTGCAGAGAGCAGCTGCCACGAGGGCGTCAGCCAGTGTGGCCAAACCTTCCCTTAGGAAAAACATCCAGAATGAATATGTAGAACTAGCCATTTGTGTAAACTGAGTGATATTTGAAACTTGCATATAAGAAATATTTAACCTTTAAATAGTACGCCTGCAAATGGGCAAATGAAGCTTGTCATTATTTGGTTTTCATCATAAAATCTCAGCTCCCACTCTCCTCTCCCATGAAGGGAAAGGATCAAATAGCCCTAAACTTCAGGTGTGAAGCCTAGAATAAGCGAGCTGCCGCACCTGATCTCAGCACCCATGAGGCAAGGCCTCCCGCTGTGTGTGGAAAAGCGGAGCGAGGTGGTGCCCAGGTGCAGCAGGAGGCACAGGGGCCCGCGGGGAGGAGGAGGCTCGCTGCAGCAGCAGTGGCTCTGTGGCTGTCACACAGCACAGACAGAGCCACCTCTCAGTTTTCCTGCCATAGGACGTCCCAAAAGGGAGTGACATGTTCACCAGGTGTAGACCATTAACTTGTAAAACTGAGGCAGCCCATTAATCAACACTGTCCTTGAAACAGATTTTCTTCTCAGCCTGAGCTTTCTTGTGTAATCTATATGAAAACCTGAAGGTGAATAAAAAGAAAATACATTTGTCTTCAAGATTAAGGGACTGTGGCTGAACTGCTTGGTTTGACTATGAAGACTTTTTGGAAAAAAAAATTTTTTTGGCCGGGTGCAGTGGCTCAAGCCTTGTAATCCTAGCACTTTGGGTGGCTGAGGTGGGTGGATCACTTGAGGTCAGGAGTTCGAGACCAGCCTGGCCAACATGGTGAAACCCCATCTCTACTAAAAATACAAAAATTAGCCAGGCGTGGTGGTGCATGTCTGTAGTCCCAGCTACTGGGAAGGCTGAGGCAGGAGAATCACTTAGACCCTGGAGACGGAGGTTGCAGTGAGCCAAGATCACACCACTGCACTCCAGCCTGGGAGACACAGCAAGACTCCATCTCTGGGGGAAAAAAATTAGCATTCTATTGAGTGGGATTGCTGGGTCATGTGGTAACTATCTGACAACTTTTAAGGTAACCGTTTAACCTTAAGCTTTGTTTTCCAAAGTAGCCGCACCGCTTAGTACTCCTATTTGCAGTGTCACAGGGTTCCAATTCCTCCATGTCTTTGCTGACATTTGTTATCTGTCTTTTTGATTATTGCCATCCTAGTAGGTGTGGTTTTGATTTACAATTCCCTGATGGCCAGTAGTGTTGAGCATCTTTCATGTGTTCATTGGCCATTTGTATATATCTTCTTTGGAAAAATGTCTATTAAAGTCCTTGCTCGTATTTTAATTGGATGACTTGTCTTTTTATTGAGTTGTAAGCGTTCTTTATATATGCTTGATACAAGTCCCTTATCAGACAGATGATTTGTAAATATTTTCTCTCATTCCGTGGGTTTGCTCTTGCTCTCATGGTATCCTTTAGAGAACAAAAACTTTTCATTTTGGTGAAGTCCATTTTTGTTGTTGTTGTTCCTTGTGTCATATGTAAGAAGATTTTGTCCTACCCAAGGTCATGAAAATGTACTCCTATATTTTCTTCTAAGAGTTTTATAGTTTTAGCTCTTACATTTAAATCTGTGGTACATTTTGAGTTAATTTTGTGTGTGGTGTGAGGGAGGAATCCAAATTTACTTTTTTTGCATGTGGACATCCAGTTGTTCCAGCACATTTGTTGAAAAGACTCTTCTTCCATGGATGGTCTTGGCACCCTTATTGAAAATCAGTTGACCATAATATGTGAGGGTTTATTTCTTGACTGTCAACTCTATTCCATTTACCTATATTTCTATTCTTAGATTGGTACCAAACTGTTATGATTACTGTAGCTTTATAGTAAGTTCTGAAATAGGAAAGTAGGAGTTCTCCAAATTTGTTATTTTTTAATATTGTTTTGGCTATTCTGCATGTTGAAATCTCAAAAGAATTTTAGGATAAGCTTGTTAATTTCTGCAAAAAGTCTAGCTAGGAGTTTGATAGGGATTGAATTGAATGTGTAGATGAATTTGGTCAGTATTGCTACCGTAACAATATTGTTTTCCAATCCATTAACATGTGATGTCTTTATATTTACTTTAATTTCTTCCAGCAATTTTTGCAATTTTCAGGATTTTTTGCACTTTTGTTAAATTTATCCTTAAGTGTTTTATTCTCTTGATACTATTGTAGATGGAATTGTTTTCTTATTTCACTTTTGGATTGTTCATTGCTAATATATGTAAATGTAGTTGACCCTTGAACAGCATGGGTTTGAACTCTGTGGGTCTACTTATATGTGGGTTTTCTCCTTCTCTACTGTCTCTATGACTTTAGGATCAACCCCTCTTCTTCCTCCTCCTCAGCCTACTCATTGTGAAGATGATGAAGATGAAGACCTTTATGATGATCTGCTTCCACTTAATTAATAGTAAATATATTTTTTATTCCTTATGATTTTCTTAGTATTTTTTCTAGCTTTATTGTGAGAATACAGCATATAATATATAATATACAAAATATGTGTTAATCAAGTGCTTATGTTATCATTTAGGCTTCTAGTCAACAGTAGGTTATTTGTTGGTTAAGTTTGTGGGGAGCTGGCTGGGTGTGGTGGCTCACACCTGTAATCCCAGCAATTTGGAAGGCCAAGGGGATACGGATCACTTGAGGTCAGGAGTTTAAGAACAGCTTGGCCAACATGGCAAAACCCCATCTACTAAAAATACAAAATTAGCCGGGCATGGTGGCACCTGTAATCCCAGCTACTTGGGAGGCTGAAGCAGGAGAATCACTTGAACCCAGGAGGCAGAGGCTGTAGTGAGCTGAGATGGTGCCACCACGCACCAGCCTGAGCGACAGAGCAAGACTCCATCTCAAAAAATAAAAATAAAAATAAAAAGTTTTAGAGGAGTCAAAAGTTAGACACGTATTTTCAACTGCATGAGTTGCGCCATGCCCCTAACCCTCACATTGTTCAAGGGTCAACTGTACAGTTGATTTTGTATGTTACTCTTGTATTCTGCAACTTTGCTGAATTTATTAGTTCTAATTGTTAGTCTTTTTTTTTTTTTTTTTTTTTTTGAGGCAGAGTTTCACTCTTGTTGCCCATGCTGGAGTGCAATGGAATGATCTTGGCTCCTGCAACCTCCGCCTTCTGGGTTCAAGCAATTCTCCTGCCTCAGCCTCCTAAGTAGCTGGGATTACGGCATGTACCACCATGCCCAGCTTATTTATTTTGTTATTTTTAGTAGAAACGGGGTTTCACCATGTTGGTCAGGCTGGTCTCGAACTCCTGACCTCAGGTGATCACCCAAACCTTGGCCTCTCAAAGTGTTGGGGTTACAGGCGTGAGCCACCATGCCCAGCCTAATTGTTAGTTTCCATAGTTTTTTAATGGATTCCTTAGGATTTTCTATATAGAGGGTCATATCATCTACAACTAGAGATAGTTTTACTTCTTGTTGTCCAACTTGTATTTCTTTAATTTTATTTTCTTGTCTGATTGCCTTGGCTAGGACCTCCATACAATGTTGAGTAGAAGTGGCCAAAGTGGATATCCTTATCTTACTGCTGATTGTAAGGGAAAGCATTCATTCTTTCATAATTTCATATACTGTTAGCTGTGGGTTTTTAGATGGCCTTTATCAGGGTGAGGAAGTTCCCTTCTGTGCTTGGTTTGTTGGGTGTTTTTATCATGAAAGGGGTATTGGATTTTGTTAAATGCTTTTTCTGCATTTATTGAGATGATCATGTGGGTTTTTGTTCTTTATTCGGTTTGTAATGTTGTATTACCTTAACTAATTTTTGGGTGTTAAACCATTTAATCCTTTTCATATGTTTTTAGATTTAGTTCACTATTATTTTGCTGAAGATTTTTCTGTCAGTATTCATAAGAGGTATTAGTCTGTAGTTTCCTTGTGGTGTCTTTGTCTAGTTTAGTGTCAGGGTGAAACTTGCCCCATATAAATCATGGGGAGTGTTCCCTCCTCTTCTGTTTTTTGGAAGGGTTTGTGAAGACTTGGTTTTCATTCATCTTTAAATATTTGAGAGTTTGCCAATGACAACATCTGGGCCTGGGCTTCTCTCTGTGGAGAATTTTCAAGTTGCTGATTCAGTCTCTTTACTTTTTATAGGTCTGTACAGGCTGTATCTCTTTTGAGTCATTTTCAGTTGTTTGTGTCCTTCTAGGAATTTGTGCATTTCATTCGTTACCTAATTTTATTGGCATACCATTGTTTATAGTAGTCTCTGGTAATGCTTTTTTATTTCTGTAAGATTTATATATCCCTTTCATTTTATTCTTTTTTTTTCTCTTGATCAATTTAGTAATTTTATTCTTTTTTTTCTCTTGATCAATTTAGTTAAAGATTTATCTTTTTTAAACTCTTTAAAGAACTAACTTTTGATTTTCCTGTGTTATTTTTGTAGTCTCTATTTTATTAATTTCTACACCAATCTTTATTAACCCATTTATGCCGGAGGTTGCAAGTTTTTTTGTGTGTGAAAAATCAGACGTTGGCAATAACCTTGAGCAGTAGGATATAAATAACTCCCACAAGCTTAGCGTTCCAATAATGGAACACTAGGCATAAATAGGTTCTTTCTACTTGTTTTAGGTTTGATTTGTTCCTTTTTTCCAGTGTCTTAAGGTGTCTTAGTTATGATTTGAAAAAAAATTTTTTTTTGAGACAGAGTCTTACTGCTCAGGCTGAAGTGCAGTGACGCAATCTCAGCTTACTGCAACCTCCACCTCCCAGACTTGAGCAATTCTCGTGCCTCAGCCTCCCAAGTAACTGGGATTACAGGTGTGTGCACTACCGCATCCGGCTAATTTTTGTATTTTTAGTAGAGACAGGGTTTTGCCATGTTGGCTGGGCTTGTCTCAAACTCCTGACCTTAAGTGACCCACCCACCTTGGCCTCCCAAAGTGCTGGGATTACAGGTGTGAGCCACCACGCCTGTACCTTCTTTTTTAATGTAGGCATTTACAGATATAAATTTCCCTCTAAGCACTGCTTTAACTACATTCCACATGTTTTAGTATGTTGTGTCTTCATCTCCATTCATCTCAAAAAGTATTTTCTAGTGTCCCTTGTGATTTTTTTCTATGACCCATTAGATATTTAAGAGTGTATTGTTTAATTTCCATATGTTTTTTTAATTTCTAGGTTTTTTTTCTGCTAGTGATTTCTAATTTTCTTCCTTAAGAGCTAGAAAATACTTTGATTTAAATTCTTTATTTTTTTTTATTTTGTAGCCTAGCCATATAGTCTATCTGAGAGTATATGTCAAGTGCACTGAAGGATAATGTATGTTCTGCTGTTGTTGGGTGGAGTGTCTTGTAGATGTCTATTAGGTCTACTTAATTTATAGTGTTAGTCAAGTCTTCTGTTCCCTGTTCCCTTGTTAAAATTCTGCCTAGTTGTTGTATCCATTATTGAAAATGTGATTTTGAATGATCCTGCTATTATTAATTGGTTGTCTGATTAATAGTTGATCACACTATTAATCAGTTTCTCCCTGCAAACCTGTCAGCTTTTGCTTCATGTATTTTGGTGCTCTATTGTTAGGTGCATATACATTTATATTTGTTATGTATTATGGATGAACTGGTTCTTTTATCATTATAAAATGTCCATCTTTATCTCTAGTAACTTTTTTTAAGTCCCTTTTATTTTATGTAAGTATAGTCATTCCAACTGTCTTATGGTTGCTGCTAGCATAAATATCTTTTTCCATCCTTTTACTTTTAATCCGTATATGTCTTTAAATCTGACATGTTGTAATACAGTGTAAGAGACATATTGTGGCTTTAAGATTAATGATAGCCATAGGCCCATGCAAACGTCTTGCAGGGCTGACACTGTGTGTCAGTTAGCGGTATGACGCAACATGGCCTAGGGATTTCCAGCCCTGGCTGGGGAATTTCCAGGAGGTAAGACCACCTCAGCATAGATGGAACTCTCGTAAACCATAAATACAAAGCTTACCCTTACCAAAATAGCTTAACTCCCTTACGGAAGAGAAACCTGATAAATGACCTGGACTAAATACAAGATAAGAACGGGGAAGAATCCCTGAAACTCTGAGAATGCTCTCCGGACAGAGACCCTCCGGGTCAGGCAGTCATGATACCTGAATGTATCTGACCCTTGCCACCTGCCTGCTCCTGCTAGCTATCTTGTAAGAGCGCTGCCAGAATAAACTGCTTGAACATCACACAGCATCTAAGACTTATCTTTGATGTGAATAATACGAAAAGGGAAAAGTCACCTTTGGGGAAGGTTAACTAGGCCCACCCCAAGAGCCCTGAGCAGGACACATGGGTCTCCTGTAGATTCTTTTCTTGTTTTGTTTTGTTTTGTTTTTTAGACAGAGTCTCACTCTGTCGCCCAGGCTATGGAGTGCAGTGGCACGATCTCAGCTCACTGCAACCTACGCCTCCTGGGTTCAAGCCATTCTCCTGCCTCAGCCTCCCGAGTAGCTGGGACTACAGGCACCCGCCATCATGGCCGGCTAATTTTTGTATTTTTGGTAGAGACGGGGTTTCACCGTGTTGGCCAGGCTGACCTTGAACTGATCTCAGGTGATCCATCAGCCTTGGCCTCCCTAAGTGCTGGGATTATAGGCGCGAGCCACTGCACCTGGCCAGTTCTTTTTAAATCTAGTCTGGCAACCTCTGCCTTTTTATTAGATTGTTTAATCATTCACACATAATGTTACTATTGACATAGTTGGATTACCACCTATATTTTTACTTTTTGTTTTCTAGATGTCTCATATATTTTTTGTTTTCTTTTCCCCCTTTACTGTTTTCTTTTGCATTAACGAATATTTTCTAGTTTAACATCAAAATTCATTAGTGCTTTTTTCACTTTTTAAATTATTTCCTTAGTAGTTATCAAGGGCTTACTATATACGTATAAACTTATCAGTATTTACTTCAGATTTATACTAACTTAATTCCAGAAAGATGTAGAAATGTTACTCCTATACAGTTCTGTTCCTTCTTCTTTTTTGTGCTTTTATTGTTACGGGTGTTACATCTATATATGTTACAAACTCAACAGTGCATTGTTACAAATATCTTTTTTTTTTTTTTTTTTTGAGACAGTCTTGCTCTGTCACCCAAGCTGGAGTGCAGTGGTGCAATCTTGGCTCACTGCAACCTCCACCTCCCAGGTTCAAGTGATTCTCATGCCTCAGCCTCCCAAGCAGCTGAGATTACAGGCATGTACAATCAGGCCCATCTAATTTTTGTATTTTTAGTAGAAACAGGATTTTTCCAGGTTGGACAGGCTGATCTTGAACTCCTGGCCTAAAGTGATCTGCCCACCTTGGCCTCCCAAAATGCTGGGATTACAGGCATGAGCCATGCACCCAGCCACAAATATCATTTTAGTTAATTTCCTGCCTTTTCCCTCCCCTCCCTTCCCCTCCCTTCCCTCCTCCTCCCTCCCTTCCCTCCCTCCCTCCCTTTCCTCTCTCTTTTCTTTCAAGATTCCACCTTGTCACCCAGGCTGGAGTTCGTGTCACATCACAACCCCATTTTATAGCTCACCCTCCTGAGGGCTCAGTGATGTCCTTTCCACTGCTGTTTTAGTGGTTGGATTACAGGCATATCCCATCACACCCAGCTGATTTTTAATTTTTTGTGCAGATAAAGTGTCCTGACGTTGCCCAGACTGGTCTTGAACTCCTGGGCTCAAGTGATCCTCCTGCCTTGGCCTCCCAAAGTGCTTACAGGCATGAGCCACTGCCCCTGGCCAATTTCATGTCTTTTAAGGAAGCTAAGGGAAGAAAGAACAAGTGTATGTTTATAGATTTTGTTCGAGTAACCTTCTTAGTTGCCTTTTCACATTATCTTCATTTGTTCCATGGATCTGAATTATCATCTGGTGTCTTTTCCTTAATAGACAGTTCTGCTGTCTCCTACCTCCTTTGTGCTGTTCTCATGAAATATTGTGTTATAGCCCTAACAAAATAATTATATACATGTCACTTTATACAGTTGCTTTTAAATCAGTTGAGAGAAGCAATATACAGTTACACTGCCCTTTTTTCCCTTTATTTTTTTGAGACAGAATCTCTTGTGCAGATTTCAAGATACTTTCTCTGTCTTTGGCTTTCAACATTTTCATTATCATGTGTCTGGGAGTGAATGTCTTTGTGTTTTATCCTACCTGGAATTCATTTAGCCTCTTGGGTGTGTAGATTAATGTTTTCCATCATATTTGAGACATTTTCAGCCGTTATTTTTCAGAGACGTTTTCTGCCCCTTTCTCTTGCTCCTGCCCTTCTGCTACTCCTGTTTTCCATGTTTGGTGCCTTATGGTGTCCCACATTTCTCTGAGGCTCTGTTTATCTTTCTCATGTTTTTCCTCTCTTATATTTGGATTTCATAATCTCTGTAAATCTACCTTCATGTTGAGTAAATGTATTTTCTGCCAGTTCCAACAAACTCTTGAGCCCTTCCAGTGAACTTTTCATATCGGTTGTACTTTCCAACTCCACGATTTCCTTTTGGTTCTTTTTCATAATTTCTCTCTTGGTTATCTTGAGGACTCTCTGTGTGATGAGCCACTGTCATCATACTTTATCTCTTTTAAGTACAGTTGCAGGCAGTTTTTATCGCTTGCCTTTTTCCCTGCTTTTCCACACACTGAAGATACCAGTTAGAATTATTTCAGTTTTCCTGTTCCTGGGATTGCTTCTGTGTGATCTAGAATCAGTCATTTACCTGTTCATCCTGGTTTTTCCTCGGACTTGGGGATCCTGGATTGTTCCTGTGGATGGAGGAAGCATTTCGTTGTTTGATGTAGGGGCTAGGGAGGGCTCATCTCCAACTCTCAATGCGTTTCCCCAGGAGGTGTCTCCCAGGAAGGGAGGACCCACAGTGGGCGCTGCATAAGGTAGTGGCAGCGGACCCCGCCCACTTTTCTCTGTGACTTCCCTGGACAGAGCTGCTTTTGCTTTGCTCCTCTGAGTCCCCTAGCAGATGCCTCAAGCTCTTCCCCATTTTCTAGATCGTTCCCCCAGACAAGGAGCCTGCCTTGTGCCTGTCGTTTCTCTCTGGGCGTGTGGCGCTGTCTCAGTCTGAGGTCAGTGCCTCTGCTGCTGACTTGGTGTACGGGAGCAGGGAGTGCTCGGACATTGGGACACTGTCCTCTGCCGGCCCTGGTAGCTGGCCCCTGCCCTGCGCTTCCCGCTGTCCACCCTGAACTTGCATGGCCACTGGATCCTTTCAGATATGCCTTTAAGTATTCTCTTCACTGTTAATTTAATGCCATCATCTTGCTACATTTTAGGGACTCCTCAAAATTCCTAGTCCACATATCTCACCGCTCCCCCTTTTATTTGAGACAGTGCGTTACTGTGTCACCCAGGCTGGAGTGCAGTGGCATGATTACCCTATGTTGCCCAGGCTGGTCTTGAACCCCTGGGCTCAAGCAGTCCGCTCACCTCGGCCTCCCAAAGTGAGCCACTGTGCCCGGCCAGATACCCTTTGTTGGTGTTTTGATTTGATTCTTATTCGGAGAAGTGGCTGTTTTCTCTTTCATTTCAGTAGGACCCTGAGCGGGCAGTGGATACATTTGTTTTTCACCATTTTAAACTCAAAGGACTAAAGCTAAATAATGTCGTCTCCTCTGCTCATTTTCCATCCGTAGTAGTGAGACTGTCAGTGCCTGGGGCAACGCCTGGCGCGTAGGAGTGGCTTCATCAGCACTGGCTGGGTGCCGAGCACATGGCAGTGAAGTGCTGTGTGCTAGGACCCTCCCCTAAAGCAAGAGCCTGTGTCCCTGTTGCCACTTCCCCTTCGGTCCCTGTAGAAGCAGAAAGGCACATAGGTTCCACGACACAGATTCACCCACTGCAGCCACGTTAAAGACGCGTTCACATTGAAGCACCCGACAGTGACGCTGGGCGAATGATGATGGGCGGCTTATATTCTTCTTTATAGTCTTCTGAACTTGGACAACAATTTACTTTTATAATTGTAGAAAACTGTTTTGTTAAGCTCTGTTGGAATACAATTTTGAGAGGAATCAATTTGTGCAACTTAGTTCGGTACCCATGTTTGTTTCCCAGCGGTCACCTTTGTCCCTGTGTCCAAGGTGAGCGGGCAGGCAGAGGTGGATGACATCCTCGCAGCTGTCCGCCCGACCACACGCCTTGTGACCATCATGCTGGCCAACAATGAGACCGGCGTTGTCATGGTGAGTCAGCCTTTGTTTCTCTTTAAGGAGAGCTCATGGGGAAGAACAGCGGCTCAGACTCATGGCGTTTCAGGTTTCCCAGCTCTGGCTTCTCCCATTTCTCTGTTCACTTTGATAACATTTGGCCTGTGCTCACTACTCCTGATTTCTGTCATTCAGTTTTCATCAAATCGGAGCAACATACTCAACTGTTTCCTTTCCCCGTCAGCCTGTCCCTGAAATCAGTCAGCGCATTAAAGCCCTGAACCAGGAACGGGTGGCAACTGGGCTGCCTCCCATCCTCATGCACACAGATGCTGCACAGGCCTTGGGGAAGCAGCGCGTGGATGTGGAGGACCTGGGCGTGGACTTCCTTACCATCGTGGGCCACAAGGTATGTTTGCAGAGGCCTCCTCCCTCTGTGGGCAGAGTCTGCTGCGCAAGTGGCTGTTCACTGCTCGGTCCTTAAGCCTCACTGCCCGCTGTGAGCCAGGCCTTGGGGGCACTGCGAGGAGCAACATGGGATCCCTGTCCTCAGGAACTTTAAGAGAGGAGCCCCACATGGCCAGCAGGCCAAGGTGAATGCCATGGCAGGGATGATGGGGGTGCCCAACCCACATAGGGCAGGGTGGGGCGGTGGACCAAGCTAGGGGAGGAGACGTCGAGATCTCAGGGAAGTAAGGCAGGGGGTTTGGACAGGCGGCGAGTGTCTGCAGCGGACAGAGCATATGCAGAGGGCGTGGGGTAGAAGATGTGGGGACAGGAAATTGTTGCTTTCTCTAATGTGATTTCAGATGCGGCTCCTCAACAGAAACTTACCAGCTATCTTTAAGGTGGGAGTATGGGGGAAAGAGTTAACAGTGAAGACCCTTCTGAAAATTTTGCACATCTTTCTGATAGCTTACCAGGGCCTGAGATATTTTTAGTACTCAATTCTGAAGCCCAGTCCTCAGCTGGTTTCCAAAGGAGTATCTGTGGTGGCCTGACACTGTGGCACTCCAGAGTTCTGCATTGTGTCAGTTGGAAACGTGGAATCATTTGCAGGAAAGGCCGCAGCCAACTGCTGGTTCCAACTCCTCTCTATTTATGCATTCTCTTTCTCTTTTTTTTTTAAACCGTGATCCATATGATTTGAGATCCTTGTACAAATTCTATCACATGATGTGCGAGGGAGAGCTGCCTGCCACAGAGCTGGGCACGAGAGTCTAGCACCTGCGCTGCCTCCTAGGTTGGGATTCCACCCTGCCCCGAAGGCTTTTGTGACTCTGCATGTCAAAAGGGGTGACCCTCAGAGGCGCCCCAAGGAAGCACTGTGCATCGCAGAGCATTTCTCCTGTGTGCCTCTAGGCACTTAGCGTGTCTACAGAGTAGGTCCTTGGAAAGTTCCTGTTGAATAAATGACCAACTTTTCCTTCCAGTTTTATGGTCCCAGGATTGGCGCACTTTATGTACGAGGACTTGGTGAATTTACCCCTCTCTACCCTATGCTGTTTGGAGGTGGACAAGAACGGAATTTCAGGCCAGGGTAAGGCAGAAAGTTAACAAGGTCTCTGACCTACTGACCGTGTCATTTGTAGAGCAGTAACATTGTAAAGAAACATGGCACCATTTCTCTGTCTCGTGGAGGCTCTGTAGCAGTGTCCACACTGCTGCTGTCAGAACTGACCCCACTGACTGATTTCACACCGAGGACTTACAGGACCTGCGGTCTCTTTGGGAATGATTGAAAGCAATGAAGGAAATCTCTGTTTCTTTTAACTGCTCCAACGCATCCAATTCCCCTTGTAATTTTGGCCCAGCCCACTGAAGAGATAACTGTTGGACCCTTCATGGCTGAGGCCTGCTGCTGTTTTAACTTCGGGGCCACACAGAAGCACCCTGGTCTCCTTTCTGATAGCTCCTGTGTCCCCTCTAGGTACAGTGACGTGAACTGGGAAATTAGTTGTTGTCCCCACTACACCTTGTGTTAGAAACTTATTAACAAGAGGCAGAAACATTAACAGCATAGAGGTGGAGGTGGAGGTGGAGGAGGTGAGGTGAGTTCCCAGGTTTTCTTCTCACCTTATATATCCCACACTTAGTGCTGGAGAAGCTGGCAAACCTGAAATGCCAGTAAGGGCAGACACAAATTGCCCCAACCAAAGCCTGTCCTCTCTAGTCAGTGGACCAGGAAAGGAATGGCCTAGTAAGACAGAAGACTTGTAGACAACACCTGCTTTACTCCAGCCAGATGCTACAGGGGATATTGTGCGGCCACGCCTATCCACGCCTGCAAAGATGGAGCGGGAAGCCCAGACTTCCGCCAATACAGGCTGTAACAAGGCGTCCCACACCGCCCCCGGGTGTGTCAAGAAGGCCAAGTAGAGAACCAGGACTTAGGCACCCCCACCATAGTGTCAGCAGAGACCATATAGGGATCTTGGACCCACACCTGTCAGTCACAGGGAGTGTCCTCCCATAGGGTGTCAACATCAGCCAAGTAAAAAATCTAGACGTTGACCAGACATAGGCTCATGCCTGTAATCCCAGCACTTTGGGAGGCCGAGGTGGGCAGATCACTTGGGGTCAGGAGTTTGAGACCAGCCTGGCCAAGATGGTGAAACCTTGTCTTTACTAAAAATATGGAAATTAGCCAGGTGTGGTGGCGCATGCCTGTAATCCCAGCTACTTGGGAAGCTGAGGCAGGAGAATTGCTTGAACCTGGGAGGCTGAGGTTGCAGTGAGCCGAGATGGCACCACTGTACTCCAGCCTGGGTGACAGAGCGAGACTTTGTCTCAAAAAAAAAAAAAGGCCAGGCACGGTGGCTCACACCTGTGATCCCAGCACTTTGGGAGGTCAAGGCAGGCAGATCACAAGGTCAGGAGATCGAGACCATCCTGGCTAACACGGTGAAACCCCATCTCTACTAAAAGTACAAAAAATTAGCCAGGCGTGGTGGTACATGCCTGTAGTCCCAGCTACTTGGAAGCTGAGGCAGGAGAATCACTTGAACCCAGGAGGCGGAGGTTGCAGTGAGTCAAGATCGCACCACTACACTCCAGCCTGGGTGACAGAGAGACTCCATTTCAAAAGAAAAAAGAAACCTAGACTTCTACTTCCAGTTGGCAGTAATGAATGGCATACCCCTTCTCCTGCCAGCGCAACGTCAGAAAATGCCAGCCAAAACAGAAAGGTTGAATAAGATCCAGATTCTCATAATGTAAGGCAAAAATGTCCAGGTTTCAAGTGAAAATCATTCATCATACCAAGAACTAGAAAGGTCTCAAACTGAATGAACAATAATAATACATGCCTGCACTAAGATGATGACGTTAAAATTATCTAACAAATATTTTACAGCAGACACAGTAAACATGCTTCAATGAGAAATTGTGAACACACTTGAAACAAGTGAAACAAACTGTCAGCAAAGAGAAGGACAACATAAAAGAACTAAATGAAAATTGGAAATTGTAGAACTAAGAACTGCAGTAGCCAAAATATAAAGCTCAGTGGATGGGCTTAATAGAAAAATAAGAGGACAGGGAAGGAAATCTGTGAGCTGAAAGACAGAACAATAGAAATTCAGACCACAGAGAAGAAAGAGAGTGGGGCTTTGGCCGGGCATGGTGGCTCACACCTGTAATCCCAGCACTTTGGGAGGCCGAGGGGAGCAGATCACGAGGTCAGGAGATCGAGACCATCCTGGCTAACACAGTGAAACCCCATCTCTACTGAAAAAAAAAAAAAAATAGCCTGTCTTGGTGGCATGTGCCTGTAGTCCCAGCTACATGGGAGGCTGAGGCAGGAGAATCCCTTGAACCTGGGAGGCAGAGGTTGCAGTGAGCCGAGATCGTACCACCGCACTCCAGCCTGGGCAACAGAGCAAGACTGTGTCTCAAAAAAATAATGGGATTTAAAATAGAGCTGCAGGGACCTGTGAGACGATAACAAATGATACAACATTCATTTCATTGAAATCCCCTGAAACAGAGAAAGATAACAGCCTGCAAAGGTACTTGAAGAAATAATGGCTAAAAAATTTCCTGAATTTGGCAAGAGACATAAACGTACAGAATCAAGAAACTGAGCAAACCCCAAATAGCATAAACCCAGAGAAATCCATGCCAGAGACATATGATTAGACTTCTAAAAATGAAAGAGAGAATTCTTGAAAGCAGTCACAGAAAGATGACATTTCACCAATAAGGGAAAAAGAATTTGAATGACAGTGGTCTCATCAGAAACCAGAAAGACCAGAAGAAAGGGGGACAATTATTTTTCTTCAAGTGCTCAAAGAAAACCATCAAGCCGGAATCCTGTACCCAGTGAATGTATCTTTCAGGAATGAAGAAGTAATCAGAATATTCTCAGATGAAGGAAAACTAAGAATTTGTCACCAAATAGAATAGGCTTTCCTTCTCCTTTAGAGTTTTCTGAATTATGTTTGATAGCATAAGCAAAACTCATAGCAGTATCTCCTGTGGTTCAAAATGTACATAAAGGACATATTTAAGATAATTAAAAGACAAAGTAAAGGAACATAAAAGGAGATGAGGTCTGTGCTTCACTAGAACTTTCAAAAAGACAACACAGGCTGGCACGGTGGCTCACACCTATAATCCCACTGCTTTGGGAGGCCAAAGCAAGAGGATTGCTTGAGGACAGGAGTTCAGGACCAGCCTGGGCAACATAGCAAGATCTCATCTCTAAAAAAAATTCAGCCAACATGGCAGTGCATGCCTGTAGTCTCAGCTACTCAGGAGGCTGAGGGGGGAGGATCACTTGAGCCCAGAAATTCGAGGCTGCAGTGAGCTATGATCACGCCATTGCACTCCAGCCTGGGCAACATAGCAAGATCTCATCTCTAAAAAAATTTTTTTTAATTAGCCGACATGGCAGTGCGTGCCTGTAGTCCCAGCTACTCAGGAGGCTGAGCGGGGAGGATCACTCAAGCCCAGAAGTTCGAGGCTGCAGTGAGCTATGACCACACCATTGCACTCCAGCCTGGGCAACAGAGCAAGAGCCTGTCTCTTTAAAAAAAAAAAAAGGCTGGGCACAGTGGCTCAAGCCTGTAATCCCAGCACTTTGGGAGGCCGAGACGGGCAGATCACGAGGTCAGGAGATTGAGACCATCCTGGCTAACACGGTGAAACCCCGTCTCTACTAAAAAATACAAAAAACTAGCTGGGCGAGGTGGCGGGCGCCTGTAGTCCCAGCTACTCCGGAGGCTGAGGCAGGAGAATGGTGTAAACCCAGGAGGCGGAGCTTGCAGTGAGCTGAGATCCGGCCACTGCACTCCAGCCCGGGTGACAGAGTGAGACTCCCTCTCAAATAAATAAATAAAAAGACAGTATTGGCCAGGCATAGTGGCTAACACCTGTTATCCCAGCACTTTGGGAGGTCAAGGCGGGCGGATCACCTGAGGTCAGGAGTTCAAGACCAGTCTGACCAACATGGAGAAACCCCGTCTCTATTAAAAATACAAAATGAGCTGGGCGTGGTGGCTCAAGCCTGTAATCCCAGCACTTTGGGAGGCTGAGACGGGCAGATCACTAGGTCAGGAGATCGAGACCATCATGGCTAACATGGTGAAACCCCGTCTCTACTAAAAAATACAAAAAACTAGCCGGGCGAGGTGGTGGGCGCCTGTGGTCCCAGCTACTCGGGAGGCTGAGGCAGGAGAATGGCGTAAACCCGGGAGGTGGAGCTTGCAGTGAGCTGAGATCCGGCCACTGCACTCCAGCCTGGGCGACAGAGCCAGACTCAGTCTCAAAAAAAAAAAAAATACAAAATGAGCCAGGTGTGGTGGCACATGCCTGTAATCCCAGCTACTAGGGAGGCTGAGGCAGGAGAATCACTTGAACCTGGGAGGCAGAGGTTGTGGTGAGCCGAGATTGCACCATTGCACTCCAGCCTGGGCAACAAGAGTGAAACTCCGTCTGGAAAAAAACAAAACAAAACAAAAAAAACCATTAGCTGGGCGTGGTGGCTCACATTTCTAATCCCAGCACTTTGGGAGGCCAAGGCACGTAGATTGCTTGAGGCCAGGAGTTCAAGACCAGCCTGAGCAACATGGTGAAATCTTGTTTCTACAAAAAGAAAAATGCTGTATGTGGTGGCACAGGCCTGTAGTCTCAGCTACTTGGGAGGCTGAGATAGATGGTAGGATTCCTTGAGCCCAGGACAGACCTCTATGAAGACTAACCAAAAAAACAGAGAAGTTATAACATCAGGAATGAAACAAGGAGTATCACTCCAGGCCCTGCAGCCATCAAAAGGATAAGAAGGGAATGACACAAACAGCTCTACACATAGGAAGTTGACAACTTAGATGAAACTGACCACTTCCTCAAAAAGCACAAACCACCACAACTCACTTGATATAAAATAGGTCATTTGAATAGCTCTATAACATTAGGAAATTGAACTTATAGCTTTAAAACTCCACAAAGAGAAGTCTTCAGGCCCAGTGGTTTCACTAGAGAATTCTATCGAAGAATTCTTTGTTTAAAGAAGAATTAACATTTCTATACAGTCTCTTCCAGAAAATTAAGAGGAAGGACAACTTCCCAGTTCATTTTATGAACCTAGATCCTGATACTAAAACCAGGTAAAGACAGTACAAAAAAATCCTTTACAGCCCAACATCATCATGAATTTTGATGCAAAAAATATTTAACAAAATGTCTACAAATAGAATTCAGCAATACATAAAAAGAATTATATACAGCTGGGTGTGCTGGTTCACGCATGTAATCCCAGCACTTTGGGAGGCTGAGGCAGGGGAATCGGGATCACTTGAGCCCTGGAGTTCAAGACCAGACTGGGCAACATAGTGAGACCCCTCTTCAAAAAATAAAAAAATTAGCTGGACATAGTGGTACATGCCTATAGTCCCAGCTACTCGGGAGGCTGAGATAGGAGGATTGCTTGAGTGAGCCTGGGAGGTCGAGTCTGCGTTGAGCTATGATCACACCTCTACACTCCAGGCTGGGTGACAAAGTAAGACTGTCTCAAAAAAATAAAGAATGATACACTGTGACCAAGTGGCATTTATTCCACAGATGCAAGGCTGGTTCAGCATTCAAAATGCAATCTAGAGGCGGGAGTGGTAGCTCAAGCCTGCAATCCCAGAACTTTGGGAGGCCAAGGCGGGTAGATCACTTGAAGTCAGGAGTTCGGGCCCAGCCTGGCCAACATGGTGAAACCTCGTCTCTATTACAAATACAAAAATTAGCCAGGTGTGGTGACGGACACTTGTATTCCCAGCTACTTGGAAGGCTGAGGCACAAGAATCACTTGAACCTGGGTAACAGAGGTTACAGTGAGCTGAGATGGCACCACCACACTTCAGCCTAGGCAACAGAGCAAGACCTGTCTCAAAAAAAAAAAAGAAAGAAAGGAAAAATGCAATCAAGGCAGGGCACGGTGGCTTATGCCTGTAATCCCCAGTACTTTGGGATACCAAGGGAAGTGGATCACTTGAGGCTAGGAGTTCAAGGCCAGCCTAGGTGAACTGCAAGACCCATCTCTACAAAAATAAAAAAATTTAATCAATGTAATCTACCATATTAAGAAGCTAACGAATAAAGAAGATAACATGTTCATGTTTGATGCAGCAGAAGCATTTGACAAAATTCAACCATTCATGTTAAAAACTCAGAATAATAGGATTAGTGGGGAACTTTCTTAACTTGATAAAGAACATCTACATAAAACCTACAGCTAACATCGTTCTTAGTGGTGAAAGCCTCAGTGTTTTACTCCTGTGGCTGGGGGAACAAAGCAAGGATATTCATGTCACCACACTTATCCAACATAGTGGTGGAGGTTCTGGTCAGCGCAGTAAGGCATGAAAAGGAAGCAAAAGGCATATAGATCAGAATGGAAGAGGTAAAGTTGTTTCTAACCAGATCACACGATTGTCTATAAAGAAAATCCCAAGGAATGTACAAGAAAACTGCTAGAACTAATAAGTGAGTATAGCAAGGTTGCAGGACACAAGATAAACATGCAAAAATCTGTCTTATTTTTATATAATGGTAATGAACAAGTGAACAGTAACATTAAAAATATAATACCATTTACGACTGGGTGCAGTGGCTCAAGCCTGTAATCCTACCACTTTGGGAGGCCGAGACGGGTGGATCACGAGGTCAGGAGATGGAGACCATCCTAGCTAACATGGTGAAACCCTGTCTCTACTAAAAAATACAAAAAACTAGCTGGGCGAGGTGGCGGGCGCCTGTAGTCCCAGCTACTCGGGAGGCTGGGGCAGGAGGATGGCATAAATCCGGGAGGCAGAGCTTGCGGTGAGCTGAGATCGTGCCACTGCACTCCAGCCTGGGCGACAGAGCAAGACTCCGTCTCAAAAAAAAAAAAAAAAAAAAATACCATTTACAATGAAACAAAATTACTCAGATATAAACTAGCAAAATATAAAGGACTTATATGCTAAAAATAGTATACCGTGGATGAGAGAAATTAAGATCTAAGCAGAGACACATACCATGTTCATAGTTTGGAAGATTCTACATACCAAAGATGTCAGTTCTCTCCAAATGGATACACAGGCCTAACAATTTCTATCAAAATGCCAGCAGGTAGATCAGTGGAGGAGAATAGACCCAAACAGAAATAGGCCCATATGAGTTACGGGTGCAGATACAACCACAGAAGATGCAAATCAATTCAGCAAATGAAAGTCAGCCATTCAGCAGATGGCAAGTTAGCCTTTCAACAGATGGTGCCAAGGCAGTTAGTTATCCATAGGCAAAAAATTAACCTTGACCCAAGTCTTGCACCAAGCTTTTCCAACCTGCGGCCTGCAGCTGCATGTGGCCCAGGACAGCTTTGAATGTAGCCCAACATAAATGCATAAACTTAAAACATTGGGGGTTTTTTGGGGTTGGTTTTTTTTTTTTTTTTTTTTTTTTTTTTGCGATTTTTTTAATTTTTAAACTCATCAGCTGTCGTTAGTGTATTTTATATGTGGCCCAAGAGAATTCTTCCAGTGTGGCCTTGGGAAGCCAAAGGATTTGGACACCCCTGTCTTACACCTCATAAAATAGTATCTCAAAATAGATCATGAAATTAAATGAAAAACATAAAGCAATAAAACTGCTTAAAAATAGGAGAAAATCTTCAAGTTGTAGAACTAGGCAAAGAGTTCTTAGACTTGACACCAAAAGCATCCGTAAAAGGAAAAACGGATAAATTAGACTTCATCAGAATTTAAAGCTTTTGCTCTGGGAAAGACCATATTAAGAGTATGGGAAGATAAGCTAAATCTAGGAAAAAATATTTTCAAATGACTTATCTGACAAAGGGATGGTATCTAGAATATATCAAGAACTTGCAAAACTCAACAGCAAAAATAATACAATAAATTCAATCAGAAAATAGGCAAAAAATATAAACAGACATTTCACCAAAGAGGAGACCCATGTAACAAGCATAGGAAAAGATGTTCAACAGCATTAGTTATTGGGGAAATGCAAATTAAAACCACCAGATATCACTAACACCTATAAGGATGGCTAAAATAAGAATAGAGACACCACCAAATGCTGGTGAGGGCGCAGAGAAAATATCTACTGGTAAACAAGCAATAGCCAGGTCCAGCAGTTTAAGAAAACTTTGTTCAGCCAAACTTAAGAAATTACTGGGCTGGGTGCAGTGGCTCATGCCTTTAATCCCAGCACTTTGGGAGGCCGAGGCCAGCGAATCATGAGGTGAGGAGTTCGAGACCAGCCTGACCAACATGGTGAAACCCTGTCTCTCACTTCTCAAAAGAAGACATTTATGTAGCCAGCAGACACATGAAAAAATGCTCATCATCACAGGCCATCAGAGAAATGCAAATCAAAACCACAATGAGATACCATGTCACACCAGTTAGAATGGCGATCATTAAAAAGCACCAACAGGTGCTGGAGAGGATGTGGAGAAATAGGAATGCTTTTACACTGTTGGTGGGACTATAAACTAGTTCAACAATTGTGGAAGACAGTGTGGTGATTCCTCAAGAATCTAGAACTAGAAATACCATCTGACCTAGCCATCCCATTACTGGGTATATACCCAAAGGATTATAAATCATGCTGCTATAAAGACCCATGCACACGTATGTTTATTGTGGCACTATTCACAATAGCAAAGACTTGGAATCAACCCAAATGTCCATCATTGATAGACTGGATTAAGAAAAGGTGGCACATATACACCATAGAATACTATGCAGCCATAAAAAAGGATGAGTTCGTGTCCTTTGTAGGGACATGGATATAGCTGGAAATTCTCAGCAGACTCTCGCAAGAACAGAAAACCAAACACCGCATTTTCTCACTCATAGGTGGGGATTGAACAATGAGAACACTTGGACACAGGGTGGGGAACATCACACACCAGGGCCTGTTGTGGGGTAGGGGGAGGGGGAAGGGATAGCATTAGGAGATATACCTAATTTAAATGACGAGTTAATGGGTGCAGCACACCAACATGGCACATGTATACATATGTAACAAACCTGCACGTTGTGCACATGTACCCTAGAACTTAAAGTATAATAACAACAAAAAAAAGAAACCCTGTCTCTACTTAGCCAGGCATGGTGGCGTGTGCCTGTAAAATCCCAGATACTCAGGAGGCTGAGGCAGGAGAATCACTTGAACCTGGGAGGTGGAGGTTGCAGTGAGTCGAAATCCGCTGCACTCCAACCTGGGAAACAGTGTGAGACCCTGTCTCAAAAAAAAAAATTAAGCCCACCCCCCCCCACACACGCACACACCCGTCTTGCTTGCTGATGCCTGAAATGTTGAGAACAAAGGTTCTCCCCTGTTCCATACTGTCCTGGTTTGGCAGTGAGGACTAAAGAGAGCTGTGCCTTGGGGCCTGCGGGAGGAAGAGTGCTTGCTTTGGGTAGGAAAAGGATCCAGATAGAATTGTCACAGTGAATACCCAACGCATCACCCACAGTGGGCCTTGTTGACCTTCACTGGGCCAGGGCAAGTGCAGACTTGGCAGGGGAGGTTTCTGGGGCCTGCAGCTGCCATGGAGATAGCCACATGGCGCATGCTTAGGAAAGATGGAGCGTGAGTTTATTTTTGTTTTAACACAATGACTTTCATGGAGACAGGATTCCTTCCTGAGACCTTTGTTTATTCTTGCTGAATCCCTTGTTTCTTACAGGACAGAGAACACCCCAATGATTGCCGGCCTTGGGAAGGTGAGCCCTGGTGAGCTGGAGGAGATGGGTTGATCGCTTTGTCATCGGTGACCCCAGTGGCTCGAGCAGGAATCGGGGCTTTAGGGAGATCGTATTCGTGATCTCATAGACAGACTGACAAGAAGAAGCCTGGAATCTGATGTATCAACCCAGCGATCTGTACTTTTTCAGATCTGTGGATTAGTGGCACTTGCTTAGCATTTAAAAGGGGAAAACTCCTTGTCTCTGTCTCTCGTGACGTGAGAAGCAGTGATACTCTTACAGCAGAGGCAAAACGTCAGGCCGCAGGTTCACCACTCCCACAGGCGTTGGCAGCGCCCAGACCGTCGACCTTCTGTCCCCGATTGGTCTGTGGGCGGCCAATCCAGCACCTGCCGCCAGCCCTCCACGGGGGCCTGTCCTGCTTCTGCCACAGTAACCAGGCTCAGGTTTTGCTGTGCAAGGGCAGGGGTCCTGGTCACGCCTCGGCGTCTGCAGGCTGCTCCCTCACTGTGCAGGCCTCTGCTTAAAGGCCACCACCTTCAAGCACCCCTCCACGAACCACAGCTACATTGGTCCCCCCATGTCCCCTGCTGTCACGCTCTATCCCTGACGCTGCTTTATTTCCCCTATCTGATGTTTCTCTGTAGTGTGTTCAGATGTATGCCCCACCTCCTGCTTCCCCTTCGAAGGGGCTTGTCAGCTCCACGAGAGCAGGGGCTTGGCCTCAGTATCCCCAGGACAGAGAAACGGCTTGGCGCCCAGGAGGCCGGGCCTTGGGAAGAATATGAATGGATCCCCTGTTACTTAGAATACCCAAAATTATTAACAGTGATAACTAAGGCTACATTTACTAGAAGGAAGAGTGTTTTTGTTTGAGACGGAGTCTCACTCTGTCACCCAGGCTGGAGTGCAGTGGCGTGATCTTGACTCACTGCAACCTCCACCTCCCAGGTTCAAGAAATTCTCCCACTTCAGCCTCCAAGTAGCTGGAACTACAGGCATGCACCACCGTGCCTGGCTAATTTTTGTATTTTTAGTAGAGACAGGGTTTCATCATGTTGGCCAGCTGGTCTTGAACTCCTAACCTCAGGTGATCCACCCGCCTTGGCCTCCCAAAGTGCTGGGATTACAGGTGTGAGCCACCGTGCCCGGCCGGAAGAGTGTGTTTTAAGTGGAGTCCAGTACCTGCTCATATTGAACTGAATGATGAAGTAGTGGTGCGGTCCACAGGCTTTGAAATACCAGGGTTCAAATCCTGGCTTGAAGTTTCACTCACCCTGTGCCTTGGGTCAGGTCGCTGGAACTCCCTGAGTCCTGGCTATCCCCCCTGCCAGATGGGAATCATGGTAACAGCTTCCTCAATAGAGCCTCAGCTCACAGTGCTCGAAGCCCCCCAGCCCCTGACCTCCGTGCTCCTGCGGCTGCATCTGCACCCGTAACAGCACAAGTGCCACAGCTTGGTCTCAGCCCCAGCACCACACCCCCGCTGGTTCTTCAGCTTCGCCCAGACCCTGATGCCACCAGCGTGTTAGACAGCCCCCCCTGCTGCCCAGCCTGGACTCCATCCTGCACACGCCCTCCCCAACATTCTTTCCCCCACCCATTCCTTTCTGCCTTGGTTGCGTGCTGGCAGCCCTTCCCTGCACCTGCAACTGCACCTGCACCCTCGTGGATCCCTCTGTCCGTCCTGTCACTGTGATGCCTGTGCTCCTGCCTTTGAACTTGACATCTCAGCTAGGCCCTGGCCCATCTCCTGAGAGACCCATTCCTCTCAGTTCAAAGCCTGTCCCGACCGCTCTCCTCCACCCTCTTCCCACCCTGGGTACCTCCCGCTATCCAGGTTCTCGCCTCTGAAGTCCAGGAGATGCCCTCAGTCCGTCCTTGTCATCGTCCCCTGCCTCTCATACAGCACCCGTCCTGTCTGTCTGGACTCCAGAATACACCCACTACCAGCCTCATGTCCATTTTCATAACCACTAACCCTAGACCAAGGGTCTGGATGCCTGCCATGGCCTCCTGGGGGCCTGCTGCTGCCATTGTCCACACAGCCACAGAGTGACCAACACACAGGCCAGTCAGACCATCGCATCCCTCCCTCAGAGCCTCACTGCGTCTGCCCCGTGGCCAGGCCTGCAGGGCCTGTGGATCTGTCCCTGGGCCTTCACCCCCTCTGCACTCTCCACCCACCACACCAGGCCCCTCTGTTCTAGAGACAGAATGACTGTCCCCTGCAAAGGCCTTGCTGAGACGCCACTCCCTGCCCTTGTGCAGCCATCTGCCACCACCCCACCTCGGGCCTGCGAGGTCCCTTCACCGCGCCAACTGGTGGGTAGGAGTCTGTTCCCCCCGCCCCTGCTTTTGTCCGTCTGCCTCTTGGATGCTGGCTCAAGGGTTGGGATCCCCTTTAGGGCTGCTTTGCTGGGGCATCTCCAGTGCCTGGCGCTGTCAGGAAATGCCTGATGAAGTCAATTTCTGTGGCACTTCTACACCCTCCAAATGGCAGCACTCAAAAAATATGGTCTGTCTGTGACTGTCAGGAGAATGAGTGGTTTCAGGAAATGCTGCCTGTGCTGTTGAAAGCTTTTTTGCCCTCCTTTGTTTTGCAAGAATTGTGCTTCCACTCGTGTGTCTGCCCCCAGGCTGCGGAGCTGGTGATCCAGAACTGCGAGGCTTACGAGGCCCACATGAGGGACATCCGCGACTACCTGGAGGAGAGGCTGGAAGTGAGTGCAGTGTGGGGTGGGTACCAGGAGAGGGAGGGTGTGTGGGGCAGGTGCCCGGAGGGAGAGGGGGATGGTGCTCCTAGACCTCAGGACCTATGGGGATTGCAGCGTAGCCTGGAACTCGTCAGGATGCAGTGAGGGAAGAAATGACAGTGGTGGGAAGCACACTGGGATCAGAAACCCCGAAAGTGGGGCCCTAGGCCAGGAGCATGATCTTTTTCAGAGACACACGATCAAATATGCAGAGGTGGTATACTTCATGGTTTATGTGGAAGGTTCATATGTTTCCGAATATTTGGTTTTTCTCCTAATTAACTTTGCTTTCCATAGTCTGTCCCCATAACTATTCTGGGTAGATGCTGATTGAAAAGTATGCACCTGCTGAGATTGTGTTTCTGGAAAAGTCTAAATTTCAAACAGTTGCTGATGGTGGTGTCTTTGAAGGCCACCAAATATTTCACTTATTTTTTTCAGGCTGAATTCGGTCAGAAGAGAATCCATCTGAATAGCCAGTTTCCAGGGACCCAGCGGCTTCCCAATACCTGCAACTTCTCCATCCGGGGACCCCGGCTTCAAGGTGACGGCCCCTCACCCTGGTCTCTCCGAGTGTGAGCATAGCTCCCGCGGTGCATGGGTTCTGGTCCGAGCCAGCGACTCCCACTCTCCCTGCCCTGAGCATAACACAGCTCGGGCTGTCAGAGGGCCTTGCTGGGATTGCTGAGAGCAGGCTCAGGTGGCTGTGCTGTGGTCCATCGGGCTCTTGCTGCCAGCCCCTCCTCTCCCTGACTTGGCTCATTTTGCTGCTGCTGGGATGTGGACCGTGGCGAACTCTCATGTCTGGCATTAGCACCGCCCCAAAAGCTGTCAGGGAAGGAAGTAACATTAAATTCTAGACATTTATCTATTTTGTTGGCAGTTTTTATTAAATATTTTATTAGAGTAAGGGAAAGGGGAGGCGATCAGTTTTAAAAACTGGCAGAGGCTGGGCACAGTGGCTCAGGCCTGTAATCCTAGCACTTTCGGAGGCCGAGGCAGGCTGATCACAAGGTCAAGAGATTGAGACCAGCCTGGCCAACATGGAGAAACCCCATCTCTACCAAAAACTACAAAAAATTAGCCGGCCATAGTGGTGTGCACCTGTAGTCCCAGCTACTCGGGAGGCTGAGGCAGAATTGCTTGAACCTGGAGGTTACATTGAGCCAAGATTGAGCCACTGCACTCCAGCTTGGGTGACAGAGTTTGTGAGACTCTGTCTGTCTCAAACAAACAAAAAAACAATAAAAATAACTGGCAGAGTAAGGAGCAAGTACAAATCTGGATTTCCTGCGGCATCCGCCTCAGCTAGGAGCAGTTAGGGTCACCCCTGTCCCAGATGCACCTGAAACCTGGTCTGCCCTGACTCCACGAGAGTGGAAGTCCAGGTCATTGACCAGCCATGTGTCATTTGGGAGCAGGTTATGGTGGCCCTGAGATCACGATGAGCTGCCTCTGTAGACGAGGTTTTGACTTCTTAGAGGATGAAGGTGTTGCTTCTTTCTTCTTCCTGGATCATGCGGAGAAACCCAGCAGTCATGTTTGGCCCATGAAGAAGAGCCCGTGGGTAACCGTCATGATGGCTGCGTTCATGACAACCTGGGCTGAAATGCGTTCTTGTGGGCAAGGAAGCCTGGGTTTCCTTGACCATCTCAGATTCCTCACCACGGAAAGGAGAGTTCTCTGTCAACATCCCCCTTGTTCTGGGGTCAGACTTTGTATTCAGTGACAACCTATATTACTTTAAATGAGACAGAGATTCTCATATTGTATATTTATTTTTGGATTCAGGGTCTCACTCTGTCGTCACCCAGGCTGGAGTGCTGTGGTGTAATCACAGCCCACTGTAGCCTTGACCTCCTGGGTTCAAGTGATCAGCCTCCCTAGTAACTGGGACTACAGGCATGCACCACCACACCTGGCTAACATTTTTTTTTTTGAGACGGAGTTTCACTCCTGTTGACCAGGCTGGAGTGCAATGACACGATCTCGGCTCACTGCAACCTCCGCCTCCTGGGTTCAAGCAATTCTGCTGCCTCAGCCTCCAGAGTAGCTGGGATTACAGGTGCCTGCCACCACGCCCGGCTAATTTTTGTATTTTTAGTAGAGATGGGGTTTTGCCATGTTGGCCGGGCTGGTCTCAAACTCCTGACCTCAAGTGATCCACCTGCCTTGGCCCTGCAAAGTGCTGGGATCACAGGGGTAAGCCACTATGCCCAGCCATGGCTAATTTTTAAAAAATATTTTGTAGAGATAGGGTTTCCCCGTGTTGCCCAGGCTGGTCTCAAACTCCTGGCTCAAGCAATCCTTCTGCCTCTGCCTCCCAAAGTGCAGGGATTACAGGTGTAAACCACTACGCCTGACTGAAATTCTCATGTTAATTCCATCAGCCATGCTTGTGAAAGAAGAGGGAAGTGCCCTCTGGCTTCATAGAACTCCCACGTGTCTCTGCAATCCAGAACACAGGGGAGACGTGATATTGTCGGGACTGCCAGCTCGTAAGGACGGAGCTGGTCAGGACTCCAGGTGTCCTCACAGGCAGTTGATTAAAATCGAGTGCCATTTTCAAGGCCAGCTTTGTGAGGGAGAATAGTGTCCGCGTTTCTGCAGCCAAAGGAGAAAGAAGCATCTTCTTCGGCTCCTGCTGTGAGATCTCTCCCCAGCTGCCAGAATGGCCGGTGCTGGAATTCCACCAGGTGGCACGGAGGGAGGGAAGCAGCCTGCACCAGCAGGACCCTGGGAGGGGAGAGAAGGGCGGCCTGGCTGGAGCCCCATCTCAGTGGCGCGTACTCTGTCTCCACAGGCCACGAGGTGCTTGCGCAGTGCCGAGTACTGCTGGCCAGTGTGGGGGCCGCGTGCCACTCAGACCATGGGGACCAGTAAGTGCTCTTCACAAACCCAGTCCAGGGCATAGGGGTCCTCCGGGCACTGGGTGTGCTGGGCAGGCGGCCACTGGGCCGCGCTCTGGCTCGTGAAGGGCGGCCCTGTCTGGGTCCTAGGAGGGCAGAGGGAGGGCTTCCTGGAAGAAGTGACTTCTAAGCTGCCGTCCGAAGGACTAGGACTTGCGCGGGGGAAGAGGGCTTCTCGTGCTCAGTTCTGAAGGCAGGGGGAGCAGGGCCTGGAGGGGCAGCGTGGCTGGGGCTGGGGAGGACGGGTGGGCTGGGGAGGGGATGGCCTGTCAGTGCTCACTTAAATCTCATGGAAGGCGGAGCCCTGAGGGCCATGGCGTGAGCAGACTCAGGTGTCAGATCAGCCATCTGCAAGATGCAGCAGAGATTCTGGGATAGCGGGTCCAGGTGAGCGGGTGGCCTGCCTGGCAGAGACTGTGGGGTAGAGGGCGTGGGGCACCCGAGCAGCAGCCTGCTGGCAGCGGGGGAGAAGCGGTTCCGGGTCTGGCCTGCTGAAAATGTGAGACCCCTGTGGGAGGTCGGAGTGAATGTAGGAGAAACACCCAGGGCTCTGGGGAGAGAGAACTGTGGCCAGCGGCACGTGGTCATCAGGGTCAGGGCGGAGGGATTGTGTAGGAGCACTTGGAGCGAGACAGTGGTGGGCCCGGCTCCAGGGAAAAGGAGGGGCAGGACAGGGCCCTGTAGGGGTGGGGGGCAGTGCCCTGCTACAGGAGGGGCAGGAGAGGGCAGGGAAGAAAGGGGTCTGGGTGTGATGAGGGCAAGCCCCTTGGCAGAGCCCACACCTCGAGCCTCCAACAGCCCTGCTTCCGGACGCCCACACACAGTCATCTGTTCCATGGCTAGATACTGGCTGGATCCCTAGTGTCTGCAAAGCCCCATGCCAGGTGCCGTGAAGTTACCAAGTGGCTTAGATGGGCCGCATGGGTGAGGTACTGTCTGTGTCAGCATCAGTGTTCTCCAGGACCTCAGACCCCTCAAGGACAGGAGAGCCCCTGGCCCCAGAGCTCAGTGCGAGAGGGGGGCAGTGTCACCTGGGAGTGCCAAGTGCGAGAGAACTCTACAGGGAGAATGGTGGCGACTTTGAGCCGCACCTTGATATGGGTAGTCTTAGGGGTGTGCTTGGTCCAGGAGTTCAGCAGGAGGCGGATACCAGGCAGGGCCGGCGCGCACCCGGGTGGGTAGAGCCCCACTGGGGGAGTAGTCCAGAGCGGGGAATGCTGTGTCTCTTCCATGTGTCCTTGGCAGCAGCTGCCACCCGGTCTCGCCCTCCCCAGGCCGTCCCCAGTGCTGCTGAACTACGGCATCCCCTTCGACGTGGCCAGGAATGCGCTCCGCCTCAGCGTGGGCCGCAGCACCACCAGGGCCGAAGTGGACCTCGTCGTGCAGGACCTGAAGCAGGCCGTGGCGCAGCTGGAGAACCAGGCCTAGCGCCAGGGCCGCCCTCCCGGCCCCGCTTCTAGGAAGCCCGTGGCAGGGCACAGGATTGTCCCTCCAGTTCCCTCCTGAGGGCTGTGCCAGGATGACTGTCTCATGCCCCCTCTGCATTCTGTCCTGGAGTGCCTGCAAGTGTGCACCCCCAGTTTCCTTCCCTGGATCCCTGCAGAGCTCACAGGGCCCAGGACACCAATGCCACATAGGAACGCCCACATAGGAACTCCCACATAGAACCGTCCTCCAGTGGTGAAGTGGAAACACCAGCTTCATCCACCCTCCCCACTGGGAACTGGGCAAGCCTGTTGCAAGTACCCTTTCCTGGAAGGTGTTTTATAGAATCCAAGTATTTATAACTCATTGTCAGCCAAATGCTATCATGAACATAGGAAACTTGATTTTTTTGCTTTGATCGTGGCCTCGCACATGTACCTTTCCTGAGTGGTCTCTTCTCAGGCCCTTTTTAGTCCCTTTCCAAAGCTGCCCCCACCACCCTGCTCCTCTGGCCTCAGTGCACAGTGGCCCCCAGCCTCTGCCAGGCCTGCTCTGCTCAGCACCTACCGCACACCACCCCTCCTGCTTCCCCAAGCCTGACCCTGTTCTGCCCACTGGCACTCAGGGCTGCGTGCTTCCCCATCCACAGTCCCCAGGCCTTCTCTTCTTGTCCCTTTTGATCATTAACTCAGGGTTTCAGCTCCAACCTCACTGAGCTGGTGCAGCTCCAGATCATTCCTGGGGTGGAAATTGGATCATCCCTGACTCAGCTTTTACCTTAATTTTATTTGCAGAGGATTTTTTTCTCAAAATACTCTGTGGCATTTGGACACACATCCCATGTCGATGTTTGCATAGGAGTCATTTTCAGTGGAATAACACTTTTAATGTGTAGTTTTACGGTTCAAGGAACTGCATAATGATTTTGAGGAAACACTTGCCAGAAACTAAATGAACAAAAGATTTCAGTGCCCGGCTTGGGTCTCCTGTGGTTTCTCTAGTGGGCCCTGCGCTTGGGCACGAAGGCATCTGACGGAGCCTGTGGATGGGGGAAACCAGGGGTGCAGCAGCCCCCAGGTCACCATTGTGTGATGATGCATTAGCCCAGAAATCCAGCTTGAGGCTGCGTCTCCGGGATCCCCTACAAATGGAATGGGTCCCCGATCTGCAGCTTCCCATTGCTGCCAGGAAGAGGTTCTGGTGGTCCTGACTTCCCTAAAGAAGAACTGTGGATTGTCCAGAACAATCTGGAAAGGGGTTAAATGTACTTGGGCTCTTTGGACTGCAGCCCAGAGACTCGGTCAGTGTAGTTGGAGAGGGGGCTGAGGCAGGGGCTGGACACACCCAAGTCAGGGTCCTGGGCCCGTTGCAGGCCCTATGGAGCCACTGCGTCCCCAGAGATTCATAGCCTCCAGGGCCCAGGGCCAGATCCAGAGGCGGAGCGCTCAGCTCTGTGCCAACACAGCCAAACATGTAGACCTACTGGGCAGCCTTCAGGTGCACTGTGGTGGCGGCTGGGGGTCTGCCCTTCTGTGAGAATTGGGGGAACCATCTCCCAGGCTACTCGGGGCTCCTGTGAGAAGCTCAGTGATGCGTGTCCTCAGCCCTCGCTCCGCAGTTGAAGAAGCGGGTTCGTGCCGTCTGGACAGATGTGAGCAGCCTCAGGGCCAGCCTCCTCTCTCTGCGGGCCATGCCCAACCCTGACCTAGCCCGGTGTGGGCCTTTCCCTGTGTGCTGCACTCCATTCTCCCAGCTCCAGGCACCTGGCGCGCTCACACTGTGGGAGTGGCTTGGGCAGGTCCCCAAGGTGTATCCCCCCCACCCCGCCCCAACGCCTCCCATCTGCCCTGTGGCGGCTTATCAGGTAACCAGAGCCGGCAGCTTCATCCACGTCTGAAACAAGAAGCCCTGGCCTGTGCATGAGTCACCACTGAGAGCCCGGGCCAGAGGATGGAGGAGCAGCGGGCACTCGTGGCCGCCAAGGATGGGGATGTGGCAACACTGGAGCGGCTGCTGGAGGCTGGAGCCCTGGGCCCGGGCATCACCGATGCTCTGGGGGCCGGCCTGGTTCACCACGCCACCCGGGCCGGCCACCTGGACTGTGTCAAGTTCTTGGTGCAGCGGGCCCAGCTGCCTGGCAACCAGCGGGCCCACAATGGGGCCACCCCAGCGCATGACGCCGCCGCCACAGGCAGCCTGGCCGAGCTGTGCTGGCTGGTCCGCGAAGGGGGCTGCGGTCTGCAGGTGAGCGGGGACGGGGCAGCCTGGCCTCCACAAACCTGGCTGGGGTGGAACCAGGGAGGTGTGAGCCACACAGGCTCAGAGCACTGGCCACCCCAGGCTCCACGGCCCCGGGCTCTTCGTTTCTCTTGGGGACTCAGTGGTCGCCGTCTCTACCCCACGCTTCTCAGAGCACAAAGTCTTGAGAGCCAAGAACACCTCCTAAATGTTCTTATCACCTCCCCTGCCAGGAAGCTGGGTGTTACCAGTGGGGGTCTTGCCAGAGATCAAGACCCCTTGTCTCTGATCAGGCCTGGTCCACAGGGCCCGCTTCCCAAAGGGTCTAGAAAGGGATCCTTACAGAAGCGCTGTGGGAACTCGGGCTTGAGAGCTGGGAACCCGGTTGGGAGACGGGAGTGAGGGCTGCTGATGGTGACCGTCTTGTCCGGAGCATTTCTACTGGGCCCCCCTCCCCTCTCCTGCCTGCCCCGTCCCCTTTGTGCAGGCAAGGGCCTTCGAGCTGTTGCTCAGCCCTGTGGAGCTTTCAGGACTGAGGGTGAGCAGGACTAATGGGCCTTAGAACACCGCCCAGAGGTCAGAGTTGGGTGGGGGCCGGTGGGACCTGCTGAGATTAGGGAGCGGGAAGGTTCCCCGGCACCTGGCTCACCAGAGGGCCTGAGAGTGCCAGCCTAGCATCCCGTTCCGCCAAGCTCAAGGGCAGCAGGTGGGAGCTGTGCCTGCCTGGGGATCCATTCTGACCACAGGGCCCTTGGAGAAGGCCTAGGTCTGCTGGACCCCTGGCACCTGTGGTGGAAACGCTCCCTGGCCCCAGGGCCCTGTGGCCAGAGGGAGGGCACTGGGGCAGGGAACCAGCCAGAGGCAAGTGTCCTGGGAAGCCTTTCTGACCATGAGCAGAGTGGGCGGGTGTCTGTGGGCACCCGGCTGAGTGGGAAAGGGCCTTCTCCGCACTGGGGACAGGGGCCCAGGAGGGGCAGGGTTGCCAGAGGTGGCCTCCCAAGACCTGGACCTGAGTCCTGGCCCTCCTCTCACCTCAGTCCCAGCAGGGAGCACCTCCCTCCATGTTGCAGGCAGAAATGGAGGGGAGGAGGAAGGAGCTGGAAGCCCCTTCGCTGGGTTGCAGGCAGTGTAAGCCCTCGCCTGGGGCTCCTCCAGCAGCTGGCTCTGGCCACACGGCCTACCCCCCACTCACTGACCTGCCTGGGCCTCGGTAGGACCAAGATGCCTCGGGCGTCTCCCCGCTGCACCTGGCCGCCCGTTTTGGACACCCAGTGCTGGTGGAGTGGCTGCTCCACGAGGGCCACTCAACCACGCTGGAGACCCGGGAGGGGGCCCTGCCGCTGCACCACGCCGCCGTCAGTGGGGACCTGACCTGCCTGAAGCTCCTGACAACTGCGCATGGCAGGTAAGGAGCCCAGGGTCCCGCCCGAGGGGCAGCCTGGGGCAAGCTGGCCAAGGGGAGGCTGCACCGAGGAGGGCCAAGAGGACAGGTTGGTAGCCTTTGAGGTGAATCCTGCAGACGGGCATGCTGTCACTGTGGGGTGAGCTGGCAGGAGTCAAGGGCAATGAGGCCTCTACCCACAGGCCAGGCAGTAGCGGTGCCATGCCAGGGCCCAAGGGGACACAGGCCAACGCTTCAGCTTGGAGAGTGGCTGGGGGCAGTGAGGACAGCAAGATGCTGCTGTGATGCCCAGGGCAGCTCAGGCCCCGCCTGGGGGCGTCTCAGGACCTAAAACAGCTCGGGACGTGGGCAACCGGCGACCTGTGAGGGCACCCTCCCCTCACCTGACAGGAGTGGGGACTGTCTGGTGGACTTGGGGACACAGAGGCTGGAGCTACCTCTGCACTGCCCCATCCCTAGAGCCAGGCGCTGGCCTCATCGTCTCCGGGGCCCTGTGCCCCTGCCAGAATTGGTGGATGGTTAAGGAGGAAGGACAGGGTCAGGACAGCCAGTGAGGCAGAGGGCTTCCCTCCCCACCTGGACGCTCCTCCAGTCCTCACCCTGCTTACCAAGGTCACCGTTGTCATAGGAATAGGCCCTCTGCCTCCTGCTGTCTTGGCTGAGGGTGAACCTTTCCGTCCCCCAGGAACCCACCTACCCCTGACCACGGCTCTTCTCTTTTCAAGGGAGCATCTCATTTGCCTGTCGCTGCCCCAGAGGCCTCAGTGTCCACATCCTCTTAGCTCCAGGACAAGCCCCATGCTTGTGGAATCGGGTTCTCACTCCTGGGTGTTCCCATCCTGGACCGCTTGGCAAAGGCCTTGGGATTCGCTTCTGTGGCTTTTTCCCAGAGCGTCCACACCACCCCCAGCCTTGGCTGGCCACAGTCTCTCTCAGACCCACCTGGCTTTTAAAGAAGTTTCCACCATTGAAAACTGGGAGACTTGGGCTAAGTGCAGTGGCTCATGCCTGTAATCCCAGCATTTCGGGAGGCTGGGGCGGGAGGATTGCTTGAGCCCAGGAGTTCAAGACCGGCCTGGGCAATATAGCGAAGCCCCCACCTCTACAAAAAATGTATTTAAAAATTAGCCAGGCATGGTGATGAGTGCCTGTAGTCCCAGATACTCAGGAGGCTGAGGTGGGAGGATCACTTGAGTCTGGGAGGCAGAGGTTCCAGTGAGCTGAGATTGTGCCACTGCACTCCAGCCTGGGTGACAGAGCAAGACCCTGTCTAAAAAAAACAAAAAGAAAACAGGAGACTTCATGTTAATATGTATACACACACACACACACTCACACACACAAATGGGAAGGTCCTGTACCCCTAGCCTAGTTCCCACCTAGCACTGACCAGCAGCTGAGAGGTGGCTGCTGCTGGCCAGACCATGCCCCTCCAGTGGCCCCCGACCCACTGGCTGCATCATGGCCTGCTCCCAGCCACCACACTGGACACTGCCTGTTCCAACCCTGGATGCAGTCAAGGACGCCTGGCAGAGTCCAGTGAAAGCACGGATCCTCCCCCGAGAAGGACACCAAGGCATACTGGCAGCCCTTTGGGGCACGTTCCATGAGCAAGTGTACCCTCAGGCTCAGCAGGTGCAGGGGACGATCCCTGTGTGGTCCAAGGCCAGGGAACAGCCCCCAAGGTCCTGTGTCCCCCTTGCTAGGAGCAGAGGAGAGGTTGCTAGGGGGCTGGTACTGGCAGGGACTTTGTGAGGGGAGGGGGGTTTAAACCCAGGTGCAAGCCCCTGGACAGATCAGCTCCCAGCCTCTGTCTCCCCTCTGCCAGCTGAGGCCTGTGACTAGACTCTCCTCTGGGGTAGACCCCGCGTTGCTCAGATTCATCCATCAGAAGTGGGGAGCACATGTGGGGGTGCTCGTGAGATCCCTTCATTATTACCCAGCTTCCCCTCTTGAGAGAGGAAGGGCCTGGAAGTGGAGGGTCTGGGACAGGGTGGCGTGGTCAGCAGGCTTGGCGGGAAAGCAGGCACGAGCCGGAGAGTTGACCCTCCCCAGTGACATTGGCCCTGCCTCCACGCCGCCACTGCGACCCCAGCCCAGCCAGTGCAACCCTCACCTCATCACAGGCTGCCACAGCTACCAGGCACCCAGCATCACCTGCCACAGGGCACAGGGCAGAGGGAAACCCCTAAGGGAGTCGGGGTCAATCCCGGGCCTCCACTGGGACAACTGAGAACCTGGAAGGCAAGACCGTGACCCCTCAGATCTAAGAAGATGCATGTTTCTGACCTGGACCCAGGAGTTCCCAGAAAAGGACAGAAGGATAGGAGAGTGGGGTTGCACAGCCACCTGGGGGAGCAACCTGGAGGAGGGAACCCCACAGTAGCAGCTGGAAAGCACGTGGGAAACTCAGCCATCACGGGCAGGGCCAGGAGTCAGCAGTGAAGTCCAAGCAGCTGAGGGATGGGCTCAGCCATAGGCAGGGACTGGGCCTCCAAACCCTCCCTTCCCTGCAGCAGCGTGAACCAGCGGACACGCAGTGGCGCCTCCCCACTCTACCTGGCCTGCCAGGAGGGCCACCTGCATCTGGCCCAGTTCCTGGTGAAGGACTGTGGCGCTGACGTGCACCTTCGTGCTCTCGACGGCATGAGCGCCTTACACGCTGCCGCCGCCCGCGGCCACTACTCCCTCGTTGTCTGGCTGGTAAGTAGGTGCCAGAGGTGGAAAGGGGGACATCCAGGGAGTGTGGGTCCTGCAGCAAGCAGAGTCTGGAGCCTGGATAGTGGCTCCAGAGGGAACTGGGGACACGCAGGGCTGTTGGGGCATCCAATGAGCTGGTCCATGGCTCCCGAGACCCTGCAGGCCCGGCCAGGCTGGGCCCCGGAAGTTTTGACCGCCTGCAGTGCACTCTGCTCTGTGGGGTCGTGCCATGGCTCCCCTGGGGCTCTCCTAGTCCCTCTCTCCCCGGAAGTCCTGGTGGGCCTCCCGGGTGCTCTCACAGTTGGTGGTGGCCCATGTGCTTTGTCTGCGCCCACACCAGCAGTGCCCAGTTCGGGTCACTCGGCCGCTTGTTCAGGCCCTGCCGCCTGAGATCCCCGGGCCAGTCCCCACCTTTCTCCACTTCTGGCCTCTTTGGGGAAGGAAGACCTGAGACCCCAGAGCAGAGTGACTGAGGTTGGGGAGGTGCCATCTTCAAGGGTGGGCTGGGGACTTCCTGCCTCTACAACAGAAAAGCAGAGCGGGTGGCGCCTGTAATCCCAGCTACTCGGGAGGCTACGGCAGGAGAATCGCTTGAACCTGGGAGGCAGAGGTTGCTGTGAGCTGAGATCTGGCCACTGCACTCCAGCCTGGGCAACAGAGTGAGACTCCGTCTCAAAAAAAAAAAAGAGTAGGGGAGGCCCTCTTTGAGGAGGGGACTTGGGGGCAGAGCTGAGGATGGACAGGAAGTGGCTGAACAAGGAGCGGGGCCCAAAGCAACTTCCTGAGGGGGGCACACCTCATTCAGAGGCAGGGAGAGCCTGGCCCGTGGGGCCTGGGGGTGGGCGGGAAAGGCAGACAGAGGTGCTGGGAGGACTGGGGCTCTTTCCTGAGGGTCCTGGGGAGCCATGGAAGGCTCAGAGCCAGGAGCAGCAGGATCTGACTGGCGTATCAGAAGGTCACTGTGGCTGCTGGTGGAGAAGTGCGAGCTGCCTGCCCCCAGACCTCCCACGCTTGCCTGAGGCCTCCTGTCTCCCGGCTCCCACCCACTCAGCTCCAGCTCCTTCTCCAGCAGGCCAGGCTGGCTCTGCCCCCGGGGCCTGTGCATGCGCTGCACCCTGTGCCTGGTACACAGCTCCCCAGGCGCCCCTGGGGCCTTCCCTGACCAGCTGGTTTACTGCGGGGAGCTGCCTGCCCAGACCATCCTCACTCCTGCTTTCCTCCCCCGCTCACCAGCACCAGGCACACGGCACGTCTGACTCCTGGTCTTGGTGGTGGTTTCCACCCGCCGGGGTGTAGGTGCCAGGAGCTCCATGGGTGCAGGACTTCGCCACCCGCTGCGTTCCCCACACCTGGCATGCGGTCAGGCTCGAGAGATGTTTACTGAACCAATGGGCAAGTGAAGGAACGGGGGCCTAGTCCCTTAGGATGGCACCCGCTGCTCACCATGACCCTGAGGCCCTTGGGATGGGTCCCGCCTGCTCACCGTGCCCCCGGGCGCTCGGGATGGTGCTGGCCTGCTCCCCCTGGCCCCAAGGTCCTCAGGCTGGTGCCAGCCTGCCCACTTTGGCCCCAAGGCCACCTGAATTGGCCTCCAGCCTCCCTCTGTGGAGACTGCAGCCCCTCCCGGTGCCTCGCCTGCGTGTGCGCCCCTCCCCACCCCGGGGGCTGCCCCTCCAGCTCCTCCTGCTGGGGCGGTCTCCCACAGAGGAAGCTCTCTTGACCTGGTCCCGCCCTGGCCGTCCTCCCCTCGCCCCTGCAGCAGTTCTGACCCATTCACTCCAGACCTCAGCCTCCCCAACGATGCCTGGCCCCTGGGATGAGCAGTGGCTGCACACAGCTGGCAGAGCGGCAAGAGCTCACCGCAGGAGGTCCGCTGAGCCCTGGGACCGTGCTGAGGCATGAGCGGCCCTTCCTGGGGAGAAAGCGGACAGGCCTTGGGGTCTCAGGGCCAGAGAGGCCACTCCAGATGCGAAGGAGCCCCGCGGCAGCCCTGTCCCTGTCTCTGTTTCCAGCTCATTGTGCTTTGCCTAGCAGACGCTTCTGATCAGTCAGGAGCGCCCTGGCTGCGCTAAGAGGCACTCACACCGAAGGTGGCGGGGGCTGCTGACGGCTCTGCTGTCCTCCTGGCCTCCCCGACGGGGAAAGCGGGCACACTCAAGGCAGGAAGGAGGAAGGAGGGCGAAGGCAGGGAGCCAGCACGCCTATCACCCCTCTGTCAGGAAGGCAGTTTGTCCTAGAAGACCCCCGCGTCCCACTGGCCAGCCCAGGCCCCATGGCTGTCCCAGCTGCACAGGTTTCAGCGAGTCAGTGTAGGGGACTATCACCTGGCTGGTGCTGTGGACCAGAGCAGGGGCCGTTCAGAAGGCAGATGAGGCCCCAGAGGCAGGGCTGGCCTCAGCCAGCAGTGGTGGCCGGCAGGTCAGGGCCCCAAACCTCATTGCCTGGCTCAAATCCAGGCCCTGGAGGGAGGCCAAAGGACCCGCTGCTACAGCAAAGGGGCTCAGTGCAAATGCCCAGCAAGGCAGCGCCACCCTCGGGCCAAATTAAGTTCTTTCCTCCCCTGCCCCTCCCTCCCTTCCTTCTTTCCTTCTCTTCCTCCTTCATAGCAAATGCTTCTTTACTGTTCCCTAGGTATTTCATTTGCCATGATATTTGCTTTCAGATTTAGGACCATGGTGTCTCCAAATTAAGCTACTGCGCTCACTTCACCCCCACCTGGACCCCAGAGGTCCTGCTGCCCCAGGGTGACGGGGACGCACGTGCTGAGCCAGCCCTGTCCAAGGTTTCCTGAGGTTGTGCCCTGTGCCCTGAGAGGCACAGCCAGAGTCCACTTTCAGTTCTGCTCTCAGTTCTGCCTCCTCCCTGGGAGGGTGGCTGCTCCCACTGCTCCTCCTTCCCCAGGTCACATTCACCAACATCGGACTCACGGCACGGGACAATGAGGGGGCCACGGCCCTGCACTTTGCAGCCCGAGGCGGCCACACACCCATCCTAGACCGACTCCTGCTGATGGGTGCCCCGGTCCTGAGAGACTCCTGGGGTGGGACCCCCCTCCACGACGCAGCAGAGAACGGACAGATGGAGGTAAGGTGGGCGTGAGGGAGACAGGGTGAGCAGTCACGAGTGTCAGCCATGCCCAGCACTGTGTCACTGACGCTCATGGCAACCCTGTAAGAATGATGACTTCCCTTATACAGATGGGTAAACTGAGGCTCAGAGTTGCAAAGTCACTTGCGCAAGGTCAAGAGCCCAGGGTCAAGTGGCAAGATCCAAGCTGTATGCTCTCGTCCTGCGTACCATCCTCCCTCCCTTTGCACAGAAACTCCCTGGTGCCTGGTCAGGGCTTGGTCTTGGTGACAGTCTTCTCAGAACAGCCCTTGGGGACGGACCCTCTGCCGTGAGCAGCCTTCGAGCAGAGTTGTGGCAGGGGTGTGATGTCAGCCCCTTTGCTATTACCCAGATAAATCTTGGGGGCTCACATGGCCCAGCCTCAAGGACACGACATCCAAAAACCCCACGTAGGCAGGGATGGTGTTCAAATGTTCAACAACATCAGAACTACACCCAGCCTTTGAGGGTGGGCGCAGCCATAAGCCTCTGGCCCTGCACGGGTGCCCACCCGATGTTGACCTCGTCTAAAGGCGAGACCCCATCTCAGGAGAATGCACACAGTTTACTTCTCCCCAGCCCCATCCAGCCCTGAGCGGTGTCGGGTCTGTTCACCTCTATGAAGTCTCCTGGTTCCCCAGAAGCGCACTCCAGGCCTCTGCAAGGCTAGTCTGGGGGGATTATAAGTGGAAGTGCAACCGACCATCGCATTCTGGGTCTGCAAGCCTGTTGGCCAGGCTGGTCTCGAACTCCTGATCTCAAATGATCCGCCCACCTCGGCCTCCCAAAAGTACTGGGATTACAGGCAGGAGCCACTGCGCCCAGCCTAGTTATTCTTTGAATGGTGTGAATTACACTAATTATTTTTAAAAATTGTTAAATTGTGATTTAAAAATGCATAACATAAAATTTACCATGTTAACCATTTTCAAGCATACACGTGAGCAGCATTAAGTCTGTTCACATTGTTGTGCAGCAGAATCTCCACAACTTTGTCATTTTGCAAAACTGAGACTCTATGGCCATCAAACAGCAATTCTCCATCTCCCTTTTCTCCCAGCCCCTGGCAACCAACATTCTACTTTCTGTTTTTTATGAACTTGATGACTTAGGATACCTCATATAAGTGGAATTTTACAGTATTTATCCATTTGTCTCTGGCTTAGTTCACTTAGCATAATGTCCTCAAGGTTCATCCCTGTTATAACGAGCCAGAATTTCCTTTTTTATGGCTAAATAATATTCCATTGTATAGTGTATACCACATTTTCTTTCTTTATTCATCTGTTAATGGACATTTGGGTTTTTCTGCCCTTTGACTGTTGTGAATCATGCTACTATGAACATGGGTGTGTAAATATCTCTGAGATCCAGCATTCAACTCTTTTGGATATGTATACCCAGCATTAGAATACCTGGATCTACCCTGATTACTTTCAAATGTTACACCGACCTTGCATTCCTGGAATAAATTCAATGACATATTTTTCCTTTTAAATATAGCTGAATTCAATTTGCTAACATTTTGTTTAGGATTTTTTGGCCTTATATTCTTGAGTAAAATTGGCATGGAATGTCCTTTTTTTGTTTTATCCTTGTTATATTTTGGTATCAAAATATGCTACGAATTAGGGAATGTTTCCTCTTTTCCTATTTTTTTAGACATTTTGGTTACATTAGACTTATTTTTTTATTTAAAGATTTTGTGGAATTCACTAGTGAAATCCTCTGGATCTGGCTGTTTCTTTAAGGGAAGGTTTTTAATTACTAATTCAATTTATTTAATTATAGAACTACTAGGGCTTTCTATTTCTTATGTGTTGGTTTCATCAAATTATATTTTTCTAGGATTTATTTCCTAGAAATGTTCTAGGAATCAATTTTATCTAAGTTATTAAGTGTATTAGCATAAAGTTATTTTTTCCTTTATTGTCTGTACGTAGTAAGTTCCCCACTTTTAATTCCTGATGTTGGTTATTTTCTTCTTTCTTTTTTTGTCTCAATCAGCTTCACTGGTTATTAGTCACTAGTTTTTCCAACAGTCAGGTTTTAACTTGTTCAGGGTCCTCCAAAAAGCATTTAATTGTCTCCAATGTATTTTTTTTATTTCATTAATTTCTACATTTATCTTTGTTATTACTTTCTTTCCTAAATTACTGAGATGGGTGCCTACTTCAGTTACTTTTAAACCTTTTTTCTTTTGTAATATATTTATTGAAGGCTATAAATTTTCCTCCAAGTACTGCTTTAGCTGTATCCCACTGTTTGATAATTGTTCAGTTAAAAAATATTTTCTAATTCCCATTTTGATTCTTATTTGCCCTAGGGATTCCTTGGAATTATGTTTCTTAATTTCCAGATATGAAGGCGTTCCTTCCAGCTATCTATTTGTTATTAATTGCACTGTGGTCAGAAAATATACTCTGGTGATTTCAATCCTTTGATTTTTTGAGAAGTTACTTTATTGCCCTGTGTATGGTCAATTTTATCAATGTTGCATGTGTTCTTGGAAAGACTGTAGAGTTTGCGGGCTGTTCTCTACATGTCGTTATATCATTGTGTTCTTCAGATCTCCATAGGTATACATTTTAGTTTATTGGATTTCAAATGGCTCGAGAGAAGTGTGTAAACATTCCTGGCTATTATTCTGGATTTGTCTGTGTTTCCCTGTAATCCTGTCACCATTTGTTTTGTATATTTTGAACCCCATATCTAGTCTGTTTTAGCTGATATATGTATACACATGACTTTTCTTTCTGTACTCATTTGATGGTGAAGCTTATTCATACTTTACTTTCAGCCTTCTGAATCCTTGTTTGCCAGTACCTCTGGTTAGCCACATGCAGTCATATTTAGTTTTTTTCATCAGCCTGACAGTCTTTATCTATTGGTGCATTTAGACCATCTACAGTCGTATAATTACTAATGTTTAGGGGTTTATTTTTACTCTCTTATTTTGAGGAGATGTTATCTGGCTGCCTGGGTTTTTCTTTATTTAAAAGTAGTAAGCACTTTTGTTTTTGTCTGTTAGTTCTCAGAGCTTTATTTCTATTTCTTTGTGGGCTGGGTCTTCTGGTTCTCATTCATGGTATCTTATTTCCTTGTATTTTTTATTTTTGTTGACGTATGCTGACATTAATATGAAAAATGAAGTGTAGGCATAACTGGAGGCCTTGGCAATATCTTATTTGCCTTTGCTGGGCACATGTGGGCTCAGGATCGTCTTAATCTGCATTCCAGGCAGGAAGTTCCCAGGACCACCTCCATGATAGGAAGCAGGGGCCTGACTGGCATCTGGCTTCCGTTTTCTCTGAGGGTAGAGCCCTTGGCCTACATCGGGAGGTAGTCAACCAGAGCTCCCACCCTTGGCAGAACCCGCACTGTTCCTGGCCTGCCTGGTCCCCTGAGGCTGCTGGAGGACAGTGTTCTTCTGGCATCAGCCCAAGCTCAGGGCAAGGGCAGTTCTGAGTGCTGGGCTCCCCCACCACCCCCTACCCCCCAGGCTTTCCTTTTCCCCTGAGTGTGGCCGGATCACTCCTCCCTGACTTCTGTGTTACCTTACGGAGGCTGTTGGCAGGTGACTTTTACAGAGAACCCGTGTTTCATGTCCTTGGGCAGTGGGTTGGTTTGACCCGCCTGGTTCTCTCCTCCCTGGAGTAGTGGATCCGTCTGCTCACCTGCCTTTCCACTGCTGTGGCCTCTGCACAGACTTCCGGACAGAGTTCCGTCTGTCACCACCCACCCTCTGCTGACAATCCCAGCGGCGATGTGGTCCATTACTCTGGGGGAGATGTTCCCTTCCTCTTCCCCATGGCTCTGTTCCTGTCAGGGCCATGCCCTCTCTCCCCAGCACCATCTGGGGCCAGGTCTGACACCTGTCCCCCTTCCTCTACCGTGACACCCCTCATACTCCTGCAGACCCCGTAACTCCCCTCCTCCACATCCTGGCCTCCTCTTCCCAGCAACAGCTCCTTGGGGACGCTCTGCCTCCACCCACCCACACACCCACCGCGTCCTGGCAGACTTTTGCCATTCCCCCAGCCCAGAGCCTCTGGGAGCAGTGCCTCTCCCAGGGACTGGCTTCAGCAACCGGCCCCAGCCTTCCCAGCCCCAGCCTCCTTGCACATCTGACAAATGCTTCCTGCTTCCTCAGCCACACCAGCCACTGGCTCAGCCCTTCTGGTCCTCCAAGAGCCTTCAGGCATTATCTGGTTCAAGCCTCCCAGCAGGCCCCCAGGAAGGGGTGTGCGCACACCTGATTTTGTGTGGCCCCACAAGCTCAAAATAGTTCTCCCCTTTTTAAATGGGGGAAAAGCAAAAGAATCACATCTCATGACACATGAAACTCATCTGAAGTTAAAAGTGTCCACAAATAAAGCCTCGTGTGCACCCGGCCATGCTATGGGTGGCAGCTTTCACACCACAACCAGGGTTGCGTATTTGTGCCAGAGCCGGCGGCCCCCGGCCTGAGCTGCTTACTCTCTGGAGGGCAGCGCGGCACCCAGGAAGGCAGGCAGTGTGCAAGCAGACACCTGAGTCCACAGCTTAGAGGCACAGGGTCATTATCCTCAGGCACTACAAGCCCGTGGCCCTGTGGTTCTGCAGCAGGTCTTGTGGATCTGCAGGGCTTCCAGGATGCAGGGCTCTTTCCATCTTCATGTCCACCTTCCTCTGGTGGTGCCGTGGCCTCTTCAGGCTGTGGCCACCTTGGAGGCCATGGAACTCAGGGCAGAGGAAGGAGGGGAAGAGAAGCCCTCCAGAGAAGAATTCCCCCAGGACGAGGCACTCACCCTTGAGGTCTCGAGCTGACCTGCTAGCTGCACAGCTGGGTGTCGGTAGAGGCCAGGGGCGAGGAAGGCTGGTGGTGTCGGCCATAGATCAGTGCAGCTGTCCCTACTTTACAGACAGGCCCAGTTAGCTGGCCAAGTTCTCTGACCAGCAAGTCACAGAGCCAGATGAGCTCAAGGCCACTGGACTTCGCTGCCAGGCCCCCTGCCACGCACGACAGCGTCACGTTGTGTTTACTCACGGCAGGCACACGCGCCGCTCCACATGCATGCTGAACCTGTATTTATCTGTAGAGAATGAACACTAATTGCACCTTTTATAGGTGAGGCACCTGCAGTCCAGAGAGGAGCTGAAATTTCCTTTGGGGTCTCACAACTTTTTTGAGATGGAGTTTCACTCTTGTTGCCCAGGCTGGAGTGCAGTGGTGCCATCTTGGTTCACTGCAACTTCCGCCTCCCGGCTTCAAGCAGTTCTCCTGCCTCAGCCTCCTGAGTAGCTGGGATTAGAGGCACCTGCCACCACACCTGGCTAATTTTTTGTATTTAGTAGAAACAGAGTTTCACCATGTTGGTCAGGCTGGTCTGGAACTCCTGACCTCAGGTGATCCACCTGCCTTGGCCTCAAGTACTGGGATTACAAGCGTGAGCCACCGTGCCTGGCCAAGGGTCTCACAACTTCTTACTTAGTTCACTTCAGTGTCACCCAAAGATGCTGAGGCCCAGCTGGTCTATCTCAGAGATACGTTTGCGTCAAAGGCACAGTTTTGTGAACACGGCATTCGCCTCACTCAAGTTCGTTTTTGTGTTTCCCTGGTACCACCAAAGAGACACAGAAATATTTGTAGAATAAATACATACAGAATAAAGTACAGAATTCATTATTGAGGTCCCCTGACCCTCTCCCATCTGAATCCTTCACAGGCCCAGATGTCCTCCAGCCTTCCAGTCCTGTGGACTCCCTCCCCAGCTTTCTTCCCTCCCCTCTTCCTCCCCATTCCCATCACAAGAGCCCATCAGGTACAAGGAGACAGGAGGGCCCTGGCCCCAGGTTGGCTGGGTAGGAGCATGCAGTGTGGCTGGCAAAGGTGGTGAGCAGCCTTGGTCAGGCATGAGCTGGTACTCCAGGTGCCAGGGGGGAACCTTGTGGGGCCAGGAAGATGGTCCTATGGAGAGTGGGGCTGTGGTGGGAGGTGGCCCTGAGTCCCCGGCACGGGGGCCGGTTGCTTGTCTCTCTGAGCCTTGTTTGTTCACGTGCGTTGATCCACATCTCCAAGGGTGGCAAACATGGAAACTGGTTCTGCATTTAATGCCTAGGACATGGCAGCTGTGAGGGGTCTGGACGGGGCACCCTGATGCCTGTCAGCTCAGCACTGCTTCATATCCAGTGCCTGGTACTGTCTGTGCCAGGACAGGGTGGCTGTGGGATGAGGCTTGGGTGCTCCTAGGCAGGTCTCTGGAACCCCACGGCCCAGATTCAAGTCCTGCCCCTGCTGGGAAGGGCACCAGGGCAGCCTGTGCCATGGGGCCAGGGGAGCGGCCTGCACAGGGCCAGCCCATGGGCACCTGGTGAGTGTCGCGGTGGGTCACACGTGTGCCCTCCTCACTGCAGTGCTGCCAGACCCTAGTCTCCCACCACGTGGACCCCTCCCTGCGGGATGGAGACGGTTACACGGCGGCGGACCTGGCGGAGTACCACGGACACCGGGACTGTGCCCAGTACCTGCGGGAGGTGGCCCAGCCGGTAAGGCTCAGGGTCCCCAGCTGGAGGCATGGAGGGTGGGCCCAGATCCCAGCCAGGTCCCCACTGCTGAACCTGCAGCATAGTCAGCTGGGAAGCTCACCATATCCAACTCATACATGGCATCGGAGCCAGGAGCAAGGGCCTGGGCAGGACTGAGGTGCCACAGGGCAGCCAGTGCTAGGGTAAGGCTGTGACAGGAGCTGTGACAGGGGCCAGGACAGGGGCTATGACGGGTGGGGCCAGTGCTGTGACAAGGACAGGGGCTGTAACGGGGATCAGGAGAGAGGGCATGTGACAGGGCCTGGGGCCATGGCTGTGGCCAGGGCCCGGCCTGGGCTTGTGGCTGGAACTTGGCGAGGTCATGCCATTCGTCTGGGTCACAGAGACCACACCTGTGATTCAAGAGCCTCCGTGGCCAGAGTTCCTCGTGGGTGATGTACGTCAGACTGAGGAGCCCCAGGAGTGGGAGCAGAACCTCCCAGAGGTGACCACAAGGCAGCCAACAGCCCTGCAGCAGCCGGAAGGCAGCAGATTCCAGCCCTGGCTCTTGTCCCTCAGCCTGGGACCCCACAGCCTCTCATTTCCCCATTTGTAAGGACAGGGATCTTGTCTGTCCCACTAGTCCCCAGCCCTTAGCACATGACAGGGCTCAACAAGTGTTTACTGAATGAACAAATGAGCAAATGGACAGAAAAGCAGGTGGATGCATGAGGGTGAACAGAGGAAGGGATGGATGGGGAGGGAACAAACAGAGGAGGAATGGATGGGGCAGGGAGGCCAAAGGAGTGAGAAATGAGGAGAGGGCTACATGGAGAGGGGAAAGCTCAGGAGGGCGGACGGAGAAGAGATAGGTGGAAGAGGAGTGGACGAAGAAGGGTGGAAGGAGGAGGGTGGATGGAGGAGAGATGGAATGGAGGAGGAATGGATGGAAGGATGGATGGAGGTGGATGGAATGGGTGGAGGAATGGAATGGATGAGTGCGGATGGATGATGGAACGGATGGATGGAAATGGATGGAGGAGGGTGGATGGAGGAATGGATGGAGGAATGGATGAGGGTGGATGGAGGATGGATGGAGGTGGATGGAAGAGGGTGGACGGAGGAGGGTGGATGATGGAGGAATGGATGGAGGAGGTGGATGGAAGGGATGGAGGAGGGGAAATGGAGGAAGGAATGGAGGAGGGATGGAGGGATGGAAGAGGGGTGGAGGGGTGGAGGGATGGATGGATGGAATGGATGGAGGGTGGAGGGTGGATGGATGGAGGAAGGTGGATGGAAGAGGGTGGATGGAGGAGGATGGATGGAGGAAATGGATGGATGGAGGAGGAAATGGAAGAGGGAATGGATGGAGGAGGTGATGAAGATGAGATGGAGCTGGGTGATAGAGGAGTTGGATGGAGGAGGGTGGATGGAGGAGTGGATGGATGGAGGAGGGTGGATGGAGGAGGTGGATGGAAGAGGGTGGATGGAGGAAATGGATGGAGCTGGATGGAGGAGTGGATGGAAGGAGGGATGGAGGAATGGACAGAAGAGGAATGGAGGAGGGAGGAGAGTGGATGAAGGATGGAGATGGGAGCTGGGTGGATGGAGGAGGGTGGATGGAGGAGGGTGGATGAAGGATGGAGACGGGAGCTGGGTGGGTGGAGGAGGGTGGATGGGGGCAAATGAATGAAGGAGGCAGTGGGAGAGGGTGCTTTGGCATCCACATTGGAGTCAGGTCACCCCCATGTGCTCCCACCCGACCTTCCCTCTCTATTCCAGGCCCAGGGCAGTTACTGTGACAAATTCATCTAACCTGCCTCAGTTTCCATCATGCTTCTTTTAGTGACCACCCCTTCAGAAAGGTGTTCTGAAATCACCTGACCCTTCTTTTTGGGTGAGGGGACTGAGGACCAGAAGGTGTCATTGCCCTCCAACCCCCAAACCCCTTGTCTCCCCAAGGGGTTGCTGGCCTCTTCTCTGATGTGTCCTCTCAGAGCATCTGGGGCCAACTGGGGCAGAGCCACAGTCCCCCCCACCCCCCAGCCCCTGGGGCCTGCCGGACACTTGTCACACTGCCACCACCGGGGCCTCTGTTAGCACTGGTGGAAACCCACACCATCCTGCCGCGCTGCGCAGGTGGCTCAGGTGGCCTCCAGAGAGCACGGCTCTGCCCTGGTTTTGCCCTCGGTGCAGCAGTTTCAGGAAGCAGAATTCAGTCACTGCTGGAAGTCATGTATTTACTAAATGGTGTGCTTGCTAGACGTCCAACGGGTCCTGGTTCAGCAGAAGGCTGTCTTTCTGGCTTGGCTTGAGAAGGTGGTGGTGCTCTGCTGGCTTCTCCACAGAAGGCGGGGCTCCACGGCCCGCAGCCCAGGAGTGCCGACTGCCTGGGTCTCCCAACTGCCTGGATCTCCCGCAGCTCCTTCAAGGCCGCTGGGTCGGCCTCGGCCTTTTTTGGGCCCATCCCTGCACTTCCTGCCTGGATGGCAGCCAAGATTAGGCGATGGGGAGGGCAGCCGCTCTGCTGGTGTCCCAGCCTCCACAAGCCCCTGGCACAAGGGAACAGCCACGCCCAACCTCCTGGGAGTCTCTGACACTGTTCCTGCCCAGCCATTCTGGGGTCCCATGCGTGGGCTTTCTGTCCAAGCAGCGCCTCTGCCTTCTGTCCCCAGACCCCGTGGTAGTGGAGGACGGGTTGCGTTAGGCTCGCCGTGTCCTTCCCATCCACAGTCCCCTCCTGCCTGCGCCTGGGTGCCCCCTGCCCAGCACATGAAAACCCAACCCTGCCACCTTCCCGGCTCCTCGGTGTGCAGCTTCAGGAGCCGGTTTGGGAGCTCGGGGTGGGGACTGGAGCATGTCTCTGTCTTCAGCCTCTGGGAGGGTCTGGTGACAGCAGGGGGTGCTCATCTCTCATCACTGGAGCTGTCTCCCCTCCAGGCCTCTGAGGGAGAGCAGGCTGTCAGCTGTGGGCGGGGGGAGGCCATGTGCCTGCTGCAATATTGATGGGAATGCAGTCCGCAGGGGCTGCTCGCACTGGCCGCCTCCGAGCTGGCCTCAGAAGAGGTAGTGAAATCCATCGTCTTCCCCATGACAACACAGCGTGTCTCCGCCCCCAGGGAACTCGTGCATTCCAAGAGCAACAGCAGCTTGGGGAGCAATGCTGGACAGCAGTGCTGAGACCTGGCCTGTGGGAGGTGCCCCCTCGTGCCTCCTTTGTGTCGGGTCTGTGGGGCCTGCCCAGCTTGGGGTCTGCTCAGGGTGCTAGGGACGGCCAGCCCTGCCCCTCCCTGGGCCTTGGGGACCCCTCTCCACGCAATGAGAGATGGGGTCTTGAAGTCCTGGGGCTGCCCTCAAGGCAGGCCCCCTCCCCTCTGCTAGCCAAGCAACTGGGATCCTGGCTGTGGGGCTCTGAGCGCCCTGTCTGGGCAGGGACGGCGCATAGAACCCTCCATGCTTGGGGAAGAGCCTCTGGCACCTCCCGTGGTGTCCAGGGCTGTCCCACTCACCCCCACCTGCCAGCACTGTGCTGCCCTTCCTGGGCATGGGGCGCAGGCAAGTTCTGAGCATCTCTAAACCCCAATTTTCTCACCACAGGGTCTCTCTCTGTCACCCAGGCTGGAGTGCAGTGGCACAGTCTCAGCTCACTGCACCCTCAGCCTTCCAGGCTCCAGTGATCCTCCCACCCCAGCCTCCCAAGTAGCTGGAACTACAGGCACATGCCACCACACCCAGCTAAGTTTTGTATTCTTTGTAGAAATGGGGTCTGGCCATGTTGGCCAGGCTGGTCTTGAGCTCCTGGGCTCTAGTGATCCTCCCACCTCTGCCTCCCAAAGTGCTGGGACTACAGGCATGAGCCACTGCAGCCGACCCAGAGCCTTGTTTTTTGGGTAAAGGAGAAGCTCCTCGAGCACCCAGTGAGGCGCCTGCCCTGGTGGGCCCTTGAGACAGGTGTGCTCTCCCCGCTTCAGTCCAGAAAGGTACTGAGACATCTTTATTTTATATACGAGGAAACTGAGGCCCAGAGAAGGTGAGAGGCTTCCTGGGCACTCTCCTCCTGCTGGGAAGGGTGGTACCCGCCCAGTCAGTAATGGAATCTCAGCCATGGCAACTGCTGTCCGGCACCCATCCGTGGGCCGTGATTCTCTCTGCCCGGGTGGCATTACAGGCCTGTGACCTGGCTCACCACGATGCTCTCCATGTATAATGCATGGAACCTCCTCGGTGCTCAAATCTCACCAAAAACCAGGGACAGGGACAGCGGGCTGGGCCATGGGGCCACATGACCACCAACCTCAGGGCAACTGTCCAATGCTGGGATTCGGGGCAGCACGTGTCTAACTGTTAAAACCCCAAGGGACGGGACTCCCACGTCTGTGCCTCCAGATCCCTGAGGCTCCACTGTGTCCAGGGCCTTCCTGTGGGAGGCAGGGGTGTGGTTACTCCCGTTGCCGGGTAAACGCCACAGCCAGGCTTCTCATCCCTGTTAAAACCCAGAGACCATCCTAATACCGATGGTGGCAGCAGCGTGGAGGTCTGAATGCCACCATCATGCAGGCCCCTGCCAGGTGCTCTCCATAGTCCCTCAACTTTCCAAGAACCCTGATTTATAGGCAAAGAAATGGAGGCTCAGGGGGTGGCGTCCTGGGGCTTCTCGCTGGTGAGGAGTGGAGCAGGGCTGGGCCACAGGGACCTCGAGTAAGGTCCCCCAATCCACAGGTGCTGTGCTGGGGCCAGAGCCCGGTAGTCGCCTGAGCCCCAAACTAACTTCCACCTCTTTTGTCTTCCCCAGCACAAGAGGGCCGCTGCCATCCTGCCAAGCCCCTCACTCTGCCAGGGGTGGCCCCTCCCCACAGACAGCAGGTTTGATCTCAGGGAGGGGGCTCAGGGCTCCCAGGCAAGGGCAGAGAGTAGGCGAGAGGCACCATCCCACTTCTGGCTCAGTCCTGGCTGGGCAGGGGACAGTGCAAGGGCATTGGGGTGGCCTTGCTGTTGAGGGCCCACTCGAGGCAGGGCTTAGCCACCTCTGTTGGTGGTACCACTTGTGTCCGGCTTTTCTGGCCATGTCTGGTCTGGAGTCTGACTGCCCTGCTTGAAACAGCGAAGCCAGCCTCTCACTATGGCCTTCCTTCAGCATGGCAGGGAGCACACATCATGTTTTGTGGCGTTCCCTTGCCCCTGAGTCCCAGGTGGTGCAAGTTGGGTCCCGATGGCAGCTGTGCCGCATAGGTTTGTATCTCCGCCGAGGACCCTCGAGTCTGGGGAACACCATGTTGCTCAGCAGAGGGCAAGTCGCTCCCGTCCCTCCCGTCCGCTCCCCTCCGGTCCGTCCCGTCCTCCGGTCTCCTGTCCATCCGCTCCCCGTCCCCTCCGTCCATCCCCGGTCTCCCTGTCCCTCCGCTCCCCGTCCACTCCATTGCTCCCCCTCCATTCGCTCCCATCCACTCCACTCCATTCCCCATCCATCCATCCTTTGTCCATTCCATCCCTCCATCCGCTCCCCATCCCCTCCATCCTTCCATTCCCTCCATGCTCCATCCACTCCATCCCTTCCATCCGCTCCCTTCCCCGGTCCATTCCACTCCCCATTTGTCCCTCCATCCCTTCCCCTTCCATTGCTTCCATCCTCTATTTATCCCCAGTCCCTCAGTCGCTCCCCGTCCCTCCGTCGCTCCCCGTCCCTCAGTCGCTCCCCGTCCCTCAGTCTCTCCCCGTCCCTCCGTCGCTCCCCGTCCCTCAGTCGCTCCCCACCCCTCAGTCGCTCCCTGCACACACAGCCCTGAGAAGCGGCCCAGAAAGGACAGCCAGGCTTTGTGTTCTTGGTCTTTCCCCAGAGGCTGACCTCTGTGGTGTCCCCCACCAAGGAAGCAGCTGTTCAAGGGCACTGGAGAGAGCAAAGGCTGAGGTCTCCTGTGAGACTCTCATCCCAGCTCTGCGGCAGCCTGGCTCTGGGGCCTTGAGAAAGCCCCACTGCCCTCTCTGAGTCTCAGTTTCCCCATCTGTGCACCGGGAGCCGTAATGTGGGTGGGGCCGGGGACTCCTCTGGATGGTTTCTCTTCTCATGGGGCCCAGGGGTCTCAGGTCCCCTTCAGTCTCCCAGAGCGTCCCCTCCCCGGCCGCTGTTCTGTGGAGAGTTAAAGGGGCTGTGGTAAGGAATCCCGCACCCAGCCCAAGCCCCGCCTGGCCACCTGACACCTCGGCCTTCAAATATTCATGTGACGCCTCCCACTCCTGGGGGTGGCAGCCTCAGCAGCCCCCGGTGTCCCAGGACAGCTGTACTCCCTGAGCTCTGCAGTTCGCGTCTGAGGTCCTCCGGGGCTGGGGCTGGGCGGTCACTCCCCAGCCCACCGTGCACCAGGGTTCCTGGGCTGTGGGCACAGATTCCTGGAAGGAGTGAGGTGCGTGGGGGCTGGGAAGATGGGCTTTCAGACTGTGTTCCCTCCCCCGCGGCCCAGTGGGGTGAGGGTCCTGGAGGGGAGGTGGCTGAGGGGCCACCCAGCATCCTTGCCGGGAGGCAGCCTGTGCCACCTTGTCCATGAGCAAGGGAGGCTTGGGGAGGCCAAAGTTTTGCTCACGTAGGACCGGCTTCACTGCAGTCCGGCCCCAGTGCAGTGTGAAAAGGGGCCCCTGCGTTCAGAAAGGAGAAGGAATTCGAAGGCAGAGACAGCCGTGCATTCGAGCAAGCTGCAGCAAGGGTCCCTCCCGCTCTCCCAACAGGCTGATGTGAATTCTCTGCTCTGCCCAAGGCTCTCGCTATCACTGACCCTGGAGCCCTGATAGCCACGTCTGGTTTCCAGTGCCCACTGGAGGGCAGGGACAAGAGCTTTGGTCTGACACGCACGGCGGGGGAGGTGCCCAGAGGGTCCGTGGCATGTGGCCCTGCTGGCTAGGGACAAGGGCTGCCCATGCCCTTGGCTGGTGGGCACATTAGGGACCCCCATCCTACTCCACTGCCCTCCCCTCTCCTCACCAGGTTTCTCACGGGGCCTCCACCCCCAAGACACTGACCCGTGTCAGCCCCAAGTCAGGGCTGAAGTTCCAGGCCGACTACAGCACAGGAGTCAGGGCAGTCGGGGAGGCGGGTGTGCGGAAGAGTGTACATGCATGTGTGCAGGAGAGTACATGCGTGTGTGCAGGAGAGTACATGCATGTGTGTGCATACGTGTGCACGTGTCTTTGTGAGACCACAGGGCGCTGAGCACAGCTGAAAACCAGGCTCTAACCCAGTGCCCAGAACCCCAGAGCTCAGTTGCCTCCAGAGGGAGCCTGGAAGCTGAGTTTTGAGATGGGGGTGGCCCACTCAATAGAGGTGGCAGCAGGTGGGGAACCAAGGTGGGGTCCTGGGAAGTGATGGCACTCAGGCAAGAGATGACCCTGCAACAGAACCCTGATCAAGGACCTGCCCCTCTTTCTTACCACCTCCTTACCTGTCCCAGCCCTTCTCAGATGCACAGCCTCGCCCACTGGGTGCTCCCACCCCGTCTAGGTGAGTAGGGAAGAGCCCACAGGGGCCCCCCACTGACCAGGTCCATCCACCCACAGGTGCCCCTGCTGATGACGCCCCCACCACCGCCGTTCCCCCCACCTCCACTGTTGGCCACGAGGCCCTCCCTGGAGGATGGAAGAAGAGGAGGCCCAGGGCCCGGGAACCCCACCTGTGAGTGCACAGCCCCACGTGGGCCGGCTGGGGCATGGGCCTGGGAGTGGGTGCCACTGGCCTTCCCTCCAAGGTCCTGGACCGGTGGGGAAGTCTGCGGGCAGCCGGGCATCCCATCACCCTCCCTCCCCAGTTGCTTCCGGGTGTCCTTGGCTGCCTTTGTTGCTTTGGAAAGCAGAGGATTAGCATTTTGCATGGTGAGCACTTACAGTCACAGCAACTTGTCCAGGGGTGAACGCGGGGAGACGGGCCGGTTGGGCCCAGGCCCCTTGTGGATGGGCTGCTGTCCCTGAGACCCCAGCACACCTTGCATGCGTGGGCTAGCAGGGCAGGGGACGGTCCTCACACTGTGGGCCACCACCATTAGGGGTCTGTGAGCAGCACTGATTGGAATGGCATGGAATGGCATGGCATGGCAAGAAAACATCAGCAGGTGCCACAGGTAGTGAGGGCAAGCTTCCTCCACAGGCCCCGCTGTGGCCCTGTACTCACATGTGGGAGTGTGCGTCTGTGTGTGGTTGTGTCTGTGTGTTCTGTGTGTGATACACATAGATACGGGGACCCTTCTCTTTGTGTGACTGTGTCTGTAGCTGTGTATGATTGTGTCCGTGTGATTGTGTCTGTATCTGTGTGTGATTGTGTCTATGTGTGTGTCTCTCTGTGATTGTGTCTGTATGTATCTGTGTGATTGTGTTTGTGTTCCTGTGCATGATTATGTCTGTGTATCTGTGTGTGATTGTGTGTCTGTATGTTTGTGTTTGTGTGTCTGTGATTGTGTGTGACTCTGTGTGTGATTGTGTGTCTCTGTATGATTGTGCCTGTGTATGTGTGTGATTGTGTCTTTCTGATTGTGTCAGTGTGTGATTGTCAGTGTGTGATTGTGTGTATCTGTGTGTGTGTGTGTGAGTCTGTTCTGTGTCCGTTTCTGTGTGGGATTGTGTCTATGCATCCGTGTGTGGGATTGTACCTGTTTCTGTGGGTGATTCTGTTCGTGTGTCTCTGTGGTGTGTCTGTGTGTGTATGACTGTATCTGTGTATCTGTGTGTGATTGTGTCTGTGTGTGTGTATGACTGGTATCTGTGTATCTGTGTGTGATTGTGTCTGTGTGTGTGTATGACTGTATCTGTATCTGTGTGTGGTGTGTCTGTGTCTGTGTGTGTGTGTATGACTGTATCTGTGTATCTGTGTGTGATTGTGTCTGTGTGGTATGACTGTATCTGTGTGTGATTGTGTCTGTGTGTGTATGACTGTATCTGTGTATCTGTGTGTGATTGTCTGTGTCTGTGTGTGTATGACTGTATCTGTGTATCTGTGTGTGATTGTGTCTGTGTGTGTATGACTGTATCTGTGTATCTGTGTGTGATTGTGTCTGTGTGTGTGTGCTTGTGGGTGTCTGTTCTGTGTCTGTTTCTGTGTGATTGGTCTGTGATTGTACTGTGTGTGATTGTGATTGTGTATGTTTGTGTGTGTGTGTGTATGACTGTGTGTATCTGTGTATCTGTGTGTGTCTGTGTGATTGTGTTTGTGTGTCAGTTCTGTGTCCGTGTGTTTGTGATTGTGTGTGATTGTGTGTCTGTGTGTGATTGTATCTGTATGTGATTGTGTGATTGTGTCCGTCTGTGTCTGTGTCTGTGGTTGTGTGTGTGATTGTGTCTGTGTGTGATTGTGTCTGTGTGTGATTGTGTGTGTGTGATTGTGATTGTGTCTGTGTCTGTGTGTGATTGTGTCTGTGTGATTGTGTCTGTGTGTGATTGTGTTTGTGTGTCTGTGTTCTGTGTATGTTTCTGTGATTGTGTCTGTGTGTGTGGGTGATTGTGTCTGTGTGTGTTTGTGTATGTGATTGTGTATGTGATTGTGCTTGTGTGTGTGTCTGTGTGTGTGATTGTGTCTGTGTCTGTGATTGTGTCTGTGTGTGTCTCTGTGTGTCTGCCTGGCTGTGATGCAGACGTGTTCTTCTTTCAAGGTTGACACTGAAGTGTGTGTTTGCATCGGGGCAAGGAGCATTGTGGGCAGCGAGGGGACCAGCTTTGGGGCCTGCAGAGCTATGTTAGCGGCCTGTGACCTCCAGGCCTCAAGCCCTTCCCAGCTCCTCCCCTGCTGCAGGAGAGGCTGCGGCGTGGCCCAGGGGTGTGCCTCGGTCTCCAGTGGACCAGGCCGACTCCCCAGAGAAGGTCCAGTGGAGCCCTGAGGTGTTCTGGGGCAGGGCAGGCTGGGGTTGGCTCCCAGCTCACAGCTCGTTCAGGAGGCCGGCTCTGCCCCAAGGCCTAGACCCCCGAGGCTCTGCATCTCTGCTCCCCAGCCCTTGACCTTTCTGCAACACCCCCTTCTTCTCGGCAGCCACATCCCTCAGCCCGGCCTGGCCTGGCCATCCTGACCAGCCTCTTCCCAGGGAGCAGATGACCAGCCCGGCCCCTCCGAGGATCACCACCAGTGCCATGGCTGACCCTGCAGTGCGTCACCCACCCGTGCATTCCTGTCTCCCGGGGCCCCCAGCCAGCCTCCATCCCCATCCTCTTAGGGGCCCAGGGAAGCCCCCAGCACAGCCAGGCCTTTCCTGAAGGGTGGATGCCAGGCTGCCTGCATCACTCCGCTGCTTGCTCTCAAGAACACCTTGAGTTCTGAGGAGACGGGAGTGTCAGGGCGACGGCAGCTGTCCCCCCACCACAGAAACACGGGGACCCTTCTCTGTCATCCCAGAGGGCTGCAGTGGCCCAAGCCCCTCTGCCCGACCTCTGAGCTCAGGGGTGCTCCGTGCCTGCTTGCAGTGCGGAGATTGCAGCAGCCAGCCATGGGCAGGGCCCCGCTGCCCCTGTCCTCCTCCTCAAGGCCTCCACCAGCCCAGACCAGCAGAAGGGTCCTGCTCCCCCTTACCCTCCCTTTCCTGGGCGCCAGGCCCATAGAAAGCCAGCCCAGCCTTTCCCTGAGTGGTGCTGCAGATTCTCAACCACTGAGATGTTCGGTGGGAGTGGGAAATGCCACGTGGCGCTGCCCGTCCTGGAGAGCTGGAGTGTGCACAGTACACTGAAGCCTCTGACGAGCCCTGCGGCACAGGATTGGCTGCCAGGCTTTGTCTATGTAGCTGTGCCCAGAGCAAGTTTGCCCAGGGACATGGTGTGCTCCGCGAGCATCAGCTGGGCTTGTATAGGGGACTGGGAGGGACCTCTGGTTTCATTTCTCTGCTAACAATCCCTTCCCACACATCTTACCCCCGCCCCACTCCCATCCCTCCCCTCCGAGGCCTCACTCTTAAGCTGGGGATGAGAGGGTGGGGTGCTGTCCGTGACCCCAACTGTCCCTTCTCTCAGGGCGCCCTGTTAGGGTGTCCTGGGCGGAGCCAATCCCCCATGTCCTCTCGGATCTTCCCTCCACTTAGGGCCTCGGTCCCCTTCAGGCCTGTGTGACCCACCCCCTTCTGCACAGGGGACAGAGACTGCGCTGGCGGGGGACGCCTCAGATAGCCTGGCGGCACTGCAGCTGGATGGGCCGCCCTCAGGTGACATCGACGGGTTGGTGCCCACGCGGGATGAGCGCGGCCGGCCCATCCCCGAGTGGAAGCGGCAGGTGATGGTGCGGAAGCTGCAGGCGCGCCTGGGCGCAGAGAGCTCCGCAGAGGCCCAGGTAGGCCCGGGGAGGTCCAGGTAGGCCCCGGGGAGGGGCGGGGCCTTTTCCGGGTAGGTGGAAGTGGAAGTCAGAGCACCGGAAGCCCAGAACTAAATCCAAGGCCCAGGGGCCCCTCTCCTCTGTGGCCTCAGCTGCTGCTTCCGCCAGAGGATGAAGTGAACCAGACCAGAGGACTCTGAGCAGAGCCCGTTCGCCTGCTCTGGAGGCATGGGTCCCACGTATCCTTCCACTTGGCGGATTTGTGGCACACGCCTGCCTGTGCCAAGCGTTGTTCTAGGCAGTGAAGGGCAAGTCCTGCCCTCCTGGGCGCAGCGTCTAGCAGGGAAGACGGTGGCCCATGGGCAGGTGCCAGCAGGTGTGGGGGTGCGATTCCCACTGCTGTGGAGAAAGCAAAGCAGCTGGGGGCTACGATATATGGGTGCTTACGGGGCCCCCTCTGGGGACGTGGCCTTGAGCAGGGGCCAGAAGGAAGAGAGGTGGAGCCCTGTGGGAATCTGGGGCAGGCACCTCCTAGGCAGAGGGAGCAGCCAGTGCAAGGGTCCTGAGGCCCCCCCCCCCCCCCCGGCCTGGGGAGAAGCAAGAGGCGGCGCCCTGGTGTGGAATGGGCGCCTGAGGTTGGAGAGGAACCTGGCTGGGATTATTGCACCTCTGTGAGGCCGTGGGGAGCCACTGAGAATCTGAGCAGAGAAGGGCTGTGATGTGCCTTGGATTTGAACAGGCTCCCCCGGCTGCTGTGCAGACAGGAGTTCAGGAATTGTACCCTCAGAGGCCTACGATTTTGTCAGGACGATTGCGTCCTGCATCCCCGGTGTAGCGCTGTGCTGTCCGGCACAATCACGCCAGCCACGTGCAGCCATTGAAATTCACTACAATTTAAGGGAAGTAAAAGTCCTGCCCCTCCATTGCACCAGCCACCTGTCATTTCTGTAGCCACAAGTGGCTCCTGGCTGCTGGAATATAGCCCATCTCCATCATCTCAGGACTGCGGGACAGCCCTGTCTGAGGGCCCAGCCTGTCCTTGCCTATTGGGCTGGGAGCCATAGGGGCTGAAAGCCACAGGGTTGAGAGCAGAGCGAGACTGGGGCAGAGCAGGTCAGGGGCTTCTGCCGTAGCTGGGAAGCCCTTTAAAGTCTTACCTTGGGGCAGGACCAGGGGCTCTGCAGAGATGCTGAGAACTCAGGGATTTGGAAGCTAGGTGGGCTGATGGCAGGTAGGCGGGCTCACCCTGCTCACTCTGCCCTTCCTGTGCCCAGGACAATGGTGGGAGCTCAGGCCCCACAGAGCAGGCGGCCTGGAGGTACTCACAGACCCACCAGGCCATCCTGGGGCCCTTTGGGGAGCTACTGACGGAGGACGACCTGGTCTACCTAGAGAAGCAGATTGCAGACCTGCAGCTTCGGCGCCGCTGTCAGGAGTATGAGAGTGAGCTGGGCCGGTTGGCAGCTGAGCTGCAGGCCCTGCTGCCCGAGCCCCTGGTCAGCATCACGGTCAACAGTCACTTCCTGCCCAGGGCACCTGGACTGGAGGCTGAGGAGGCCTCAACCCCAGCGGCTGAGCCCACAAGCTCTGCGGAGGCCTCGGAGGTGGCCCCCGGGGGGCAGCCCCTGCCCTTTTGGTGCAGCCACATCTCCCGCCTGGTGCGCAGCCTGTCCCTGCTGCTGAAGGGTGTGCATGGGCTGGTGCAGGGGGATGAGAAGCCAGCCACCCAGCCCCTGCAGGAGACCTGCAGGGAGGCCTCGGCCAGCCCCCCTCGGAGCGAGGCCCAGCGCCAGATCCAGGAGTGGGGGGTGTCTGTGCGGATGCTGCGTGGCAACTTCGAGTCGGCCTCCGGCCCACCCTGTGGCTGCAACCCTGGCCCCTGCGAGCCAGGGACCCAGCGCAGGCAGTGCCTGGGTGGCTGCTGGCCGGCTCTGCCTAAGCCCTGCAGTGGCCTGGCTTCGGGGGAGCCCAGGCCTGGCGACACAGAGGAGGCCAGCGACTCCGGCATCAGCTGCGAGGAGGTGCCATTGGAAGTGGGCACCGCAGCCAGCCCAGACCTGGCCAGCCTGCGCAAGGAGCGCATCATCATGCTCTTCCTCAGCCACTGGAGGAGGTCGGCCTACACGCCGGCCCTCAAGACAGCAGCCTGCAGGACCCTAGAAGCCCGCCACGCGGGGTTGCGGGGCCAGGAGGCCGCCAGGAGCCCTGGACCACCCTCCTTGCCCGGCGAGGGCCCCCGGCTGGGCCACCTGTGGCAGCAGCGCAGCACCATCACCCACCTGCTGGGCAACTGGAAAGCCATCATGGCTCATGTGCCCACCCGGCAGCTGCGGCGGCTAAGCCGGCGGCCCCGCGGGGCCCTGTCCCCCGAGCAGTTCCTGCCCCACGTGGACGGGGCTCCTGTGCCCTACAGCAGCCTCTCGCTGGATCTCTTCATGCTGGGTTACTTCCAGCTCCTGGAGTGCGACCTGCCAGCCGAGGAGCGGAAGGTGCGCCACCTGCTGTGCTTCGAGGTCTTCGAGCACCTGGGCACCCACGGCTGGGAGGCGGTGCGCGCCTTCCACAAGGCTGTGACCGACGAGGTGGCCGCCGGCCGCCGGGCCTGGACCGACGGCTTCGAGGACATCAAAGCCCGCTTCTTCGGCTCCAGCCGGGGTCCCGCCTGGGATACGGAGCCTGGCCGCAAGTCAGGCCTGACCCCGCTCGGGCCCCTGCCGCATGCTGCCGTCCCCTGCAGCGGCCCTGAGCCCACAGCACAGCGGCTGGGGTCCCGCCCCCAGCGGGGCAGCTTCAACAGCGAGGACATCTGCGGCTACATCAACCGGAGCTTTGCCTTCTGGAAGGAGAAGGAAGCTGAGATGTTCAACTTTGGAGAATGACCCAGCTGGCAGCCTGCTTTCCAGAAGGTGGTTTGGGGGTAACTTGGGGTTACTCTTTTCCTTGCTCACACCCTTGGTGGCCGGGTGAGCCGGGCAAGGCTGCCTCCAGTCCTGCGGGTTATCAGAGGCTGCGGGACTCTTCTGTTGTGGCATGCTTCTCCTCCCAGTCGGGACTCAGACTCCTCACCACTGCACCCAGGAAGCCCCTGGACAGGCCCTGAAGTTAGGCAGTGGGCCACCCCAGCCCAGGGCACCTCTGCCGGGCCAGCCCCCGAGACCAGGGATGCTGCCTGTTTCCCACTTGTCCTTCCCCAGCGCCACCAGTTACCTGGGCGTCCTGTCCCTCAGTTTCTCTGGTGCTGGTGGCCTCGGCCACATCCACCTTCCATGTGAGCCTGAGGTGGCCCCAGGTCCCGGTCCTGCCCCTGTTTCTCCTGCTGACCTTGGGCCACACCCCTTCACCTCCCACCTGTGAATGGTGGGGAGCTGGAGTGATTCTGAGAACAGATTCCACGGGGAGGAGACCTTCCTGCCAGGCCGTCCTTGCTGGTCACACACCAATGCCCACCAGGCCAGTGCCCCACCCCCAGGGTGCTCCAGAGACCCTGCTCCCTCAAAGGAAGGCTCCCCATGGGGCCCCTGTCCTCCAGCTGACGAGCCTCAGCCTAGTCATGGGCCCCAGCAAGGCCGGTGAGCAGGGACGTGGGAGTAGCAGTGGCTGAGAGAGAGTGCTCCAGACGGGGTGGCTGGCGTCCACTCTCAAAGGCTGCTGCACACAGAGGAGAATGCCGGCAGGGGTGGGCAGCAGCCGGACCTTGGTGGGGCATGGCTACTCCGTGAGGGCACTTGGGTGTCACCCACAGTGCACCTCTTCACGGGGGCCTGGGTACTGGAGGGAGGGATACAGGAAGGGAGATGGATTCCATCCTCGGGGGCTCTGGGTGCTGCCGAGTATCCCTGGACATGGTGCTGGGCATGGCTGGCATAGGGTGTGGTTTGTCCCCAGCTCCTGATGGCAGCCAGGAGAATGGGTCATCACCCAGGCTCTGGGGCTGAGGAGGGCTGGGCCCAAGCCCACAGCGACTTTGGGGGCGGGGCTCTGCAGCTGTGAGATGGCCCAGTGGGGAGTGGCAGGGAGGGGAGGCTTCAGGAATATTCTTCCTGGCATCCAGGCCCTCTGGGACAGAGGAGGGTGCAGTCAGGGGACAGGCTTGTCAGGGGTCCCCGCCTTGCTCCCTGGGGATTGTCCAGGCAGAACCTGGAAGGCAGCAGGCAAGCTGTTAGATGGAACAGAGAGACGCTCGCGGCTGACTGGGGCCCAAGAGGAGGGGCGCTGAAGAAGATGTAAAATTGGCCAGGCGTGGTGGCTCACGCCTGTAATCCCAGCACTTTGGGAGACCGAGGTGGGCGGATCACGAAGTCAGGAGATTGAGACCATCCTGGCTAACACGGTGAAACCTCGTCTCTACTAAAAATACAAAAAATTAGCCGGGCGTGGGTGGCAGCACCTGTAGTCCCAGCTACTCGGGAGGCTGAGGCAGGAGAATGGTGTGAACCTGGGAGGCGGAGTTGCAGTGAGCTGAGATTGTGCCACTGCACTCCAGCCCGGGCAACAGAGCAAGACCCCGACTCAAAAAATAAATAAATAAATAAAAAAGAAGATATAAAATTGGGAGGGGTGGTATTGGCCATCAGGGAGGGCAGGGCCGGGAAGGGAAGTCGCACCCGCCCCAGCCCCAGGCCAGTGGCTTTTCCCCAAGAGCCTGCTCTGCGGCCGGCCTGCTCTGGCTTCCTCCACTGCTGAAGACACTGCCATAGAGCTGAAGCTGAACATGTGTTTGCTAAATAAAGATTCCCATTCCTAGCCCACCCCGTGTTGTACTTGTTGTTTACCCATCCCTGAGAGCCGCGTGTGCCCTCACAGACCCCAGTACCAAACCCGAGTCTCATCTCAGCTCTGCAGAAATATCAGGGCCATTGTCCTTGGACCCTCAGAGCCTCTGGTTTCTCATCTGCAGCATGGGACACATACGGAGCTCATGCTCCTGGGGTTGCAGTGAGGGAGGACGGAGGTCCCACATGGGAGGGGCCTCTGCTGGGGAATCAGCATCGTCTCAGACACTCACCAACATGCAGTGAGCACTTCAGAGTTCCTTCCCTCTCTTTTTCTTTCTTTCCTTTCTTTCTCTTTTCTTTTCTTTCTTCCTTTTCTTTCTTTTCTTTTTTTCCTTTCTTCCTTTCTTTCCTTCCTTTTCTTTTCTTTCTCTTTCTCTTTCTTCTCTTCTCTTCTCTTTTCTTTCTTTCACAGGGTCTGGCTCTGTTGTCCAGGCTGGAGTGCAGTGGTGCAATCTCAGCTCATTGCAACTCCTGCCTCCTGGCCTCAAGCAATCCTCCCACCTCAGCCTCCCGAGGTGACTAAGGTGTCAGCCACCATGCCCAGCTAATTTTTTTTTTGTATTTTTTGAAGGGACAGCGCCCTGTCATCTAGGCTGGAGTGCAGTGGCCGGATCTCAGCTCACTGCAAGCTCTGCCTCCCGGGTTCACGCCATTCTCCTGCCTCAGCCTCCCGAGTAGCTGGGACTACAGGCGCCCGACACCTCGCCTGGCTAGTTTTTTGTATTTCTTAATAGAGACGGGGTTTCACCGTGTTAGCCAGGATGGTCTCGATCTCCTGACCTCGTGATCCGCCCGTCTCGGCCTCCCAAAGTGCTGGGATTACAGGCTTGAGCCACCGCGCCCGGCCAAATTTTTTTTTTTTGTATTTTTTGTAGGGACAAGGTCTTGCTATGTTGCCCAGGCTGGTCTTAACTCCTGGGCTCAAGCAATCTGCCCACCTCAGCCTCTCAAAGTGCTGGGATTACAGGTGTTTCAGAGTTGTTTCTAATGAGCAGGGCACTGGGAGTGGCCAGGAGCATCCTGAATGCTGCTTCTCCGTCAGTGGGGCCCTGGCTCTTGGCCACAACACGCGCCCAGGGGAGACCGATGAGGCTGCTCCACCCAGTACAGCCACTGCCCAGGGCTGACAGAGGGCAAGGGGCAGCAGGTGGGTCTAGGGAGAGCCCTTGGCTGGGGGTGTCAGAAGGTTTGGACGCTCTGGTGTCTCCTGGAGTCCCCTCATGCACCGCTTGCTGGCAGTGTTGTTCTGAGGGCCCTGACAGAGGAGGGGACTGGAGGTGAGGGCAGCAGGCCTCAGGTTGCTCCCTGGCCGAGGGTGCTCAAGAGAGAGCACTGGGCAGGGATTCAGCCCTCCTGGCTCCGGGTGTCCCTGCCAACTCGCTGTGGCCTTGGGAAGTCTTCCATGGCCTCCAGGCCTCAGTTTCCCAACTGAGGAGCTGGATCAAGGCCAGCAGCAGACACACGCATCAGGGGTCCCAGGAGAGCCTGGGGTGGAATGCCAGACGAGGGGTGGGGTGTGGCTCAGATCCAGGCTGGGCCCCTGGAGTGCTGCTGGGATGCCCTGGGGTGACCCCTAAATGACCTTCTGCCAATACCCTGCCTCTGGGGGAGCTGCCTCAGGGATTCTGATTCCCTTGGCCTGGGGTGGGTCTGGAAAGCTGGGGTTTTAAGACATTTCAGGCGATTCTGATGCCCAGCAGCTGGAACCCGTGCCCACCAGCCGCTCACCCGTGGGGAGCACGTGTCCCCGGAGCAGGCAGGCACTGGCCCCTGCAATGCCACACTCACAGCTGTAGGGCCCGTTTGGTGCCTATAAATCTGTTGTTCAATTGACAAAAAACTAAGGACCAGAGATGGCAGCCACAGCACCCTGGAGGTGCCGACATCAGTGAGGTGGCCACATGCAAAGCAAAGGCGCAAAGCCTGGGGACTTCCCGATGAGTCGAAAACATCCAGGGCAAAGGGAGCCCTGTGTCCCCGGCCCATAGATGAGGGCAGGATGGAGATGTGGAAAAACAGAAACCTTCCCCAAGGGCAGGGCAGGAACCCCAGCTTCTCCCTCACAGCTGGGTCCGTGTGCAGAGGGCGGGCTCCCTGCATGTCGGTGCACAGATTTAATGCAAAGCCTAACTCATTTAAAAATTTAACGTCGGCCGGGCACAGTGGCTCACGCCTGTAATCCCAGCACTTTGGGAGGCCAAGGCAGTTGGATCACGAGGTCAAGAGATCGGGACCATCCTGGCCAACATGGTGAAGCCCCGCCTCTACTAAAAATATGAAAATTAGCTGGGTGTGGTGGTGGGTGCCTGTAATCCCAGCTATTTGGGAAGCTGACGCAGGAGAATTGTTTGAACCCAGGAGGCAGAGGTTGCAGTGATCAGAGATCGCACCACTGCACTCCAGCCTAGTGATAGAGCAAGACTCCATCTCAAAAAAAAAAAATTAATGACTCTGAATTAATGCCTCTGAAGGCCATTTAAAAGAAGAAATGAATGAAGCCTGCCATGGAGGCCAGCCTGCACGAAGGCCCCCAGCAATCCCTGCCTCCGGGTGGTCACAGCATGCAGCCCCGTTCCACCCAGGGTACCCCAGAATAGGATGAAGCTGCAGACATCACTTCTGAGTGGGCTGCAAAAGGCGTCACGGCTCCATCTCTGCTGCTCGCCTTATTTCGGGGAAGCAGCCGCCTCGTGTTGGGAGTAGCTCTACAGAGGGACCCGTGGGGGCAATGGGTTCTCCAGCTCACAGCCGGCAGACCCTCCCGCCCCAGGCCAGCCTTCCGATGACTGCAGTTGGACTGAGCACGTCGTGGAACGCTCCTGAGACATCCTGAGGTGCAGCCACCCCACGCACGCGCTCCCGAGGAGAAACGGAGAGACGACGCGTGTGTGCTGTCCCAGGACATTGGATTTCGGGGCAGTTGATGATGCGGTGTGAGATCACTAATGCGGCAGGGCAGCAGGGGCTTCCATCGCAGATAGAAGACGTCCTCATTACAGCGCGATATGCCGTCAAACAAGGCGGTTTAACCCAATAATCAACAAATCCCAACAGCGAACACACAGAAAGTGGTGCCGCAGCCAGTCCGCAGGGAAGGAGCGGCCGTCTGACAGGTGAGAGTGCTGGTGAAAGGGAAACAAGGACAGCCTGATGGAACCCAGGCCCCAAATCACCCCAGATGGATGAGAGGTGCTGTGCAGGGCTGTAAGGCCCCCGAGAGGCGGGCAGACTGACATGCGGACCCGGCCTGGGACGTCCTCACAGCTGGAAGGCCCCCGGCCTAGCAGAGGGGAGCTCACTCACACAGTTTTTTATTTATTTTATTTTATTTTTTGAGATGGAGTCTTGCTCTATCACCCAGGCTGGAGTGCAGTGGTGCGATCTCGGCTCACTGCAACCTCCGCCTCCCGAGTTCAAGTGATTCTCCTGCCTCAGCCTCCGGAGTAGCTGGGATTACAGGTATGCACCAACACGCCCAGCTAATCTTTTTGTATTTTTAGTGGGGACGGGGTTTCACCATGTTGGCCAGGATGGTCTCGAATTCCCGACCTCAAGGGATCTGCCTGCCTTGGCCTCCCAGAGCGCTGGGATTACAGGCGTGAGCCACTGCACCTGGCCTCACACATTTTAACTTGGTGATTTCACGCTCAGAATCTATTCTGAGGGAATAGTCACACAGGTGACGCCACCTTCGTTGTAATAGTCCCAAATGGAAAACAGCCTGGACGTCCACGAACAGGAGGAGGTTACCACTCCCAGCTTCACAAAGTGCGATGTCATCCTATTGAGATGAAATTGAAAATCTTTTTTGTTTTTGAGACAGACTCTTGCTGTGTCACCCAGGCTGGAGTGCAGTGGCACGATCTCGGCTCACTGCAACCTCTGCCTCCCAGGTTCAAGCAATTCTCCTGCCTCAGTCTCCCGAGTAGCTGGAACTATAGGTGTGCACCGCCACTCCTGGCTAACTTTTTGTATTTTTAGTAGAGATAGGGTTTCACTCTGTTGACCAGGCTGGTCTAGAATTCCTGACCTCAGGTGATCCACCCGCCTCAGCCTCCCAAAGTGCTAGGATTATAGGCGTGAGCCACCGCACCTGGCAAAAACAGAAAATCTTCCAGTGCTGATCCCATCAGAAACGCCCACAATCTAACAAGGTGTGAGGAAAGGGCGCTGACCCACACGCACCGGCAGGCTCATTTTGACAATAGGAAAGAGCTGGAAGCATGTTAATGGCAAATGATCTTTTACTGGTGACATTTTCTGCTTTTTATTTTTCTGTTTTCCAAAAGGAACTTGTGTTATTTTTATCCTCATAAAAAGAAACAAGTGGTGTATTTTTAAAAACTGCACCACTCAGTAGCAATCTGTTGATGAGGATCTGTTTTGCGCCCCCGGTGTTGAGTTTCCCAAACTGACCTGTCATCTGAGGTGCTGGGACTCCGAGCCCCACGACGGCTGCTGTGAGGCCTCCACACTTGGCAAGCAGTGCTGTTCCCCGAGCAGAGCCAGCTCCCCGTGACAGCAGCCTGTCATCAGAATCCCCTGTCCTCATTTCCTCCAGCCGAGCTGGGACCGCATTAACCCTGCATGTTCCACCTGCAAACAGCGGGGACAGTGGGGAAACCCAGCACTCCAGCGCCCACCCCATAGTGGTCCTGGGCACAGCGAGAGTTGGGGTCTTCCATAAGCGTCCCCCACCCAACGTGAGGCTGATGTCCAAGGCCAGGGGGAAAATCCCGGGACAGTGTGGGACAGGAGCAGGGGAAACAGCAGGGGCGGGGGCCAAGCTGGGGTATGGCTGGGCTATGGCTGGGCTATGGCTGAGCTGGGCTGGGCTATAATTGGGCTATGGCTGGGCTATGACTGGGCTGGACTGGGCTATGGCTGGGCTGTGGCTGAACTGGACTGGGTTATGGCTGAGCTGAACTGGGCTGTGGCTGGGCTGTAGAGGAAGCATGGACTCAGGGAACCCCTATGGAAGGTAACTCTCAGGGCACCTTGCAGACTTGGCAGTAATTTGTGGGTGAGCTTCCCCTCCATAGGCTGTGTGCGTCTCAGGAGCAGGAGTGGGGTTCTGTCTCCCTGGGGGCCACCTGGGCCTCTCCGGTCTGTAAGAGCATTAGGACAATCCCTAGTAGCATCAAGAGGCCACAGCCAGACCCAACACTCCCCAGCTCCTCTAGGTCGCAGCACACCTGGAAATGGTCATACTGGTCAGACCCACGTGGCCGATGGGTTGAGGGCTGAGGGCTGAGGGCTGAGGGCTTCTCTCCCATGCACCTGAAGCTCCTCAGCCTCAAAGCTCTGCTCTGGCCACTGGTGTGGGAAATGTCTAGTGGCCTCCTCGGCTCCCAACTCAACCCACCTGCCCTTGGTCAGGGCCTGTGGTTCTGAGCCCAGTTCAGTCCCAGGCGTGAGGGCTTCCCCCTGCGACTACTGTGAACCAAGCGCTGGACAGGAAGCTGAGAGTCCGCTGCTGTATTTTTAGATGACCCTGTTTCTTAGCCGCCCTGGGCAGCCCCGAGGCCAAGGCCGTGGGGTAGCAGGGCAAGGAGCCCCAGCGTCTCTCCTACCTGCGCTAGCTGGGTGGGGCACCTGAGGGTGGCACCTCCCCTCTGGGCAAAGTTCCCTCACCGCTGCCATGGACTCCCAGCTTGGAAAGCCTCTGCTAACCAGCTGTGCTTATTCATGATAATCATGTTTTCCCACGTGACAGCAGAACAAGAGGACACATAGGTGCCACTGACATCAACAGCGAGGGCAGCACCTGTCGGTGTCCTGGCCCTGGGCTGAGGCTCTCTGCCACCCCAGGCCCCCACGACAGGCTCCACTGTCCCCACCTTGTAGATGAGGAAACAGGTGGGGAAGCTGCACCCCTGCCCCCACCAGCCAGCCCCACCGCCACAGCTTTCACCTGTGCTTGCCCTGGAGCCCTTCCTGATGTCTGTCCTAGGCCGCGAGTCCCTGGAAGGCCTCGATGGGCTTTCTGAGCTGACAGTCACCGAGGAGCCGGCATCTCGCTCCTTCCCCCACCAGCCCAGCCCTCACCACCTGACCCTCCCGCCACCCTCCAGACAGAGGCTAAAAATACCTCCCCCAGGGCCACCAGCCCCGCCCTGCCCCGCCCTGCAGGCCTCCGTGTCCCCTGGCTGCCGGCTAGGCAGTCCTGCTCTCGGGTCTGTGTTCTCAGCTTCAAGGTCCAGGCCGAGTGAGAGGTAGGATCCAGGAGGCTCTGGGGCAGGGGACAGCAGAGAGGGCAGGGGGACCCAGCAGGGGGCAGCGGGGAGGTTGGGTTAGGCCCCGGAGGCCGGGATCACAGCCGAGTGCTTCGGAGACGCCCCCTGGCCCCTGCCAGCGGCCAAGCCAGGCTCCTCAGGGTGGGGGCTCAGGAGACAGGTTTCCCTCTGTTCCAGCTGGAGAGGTGGGAGGGGGAGCCTGGGCCACCCCTCGGATGGCAGCCAGGGCCACTCGGCCACAGTCGCCAGCCTTGCTGGGCTCAGGCTTTTTATTGTCCTGCTCACTCAGCTTCCTCACTCCAGGCCTGGGCAGGCACTGGGGTGAGGTTCTGAGACCCTCAGGAAGCCCCTGATCCATGCAGGGACTGCAGGGTGACAAGTGTCAGCAGGCACCCCTGAGGCCCCCAGGGAAAGTGGGGGCGCTTACGCCTGCGGGCCCATGGCCCCAGCAGCAGCTGGCCCAAGGGAGCACAACAATGACGGGAATGCGACGCCTGCAGGCGGTGGCCCAGGGACAGCCCTATCGCCTACTCAGGCCCCAGCTCATCTCCCAGCTGCCCAGGAAGGGCAGAACCGCCTTCATGGGGGCCAGGGCCTCCTGGGGAGGGGCCAGGCAGGACCCCCATGCCTGCAGTATTGGGTGGGTATTTCGAGTACTGGCCGGGATGCTGGGGCGTGGGGCCGCCGGCCGCCTGAGCTGCCCTGTGAGCGAGCCCGGGTTGGTCCGTGAGGCCCTGTGGGCTCCCAGGTGCTTCCCCGCTCTGGCGTCAAGAGGTGGCATCTGGGTCGGGAAGTCGGGGAGCCCTAGCTCCCACTGCCTGCACGTGCACCTGCACCTGCACCGTGACTACTCGGCCAGACTCTTGGCCTCCTGGTTCTCCAGCTGAGCTTTGTCATTTCCGTGCCGCTGGCGTTCCCACGCATTTTGTACCTGTGGACGCGCGGCCGCCTCTCTTGCCCGGGATGGCTCCACGAGGCGCCCCCTAGCGGGCGAACGGCCCCTCCGCTGTGCAGCCTTTCGCCCTGGGGTGACCCGGGTCAAAGGCTTGTGCACAGACTTGATCTCTCCTAGGGACGGTTGTCTTAGGGTGCAATACCAGAAGGACATAAACCACATGCATATAATTACATGAGCCTGTAAGCAGCCTTGCTGACTTCAACCATAGGAGAGTGGTGATGCGAAACCCTCCAGAACGCTGCCTTTGGCTGGCTGTTTCTGTTTAGCAACCTCCAGCGGGCCACGTGGAATGCAGGGTTCAGAGCCTGGGCCCCCAAGCCTAGCTCTGAGTTCAAATTCCAGCTTCACCACTTCCTAGATGTGTGATCTTGGGCGAGTGACTGAAACATTCTGTGCCTCAGTCTCCCCAGCTGTAAAAGGAGCAATGATTACACCCACCCTCCAGGACTGTTGTGGGGCTGAGTGGTGAATGCACAGCTTCTCTGCATGCTTGGCACGTGGCCTGGTGCCTGGGAGCACCACGGGAGCAGGAGCTGCTGCAGCCCCCAAATGGCCTCCCCAGCAGTGTGGGATCTGGGACAGAGGACGCCTCCGGGAGTTTGGGTGCCTCCGGGGCCCCTGGGAGGGTTGTGAACGAGACCCAGGGTATGGGTTCTTTTGCCAGCCCTGTTCTGCCCCGAATGCCTGGCCATGGGTAGGTCTCCCACCCCTCTGAACCTCAATTTCCTCACTGCAAACAGGGATGACACCTGCCCTACCTTACAGGGTTCTGGGGGTGGCTTGAGGCAGATGGCGAGTAAAGTGATTGGTACATGGTCGATGCTCATCCTGTGTTTATCAAGGGATGGAAAGGACTGATGGACAGACTGGATGGGTCACTCAGGAGGATGAGACCATCCCCACTTGGCTGACCCTGCTCTCTTCTCTCCTAGGAGCTCGGGTGGCTCCAGGCACTTCTTCCCTTGAGTGGGTGGGCTGCCGAGGGTCCCGTGGGCACAGCATCATGGTACGGAACGTGGATGACCTGGATTTCCACCTGCCCTCGCATGCCCAGGACATGCTGGAGGGCCTGCAGCGGCTGCGCTCTCAGCCCAAGCTGGCCGATGTCACACTGCTGGTGGGCGGCCGGGAGCTGCCATGCCACCGTGGCCTCCTGGCACTCAGCAGCCCCTACTTCCATGCCATGTTTGCGGGTGACTTTGCCGAGAGCTTCTCTGCGCGCGTGGAGCTGCGGGACGTGGAGCCAGCTGTGGTGGGGCAACTGGTGGACTTCGTGTACACAGGCCGGCTGACCATCACCCAGGGCAATGTGGAGGCGCTGACGCGCACGGCTGCACGCCTGCACTTCCCCTCGGTGCAGAAGGTCTGCGGCCGCTACCTGCAGCAGCAACTGGATGCTGCCAACTGCCTGGGCATCTGTGAGTTTGGGGAGCAGCAAGGGCTGCTGGGCGTGGCTGCCAAGGCCTGGGCCTTCCTGCGAGAGAACTTTGAGGCTGTGGCACGTGAGGACGAGTTCCTGCAGCTTCCTCGAGACCGGCTGGTCACTTGTCTGGCCAGTGACCTGCTGCAGGTGCAGCCAGAGCAAAGCCGACTTGAGGCCCTGCTGCGCTGGGTGCGCCATGACCCACAGGCCCGAGCCTCCCACCTGCCTGAGCTGCTCAGCCTAGTGCACCTGGACGCCGTGCCCAGGCCCTGCGTGCAACAACTGCTGGCCACAGAGCCCCTGATCCAGGAGTCAGAGGCATGCCGGGCAGCCCTGTCCCAGGGCCGTGATGGGGTGAGTGAGCAGCTGGGAGGCCCCTATTCCTGGGAAGCAGGGAGGAGAGCCCCAGAAACCCCACCTGAATCAGGACAGAGTAAGGAGTGGACATTCCAAGGTGCACTGACCTTGCAATGCTCCTTGTTTTGGGCCAGTTCCCTATAAGGACATCACCATTCACCCCTCAAGTGCAGATCGTGCCTGTGTGCGTGTCACACCCTGGGTGCAAGGGACAGGGGAATGTAGAAGTGGTAAGATCTGACCCTGTCCTGAAGGAGCCTGCAGCTCAGTGAGACAAGCCTGGAAACAGACGTCAGGCAGTGTGGAAGGGCCAAATATATGCCCAGGATGCATTCTGGGAGGGGCTGGCAGTCAGGGAGTGCTTTCTGGAGGAGGCAGCATGTGAGCTGGGCCTTAGAGGAGGGATAGGAGCTCACAGGGAGAAAAAGAGGGGAAAACCATCCAGGAAGGTGGTGCAGCTTATGCACAGGCAAGGAGGCACAGACAGGCCTGGCAGTCTGCCGGAGCTTTTATGGGGTGCTACTTCCTGTTTGTGCTGGCAGTGGGCCTGGCGGGCACGGCAGGTCATGATGGAGTGACAGGTCTGGGAGTGGCTGCGCGGTCAGCTGCCAGACACCCTGTTTAGGGGCCTTGCTCCAGGGCACTCCTTTAGAGCCAAATCCGAGGACAAAGAGTGGCTCAGGCTGATGGTCCTCAGGCCAAGGGTGGAGTGAGTAGTGGGCTAACCCCTAACCCCTGTCCCCGCTGGATTCCAGCCAGTCACAGAGCACCTGGCCTCCTTCTGGAGCTGGCTTCAGAGCCTTGCCAGTAGGCAGTCACCTAGTATTCTAACTCCTGGCAGTGGGAGATCTGGGGGTTCCATATGGGGGCCAGGGCGGGTGGCTGTTGGGGAGCCTGGGGTTCTGGGAGCCCTAGGCAGCGACTGCTTACTGGCCATTCCTAAGACAGCCAGCGTTTCCCGCTGAGCCGGGACACCCTTGTGCCGCCTGCTGGAGGCCACCCAGGGAGCGGGGATGGGGAGAAGCTCATGCATGGCGCTGCGTACCTGCTGTGGGGCTGGTTCTGAAGGTGGTTCAGGAATGGCCCCTGAAAGGCACGTGGTGCAAGGAGTGAGCAGCTTGTGCACTCGGGCACACACCATCTCCAGCAACACGCATGCACACATGCACACACATGCCGAGGCCTGCCCAGGGCATACGGGGGCTCAGGGCATGGGGAGACTTTGCCGTTGCCCTGACCCTGGCCTCCCACCCCACAGGCACCACTCGCCCTCCGGCAGAAGCTGGAGGAGGTCCTGGTGGTGGTGGGCGGGCGGGCGCTGGAGGAGGATGAGGCAGGTGAGGAGCCCACTCCCCGCCTTGGAAACTTTGCCTTCTACAACAGCAAGGCCAGTAAGTACCCCTCCCGCGTCTGGGCCCACCTGCCGTCCCTCGGTCTGGCGAGAGCCGCTGTGTCCACCTTGCAGGTGGAGCGACTGAGGCTCGCAGAGGACCAGGAGCTGTGTGAGGCCACTGTGAGGGGCATGCCTGGGTGGGCCTCACCTGGGGGCTGCAGAGGAGCCTGTGACACCCCAGTGAGGAGGAAAGCTGGGGGGCACTGCTGTTTCCTTTCTCTGCAACCAGAGCCCAGGACTCTGGTCCCTTTGAGGCTCTGGGACTGGTGTACAGGGCTCCACGGCCCAGACTTGTGGAGTGGGCGGCCTGGCCGCTGCCTCCTCCCCATGCCCCCCGCTCAGTGCACCTGCCGGGGGAATCGAGACCCCAAGGGGAGAGCGGGGTGGGGAGTAAAGGGGTGCAGGCAGCTGGAGGAGTGAGAGCTCAGCTTCTGGGTCAGCCCAAACGGGGTTGTAATCCCAGCCCTCAAACAGGTGACCTCGCCTCTCTGAGCCTCAGCTTCCTCATCTGTGAAATGGGCTCCTGCTGTTTCCTCACACAGTTGTAGGAAGCCCTGAAGTGGGCACTGAGGCCAGGTCTGCCATTTGGCGGGAAAGGAGGCATGAGGGCCCCGCAGCGGTTCTGGAGGCCCCTGCACTGGCCCCGGGAGGTGCTCTGGGAAGGGCTGACGCAGGCTGGCTGGTGTCATGGGGCCACCAGGCAGGTCGCCAACCATCTCCTTGGCGTCAGAGGCTGGCAGACTCCAGGAAGCCCGAGGCCAGCTGTTCGGGTCAGGGGCTGATGAGAGGGGTCTGGGGCTGGCGTCAGGAGGGAGCAGCTGTCTCAGACCCGGCCGGGAGGCGGGGCGCTGGCAGGAAGGGCCTGTTGATGGCTGGGCAACCCCCTCCCTGGGGTGACAGAGCCATGAGTCACGGGGACACGGTCCCTGCCCACAGTGCCAGGCTGTGCTCCCAGGGAGGCCTGGAATTCCGCATCTCTCAAAAATGGTCATAAACAGTAAACAGAGTCTTCCCAGGGGACGTCCCGAAGGCCTGGGGCTCTTCCACAAACACCCAAAATATGTCCATTTATAGGACTTTACCATTTCCACAGTTATTGTCTTGATTTTCCAAAGCATTTTCGCATCTCTTGCCTCAGTTTACCTCTTGTAGCTCTGAGAGGCAGGCCTGACTTGGGCATATCGCTCTGCCCCACCCCACAACCCGAGCAGCAATCATCCTAACAGCCGCCATCAGTGAGCAGTCCCATGAGGGTCCCCATAGCTCCTGGGAGGCAGGGGTCAGTCCCACTCTACAGCAAGGAAACTGAGGCTGGGCTTTGCCCAAGGACACACAGCTGGGGCACGACAGCTGGGATTTGGACCCGCTCTGCCTGCTGCAAGGCCTGTGCCTGATCCCCTGTATGTGCCTGGCTGCCTGGAGGGCAGGGAAGGTGCAAGGAAGGAAGGGAGGGAGGGAGGAAGGCATGCTGTTGGTGTTATCACACACTAGTGACACCCACAGATCAGGCCACTTAACCCACACCACATCTAACCGACAGGCCAGCCCCAGGGGCTGAATGGTCCATTTGGGGTCAGTGGGGTCAACTGCAGGGTCAAGGTGAGACCCCAGCCTCCAAAGCCTTCCTGCTTCTCCAGGGGGCTATCCTATGTCCACTCTGAGTGCCAGGCTCTGCGGAGGGGGTAGGGGGGACGCATTAAGCCAGAGCACCCAGGACCCCCTGGGCCCCTGCACCAGTGTCCCCCTGCCCTTCCCTTTCCCCACCAGTGAGGGGGGCATTTCTGCACCTGGTGCACGGAAAGGCACCTGGGAAGGGGTAGTGGGGACCGCCCCAGCAGGAAGCCTGGCAGCCTGACCCTTCTGCCTCTCTCCTTCTGCCAGAGAGGTGGATGGCGCTTCCAGACTTCCCCGACTACCACAAGTGGGGTTTCTCCCTGGCGGCCCTGAACAACAACATCTATGTCACAGGTAGGCAGCTCAGGGGCCCTTCCAGGGGTGCCCTGCCCAGCCAAGCACCGGGCTCCGTGCAACTCCCCGCACTGAGTGGGGTCTCTGATGGTTAGTCAAGGCTTGTTGAGGCCTTTCCATGCATGTGAAAACAAGGACATTTAAAATCCGTGGTCACTCGTGGGAGCCGGGAGCTGCTTCTGTACACAGGCTAGCGTGGGCCTACCCCTGCATCGCACAGCTCCTTCAGGGGAAGCTCCAGACCTCCCCGCTGAGTGCCACGCTGGCGTGGCTGCTGTGGATGCCACGAGGTTCCAGGTGGCCTCCTTCAGTGAGAAGCCCCAGGCCTGGGTGGTTGACCAGATGTCCGTCTTGGTCCCCAGAAGGAGTCATGTGATGCAGGGGTCACTTTGTTCTTTCCTATCTTAGAAATTGGGGTTCCCTCCAGCCTGGGTGACAGAGCAAGACTCCATCTCAAAAAAAAAAAAAAAAGAAATTGCGGTTCCTTGTAAGATTTGGGAGAGGACAAGCTTCCGCTGATGGGGGCTTGAAACCACTGATCTTGTCATCCCTGTTTATGGGGGATAGAGGGGCCTGTGCAGTCACACAGCTCGACTGCGCTACGCTGGTCCCACCCCTGGCTCACCACGCTGGAGATCATGGCCTGGCATGGGAGGAGGCGCCTGGACATTGGTACCCAGACCCCATTGGCCTGGCACCCCAGGCTGGTGGTACCCATGTAGACAGAACTTCTCCCGGCAGGTGGCTCTCGGGGCACCAAGACAGACACCTGGTCAACCACCCAGGCCTGGTGTTTCCCACTGAAGGAGGCCGCCTGGAAGCCTGTGGCGCCCATGCTGAAGGCCCGCACCAACCATGCCAGCGCGGCACTCAATGGGGAGATCTACGCCATCGGCGGTGAGGCCTTCCTCTCCATTCCTCCCTGGGGCCTGGTTCTAGCCTCTCTTCCCTGCAGTAATAGCAACAGAGAGCCCCATGCTGGCCTCAGAGACCACAGAGATGCTGCTCCCAGTGCCACCCTCAGGGCTCGCTGTCTGGTGGGGTGGGCAAGCCATAGGCCAGGGCTCCTGACCAGGTGGGCCATCGAGACCCACAGCCCGGGTGTCCTCCCTGGCCAGCTCCCAGTGCCTCTGCTGTGCTGGGACAGAGACAGCAAGATGGTGACTCAGGCCCCAGGAGGGCTTCCTGCAGGAGGGGCCAGTGGGGACAGCCACACCCACCTGCCAGCACCTGCAGCTACAGCAGGGAGTCACCCAGGAGCCTTCACTGATTAAAGGAACATCGAAAAACAAAATGTGGCCAGGTGTGGTGGCTCACTCCTGTAATCTCAGCACTTGGCGGGGCCAAGGCAGGAGGACTGCTTGGAGGAGGACAGGGTCTCTCTATGTTACCCAGGAGTTTGAGACAAGCCTGGGCAACATAGAGAGACCCTGTCTCCCTTTTTAAAATTATTTATTATTTATTTATTTATTTATTTATGAGACAGTCTTGCTCTGTCACCCAGGCTGGAATGCAGTGGAGTGATCTCAGCTCTCTGCAACCTCCATCTTCCAGGTTCGAGCAATCTTCCCACCTCAGCCTCCTGAGTAGGTGGGACCACAGGTGCGTGCCATCATGCCCAGCTAAGTTTTGTATTTTCTGTAGCGACGGGGTTTTACCATATTGAGCAGGCTGGTCTCAGACTCCTGGGCTCAAGTGGTCCACCCACCTCAGCCTCCCAAAGTGCTGGGATTACAAGAGGGAGCCACTGCCCCCAGCCCATTTGAAAAAAAAAATAGCCAGGCCGGGTGCAGTGGCTCACGCCTGCAATCTCAGCACTTTGGGAGGCCGAGGCAGGTGGATCACAAGGTCAGGAGTTCAAGACCAGCCTGGCCAACATGGTGAAACCCCATCTCTACTAAAAATACAAAAATTAGCTGGACGTGTAATCCCAGCTACTCGGGAGGCTGAGGCAGGAGAATTGTTTGAATCTGGGAGGCAGAGGTTGCAGTGAGCCGAGATTGAGCCATTACACTCCAGCCTGGGTAACAGGGTGAGACTCCATCTCAAAAAAAAAAAAGGTAGGCATGGTGTCACGTGCCGGCCAAGGTAGAAGGATGGCTGAGTCTGAGTGGTCGAGGCTGCAATGAGCCGTTATCACACCACTGTACTTCAGCCTCAGTGACAGGGCAAGACCCTGTTTCAAAAAAAAAGAAAAAGAAAAGAAAAGAAAAACACATGTGGCCCAAAAGCTCTGTAGGTGATGAACTGGTCTTGAGGCCACTTCTAATGCCCCACCTGTCCCAGCTGTCCCCTTTCTCTCAGTGGCTACCGTGTCCCCAACCAGACGGCAGAAAGCGTCCAGGGTTCCCGAGCCCAGGGCTTGTGAGGTCCCCAGGTGCTCACAGAGGCCCAGGCCAAGGCCTGCTCTCCCCAGGAGGCGTCCCCATCACTGTCACACCCAGACTGTATCTGGGACTGGGAGGGAGCTGCCTGCAGCTCCAGGGTCTTGCAACCTGCCCTCCCAGGGCTGGCGTCCTCCATTCCAGTTCAGAGCACTCCAGGAAATGACTCCTGGCACATGAGGGGCCTGGGGACGGGCAGCCTCCTGACTGCTCCCTGCCACCCCGTTCCGCAACATCGGCCCCAGAGTGGGGCATTTCTAGGCCCGAGTGTCCATCGCCTACACCACTTCCTGGCGGGGTGGCCTTGGGAGGTGCCGGCGCCTCTCTCAGCCTCAGCTTCCCTATCTGTGAAATGGGGAGCCCACCCCACTTCCCACCACGGTGGTCCCTGCTGCCTTACAAAGCCCCAGCCCTTGAGTTTCCAGGCCTCCCCTCTCCTCCCCAGCCCTGACCTGCCCCCGCCCTCACCCCACAGGCACCACCCTGGACGTGGTGGAGGTGGAGAGCTACGACCCCTACACGGACAGCTGGACGCCCATCAGCCCAGCCCTCAAATACGTCAGCAACTTCTCGGCCGCCGGCTGCCGGGGCCGGCTTTACCTGGTGGGCTCCAGTGCCTGCAAGTACAACGCCCTGGCCCTGCAGTGCTACAACCCTGTCACAGGTGGGCGGGGCTCAGGGACCGAGGACAGAGGACCACAGGCCCCTCTGACAGGCGACAGTCTGCTGGCAGTGATGGCGAGGATGGGGGCTCCTGAGGATAGACGGGGCCCGGGATGGAGAGAGCTGGTGGCCGCAGCCTCTCACAAAGAGGAGGGGACACGGAGGAAGGCAGGGGCCCAAGGGGTCGGGGACCCGCTGCGTCACCTCCGCAGAGTCCCAGCGCAGAGGCGAGCTGCACATCTGTCCTGCTTAGGCCTTAGGGCAGCAGTGGGCTGGGGCTGGGGGTAGGGTGCCAGTGACCTGAGCCCAGCACCTGGCAGCTGCCTGACTGTTCTACCCAAAAGGGCCTCACGGACCAGGAGTGGTGACCCCCAACCTCCGAGGCCCTGAGGCCCATCTTGGGTTCTGGACTCTGTGCCAGAGTTGGAGGCCCAGCTCAGCCTCCCTGAACTCTGAGCCGTCCAGCCCTGACCCTGGTCTCCAGTCCTGTTTCACCCTCTGGACAGTGTAGATGGTGGCGGGCCCTGTTTCGCAGTGTGGGTGTGGGGACAGTATAGATGATGGCGGGCCCTGTTTCGCAGTGTGAGTGTGGGGACAGTGTAGATGGTGGCGGACCCTGTTTCGCAGTGTGGGTGTGGGAACAGTATAGATGGTGGCGGACCCTGTTTCACAGTGTGGGTGTGGGGACAGTGTAGATGGTGGTGGGCTCCATTCTGAGGCGTGGATGTGAGGACCCTCAAGAGACTGACTGGGCCCAGGGTCCATGCAAGGCCCACCTGGGTACCAGGCCCGGGGTTGGGGGCTGGGCAGGGAGGGGCCCCAGCCAGTCAGGTGGGGTGGGTGGGGTGGTAGCCAGGCCAAAGTACCCCCAACAGGGAGAGACCTGAGGGATCCCTGTACCCTTCACAGGCCCCTCACCTATGCTGCAGCCTTGTGAGGGGTCACTGTCCCCAGGGGGAATATCAAGGCTGGGTGAGAGGCAGGTGTGGGTCCCTCCCAGCTGCACCACAGGAACCTACTCCCATTTCACAGACGAGTTCACTGAGGTTCAGAGAGGCACTGAGTCCGGGGTCCCTCAGAATGGGGGACAGTGCCAGTGACCGCACTGGCAACCCTGGTGATGGTGGCCGGTGCCTGTGCCCCCTGCAGATGCGTGGAGTGTGATCGCTTCACCCTTCCTGCCCAAGTACCTGTCCTCGCCGCGCTGTGCCGCACTGCACGGGGAGCTCTACCTCATCGGGGACAACACCAAGAAGGTCTACGTGTACGACCCCGGGGCCAACCTGTGGCAGAAGGTGGGCCACCCCCTCCCCCCACGTGTGAGTCCCTGCCTGGGACTCCTGACATCAGAGAGCCAGCCTGGGAAGTGAGGGATGGGGTGCCACAGAGGGCCCACAACGAAGGGGGTGGTGCAGGTTGAGATTCCCCCCAGGCTACAAGGCGACAACAGTGCCCTGGCCTGAGCCCCCTTGAGGACAGGGGAGACAGTGACAATGGGAGAACGTGGTTTGGGGTTGCCGGCCACTGGTGCTTTGTCCCTGCACACCCAGCTTCCTACAGAGGAGTGGCCTGTCCTCCTTCTCAGGGAGAAAAACCAGGTTCAGACAGAGGGTGCTATAGGGACCAGGAGGGAGGGCGTCCTCTGCCTCAGGGTGGCCAAGTCAGGGAGGGGGTTCCTGAGCTGAGGGGAGGTGAGAGCCGCCAGCCCCGGGGCCTTCCTATTGTCCTCAGCACCATCCCACCATGGCCCGCTCTTTGACCATCAGTCCCTGAGGAAGGGGCGGGAGGTGGACCTCTGGGCGGCCTCCCTGGTGGAGGGGACAGTGCCCAGGAGGTTGGGGGTGGGTCTTGGCACCAAGCCAGATGCCCTGGGCCTGCCCACCTGCCCCAAGACTCCCAGTCCCTGCAGTCTGAGAAGGGGGCACTCTTTCCTGCAACCACCCTGCAGGCTCCCGGCCTGGTGACAGCTGGACTTCTGCAATCCTGCTGCCCACAGCTGTCCCCTGGCGTCACTGCTCAGCTGACCCAGGGCCCCCATTACAGTGGTGAGACAGGTGCAGGGTGGGCTCTGCCAGGCCAGCGTGTCAGCCTGGGCCCTCTCAGCTGGGCCACAGCCAGGCCTTCCTCCAGCCCAGGCCATTGTCCCAGCCTCAGGTCCCAGCACAGCAGGACTCTGCCTTACCCTCTCCGGGCCTGGGTCCTCATCTCTTCCCTGTCTTCATCTGGAGGCCACAGACCGGCCTCCTGCTTCCCACCCGCCCAGGTTCTTCCTGAAGCCACACCTCTCTCCAGCCTCTGGAAAGTCACTGCCCTCACCCCACAATCCCTCCCGGGGCCACTCCCAAGGCCACAGACTGAGCAGGGGTGCAGGGGTGAGGCGAGGGGGCCCACGGTGGGCTAGGCTCTTCCTGGGTGTCTCCTGTGAGACAGCGAAGCCTCAGTGAGGCCTCGAGTCAGCCCAGACCTCCCTGGGAGGCAGCTTTGGGCTCAGGCCTCAGGGCCCCCTCTGACTGCAGGGGGTGGAATTGTCATCCCGAGGGCTGAGGGTCAGAGAGGGAAAGGGGCCTCCCCACCAAAAGAAGAGTCTGAGGAGGCTGGAGGGGCTGGGGTGGGCTGCCCAGGGACCCTGTGCTCGTGCCGTGGAGGGGATCTGGGCCAGGTGGCTGGCCGTCCTCTCTGCCACTCCCCCAACCCTGCTGAGGGCACCCTCAGCACTGCTCTCCGGCTCCCACCATGGGACATTAACCCGCTGACCGGGTACAGGTGCAGTCCCAGCACAGCCTGCATGAGAACGGCGCACTGGTGCCACTGGGCGATGCGCTGTACGTGACAGGCGGCCGCTGGCAGGGCATGGAAGGTGACTACCACGTGGAGATGGAGGCCTACGATACAGTTCGGGACACCTGGACCCGCCACGGCGCCCTGCCCCGGCTCTGGCTCTACCACGGGGCCTCCACTGTCTTCCTGGATGTCTCCAAGTGGACCCAGCCCTTCAGCTCCACCCAGGAGCACTAAGCCAGGGCTGGGCTCCCCGGAAAGGGCCCCCCAGCAGCCCCTCATCACCGTGTGGAACGGCCCCCTTTCATTTTCGCTTAGTTCTTCACTTGGAGCTACCATTCCTGCCGGGCTTGGGCCACCAGGGGCGATCAGACAGCATGGCTCGGAGGACACAGCCTTGGTCTCTGCGGCCACCACACTAAAGTCTGAGCTGAGCAGTGATAAGGGCCTGAGTGCCGGACACCAGCATAACAGGGTCAGGAAGCTCTGCTGCCCCTGGGGTTACCGAGACCTCAGAGAGAGGAGCCGGGGGCTGGGCCAGCATTTCCAGAGCTTGTGAGCTCCACTCCTGCCCTGCAGGGCCTTTTGGAGCAGTTGCATGAATGTAGGGTGAACACGGAGTGTCCCAGAAAGCGGAGACTGCTGAGGAAGGCAAGCCCCAGAGATGGGGTCAGCACCAGGTCCTCGTGGGCCTGCTTCTGCCTCGCTCACAGCAGTGTAACCGTGGCAGGCCACCTCCCCTCTCTGGGCTTCAAGCTCCGCGTCCGCCACACACGGGGCTGACTGTGTGGGCTTTGGGTCCCCACTCAGCCTTTGCATGTCGGTGCTGTTTCTGCTTCTGTGGACAAAGGCCCCAACCATCTCTTGCACCCAGCGGGCAGCGCCCACAGAGAAACCAGGAAGGATGGAGGCGGGGTGTGGGGCGAGCCGGAGGGTCCCAGGGAGGTGAGCAGGAGAGCCTGCTCTCAGAAGTGACTGCTGCATCTGTTTGTGTCAGAACAAAGGCTCTGCATCAGAATGGAATTTCCCACCAGGGGATGATTCTTGGGTGCACTGGTGGCAGCCTCCTGAGGGTGAGGGGTAGCATCTGATGGGCCCCTGGCAGCACGCAGCCTGACTCTGGCTGGCTCAGGCTCTAAGTGGCTTCTCCCTCATCCTGAATGAGGCACCCACTTTTGGAGCTAAGGAGACAATGAAGGACGCTCCCTGGGTGCCTAGTGGCATGTCCTTACTATCACAGGCTCCGCCCTGGGACATGGGGCTAGAAGTCAGGAGTCAGGTCTGGCCAGGCACAGGCCCTGGTGTTGCCCCGCAGAGGCCTTGGGCAGCTCCCGTCTCCCACCGGATCCAGGCTTCCTCTCCAGGAGCAGCCCATGGATTCCTCCTTGAAGAGCCCCTGCCCCTAGGGACGAGAGGGGCCTCTGACATCCTTGGGTTCTGAGGACAGGAACCCCTGGGTCTCTTGAGCTTCCATAGGTAGGGATCTGCTTTGCTCCCAGACCTGCCTGTCATAGCATTTTTTTTTTTTTTCCTCTTGTCGCCCAGACTGGAGTGCAATCTCACTGCAACCTCCACCTCCTGGGTTCAAGCGATTCTCCTGCCTCAACCTCTCTAGTAGCTGGGATTACAGGCACCCATCACCACGCCTGGCTAATTTTGTATTTTTAGTAGAAACAGGGTTTCACCATGTTGACTGGGCGGGTGTTGAACTCCTGACCTCAGGTGATTCGCCCGCCTCAGCCTCCAAAAGTGCTGGGATTACAAGGTGTGGGAGAAGTGAGCTGACCCTGGAGGGCCAGAGAGAGTGGGGCCACTGGGTGCTTCCAAAGGAACAAGAGCCCAGAGCTGAGGAGACCTTTGGTGGCAGGTGGATTGGATGAAGCACGGGTGAGGGTTTCTGGGGCCCTGGGCTCTGTTTCCACATGGAAATCTGAAATGTTTTCTAGACAGTGATGGAAGGAGGTCAGCCAAAGGGCTGTTTAAAAACAAAGCCTCCATGTAAACCATTTCTGCAGGAATATTTTAAAATAAATAAAAATACAACTGAAGACATGAAATGTCAAAATAGGCTAACTTTGATCACAAAGTAGCCACAAGGGCGGCATGCCAGAGCAAGACCTGCTCTCCACCCCTGCACACCCTGCAGTAATATGGACACTCCACGGGTGGAGGGCGTGGGCCTCTCCAGGTCCTGGCTCCCAGCTTTGAGGTGCCAAAGTGCACCTCGCCCGATCAGCTGGGCTCCTGATTCAGGGGGCCATCGCACCCTTCATGGCACCAGGAGGAAAGGGGCGCCTGCTGGGTATTGAGGTGAGAGGCTAAGGAGAGTTTCACAACGGCCTCTCCCCATGCTGTGGGGAGAGTGAAGGGAGCCCAGAGGCTGGAGAGGCGTCACAGGACAGCAGCAGCGGGGAGCGCAACCCCCTCTGTCTTGGGGGAAGGGAAAGGGCAGACACAGACTCCAGGGAGCTGCTGAGAGAGGGCCTTGGCGGGGGAATGCAGCCAGCACCCCTGTTGCCCGGCTGGGAGGAGGTGGCAGAGTCCGTCTGCCCTCTCTGTCCAGCCTGCCCCGTGTCTCCCACTAGCGCCTCCTACAGGTCAAACCCCACCAGAACCCAGAAGGAAGAGAGGCCATTGACAGGCTGTAGTGGCCAACTGGGGACAGAGAACAGGTGGAGAAGGTGGCCAGGGCACCAGGATGGCGGCCAGAATGTCTGGCACACGTCACCCACTTGAGAGCTTTGCAGGAAGGGACATTAATGCACTCACTCACCAAGCAACAGTCATAGGGCAGCCAAGGCACCCCCTTCCACCATCAAAATCCCAGGACAGCAAGGACTCATTAGAAGGCTTGAGGCTAATAGGGGCTTCTAGAAAGGGGAGCGCGTAGCCTTGGAACATGTGCAAAAGCCCACAGGGGTGTGTGAGTGAAACCCACCTCCCCAGCCCCGTGTGCTCATGTCCTCCAGGTAGCTGTGTGTTGTCTTGGCCACAGAAGATGCTGGGTAAACTAAGGCCCCTCAGCCTTCAGTGGGCACACAGGGCCCTCAGCCAGGCCCAGCACCGCCAACTCTATCTCAGCTCCCTCGGGTCCCCAGGTAAGCCAGGGCCTAGGCATGCTTCCAGCCACTTCCATTGGACTTGAGTTACCCAACACCTGCCAGACAGGCCCCTTTAATTATCCAGCATCTTCTCTATTCAGGCAGGGACAGTGGTTCCTGGAATCAGGCCATTGACACCCTCATGTGACTGTAATTAAATGGACTGGTCACCTGACAGTTTTCCATAGTCGGGTAGACCATGACATAGCTTGGAGATCTGTCCCCTCCGAATCTCATGTAGAGTCTGATCGCTGGCGTTGGAGCTGGGCCTGGTGGGAGGACCCCTCAGGCGTGGCGTGGTGCAGTAATGGTGGTGTGCTCACGCAGAGCTGATCGTTAAAGAGCCTGACACCTCCCCTGCTCTCCCTTGCTCCCTCTCTGTGTGACACACCTGCTCCCCTTCCCCTGCCACCATGAGGGGACGCTTCCTGAGGCCTCGCCAGAAGCAGATGCTGACGTCATGCTTCCTGTACAGCCTGTGGAACTGTGAGCCAAATAAACCTCTTTTCTTTATAAATTACCCAGCCTCAAGTTTTCCTTTATAGAAAGAAAACAGACAGATACAGGCCACTACTCCAGTTGGTTGGGCCATCAGTTGATCCAGTTGAAAGCACGTGTATGGCTGGAGAATGTGCCAATGGCTTAAGGAGAGAGGGCACAGCCACATACACAGAAAAGATGTCTGTACTGTCCATCCCCAGTGCCCGGTGTGGTGCCAGCTGCTTGGTCTGAAGTGTGGCTGCTTCTCCCAGGCTCTGCAGCACCAGGTATGTGGCAGGGCAGCCAGGTGTGTGGCTGTCACTGAGAGTGAGGAATCTCCATGGGGGAAGTGTCCTGTTTGGAACAGACCCCAGGAGCCATCATGACTCTGTCAGATGCCAAGGTGATTTTGATCACAGTCACATTTAAGAATGTGATTCTTTCCAAAATGGCATTGCATTCAACGGAGAGGTGAGCTAAAGATGATTCTTTTAATTAATCTATTAAAACCATGTAGACAATTAGCAGAAAACTCAAGAGACCTTCTGGGCAGAAGTGAGAAAGAACTGTCCCCCGTGAGACCCGAGACTGCCCACACATCCATGCAGCAGGCCACAGTGTATTCTGAGGGCTCGGCCTGGTGCCGGCACGTTGCGGGAACTGCACAAATGCTCACTGAATTTAACTAAATCTGTGGGTTCTCCAGAGCAACGGACCTCAAGTTGTAGGGGCCAGACCTGGATGTGGTTTCATTTGATGGTTCCATGATCTTGGGCCAGTCCCAAGATCTGAGCCTCAGTTTCCTCATCTGTGCAATGGGGATAATCACATGATTTGCAAATTAGATGATGTCGTGGACTTGCAAGGCCCAGTAAACAGCCACGGCTGCCCACCTGGGCCTCGGGAGGCCACACAACAAGCTGACTTCACAGTCCCACTGTTTTCGGAGCAGAGGGAGCTTTTATTCCCATGACTTCATCGGCAAAGGTCCTTCCTCTGGAGGAAGAGAGAAGAGTGGGAACAGCTTGACTGCATCAGGCTGCTGGGAAGGCAGGCCTGGGCCGTGACATGAGGGCCCAAGAATGAGGATTAGATTTCAGCCAGGCATGAAGGCGCGTGGGGGAGGCCACCTCCTGCTCCAGTGATCCCCGTCCTGTGGCCACTCATTTAGTCCTTCCACCCTGGGATGCACTGGCTTGCCCCGATGCCAGCCCCACTTCTGAGCCATGGGCTGCTGCTGCAGGGGGAAGCCCCCATTTCTGCTGCTCCTTGATCTGCACAATTCTTTGCTAAGCTCCACCTTCCTCTGAGTGAAAAGCACTTTGAAATGTGAACACAGATACATGCAGGGGCCGCACCTGAAGACCCCCGGCCTCTCCGCTGTCTGCCCCCAACCCAGGAAGAGTCATCCCCTCAGGATAGTGTTACAGGAGGCTGCCCCAGCACCAGAACCGATTTGATTTGGGCCCTCTGGCAGGGCCTATGACATCACTAGGATTGTTCATTGTTTGGGAAAATAACTTTTTCACATGGCAACGGCACTTGTCCTTAATGCTGGCCTGAAAGCTGGGGCCCCCCACTGTGAAGTGGAATGACATCACACCAGTTTCTTAAGGGTAATGTTCCCCAAATCGGGGCACCTCATCCCTGTGTGTCCTCAGTGTTGCTGACAGTGGCAGCGCCTCCTCTTCCCAGGGCTTGGGTGCAACCAATCGGCGCCCACCTTGAACCACAGCTGCAGCCAGGACCCCAGAGGGAATTCAGACCTGTGGGATGCCCATTCCTCACAGGGAAAAGATGGGGCTATGTTTTCTGCAGTAATGCTCCAACTCATCACGGAGCTCTTATTTCACACCAACTAGAGGAGGAGGAACCCTAATGAGCAAAACATAAGGCCGTGAAGATGTAACCTGCCCAGTGGGCAGGAGGGTCTCTCCAGTCCCACTCCGGTTCTGCCCATGGGCTGCGTCCTGGGCAAGCCGCCCACCTCTCTGGGCTAATTGGTGGGGAATCGAATGAGGTGCTGGTGTGGATGAGCTTCTCCAGAAGCAAGAAGGTACCATTCACACAGCTGCAACTCCTGGGGACAGGAGCCCGTCTCTCTTTTTATTATCATTATTATTATTTTTTGAGATGGAGTCTCGCTCTGTTGCCCAGGCTGGAGTGCAGTGGCACCATCTCGGCTCACTGCAAGCTCCGCCTCCCGGGTTCACACCATTCTCCTGCCTCAGCCTCCCAAGTAGCTGGGACTAAAGGCACCTGCCACCACGCCTGGCTAATTTTTTGTATTTTTAGTAGAGACGGGGTTTCACCGTGTTAGCCAGGATGGTCTCGATCTCCTGACCTCGTGATCTGCCCACCTCGGCCTCCCAAAGTGCTGGAATTACAGGCATGAGCCACCGCGCCCGGCCGACAGGAACCCCTCTCTACCAGCAGAATACAGGAGAATACGGCACGCAGGGGTCCTGTGGTTCACAGATACAGTCCCTCTGAATAAGAGAAACCGAATGAAATGTTAACACATTATACTGAATGTGCATGTCACATTCAGACATGTCATGACAAAGTTCCACACATCAGGCTTCTTAATAGACACTCCAATAGAACCAGACATGAAAACCCACCAGAGAAAACCTTCATTCTTTAAGGGCTTTAAGACATCCCCCTCATATGTGTGAATTTAGGAGCAAATGTCTCTAATTGTGACAAACCTGTGGAATGTTTGCAGGTGAAATAAGTTCACATATCTTGCTGGGCACATATGACCTAAGCCAGTGTTTCTCATATTTCTCAAATGTGTCTTTTTTTTTTTTTTTTTTTTTTTTTTTTTTTTTTTTTGAGACGGAGTCTCACTCTGCCACCCAGGCTGGAGTGCAGTGGCCCGATCTCAGCTCACTGCAAGCTCCACCTCCTGGGTTCACGCCATTCTCCTGCCTCAGCCTCCCGAGTAGCTGGGACTACAGGCACCCGCCACCTCGCCCGGCTAGTTTTTGTATTTTTTAGTTGAGACGGGGTTTCACCGTGTTAGCCAGGATGGTCTCGATCTCCTGACCTCATGATCCGCCCGTCTCGGCCTCCCAAAGTGCTGGGATTACAGGCTTGAGCCACCGCGCCCAGCCTCTCAAATGTGTCTTAAAGACTTGCATGTTTTATAGGAATTCAAATGTTTTCGTTGTATTGGTTTTAAAAAAAAAAAAATCATTTGTGGCTTTTTGTTGAGATGGAGTCTGGCTCTGTTATCCAGGCTGGAGTGCAGTGGCTTGATCTTGGCTCACTGCAACCTCTACCTCCCAGGTTCAAGCAATACTCCTGCCCCAGCCTCCTGAGTAGCTGGGATTACAGGCACTCGCCACCACGCCCAGCTAATTTTGTAGTTTTAGTAGAGACGGGGTTTCACCAGGTTTGGTCAGGCTGGTCTCGATCTCCTGATCTCAGGTGATCCACCCGCCTCGGCCTCCTAAAGTGCCGGGATTACAGGTGTGGCCACTGTGCTGGGCCCATTTGTGGCTTTTAAAGGCAGGACTTCTCTCTTGTGTCCTCACCTGCCATTGAAAGACATCTTCATAGAGTAAGTCCGTGGGACTTACTCACTCACCCCTGCTGGACAGATTCTCATGCTGGGCAGGGCATGTTTATCTTTAAACGCCCTCCCCACCCAACTCTACATCATTCCCATATCCTATGGGGAAAGGGGTGGAATCACTGGGAATAATTACCTTCTGATCCCATGCTTTTCCTAAAGTATTAAGTATTTCCTGGTTTCCCCACCTGCCAGGCATGAGGCCAGCCAGGTGGAACATCGCATGAGTGGCCAGAAAAGTCAGGCGGCAAAGGCCCGCTTGCATCTGAGGACTGACTTTGGCCCATCCCCAAGCCTGGGCGGGGACCACCTGTGGCTGCTGGTGCCCCTTTCAGTCCCTGCTGCCACATCCTGTGAACCAGGACAGGGTGAGGCCTCCTTTCTCCAGCGGGCTCTTCTCAAAAGAGGGGAACAGCAGCCCTCCGTGTGAGTGGGAGGTGCTTCTCCAGCGGAGCCTTCTCCCGGTCTTTAACAAAACGCACTGTGTACCCACCGGGGCAGGTGCCTCCGGGGTGGGGCAGGAGAGCCAAGCCTGTGACCCTCCTCGGCGTAGCGTCTTAGTGGCGGGGCAGATAGCCAAAAGGGTATGCCATATAACAAAGCCAGGGGTGGGGTGGGGCTGGGGGCTGCCTCTTTCCTGGTAGGGGTGCCCAGAGGCCTGCCACCTTCTCTGAGGCCTGCAGGGTCTGGTCCACCTCTGGGGGCACCGACTCTGGTAGGCGGTGGGCAGCTTCGCTGCTGGTCTGGTCTGTCCCCACACCCCCACTAGGGCACGATAGGGGTCAGTTCTCCCAGCCCAGGCCCCACCAGGGCAGGCGGTTGTCCTGAGTTGTTTCTTGGCTCCCCGCGTCCCCTCCGTCCCTGCAGGTGAGCCGGGTGGGGAAGAACAGTGAGTCTCTGCGCTGGGAGCACGCCAGCCATGAAGGGAGGGCGGCCTGGAAGGGGGAGTTCCCCCCTGGGAAAGGGGAGCTGAGAAGGGGCCCCGAGGGTCTCCTGGCTCCGATTTGCTCCACCTGTGTCGTAGAGGCCTGGCCCTCGCGGGGCGCGTCCAGGAGAATGGGGAGGGGATACCTCGGGGGTCCCTGCAGAGGACGTGGGGGATAGAGAGGGGAGAAAGGATCCTCGGGCCGGCTGGGAGGAGGCAGCGCCTGGCTCTCCGTAAAGAAAATGGGGTCGTGAGGGCAGAGGGTCTAGGGCCGGGAGAAGAGGCGCCTCGCTCCCCAGGAAGCGGAAGCGCTGGCAGCGCGAAGGAGGGGCCCCAGAACAGGGAGTTGCAGGGGGGACGCGCACAGCAGGGGAACACCCCTCCCTCTCCCTGCCCTGCCCCGCTCCCCGCGCCCCCCTCCCCCAGCCCGGACACTCCCCGCGCCCCCCTCCCCCAGCCCGGACACTCCCCGCATCCCCCTGCAGCGCGCGCGGGAGCCGGGAGGGGGCGCGGGCGGGCGCGCGGTCTCGGGCGAGGCGGGGGATTCAAGCGCGTTATAAGGCGAGGAGCCCGGGACGCGCGAGACGCCGGACTCGGAGCCGCCGCCCGCATGGCCCCGGCCCGCCGCCCCGCCGGAGCCCGCCTGCTGCTTGTCTACGCGGGCCTGCTGGCCGCCGCCGCGGGCCTGGGGTCCCCGGAGCCTGGGGCGCCCTCGAGGAGCCGCACCCGCGAGGAGCCGTCACCCGGGAACGAGCTGCCCTGGGGCCCCGGGGAGAGCCGCGCGGGGCCGGCCGCCCGTCTGCCGGTAAGACGCCCGGGTCCGCTCCGGACCCAGCCCGCGCCCACAAGCTCCGGCCCGGGAGGAGGACGAAGAGGCCGAGCCCGCCCTCATCCCCGAGAGCTGCTGCAATGCCCGGCCCCGGGGCTCCGCCGAGACTCAGGGCCGTGTAGACGCTGCGCTCAGCCCGGCGGGGAGCCTTGACTTTGGCTTTGGGGTAGTTTGACTTAAAGCAAGGTTCTGCTAGGTCGGCGAAAACCCCCCTTTTCTTTTGGGACAGAAGGAAGTTGGGAAATAAATAAAGTGTAAATAACTTGAGTTGAGGAAATTGGGAAGAACGCATTTGTACAAAGCGTAAGCAAATTACTGCCACTGCCCCCAATCTATTTGGTGCAGTTCTCTGAAAACAAAGTGTTTCCCTGCGGGTCTGGGGTCAGGGGGCTGTTCAGGGTGGGGAATGACATGGGGCTTTGAGTCAGGTAGCTTCTGGCCGTGAAGGGGTGAGCTTGAGCTCTGCCCTGCCCCCTCCTCTCCAGGCTTTTGGAGCCTGGACTGCTGAGCAGAGGGTGGTCCGGTTGGGGAGGTGTGGCCCAGGCCTGAGGAGACGAGAACTTCAGAGGGGCCTCAGTGTGGCCGGGCCTTGGGTCAGGGGGGCAGGGCCGCTCCAGGGAAGCCGGGGTGGGCGGCGGGTGCTCTTTACTCTGAAGATGCTCAGGGACAGTAGAGGGGAGAGTCAGGAGGGCATCTACTAGAGGGGACAGGGGTGCAGCTAGGCCTGGGGTCCCCCAGCGTTCTCTATCCCAGCCCCACCACCCCTAGCTGCTTTCCAGGGACTGAGGGCACCCCCTCCCCCTGCAGTTGGCCAGACCACCCAGGTGGGCACAGCAGCCAAATGTCAGGGCACGGTCAGCAGGAGGCAGATGGGGCTCAGGTGCTTCCAGGTGGAGTTTTGGTTGGACCCTGTTTGTAGGGGACACGGTGACACCAGAGGTCCTCCAAGGCTTGTTTCTGAGAGACCCCTTGTGGTTGGAACCAGGGCAGCTGCCCAATACCCACCCTCACGGCTGGGGCCATCTCCTGGTATGCCAACTGACATGGTTCTGCCTGTTAACAGCTCTACCCCCAAACCAAACTGGGGTCAGAGTCCATCCACAGGCTACAGGTGCAGCTGGGAAGGTCAGCTGGGCACACCCCTCGTGACAGGTGTGCGGCATCCTCACTGCATATTTCCGCAGAGGGCACACGCGAAGTGGAAGAGGGTCCTGGGAGGGGGTAGAGTGGAGAGCAGCCAGCAGGTGGTACAGTTGACCCTCCAAGGCACAAGGAAGCGCTGAGCGCGCTGAGGGCCCTGGGCACCCTGAACCCTTTCTCCGTCCAACCACAGGCTCCTCTGGCACCGCAGCCCCATCTTCCCACCACAGCACCCTAGCCTGTGCATTGGTCAGCCAGCTCCCAAAAGAAGGCCCTGCGTCCCCCTAGAGCAGCCAGGAACCAAAGGCAGTGACTTGGCAGCCGGCTTTGTCTCTGATAAAAGGGCCTGGTCAGCTATAAAACCCCAGGGGCCTTCTGTCAGCCCCCAGCATCAGCACCCATGACCGCATCTAAGCCTTCTTGGACTGGTTTGCTTCCCAGCTGGCAGCCTTGCCTGGAGCCCAGATAGCCCAGTGGGCCCAAGTCCTCTCCCAGAAAGCTCCCTCCCAAAACTGCTCAATGTCAGCATCAGTCAGGATGCAGCAAGGACAGGAATGGGAACTTCTGGAAGCTTCACTGTCCGTGCTTGAGTCAGTGTCTCAGAAGTGCTGAGGAAATGAACGTCCCGTGCAGAGGCCTCATGTCATGACAGCTCACCTGGTCCTATCCCCCACTGAACTGTAACCCGAGGCAGCTGTGAGGGCTGAATTGCCTCCTTAGAACTTCTGACAGTGGGGGATGGACAGAGGAGAAGCTCACCTGGTCCTCTCCCCTACTGAACTGTAACCCGAGGCAGCTGTGAGGGCTGAATTTGCCTCCTTAGAACTTCTGACAGTGGGGGATACACAGAGGAGGGCTGGCTAGTAGTTGGGCTCCCTGATAATCACAGTTGCTTCTTCCTGAGCACCTATGGGTGCTCTCGTGGTTGGATCTTCCTGGTGACTGGAGGGTGGTGTGATCACTGCAGCTCCTCTGGAGGAAGGAGGCCCAGCAGTGCAGGGATTCATGCCTATACCTGAGCCCTGCACCCCATCTTCCTTCCAGGCATCTTGGGTCTGCCTCTCCCATGAGTGCCAAGTCCAGGCCGAGGTGTGGCCTGTTCCCCAGGAGTCGTCCTCCACGGGCCGAGGGGTGGGGGCCCCTTTGGGAGCTGCCTTTGAGGCACTGCCTTTGAGGGCACCACAGGTGACAAGGACCAGGGTCCCAGAGTACAGAAGGCCACACAGTCACCTCCTGCAAAGTGTCCCACCTGCTTGGTGGGAGCCCAGTGAGGCCAACCTGCTGGGCTGGCTGTGTTCCAGGAGCCCACTGCTGAGCGTGCACACAGCGTCGACCCCCGGGACACCTGGATGCTTTTCATCAGGCAGAGTGACAAGGGTGTCAACGGCAAGAAGAGGACCAAGGGCAAGGCCAAGAAGCTGAAGGTGAGGCCGGCATCCCGTCAGCACCAGGCCGTCGGGGGGCTCCACCTCCTCGCTCCTCATCCACTCCCACTCCTACATCCTGAACATTTCTAATAGCACACCCCTCACGCCTCGGCCTGGGGACAGAGAACACAGAGAAAGAACCCAGGCAGCCCCAGGGGGAGCCCTGAGTTAGGGGCCTGGTCCCAACCATTTCCCCATACCCCTAAAATGCCAAGCACTCCCTCTTTTCTCCTCCCTCTGCATCCAGGCCAGGGAGGCTGGGCTAGCGCAGGCTGTGGTGAGAACCTTGTCCACGCTGGGGGGGCCTGCAGGAGTACCTGGTTCCCGGGGACTAGGGGCACAGGGTCCTGGCCACTGCTGCGCTCTCACCCTCACTCAGCCTTGGGTCTTGGCCTGAGCGGAGGTGCTTGGTCCTTGGTGCTTGGTCCTGGTGCTGCCTCCTACTTGGAGCCCCCAAAATGGCACATACGGGGTGTGGGCTTCTCTGTTCCCTGGGGACCAGTCTCACCTGCCTGGGATCTGACCACACGATGGAAGGCCAGCTCAGAGCACATGAGGCAGGTGCACAGGCCAGGCTGTCCCCGTGGCCTGGCCTTCCACCTCTGCCCCAGCCTCCTGGCCCTGCCCTAAGCTGCTCCCGACAGGGGCTCACTGGCTCCTATTTCGGGTCCCAACCCAGCCTAGTGGGGACTTGCTGATGGTGGACTCCGGCCCAGTGCAGACCCTGAGATGCAAGTCCCCAAAAGCAGCCTAGAGTCATCTTCCCTCCAGGAGGCCTGGCTGCAGGAGTGGGCTTCAGCCCTCTGCCTCCCCACTGAGGGCAGAGCCCTTCCCTGCCAAAGCCCCGCCCGAGGGCCCCCACCTTCAACACAGTCCTTGTACTCCAGGAGAAGCTTTCAGTTGGAGGTAGACCCTCGGCTGGAGGTTGGAGCCCACTGGGGAGCTCTCTTGCCTGCCTCTTAGTGGCAAGAGCCTGCTCCTCATATGTCCTCACTGGCAAGGTTCCCTTTCAGTTCGGCTTGCCAGGGCCCCCTGGGCCTCCCGGTCCCCAGGGCCCCCCAGGCCCCATCATCCCACCCGAGGCGCTGCTGAAGGAGTTCCAGCTGCTGCTGAAAGGTACGGGTGTGCACCAGCTGGCACACACACCCCCCCCCCCACTGAGCTGGGCCTGGGAGGGTGTCCCGAGGAGCCGACAGGGCCAACCTCAGCACTTCCGCAGGCACCCAAGGAGGCACCTGCTCTGGGCTGGACTCAAGGACAGTGGAGCTGGCCCAGGTCCAGTCCCTGCCCCGTCTTGGCCCACGTCTGCCAAGGGTCAGGGCTGGGGGTGGCTGGGAGTGGGGGACCATGGCCAGGAGAAGGCTTCACAGAGGAAGGTGGACCTGGCCACTCAGCATGGCAGGTGCTCAGGGACCAGCGCCCATGCCCTGCCTGGAAGTCAGGAGAGCCCAGTGAAAGGCAGAGGCTAGTGTATGGGGCAGCACCAGATGGAGCTTGGCCTGGCACCCACAGTCACCACTGGCCCAGGCTGGGGCAACCTGCGCTGGAGGAGGCAGAGCTGAGTCGAGCTGCGGAGTCCACACTTTGAGGCCTGCTCCCGATCAGCGGCTCACGTTAGTCATTAGAATTGAGCCTTTTTTCCCTTTTAGTTCAATGTCCTGTTCGTTTAAATATAGCACCTTCTGCGCTGAAGAACCTCCTTGTACTTCCAGTAAAGTCGCAATCCCTTATTTTACCCCCAGCTTCTTTGGAAAATGTGGGTGGGGTAGAGGTGAGGCTGGAGACCAGGGGCGCTGGGGCACTTCTGCCCGAGCTTCCCAAATGGTGAGGGAAACGGAAGCCGCTGCAGGGTCAGCAAGCAAAGCCTCCAATGCCCTTCAGGCCGAGGGGGCGTCGCCCTCGCCCCACCCTTGCGCCGGGCAGGCCCCTCGTCCCGCTTGCACCTGTCCCGCTTGTACCTGTCCCGCTTGCACCCACGCGGCGGGCGGGTGAGGGGTCCCCGGCGCGCGGCCACCGCTCGCTCTGTGCCAGGTGCTGTGCGGCAGCGGGAGCGCGTGGAGCACGAACCCTGCACGTGCGGCCCCGCCGGGTCCGTCGCTGCGAGCCTAGCCCCAGTCTCAGCCACCGCCAGGGAGGACGACGACGACGCGGCGGAGGACGTGCTGGCACTACTGGCCGCGCCCCTGGCCCCGGGGCCGCGGGTGCCGCGCGTGGAGGCCGCTTTCCTCTGCCGCCTGCGCCGGGACGCGTTGGTGGAGCGGCGCGCGCTGCATGAGCTGGGCGTCTACTACCTGGTGAGTGCGGGGGCGCGGGAGGGCGGGTGGCACCATGCGGCCAGGCGGGAGCCGGGATGACCATCCGTGCCCCTCGCAGCCCGACGCGGAGGGTGCCTTCCGCCGCGGCTCAGGCCTGAACTTGACCAGCGGCCAGTACAGGGCGCCCGTGGCTGGCTTCTACGCGCTCGCCGCCACGCTGCACGTGGGTGAGGCCCGGGGCGTGGGGGGACCGCCCACCCCGCCGCCTGCCTGCCTGCGTGACCACGTCCCGCCCTCCCCCGCAGCGCTCAGGGAGCCGCCGAGGAGGGGGCCGCCGCGCCCCCGAGACCACCTGCGCCTGCTCATCTGCATCCAGTCCCGGTGCCAGCGCAACACGTGAGTGCATCCCGGCCCGGACCCCACACCCGCATTCGCTTGGCCCCCACAAGCTGTGGGTGGTTAAACAAGGCACTGGACGGGGCTTCCACCCGTTCCCACCCCGCCGTGGCCTGGGTGACCCCACACCTCCTTCCAGGTCTCCTGGTCTACTCCTGCCCCGATCAGGCCTTCCCTTCACAGCAACCAGGGGCTGTTAAAAAATGACCTTTTTTTTTTTTTTTCTTTTTTCCATTCTCTTTTATTCCATAAACACCTAGTTACAAGTTGCACAAATCAAAAAATAAAGGCAGAGAAGGGTTTAGGAAGATTCTCCTGATGTGTGTGGGCAGGAGTAGGGAGAAAGAGTTGGGAACCAGTCTGCTCCTTCCACAGCCCTAGACAGGGCTACGGCCCCTCAGTGGGGGCTCTGAGGAAGAGGTGGGCAAAGATCCAGGGTAGCTGAGGGATGGAGGAGGCCCCTAAACCCAGAGCTCACCCCAAAAGACCCTTCAATGCATGGCAGGAGTAGAATGGGAAAGGTGAAGGGGTTTGAAGATGGAGCAGCAGAATGAAAAATCAAGTTAGTAGATGGAGAGGCGAAGTCATCATGGTAAGGGGATTAAAGAAGGAAAAAGTAGGAAAGGGTGCCGTGAAAGGTTCTCCCTGAGACCCCCAGGGAGAGGTGGGGGCCGGCTTGCCTGTTAATTTAATATTAAATTGGGGATGGGAATCAGAGAGGAAAAAGTTATTCGGGGGATGATTTCTCAGCCTCTCAGCCTGTACAAGAGAGGCTGAGGGCCCGGGGCCCTCACCAGTCATAGCGGCGGGACTGTCGGGAAGGGGAGTCCTCAGGTCCCTGGATGGCCAAGCGGGGAGGCCCCTCCGCTCTTTGTCCCCCCGCTCCTGAGGACTCAAGCCGCCGAAACTCCAGGGGGCGCTGCTGCCGGAATCTAGGCCACTCCCTGCCCAGACCTTCACCTCCTCCCCAGGTCCTAGGAGGCCCGGCTCCTCCCAGCTTCCCGCCTCCTCCCAGCTTCCCGCCTCCTTCCCACCTCGGGGACTTTCATCTTGGGGACCGAAGCACCAGTGTTACTCCAAGAGGCCTCTCCAGACAGCTTTCTGGAGGGCCCCTCCTCAGTCGCCCTCCCACCCCTCACCCGGGAACTTTCTTCCCCATCATCGCATCCCTTGCTCCTGCACCATCTGGCTCCTGAGTGCCGTGACTGAGCTCCCTGTCTCCCCACACCCAGAAGGCAGCCCAGGTACAGCGGAGATGCCCTGCCAATACCTGGAGCAGACCTGAATGAATGGATCAAGTCCAGAACTTCTTAGTCTGCCTTTGAACCCCCAGAGTGTGTTGGCCTGAACCAACTTTTAGCATCACCTTCCACCACACCCCCACTTCCGGCTGTATCAGCCAGTGTCCTGTTTCCCATCGGAGCCAGGGCTTTGCTGCCCCTTGCTGGTCCCTGGCCTTGCCTTTCCCAATACAGCAAGCATGCCTCTGGCCCTGTATCGTGCCTCCTTTTGGGGACTCGGTTCAGACACTACCTCCACTGGAAGACCTGGCCAGGGCCAGGCACTTTGCTGGGCATGTGTTTGCTGCTGGCAGGATTGTGTGTTGTGGGTGAAGTTGGTGGGGTCTCATGGGGAAGGCTGACCCTCCTTCTGTTTTGGCTACAGCTCCCTGGAGGCCATCATGGGCCTGGAGAACAGCAGTGAGCTCTTCACCATCTCCGTGAATGGCATCCTGTACCTGCAGGTGAGTGGGGCAGGCTTGGGCATGGAGGGGCACCGCCTGGGCATGGCCACGGGTGGCTGGGTGCAGAAGGGTGCTGTTAGATGTTCAGGATCACCGGGTGTAGCACCCTCAGACTCCAGGCCTGGGAGAGGGTCCAGGACATGCCAAGTGCTCACCGTGGTCTGGACACAGCCAGGCTTCAAGTTCTGATCTCCTTCCTCCAAACAGCCTTTCCCCCAGGGCGCCTGCCCACTTGAGCAGCTGCTCTGCTCTGCAGTCCCAACATTCAGACTTCCTGAGCACCTCATTCTGAGGCCGGGTACTCCCGGCCGCCACAGGTCCGCTGAAGGGACCGGTGGAGGGAGGGAATGGAGGCCAGGCTGACTGCCCACGCTGACGCCCTGAGTCTCCTGTGACTGTGAGAAGCCAGAGATGTTATTTTCCTACCTAAAACCCTAAGTGACCATCTCTTTCTGGCACTGGGAATTTTGGCAAGTGGTAGAGAAATGGACAGAAAGGTGGAATTTACTAACAAAAAACAATTGAGTGCAGGTGTGTGGAGTAACAGCTGCTATTGAATTCTCCCAGAGCTTTGGAGAAGGGAGTGCTACTCCCCAAGTTAGTCCGAGTTCACACAGCAGAGCCAGAAATGGAGGCCAGGCCATCTGGCTCCAGAGTCTGTGCTTGCTGAGGGGCATTTAGAGTTCCTGTCTGGGTGCCGCACAGCGTGCTCGGTGAACTCAGTCTCTGCCGCACCTGGATCTTAAGATGCAGATCCTGAGGCAGCTCTGGGTGGATCCCGGATTATGCATTTCTGGGAGTTCCCAGAGAATGTGATGCTGCTGGTACATGACCACGTTTGGAGCAGCCAGGCTAGAGTGCTGGTTTCATGGAAGGCCCTGCCAAATGATTGCAGGGCCAGGCCTGTGGGGAAGGGCCACCCTCCCACCTGACTTGGAGCCCTTACAGGCTCTGAGAAGCCCTGCAGCTGAGAAACCTGTTGGGACTCTTGAATCCCACTCTGGCCCTGAGCAGGGGCTTGCTCCCACACGCGCGAACCATAGGGCACTGCGGGGAAAGCAGGAGAGGTGCTGGGTGGGGCACAGGGCCCAACCCGCGCGGGCCCTTGCTCTGTGACCTTGGCAGCCACGTTACTCTCTGGGCCTGAGCCCTTCCCATGTGCGGGGCTGAGTGGGCAGGAGGGAGTGTGGCTGGCTGGCCTCTGGGTCGCCTCTGCAGGCTGTTGGGGTGGCCCAGTGCCTCAAAGGCACCCTCCTTGCAGATGGGGCAGTGGGCCTCCGTGTTCTTGGACAACGCCAGCGGCTCCTCCCTCACAGTGTGCAGTGGCTCCCACTTCAGCGCTGTCCTCCTGGGCGTGTGAGCAGCCACCACAGTCCCTTCCTCTCGGGGGCAAATGGAGCACAGGTCTAGACAATGTGTGGACAGTGTCGGAGTAGCAGTGGCCACATGCAGGAAGAGGCCCACCCGGAACTCTGCCCACACTGGCCACTGCAGTTCAGCCCACAGAGCCACGGCAGGCAGGCCTACGGACGTGACGTGCACACTGGTGGTCCCGGAGCCAGGAGCCAGGGGTGATTCAGGACACCATCTTGAGCCATTATCCCGGAAACAGTCGGCAGGCCTGGGGACACCTGCTGGTCCCCAGCTGCAGGCCGACTCTTTCCTGGCCTGCTCAGCACCTGCCCAGATGGCCTCTTCGTCTTTCCTGCGCCCAGCCCCACCTTTTTCACCTCTCTTCATGTTCTCATGGAGTGCAGAGCGCACCAGCCAGGGCCCCTACCTGGAAGAGGGTCAGCTGATGCAGGGCTGAGGGGGCTGCCACAGGGAAGTACGCCGTGTGTTCTTACTGCTCAGAAGGGACAGGGTCTCCCACCAATCCCCTGGTCTCCATCGGCTCCTTGGTCTTCCCTGCCCCTCCCCTAACTGTGTTCCACCTGCCAGTGGAGCTGAGCACTGCTTAGCCTGGGCCAGAGGGACACTGGACAAGGGCCTTTGGGGGACAATGAGTCTGGGCCGCCCAGCTTCCAGTTCTAATGTATACAAGATTAACTCACAAATTCACCTCAGAAGGCCTTTCCAAATGAGAGCTCTACTCTTCCCCTCCTCTGCCAATCTTTTCACAGCCAAGGCCCCTTCCACCCTCTCCAGAGGAGGATGAGATCCCTTTTCCCCTCCCCTCTGAGGTGCTGACCTACTGCTAGGATCCACCCACCAGAGGAAAGATCTAGAACATCTTGACAGATTGGAGACAGCCAGGCCTGCTGACCCATCCGAACAGCTGAAGCAAGAGACTTCCACCAGGGATGCCAGGGCCTGGGTTGGTCCAGCGGCTCTGGGATGAGCCTCCCAAGCATCTTTCCCACTTGGGTGGCGATGCGGCTGAGATTGGACAGGTGGTGGATGAGAGACGGTCCCAAGAAAGGGTGGTCTCGGGAGGGCTAGTCTCAAGCCTGCTGTGCTCCTGTGGCAGTGATGGGGCCTGGGGATGGGGATGGCAGCTCTCATGAGGAGACCTAGGCTGTGAGCCCACAGCCTCCCACATTTTCCCTAAAGTGCAGGACTGTCTGAGAGTAGGTAGTGAAGAGGACAAGGCCCTCAGCGGTGACCTCCACGGCCTTCTACCTGCTGAGGAAGAGTTAACCCACTGCCTCCCCAACACAACAGGCTATGAAGAACCTGGTGCCTCAGGACCTCCTGGGAGCCAAGCTGGTCTGGCAAGGGTGCTCGGGCCTGGGAAAGAAGGGAGCGATGGCCAGTCACCTTCACCTTCTAACTGGCCTTCGGATGAGGTGACCACCACCAGGCCTGAATGATCCCCAGGAGCCCAGCTTCCAAACCCCAACTCCCAATCAAACATCTCCATCCCTGAGTGCAGTAATACACAAAAACCAACCACTCTGCCCTGGGGCAGGCCTGGCGCGATTCTCAGTAGGACTCATACCCACCCTACCTAGAAGTACTGGGCTGGCCTGGGTATTGCATCCCGTGCGTTTTGATAAGGGGGTGATGTGGCCACACCCTTATCTAGATTTCACTTTGTATCCACTGGGCACAGATATTTTAGAGAACTTCATCTTTTACTCTTGAAAAAGCCACATATCCACATCTCTTTCATTTTCTCAGTGTGTTATGCAGCAATTTATTAAAGTAAAGTATTTATTGTCTAATACTGCCAGGTGGAATATATATAACTGACTTCATGGGGGTGGTTCAACTACTTAAGAACTGCGTGACACAACAGTTACAAAACAAAAGGGAGACCTTAAGATCCAGAATCAATCCTTTAGCCCAGGTTCACTAAGCACAGTAAGGAGAAACCTGCAAGGTGAAGTGGAGATGGCCTCCAGCCTCTACGTGGGAGGGGCTCCCTTGAAGGCTGGGAGTGAACCTTTCTGGGAAACTAGGGTCAAGCCTCTGGGGGATGGTGGGACATAGGGATGTATGAGGCACAGACATCAGTGTGCAAACACCTGGTTTGCTATAGGAAGTTATTTACCAAATAAATGGTTCTATTTCCTGATTCTGAGGTACCAGGGCTCTTTTCTTCAATGATGCCACACTGGACAATGTCCCAGTCCTCAAACTAAAATGGGTACTTGGCTCTTAAAACTCCCTGGGGAAGGGACAGCACCAACACTTCAGTTTTTATTTGCGGCTTTTACACAACAGACCCACAGGAGTCATCTAAGGTTTACATGAAGCATTTACCACTGAGATCCTTGTAGCATGGATACCAGTTCCACTCACTGAATCAACTGGGTGATAAAACCATGTGTGTGAGTTGGGTGGGGGCCAGGGAACATTACAAAACAGATTCTGAAAAACGCAAATTTTTAGAATCTTACATCATCCTCAGCCAAACATTTACACAAAAGGATCCAAGAGCTGCTTTACTAAAAACTACTTAGTCATAATGATGACATGTTTTCTATATAAACAAGTGCTTGAAAAGTATTTTAAAGCTTATTCTTCTGAGATTATTCATGTACTCTTTTCATGCTTTTAACATCTTTCACAGAAGGGTTGAGGTGTTACTGCAAAGATTAACCTCATTCCAGCACAGGGCCAACTCTCCACACCTACCTCATGTGGGAAGCAGAATTTCCGGGCCATGCTCAGCAGCAGGCTGCCTGCTCCAACAGGAAGGTGCACACCTACACCCAGGGGGTCCAGATGGAAGCCACTGAACCTAGTCCTCCACAGACTCCTTCCGCCAGACTGCAGCTCTCACCAATGGAATCAGAATCGCTAATTCTGTACTGTTTCTGGAGGATCTGATGCACAAGTAACCTTGTATATCAGTCTATTTCCTGGCTGAGCCTGAGCTTATGCTATGCAACATTTTCCAACACTATTTCCATAGGGAAAACTGAAAAGAGCTAGAGGGTTCCAAAAGCCCCGGTCTGGTCCTAGCCTTGTCTCTAACCAGTCATTTCCTCGGTCTCTTCATTGCAACATGCCACTTCCCCGACCAGGGTCATCATGAGAGTGAAAGCACAGCAAAATGCCTGTGAACTATAAAACATCACACAACCAGCAGCTTGCAGGCCACTCTGAGCCAGTCCAAGATGCCTATAATGGTTTTAACAAGGAAAGACAGCATATTCAAAAGCAAACATAATCTCTGAAGGGTCAACAGGTGCTCACAGTGTAATAACTCAAAAGACTAGGAAAAAAAAAAAAAAGAAACCTTTATTTACAACCATGGGAGTCCCACAGGAGTACACAAAACACACAATGTGCACACACACAAAATGAACCTTTTAAGTCAACACCATGCGTGCTCCTAGCCGCGCACCACCCCTCAGTGCCCTATCCGCACCACCATCACGGTGACGTTGTCGGCCGAGCCCCGCTGCACTGCCTTGTTGGCCAGCCTGTTGCAGGCTGCTTCGTAGCGGGCGTCGACTGCGGACTTCCCTTCCCGGGTCTGGATCTTCTCATCCTACCAGATGAGAAAGGGAATGAGTGAATGGGGTGACCCTGCACCCTGTCACTTTCCTGAGACATTACTGCCAGGAAGAGGAGCTGCTCTGGTCTCCATCAGGGCTGGCAGGACAAACTGATTAGTGAGTCAGTAGGCAGCGTTCACACTGGAAAAAGGGCAAAAGAGCTGTTCAACAATGGGAGGACATGGGGTCTCAGGACTTACACTTCTCTGAAAACTAAGACACAGCTGGGACAACCACCACTCACCACTCCCATGTGAGATTTCTCACCTCGAGACAGGACAAGATGAAGTTCACGGCTTCTTCTGGGGTAAAGACCTTGAAGAGCCCATCACAGGCCAACAAAATGAACCTACAACACCAGGGAGAAATATAAATGGGTTTTAGGTCCAACCAAAAAAATTAAAAATAAAAAAAAAAAGGCCTGGAGATGGAGATAAAATAAATATTTGTCCAACTATTCAAAGGCTAAGGTTTTTTTTTTTTTTTTTTTTTTGAGACGGAGTTTCACTCTTGTTGCCTAGGCTGGAGTGCAATGGCGCAATCTTGGCTCACTGCAACCTCCGCCTTCCCAGTTTAAGCTATTCTCCTGCCTCAGTCTCCTGAGTAGCTGGGATTATAGGCGCCCGCCACCACGCCCGGCTAATTTTTTGTGTTTTTAGTAGACATGGTCTCACCATGTTGGCCAGGCTGGTCTCAAACTCCTGACCTCAGGTGATCCACCTGTCTTAGCCTCCCAAAGTGCTAGGATTACAGGTATGAGCCACTGCACCTGGCCAGGCTAAGATCTGTTTAAACCCACTTAATTTCTGAGACAAAGGTTTCAACTTCTGAGACAAAGGTTTAAACTACTTACAAGTATTTGTGGACAGGATGTTATACATCAAAACAGAGACTATCCTTCTCTTCACCAATTAACAGAATTATTACCTCAAACATTAGGTGCTATACTTTCTTAGACAAACACAAGAAAAATCACTGAATAAAAACATGGGTGTTATGGTAAATATACAAGAGTTTACAACACCACAGGCCTTCCACCACTTCCAGACATCAAGTTGAGAATGAACCCGGCCTCGGTGAAACATCCTTGGACGCACAATGCACACCCTGGGGGCTGCATGCAAGTCTAAGGCCCAACAAGGGGTAGCTGTGTGTGTTCCTGTGTTTGAAAACCACATGTTCTCCCTTTCAGAATCAAGCCCCTCTAGACTGCCCCTGGAATCTTTCTGAACGCCAGCGGATTCCATCTGACAGTTCTAGTTCTCCCGGTATTGGGGGCGGGGAATACGCTTCCCTGCGGCTGTACGGTACAAGCCACGCTCCTCTTCTCACTGTAGTGTCTGTGTCTGTTCTCCTTTCCGTTGTTGTTGTTGCTGTTGAGGCGGACTTCACTCTTGTCGCCCAGACTAGAGTGCAGTGGCACGATCTCGGCTCACTGTAACCTCTGCCTCCCGGGTTCAAGTGATTCTCCTGCCTGTCTCCTGAGTGGCTGGGATGACAGGCGCCCACCACCACGCCTGGCTAATTTTTCTATTTTTAGTAGAGATGGGGTTTTGCCATGTTGGCCAGGCTGGCCTTGAACTCCTGACCACAGGTGATCCACCCACCTCCGCCTCCCAAAGTGTTGGGATTACAGGCGTGAGCCACCCACCCAGCCTGTTTTCCTCTTTTGACTAGGCTTTCATTCAGCCACTATTTGCTGAGCATGTCGTCCATGCTAAGAACACAGTGGGGCCTAGTCCTGGCAGGCTCCTGCCCCTTCCAGTGTCCTCAAAGTCAGACCCTGAATAACCAATCACACAGACCCACAATTACAACCCAGGAAGGGGAGCTAGGAAGCAAAGCAGAAGATGCATCATTCAGAAAACCAGAGGCGGCGGCTGCTGGAAAGGTAATGGAGGACCCCGGGGTACGTGAGAATATAACAAACACACTGAAGGCAGATGTGGAGAATGGGGCAGTGGCTCGAGACAAGGCCAAGCAGGCGAGTGCCAAAGCAAGGCAAGTGCTCTTCATCCACAGCACTGGGGTAGGACTCAGAAGCACTCAGAGGACCACCCCGCCACAGTGCCACTAGTCTCTCGCCTCCCCTCATCAACTCAATGCTGTGAATCCTGCTTCCGGGAGCTTTCCTTGTCCGCCTCCTGTTACTACCTTAGTTCCGCCCTCACCATCAGGCCAGGGCTGCTGCACCGCTGCTCATGGGCCTCCCTAGCTCCAAAATAGCATCTTTAACCATCTTTAACTGTTGAGGCCTTGCCCTCGGCCGGCATGGTGCCATACGTTTAGGCATAGAGAACAGGAGATGAACAAGTGAACAGTGTCTTTCTCAACCAATCCTGGCTCTGTGCAAAAACCTATGATTCTCCACCAATGATCAACTAAAATTCAAACTCTCCAGCATGGGACTGAGGGCCCTTCAGGATCTGCCCCTGAAGTACCCTGCTATCACTTTCCCACCACTCCCTTGGTCCTCCAAGCGCCTGTCTGGCCAAGCTTTCACACTGTCATATGTTAATGCCTTAGTGTGTGTTCCCTCTGCCAGGAAGGCCCTTCTCCTCTCTCTGACAGGGATACCCCCATTCCCCTCCTGCTAAAGACCCCAGCACATGGCACATGCCTAGGACACACTGGACTACAGCTGCCCATCCCCAAGTGTGTTCCCCACCACTGTGGACCCCACCAGAGCAGAAACCACACTCTGTTTATCTCTGCACCCCCAGGGCCTAGCACCATGGACACCTTCCCTCCAACAAAGGCTTGATACAAATTAGAAGAAGTGAGGAAAAGAAATAAAGCCACGTGCACGCACACCTGTGCCTCTGATAGGGCCCTTTTACCTGTCATTGGGGGTCAGCTGGCAGCGTCTGATGTCGGGCACAGACGTGACACCGCAGCGCTTGTACTGCCCGTCCCCAATGGAGCGAGACACCTCTAGCACACCCAAAACACGCCCATCCCTAAAATGAGAGGAAAAACATTTCAGACTCTACCTGACAGATTATGGGTCCATAGTACTTAGAATCTCACCTTAAAAGCAGAGAATGAAAGTGTGAAAGATACAGACTGTGGAATTCACATTATTAACCAGTACTGACATTTCTTGGTCTCCAATATGCAGGAGTGTCTAGGCCATTAACTGCTGCCCTGGGATAGGGACCCTGCCCAGCAGCACATGGGTGGGAACAGCACCTCCAGTGGCTGCCAAGCAGTACTGTCCAGCTTAACCTTCAACAGGACTCAGCAGTTCTCATCACACACCTAGGTCCAAAGTCCAGAATTGGATTTGACTGGACTGGGTAGGGGAGCCTGGCAGTGTTTTTATATCTTAAAGCTCCTTGAGCGTTTCCCACATGCAGCGAGGGTTAACAACAGCTAGAACAGAGGGATATTTTGCATTTCAATCTAATTAGATTTGGAAAATCCCTGAGAGTGGCTATTCCTGGACTGTGGAGCACATGTCTTTTGCTCCACAGGGATGGTTTAACGTTAATATAAATGAGAGTGTCCTGCATAGCACCATAGTTTCACCCACTCTATTTTTAGGTAAGGGGATATGGAGGAGATGGGGCAGTGATCTACAAATGGGAAGAGACATCTAAGGGACAGTCGTATTGCCAAGGAAAAACCATTTGGGGGAGCCTACTGACCCAAAGAACAATTCTGGTCTGGGCTGTAGCACTGTCACCTTAAGCAGCTGCAAGCTCTCTACCCTTCAGGCCCTTGTTTGTAAAGGGAGAGAAGACAACCATACTCAAAAGTGCGAGAGGGCACTCCACAAATGCCACGGCTGTGCGTGGGTGTTTAGGATCACCAGGGGGCTCCATGGGCCAAGCAAGTTCAGAAGATGCGGTGCAGATGGATGCACATGGTAGGAAATGCTTCCTGGGCTGCTGTCCTAAAGGCAGAATTCAGCCTGGCCCTCCTCTGGGCCCCAGTTACCCTCTCACGTTTTTTCTTCTTCAAAGCCTTCTGCTGGTATCTGCAAAAACCCTAGTGATCTTCTAGGATACAAACTGTTAAAACAAACAGCAAGAGGAAACAGAGTGCACAGGGGAAGAGCTGCGGATGAAGATGGGTGGGGGCACTTGGCCTTAAGAGTGCCAGTTCAGGAAGCAGCTCACAGTGAAGTGCTATGAAAACCCAACAAAGCACCTCTCCCATAACCAGGTGACTGGGTGTCTGGTGTGGATTCCCCGCATTCCAGTCATAAACCCATCCTGTTTCAACAAGATTAGGATTACAATAACCACCTCTGCCACGGCAGGTCCCAGAAGCCAAAGTAGCCACCAGCAACTTCTGGTACTGCACAACACAGTATAGAAAATGTGAAACAACTCCTAAGTCTAAAGAAGGAAAATATGAGCAGCACCGGAACTGCCATCTCTCATTCTCTATTTTTTTTTTAAATAGAGACAGTGTCTCCCTCTGTTGCCCAGGCTGGAGGGCAGTGGTGCAATCGCTCACTGGGCTCCAGTGATCCTCCCACCTCAGCCTCCTGAGTAGCTAGAACTAAAGGTGCCACCAAGTCCGGGTAATTAAAAAAATTTTTTTTTTTTGTACAGATGGGGTGTTGCCCAGGCTGGTCCTTAAACAATTGGCCTCAAGCAATCCTCCCACCTCAGCCTCCCAAAGTGCTGAGATTACAGGTATAATGTGGCCTCATTCTTGTTTTCAAAGTTCCGCATACAGAGTAGTAATCTTACATTCACTGAACTGCTAGAGTAACAGCAGAAAGCACACGGACAGGATGATGGATCCCAGGAAAAGCGTTTGGTAATGATGCAGCAAGCTGCCCTGGCACTATGCCTACACCCAATGCAATGTCCTACATAGATGTGCACATTCAAATACCTGTCAGTTCAACAAAGGCCAATCACAGAGTCCCAACTCTGAGATCGAGCATCACACAAGGGTAAATCCATGCCACGTCTACTTTGGAAACTGTTGGTACAAGTTCAAAAGGATCACCACTGATGAGGCTGGTCGAGACTCAGCCCCAGAGACACAGGCTTCGTACTTTCCAGTCTGCTTTATCCATTTCACCAGACTTCTTCTTTGTTTTGAAAAGAAAGGGTCCTGCGATGTTGCCCAGACTGGAGTGCAGTGGCTATTCACAGACATGGTGGCGCATTATAGCTTCAAGCTCCTGGACTCAAACGATCCTCCTGCCTCAGCCTCCAAGTGGCTGGGACTACAGGCGCATGCCACCAATACATAATCTATCCATGTCCATTTCTTAGAAAGTCTGCACTACTATAGACACAATAGAAAGCTGTTTCACAGCAGGTTCTCCCCCATTGCCCAGTTTTCAAAGTTCAAACAAACTGCCCAAAGTTCATTCTCTTTCCCCTTCCCTCAGTTTCCCCCCAGCCCCATAATTACAACACTTAACAAGTAGTGGCTTTTTTTTTTTGAGACGGAGTCTCACTCTATCGCCCAGGCTGGAGTGCAGTGGCGCAATCTCCGTTCATTGCAACCTCTGCTGCCTGGGTTCAAGTGATCCTCCTGCCTCAGCCTCCCGAGTAGCTGGGATTACAGGCGCCTGCCACCATGCCGGTTAATTTTTGTATTTTTAGTAGAGATGGGGTTTCACCATCTTGGCCCGGCTGGTCTTGAACTCCTGACCTCGTGATCCACCCACCTCCGCCTCCCAAAGTGCTGGGATTACAGGCATGAGCCACCATGCCCGGCCAAGTAGTGGCATTTTAAGTCTCAGCCTACCAAGCCAATCTGCCTGTCCGTTGGTACCAGCCCTCATTAGGACTGTCCTCCTGCCCTTACGCACTTCCAACTTTTGCTTTGTGCTGCTTTATTTCTCTTCTCTGTTTTCTGCCTACCAGAAAACTGTTTTCCTACTGTTTGACAAGCTGTTCAACAGTGTCTTCAGATCTTAGCTATTTTTGTTGATATTTTCTGTTCTAATTCTTTCTCTAGAGAGAGAGACTGGGTGAGACTGAGACATCCTACTACTTGTGTGTTTAAGGCTAATCTGGCTGCTAAAGCAGCTGGAAGCTGCTTGGACTTCAGCTCCTCTTGCATGTCAGTAAAAGCAAGACACAGTTGGTCTCAATAGACCATCCACAAGTGATGTTTGCAAAGTTAAGGCTGGGAGGATGAAGCTCCATCTCCTGACCATCCAAAGACTGGTGGATGCCTAAATCCAACGTATTCATACAATGAGTGCTACAAAGATAACCAAAGGTACAATGCTACAACAGTTACTTTTAGTTGTGAGAGGCCTGCACTTGATCAAGTTCTAGGCACACAGTACTGATATTTAAATTTAAATGCTGTATGTAAACTTCCCATCTGTTCAGCTGCCTTCCTTGTAAAATAAAAATAAAACTTGTCTTAATCTTCTCAGAAAAATTCACTGCTACATAGCTACTTCAATGTAAGAAAGCAGAAAAAAATAAGAATGCACAAAGATTTACATACTTTTGTTAAGAAATACTGGAAAGAATCAAGAAATAGGATGAAGGGGACAGGGATGAAAGCATGACATCTATAAATGTCTTTTTACTCAATTTAGATTCTGAAGGATGCAATAGGGAGTTTTTCTTTTTTTTTTTTTTTTTTTTTGAGACGGAGTCTCGCTCTGTCGCCCAGGCTGCAGTGCAGTGGCCGGATCTCAGCTCACTGCAAGCTCCGCCTCCCGGGTTTACGCCATTCTCCTGCTTCAGCCTCCCGAGTAGCTGGGACTACAGGCGCCCGCCACCTCGCCCGGCTAGTTTTTTGTATTTTTAGTAGAGACAGGGTTTCACCATGTTAGCCAGGATGGTCTCGATCTCCTGACCTTGTGATCCGCCCGTCTCGGCCTCCCAAAGTGCTGGGATTACAGGCTTGAGCCACCGCGCCCGGCCTTAATAGGGAGTTTTTCATTTTTTTTTATTATGGTAAAATATACATGAAATTTACCATCTTAACCATTTTTAAGTGTACAGGTTCAGCAGCATTAAATATACTCACACTGTTGTGTTATCAGCACCACCATCCATTCCCAGAACTTTTTCTATCTTCCCAAACTGAGATTGTTCCCATTAAACACTAACCCCACATCCCCCCGGAACCACCATTCTACTTTCTGTGAACTTGACTGGTACCTATGAGTGAAATGCTAGTGTTTGTCTTTTCGCATCTGGCTTCTTTTACTTAGCATAAAGTCCTCAGGTTCATCCATTTTGTAGCATGGGTCAGAATTTCCTTCCTTTCTGAGGTTAAATAATACTCTGTTATACAGACATCTCACACGTTGCTTATCTATTCATCTGTCAATGAACATCTGGGTTGCTTCCCCCTCTTCCCCATGGTGAATAAGAGTGTGAACATGGGTGTGCAAATATCTGTTTGTGTCCCTGCTTTGAATTCTTTTGGGTATATACCCAGAAGTGGAACTGCAGATCATATGCTAACTCTGTTGAATGTCTGAGGAACTGCCATACTGTTTTCCATAGTGCACACCATTTCACATTCCCACCAGTCATGCACAGGGGTTCTCATTTCTCCCCGTATTGTATAAAGGGAAAGAAGCCCTTTATAAATTGGATAAACTGAAAACAATGAACTGAGTAAAAATAAACAGAAAACTAACTAATAGTAATAACCAAAGTGGCAAAATAACCACAGTAAGAAATAGTTAATTCACTTTTGCACACAGTGCCAACAGTACTGCTTTAGTGAGATATATTCTAAGGACAAGAGAACAGCAAGGAACACAAACTAAAGTTAGGATATTTTTATTTTTTGAGGCAGGGTCTCACTCTGTCAACTAGGTTGGAGTGCAGTGGCACAATCATGGCTCACTGTATCCTAGAACTCCTAGACTCAAGTGACCCTCCTGTCTCAGCCACCCGAGTGGCGGGGACTACAGGCGCACACCACCAGAAATGGCTCCACGGTGCTATTTTTATTTTTTGTACAGATAAGGTCTCACTGCTTTGCCCAGGCTGCTCTCAAACTCCTGGTATGGAGCAATCCTCCTGCCTCAGCTTCCCAAAGCACTGGAATTACAGGTGTGAGCCCTCTGCTCCCCTAGTAGTGATAATTTTGATACTATGAAACTATTTTAACAAATAAATATACTGTTGTTAAGAACCAAGATTTCTAGCATTAAGAGAAATGAGCTACAAATATTAAACCAAAGAAGAGAAAACTCTGTAATGTTAAATATGAGTAAGAAATAGCACTCCAAGCTTGCAATTTAAAATGTGTTATGTTTCCTAGTTCTGTATGTTTTGAGTGGACATAGAACTAATGACAATCCAACTGAACTGAGCACCTGAGAACATGGATTTGGGTTCTTTTTTTAAAAAATTTATTCCCTACACTAATTTTTTTTTTTTTTTTTTTTTGAGACAAGAGTCTTGCTCTGTTACTCAAGCTTGAGTGCAATGGTATGATCTCTGCTCACCTCAACCTCCGCCTCCCAGGCTCAAGCAATCCTCCCACCTCAGCCTCCTGAGTAGGACCACAAGTGTGTGCCACCACACCTGGCTAATTTCTCTCTCTTTTTTTTTTTGTATTTCTTGTAGAGATGCAGTTTCACCAATGTTGCCAAATTGGTCTTGAACTCCTCGGCTCAAGAGATCCACCCCCTTCAGCCCTCCACAGTGCTGGGATTACAGATCTCTGAGCGACTGCACCCGGCCTGGTTTTTGGTTCTTAAACATTAATACATACATATGAAAAGGGCACAGGAACCAGCCGGCAGGAGTTCCCACTGGCCATATCTGAAATAAAGTGAGCAGCAGAAAACACCATGACTGTGACTACAACACGCTGAATAGTCAATTGGCACACAGTGATTCACAAAGGAAGGATGGAGGGAGAGACACAGAGGAGTGAAAGAAAAACACTAATTTCCACAACTACAGGTGACTATCTTCCTTTCAAATTGGTAAAGGACAGAATGAAACATTTATTCTGCTTTTTTAGAAGAATCTATGATGTTCTTTTATTGATGATGAATAAGAAGTTTCTTTACAGAATGCCCGCTAATACATGTGAAAGGAATCACAGAATATGAAAATCATCCTTGACATCCCTGATGAAATAATGATTTAGGGATGCTAAGACCATTAGGTGAAAGGCTGACAGGAAACAGAATATTCACAAGGTACCAGTGAACCTCCCCAGATTACTTGCTGATGACGCAAGGTAACAGGAGCATCTGGCTGTTACCACTGGAGCCAAGTGCTGGGATTTGGCAACTGACAGGTCACATTATGTGCCTACTGAAGTGAAGGACTACTGAGTAAACAGCATCCCCCATAAAACATCTCATCTGAATCTAAAGAAGGCCTTACACCTAACTTCCAGTTTATAGGAAATATACGGAAATAACACCATAAAAAAAATACGCAAGTTCAGAATGGTGGTGACTCTATACAACTGCTAGCCTATAACACGGTTCAAAGCCTGGTAAGAAATTAGTCTTGGCAGGGTGCAGTGGTGCACACCTGTAATCCCTGCACTCTGGGAGGCCAAGGCAGAAGGATCACTTGAACTCAGCTTAGAAAACAGAGAGAGAGACCCTCTCTCTACCAAAAAATAAAAAAAATAGCCAGGCATAGTGGTACATGCTGTGCTCCCAGCTACTTGAGAGGCCAAGGCTGGAGGATTGCTTGAGCCTCAGAGGTCAAGGCTGCAGTGAGCTGTGACTGTGCCACTGCACTCTAGGCAATAGAGCAAGACACTCTCTCTCTCTCTCTCAAAAAAAAAAAAAAAAAAGAAATGCCAAGTCAAGTCCACGGTAGACATGAATGCTGACTAGACCCTCGTTTGAAACAAAGATACTCTGGGGATAACTCAGGAAATAAGAATTTGGACAGGACATTAGATAACCTAATATAACCTAAGGAAATATTATTATCTTAGGTGCGAAAACTCTCATTAATTATGGCAAGAACGTCCTTATCTTCAGGAGGTGCATGCTTAAGTATTTAGGGTGTTATGTCATCATATCTGCAACTTTTAAACAGCTCAACCTGACACACATCTATACAGACTAAACATGTCACAATGTTCACTGCTAGTAGATTTGGAAATGTTTGTTTTACTACTGTAAAGTTTCTCCTGTATGTCTGAAAAATTTAATAATAAAAGCTGAGAGTGGGGGAGCCAGCCCTGGCCTCAGGCACAACTGGCCTTACTTTCAGCCATAGGACTGTCAGTATCAAATTATTTTCAAGGAGTTCAGGCAAAAGCAGAATAAATGTAAAACTTACAAGAAAGGGGAGAAGAGGTGATGCTTACACTCATGTTAAGAGTCACATCCTCAGGGATGACTGTCCACAGTAGTTACCAGGACAGTAGTTACGGTGGCAAAAACTGGACAAACAACACTGCTTGAGGCCTGAAAACAGGCCTATAATCCCATCACTGCTCATGCAAACTGCAGCAACCGTGAATGAAACTGCTTCTTACTAATCCAGGAGCTTTTTGAACAAATGCTAAGGGTTCCAACTACTCTCTAGAAACCTCCCTGTACCACTGACTAGATTCAGCCTAGAGCAATAAAAAAGGCTTCCCCAAATGAACAACAGAAGAGAAACTACACTTCAAAGGATAGGTAAGTGCAGTCTTATACTAAGAGATGACATCTCTCTTATCTCTGGCAGAAAATAAAATTTTAATAGTCAAACTGTACAATAAACCAGAAAATACTCCTGGTCAAATTCATAATGCAATGTTCTTGAAGTGGAATTCTAAAGAAAAGACTTATGCCCTCCTTTAGCTGCCTTGGATAGAAGCAGATAATAAAACCAAAGTAGACATATGGTTTTCAAAGATTTAAAGAGAGAGTGAAACGAAACTGCAAAAGACAAAGCCAAGACAGACAGGTTCCTCTGTGCCGGTTGTTCCCAAAAAGCCCAAAGACAGTTCCCAAGAAGTCCAAAGACATTACTTAACCTGTCTTAACTACTTCAGATTTTCTCTCTGGAGAATTCACCTAAAACTGTAACTTATTCAGTGTGACAAGTGACAGGACAGTGTGTTTTTCGTTTTTTTTTGAGATGGAGTCTCACTCTGTTGCTCAGGCTGGAGTATAGTGGCGCGATTTTGGCTCACTGCAAGCTCCGCCTCCCAGGTTCATGCCATTCTCCTGCCTCAGCCTCCCAAGTAGCTGGGACTACAGGCACCAGACACCACGACAAATGACAGTATTTAAGAAACCCCCTAGGCACAGAAAACACTGTGAACGGTAAATATGAATTTGTCCTTTTGCAAATGTAGGGAGGCAAGAGTCCTTCCACTTGGACACATGTGAAATCTACAACAGTCATCCACCTATGTCACCAGTGTTAGATCTCAGACAGAGCCTCGTCATATTGAAGACGGCCTAACAGGGAAAGTTCTACTCCTTCAAGGTCTCGGGATCCTTCTATAGCCAACAGCCCTCCTTCCCATGAGCTCCTCTCAGTCCCCTGGTTACCTGACGTTTCCTCCAGCCTTCTGTATCCTCATCCGCTCTTCATACTGAGTTGGATTATGCTCTTTGCTGAGGCTTAAGGCTGCATGTTTTTGACTCTCCTCATTATAACGACACAAGATTGCCTGGGAAGATGGAGATTATAATAGTCATGAAATTCAGTGGGCCCAGCATCTAAACGTAGCAGTTGAAGAAAACAGTTAACAATGGAGTTTCACATTCAGCCTCCTGCTGATAAACCTAAGTTCAGAGAATCAAGCAGCAAAGAAGTGTCAAAGACACAACAGTTAGGGAGAGAGTCACCCCTGGTTTTGATATCAACTCTGGTGCAAACTCTGCTGAATAACTACAGCCAAGCGCTCACTCTGGCTGCTGTCACATTTGTGACATGAAAGGAAGCATTCAACAAGTATCAAAGTCCCTTTTGGCCTGGAGACTACAAGGCCAGAGACATGTCCATGAGCCTATGGAAGGCAAAGAGGAGGGCAAGCGTTGTGCATGCTGGCCGAGTGCCAGGCAGGCCGTCCACACCAGTGCCTCCAGGTGTTCTTACCCCTGCCAGGCTCATCGTATCTGTTTTACAGGACACTGAGGCACGAAGAATAAGTAATGCAATAAAGTCACAGAGCACAGCCACGATTCAAATTTGGGTCTGACTCCTAAGTCTTTATTTTTTTTATTTGTTGCCAATTTTCCTCTTGCTATTTCTGAAGTCATGTGGTCTAAACACATGTGGGCTAGGGCCAGTCTACTACAGGGTCTCCAGAATATAAACTCCACCAGGCAGGGGCTGTCATCTGTTATAGTCCCGGCTATACCCCTAGCGCTTAGTATTTGATGAATCATCCCCCTAAAAGTATCAGGGGGAGGGGTCTAAAGATGCTGCTTAAGTGTGGACAGAGTTACTTGGTTCCTGTGACAGCTGAAGGAGCAAGGAAGGCGGTTGAAAAAGTGGCAATGGAACGGAACGTACGGTCCTGACACAGAGGCAGCAGGGTCTGCATCCAGCTTTCCACAGCAGCACCCTCTAGGCTTTACAGCATCCCCATGACTGTCACCAGGGGGAACAACACCCTGGGCTTTCTCCCTCAGCTAGGGACTGGGCTCAGGGGATGAATGGCACCTCATCTGTTATTTTCTTTTTTTTTTTTTGAGACGGAGTCTCACTCTGTCGCCCAGGCTGGAGTGCAGTGGCCGAATCTCAGCTCACTGCAAGCTCCGCCCCCCGGGTTTACGCCATTCTCCTGCCTCAGCCTCCCGAGTAGCTGGGACTACAGGCGCCCGCCACCTCGCCCGGCTAGTTTTTTGTATTTCTTAATAGAGACGGGGTTTCACCGTGTTAGCCAGGATGGTCTCGATCTCCTGACCTCGTGATCCGCCCGTCTCGGCCTCCCAAAGTGCTGGGATTACAGGCTTGAGCCACCGCGCCCGGCCTGTTATTTTCTAGCTACAGCTTTCGAGTTACTCTGAAATCACAGTAACTTTGAGAGGCAGGGGTTAAAGCTTTTCATTCATTACTGTCTAAGGTCAGAGAAATGAAATAAAAGATGATCTAGGCTACTTACATACTGATTACATTCTGATCCACAGCATCACACACACAAACCACGGGAGGAAAAAAGAAACAAAAAAGACAGGATCTGGGTTTTAAAGCACAAGTCTATCACAGGGCGTAAGTCTCCCCAGAGAGCAAATGGCCTCTAGCTGGGCTGCTGTTCCCTTACCCAGAAGTTGAGCTGCAGCAGAACACTCTGCAGCAACCCCGGGAGAAGAAAGGTTTCAACCAGACATCATCATTTTAATCTTATTCAACGAGTACTTGCTAAAGTCTTTTCCCCATACAACGTATTGTCACCTAAGTGGGTGGCTCCAGAGCCACATACCCGACTATCTCCGAGGTTGGCAATATAAAGAATGTTGTCTACAGCCAGAACACACGTGGCAGTGGACCCATCTTTCCAGGCAGGCTTCCTGGGGGGAAACACATCAGAAACACAGTCACCACCAACAGCCTAGCACTTTGGGACTAATTTCCAGAGCTGAATGGGAAGTATCTTATATTTCAAAATGGACCATTTCCTTGATACTTGCTTTTTTTCTGTTTTAGATTTAGCTAATGGTTATAAGGGCTTACTGAGTACTAGGCACTTTTCAGACAGTGAGCAATAGTGTCAAACCACATCAGAAGACTGAAATGCATTTAGGAAAACACCGCGCACAGTCCACTCAAACTTTTCAAGTTATACTTACTGACTGGAAGCTTGTTTAAGGAACTCTTCATCCGTATGCTTGAAAGTGTCCAAAAGGCATCTCTTCACGGTTTTCTCTACACTGATTACATCTCCTGTTACAAAAGGGCCAAAAGAAAACAATCTCTCAAGGAGGGAAGATTATCCTCCTCCCACTGTAATTTTGTTTTGTTTTTTGTGGTTTTTTTGAGACGGAGTCTTGTTCTGTCACCAGGCTGGAATACAGTGGCGCAATCTCAGCTCACTGCAACCTCTGCCTCCCAGGTTCAAGCAATTCTTCTGCCTTAGCCTCCCGAGTAGCTGGGAATACACGCGTGTGCGACCACACCAGCCTAATTTTTATATCCTTAGTAGATATGGGGTTTCACCACATTGGCCAGGCTGGTCTCGAACTCCTGACCTCATGTTCCACCCGCCTTGGCCTCCCAAATGCTGGGATTACAGGCCTGAGTCACCAGGGCCAGCCATTTTGTTTTTGTAATTTCTGCACATCAACTGATTTTTAAGCATGATTAAGAACAATCCCTATTTCTTTAAAAAAAAATTTTTTTTTTCTGAGACTGGGTATCACTCTGTCACCCAGGCTGGAGTGCAATGGTACAATTGTGGTTCGCTGCAGCCTCAACCTCCTGGGGCTGAGATAATCCTCCCACCACAGCCTCCTGAGCAGCTGGGACCACAGGTGCATACCACCATGTCCAGTTAGTTTGTTTTTTTCTTTTGTAGAGATGGAGTCTCCCTATGTTGCTAGGCTGGTCTCAAACTCCTGGGCTTGAGGTATCTTCTGGCCTTGGCCTCCCAAAGTGCTGTGTGAGCCACCGTGCCCAGCCAGAACAATCTCTGTTTCCTCATATATAACACAGTACCATTTGAAGTTGGTTTTACTAGTTTTCCAATAAAGGCAAGACACTAACTGAACCCAAAGACAATTCACAAAAGGTGCCTATCACTCAGAATCATAAGAAGTGCCACCCGAAGTCACACCCGCATGGCCGCTATGCCTGGAAGCCATGGAGTCCACTCCTCAGCACCACTCTTTTAAGACTCATCAATGATTCTCTGCTAAAGCCAAAATGACACATCTGACTGCTTCATACAGCCATCCGAACAGCAATAACCAAAATGAGTATCAACTGATTTCGTTCTCAGTCTCACCTTTAGGAAATTTTCTGATTAAGTTCTGATGCAAATTCTGTGCGGCAAATTTTGAGGCTCGAATTCCTCCATGTCCATCAAAAACAGCAAAATATGAAACCCGAGTACTGAAATAATGAATTGAGAGTTAATCAAATTCTCACAGCGAAAACCACACTTTTCCATTAAAGCTTTTAAATTTCATCTCAAAGAGTGAACATTAATGAGGAAGTCACATTGGTAAGACACCAGTCACACTGTTATGAATGGGGGGGAAAAGGCTTTAACTGAGACAAACATTTAAGTAACTTTCACAGCATTTTATCTTCTTTTTTTTAAAAAAAAATACTTGTATGTGGGCCAGGTGTGGTGGCTCACGCCTGTAATCCCAGCACTTTGGGAGGCCGAGGCGGGTGGATCACGAGGTCAGGAGATCAAGACCATCCTGGCTAACATGGTGAAACCCTGTCTCTACTAAAAATGCAAAAAATTAGCCGGGCGAGGCGGCGGGCGCCTGTAGTCCCAGCTACTCGGGAGGCTGAGGCAGGAGAATGGCGTGAACCCGGGAGGCGGAGCTTGCAGTGAGCTGTGACTGCACCACTGCACTCCAGTCTGGGTGACAGAGTGAGACCCCACTTCAAACAAAACAAAAAGAAAAAAAATTTATGATACATTTTTTTAAACTTAAATAAAAAACTTAATTGCCCAGTGATGAAGGCTGATTAAAAAATTTATGATACGGCCGGGCACGGTGGCTCAAGCCTGTAATCCCAGCACTATGTGTAAAATATACTCTAATCTCCAGATTGTATATGCATATATGCTTGTTTTAACATAGAATATCTTAGAGAAGGCCAGGCACGGTGGCTCACAAAACTAGCCGGGCGAGGTGGCGGGCGCCTGTAGTCCCAGCTACTCGGGAGGCTGAGGCCGGAGAATGGCGTGAACCCGGGAGGCGGAGCTTGCAGTGAGCTGAGATCCGGCCACTGCACTCCAGCCTGGGCGACAGAGCGAGACTCCGTCTCAAAAAAAAAAAAAAAAAAAATTAGCCAGGCATGGTGGCAGGCGCCTGTAGTCCCAGCTACTCGGGAGGCTGAGGCAGGAGAATGGTGTGAACACGGTAGGCGGAGCTTGCAGTGAGCCGAGATTGCACCACTACCCTTCAGCCTGGGTGACAGAGCAAGACTCCGTCTAAAAAAAAAAAAAAAAACAACAACAGATCAAGTCATTTATCGAAAAAAGTCAAAAACAGTTATGCATCACTTAACAACAGAAATGTGCTGTTAAGTGATTTTGTTGTGTGAACATCATAGAACATATTTACACAAACTGAGATAGTGTAGCTTACTACACACCTAAGCTACATACATGGCAGAACCTAATTGCTTCTAGGCTAAACTGTACAGCATGCTACTGCACGAAATACCAAGGCAGTTGTAACACAACGGTAGTATTTGTGTATTTAAGCATACCTTAACATGGTATTATGGCCGAACACAGCAGCTCACACTTGTTAATCCCAACACTTTGGGAGATGGCCAAGGCAGGAGGATCACTTGAGGCCAGGAGTTCAAGACCAGCCTGGGCAACATAGCGAGACCCCATCTCTACAAAATTTGTAATCTTATGGGAGCACCATCATATATGCAGTCCATCAATGACTTGATGATGTCATTCAGCACGTGATTGTGTAAGAGCAGGGAGGATATTACAGAATTGTTACTCAAATTTTAAATATCTCATTTTAAAAACCTCTTACTACTCTTATTCCTATTCCCCTTTCAAGTTTCGCCAGAAAACCCTCATATATGGAATAAAAGACATCGAATAAACTATTTCAAGAAAAAAAAAATGCCTATGAGAAATGACATTTATTCTAGAAAGCTGCTTTTCTTTCAAATTTTTTGGAATTCCTTTTCAATTTAGGACATCCTGAGCCATGAGAAAAAACCTCATCTGGTTTATAACTCAGAGCTGTTATCTTCCTGCCTGTTACTTGCAAGGCATGATTTAGCGTCCCAATTAAATTTACACTCAAAGGATCTGCCTTCCTGGGCTCCAGAGGTCCCTTTCCTGGTTTTAATGCAAATCCCAGGCTGGGTATGGTGGCTCATGCGAGTAATCCCAGCACTTTGGGAGGCCAAGGTGGGAGGATGGCTTGAGCCCAGGAGTTTGAGACAAGCCTGAGCAACTTAAGGAGACACTGCCTCTATAAAAAAATTCAAAAAATTAGCTGGCTGTGGTGGCACATGCCTATAGTCCCAGCTACTCAGGACGCTGAGGTGGGAGGACTGCTTAAGCCTAGGAGTCAAGCCTGCAGGGAGCCGGAATTGTGCCACTGTACTCCAGCCTGAGTGAGACAGCAAGACTTTGTCTCAAAGGGTGTGTATACCGTCCCCTCTACATATGATCAGCCGCTCTGCAGCAGCCATCACCTCATCTTCATGAGTAGACCTCTCAGGACAAACGCCATCAGCCCAAATGACTCCAGCACGCTGTATGTTAATGACCAACTGGTGTCAATAAACGTACGTAATGTATTTATTATGTAATTCTGAATTATGTAACCTGTGTAATATATATTATTAAATATGTACTATAATGTATATTAACAGCCAACTTCATGTCCTACCTTCTGGTTTCTTTTTCTCCAGGCCCAAGAGCTTATCCAGAAGGCTTCATTTTAGTTTGTATAGTTGCAGCTAATTTTTCATTGTCTGTCATTTCCTTGACATCATTTTGACTTTTGTTCTTCCTGGGCCCTGATTATCTGTACTAGCTCTCCTTGATCACCATTCATATTTTAATTAGTGGCTTCCAACTCTTATCTTCTAGGTCATGGAATAAAAATATTCTCTGCCAGAAGCTGCTCAGTTGCTGGTAAGGAGTAACACACGCTGCAGAGCCCTGCCATGGAGCATCGTCTCCCGCTCAGCTGCTCAACCGCGACACTACTGACATCCCAGGCTAAACAGTTCTCTGTTGTGGGGCTGCCCTGCGCTGCTAAGATGCTCAGCAGCATCCCTAGTCTCTACCCACCAGACACCAGTAACAACTCCCTCCCGCACTGTGACAAAAATGTACCCAAACACTGACAAATGTCCCCTGGGCGGGGAGCAAAATCAACCCCAGCTGAGAATCAATGATGTACAATCAAGTGATGTGTTAGTCTTTCTAGTAAATACATACTAGCCAGTCCAAAATGCCAGTCAGAACCCAGGAGATGTTAATGCCGGCTGGGCTTCCTACCACATGAGACTCACATGAGGGACGATGGGGGCCTACACTCCTCGGTGATGTCGTTCAGGATGACGTGGGCATCCTGCATCTCCTCCCTCTCACCCTTCCGCTCAGCCACATAGCCCTTCAGACCAAAGATCACCGAAGAGGCTAAGGAAAAGAGAACAAAAAAGCCAATACAAAACTGTGCCCAACCCGCTGGAAACCCTAGTCCCAGAGCAAATGAGAGGGAACTATGACTGTCTGACTCAACAATATCCTAATGGTGCAAACAAATAAGCAATACCCCTTAAGGCATCTTCCCAGCTGCAAATCTATAACTAAAATCAGAGCACTGTTGGACAGGGTAAGCTCTAAGAGGTTGCACAGGGACACGAATGAGGAGTCAGTGAGCACAAAACAATTCTGTCTAGGGTATAAGTCAAAGCACCAGGGCAAGGGATGTGCTGCCATCCCAGAGAAGTGAGATTCAAATCAGGGGAAAGGATCACGTGCAAATTAGTCTTGTGATAATTGAATAAGGACAAATGCAAGTCAGCAGAGTTTGTCTCAAAAGCCCTGTAAGATGCCCTGAAAATACATATTTCCATGCTCAACGCTGGTGAAGAATTTGAACAAACAGTAGAATTGGTTGCTTTTACTTCAACTGAGGAAGAAAAAGATAAAAGATTCCAATGCAGGCAGAGATCTATTTACATTTAATGGTTAGGCTCATTTAAGCTCATTTTCTGATAACTAATGCCAAATAATAAACACTGTGAAGAGCTGTCCTCTGGGAAGGGACAAGCTAAACTCAAGATGACATCTTCCCAGCAAAGCTACAAGTGGGTTTTTTCAATACCTCTGCCTGCATCGTACAGCTTTCACTAAGATAATTTCTGGCAAAGAACAATGCAGTCAATGAAAATCCCACAGCTCGGGCCGGGCGTGGTGGCTCACACCTGTAACCCCGGCACTTTTGGGAGGCCAAGGTGGGCAGATCACGAGGTCAGAAGATCGAGACCATCCTGGCTAACATAGTGAAACCCCGTGTCTACTAAAAATACAAAAAATTAGCCAGGTGTGGTGGTGGGTGCCTGTAGTCCCAGCTACTCAGGAAGGCTGAGGCAGGAGTATGGCGTGAACCCAGGAGGCAGGAGGTAGCACTTGCAGTGAGCAGAGATCGCACCACTTGCACTCCAGGCCAGGTGACAGTGAGACTCCGTCTCAAAAAAGAAAGAAAGAAAGAAAGAAAATTCCACAGCTCAAGAATACTTTAGTACCACAACTGAAGTATTTATTCTCTTTAGTTAATTCTTCTCATTTTCTTCCCCATTAACTTTGACAAGGTACACAACTGACTACAAATTTCAACGGCTTTTTCCAGGCTTAGGGAAGCTGCCTACAAAGCTAAATCACGTAATTCAAAGCACTAATCGACAAACTGCGAACAAAGATTGGAAGTCAGAGAGACACGAGGTGGTCAAAAACTAACCATTCACTGCAGAAGACTAAGAAAAAAACCACCTGTATTTTTTAACTCTTGAGGAACAAATGTAGGTTTCCTATCTGATCAAAGGTAGGATCAGAGATAGATGTACATGAAAAGTAGGGGAAAGCACAGAGAAACTTGGAAATTCATTTGCAAAAAGGGAACCCTACTCATCTCTTAAATACAGACATAAAAAGAAAGTATTATTAGAAAGCTGAAACTGGTTTTGCTCTGGGTTGTTTTAAAATATGAAGTCTAATACATTTGTTTTCAAACTGTCTGAAAACCTTTACAAACTTTCTTTTCCACAAGCTCTTCACTGCCATTCTTCTCTTCCTCGGAGGTTTTTCTCTTTGCTCCTTTCCCTTCATTCTTTACCATCTGGGATATTGACGGGGCAAGAGAACCTGGAAATAAAGTAAAAGCCGGACAGAAACACAGCTGTAGACTGTTGGAAAAAGTCACTAGCAGACTGGGCTTCATCCTAGCACTCAAAGACAAGGTCATTTCAAGCAAGGTCTGGCAGACACAGGCGGACCCAGGAGTTGTGTCTTCATGGTGGTGCGGGGGGTGGGGGCAGGTCCCCACAGTGAGAGAACATAAAGATCTAGGCCCTGAGTCAAACTGACCCTGCTGAAGGGGTTTGTAAAAGACTTTTCTCAGTGGTAAAAATATGTATTTTTCTGGCCTGTAGCATATACATGTTTTTATATCCACAGGCTCTTAGTGTTAAACACTTACAAAATCTGTAAGCAAACTAACATATCCTAAACAAGTTCCAAAAAGTAGTACCCAAAAAGACTCAAAATGAGGTAAATGGCAGCCTTTAAGAACTGTAATACATCCTTTCAAAGGCAAAATAGGGCTGCCACAGCTGTTCCCACTAGCAAAAGGATGAATCTGTACTCAAAGCCAGAGCGAAGGGAATCTGCAGTGTATATGTGTTTGAAATCAGAAAAGTCAAGTTTCAAAGAGTGTGCAACTTAACTTTTCAGTCTCAGCTGTCTTCACCTATGCGTAACATGGTAAGAATACTGTCATCTCAGAGGGACGTTTGAAAATGGGTGAGCACAGGTAAGAAGAGCATTTGTTACAGTGCCTAACACATCAATCTCCAATAAGGGCAGCTGTTGTCCTAATAAATGACTTGAAATGTTCTCTGCATTTAGGTATAAAAGTATGCAATAGCCAGATGCAGTGGCACATGCCTGTAGTCACAGCTACTTCCAGAGACTGAGGCAGGAGGATCACTTCAGCCCAGGCATTTGAGACCTGCCTGGGCAAAGTAGTGAGATGCTTCTCTTAAAAAAAAAAAAAAAAAAAAGGATGCAAGTACTTACGTACTTACTCAATCTACTCTTTGCCAGACATTTCTTTTTCTTTTTGTTTTTGAGACAGGGTCTCATTCTGTCACACAGACTAGATCGCAATGGCATGATCATAGTTTACTGCAGCCTCCAACTCCTGTGTTCAAGTGATCCTCCCGCCTCAGCCTCCTGAGCAGCTGGGACTGAAAGCAGGAACCACCACACCCAGCTAATTTTTTAAATTTTTTGTAAACACAAGGTGTCTTTTTTTTTTTTTTTTTTTGAGACAGAGTCTACTCTGTCGCCCAGGCTGGAGTGCAGTGACGCAACCTCAGCTCACTACAACCTCCACCTCCCGGGTTCAAGCGATTCTCCTGCCTCAGCCTACAGGCGTGCACCATCACACCCAGCTAATTTTTCTATTTTTAGTAGAGAGGAGGTTTCACCATGCTGGGCAGGCTGGTCTCTAACTCCTTGTGTCAGACATTTCTTAGTGCTGAGGAAAAGGTAATGAAAATGTTCCTGCCCTCAAGAAGAGTAAATAACTTGCACAAGCACCTATTTCTGCAACAGTGTAACATGATACACATATGCACCCTGCATAATGTAATACAGATGTTTCCAACAGTATCTCTCCCAAAGGTCCCCATTAGTGTCCTGTGGCTTACTGTGTGGGTTCCCGTTTTCTCCAAATGGATATGAAACTATCTTCCTTTAAAATTCCAAAACAGATGGCCAGGTGTGGTGACTCACGCCTGTCATCCCAGCACTTTGGGAGGCTGAGACGGGCAAATCATCTAAGGTCAGAAGTTCAAGACAAGCCTGACCAACAAGGCGAAACCTGGTCTCTACTGAAAATACAAAAAATTAGCCGGGTGTGGTAGTGCCTGTAATCCCAGCTACTCGGGAGGCTGAGGCATGAGACTCACTGGAACCCAGGAGGTGGAGGCTGCAGTGAGATGAGATCTCACCACTGCGCTCCAGCCTAGGAGACAGAGCGAGCCTCCACCTCAAAAAAAAAAAAAAAAAAAGAAAAAGGCCAGGCGCAGTGGCTCATGCCTGTCATCTCGGCACTTTGGGAGGCAGAGGCAGGCGGATCATGAGGTCAAGAGATTGAGACCATCCTGGCCAACATAGTGAAATCCCGTCTCTACTAAAAATACAAAAATTAGCTGGGTGTGATGGCATGCACCTGTAGTCCCAGCTACTCGGAAGGCTGAGATAGGAACTTGAACCTGGGAGGTAGAGGTTGCAGTGAGCTGAGATCGTGACATTGTACTCCAGCCTGCCAACAGAGTGATACTCTGTCTCAAAAAAAAAAAAAAAAGAAAAGAAAAGGAAATAATAAAATTTCAAAAAGACACCTTACAGCTTTGTTATTGACTTCTAAGCAAATTACACTATAGTCAGAGAATGCAGTCTGTACAAGAAACTGATTATTGAGGCTTATTTTATGGTTTAGTACATAATTAACTTTTGTAAGTGGTTCCTGCCTGCTTAAGAATGGTTCCTGCCTGCTTAAGAATGTGTTATCGGGCCAGGCAAGGTGGCTCACACCCATAATCCCAGCACTTCGGGAGGCTGAGGCCGGCAGATCACGAGGTCAGGAGATGGAAACCATCCTGGCTAACACGGTGAAACCCCATCTCTACTAAAAATACAAAAAAAATTAGCTGGGCATGGTGGCAGGCGCCCGTAGTCCCAGCTACTTAGGAGGCTGAGGTGGCAGAATGACATGAACCTAGGAGGCGGAGCTTGCAGTGAGCTGAGATTGTGCCACGGCACTCCAACCTGGGCAGCAGAGCGAGATTCCATCTCAAAAAAAAAAAAAAGAAAAAGGAAAAAGAATGTGTTATCGGCAGGGTGCAGTGGCTCACGCCTATAATCCCAGTACTTTGGGAGGCCAAGGTGGGCGGATCACAAAGTCAGGAGTTCGAGACCAGCCTGGCCAATATGGTGAAATCCCATCTCTACTAAAAATACAAAAATGAGCCGGGCATGGTGGTGCATGCCTGTAGTCCCAGCTACTCAGGAGGCTTGAGGCAGGAGAATCACTTAAACCTGGGAGGTGGAGGTTGCAGTGAGCTGAGATTGCGCCACTGCACTCCAGCCTGGGTGAGAGTGCGAGACTCTGTCTCAAGAAAAAACAAAAAAGAATGTGTTATCTTCTCAAGAAATCTAAAACATTAGACCCAAGATTATATATCCAAAAAATCAAGCTTGCTAATCGTGTTATGTAAATCTTCTAAATTGTAACTACTTTATTGTCTTTTGTCCTGTAGATAAGAGACAGCTATGCTGTCTCTTCATTTCTTTTACTAAATCCCTTAATAGCCTTCTTTAAACATATTAACTTTCGTTTTTTTTGGGAGACAGAGTGTCGCTCTGTCACCCAGGCTGGAGTGCAACTGCGTGATCTCAGCTCACTGCAACCTCCGCCTCCCGGGTTCAAGCGACTCTCCTGCCTCAGCCTCCTGAGTAGCTGGGACTACAGGCACGTGCCACCATACCCAGCTAATTTTTGTATTTTTAGTAGAGACGGGGTTTCGCCATGTTGGCTGGGCTGGTCTTGAACTCCTGACCTCAAGTGATCTACCCGCCTTGGCCTCCCAAAGTGCTGGGATTACAGGCATGGGCCACCACGCCCAGCCAGAACATACTAACTTTCATTACAACTAAGGGTACTATCTTTATTGGGAAGGTTTCAGGCTACACTGTGGGTGTGAGGATGCTGCAATTTTTTGGTATGGGTCTATAGCCCTGAAGATTGAGAATTCTTATGTAAGATGACTATAGTACTTTTTCTAAAATATAGAAAATATACCTGCATATGAAATGGGACTACCTGCATCCCCACTGCCCCCACACCATCTATCTCCCAACCTCTCCTAACCCTCACCCCAACCAGAAGAGCTCCACGTAAGTTCTCATGAGACAGAATCATACCTTTACCACAATGGCAACGGGAATCTGCTCTACTTTTCCCTTCTACTTAATGAGGACATGTAAAGGAATATGTTCAGGAAAAGGTAGAGCCAATGCTACCAGCCTTGATACATTTGGGTCAAGCACTCTGTTTAACAAGGCAAATCAGAATAATGAACTCTGAATTTTAAAAAAATGTTAATAACAAAGTTAAGAGTAAATTAGTGAACTCTTAATTCTTAAAGGCAGTTCCAACAATCTGAACCTCAAGAAGTTAATATCACCAGAAAGTAATATAGTATTAACTTATCTTTGTGCTTCCAATTAATGTGCCTGTTTATAGTTTTAGTAAACCTTATACTGTATGACTTAATGGCATCCAAATCCTGTTAAAACCTATACATAAATTTCACAGAAGAGTAAAATACTATGTATTATTTCCACCAGCACCTTGGATTTTTTTTCCTACCACTTACCTGAATCGCCACTGCTAGCGGGTGGGAGATCATCAAAAAGCAAAGGTCCCCCTGATCCTGAAACACAGCAGAACACTTAGTGAGCCCACAAAAAATACGTAAGGCTGAAGTTTCAGAATCCATCCCACCAGGACACCTATGTAGGTTACTGAAATAAACTCAAAACTCTCGTGTCAATCCAGTGGCAACTCATACTGCGGTGAATAATATCTTGAACCTATTTTAAAGTCCTATTATTTCAAAGGAAATAAAAATCTGCCTTAAAAAGTTAAATTGTATTTCAGGTAGTAAAATAAATACTCAAATGAACCAGAGAAAACTGCTCCACATTTTCTTGCAGTACTTCTCAGGGCTAGCGACTAGCAGATTTTTCTGCCTTACCTGATGCCATGGATTCAAAACTTAAAGACAGTCCAACACCTAAAACATCTGTGTGTTGAAAATGGGGGAAAGGGAAAAAGATTGAGACAACTACAATCCCAGGATGAGTAGAGACGTTGACACACACCTGGGAGAGCCTGAAGACTGTACCTGAGTCAGTACTGCTGGCCGGAGGGAGGTCATCAAAGAGCAGGGGTCCTTTCTGAGCTTCTTTCCCTAAAACACAGAAAAGCTGTTTAGAGAGCATATGGCCATCACCCAGGACAGATTTTCAAAGAGGAAGATCATGTGGTCTCCCCTGCTTTGAGACAAGTTTGCTATTAGATTCTAATTTTCTCCTTCCTGTTGGACAAATTTTTAAAAAATATTTTCTTAGCAGCTTTTTAAATCTGGGCATCTGTTTCCAACAGTTGCAGTCAACATAAAAGCAATGAATGATGCCCTAACAGGCATTTTCAGGGCCACTGAGTATTTTGAGGAAAACAAGTATTTTCTTGATAATTTCATTATTGAAAGCATGAAACATTTAAAAGTCTTTCTTTAAAATAGAATCCTGGGAAGCAAAAAACTGATTCTAGACCAAGAAAACAATACTTAGGATTTCAAGATGGACGTTCAGAAATGTGGGGGCGGGGGAAGAGGGGAGGAACCTTCAAAGACCTACAAGTTTGTAAAAATCCTATTTCAGTAACATTCTGCAAGGGAAGAAAATCTGTTGGAACCTGGTGTCCCTAGCCCCAGCACAGTGCTTGATTCAATAAATAGCTTTGGAGAAAATAAGGAGTTTCAGGTAATCAAAGATAGCCTCAGGAGAAAGTCAGGAAACTCTTAACAAAAAATGTGAAGATTTACATTCCAAACGTATGTCTTAAATGTTTTATGCCCAATTATCTTTTTCCACATAAAATTTAACCACCATTCCTTATTATCCAGCTTTTTCCTGAAATTCTATTTAAGCTAGTAGATATCTGAACTGGCACACAAGAATCCAAATTAGAAGTATACATGTTCACCTCCTGCAAAATTCGACACACCAACCAAACACACCGGCTTTATCCCACCTCTTGTTCCTCAGAGTTCAAGTATAAAGATGTGCTCATTTAAGCCAGACGCAGTGGCTCATGCCTATAAACCCAACACTTTGGGAGGCTGAGGTGAGAGGACTGCTTGAGACCCGGAGTTCAAGACCAGCCTGGGCAACATGGCAAAAAAAAGTCTATAAAAAAGTACAAAAATTAGCCAGGTGTGGTGGCAGGCGCCTATAGTCCAAGCTACTCAGGAGGCTGAGGTGGAAGGATCACCTGAGCCCAGGAAGGCCAAGGCTGCAGTGAGCCATGACTGGGCCACTCCAGCCTAGGCAACACAATGAGACCCTGTCTCAAAAAAAAAAAGTACTCACTTAAAAATCAATTCACTTTTTTTTTTTTTTGAGACTGAGTCTCACTCTGTTGCCCAGGCTGGAGTGCAGTAATGTGATCTCAGCTCACTGCCTCCGCCACCGGGTTCAAGCGATTCTCTTGCTCCAGCCTCCTGAGTAGCTGAGATTACAGGCGCACACCACCACGCCCCAAATAATTTTTGTATTTTTAGTAGAGATATGGTCTCACCATATTGACCAGGCTAGTCTTGAACTCTTGACCAAGTGTTCTGCCTGCCTCAGCCTCCCAAAGTGCTGGGATTACAGGTGTGAGCCACCATGCTCGTCCTAATTTTTGTATTTTTAGTAGAGACAGGGTTTCACCACGTTGGCCAGGCTGGTCTCAAACTCCTGGCCTCAAGGGGTCCACACTTGAGGACCCATCCCAGCCTCCCAAAGTGCTGGGATTACAGGTGAGCTACTGTGCAAGGCCAAACACCAATTCACTTAAACAAATAAATTTATATCCCCCGAGAGGCTCATCCATATCATCTTTTTGCCTCCATTTAGAAATGAGCTGGGTATCAACTTTCTTCTTTTAAACACAAAAGCTTTAATTAAAATTTATAAACTTAAGGGAATGAAATTTCTCCCAGGGTCTTTGGGTCAGAAGTACCTAAAATACACAAGAAATTCCTGAGTTAACAAAAAATAACTATTTTGCTTTATATCCCTAATACAAACGGGAAAATGTATTCTCATCTCTCAGGATGACCCTAAACAAATTAAGGAATTGCAAATACTTTCACTTTTCTTACAAGTGGCATAAAGACTCTACAAGTATACAAGAAGCAGAAGAAAGCCATTAAAAAGTACTTAGTATGGCCAGGCGTGGTGGCTCACACCTATAATTCCAGCACTTTGGGAGGCCAAGGTCAGGACTGAGGTCAGGAGTTCGAGATGAGACTGACCAACATGGCGAAACCCTGTCTCTCCCAGAAAAACAAAAATTAGCTAGGCGTGGTGGCAGGTGCCTGTAGCCCCAGTTACTTGGGAGGCTGAAGCAGGAAAATAGCTTGAACCTGGGAGGCGGAGGTTGCCATGAGCTGAGATAGTACCACTGCACTCTAGCCTGGAGGACAAAACCAGACTCTGTCCCCACCCCACAAAAAAAGTATTTAGGATAACCATTACTCAATGTATTAATCCTCTTACAAGAATTCCTAATATCTCGAAGTAGGTCACTTTTGCCCAAACGACACTGGACCTAACAATCAAAACGCCCGTTCTCCAGACAGACTCAAAACCACATGAGATGATCCAGCAATCACGCTGCATTCAGTGGGGTCACAGAGCCAGATGTCTTAGGACAAGGGAGGGGACATTTACAGGTAACAGTCCAACCTGAAGAGCAAACAACCCTTCCACTTGTACCAGATCATATTTTAATTTTTGAATTAACTTGCCCGTCTAAATCAGGTCTTTCCATTGTCACTGTACAATGGGGGAAGTCTTCTTTTACCCAGGTAATAAATACATTTTCAGTTCTTGCAAGCATTCCTCACAATGCAACTTCCAGCTTAGTATTAATACTAGCCTGGCCCCCTCTCCTTTGGCTACAATTCAATCAGATGGTGCCCCAAACTGAGCCCCATCCCCAGAGAACTGCCTATCACCTTCTTTCTCACTCTGGAATACTATGAGAAGTATTTCAATTAAACACAATGAGACCATCTTACATTTTGCTGGCCACAACTGGGAATGGCTTCTAAAAATGATAATACTGCCTGCCTGTCAGGCACTATTCTAAGAACTCTATACATCTTAACTCATTTAATTCTTATGAGATAGGTACTATTATTATTTACTGATTTAAAAACTTAGGCACTGAGGTCAATTACCCATCCAAGATTACAGAGCCAGTAAGGAGTGGAGAGGGGATTCAAAGCCATGCAGTCCATGCTCTTAGTGAGGTACTATGCTGCCTCCATACATGGGCACCCTTCCAGAAACTTCACAAACATCAACTCATTTTACCCTTACAACAATCGTATGATAATCCTGAGATTGTATAAAATCTCTGGAAATATCTTTTGCATCATCAAAAGGATCTTAGAAGTTTATACACGGATTCTTAAAAAAAAAAAAAAAAAATATCGGTAGTTCATAGATAAGGAAGTAAACAATTAACCAACCGCCCCTGGCTGTTTTTTTTTTTTTTTTTTGATTGAGACAAGAGTCTTGCTCTGTGAGCTAGGCTGGAGTGCAGTGGTGTGATCACAGCTCACTGCAGCCTCACCCTTCTTGGCTCAAGCAATCCTCCCTTGTCAGACTCCCGAGTAGCTGTAACTACAGGCATACACCACCATGCCCAGCTAATTTTTTAATTTTTTGTAGAGACAGGGTCTCACTATGTTGCCCAGGTTGGTCACGAATTTCTGTACTCAAGCAATCTTCCTGCCTCACCATCCCAAAGTGCTGGGATTACAGGTGTGACCCACTGCTCCAGGCCCTTACATTCTATTTTGAATAAACTGAAATTCAAAGCACTGGGAGCTTGCAATCATTGGACAAAGTGTGACCCTGACCTAAAAATTTGGAAGAGGCCCCTCCCCCAATCTTAAAAATACTAGAACCCTAGTGAGAAGACAAGACTAAAAATGTTTATTAATCATAGTTAATCTCACCTAGAACTACCCCCCCACCCCCACCCCAGTTATCTACATTCTGGAGCTAAGTCTACTGGAAGTTATATACTATGCTGAGAAAAATACCCTTGGGTTGGTCATATTCAGGTTAAAGGTTGCTATATCCAATAAAGTTAAATAAGGATGTTAAAATATTTTGCTGGAACTGTTTTTTATACCTCAATTTTCTTTTCAACTATAAAATAAATCCAGGTGTTTTCCAAACGCCACACAGGTATTATCAGAAAAAGGGGACGGGTTCCACCGCACTCCTCAACCACAGTATGAGTTTAGTATGTCCTTTCCACTTTCCTTAACGCTCATGTACATGGATACATGCATTTTAATTTGCAGAAGACAGAGTCATACTCTACACAATACTCCAGATATATTGTTCACACAACCCATCAAGGCATGCTCCAGGCCAACACACTCGAGTCTAATTCATTCTCTCCAACAGCAACATATGCGAAGCATCTCCACTCCTTCGACCAGATCCTACTGATGGGTTCAAGCTTTTCCCAGTTCTTCATATGACAAGTGACGCCACAATCAACAACCTGATACATGTATTCCTGCTTAATATGCTAGACTGCTCGTCAAAGAATATTAGTTTAAATCTCATAGAAGCCAAAATTTGTTCCCCAAAAAGTTGTAATTTTCACTCCCAAAACACTTTATGAGAATGTCTATTTCTCTACACATTCACCAATGTTACCAATTGTTGCTCATCTGATAGGTGAAAAGGTAACTAGTTCCTCAGCAACTTTCTGTTGATGGGTCATTTGTATCCCTTACCTCTGGACCGGTAGAATACATCCTTTGACCATTTTTCTAGTGGGTTTTATTTTTTCCTATTAATTTTGTGAGCCTTTCTCATACCTTTAGTAAGTATATTGTAAATATTTTCTCTGTCTTTTGCCTTTATAGTATCATTTGTCCTGCAGAAATTTTAAATTTTTACATAGTCAAATTCACTTTATTTTATGACTTTTTTCTTGTTCAACCCTGTAGTTTTACAATTAATCTGTTTTCCTATAATACCTTAACCTTTATTTTATGTTCAAATATTCATTTTTTTTTTAATTGTAGAGACAGGGGTCTCACGATGTTGTGCCAGGCTCTTCTCAAATTCCTGGCCTCAAGCCATCCTCATGCCTTGACCCCCCAAAGCGCTGGGATTACAAGTATGAGCCATCGAGCCCAGCCTCCAATTTTTTAAAAAGTATTTTTAAGATGGTGTGGCAAGCAAATATTTTACTTCATCCTCAACAACTGACCATCATTTTTTAATGTACTGGTGTAGCAACCAAACAAGTAAAAGAACCACCCTATAAAAGTGAAACCAAGTCACTGGCAAAGCAATTTTAAACCACGACATCTGTAACTGACATATACGGATTGTCAAATACAAGCTGCCAATCCTAAAGACATCAAGTTGGCACTTTCATGGGTATGACATAGAAAAGTTCCATTTCTGCCTGATATGAACAAACACTTCTTTTTTTCAGGTAAAATGTATATATATCTCCTTTAAAAAACTTGATTCACTCAGCAATTAAAACTTTTAAGGGCTTGATAAAACTACTAATTTAGCAAAATACCTGAAATGTTTAGTGCATTCTATGTATCTTTCCAGATTATAAAAATTTAAGAGGTTTGGGGTGGAAACATTAGCTGCAATGTTTAAAACAAAAATAAAAAGATCTAAACAAAATATTAATGCATTTGATGTGATATAAGCAGTGTAGTATTCACCCTTTGGACACTTAGTGCTTTCCCATAATTCATTTAAGACTGTATTTTTCCACTTTTAAACACCTGTTAATGGCTCAGCCAGGCACAGTGGCTTACACCTGTAATCCCAGAACTCTGGGAGGGCCAAGGTGGGCAAAACACTTGAGCCCCAGGAGTTCGAGAGCATCCTGGGCAACGTGGCAAAGCCTCATCTCTACAAAACATACACAAATTAGCTGGCTGTGGTGGTGCACACCTGTAGTCCCAGCTACCCAGGAGGCTGAGGTGGAAGAATCACCTGTGCCCGGGGAGGTCGAGACTGCAGTGAGCTGTGTTTGTGTCACTGCACTCCAGCCTGGGCGACAAAATGAGGCTGTCTCAAAAATAACAACCCTGGCTAACATCTATAAAACATGATACATTCTACCCCACACCATGTGCAGCACCATACATACTGTACTGATTTGTACAGTAACAGTGGGAAGTGTCACCTCTTTTTACAGATGTAGGCATAGCCACAGAAGGCAAGAGTTAGTACGTGAAGAGTTGGATTCTAAACCAAATAGTCTGGTTACATTTCCTGTTATTGCGCTCTGTGAAAATAACTAGGTCTTTTATTGTTCACTGCATTATGTGGTACCCACATATCATGTGTGAGGGTCATGATGCACAGTGTACGCTCATTACTCCATTCACTTTAGCAATCAATATGATTTATTCAAAGTATGGTATTTTTTAAAAATCACAGTATTTTCACAAATATGTGAAACCAGATTCTGTTCCTGTACAAACGATTTTAACCTGTCAAATCTCATCTTGTTGTTTGTAGCTAACTGCCTGCAATGATAACTGTGGATCCCAATTGTTACTCATTTTAGTATTTAATCCCTCTCAGCTTCCAATCATCTACAAATTCTGAGATCTTCTTCGTTTTAAAGCTATTTTAAAAAAATACACTCAGCCAAGCAGGACCTGTTGACAATTGTCAGGGTCCTCCTGGCAGATGGGGAGCAGTTAATCAATCCATTTTCGGGGGGTCGGCAGTTTAAACACCATGCAACCCCTCTGCCACCCTTTCAGCTCAGTCGAGGTTGGAAACTGAGTTTGGAAAAAACGGCTACAGGACGTACCTTTCCCACTGTATCTGGCAAAAGGCTGCTAACGTGCCACCTTAAGAGATTTTGAGTTGCCAGGTTTTTTGTCAGTAAAGGGAGCCTACCCCCGAGCAGAACCTAATTGCAGGTAAAAGGCAAGGGAGACTTTAAAACTCATAGGTTTACAGGCACACCGGTGAATCCAAACACTGCTCCAAATATATTGATAGAAATTATACTCCACCAACAGAGAAAAAAGACTGCTACACAATGTCAATTTTTACCCACAGCTAGAACCGTGGTTATTTTGAAAATGAATGGCTGAGTCAAGTTCAAAGACTCCAGGATCAGTTACTGAGATGCTCTGTACCATCAGAATGGTCAGTGGGGGCAGGGTGCGTTGGCTCACACCTGTAAGTGCCGAGGCGCGCGGATCACCTGAGGTCAGGAGTTCAACCAGCCTACCCAACATAGTGAAACCCCGTCTCTACTAAAAATACAAAATTTAGCCAGGTGTGGTGATCGGAGCCTATAATATCAGCTACGAGGGAGGCCGAGGCAGGAGAATTGTCTGAACCTGGAGGTTGCAGTGAGCTGAGATCTCGCCGTTGCACTCCAGCCTGGACAAGAGCGAGACTCCGTCTCAAAAAATAAAATAAAATAAAATGTTTTCTTGCCCAGAATTACCGCAAATCACAAGGCTGCTCATCCTTAGAAGCTTAATTCAAACACTGCCTCCTTCCCCAGTCTCTCGGTGCGCGACAATCCCTCCTCAAGAGTCCTCAGCATTTCCCACAGTCATTAACTTTTGCCAGTTTTAATTACCGTAATTAGCACCCTTCAGAAAGCAGCTCTTAGAAAGCGAAGGCTGGGCTTTACTCACCTCCGTCTGCCCTACAACAGCAGTTCCCAAACCACTGGTCTCCAGCCTCCGCTGGGTTGGCCTGGGGATTCAGTAACAGATTCGGAAACCCCATTCTCAGGGATTCGGATTTATTGGGGCTGAGGTGGGCCTGGAAATCTGAATGTCTTAAGTTTTCCAGGTTTTCTGCCCCCAAGTTAAGTTTGGTAATAAGGCCCTAAACTACAACATCAAGCTGGAACTCTTGCATAGGAAATATTCACGCGTTTTGACAAATGAAACCCGGAGACTGTAACCCACGGGACGCAGGGATTAACCCGGGCCGTTTCACGCTGCTAGGATGCTGAGCTCAAACCACAGCCCACAGGGCCTCCCACTGGCAGGGGCCAGGGCTCAGCAGATGAGCGGACCCCTTAACTTTAGGGAGAGGGGGAACTTCCCGTGGTACAGGAAAAAAAAAAAAAACTACTGTTAATTATCACAAAATCATAGGATGGCGGAGGACGCATCCTGTCTTCCAGGCTTCAAAAACGCGAAGGATTAAGATGGTGATTAATTCAATCTCCTGTGCAAAAAAACGCCAAGCCCCTGAACTTGCACCGGCCCTGAACGCTGCCGTTCCACAGCCCGCAGATGAAGCGCGGCCCGGAAGCCGGGGGCTGGCGGCGCGCAGGGCACCCCGGGCCACGGGTGGAATCGTGTGGCACGGGGGTCCGCAGGGCCGCCGGGCGTTCAGAGCTGGTCCCTCGGGTCGGCCCACGCGGCCGCGCCAGGGCCTTCCACCGCCACGCAGAGGGGCTGTGGCCGGGGCGGCGCTGCCCTTTCCTTCCTGCGTAGCGAAAATGGCGGAGCGGCCTCCCCGAGCTCCGCGAGCAACTGGGCCTCTCGCGGGGCGGCCAGTGGGCCGGACAGGGCCGGGCCAGGCAGGAGCAGGTCCCGTGCTGCCCGCGCCGCCCGCCGCCTCCCAGCGCGGGCACCGCCTCAGCCGCCCCAGGCCTCAGGCCGCCGCCATCCCGCCCGCCCTCCCTTCCCTGGCCTGCCCGGCGGCAACGCCGCTTACCGGCAGCCGGGCGCGGCGAGCGCTCGGGCTCCGGCAGGTCCCCAAACAGGTCCATGGCGGAGGCTGGGCGGCGACGGCAGCAGCGGCAGACGCTCAGCCCGCGAGTAGCGGCGGGGCTCCACACCCCGGGCGGGCGGCGGCGGCGGCGGCGGGCGGGCGACACGCAGGGGCTGCCGGCCCCGTCAGTCACCTGCAGGGAGAGCCCCGGACGCCACCAATCCGCGCGCGGCGTGGCCCGGCCGCCCCAGAGGGCTGCGCGCCGGCGGGGCGGGGCGGCTGGAGCGGCGGGGCGAAGGGAGGGGCGGGGCAGTCCGCATGCGCCTAGACCCCTCCCGCCCGGACTGCGAGCCTGGCAGGCGGTGCCGCCTGGGCCCTGCGGTGTTTCCCGCCTTGGCGAATCCCGGGCCCGTCGTGCTTTTTCCTTGGCCGGGGTGTCCGATTTCTGTCAAGTTTCGTTGAGTTCCTGTCCAAGAAGGCCTGTCCTGTCAATCCAAGGGCAGCCCCTGATGCCTGGGAAGGCTTTCTGGAGCTCTTGCCATCTCTTCGGCTCGTCCTTTCACCACGGCGTGCCTGGTTCCTGGGCTGTTTTAGAGGCTGAAAAACCGAGGCTTGGATGGAGTGGCCCTGGGCGTCAGGACGGAAACCCCAAAAGATGCTGGAGGGAAAGGAGGCATTCCCTGACCTGTCTGCACCCACTGGTCTCTGTGGGGAGCAGAGAAGAGGGACTCCTCCTTGATGGTGTCCCCCTCTATGGCTATAAAGAGAAAGGCGGCCACTGACATCGGGGACCTGGCCTGGTTCTGCAGCCAGGACTTGGGGTTGGTCTGGCACAAACAGCTAGTCCTGAGTGTTCTCTTTGAATATGGACAATTTCATAAAACACCAACATCAGGCCATAATACAGATCAAGACCAAAAAAACAGACCACTGTGTAATGAAATCTGAACATAGAGAAAACAGGAACACTGTCCAAGCCGCAAAAGTGACCAAACTTCGCTTGTCTCGGCCAGAGAGTGATTGCTGCTTCTTTACCATTACATGTTTAGCCTTTGTCTAGTCCTCCTGCCATCTAGATAAGCTTCATCAAGATATCCAATCATGGAATCCTCCTCTTCCTGACATCCAGTCCAGAGCAAAGCCCCGTTTCCATAAATGTTTCCGCAAATCAACTAACACAAACCCAAATCTTACGCGTCCGTTCCAATACCCTTTACCCAAGTTCCCCAGGTTATGTGGTCTCCCTCTATGCAAAGAGTTCAGCCCAATTCATTCCAGGTCAGATGTGCTTCTGGCGCTCTCTGGCTGTAGGACATGGAGGGAGCCCAACAAGGCTTCATGCCTCTCATCTACATGGCTTCTTACTAGCAACTCTTTGAGATCTTCATGCTGCCTCCTCCATTACAGCAGAAACACTCAAGTAACAATGCTTGTAAGAGTTAAAGAGGAAAGGAATACAAAAAGCGGCTCAACAGTCAAAGACAGGTTTATTTCAGAGAATAAACCTGAGAGGGGATTCTGGCCAATTTTGATCGGGAGCACACTCTCTTACAGACTAAGCGTTCTCTCTTACAGAATAAGGATACTTAAGGGTTTTGGAAGTGGGGGAAAGTTTATTGCAGGGTTGGAATGTCTCTGGTTGGAGGGGAGGCTATTTCAGGGTTAACATGTTTCTTGTTGAAGAGGGGTTTATCTTAGGGTTGGAATGCTTCCGATTATGCTGACATTAGCCATTAGGCTGATGTTTTGGGGTGGGATTTAGGTGGTTTTTTAATCAAGGGGAACTTAGAATGGTGGTGTTTGTCCAAGATGGCGATGCTCCTGTTCTGTCAATCCAGTCTCTACAGTTATGAAAAGGACTAGGGGCAGCACGTTTTTTTCTGGCTACTTCCTGCTGGGGGAGCGAGCAGAGAGTTCTTTGGTTTCAGATTGATTGTAGGAGTAACGCTGTCTGTAGATATTTTTGGGTAATTGTCTGTGAGATGGCCATGATCCTGCTGGACAATGTTACAGGCATATTTAGAAGTGGTGTATATATTCACTTGTGTGTTTTTTGCTAGAGTTAGTGCTCTTATTAGGGCAACTAATTCTGCTTGTTGGGAGGATGTGCCCAAAGGCAAGGGGGCAGCCTCTACGGCTTTCTAGGTGGGAGAGAGTGGATATCATCATGATATCCTTTCAATGATGGCATATTCTGCTTGGAGTTTTTTGATGTGCTCCCATCTATAAACCAATCTGGGGCTCCTTTCATGTGAGTGAGGCGGTGATACATAGAGAACTTTCAGTTAGATCAGAGCGTGACTGTTGATTGGGGTCTAAAATCGGTGTTGAAAGTAAAGAGTGGCGGGGTTAGTCAGGAGCATCTATGAAGAGAGTTAGAGGGTTGAAGGAGAGTTGAAAATAGGGCTTGCATGCGAGAGGATGAGCTGGAGGTGAGCACCTTATGGCTGAGCATATCTTGTAGACTGTGAGAAGAAAATACCTGAAGAGGTTCATAAAACATGAGATTTTGTGCCTCAGAGATAATTATTGATGCTGTTGTGGCCAAAATGTTTAAGCAAGGGGGCCAGATTTTATAAATGGAGTCTAGTTGTTTTGAAAAATATACCACTGGTTGGAGGGAGTTTGCCATGGGTTGGGCTAATAGTCCAAGGACCTGATTATGAGAACTGTGTAAATATAGATTAAAAGGTCTTAGGGGGTTTGGAAGGCCTAAAACAGGGGCCTGTAATAACACACATTTTAGGTGAGAGAAAGCATGATAAAGATCTGGGGTGGGAGTGAGGAGTTGGTCAAGATATTCTTTTGTGTGTTCATAAAGGGATTTAGTGACAATGGCAAAATTTGCTATCCATATTTGGAAATATCCCTCTAATCTGAGGAAGGAAAGTAAGTCCCTTTTTGTTTTAGGAAATGGGATTTGTTGAACACGTTGCTTTCATGCTGACAGAATTTGGAGTTATGATTAGTCCTAGGTATGAAACTTTTGAACCTTTCTTTTGGATACCCAGTGTCCACATTCAGCCAAAAAATGTAAAAGCCTGGTGGTGTGTTGAATACAATATTCTAGGGAGGGGGTGCAAAGGAGTAAATCCACATATTGAAGCAAAATGCTGGGTTGTAGAGGTGGTCGGGAGAGGTCTAATTGAAGTGCCCAACCAAAATAGTGAGGGCTGTCCCTAAACCCATGGGGGAGTACAGTCCAGGTGAGTTGTTGGGAGTAGCCTGTGTCAGGATCAGCCCAAGTGAAAGCAAAAAGGTTTTGAGAGAAGGGATGTACAGGGATAGTAAGAAAGGCATCTTTGAGGTCTAATACAGAGGAGTGGCTAGTGTTGAGAGGAATTCATGTAGGAGGGTGTAGGGGTTTGGGACAACAGGACAAACAGGAATAATAACGGAGTTAATTTGTCACAAATCCTGAACCAGTCTATAGGAGCCGTCCAGTTTTTTTAATTGGAAGAATAGGAGTATTGTGGGGGGAATGGGTGGGGATTAAAATACTGGCTCCCCAAATCAGGAGATGATGGGCTTGAGTCCCCGCAATCCTTCAGGGTTGAGGGGACAATGTTGGAACCACTATATAGTGCTTAGGATTCTTCAGTGAAATTTGGGTTGGAGAATGGTGGGTAGCTATTATGGGGAAGTTAGCATTCCATATGATGGGGTTTACATGGCTGAGAAATTTGAGATTTAAGTCTGTTTGATGTGGAGTGTCTGAGGAGGGCTTCTGTTCTTGACATAATAATAAATAGGGGTGTCTTTGGTGTAGGGCTGATAAATGAATGATTCCCCCTGTTTATATAGAATGTCCCTTCCTGATAAAGGAGTGGGACAGTGAGGAATGACCAAGAAAGAGTGAGTGAGGGTGACTCCCTGAAATGAGCAGTATAGAGGCGGGCTTTTGTATGGGGTTTCTTGTATGCCCTTCATGCCAACAACAGAAATGGATGAACGTTCTAATGGGCCTTGATAGTTAATACCAATAGGCTTGCCCCAGTATCCAAAAGAAAGGAAATAATCTTACCAGATAACATCCCAATTACCCTGGATTCTGTGGACTCACTAGACATAGGGGCAAAGAATCCTGAGTACCTTCAGTCCTCTGCTGTCAGCACCAGCAGTGAAGAGATTTCCTCCTGTGATGGCCCGGGGATTCATTATGAGCCACACCCAGATGGGGAAGGTGTCTCCATTGGGGGAAGTCCATTTTCCAGTGTCCCCAAAGACCACAAGTTGGGCATGGCTTGGTGGGGGGCTGGGGGTTAAGACAAGCCTTTGCCCAGTGTCCAGGGTTGCCACATTGGAAATAGACTCCTAGAAAGATGGCAGAGTTTCATTTTGGGTTATCGAGAGGCTTTTGGACAGCAGAGGTGAGCATCTGGTACTTTAAATGGAGATGCTTGTCTTTTTGAATTTTTTGTTCCTCGTCTCTTGTTAAAGACACAGAAGGCTGCATTTAGGAGGTCCCACCGAGATGTCTGGGGACCCTCCTCTAGTTTTTGTAATTTTTTTCTGGATATCTGGGAAATAAATTGGAAGTGGAAAAAGTTTGACCTTCTCTAGATTCTGGGTCCAAATTGGTATATTTTAGCATAGCTTCAGTGAGGCGTGATAAGAAAAGGGCAGGATTTTCCTGGGGCTCTTATGTAATTTAAGTTTTTCATTTTCTTTTCTTTTCTTTTTTTTTTTTTTTTTTTTTGAGACAGAGTCTCACTCTGTTGCCCAGGCTAGAGTACAGTGGTGTGATCTCAGCTTACTGTAACCTCTGCCTCCCGGGTTCAAGCGATTCTCTTGCCTCAGCCTCCTGAGTACCGGGATTACAGGTGCTCGCCACCATGCCCAGCTAATTTTTGTATTTTTAGTAGAGATGAGATTTTTTTTTGCCATGTTGGCCAGGCTGGTCTCAAACTCCTGACCTCAAGTGATCTGCCTGCCTCAGTCTCCCAAAATGCTGGGATTATAGGTGTGAGCCACTGCACCCAGACTTTTTATTTCATTTATCTTTTGTATTGTCTTCTTCATTTCAATTTCATTTCTTCCTGTTCTGATCTTTATTGTTTCCTTTCTTGTACTAACTTTGGCTTTTGTTTGCTCTTGCGTTTCTTTAAGATGCATCACTAGGTTATTTATTTGAAGTCTGCCCTTCCTTGCTTCCTTCCTTCCTTCCTTCCTTCCTCCCTCCCTCCCTCCCTCCTTCCTTCCTTCCTTCCTTCCTTCCTTCCTTCCTTCCTTCCTTCCTTTTCTTTCTTTCAGACAGAGTCTTGCTCTGTCGCCCAGGCTACAGTGCAGTGGCATGATCTCGGCTCACTGCAGTTGCTGCCTCCCAGGCTCAAGCAATTCTTGTGTCTCAGCCTCCCAGGTAGCTGGGATTACAGGTGGCCACCACCATGCCTGATTTTTTTGTATTTTTAGTAGCAATGGGGTTTTACTGTGTTGGTCAGGCTGGTCTTGAACTCCTGACCTCAAGTGATCCACCTGCCTTGGCCTCCCAATGTTCTGGGATTATAGGCATGAGCCACTGTGCCCAGCTTGAAGTTTTTCTTCTTCTTAATGAAGGCATTTATAACTATAAACTTCCCACTTGGTATTGCTTTTGCTGTATCCTATAGGTTTTGGTATGTTGTATTTCCACTATAATTTCTTTCAAGATATTTTTCAATTTCCTTCTTAATCACCTCATTGATCCACTGGTCATTCAGAAGCATGTTGTTTAATTTCCATGTGTTTGTCTAGTTTCCAGAATTCCTCTTGTTATTGATTTCTAGTTTTATTCCCTTGTGGTCGGAGAAGATACTTGACATTACTTCTATTTCTTTGACTGCTTTAAGTCTTGTTTTGTGGCCTAACATGTGTTCTATCCTTGAGAATGAGCCATGTGCTGAGGAGAAGAATGTATTCTGAAGCGGTTGGATTAAATTCTCAGTAAATATCTGTTAGGTCCATTTGGTCTGTAGTGCAGATTAAGTGTGATGTTTCTTTGTTGATTTTCTGTTCAGATGATCTGTCCAATGCTGAAAGTGGGGTGTTGAAGTCTCCAACTGTTGTTTTTTCATTTTTTATTTATTTTTATTTTTTGAAATGGAGTTTTGCTCTTGTTGCCCAGACTGGAGTGCAATGGCGTGATATTGGCTGACTGCAACCTCTGCCTCCTGAGTTCAAGCGATTCTCCTGCCTCAGCCTCCTGAGTAGCTGGGATTACAGACATGTGCCACCACGCCCAGATAATTTTGTATTTTTAGTAGAGATGGGTTTTCACCCTGTTGGTCAGGCTGGTCTCAGGTGATCTGCCCACCTCGGTGATCTGCCCACCTGACCTCAGGTGATCTGCCCACCTTGGCCTCCCAAAGTGCTGGGATTACAGGTGTGAGCCACCATGCCTGGCCTCCAGCTGTTATTGTATTGCAATCTATCACTCTCCTTAGCACTAATAATATTTGGTTTATATATCTGGATGCTGCAGTGTTGGGTACATATATATTTACAATTGCTATATCCTCTTGCTGAGTTGACCCCTTTATCATTATATAGTGATGTTGTCTATTTTTATAGTTTTTGTCTTGAAATCCATCTTATCTAAGTATCACTACTGCTCTTTTTTTTGGTTCTGTTCATATCCGTTTCCATCCTTTTATTTTCAGTCTATGTTTGTCTTTATAGTTGAAGAGTGTTTCATGTAGGCAACAGATCTTGGGTCTTGTTTTTTAATCCATTCAGCCACTCTATGTCTTTTGATTGGAGTGTTTAGTCTATTTACGTTCAATGTTATTATTGATAAGTAAGGACTTACTCCTGCCATTTTGTTGGGTTCTGGTTGTTTTTGGTTTTCTTTTCCTTCTTTCCTTCCTTCCTGTCTCCCCATGGTGCCTGGTCCCCTACACCCTTTTTTGGAGACAGTCTTGCTCTGTTTCCCAGACTGGAGTGCAGTGGTGCAGTCATGGCTCACTGCAGTCTTGACCTCTTGGGCTCAAGTGACCCTCTGTCTCAACCACCTGAGTAGCTGGGACTACAGGTGTATGATATCACATCTGACTAATTTTTTAAATTTTTCTGTAGAGATGGGCTCTTGCTTTGTTGCCCAGGCTGGTCTTGAACTCTTGGGCTCAGGCGATCCTCCCACTTTGGCCTCCAAAAGTGCTGGAATTACAGGCATGAGCCAACACACCCAGCCCTGTCTTCCTTTTATTACCAGTGAGTTTTGTGCCTTCAGATGATTTCTTATTGCTCATTACTGTTCTTTTCTTCAACGAAAGGGATTGATGAATTCTCTTTAGCATTTCCTGTAGGACTGGTCTGATGTTGATGAAATTCCTCAGCTTTTGTTTGTCTGGGAAAATCTTTATTTCTCCTTCGTGTTTGAAGAATTTTTTCACCAGATTTTACTATTCTAGGGTAAAAGGTTTTTTGTTTTTGTTTGTTTGGTTTTTTTTTTTTCCTTCTGTACTTTAAATATATCATGCCACCCTCTCCTGGCCTGTAAGGTTTCCACTGAAAAGTCTGCTGCCAGACATGTTGGAGATTCATTGCATGTTGTTTGTTTTCTTTCATCTTGCTGTTTTTAGGATCATTTATCCTTGACCTTTGGGAGTTTGATTATTAAATGCCTTGAGGTAGCCTACTTTGGGTTACATCTGCTTCATGTTCTATAACCTTCTTGTACTTTAATATCGATATCTTTCTCTAGGTTTGGGAATTTCTCTGTTGTTATCCCTTTGAATAAGCTTTCTACCCCCATCTCTCTCTATACCTCCTCTTTAAGGACAATAACTCTGACATTTGCCCTTTTGAGGCTATTTTCTAGATCTTTTAGGCATACTTCATTCTGTTTTATTCTTTTTTCTTTTGTGTCCTCTGACTGTATTTTCAAATAGCTTGTATTCAAGCTCACGAACTCTTTCTTCTGTTTGATCAGTTCTGCTATTAAGAGACTCTGATACCTTCTTCAGTCAACTGTATTTTTCAACTCCAGAATTTCTGCTTCTTTTTAATTATTTCAACTTCTCTGTTAAATTTGATAGGATTCTGAGTTCATTTTCTGTGTTATATTGAATTTCTTTGAGTTTTCTAAAAAACAGCTATTTCGAATTATCTGTCTGAAAGCTTACATATCTCTGTCTTTCCAGGATTGGTCATGGTGCCTTTTTAGTTTGTTTAGTGAGGTCATGTTTTCCTGGATGGTCTTGATGCTTATGGATGTTCATCAGTGTCTAGGCATTGACTAGTTAGGCATTTATTGCAGTCTTCACATTCTGGGCTTGTTTGTATCTGTCCTTCTTGGGGAGGCTTTCCAGGTATTTGAAGAGACTTAGGTGTTGTGATCTATGTTTTTGGTCACTGCAGCTGTAACTGCATTAGGTACTACTGCAAGCCCAGTAACACTGTGGTTCTTGCAGACTCATAGAGGATCTAAGATCTGGAAGAATTCCCCGGATTACCAGGTAGAGACTTGTTCTCTTCCCTTACTTTTTCCTACACAAAAAAGTCTCTCACTCTGGATTGAGATGCCTGGGGCTGGGGAAAGGTAACACAAGCACCCCCGTGGCCACCACCACTGGGAGTGTCCTGAGTCAGACCTGAAGCCGGCACAGCACTGGTTCTTGCCCAATGCCTGCTATAACTGCTACCTAGCGACCATCTGTGTTCACTCAAGGCCCTAGGGCTCTATGATCAGCAGTTGGCAATGCAAGCCAGGCTTGTGTCCTTCCCTTGAGATTGTGAATTCCCCCAGGTCCCGGGTGAGTCCTGGGATCCAGGGCCTGGAAGCAGAAACCATAGAAATCTACTGTTGCTCTATACTACTGCAGCTGAGCTGGTGCCAAAACCACCAAACAAAGTCCTTCCCACTCTTCTCCAGGCAGAGGAGTCTCTTCTTACGTCCACCACCACCACAGGCTCACAGCGGGTACTGCCGTGTTTATTTAAGGCCCAAGGGCTCTTCAGTCAGCTTGTGGTGAATGCTGCCAGCCCTGGAACTCATCCTTCAGGGAAGTGGGCTCCCCTCTGGCCCAGGGTAGGTCCAGAGATGCAATCTCAAGCCAAGGCCTGCAATCAGGGACCCCAAGAGCCTGCTTGGTGCTCTTCCCCATTGTAGCTGAACTGGTACATAAGTTCAAGAGAAAGTCCACTTTACTCTCCCCTCTGCTGTTCTCAAGCAGCAGGGGGCCCTCCTCATAGCCACCACAGCTGCAAATGTCCTGGGTCACACCTGAAACCAGCATGTCTCAGAGTCTCACTCAAGGCCCATGGCTGTACTACCTGGTTTCCACCGCTGATTATTCAGGTTTCAAGGGCTCTTTCATCAGCAGATGATAAATCCTGCCAGACTGGGTCCTTCCCTTCAAGGCAGCGAGTTCCCTTCTGGCCCAGGGTGTGTCTAGAAATGTCATCCGAGAGCTAGGGCCTGGAATGAGGGCCTCCGGCCTCTGCCTGGCGGCCTACCCTACTGTGGCTGAGCTGGTATCCAAGTTGCAAGACAAAGTCCTTTTTGGTCTTCCCTCTCCTCTCCTCAAGCAGAACAAAGGGGTCTTTTTTGGAGATGTGGGTTGTGCTGCCTGGGGTTGGGGGAGGGGTGATGCAAGCAGTCCCTTAGCTGCGCCATCTGGTGTCTCACTGGGTTGTGTGTCCTCCATGTTCACCGGCTCTCAGCCCAGCACAGCAGCAGGACTTGCCCAGGATTTACAGTCCTTGTAACCTAGACTGCCTTGCAAGTTTATTTAGGATCCCATAGCACTTCAGCCCGCAGCGGCAAGGCTTGCTGAATCTCAAGTTCCGACTGCTGGGATGAGTGATTCCCCTCTGGCCAAGGCTTGTTTAAATGATCCCTCCATGGGTGCCAGCTGAGTTCTGCCCAGTGTTGGCAGCACTGCGTGCCAGTGCAAAGTCCCACAATCACTGTGTTCTCTCCCCTCCGGGGGCACAGATTGTCTCTCCATGCTACATGGCCTGCTACTTCTAGGGGCACTGGCCAGGAGTGTTGTTGGCAATTCAAGACTGTCTTTCCTACCCTTTTCCTTGCCTCTTTCAGTGATATGAAGTTAGAACCAGGTACTGTGATTGCTCACCTGATTCCTGATTTTTGGTTCTTATGGGGATAATTCTTTGTGTAGATAGTTGTAGAATTTGGTGTTCCTGTGGAGAGAATGATGGGTGGAGGCTTCTATTTGGCCATTATGCTCCACCTCCTCAACCAACATCTGACTACAACCCGCTGAGTGACCCCAAGGAAGGTCTGCCCAGCTAAGCCCTTTGTGAATTCCTGACCTACAAAACCACAAGAAAAAAAAAATCAGCCTTGCTTTTTTTTTTTGAGATGGAGTCTCGCTCTGTCGCCCAGGCTGGAGTGCAGTGGCCAGATCTCAGCTCACTGCAAGTTCCGCCTCCCGGGTTTACGCCATTCTCCTGCCTCAGCTTCCCGAGTAGCTGGGACTACAGGCGCCCGCCACCTCACCCGGCTAGTTTTTTTTTTTGTATTTTTTAGTAGAGATGGGGTTTCACCGTGTTAGCCAGGATGGTCTCGATCTCCTGACCTCTTGATCCGCCCGTCTCGGCCTCCCAAAGTGCTGGGATTACAGGCTTGAGCCACCGTGCCTGGCCCAGCCTTGCTTTTTTTGAAGGTGCTGAATTTGGAGGTAATTTGTTACACAATAGTAACTGGAAGATAAATTTGGTACCCAGAGTGGGTACATCAAAGCCTCAAAACAGGCTGGGCATGGTGTCTCACACCTGTAATCCCAACACTTTGGGAGGCCAAGGTTGGTGGATTGCTTGAGCCTGGGAGTTTGAGACTCACCTAGGCAACACAGTGAGACCCCCATCTCTACAAAAACTAAAAACATTAGCCAGGCATGGTGGTGCATGCTGTGTTCCTAGTTACTCAGGAGGCTGAGATGGGAGGTTTGATTGAGCCCAGGAGGCTGAGGCTACAGGGAGGCATGATCACACCACTGCACTCTAGCTTGGGCAGCAGAGTGAGATCTTGCCTAAAAAACAAAACCCAACCCAAAACATATGATATTGTCTTTGGGACTGGGCAGCAGGCAAAGGCTGGAAGGGCCTTGAGAAGACTGTTAGTAGAACCTCAATGGGCCTCGAGGCTGTTAATGAGTGCTTAAAAAGAGAGAAGAAAATGTTATTGAAAGATTGACACTGGGCATGGTGGCTCATGCCTGTAATCCCAGGCCACCATTGAGATTGCAATCTCAGCTCATTGCAACCTCCATTTCCCAGGTTCAAGAGATTCTTCTGCCTTAGCCTCCCAAGTAGCTGGGATTACAGGCACCCGCCACCATGGCTGGCTAATTTTTGTATTTTTAGTACAGATGGGGTTTCACCATATTGGCCAGGCTGGTCTCGAACTCCTGACCTCAAGTGATCCACCTGCCTCAGTCTCCCAAAGTGCTGGGATTACAGGTGTGAGCCACCACACCCAGCCCATTTTCAGTTCTTCTGGGTATATACCTAGGAGTGGAGTTTCTGGGTCATATAGTAATTCTATGTGTAGTGTTTTGAAGAACCACTAAACTATTTTCCATAGTGACTGCACCATTTTACATTCCCACCAATTGGCTTCTGTATTTTTTTCTTTTACTCTCAGTACACACCAGAGATTTCTGTATTTTTGATAGAAAATTTTATGTATACCTACTTGTTAAACATTATAGTTCATATTGTTAATTAATGTAAATCAATATTATAATCTCTACAATTAAATACTATATTAAAATATATTTTAAATTCATACTAAAAGTTTTTAGATAAATACGGTATTGAGACTGGGCATGTTACTCATGTCTGTAATCCCAGCACTTGGGAAGCCAAGACAGGCAGATCACTTGAGCTCCCGAGTTGGAGACCAGCCTGGGCAACGTGGAGAAACCCCAACTCTACCAAAAAAAATACAAAAATTAGCCAGGCATGGTGGCATGCACCTGTAGTCCCAGCTACTTGGGAGGCTGAGGTGGGAGGATTGCTTGAGCCTGGGAGGTGGAGGTTTCAGCATCTAAAAAGCCACGTGGCTGAATGCAGTGGCTCATGTCTGTAATGCCAGTACTTTGAGAGGCCGAGGCAGAAGGATTGCTTGAGGCCAGGAGTTGGAGACCAGCCTGGACAACATAGCAAGATTCTCTCTACAAAATAATTTTTTAAAATAAAAATAAATAATAAATAAAAAGCCAAGAGGTACAATGTTCAGGAGAAGAAGAAAAATACATGCAGAAATATATAAAAATTATAGGAGACCACTATAAGTTTGGCTAGAAATACAGTATTTTGGCTACTGAAAATGGCTGAGTCATCTAATGTTGATATTATCAGAACAGAGTTGTCATCAAAGTCAGCTAACTAAAGCATCTGCTTCAAAACATTAGAGAAAAATTTTAGAAGTTTCAGAAACTAGCGAATATGAGATTGAGCAAAAAAGTGAGAAGATGCCAGCAGGGCCCAGTGGCTCACGCCTGTAATCCTAGCACTTCAGGAGGCCAAGGTGGGCGGATCACCTGAGGTCAGGAGTTTGAGACCAACCTGGCCAACAAGGTGAAACCCCGTCTCTACTGAAAATACAAAAATTAGCCGGGTGTGATGGCGTGCACCTGTAATCCCAGCTACCCGGGAGGCTGAGGCAGGAGAATTGATTGAACCCGGGAGGTGAAGGTTGCAGTGAGCCAAGATTGCGCCACTGCACTCCAGCCTGGGTGACAAGAGTGAGACTCCATCTCGAAAAAAAAATGGTGAGAAGATGCCATTTGAAACGAATTGCAATAATTATCCACTGTGGCTGCTACTTTGTGATAAAGTAAAAATGATCTGAATAGAGCACATACCTGAATAGATCACAAAGGAAAAGATTTAGATTTTAGGGAATCTACTTCACACAATGGACATTTCTAGAGTTTTCTTTTCTTTTTTTGTTTCAGAAATGGGGCAGGGGAGGGAGCGTCTCACTAAGTTGCCCAGGCTGGTCTTGAACTCCTGGCCTCAAGGGATCCTCTGCATTGCTGAGATTATAGGCATGAGCCACTGCACCTGACAAAACATTTTTCTTTAATGTTCTAATGGCAAATGAATTCATTGTGACTGCTCATGTATTCCAAAAAAAGTTATCCTTATTTTTCATGTATACTTTTCTGTAGTAATGCAATAAAATCAAATTTTTGCAACTTAAAAAAAAAAAAAGGTTCCGAAGATTGGAAACAGTTAAACAGAATTTGCGACCATGAAAATTTTGTTTTATTGTGAGGCTTTCTTTTTTGTCTTCTTCTGAGACGGGGTCTTTCTCTGTCACCCAGGCTGAATGCAGTGATGCAATCAATCATAGCTCACTGCATTTGTGGCTTCAAACTCCTGGGCTCAAGTGATCCTCCTGTTACAGAATCTTTGGGGTGCCACTTTTATGGCTGGAAACCTCTGTGGCCGGTGGCATCTTTGCCTGAGTTCTCGACCTGCATCCAGGAAGAATGAGAAGCGCAGACAAGCAGAGGATGAGCACGACAGAGGAGCTTTATTGACTGCTAGAACAGCCTGAAGAAGCCCCGCAGTGGGTAGCTTCTCTCTGTAGGCAAGTCGTCCTGTTGAGTGTTCACCTCTCAGCAGAGAGGAAGCCCTGGAGTGGTGGCTCCTCTCTGCAGGGGGGTTGTCCCAGTGTCTGCCCAGCTCCTAGCAGAGAAGAGGCCCTGGGGTGGGTTGCTCCTCTCTGCCACCGGTAGTCCTAAGGTCTCTAAACTCTCAGCAGAGAGGGTAGCTCCTCTCTGCAGCTGGTCTTCCTGTCATGTGCTCAGCTCTGGCTGAGCCAGGGCTTTTATTGGCCTTAGAGGGGAGGAAGTGCATGCTGATTGGTCCAAGGGCAGTCATGGGCAGCCTGGAGAAAGCATCCCAAGTTCCCACTCCAATGCTCTGGGACTGGCAGCCTGGCCCCCAACCTTCAGGCCCTCCCTGGCCTGAAGGTGGGGCCTCACCAGGGACCTGTCCTCTTTTGCCCAGGAATCTGTCTGCCTTCTGCTGCCGTTCATGGCACCAGAGCTCAGCCCCGATTTTGCTCTGAGATTGGAGCAGGCACCGGGAACAGGGAGAGGCCAGGCCGTGGGAGCAGGCAGTTCTGGGCTTGTGAGGGCAGGGGGGCCTTCCCAGGTCCCCAAGAGTGCAGGGAGGCCTGAGTCTGCAGCGTGCTTTGGGCAGCTGCTGCTGGGCAGGGAAGGGGCCGGTGGGGTTCCTGCCTGCTCTGTAGAGTGGGAGGCCCGGGTCTGCAGGCGCAGTGTGGGCAGCTGCAGTGGCACCGGGGAGCTGCTCCTGCCCCAACTCAGAAGGGGCAGGGGTCCTGCTGGTCACTGGCTCCTGGCAACAGCAGCCGTCTGGAGCGGCCACTGCATCACTCCCTCCTCGGCCTCCCAAGCAGCTGGAATTTCAGGAGTGAGCCACTGCACCTGGCTCATGTGATGCTTTTCTAAAATCAAAGTGTCTTTTTAAAATATTCAAATTGACAGTTTAATAAATGGTGCTTTGCAGAATACAATAAAATAAGTGAAACAAAAATAGATTATTTTGAGTGATTTTAGATATTACATGTTAGGTAAAAAATATTTTACATCTTAGAGGATCACAAGAAATTACTGGAGGTCCAAATGGTGGCATGTTTTTAACTTTAGGTGAGTTTATAGCTAATCATAAAAAAAGGGAACCAGGAGCCGTGACTCATGCCTGAAATCTCACTGTTTTGGGAGGCCAAGGTGAGAGGATCACTTGGGGCCAAGAGTTCCAGATCAGCCTGGGCAACATAGCAACACCCACTCGGAAAAAAAAAAAAAAAAAAAAAAAGGCCAGGTATTGTGGCATACACCTCTAGTCCTAGCTATGCAGGAGAATTGCTGGAGCCCAGAAGTTCAAGGTTAAAGTGAGCTATGATGGTGCCACTGCACTCCACTCTGGGCAACAGAACAAGACTCTGTCTCCAAAGGAATAAAATAAAAAAGGATGTTGTGTCTAATAACATTAAAACAAATGTGTGCTGCTACTAGAAAATTATATTTGATTTGAGATATTATTAAGAATAAAAGAAGCAAATACATTTGCTTCCTTTTTTAAAGAGACAGGGTCACATTCTGTCACCCAGGCTGGAATAATCATAGCTCACTTCAGCTCCACCTCCTAATCTCAAGCAATGCTCTCATCTCAGCCTCCTAAAGCACTAGGATTACAGCCACAAGCTACCACATCTGGCACCCCACTTTTTAAAAAAATTTTTAATTTTTTAAAGGAGATGGGGTCTTGTTGTATTTGCCAGGTTTGCCTTGAACTCATGGCCTCAAGCGATCCTCCTGCCTCTGCCTCTCAAAGTCCTGGGATTATAGGCATGAGCCACCAAGCCCAGCCCCTCACTTTTGATTGTGCACCAGATGTAGCCCATTGTGAACAAGTGTGTCAGACTGTGAGCACGCTCACATGAAGAATAATGCCATTAACAGTAAAATCAGTTGCATTGACTTTACTGAACTCAAAGAAAAAACTAAGTCTAGCCTGTGAAATTACAGGTTGGAAAAAGGTATTAACATAAAACACGCTTTTGGCCAGGGATATGATCATGGAACAACCATGGCAGGTTATCCAAGGGTGTATAAGCTACTATTTCCCTCCAAAAATGATTATGCCAAATTGTGTCTTCCTCGGTTCATAATTTTTTTTTTTAAAAGACAGGGTCTCCCTCTGTTGCCCAGGCTGGAGAGCAGTGACATGAACATGGCTCACTGCAGCCCCAAACTGCTGTGCTCAATCAGCTCTTAATTCATATGCAAAAATTCTGCTTCTGTGAAATGAAATTTGATGACCTGTTTTAACATTGTATGTTTGTGTTTGTGTGTGAATTCAGTGAACAGACAGAATATTCTTACATCTGTTTTAAAAAACTATTCCCCATGGAGATCAAGATCAAATGCAACCAAGGCACTTCACAAACTAAAACTAAAGGTATTTGTAAACACTGAACTTTTTTTTTTTTTTTTGAGACAGCGTCTTGCTTTGTCGCCCAGGTTAGAGTGCAGCGGCGTGAGCACCTGGCTAATTTTTAAACTTTTTGCAGCGACAGGGTCTCACGTTGTTGCCCAGTCTGGTCTTGAACTACCAGGCTCAAGCAATCTTTCAGTCTTGGCCTCCTAATGTGCTGCTGGGATTACAGCTGTGAGTCACCGCACCCAGCATGAGAAGCTTTTTAATACTACCAGTCATGGTGGCATTTTCTTTTTTTTTTTTTTTAAAGACAGAGTCTCGCTCTGTCACCCAGGCTGGAGTGCAGTGGCGCCATCTCGGCTCACTGCAAGCTCTGCCTGCTGGGTTCACGCCATTCTCCTGCCTCAGCCTCCCGAGTAGCTGGGACTACAGGCATCCGCCACCATGCTTGGTTAATTTTTTGTATTTTATTAGATGCGGGGTTTCACTGTGTTAGCCAGGATGGTCTCGATCTCCTGACCTCGTGATCTGCCAGCCTAGGCCTCCCAAAGTGCTGGGATTATAGGCGTGAGCCACCAAGCCCGGCCACGGTGGCATCTTTGAAAGAAATTTTGGTCAGCTGAACTTAGTGAAAAATTATTTAAGATCATCACTTGGTCAACAGAAATTCACATGACAATTCTCTCAACTGAAAAACAAGACAGTAGATTTTAGAAATATTCATGAGTTTGTTTCCGTTTATGTAAGGAGAGTAAACTTACTGTTTTTATATAAGTAAAATATTTAAACTTAAAATATTTTGAGTTTTAATATACATATTTTCCTTTTTTTTTTTCCACTTACTGAAACATTGTGGAAAAAAATTAACATTAAAAAACACATTTTTCAACCGGGTGCAGTGGCTCACGCCTGTAATCCCACCCAGCACTTTGGGAGGCCAAAGGCAGGTGGGTCACCTAATGTCAGGAGTTTGAGACCAGCCTAACCAACCTGGTGAAACCCTGTCTCTACTAAATATAAAAAATTAGCCAGATGTGGTGGTGGACGCCTGTAATCCCAGCTACTTGGGAGACTGAGGCAGGAGAATCGCTTGAGCCCAGGAGGCAGAGGTTGCAGTGAGCTGAGATTGCGCCATTGCACTCCGGCCTGGGCGACAAGAGCAAAACTCCATCTCAAAAGAAAGAAAGAAAACCACATACACAAAAACCACATTTTTTCCTTTTGCCTCAGGCTCCAGCATCACTCTCCTGCACGGGAGGGTACTGGTTGGAAGGTATATGAGGGAACCTTCTGATGGTCATGCTGAGGACCTTGAGAAGGATCTGAGGCACACACAGCACACACTTGTCAAAACTCGGCAGGTACTCACCCGTGAGCAGGGCATCGCGCCGAATGCCGAGCTTTCCATCCAAAGGAAAACCCGGTGGCAAATGGATTCTAATGATGTGCGCACTGGAGTGTTAGGGAAAGCCGCCTGAGGTCTATAATTTACTTGGAAATGCATAAAAAGTAAAATGGATCAATGCAGGGAGGATTAACTAGATGTGACAAAGTCCAGTAACGTGAATGGTACACTCAGGTGGTGGGTATATATCCAGATGTGCAATACAAAATTCGTTCATCACTGCTGTGAGCTGGCAAATGTCTGTCGCCGGGTGTTGGGGGCGAAAGGAGGTCTAGGCCTCTGCTCCTGTGCTTCAGATGCTGGCACGTCCCGGAGGAGCTCCTGCCACCCCTTGGAGGCTCTCCAGGTGGGGCGGCTGGGGTAAAATACAGTATCCTGAGGGAGAAGTAGCCAAGCTTTACGGGGGATGGGTCAAGTTGTGGAAAGAAAGGGCAGAGAGCAGAATGTGGCACTGGGCGAGGGGAGACATGGAGCATCCTCAAAACAGGGGGAGGCCTGGCTCGGGCCTTCCTCACCCACCCCTGCTCCCCACCGAGTCTGTCCTCCTTTTCCCTCCACTCTGTCAAGCACAAGGCAAGGCCAAGGCTGACAGATTTGCCGGTAAATAAATTGAAGACCTTTTCAGATTTGGTTTATTATTTGCACAGACAACCAAAGAAAGAATGGCCGAAGGTGCCCAGTCCCCATGGACCTTGTGCAGGGCAATACCGAAAAGTGACCACATGACTACCACATGGATGACAGGACACCGGGCTGCAAAGAGCTGCAGCCACGCTAAGTGCCCAAGGTGACTCAGCAGAGCCTGGGAGGCATCAGGAGCCGCAGGGAGGCGAGAGGGCCCGGCTGTGCCCAGGAGCATGGCAAGGTGCTCTGCTGAGAGCAGGGTGCAGCTGTGGCCCATGTGGATACGTGCAAGGGCGCCAGGGCAGAGCTCTCCCCTGACTCGGCCCCGGGACTTTCCCTCAGGTTCCTCCACTCCCAAGACGACACCATCAGGGCCTCTGGAAACAAACAGATTGGGGGTCCCCTCTGTCTCTGAGGAAAACACAAGTCACTCAGAAGCTTAAGATGCTCTGTGTCACTCAGGAAATGGGACTTAAAAATCGTCAGACAGCTTGGAAAGGCTTAAGAGAAGGAGGGGCGTCGCAGAGGCCCACTCAGGGTGCAGCTATGTCAAGGGGTAACAATTCCAGTTTCAGTTTTTAAAATCACAGTGAAACACCAGAGTAAGGACAGAGTGAAGAGAGCGCTGCCCTCCCTGATGAGACCAGACGCACTCCCGGAGGGTAGGGACAGTGGCAAGAACACAGACACGGGCGGCCACGTGGGGGCTGTGGTGGGCAGCCTGGGAGATGGCCCTCAACGCCCCCAACTCCTGGTGTCTGTCCTGTGGAACCTCCTCCCCTGGGCGGAACCCACACCAACAGAACACAGCAGAAAGAGGGGGGAATTCCCTTTGGCTGCAGGAGCCTGCCTTTGCGGCTTGCTGAGCTATGCGGGAGCTGTGCCAAGGAAAGGTCCGTGCAGCAGAGAACTGAGTGAGGCCTCCAGCCAAAAAGCAGAAAAGATCGAGGCCCTCACTCTAATAGCCCGTGAGGAACTGAATCCTGCCCACAGCCACGGGGCCAGCAGAGAAGCTGAGCCTCCCCGCCCGGAGCCTGCAGTCCGCTCACAGTCCGGCGGGTCCTGACGGAGGCCTGGGGAGGGACCTTGAGGCAGAGGCTCCTTCACCGGGCCTGGATGTCTGACCCACAGACACTGTGGAGCTACATTTGTTTGAAGGGGCTCAGCTGCGGGGCAAACTGTTACACAGCAACCGACAAGTTTCTGTTCCCTGTTTCTGTTCTTTTTCTTCAACAGGGCTGGGTGTGGAGTGGCCCGCTCCTGCCTGCCCTGCTCTGCGCACCCTCATGGGCTGAGCTGCGGGGTGAGCCGGGCCCTGTCTTCCTCCCTGCCCTGGCTCTGTCCCCCAGTGCCCACCCCCGAGAGTGGGGAGAGCGGTGGGGCTGCGCGGACTCTGAGAAGCCTTCCAGTTCCAACTGCCAGGGAGCTGCTGCCCAGGGAGCCGCGAGGAGCGAGGTCAGGCATGCGCGGGCTCTGCCTCTGATGCTAAGAAGGGGAGAGAGGGAAACGGAGTGAAGCCAGCGAAGGCAGCACGGGTCCCAGGGCAGACCCCACGCGCCAACACAGCCGAATTTCCGGCAGCGGGAAGGCCCTGTGCTTCACTCCTGCCCAGTCACTGGGAAATTCCCAAGTCAAGATGGGGAGCATGGTGGCACCTGGGGTCTGAAAGGCAAGCCCCCCTCCTCTGTCTCATCCTCCAACCTCTCCCTGTCCTGCGGGGCTCACATGCCACCTCCTCCAGGAAGCCTTCCTTCAGGAGCCTGCCTGTCAGAGGTCATCTCACCTTTTTCTCAGATCCCATGCCCTGTTGACTGTTCTCTCATTGCCTTGTTTCCTGACCATTCGTGCACAGGTTGCCCCCAGGGATCTGTTCCCAGCTTCCCGAGGGCAGGGTGTGCCTCCTCCCACCTTCCCGCATGCTGCTGGTGCCACAGAACCTGTCCAGGGCCAGGGGAGGCACCCACACACTGTCTGCACTTGTAGGGCACAAAGGGACAGCCCTGTCTCTCCAGAAGTCCAGGGACTCAGCCTTGGTGCAGACTGGGTCTTAGGCAAGGCAGAGCCAGAGGACAGGATCTGCAGGGACTTCTGGACAGGAGCCAGCCAGCAGCCAGGCTCCTCAGAGCGCTAGAGGTCTGGGGGTTCTCACCTGATCCTTAACTAGAAAACCAGGGCTAGGCTCAGGGCCCACCCCAGGGCTATTATGTTCCATGCCATGTGCGCTCCCAGGGGAAGTGGTACTTCTCCCTCCTGACTCTGTCCCCACCTCCCTAAACAAGCCTGTGGCCCTCTAACAAAGCCCAAAGTCCCATGAAAGATCCTGCCTGGTGCTGGTCCTCAGCTACGTGAACTGAGTAGCCCTTTTTAACAGGAAGGACAGCATCTGGTTCCCCTCTTTCCAGTGGCCTTCTCCACAGGGCTGGCCTGACTCCCCACAGCACTCACCTGGACAATTGGGGGCCCATTCCCCGGCTGGCCTCCCGCTGTTCCCCGAAGGTCTCTCTCAGCATGGTGAACATGGGAGCCAGGGTTCTGCCTGTGTGAGGGAGGTGCTCAGACCCTGCAGGGAGGGAACAAGGTGGAGGAAGTCGCTGGCCCTGCAGAAGCTGGAGTCACCCCCTCCACACCCACTGCCAGGGAAGGGGCAGGAAGCATCAGGGGAGTCACCTGCTCTCGTCTGAGAGGGAGGTAGAGGCAGAGGGAGGCTAGAGAAAGACAAAGAAGGCAAGGCAGGGGCAGAGGCAGGGAAAGCCCAGCAAAGGTGGGTTGGAGGAAGAGACAGAAATGGGGATGAAAGAATGAAAGAAACAGAGAGAGGCAAAGAGACAGGGAAGAGAAGAGAGAGGAAAGGAGCCAGAGAGAGGAAGAGACAGCTGGTGAGATGGGGAAGGATATGAAGGCAGGGGAGGATGAAAACGCAAAGAGAATGAGGTGGAAACAAAGAGAAAGGGAATTCCAACCACCAGTAGGCACTGAGAAAGGGGCTTTCCACGCTATTTCATTCAACCCTCAAAACAAGTAGGTACTACTGCCATTCCCATGATGTAGATGAAGAGACAAAGGTTTAAAAGATAAAGAGGGAGGGAGAGAAAATAGAGGCAGGAGAGAGAAAATATGATGCAGGAATACAGATGAGACAGAGACTGCGTATTCAAGGATTAAGAGACAACAGGCCGGGCCTGGTGGCTCACGCCTGTAATCCCAGCACTTTGGGAGGCTGAGGCAGGTGGATCGCCTGAAGTCAGGAGTTCGAGGCCAGCCTGGCCAACATGGTGAAACCTTGTCTCTATTAAAAATACAAAAATTAGTTGGGTGTGGTGGTGTGTGCCTGTAATCCCAGCTACTTGGGAGGGTGAGGCAGGAGAATTACTTGAACCCAGGAGGCGGAGGTTGCAGTGAGCCGAGATCGTGCCACTGCACTCCAGTCTGGACAACAAAGCATAAACTCTGTCTCAAAAAAAAAAAGACAAACAACAACACAACAGTCTATCTGCCCATAACAGCATAAACTTGAGAAGAAGCGCTGTCTGTCTCCAGCAACTAGAAGAGTGCCTGACAAAGAGCAGGCGTCCAGTTAACAACTATGGAATGAACAAGCAAACATTATCTGGACTATGCCGTCAGGCAAATAAAAGCCTTGGAAACTGCATAAAACCGGGGTGACCAGGAAAGGCTTCACGCAGTCTATCTGAGTCAAACCCGGAGGCATGCAGGAGGCAGAGCAGCGGCTTTGGTCATGCAGCAAAAGCCAAGTATCTGGCAAGGGCATGGAAACAGAAGGTGGCAGAGGGGGTGTGGAGGCAAAGTCAGTAAGTTCTGAGGACCAGGTCTACTGTTCTTCGAGAATCTGCAGTGTTGGGCTTTTGAAAGGACTGAAGCTCAGGGTGTGACCTTCAAGGTAGGGGTTTTCTTAATGACCACTGCCATTCTCCAGGTGAGAGACAAGAACCTGAACTAAAAATGCAGGAGCCGGACAGCGGGAAAGGGACAAGGTCTAAGATTCATCCACTTATTCATTCAACCTACTGAAGAGGTAGGATTGCCAGTTCCTGGACACCACCTGCAGGGCTCCAGTGTCCCCTGGAACCTGGGAGGTCAAGGTTGCCCAGGCAGGGCTCCAAGGAGGTGTCTCCATGGACTGTCTGCTTTCCAGCCTGAGGGACTGATGACCTGGTTGCTCTCAAGGATCCAGAACGTGAAAGGAGGCGCAGGTTTTGGTGGAAAGCTGAGTTCACATTTGAACTTGTTGCAGAACCTGTGGGATTCCTGAGAGGTGACAGCCGGGGCATTTGGATCAGCTCTGTGAGAGCTCCAGAGAGGGCTGGGCCGGAAATAGACTTCGCAGCCGGTGGCACAGCAAGCGAAGCCATGGAGATCACACAGATTACAGCCTAGAAGCTAGAGAAGAGGGCCAAGCAAAGCAATGTGGGGCACAATATTTAAGAAGACAATATTCGCCGGGCACGGCGGCTCATGCCTATAACCCCAGCACTTTGGGAGAGTGAGGCAGGTGGGTTGCTAGACCAGCCTGGGCAACACTACAAAAATCTCTCTCTACAAAAAAATACACAAATCAGCCAGGCATGGTGGTGTGCGTCTATAGTCCCAGCTACTCGGGAGGCTGAGGTGGGAGGATCACTTGAGCCTGGGAGGTTGAGGTTGCAGTGAGCCATGATCATACCACTGCACTCCAGCCTCCAGCCTGAGACAGAGTGAGAACCTGTCTCAAAAAATAAATAAATAAATAAAAGGACAATATTTAATATCCAGTTGTGAAGAGCCACTGCCAGAACCCGAGAAGGAATGGTGGAACAAGAAGAGCAAGAAAACTAGACAGAGAACAATTTTTTGAGATAAGGTCTCACTCCCATTGTCCAGGCCGGAGTGCAGTGGCGTGATCTCAGTTCACTGCAGCCTTGACTTCCTGGGCTCCAGTGATACCCCCACCACAGCGTCTCGAGTGGCTGGGACTACAGGTGCGGGCCACCATGTCTGGGTAATTTTTGGTATTTTTGGTAGAGATGGAATCTCACTATGTTGCCCAAGCTAGTCTTGAACTCCTGGGCTCAAGCGATCTGCCTAACTCAGCCTCCCAAAGTGCTGGGATTACAGGTGTGAGCCACCGCACCCTGGCAAGAACAATGTTTTAAGAAGCACGAGGATGTTGAGTATCAAACGCTGCATAGTTCGGGTGAGAGAACTGAAGAGTCTACTCAGCAATCAGGAGTTCATTGGAGACTCTGGCAGAAGTTTTCTATAGCAGAATGGCAGGAAACGTAGCCATACTGAGATTTCGTTAGGCACAAACAGGTGGTGAGGAAGTAAAGAAAATGAGAATGAAGACTGATTTTAAGAAACGAGTGGCCGGGCGCGGTGGCTCACGCCTGTAATCCCAGCATTTTGGGAGGCCGAGGCGGGCGGATTACGAGATCAGGAGACGAAACCATCCTGGCTAACACAGTGAAACCCCATCTCTACTAAAGAATACAAAAAATTAGCTGGGCGTGGTGGCGGGCGCCTATAGTCCCAGCTACTCAGGAGGCTGAGGCAGGAGAATGGCGTGAACCCAGAAGGCAGAGGCTGCAGTGAGCTGAGATTGCGCCACAGCACTCCAGCCTGGGCGACAGAGCAAGACTATCTCAAAAAAAAAAAAAAAAAAAAAAAAAAGAAAAAAAAAAAGAAACGAGAGTGAAGAAAACAGTAGGACAATAAGTCGGAAACCTCAACGGGGTGTGAGGACAAGTTCCCCGGGATTAAGTGGATAAGACGGAGGTTGGCCCTTAAGATTTGGAACAGGTTCAACAGAGAGGAATAGCAAGGTTTAAGGGATGGTTCCTGACGTCTAAGGGCACATTTAATATATTTTCAAGGCTAAGGTGGGGCAAGATCTGGAGGAGAGAGGATGGTACCCCAAGTGTCATCCTCCACTGACAGGTCAATAGACAGTACAGCCACATGGGAACAGAGCAGGTGTGGACAGAACGCATGGTTTCCCAGGGAGGCCAGTATTTTTCCATGAGGATGCAAGAGTGAAAAGCCTGGGAGATTCCATGAAGAGCTGAGGGGCTTCTGAGCCACAGCTTAAACCTTAACCCTCCTCCTCCCAGATACATTCAAATCCAAGTACTGACAATGATCTAGTAAGACCTGCGCTTCCCTGGCTACCGTCTATCAAGGAATGCCACTGTCTACCTGTGGGCAGTGTGCATTGGATTGGGTTCTCTGCGGGGTCTTGCTGATCTTAAAGAGAATGCAGGGGCCCTATGAGACTCACCTCTGTACCCCCAGCACATAACAGGTGCTCAACACATTCGCAAGGGGAACGCTGAGCAAGCGGAGGCCCGGGTTCCCTCCTGGAGAAACCAGCTTCCCCTCCACGGTCTCAAGCGTCCCCTCCTTCCTTGACCTCAGTCATTGATTTCCGCTGCACTTCCTATCCCTGGGGGAGCTTTCAACGCTCCGCCGTTCAGGCCGCCGGTCCCCGCAGCCCGGGCCCTGCTCTCTAGGGCTGGGCCCCCCGGCGGCCCTGGGCTGGCCCCGCAGACGACCTCTCTCGCCTTCGCTTCCTCAAGCGTAAATCGGGCGCGGGGGCTGCAGGGCCTTCATCTCTTCCTCTGTTCCGCGATGTCGGAGAGACCGCAGCCCAGCCTCTGCCACCGCAGAGCTGCTTATCCAGCAGCGCGACTCCCTCGGGCACCGTTGGATGCCGTTGCTTACCGTTAGGCAAGTGTTTTAAGAAGCACGAGAATGTCGAGTGTCAAATGCTGCAAAGGGCTCAGAGCTCGCGACCAAGGGGCGTGGCCTCCGGGCCGCGAAGGCCTCTGGGAGTTGTAGTCCTGCCTCGGCCTGCGGTGGCCTCTTTTTAAAAAAAAAAAAAAAAAAAAAAAACTGGCCCTTGGGTCCGTCGCTGCCTCGGTGTCCTTGTCGGGCTTCCCAGCAGCGGCCTAGCGGAAAAGTAAAAGATGTCTGAATATATTCAGGTAACCGAAGATGAGAACGATGAGCCCATTGAAATATCATCGCAAGACGATGGGGACGGTGCTGCTGTCCACGCTTATGGCACAGTTTCCAGGGGCGTGTGGGCTTCGCTACAGAAATCCAGCGTCTCAATGTATGAGAGGTGTACGGCTGGTAGAAGGAATTCTGCCTGCCCCCGATGCTGGCTGGGGAAATCTGGTGTATGTTGTCAACTATCCGAAAGATAACAAAAGAAAAATGGATGAGACAGATGCTTCATGAGCAGTGAAAGTGAAAAGAGTAGTCTAGAAAACATCCGATTTAACAGTGTTGGGTGTCCCGTGGGGAACAACTGAACAGGGCCTGAAAGAGTATTGCAGTACCTTTGGAGAAGCTCTTGTGGTGCAACAAAGCCAAGATGAGCCTTTGAGAAGCAGAAAAGTGTTTGTGGGGTGCGGTACAGAGGACATGACTGAGGATGAGCTGCGGGAGTTCTTCTCTCAGTGTGGGGATGTGATGGATGTCTTCATCCCCGAGACATTCAGGGCCTTTGCCTTTGTTACATTTGCAGATGGTCAGATGGCGCAGTCTCTTTGTGGAGAGGACTTGATGATTAAAGGAATCAGCGTTCATATACATCCAATGCCGAAGCACAATAGCAATAGAAAGAAGTGAAAGATTTGGTTGTAATCCAGGTGGCTTTGGGAATCAGGGTGCATTTGGTAACAGTAGAGAGGGTGGAGCTGGTTTGGGAAACAATCAAGGTAGTAATACGGGTGGTGGGATAAACTTTGGTGCATTCAGCATTAATCCAGCCATGATGGCTGCCGCCCAGGCAGCGCTACAGAGCAGTTGGTGTATGATGGGCATGTTAGCCAGTCAGCAGAACCAGTCAGGCCCATCGGGTAAGAACCAAAGCCAAGGCAACATGCAGAGGGAGCCAAACCAGGCGTTTGGTTCTCGAAATAACTCTTAGAGTGGTTCTAATTTTGGTGCGGCAATTGGCTGGGGATCAGCATCAAATGCAGGGTTGGGCAGTGGTTTTAATGGAGGCTTTGGCTCAAGCATGGATTCTAAGTCTTCCGGCTGGGGAATGTAGACAGTGGGGTTAGGGCTGGTTGGTATAGAATGGTTGGAATTCAAATTTTTCTAAACTCATGGTAAGCATATTGTAAAATACATATGTGCTATGAATTTTCAAAATTGGTTTACACATTCCAGTCTGCGAATTATATTCAACAGTATTTTGACATTTTTTCTTTAGAAAAAGGAACACTTAAAGGAATCTTATAAGTTTTGTTACATGAAAGGTTGAAATAGTGAGTGGTTGAAAGTGAACTGCTGTTTGCCTGATTGGTAAACCAATACACTATAATTGGTAGTAAAAAGTTTCTCCTGTAATATTTTATCCCTGGACTTGTCAAGTGAATTCTTTGCATGTTCAAAATGGAAACCATGGATTAGAACTACATTCTTTACCCCTTGTTTTAATTTGAACCCCACCATATGGATTTTTCCTTAAGAAAATCTCCTTTTAGGAGATCATGGTGTCACAGTGTTTGGTTCTTTCACTTTGTTTTTTAACATTTGTCTCCCCTTAAATACAAAAGTACAATATGAAGCCTTCATTTAATCTCTGCAGTTCATCTCATTTCAAATGTTTATAGAAGAAGCACTTCATTGAAAGTAGTGTTGTAAATATTGTGCCATAGGAATACTTTTTATTTTTTGAGATGGAGTCTTGCTCTGTCGCCCAGGCTGGAGTGCAGTGGTGCGATCTTGGCTCACTGCAAGCTCCGCCTCCCGGGTTCATGCCATTGTCCTGCCTCAGCCTCACGAGTGGCTGGGACTACAGGCACCTGCCACTATGCCCAGTTGTTTTTTTTTTTTTTTTTTTCCCTTTTTGGAGAGGCCGGGGTTTCACCATGTTAGCCTGGATGATCTCGATCTCTGACCTCGTGATCTGCCAGCCTCAGCCTCCCAAGAATGCCTGGGATTACAGGCATGAAACTCCGTGCCGGCTTTCCAGAATCACCTCTGTCTACAGCGCTTTCTCATTCAGGAATTCGTCATCATGCATCACAGGCCCGTCTTTTGCGGCGGTGGGTGTCCCATTTTTATTAAATACTCTTTATTTCATGGAGTCATTATCCAGCTGAACACAGGCTATGATATGGAACCAGAAGGCTGTTTGAACCTTTGAAACCTTGTGTGGGATTGATGAGGTGGCGGTGCCCAGGCATGAAAGGCTAGTATGAGCACGAAAGGAGAGAGCACATGCAGGGCTTGGTGGTGGTGCATAATGGATATTTTTAGCAGAGATGTGTCTCTCCAATCCTGTAGCTTTGGTGACAGTGTGCAGACAGCAATGATAGCAAAATAATGTACAGGTACTTTTGCATTCAAAGGACATCCACATCTGTTGGAAGATTTGGTGATTTTGTCAACCTACATTATTTGAATGTGTTAAGTGAAACAATGCTTATACTCCCCCACCTTGTCAACTGCTGTGAATGCTGTATGGTGTGTGTTCTCTTCTGTTAACTTGTGGGGAAAGAAATCCAGCCTGTTACTGTGTCTATATAGAGAAAGAAGTAGACATAAGAGACCATTTTGTTCTGTATTTGAGATGCTGTTAATCTGTGACCCTACCCCCAACCTTGTCTTGCAAAGAGACATGTGCTCTTGGTGACTCAAGGGACCCCAATGGATTTTGGGCTGTGCAGGATGTGTCTTTGTTAAATAAGTGCCTGAAGGCAGCTTGCTGGTTAAAAGTCATCCACCATTCTCTTAGTGCAACTACTTGAGGGACGCATTACCGGCCAAAGGTCACAGGGCCCTCTGCCTAGGAAAGCTAGGTATTGTCAAGGTTTTCTCTCCCCATGTGATAGGCTGAAACAATGCTGCTAAAAAGGTTTATGGAATGTTTGCATATGCATCTCAAGGCACAGCATTTTCCTTTAAACTTATTCATGTCACAGGGTTTTTTGTTTTATATGTCTTTTTTTTTTTTTTTTTTTTTTTTTTTTTTTTGAGGCGGAGTTTAAGCTGTGTCGCCCAGGCTGGAGTGCAGTGGCCGATCTGCGGCTCACTGCAAGCCCGCCTCCCGGGTTCACGCCATTCTCCCGCCCCTCCAGACTCCGAGTAGCTGGGACTACAGGCGCCCAGCCACCATGCCAGCCTAGTTTTGTATTTTACCCAGTAGAGACAGGGTTTCTAATGTTAGCCAGGATGGTCTCGGTCTCCTGACCTCGTGATCCACCGCCTCTCCAGCCTCCCAAAGTGCTGGGATTACAGGCGTGAGCCACCTTGACCTGTTCATATGTCTTACTGCCCGTTCCCTCCCTACAATGATCCTATTGTCCTTCCACTCCTTATCTTTTTTTTTTTTTTTTTTGAGGCGGTCACCAGCACAATAGCGCCAGGCTGGAGTGCAGGTAAAGCGCCCGATCTGCGGCCTCACTGCAAGCTCCGCCTCGGGTTCTTGCTCATTCTCCCGCCTCAGCCTCCGAGTAGCTGGGACTACGGCGCCGCCACCGCAGCCCGGCTAGTTTTTGTATTTTTAAGTGAGGCGGGGGTTTCACCATGTTAGCCAGGATGGTCGATCTCCACTCCCTTATCTTTAAGATGGTAAAGATAATTATCAATAATGCTAAGGGAACTCAGGGCAGGTGCCAGCGATGGGTCCTCTGTAAGTTGGCTTTGCCCGGTCCCTGGGCCCACTTTTTCTTTCTCTATACTTTGTCTCTGTGTCTCATTCTTTTCTCAAGTCTCTTTCCACCTACTTGAGAAACACCCACAGGTGTGGAGGGCGAGCCACCCTTCATTAGCTGACATGTAGTGTGGAAATATGAACTGAAACTGATGGGTTGAGAATATGGACTATTTGTGGTGTGCTTTGCAAAGAGGACTTGGAAGCGGAGTTCACCAGTGAGCTCTGGTGTCTCAAGAAGATTAAAATTCTAATGTCTGGTAGCTACCCTTAAGAATGTTTTGCTGCAGTTCTGTGTCTGTGCTTGGATGCTTTTTATAAGAATTGCCATTGTTGGTGAGTTCTTAAATAAAACTGATTTAAATTAAAAACAAAACAAAACAAAACACTAAGTAGCGGGTGAACTACATCTCCCACGAGGCCCATAACTCGCCTCTGTGGTGGGGCAGGGTTGGAGGGGCGTGTGGTCAAGGCTCGGCGCCGAGCACCTCGAGGTGCATGGCGCCCACGCGAACCTGGCTCAGGGCTCGGGGATTCTAGCGCCGTCTCAGGGCAGTCCCGGGAAGGAAGTGCTCAAGGAGGCTGGGCTCGCGGGCTCATCGAGACCGTCAGGTCCCCTGGCCCTCGGAGTCACTGCAGAAGGCCTGAGAGTTCCCGAGCAGAGCGTGGGGAGGGGCTGGAAGGGAGGAGCCCGGGGGGCGGCGGTCTCGGAAGCGGGCAGGAGGTCTTGAAAGGTCGCAGTCAGGACGGCCGTGAAGTGGAGAAGTCAAGAGGCCGCTGCGGAGGCCCAGGTTGAGAAACACTTGGCCTTGGACTCGGTCGGTGGCAAGACGACACGTGGAGGCAGACCCAAAGCAGAGCTCGGCCAGTAGCGGTGGCTCCATGCTGTAATCCCAGCACTTTGGGAGGCCGAAGTGAGGGCAGATCCGCAGAGTCAGAGGCTCAGCGACCATCCTGGCTAACTGCAGTGAAACCCATTATCTACTAAAATTACAAAACTAGACGGAGGCTTGGTGGCGGGCACCTGTAGTGCCAGCTACTTTCGGGGAGAGCTGAGGCAGGAGGCTTGAACCCAGGGCGGAGGTTGCAGTGAGCCGAGATTTCGCCACTGCACTCCAGCCGGGGCGACAGAGTGAGGCTCTGTCTCAAATAATAATAATAATAATAAATAAAAATAGAAAAAGAAGTAGCGCTCATGGGCTTGACTGATTGGAAGTGGGATGGCAGGAAGAGGGTGAACTTGAGGGTGATGTCTAGATTTTTTTGCTCAATCCATGGGGTGCCAAGAAGTGGTGATGGCTGAGGATCTGTTGTTTTGGTGGTGTTGTGAGCCCATCTGACATCTAAGAGCAGTCATTGAGTGGACAGGAGGATAAAGAGGAGACAGCCGCCTGGAGAGGGGCTTTGAATCAAGAGTACAGGATTGGCAAAAAGGGCCGAATGGAGTCACTGGGTGTGGGGGTGGCAGGGAAGACTGAGGACAAAGCCTTGGGAAGGACACATCCAGTTGGAGGTCGGCAGGGAGGAGCATTGAGTACAGGGGACTGAGGATGACCAATGAGGTAGAAGGAAGGCTGGTGTGGTGCCCTTGAGGTTGGAGGAGGAGCCTCCAGATGCATGAGTCATAACCCAGGAGAGGTGAAGTTGACATGCAGACATGCCCACTGGGTTGGGAAGCATGCTTATCACTGGAGATTTTGACTGTGCAGTTTCAGTGGAAGGGTGGCCAATAGCTTGACTGGAAAGGAATGAAGAGGAATGAGATGTGTGGAAGTGGAGGCAGTAAGTGTAGATGACGCTTTCAAGGAATTTTGCTTTAGAGCAAAGAAACGAGGCAGAGGCTAACAGTATGTCAGGTCCAGGGAGGTTTTTCTGAGTGAAAGTATTCATATTACAGCCTGTTTGTATGTTAATGAGAATGATCCAGAAGGGAGGAAAAGCTAGTGGTGCAGTGGAGAGCAGAGTCCCTGAGCAGGTGAGCAGGGATGGGGGCCCATGCCCATGTGGGAAGCGGGCACCACACTGCTTCACGATGGAAGGCAGAACGCCTGGGCCAGGGCGCAGGCAGGTGTCACAGACAGAGAATGTCCTTCATGACCACATCCTAATTCCCAGAACCTGCAAATATGCCAGTTTACATGGCAAAAGGGACTTTGCAAATGTGATTAAGAATTAAGCTAAAGACCTTCATACAGGGAGATTATCCTGGATTCTCCGGGGGCGGAGGGGAGGCGGCTGGTGTTATCACAAGGATCTTTAAAAGTAGAAGGAAGGAGAAGACGTGACCACGGAAGAAGGGTCAGAGAGATGCAACGCTTCCAAGGAACTTTGAGGATGGGGGAAGGGACCGTCCTCCTAGGAATGTGGGTGGCCCCTGAATGAAGACAGGGCAGGAGAAGGAACACAGCACTGCCTGCCAACACCTTGATCTTAGCCCAGTGAATCCTGACAGACTTCTAACCGTGGAACTGCAACATCATAACCGTGTGTTTGAAGCCACCAGGAGGGTAGTCATTGGTTTTGGCAGACATAGAAAACTAATACAGTGGGTCAGGGATTCGGATGGGAAGGAGACAGCCCTCAGAGAATGGCTTGTGGGGAGCCTGGGGGCTCTGGGAGAGAGGAGCTGGTGTGAAACAACCAGCTGACTGGGAAGCTGGTGGCCCCAGGCCGCCCCACAGGCAAGAGCAGCTCTCAGCCCCAGGAGACCAACAGTGGTCACTGGTGTGGGAGCCAGTTTACATTTCCAAAAGAAGCTGCACTTGAGGATTACTGTGAAGCTGACTTCAGGGCTGGAGGGGCACGGGGTCAGAGTTCTGGGTTAGTGGCTTCTGACCCTGGTCCTAGCAACTGTTACTCCAGGTCAGCCTCCTGCACCCTGCCTCCTGGGCTTCCCCTTGACCCCCTCCTAGGGCCTCTGGGAAGGTGTGATGAGTGGATTTCAGAGGTGAAATTTGTTCCTTTGAAGCAGTCCGTGGCTGATGCTCCCTGAATGACATGAGAGCTCATTGGCATGGCCTCTGGGTGGTATTGGGAGCCAGGGCTTTCAGGATGGCCCGTCATCCATCCGTGTCCCTGTGGGCACATCCTACATCAGTCTGTCTGAGGAAATAAAAATCATCCCAGGAATGATATTTCCACTGCTCGAGTCGGGCGCTGGCTCCTCACTGCCCCAGCAGCTCAGCTCCAGATGATAAAGTTAAAGCTGCATTTGGTTATAGCCCTATGATTGAATTGAGGTGAGCCAGAGCGAACCCCAAACTTTGAAACGCCCCTGGTGGCCAGGACCTGCTTGGGGGCGTAAAGGGGCTGCTGGGAAAGGTGTTCTTAAGGCAAAAGCACGTGTCCAGAGAGGAGACCCCGATGTCAATCCTAAGTTGTCACACCTCGGCCCTAGCCTGGGGACTGCCAACCCCCAGTGAGAAGCTGCTGCTTTGGGGTCCTGGAGCAGGAGGATGGGGCTAGGCTAACTGTGGTGGTGACTTCAGCCGGCTGACCACGTGCTACCTGCAGGTCTCACCCAGCCCAACAGGGCAGGCTCCTGCACCCCAGCTGCCCATCCTGCCACCCTCCATCCCTGAGGGTTCTGACCTCCTGGACCCAGTTTGACCTAAGGCTCAAGCCCCCTGGGGCCTTGGTACTTTCATTTCAGGCTACAAACTGGGTGGGTCTCCTTGACCCTGAAGTCAATGGCACCAGTGGGGAAGCTCCTTCTTTAGTCAAGATAAGCGACAACCTCACACAAGTAGACTGATGTCTACGTCGTGCTTGTGGGTCCTAAAACAGGTCTTTGAAAGATACTTGCAAGCCAAATGGGTAGCAATTAGGCATTATTTAATTATTCCTGAAGCTCATGAACAAGAAAATGGCACAGAGACAGGTCATCTCCCTATCGCTGAGTTACCCTGGAGACAAGCCTCGTGCAAACAAAATCCTTCTCCAGGACACACACAATGCCCAAGAACAGGCTGGGCCTGAGGACCTGCCTAGCATCGGGGGGCAGAAGCACTGCCTGCTGCAGAGACAGCCACGAGTGCATCCCCACCACCATCATACTGCTCACTCTGCTGAGAAAGGGTGAGGTTTTAAAGGATATTCACCAGCCTCAGATGCAGGGGAATGTGCTTAGTTTAGCATTTACACATCTGACACATTAATGACATATCACTCAACAATACTTCAAGGGTAACTAACTCAAAAATTCTTTATTTAGTAAAATTGTCACATTTGATGTCAATGGAATACACAAACTCAAGTGTGCTACAAACAAGATGTACAGAGCCTCACAGCTCTGGGCAGTGCTGCAGAGTGCACCTGCCTCTCGTCTCCCCGCTGAAGTGGCAAGTTCAAGCTTTTGTTTAGCCCAGGGCTGCCTGGAACACTAGTGCCCAGCACCATTCCTGCCACCTCTGCCCCCAGAGCCGGCACAGGGCTGGTGAAGGCCGGGCGGGTGAACCTGGGACAACGCTGGTAGCTCTACAAGATTCTTCCTCCTGCCTGTAGCTCCTTCCCGCTACCCACCCCAGAGCTGCAGGGCCCCTAAAAGTTTCTTAAGAAACGGGGCTGAGGCCTGACTGGGCTGGTCACCAGGGGCTGCCCTGCAAGCTGTCCATCGGAGGAGGGAGGGAAGACCTGGGAGACTTCCAAGGCGCCCTACCCCACCACATCTGAACCCCTGGGAGGAGGGAGGAGATCCAGGGAGGGCCGGGCCCACCCCTGCAGGGCTCTGGCTGGCATTGGTTACCAAGGCCTCCAGACACTCTGGGCAATTTGGGCTGCGGTCAGGCTGCCCAGGGCTGTGGGCACCAAGTCAGACCCCTCAGCAGGAGCCCGACTCAGTTCAGCCTCAGGGGCCTCCTCCAGGTCGGAGCACAGGTCGTCCCCGGGACCAGGGAGGCTGGGTATCGGGGATCCCGGAGCCCCTCCCGCCGGCCAGCCACTCCGCCCAGGGACTCCAGGTGGCCCCGCCAGGGCGTCCCCCAGCAGATCCTGGAAGCTGCTGCCCTCACGCAGCGGCATGGACTCGAGCAGATGGTTCAGGAGCTCGGCAGCGACGGTGGCGTCGATGGCCTGGCACGTGGACACGAACGTGTGCACCTCGTGCATGCACTGGATGTAGCCGGCAGCGAAGCGCTCGCTCGCTTCCGCCTGCAGCTGCTCGCGCTCTGGGCCCGAGGGTGGGAGGGAGAGAGCCGCGTCCCGCGCGGTGAGCGGCGACTGCGTGGCCCAGCCCACCCGGCCCGCGGGGACACTGCTCACCCAGGAGACGCGGGGGCGCACCCTGCTCCGGGGGGAGCCCTCGCCGCCAACAGGACAGGGGCGCCGGGAGGGAAGTCCTCCGTCTGGCGGGGGTTGCAGGCGCCCGCGGCCGGCGCCCCCGCCCGCCCCGCCGCCACTCACCGCGCGCCCGGCCCCGCAGCACACCCTGGACCCGCCGCACAGTCAGCTCCAGCACCTCGGCGTTCTCCAGCTTGGCCTGCACCTGCGCGGGCGGGAAGGGCGGTGAGCCGGCAGCACGCTCCCGGACCCGCCCGCCAGCCCGCCCGCCCCGCAGCCCCACGGCGCCTGCCCGGCCGCTGCACCTCGGCGCCCGCCAGCAGCAGCCGCAGCTCCTGCAGGCTCTCGTTGATCCGCGCGCGCCGCTTCTTCTCCACCAGGGGCTTCCGGGCCTGCGGGGAGAGGGGCACTGAGTCCCAGCCCCGCACGGCCTCCCGCCCGCTTGCTTGCCCACGGCCCCGGCCCGCACCTTGCGGTCTCCCCGCGTCTCCCAGCCGTCCTCATCCTCACGGCCCACACGGTCCCGGCCAGGCGCCGCGGGTGGCGCCATGCCCGCTCCGCTGGGGGCGCGGCGGGGACTGGGAGCAGCGGGGACGGAGAGCGGCGGGGACCGGAGCGCCGGCGCCTCCGCTACCCCGCAGCCGCCCAGCAGCAGCCCAGCGGTCCGCGCTCCTCGCGGCTTCCGGCCCGCAGCGGCCCCGCCCCTTTTATAGTCGCTTATTTGCATCTCAATGCGCCGATTGGTCGCGCGGGCCCGGGGCCGCCGACCGCGAGGCGCGCTGCAGCCAATCGGGGCAGCGCGCTTTGTGCGGCCCCGCGGCTCTGACGGGCGGCAGCTGGCTGAGCTAGGCTGGGCCCCCAGCCCGGCCTTCCCGAGACCCCCGCGGGGGCGGCACCGGGGCGGCGACCCCGGGGAGCTGCGGCCCTGCCTGCGCTTGTTTCTCTCCGTCTGCTGCTCTAGGACCACTGATCTGCCGCGCGTGCGAGCAGGCGTCCACCCGTCCGTCGGTCCGTCCACTCATTCATTCACTCATTAATTCATTCATTTCCCTCCTTCACCGATGGCGCCTCCAGAGCTGAGCGCTCGGGCCACGGGCCCCAGGAGCTGCTTCCCTGGGGTGCAGAGCCACAGCCAAATCCCTGGTCCCCGGACCTAGAGGGGTCTCAGGTCCCGGCTGGGGTGGCTGCCAAGTCCCGGGGAGGCAGGGTCCATTGGGCAGCGGTGGCGGGGCGGCTCGTGAGTTTCCTCCGGACTCGTCCAGACGCCGGGCCGGACCCCCGACGCCGCCCTCCGCCAGCACTGGAGTCCTAGTGGGGGGGGTCCCCTGTGCTCCCGCCCGCGCCGCTCTCCCCCTGGGCTCTGCTCTCCGGGTCACTACCCGCGTCCCGCTCTGAGCTCCCCCATCTCCCCCTAGTCCCCGTTGGCCCCCCGGGCCCCCCCCCCCCCCCCCCGCACCCCGCCCGCCTCCCTCCCCCCCTCCTCGTCCTCCGCCCCCCCCCCCCCACAGGCCCGCCGAAGCTGCCGTCTGGTCCCCGTAACTTGATGCCTGTGACAGTTGGCAGCTGCGGCCGCTTCGGCGGAGAAAAGCGGCGGCCGCGCCAAGAGCGACAGGTGTTGGCCGCGCCTTTGTCTCGCGCGCTTTGTCCCGCGGGCAGGCGGCGGGCGCTTGTCCCGACTAGACGCCCGCGACCCCCACATCGCGGCGGGCCGCCCATCTGCCGGGTCCCTCCTAGCCGCGGGCGGGGTGCGTGGGCAGTGGGGCCGCGCCCTAGGGCAACGCCCTGGGGACCCCGGCCGGGCTCCTGCGACGTCAGTCCAGACGCTGCGTGGAGGAGCCGGAACGCGGAGACGCCTTCTCGGACCCCAGCCAGCCGACCACCAGCCTGCCCTGCACAGCACCTGCCTTCCTCAGTCCCCTCTACTCACCCGTGCTGGGATCGTCAGGGTCTGTTCGGAGCCCCTCCAGGCTATAAGCGTCCCTGGATAAGGGCACAGTCTGACCTAGGACCCCCTGTCCACCTCCCCGCACCCCCAGCAGAGCCTGGCCTCACAGAAGCGCTGCTAGGTAGGGAAGGTGAGGGGTGTCCCTGGCAGGATGGGCTGGAAGGCCGCGTGGGAGGAGAACATCACGGGACCCCAGCAGCTGAGCGCAGCGACAGGACTAGGCTGCAGACCTACCGCCCCACTGCCCCTAGAGAGATCTGAGCGGCCTCCCACGGCCCCTTTACTTCTGCCTCTCCACCAGAGGGACCCCTGCAGGCTTCCCGCTGGGTGAGTTTGGTGAGAGGTTTGAAGGCTCCCAAAGTCACCTAAGTCACCTCACTGACCTCTGTAATTACCTGGGACCCCCTCCTGCCCGCTCCCAACTGTCCCTGCTCTGGCTCTTGGTTGCCCTGTGAGCAGGGTCCTGAGATTTCCCCCAGCCCAGCATCACTCACCTGGGTGTGAAACTACCCCTTTACTTCACACACTCCCCACCTGCCCAGTAGTGGGGCTGGCAGGGTGGGGCTGGCAGGGTGGGGCTGGAGTGGTGGATCCCAAGGAAGTGGATTATTGTTCTGTGACTTCACTCTCCTTCACCACTTAGACATCACCCCAGAGAAGGAGAACGCCCACTCCCCCAAGTGACTACAATGACATTTCCACTACTTTGAGAAACTGTGATAGGGAAAAATAAACTCACTGATATTTCTTGTACTCCCAAGTTTGCAAACTGATTTACACTCCTCTCATTATCCAAACGAACAAGGCCAAGTAGATGTTTTAGGATGCTCTCATCCTAAAACATCTGCTTTATGTTAGGCAATTTATATTGCAACAGGATGATCAGGGCCCCAAAAGAGGACTTTGGGTAAAGCCTGATTGAACACTTGATTGGATAGGGAACTGGATTTCAGGGGCAAGGAGGACATGATAAAGGCAAATGGTGCAAGCAAAAAAAAAAAAAAAGCAACTAGGAACTCTAGGGAAAACAAAAGCTTCCCAAGAAAAGAAATGTAGCCGGGTGCGGTGGCTCAAGCCTGTAATCCCAGCACTTTGGGAGGCCGAGGCGGGTGGATCACGAGGTCAGGAGAACGAGACTATCCTGGCTAACATGGTGAAACCCCGTCTCTACTAAAACATACAAAAAACTAGCTGGGTGTGGTGGCGGGCGCCTGTAGTCCCAGCTACTTGGGAGGCTGAGGCGGGAGAATGGCGTGAACCCGGGAGGCGGAGCTTGCAGTGAGCCCAGATCACGCCACTGCACTCCAGCCTGGGAGACACAGCGAGACTCCATCTCAAAAAAAAAAAAAAAAAAAAAAAAAAAAGAAAAGAAATGTAGTCTTAGCACATTACTTGGCTCAGGAGACAACAGTTTTCACAGCCACAACAATGTAACACTGTTCAGAGGGTTTTAACGTTTAGAATTAATCTATACAGAAGGCAAGGAAGGATTGTTTATGGTTATGGGACATGATATAAAGTTGACCTTGTAAAAACAAAAGACAGGTGATAGGAGTTATGAGAGGGGAGGCTAAAGGGAGGACTAGGGACCTCAAAAGCCTTGTCTGACAGTGGAGTGGGTGGGGGTTGAGGGAAGGAGAGTCTGTACATCAGCAAAATCCTTCTTGGTTGGACTGGAAGTTGCCCAAGGTCCCCTCTGCAAGGTCAGCTTCAGTTCCCTTTAGCAGTGCACTGGCCTGCTGGCATAGCCTTTTTGTCCCAGAAGCCTGGCCTATCTTGGGGTCACCAAGCCCTCCCTCCCTCCTTCACAGCAGCCTCCCCTAGCCAACACTTCCTGCCATTTGTCCCTTGGGCCAGTCCTGCCTTCAAAGTTTGTCTGAGTATGGACTTCCTGAGCATTTGAGCCCTTTAATCTCCCTAGAGCCAGGAACAGAGGCCAGCAGAGGCTGGGCAGGGTGGTGGTTGCTGCGGGGGACCAGTTAGCAGTGGGGGTGGCAGGCCATAAATCCCTGGGGGGAACAAAGGCAGCTGCGGCCTGTAGACTGTCCAGGCCCCTTGTGGGCAATCTGCCCAGGAGACTCAGAATCTCCATTTAATTTGGAAATAAAACCCTTGGGGTTATATGGTAAATAAAAATATAATTAAGAGTCTCCCAAAAGCACTCAGAGGTTCAGTGAAACCACCATATTTGGCCATTTAGGGCAGTTTGCAGAGGCCTCTGTGCTTGCTAGGAGGACTTTGCCTTTTATCCCATCAGCACTTGGAGTTAGGAAGCCAGGCTAGCAGACAGAGGAGAGCCCCTCCCTCTGCTCGGGGAGCTTCTGGGAGGCGGGGCATTGGGTTCAGGATCCATTCAGTTCTGTTTCCACCCCCAGGGTCATGGTTTGAAGAGTGGGAGGGGTGGCGAGCAACTCTTAGGGCTTCCACAGTTTTGGCCTCACAAGGCTTCATTCATCACTGTGAGAGAAGGGCTGGGGTCAGGGGACTATGCTGCCCTGCCCATATCATTCGCAATGGATACATGTGACCTTTCTGGTGGAGCCTCCTGACCGCCCCACCTTTAACCCTACCTAGCCTTGATGACCCAAAGACAGGCAGCCAGCCTGGAAAGGCCAGGTAACCCAGGGCAGCGATGCAGGGAAGAGAGAGGTGCGTGGAGGCAGAGCTGGGGGTACTCTGGAGCTGAGCCAGACAGCTGCACCCCTCCAACTGAAAGTGAAGACTGTGGGTCATAACACGATTAGGTTTGCATTACACAAAGTTCATTTCTGCAGCCTGAAGAAGGGTGTGTGTGTGACACACACAGGAAGAAAGGGAGCCAGCAAGAATCAAACGCTATAAGGGAGCTGACTGCGAGGCAGCCTTTGGGATGTAAGATTCTTTAATGCAGAATTTCTGGAGTTCCTTTAAAAAAATTTTTTTTTAATAATCTTTGATCTCTATTCAGGTTTTCTTCTGTGCTATGTGAAAAATACATACAAGTAAAAATAAAAATATACTCGCTTTATTTACCAATTTTCTAAAAGGCAAACAGGTCATAAAAAGACACAAGCAGTCAAACAAATCTATTGCACTGGGTAAAGAAAGTTTGGTTTGCACACGAACAAACCACTTGTCCAGCAAGGCTCAACAAATCATCACACAAACTCTGAGAGCTTATTTACATATCTTTTTAAGGAATATATTAAAAAGAAGGCTCAGTTTAAAATAGAGAAAAAGTGTTTAACACCTGTATAAGCACACACACTAAAGAAAACATGACTCGATGCTTGGCATCATGTAAACAAATTCACAAGATGATCCTATTAAGTCAACTGCTTGGCACGCGCTGAAGCTACAATCAATGAGCATATATTAAATAACAAAATAATGCTGATGGTAAACATTCATAACAGCAGAGTAAGATTTTGGCAGTTTTGTGTTTCAGTAACATACATGTAACCTTAGATTAACACCTATCCCTTCATGATCTGACTTTAGAGGCAAGAAGCAGTTTGTAACAGCTAATTGCCGTAAGAATGCAGACTGCTACCTTATCGTAGGCATAGGCAGGTGATGTTACTTTGTAAATTAACGAAAAATTAAAGTGTTCTTGTGTTTACGAAAAATAGGTTTAATATTCAGGCATAAGATGGTTTTACTATGAAAACCTAGTGGATTACAAAGAGATTTCACTTCCATCAAAAAACAGAAAACCCTGGTCCAGGTCGGGCGCGGTGGCTCACGCCTGTAATCCCAGCACTTTGGGAGGCCGAGGTGGGTGGATCACTTGAGGTCAGGAGTTCGAGACCAGCCAGGCCAACATGGCGAAACCCTGTCTCTACTAAAAATACAAAAAATTAGCTGGGCGTGGTGGCGGGCGCCTGTAGTCCCAGCTACTCAGGAGGCTGAGGCAGAAGAATCACTTGAACCTGGGAGGCAGAGGTTGCAGTGAGCCGAGATGATGTCACTGCACTCCGGCCTGGGCAACAAGAGAGAAACTCCATCTCAAAAAAAAAAAAAAAGAAAAAAAAAGAAAAAAAGAAAACCCTGGTCCCTTTTAAGCCTCATAGTCTTGGTCCAATTTTAAGTCAACTGTTCTTCAGTGATAACTGTGAATTGCCACCAGGGATGAATATTAAATTTTCCAAACCATCTTTGGAATATACAATGCAACATGAGGTTTTGTAAAAAGTTGGGCAGACTGGCCTCACTTTTCCCCAAGTGTCCAAATGACTTAAAAGTGCTGGGGACACCGGCAGAGGCCTAAAGCTGCTCCGAGAGGTCGGGCTCATGAAAAGAATGTGGGCTGGGCACCCAACCCAGGGTGCAGCGGGAGAGGTAAGCTCACTGCACCCCTGAAAATACAGACGCAGTTGCAAGCTGTGGGACTGAGTGGCAGTGGCTGCTCTCAGCCAGAAGATGTGATGTGGGCTTGGCTGGGTGGAAGCTGATGTCTGGGTGGCTCCAACGAAAGAAGACCAAACAGGACTGGGTCCCACATGTGTTGGTCACAGCCTGGTTTGCAGAGGGAAGTCACCATAAAGAGATGACTGATGACATATTTCAATCTCCGTATCGGCCATCATGGTCTGAAAAGGAGACAAGAACGATGCAGAAATATGCAGAGGGTCTGCGTGTGCATTCATCCGATGGAGGTGGCCACACAAACCACTAGGCTTCTTTAGTCCAGAGCAAATGTTTCAACTTTGTTCACTACAAACAAAAGCTATGTCAGATTGAAATATTGACCACACCAGAAGCCAAAGCTGTTGGTTTGCCAAACAATGCTTCACACCATGTAATGTGAAACGTTTTGAAAGAAAACTAGGAGAGGCTGCTATCTCCACTTGGTATGTAAAAAAAAGAAAATCTACCTTGACTAAATGATAATTCAGATAAAAAGCAGTCCCCAAGAGAGGACAAAATTTGATCTGATCCAAACATCCTGGGAAAGCTCTGGAAGCCAGAGTCCCCAACTGGTGCAGCAGACAGAGGTCTCATCACAGTCACAGGACTTCTGGGAGCACTGAGGCAACTTCCCTGACATGAAGAGGCGTTTAGTCTTTCTCAAGTTAAATAACAGCTAAAGTCTCTTCCCATCCCACAAAACTCTACATATATATTTTATATATAAAAACATATTTCTTTCCAAACCCTCCCCACTCTCCAGTTTTAAGTCACCCCTTCAGAAAACTATGTTGTTTTTTTTTTTTTTCTAAAACAAAAAAAGCAACATGAGCGTATGTGTCCATTTCAGTGGAAACAGCCATGAAGATCTTTCGTCTCTTCCAAGCACCACCTGTGTAGCTTGCTGGCTGCCGGGCTGAGGTGGGGTAGGGGTTACGTCTGCTCTTCGATCCTGTGATTCAAGGGGGATCCATTTTCGTCTTCTTTGGTGTCCGACACTTCGCTGAGTCCCAGAGAAGGAATATCTTCCTCATATGGTATGCAAATATTACCTTTTTCCTTGTTTTCACAGTAAACACATTCCTTAAAAGAAAAAAAAAAAAGTGAAATCAGTAACAAACTTGAGATCTGAGTTGTTCCAAAAGTCATTCAAACTGGCTGGGTGCGGTGGCTGATGCCTGTAATCCCAGCACTTTGGGAGTCCGAGGCGGGCGGATCACGAAGTCAGGAGATAGAGACCATCCTGGCTAAAACGGTAAAACCCCGCCTCTATTAATAATACAAAAAATTAGCAGGGCGAGGTGGCGGGCGCCTGTAGTCCCAGCTACTCGGGAGGCTGAGGCAGGAGAATGGCGTGAACCCGGGACACAGACCGTGCAGTGAGTGGAGATCGCGCCACTGCACTCCAGCCTGGAGTAAGACTCCGTCTCAAAAAAAAAAAAAAGAAAGAAAGAAAGAAAGAAAAAAGTCAAACCGAGTAAGGAGCAGGTGACCAGGTGTCAGCCAGGAGGCAGCCGGCAGCAAAGGCAAAAATCCCTGCCCCAGGAGCTGGCACTTTGTAGCAGAGAGGGACAATGACTAAGAAGGGCTCCAGAGGCATAGAGTATATGGAGGACATCTGTGATTTTCAACTGGACATTCACAGCAGACCACAGAAAAGGTGACACAATGGTTTTGAAACGCATCCACACTCTTTGCCACTTCTCGCTCAAAAGGTGGGGCCTAATTCCTTTCTCCTTAACCCTTGGCTGGAGTCAGGCATTTGCCTCTAACAGAGTATCTGACTTCTGATTCTAGGTCCTAAAGGCACCTTGGCTTCCTCTTTTTCTCTCTGGGGAAGTCACCTGCCACGCTGTGAGGACATCCAGGCAGCCCTACGGACAGGTCCCCACGGCAAGAAGCTGAGGCCTCTGCCAAGAGCCAGCAGCGCATGACAGGCCTGCAAGTGAGGCTCCTGGAAGCTGGTCCTCCAGTTGGCAGGTGACAGAAGCCCCCACCAGTATCTTACCATCAACATCAGCAACGACCCTGAGCTAGCAGTACCCAGCTAAGCCGCTCTCAAATTCCTGACCCAAAGAGACCATGCAAGAGAATACATGTTTGTTGTTGAAGTCACTAAGTGTTGGGCCATCTGCCATGCAGCAAGAGATTACTAATGCAGCAGCGGGTGGAAAACAGACTCTAAGGCAGCCAGGGTGAGCCACAGGTCTCTTTGAGGAAAAAGGATTCCAAGCAAAGGGCTGGGTACATGCGAAGATCCTGTGGCAGGGGCCTGCCAGGGCAGTCCGGGAAATAGCCAAGGGGCCAGTGTAACTGGAGAGGAGGGAAGGAGAGGAGAAACGGGAGATGAGGTAGATGTGGATGGGCGGTCAGACGTGTATGACTTTGCAACCATTTATTTTGATTGAGGTGGCACAGTGCTGGCAGGGATCTGAACTGTGGGGGACAGATTCTGACTGAGGTGACATGGGGAGCAGTGAGTGTAGCTTCGAGGCCACTCTGACATGCAGGGCTCATGCCATGGAAGCATCCTCATGGCTTGGACCTGTGTGGTGATGCTGGAGGCACTAAGCGATGGGCTTCTATCTACCTTCAAGGTTGAACCCAGACAATTTGCCAACCAACTAGCTGGGGCCTAAGAGTAGAGCCTGGGATGCCTCCAGGGCTTGCAAGGCGTGGGGGGGTGGGGGGGAAAGAGGTACAGACACTGAGCCGGAGGGTGCAGAGAAGAGGAAGAGTCTGTGGGGAGGCCAAGAGGTCAGAGGGACAGCCTGAAGAGCACAGGGCCTGGAGGCCAAGGGCAGCAAGAGCCCCCTGGAGAGAGCCGCTCACTGCTCCCAGTGGTCCCTGGGATGAGGACTGAGAAGTGACACTGTGTTTGGCTGCTGGAGAACTTGAGACCTTGACAAGAGCAGCTTCCATGGTGTGTGTGGGCGAGGGGTTGGCAGAGAGCAGGAGAGTGGGGCTGGTGTGCCCATGGGGCCACTGGAAGGACATATGCCTGGAGAGCATGCCAGCAGGAACTTGTTTTTTCCACCATTATTTAACACTCTCCATGGACACTGACGGTTTGTGATAGGAGAGGTTTTTTTGTAAAATCAAAAACAGAATTGAAAGAAAGAAAACACAGATTTCAGCAAGTGACTGAGATTAGATTTTTCAACCTTTTTGGAAACAATGTTGAAAAGCCACTGGAACAAAGTTATTTGAAGCAGACCTAGTGTTGTCGTGCCTTTAAAAAAAATAAACCTTTAATCTTAGAAGTTTTTTTTTTTTTTTTTGAGACGGAGTCTTGCTCTGTCGCCCAGGCTGGAGTGCAGTGGCGCAACCTCAGCTCACTGCAAGCTCCGCCTCCCGGGTTCACACCATTCTCCTACCTCAGCCTCCCGAGTAGCTGGGACCACAGGCGCCGCCACCACGCACGGCTAATTTTTTGTATTTTTAGTAGAGATGGGGTTTCACCGTGTTAGCCAGGATGGTCTTGATCTCCTGACCTCGTGATCCGCCCACCTCGGCCTCCCAAAGTGCTGGGATTACAGGCTTGAGCCACCGCGCCCGGCCTAATTTTACAAGTTTTAAATTGATAGAAAAGTTGCAAAGATAGTACGGAGAATCCCCATCACAGAGCCTTTTAGGGCTGTATCAGAAATCAAGTCCCATGAGCTTACTGCCACGTCGATGGCTGCGGGCAGGCCACCCGTCTGCATCCACTGGTGGACCTCGCGCAGCTCCTGCTTCTGACTCTCCGTGAACCTGGGCTGGAGTTTCTGCAGGAGCTTCAGCTTCTCTCTGTCCTCCTTCAAAACTGCTTCTAAATTTCTTCGCAAGATATTTAGAAACTGGTAAGCTTTCAAATGTCTTAAGGGTTTCTGTTTTTATTCTTTCAGTATAAATAATGTAGTTTTAGATGATTTTGTTTAATGCAAATTTCCTTTTCTTTAAAAAAATTACCGTTTAAGGTAACTTAATCTCCCTAGTAAAGTATCTAGTAAAGTAGTTTTTCTATGAAAATGATGATTCTGGTCAAGATTTAATTTTACTATATTTTACAACAGGCCTGGGAGTTGGGTATCTGCAGGTGTAACCTTGTCCCCTGGGGCTTGGTTCCACAACAGGCATGGTTCATCTGGGAGATTCTTGCCAGCAGGATGGCCTTCCCCTGTCACTGGCCAGTGCTGGTCTGGACTACAGCTACCCTGGAGATGGAGCCTCCATATCCACTAGCTGACCAGAGGACTTAGGGCTTTGATAGGGTTTGGCTCTGAGTCCCCTCCCAAATCTCATGTGGAACTGTAATACCCATGTGTTGAAGGAGGGACCTGGTGAGGGGTGGCGGGATCATGAGGGTGGTTCTCCCACGCTGTCCTGGTGACAGTGAGTTGTAATGCGATCTGATGGCTTTATAAGTATTTGGCAGCTCCTCCTTCGCTTGTGCTCTTTTCCTGCAGCTTTGTGAAGAAGGTGCTTGCTTCTCCTCCCTTCCATGACTGTAAGTTTCCTGAGGCTTCCCTGGCCCTGCAGGGCTGTGAGTTAACTAAACCTCTTTCCTTTATAAATTACCCAATCTCAGGTATTTCTTTACAGCAGCGTGGAAACGGACTTATACAGGGTTCGTTTTTCCTTCCTTTCTTTCCTCCCAGCTTCTCCTGCCAAGTGGGTGCTCCGCAAGGGAAAGGACCACATGCAGTTCCCTACGGCAGCCTGATGTGGACGCAGAGCCCCTGGGTCACTGCAGAGCAGCCAGCTCCCTGGGCTGGTCACCTACCTTGACACTTGGTTCCTTCAACTCTAAGTCAGACAGACAGACACACACATCCCATTTACCTCACAGGGTTACTGGGCAACAAAGCAAGAGATGCTGGCACCAATGCTTTGTAAAAGTTGAGCGTGGCACTGTGAAGGAAGCACCGGGAGCCTGTCTTCCTCGAAGGCCACAGGGTGTGAATCCACAGGGCCCTGGCTTACCCTGGCCACACTGCAGGGCCATGGCCATCCTGTACTAGCCTGGTAGAATTGTCCAGAGGGAAGCCTGCTTCTCTGCTGCACTCAACTAAATCTCAGTCTTTCAGAAGGGTGTCCTGCCCCATCTGAATGACCTTGACCTTGCTGTTTCTGGGAACTCCTGAATCCCATCCCTCCCCAGGTGCCTAGGAAAGCGCTGGGTGGTTACCGGGAAGGCAGCTGGTACGTCATCATGACGCTGCTGTCCGCATCTGCCATCAGCAGCCAGATGGGATCCTGCAGGACGCACTTAATGAAATGCTCACTTTCTTCCATACCAGTGTTCATTTTTGCTTTGTGATTATTCTCTGAGGAGTCAATGCTTCCAAAATATTTGCTGGTATGACTTGTGTCACTACTGCCTTTAAAAACAAAAAACATGGTGCATCAAAACCTTGACATATGAAATTAAACCTTGCATAATGTGCTTCCTCAAAGTCAGAATGATTTGAGAGAGCCCAGCCCCTTCTTAGGTATTGGGTATCTGTGCCAGTGCACGTTCCCCTTCTCTTCCCACTTCCTGAATGCTCTGGGTAATTAGGAAACAGGATCTCTGCTAGTGCCATGCAGGCGATTCTTTCCTGTGAAGCCCTGAGCAGCTCAGATGGAGCTGTGTGTTACAAGCCTTGACCTTCTCTCCATCTCCACTCTCACCATCTCCGATCATGCGGACCACAGGGCACTGCACTGCAGTTTCCCACAAGGGGAGGCAGCTGGCCTGGAGCGCTCCCTAGCCAGCCTCACCTGTGCAGCAGGCCTGCGAAGGGGGACGAGGTGAAAGCTCCCTCCAGAGAAGTAGGGGAGCTTCAATTTTGTGGAGTGTGTGTGCATTTCTGGTGACTGAGATTCCAGATCACATGTGAAAGATCCCAACGGGTAGAGGCTTGCAGGTGCTTCACACCCTCAGTTCACACAAGTGGAACTAACGCAGGAAGGCAAACCACTATCTGGGGAGTCAGAGGGATGGTCCAACAAGGAGCCAGGGTGAGGCCTGCAGGCACTGAAATCAGAAGCAAATAGGGAGGATGTGGAATTCTGACTAGCTAGGGCTGGCCATGCTGAACAGGGAGTGTGTGTCTGTGTGGGTGTCTGCATGGGCTCTGACAGCTGCTTGGGGACTGCCGGTGATGCCTGTCCTGAGCACAGAGGCTGGCCTGCGATTCTGGAGCAGTGCATCCTGTGGGAACCTCCCAAGTGCCTAACACCCCGCCAGGGCCAACATACCTGCCCGACTCGGGGAGGTGTCGCAGCCCAGTGAGCCAGAGCCCAGTGACTCCGAAGCAGCAGAGCCCGAGGCTGAGCAGAGGTCCTCATTCAGCAGGAGGTTTAGGAGGCCGCTTGACGTGGAAAGGACGTCACTATTCTGCGTGTCTGAGGGTTCGTCACGCTTTAGGGACAGGAATAGGGGCTCAGTCAGGACACAGCACATTCAGCAGGGTGGGGGTGGGGGGCATGAGTGGGGCGAGGGTGGAGGGGAGCTGTGGAGCGGCTGGGAGGTTCACGACCAGGGAGGGCTTAATGAGCAGACCACGCATCACCACCAGGCCTACAGTGCAAATTCCACTGGTGCTCTATGGATGCCATCTAACTACATTTAATTTTGGGAGAGTCACACGGAAAACGGTAATAGCTGGGCTCCAGCGGGGAAAGCCTCAGGCTGCTGCTTGGCCACAGCCCCCTCCTCACATGCAGCAGACATGGACGGGGAGAACGCCTCTCACAGCACCCCATGTGGGTGCTGCCTTGGGGGTGAGGGAGGGGCCTGGCCTGGGGAGCATCCCTGACTCTCCTGTCCTTGGAAACCCAGACTATAGGCCCAGGACTCCAAAAGCAGGAGCCCGGAGGTGGCAGGAGGACTGGGAGAAGCTCCACAGATCTACACACTTGCACTTCCTCACTCAGGAGCCCTAGGTCCTCCAGCCAAGGCAGGGAATCGCCTGAGGCCTACGGACCGCACTGCTGCTGGCGTTCCCACACACTTGAGCTCATTCAGAAACACAAGTGTTTAACTGCAAATACAACTGCCATTTCATTAACTGGTTAAGAATCCCACACAGTGTCACTATGCCTGCGGAGGATGGAAACTGAGGTCCCGCTGATTTTAGGGCTGTGTCCTCCTTCGTCTCTGCCTCCACCGGGGCCACCTGAGTCAGGCTCTGGCGCCACGCCCCGAGGAGCCCTAGCTCTGGTATTTAAACTGACCGTGCTTTATCTTTGAAGTGTCATTTAAAAATTCGAAGCCCATAAATACTGTCAAGTCACATGCTGCTTCTGGACTCTGTATTTGCCACAATCTCTCCTCCTTCATTCAGATTCCAAGACAATAAAAGGCTTCGAATAATCTACCCTGATAGGATTAACTGGGAAGCATGAATTTCTGGCACACACATTCATGGCAAAACCTACAGGGTTTGGTGGAACCCTCAATCGTGTAACCCCCATGTCTGAACTGAGGATGTGCGGCCGGCCTGCCAGGTGTGCTGTTTGCTGCCTGCTTTGGGGAAAGAGCATCAGAAAATCCTTACGGTCAGAGGTGCCTTCGGTTGCTGGTCCCGAGAAGTGCCAGGTTTGCAGTCCGCCCCCACAACTGCTGTCTCTGTGGCCCCTGTGGTCCCCATGGCCCCAGTGCCACCCTCAGGGGCTTCCTCCAGCTGCAGCAGGTTGAGCTGCAGGGGAGAGCTGCTGCGGGACTGGAATAGTGGCGGGGAGGCTCTACCCATGGCCGATGGTGGGGTGGCCCGGGTGCCTGGACAAGCGCATGGCTGTCTGGGGATCGAGGTCCGGCTGGGGAACTCGGGCTGTGAGGCAGAGGCCATCTCGGATGTGATTGTGGGGTGGCTCGGAAATTGAGGCTGACTGGGGAAGAAGGCCTGGGGCAGGTTTGGGGTCCCCGAGGGGAAGGAATAACCAGGTAGCATGAATGCCATGACAGGGGCCAAAGGGGCAGGGAAAGGTGGGGGCTGGACTGCAAACTGGTGCTGGAGGTCCACGGGCACCGCAGGCACTGCGAAACTGGCATGGGGAGGTGCGGGGGTTGCCGCCACAGTCCCTGGCGCTGGAAACACCGGCAGGGAATAAGCTGGCACTGGGGCAGGAAAGGGCACGGCCGGGCAGCTGGACTGGGACGTGTCCGAGGGTGACCAGGCTGTGGTGTTCAAGCCCACGAGTGGGGGCCGGGCGGGCAAGGGCCCCCCAGATCCGGTGCTCTCAGATGAGTCTCGAGGTTTGACCCGCTTGGACTTCAGTTTTCTGTTCTTTCCTGGTTTTCTCCAAGGTGAATCTATTCCGGAAGTATTTCTTAGTCCAGGGGCAGCTAATGCAGAAAAATAAACATTTGGAGTTAAAACTTTAACTCCAAATTTGAAGACACCTCTTTGTCCAACAGTCCTGGGTTTCCAAATGCTGGCCCAGGGCCCGCCTGGCCCACCAAGCAGTTTTCCCTGACCCTCAGTGAAGTGAGAAAAATCAGGGCAAAACATCAGGTTTTTTCATAAAACTAAATTGAATCAACTTAAAAGACAAACTCTTAATTGCAGGATCACATTCCTTATTTTCTTCTGGTATTAATGTCCTTTCTTTTATGAAATGCTAATATAGTAAGTGGTAACAAAAAGTTCTTTTTGTTAAATAAATACATTAAAAAGCTGTCACGTCTCTGCTGTTCCCCAGTATTTGCGGGAAAGAAATGGTTTGTGAAATCTGAAAGGTAGGAGCCACCGACCTCCTCTAGTTTTCAATTTATAAGCACTATCACTACTGTTCCTTAAAGAGCTTCCTCTTTCACCTGACAAACAGCCTGAGCAAGATCAGAGGAGACACTGCCTGGCAACCACATTCTTCTTCTGCAATGACAAGTGCTGTGGAGTAAGGCTTTCTTCAGGAAGATGGAGGGACTCAACTGGTAAAGGAGGGACTGTGGGTATGTCCCCATGGCCTCCCTGAGGAGTGGGAGGGGGATCCAGGGAACTCTCGGTTTCCTCTCACATCATGCAGAGTGACTGAACTCTTGCAGCAGGTGTGCGGGACATCTGTCAGCTGTGCCAAGGCGGTCCCATGCCTTTGGGATGTGCTGAAAGCAAATGGGCTAGTCCAACGCAAACTGTTATGTAAATGGAGGTTTTGCAATTCAGTCTATCTGGTGTCCTTCCCCAAGAAATCCGTCCCCTGGTGGGAACACTGGCTAAAGCACCGGGTACCTGGGATATCATGTATGGGTCTGGTAGGGCTGCCCTAGACAGCTCTGTAGACCGTGCACTGCATAAGGCTACGGAGTTGTCTGGGGGCAAGCAAGAGCGGGAACTCGGTACTAGGCTGGTCCCATGGGGTGGGTCTTCTCAGGGCCATGGAAGGCACCTTTTTCTAATTTCTACAGAGGTTCTCTATGGGCTGGCCGTAATTCTTGAATCTGGGGAAGAGGGAGAGAAAGGAAAGAGTGGAGAAGACAAAATCCTTAAGGCAGCTATAGGCTTAGTTTCTTACACATTTCCTTTTGTGTGTCTGCCCAGAGACCCGGGGGAGCCGGTTCCTTGTGGTGAGTGGCTTCCTGGGCTCACCGGCTCTGATCCCTGTGCCAATGTCCCAGGGGGAATGGAAGAGGCAGCATCTCTAACAAGCGCAGGCCCTGTCTGGGGGTATGGGAAGGAACTGGGGGATCAGGAGCCAGATTCCTGAGCCAGGAAAGGGGTAAAGAAGCTCATCTATTTTACTTCATCCCTTGACCTTCGACCCCCGAAGTGGCACCTGGCCTACAGAGCGGCTTCCCACAGCATGACCATGGACTCTGCCCGACTATGGAGTCCGAAGCCCAGGCCTGAGGCTGGCCCCGTCAGGACGGTGCATCTCCTGGGGAGAAGGGCGCCATGAATGGTACGCCCCTCCTTCCTCATGTGCCCAGCACCACATGCCCATTATCTTGAGGTTGAATTAGCTGATTCTCTGGAGGTCCCATCCAGGTGAGGCCCCTGCCCACATGGTTACTCACGCAAGAAACGTGGACATGGCAGCACTGCCCTGCCATGGCTCTGCCCTCCCCGGGCACTAGCCTGGGACTATTCCCCGGGGAATGCGAGCTGACATCCTGAGAGCACTCCCCTGGTGGGAAGTTCTACAGAAATAGATGGCGTTGCCAGGGAAGTTCCAACAGCTGTCTTACATGTTAATGCTTCTGAAACTGGACACATTTCACATTTTGAAACCAGCACTGGACTCAGTACCAACAGGAATAAAATTTTTTAAAACCCACTTTTAATTTGGGTATCACTTACTTCGTTCACTTGGCTGCCCCTTGGATCTTTCTTGTAAGTAGTAATGGCAGTGGGACTGGAAAATACTGAGTTTTCTTATTTCTTTGAACTTCTGCAGGAAGCTCTGCTCCTCCTTCTGTGTGTGTGCAGCGAGCACCTCCTTGGTGAGGCCCAGCTTCTTGAAGGGCTCCTTCTCTTGGCTGAGACCACAGGCCAGGGCAGGGCCCACCAGGCAGTCCAGGGATTCTGGCCCACTCACAGCATCTTCCACCATCTCTGTAACACAAGAACCCAGGGCTCCAGTCCACACATGCCCTGTTTGTTTTAAGGCCACACTATATTCATGAACAAGACAAATCATTCACCTATAAAGTGACTTCACCATGCCTGTGGCATGAGGATGAAACTCACAATGTTTTCATTTAGCTTTCCGAGAAAATTCATGGCAAAAGGCAAGAAGCAGGGCAGGACAGCCCTGACAGCCAAGTGCTCAGGAACCTGGGGGCTGAACAAACTGAAACGTGGGGACCCTTGGGCTCAACTCTGCTGTTGAAGATATCCCTGGGCTGTCCTTAGCTTTCAGAACACCAGAAACTTGGGTCAATGTGCTGAGTCTTTCTGGGTTTGGGACCGGGCTTGGTGACAGTTGGGACCCTGTGGGCCCATGAGGCAGACAGGATAGGGGACAGGCAGGGCCACTGACCATTCTGAAAGGGAGGGCTTGGGGACCAGATCTTGGACATACACTTTTTCCTCATCATCTCCCTCTACCTAATAAAGAACAAATTCAGGATTCATTTTAATCCTAATATTCTAAAAAACAAGAACACTCAGCCACCAATGCACTCATTGTAAATCTATTTGCCACCTGTACTAGTTCCTCCCACAAACAGGGAGGGCTAATGGTTGCACCTTCTGCTGGGCAGAGGAAAGACCCCCAAGGCCCGCCCAGGGAAGAGGGAGGTGGGGCCTCGCTCCCAGTGCTCTCTCCGCACCAATTAAAGGGGATAAGATCTTGCACCACAATTGACCCTCCCGCACTGATGCCAGAACAGACAACTGTCACCGGAGAGCACCACAGGGCAACAGGGACCAGGACAGGTTGCTGCCTGGGCCCTGGCTGGCCACACTCCACCCTGCATTTTACACAACTGGATTTCCTGAAATGCCCCCAAGGGGCTATGGTGGGGTTCTTCTGCACTTAGAGAAAGAAAAATTTAAGATGGCAAACTTCTTGTTTTCATGTTTAAAAATCAGACTTCTCTCTGATCCAAGAGCCCATGGATGTACCTAATTCCGGCTGCGGCTTCTTGTCTCCCACATGGACGATGGTGCTGCTGTAGCTGCACTGGCTGGTGAGTGATGCCACACTCTCTGCCTTGCCCGGCAGTGCCAGCGAGGTCAGGTGTGTGCTGACTCCCGTGTGGCTGTTCACCCTGGAGGGCGGCTCTGCCTCTTCATGAGAGGAAGGGGGGAACAAACACAAGCATGCCATTACAATGCACTGTGCAGATGAGGAACTGACACCCGAGTGCCCATACAGCTTCCACACCAGGGTGCACACAACCCATCCCATCCCATCTCATCCCACAGATGCTCTGGCCCGGGCATGGGATGATTTGTCCCCAGTGTTTATTCACAGGAGAATAGTGGAGAAGAGCAAGTTCCGAAACGGGAGCAGTTACACACTTAAATCCTGAGTCCTCTGAGGGCAGGCGCAGCAGCTTGGCAGCTGCAGGGAACGCTTGGTGAGGGGCTCTTGCCTGCAGCCAGGCAGCCTTTCTTGCACGCCTGTGGGCGGGGGCTTTTCTGACAGTCAGGAGCCAACCATAATCTGGGATACTCTTTTCTTTCTTTCTTTTTCTTTCTCTCTTTCTCTGTCTCTCTCTCTCTCTCTCTCTTTCTTTCTTTCTTCTTTTTTGAGATGGAGTTTCGCTCTGTCACCCAGGCTGGAGTGCAGTGGCGCAATCTTGGCTGCAACCTCTGCCTGCCAGGTTCAAGAGATTCTCCTGCCTCAGCCTCCCAAATAGCTGGGATTACAGGCATGTGCCATGATGCCCGGCTAATTTTTATATTTTTAGTAGAGATGTGGTTTCACCATGTTGGCCAGGCTGGTCTCAAACTCCTGACCTCAAGTGATCCACCCACCTCGGCCTCCCAAAGTGCTGGGATTACAGGCGTGAGCCACCACGCCCAGCTGGGGTACCGTTTCTAAACCTGGTGGCGAACATCAGCAACACCGACAGCGTTTAAGCAGCCTGGGATTTAATGTGATTTCTGGGGCATGTTAACATTCAGGGACAAGGGACCCTCTGAGACACACTGGAAAGAAGGCCTGCTCTAGACTGACAACTCGAGACCAGTGTGGCTCCATGAGGGGGGTCAGGGGACGGCCCCAGGCCTCCAGCAGCCCCACTGGGTTCCTGTTCTCAAAGCCACGGCTCTGACAGAACCATCTTTGCTTCTAGCTCCTAAGAAGGGTGCTGACTTTTGAACTACTTTCATCATGTGAAGAAGAGCCTACCACCCTTACACTGTGTCCACAGAAGCCACAGGGACATCTAGTCTCTCCAGAGACTATTACATTATTCCACGTGTGCATGGCTCTGAACAGGTTAGATACCTCCGGCATGTGGCCCTGGGCTGACTGTGGCCTTCCGCTTATCACTGGACCTTAGCGTTGGGACGTTTGCTGGGAACTCGCATTTCCTCTTCAGGGTGGCAGCCTCATTGCAGCTCTCCAAGTACCTGTGTGAAGGGCATGAACCCCGGGTGAGGCCACACAACACGAGAGGTGGGAAGGTGCGTGAGATGGTGGAGACTCGGCTGGAAGTGCCGGTGTACCTGATGACGCTGTCCAAGCAGCTGATCTGCTGGTAGGAGCAGGTGGGCTGGTCCTTGCAGGCCAACTCCTCGGGGAAGCTGGCCCCCAGGCTGTCCTTTTCCACGGCAGGGACAGCTTTCATCTCTGCTGGGGGATTAGTTTGCATTTCTGAAGGAATGGCAAAATTGTTCTTTCATTAATTTTTCTCCCAAAGAAAACGCTGTGTACTTAGAAAGCATTTTCGTTCTACCTGAAGACAGGGCTGGGGGCTCAGAATCTGCTTCATGGGTATGGAAGCCTGGGGACAGCCTGGCATCTGGCAGCCCTGTGGGCACGAGCACCACAGTGCCGTCCACAGAGAGACCTAGGAGGGAGGTGCTGCCCAGCCTGGTGTCTGCTTCTCTCTGGGGTCTAGGCTGTCCCCAGGGGTCAGGGACTCAGCAGTGGGAGACACCAGTTCTCACTTGAACTCTTAAACTTTCAGGGCGAGAGCCCACGTACTTTACGCTCCTCCTGGGCCAGGCCAGTTTTCAAGGTGATCCCTGCTAGTAACAATTATGATGGCAACTGCCTCCTCACTGTGCTGTGGATTCGACTCTTGCCCCCACAACATTCATCACGTGCCTGTCCCCTAGGGGCCCTCAAGCAAAGAGCTGTGTCCAGCTCATTAATGTGCCCCCAACACCCAGCACAGAGCCCAGGAGGCCGCATGTCCACCAACACATCCCCAAGGCCAAAAGTCCTAGCGGTGTCTGGCCAGAGTGTTCTCCACAGGAGACTTCGGCCTGAGCACAGAGACTGAGCAAGGGCCCACCAGGGGAGGGGACTGGGATGCATGCATGTGAGCACACACGTGTCTATGTGCATGCTGTGTGAGAAATGCATGCGGGACAGAGGAGCAGCATGAACCTGAACCCACGCATGACAGCATGAAGCTGCCTGGGAAGTATGGTGCTGTGATGAGGAAAGGGCTGCGGCAGTGGGGGTGGGCTGGCAGCCCCTGGGTGGTACTCTCCACTTCAGACAGGTTTGGTTGGAGTGTATGTGGATGCTGGGCAGGCTGTCGGCAGTTGTCTGTGTGTGTGTGAGTGAAGGGTGTGCAAGTGTAAACACACAGCCATACAGCCACTCTGTACAGCAAGAACGAGCAGCCCAGGCACACCCAGCGGGCAGGCCAGGGTGCAGGAAGGCACACCTGGCCACAGCTCCCCAGGCCTGCACACCTAGCCACACCCCGCCAGGCCTGCAGGGCGTCAGGCGCCCAGTGTGGACATCAGTACTTGCACTGGCTGAGTGCAGAGAACTGGGCTGCTCTCGCCTCTTGGAAGCTGAAGACTGTGCTGAACACAGAAGAGGGTGTGGCACGGCTACAAGGTAGACTCCCTGCCAGCCAGAGTCAGCATTCAACCCAGCTTCCCTCTTCTCACACGGCCATACTCTAGTTTCAGTAAGGAAATGTTGAATTTTTTTTTTTTTACCTGTAACGGAATTTTTCTTTTGTTCTCCAGATTCAAGAGAATAAAGACTTCTATTTTTCGTCTTGTTACCATTTTTATAAATTTCCTTGAAGAAAAACAAAATGAACACGTTATTCATTCTAGGAGACCTCCTTCAGTTTGTCCCCCAAAGTGAGAACAGAGGATGGCTGAAATCATTTCAGCAACACAGAAGGAAATTGTGAATAAGAAATCTCACAGGTGCAGAGCTAAATAAAACCTATTTGATGATCCTAAAGAGTAATAAAAATAAAGCAAAACGGCACATTACATTTTCTTCTTCTTTTTTTTTTCTTAGACAGAGTCTCACTCTGTTACCCAGGCTAAAGTGCAATGGTGCAATCTTGTCTCACTGCAACCTCTGCCTCACGGGTTCAAGCCATTCTCGTGCCTCAGCCTCTCGAGTAGCTGGGATTACAGGGGCCTGTCACCATGCCCGGCTAACATTTGTATTTTTAGTAGAGATGGGGTTTCACCATGTTGCCCAGGCTATTCTTGAACTCCTGACCTCAGGTGATCTACCTGCCTCAGCCTCCCAAAGTGCTGGGATTACAGGCGTGAGTCACTGCACCCAGCCCACATTTTCTTCTTTCTATCCTAGTTAAATCTTCACTTTTGTTTGTTTTGTCTGTTTTAAATAATTTTCAACCAAACACTTAGCTATGGTTTCTAGCTTTTTCAACTCTTAAGAGATTAAAACGTCCCAAGTGAACAAAGTTTAGAAAGGAAGCAGAAACAGCTGCGATGATGACGCCTCTCCTAACTGCCAAAGGTTGTCCTGAGTGTGCTTTCTAACTCTGGAGGGACATCCACAAACGCATTTTCACAGGGAGAACGGAAGGGGACGTACGGCTCTCCTCCGGCGTGAGTCCTCGTGGCCGTTGCTGTCGCTGGAGGAGGTCTGGCTCATGAGGTGCTCGTGGGACCCGTTGCTGCCCAGACTCCCGTAGCCGCTGGAGCCGCTGTGGGGGACGGGCTGGGGAGACAGCAGACAGTGCTACAGACACAGCCAGGGCTGCTGAGTTGCACATGTGGCCCCCTGCCAACACACCCTGTTTCACAGAGAGGATGGTGACCTGCCTAAGGCTACATGACAAAGACCAGGGGAGCTGGGGTTTGAACCCCAGGGTCAGCTCCAGAGGTTGACTCCTGGCCTCCAGCCGCGGTGCCCCGACCCAGACATGCAGTCACTGAGAAGACGGCACCAAAGGCATGTGTCCAACCCACTCATCAACGCATGGCTGCAGCCAGCCGCACCTCTCTGGAGGGGTTTAAAACAAACAAGATGCGATGACAGCTTCACTCCACAGCCTCCGGGAACTGAGAGGCAGACACCTACTCAGGCGTGGGGTTGACTGCGATGGGCCTGATTTTTTAAGGGACCTTGAGTACAATGTCCCGTCCCTAAGTCCCACTGCTCTGGATTAGAATGAGCCCCCACACCACTGAGAGGTCACTCTGGGACTATGCAGCCTGTGTCAGAGCACGGGGTCTGCACATGTCCTTCAGCCGCTCACTCAGGGCTGCGGTTCAGACAATGTTGAATGCAAGGCTAGAGAGAGCCAAGGGTACTGTGGACTGTCTCAGACTAGCACAGTCTATGCCCAAACTGTCCCCTGAGGGATGTTCAGAGAATGACAGATGAAGTTGTCTGAGTGGGTATGCCAGGACCAGGGTGCAGAGCCTATGTCCTCTGCAGGGGGCTCTCAGGCTGCTACCTGGGAGGAGGGCATGCAGGCACCACACGCACCTGCAGCAGGAGCCGGTGGATCTGCTCCGTGAGCTCCTGAACGCTGGGGTGCAGGGCCTTCTCCTCTGTGCAAGGGTGGGCTGCAAACACGTCCTCATTCAAAGGGCCCCTGCGTGGTTTTAATTCATCTTGTTAGATGGGGCCCCACAGGAGGACCTCTCTGGCGTGACTGTATAGCCACTACATGCTGCCTGCCTGGGTGGGCCCTCTGCCTCTCCCCTGTAGCCCCCCAGGCTGCTGCCTGCCCACTCCCTACTCGGCCTGAATGAGGTCCCTCCCACCTGGGGCAGAGGACAGGTCACCCCTGCCTACCAGCCTGGGGCTCCAGATTGGTGGCAGGAGGCGAGGTTTCGGTCTTGGCTTCTCAGCCCCTCCCTATACCATCTGTTGCTGGGAGGTAAGGACAGCCCAAGACCCCCGCCCGAGACCCCTGAGCCACCTCAGGCCCTTGGAGCACTCACACCCTGACTTTGTGCCTCCCAATGATGAAGGAGATTTTCCTGCTCCATGGGTTGATGAAGCTGGACCAGCTGGTATCCAGCGTGATGTACTCCCCGTTCCGGGTGCGAAACCGAATGGGAGAGTAGTCGAAAGGCTGCCCGCCCGACTGCAGGACTAGGAGAGCAAAAGCCAGCATTCAGGGGAACAGGGGAGCAAACAGTAGACAGAGACAAGTCAAGATTCACTCAGGCCCGGGATCATTTCCAAACGTTAGGGGTATGAACACTTCTTCAAAGCCACTGCTTTCAGCCTCCCATTTTTGCTGTAGATTACAACCAGGAGGCTGTTTCCAGCAGAAGCGGTTTCATCCCATGTTTCACCTCTGCTAGAGTGTCACTTGCGTCTATGAGGGCTGGGCTTGATGAGGACATGCACTGCACTCCCCTGGCCTGGTCAGAACCTTCCTAGCCACAGATGAATTGGTCTCCCCTCTTCCCATGCACCACTGAAGCCAACAGTAAACATGAGATGCCACAGACTCAGGCCACGGACTGAGAAACAATTGGCCACAAAGGAACTCACATGAGTTTACCCCTCTCTCTTGACTCCACTGGGCACTGCAGTGCCAGGAGTGAGGTGGCGAGGCGAGCGTCTACCACCTGCTTGTCCTTAGCTGATCTGACCTGTCAGAGCTAGACTGGTCCCAAGAAGAAGCCCAAGGGCACACGAACTTCCGCCAAACACTTTAGGAGGTACCGTGAAAAGGGGACCTACTCTTTTTGTGGATGGCCAGCATCAAGGGCCTGTCACTAGGGTGGAGCTGCACGAGCACTGGGGTGTCAATCAGGTCCTGAGGTAGGTAGCCCAGGAGAGGGACCGCCCTGGAAGGCAAGCAGACATGCTAGGATCGGCGTCCAAACAGCAGAGGAGAGTGTCACTAAGAACCATCTTATTCCCTGGAAAGAGAAGATACACTCTAAATCCCACCCCCCACCCCCGGAGGTCAAAATGTGGAAGTTGGACTAACAGAACCAGTTAGACTTCCAATCAATAGCAAACGAAGGTCCAGTGTCCAGGACGCCGAAGGAGGCTCCCTCTGCTGGAGCCTGAGTGCTTCGGCTCTGCGTTTCACCTCCCAAAAGGTAAGTCATGATCATGCTCTTGTTTTCTTCCTTCTGGCATCTTTTTCTTCTTCTGTGTCATTCATTAGTTTGGCCACACGGGGCCTGGCATGGTTTTTTGATTAACAAGTTTTGCCTGGACCTCGGCAAACCCTTTGTATGTGCTTCTTTTCCAGCCTGGTCTCATGTGACTTTGGCCTCAGCATCCAGTTGGTTTACTGTGGCTTCTCTGGAGTCTCGGTGGCTGGCTGGGCCTCTGCCCTGTGTGCTCATGCCTCCTCCCAGAGCTGTGGCTTTGCTCCCTTGCAGGACGGAGCTGAACTTCAGCAGCACCTTCCGCTTCTGTTTGTGTCCGGCGCCCTCTGCCGACTCCGCCGACCATTTCTTCTCCCGAGCTGCCTCTTCACACTTGTTGCATCCAAACCCATGTTTCCTCAAACTCTGCTGCTTGAGGGAAGGTTTTCCCTGTCAATCTTTAGACCATGGTACAGAACTTTCTCAAGGGCCTGGCGTTATTCTTTGATTTCCTCCTTGTCTGAGGCTCTCTCTTCAGGCCTCATGTTTTCCTTTGGACAGGATATATACAATGTTCCTGGCATCGGCCCCATCAAGGCCTTGCTGAAGGACGAAGAGGAAGGAAGAGGAGAGGAGCGGGGGAACAGGAAGGAAACAGAGGGGAAGGAGGAAGAGGAGGGAGAAGAAAGGGGGTAGAGGGTGAAAAGAAGGAGGGGAGGGGAGGGGGAGCCCTGGCCACCTGCTCTGGCTGGCCTTGGGCTCTATGAGCCAGGCCGCACACAAGGCTTCATCAAGGGGAGCTTGCAGGCTGTGGCCCATCACGCCAGGTGCACGTGTCTGCCAACCTCCCTGCACAGGGCTGAGCTGGACACCAAGTTGGCACGGGAGTGGGTTACAGACAGTCTCAGATCTCTGAAGGAAAAGTCTCCCGAGGCTGCTTTACATATACGGCCCCAGGCCCTGTCCTCCAAGATCCTGGTTCTGCAGGGCAGGGTGGTATCCAGAAGCCTGCATCTGCAAACTGGCTCTGCCCCAGGCAGCCCTGTGTACACACCTGAGCCACCTGGAGCTGGAAGTGACGGATCCCTTTTTACCCACAGAGCCTCCCCAGAAGGCTGTGTGGCCCCAACTCCAAAGGTGGGGGCCTGTGTCCCTGGGCCAAGAGTAGAGGAGGGAGAAGCCTTGATCCTCCAGCTTCCAGGAGATGACCTGGTTCATTTTAGGAACCCAGCACGCCGGTGCTTCTTGGTCCACTTCCTGTGCTATCTTCCGAGGTCACTTTTCTGTGACTACTGCCAGTGGCCCACACATTTCTTTCTTTCTTTTTTGTTTTTGGAGACAGTGTCTTTTGCTGTGACCCAGGCTGGAGTGCAGTGGTGCAACACAGTAGCCTTGAACTCCTAGGCTCAAGTGATCCCCCTGCCTCAGCCTCTGAGTAGCTGGGACTACAGGTGCACAACACCACACCCAGCTAATTTTTATTTTTATTTTTATGCAGAGACAGGGTCTTGCTATGTTTTGAACTCCTGGTTTCAAACAGGCTGGTTTCAAACTCCTGGCCTCAAGCGATCCTCCTATCTCAGCTTCTCAGAGTGCTAGGATTATAAGCGTGAGCCACCGCACCCAGCTGGCGCAAGTGTTTTCGGAGTCTTCATGAATTTGTGGAGGAGCTGGGAGAAGATACACGGTGGTGGCAGAAGCCACTCAGAACATGGGTGCCCTCAAATCTCACTAGGATCGGGGGAGACCCAGAAAGAGGGACCTGAATGGGGCTCTGAGGCATGGAGAATATCCTGTCCCCTGGAGAAGCCTCGAGCACACAGGCTGGAAGATGGACTTCTGCTGGGATCCAGCCAATGGCATCTCCAGCTTCCACCCTGATACTGGTCCCAGGCAACACCGCCTCTGTCTGGACCATCGTCTACTCTGAATGGGTTTACATGGGAGAATTAAGACAGGCTCAATTAGAACAATCACCAGCTCTCCAGAAAGCCTCAATTATACCATGTGCATATCTTACAAAGTTTTCAGTGTAATTCCATAGCTATTTAATTGCCTGTATATAAGTTTTTGTCCATTATCACGTAATTATAAAACCAATATGCAGTCTTGGTTTTAGCTAAAGAGCTTTTATATCAAAAACATGAAAAAGGGGGTGGGTCAAGACCACATACCTTTCATCCACATCCTGGAACAAACAATTTGGTGTATGGGTGGTTGTAAAAATTCTCTTTTCAGGAGGTATTCTAGGGGCTGAAAGAATAGAATATTGCACACATTAGTGATCCTAAGAAATACATATTTAATGTTATACTAAAACTACCAGAAAACACCCTGTAGATTCAGAGTAATGAGCAGCTAAAGAAAAAAATTAAACCATGGACTCTGAACAACAGAGCCTGCCACACTGAGAACCCTACGCTGGCTGTGGGATCACCGGCCAGCCTTCTCAGCTTCTACGGAATGCTAGTTTTAGTCTAGTAAATTGAAACTGCCATGTTAACAAAACCACACGGACCACGTAAACGCTACTCTCAGCAAAATAAAGCTGGAAGTCCATCTTTATGATTTTTTTTTTTTTTTTTTTTGAGACAGAGTCTTGCTTCGTTGCCCAGGCTGGAGTGCAGTGGCACGATCTCGGCTCATTGCAACCTCTGCCTCCTGGGTTCAAGCGATTCTCCTGCCTCAGCTTCCCCAGTAGTTGGGACTACAGGCGCGTGCCACCATGCCCGGCTAATTTTTTGTATTTTTAGTTGAGGTGGGGTTTCACTGTGTTAGCCAGGATGGTCTCAATCTCCTGACCTCATGATCCGCCCGCCTCGGCCTCCCAAAGTGCTGGGATTACAGGTGTGAGCCACCACGCCCGGCCCCATCTTTATGATGTTTAAGATGAAACTAGAGTGATCTGACGAATTACTTTTAGAAAAGTGAGTTACATACTTGGATTCAAATTTCTTCTTTTTTTTTTTTTAATGAGACAGGGTCTCATTATGTTGCCCAGGATGGTCTCAAATGCCTAGGCTCAAAAGATCCTCCCACCTTAGCCTCCCAAAGTGCCAGACTACAGACTACAGGTATGAGCCACTGCACCTGGTCTGGATTCAGATTTCTTAGCAAATGCCATTGTACTGGAGAGCTTCACAGTTTAGAAACTAGACAAAGGTGGACAAAGGTGATAGAGTAATTTGCATAAAGTGAGTCATATATCCAAAATTTTCCTCAATTCATGGACAAAACATTCAAAATTTCAACATTTTTCCTTCTTGAAGGAGACTCTGGTAATTTGGGGGAATAACTTGTTGAACCCTAAGTACCCTTTCTAAACCTTACTATTTGGAAAAGAACATTCTGTAAGACATGCAGGAACACATCAAACATTGTGGAGAAAGTCACATACTTAAAATATTTCTATCACTTTTAAGAAGTGCTTTTTTAAAAGGCTGTCAACTTGGCCTGGCGCAGTGGCTCACAAATGTAATCCCAGCACTTTGGGAGGCCAAGACAGGTGGATTGCCTGAGCTCAGGAGTTCGAGATCAGCCTGGGCAACATGGTGATATCCCGTCTCTACTAAAATATTTTTAAAAAAATTAGTTGGGTATGGCAGCATCCACCTGTAGTCCCAGGTACTCGGGAGGCTGAGGCAGGAGAATTGCTAGAACCTGAGAGGCGGAGGTTGCGGTGAGCGGAGATAGCATCACTGCACTACAGCCTGGGTGACAGAGCGAGACTCCATCTCAAAAAAAAAAAAAAGCTGCCATTCACCACAGAGAAGGTGGTGAGCACAGCGCAGAACGGACTCAGCTGGATTCCCCGGGTTCAGCAGCTGCAGAATGCACCTGCCTTCAGAGAATCTGAAGATCATGTGACTTGCTCAGCAGCCATGGTGAGCACCTACAGTTCCTGGCCAGGGATTTCGGCCAATACAAGGACCAAGATGCCACAAAGCAGGATCTTAAGAGGGATCACAGGAAGGACTCATAAAGGTGGCACAATGCCTTGTACCCTCTGCGCTTCAAGAGAAGAACCCAGATATTATTTTGGGGGTGGGGTAGCCAGAAGAGCTAATGGGACCAAGAGGGTCATAGTGAGGCGAGTTGGCCTGACGACTGCCCTCTGCAAGTGAGGTGGCAGCAGGAGCAGAGACCGGGGTCCAGAATGCTGGGCATACAGAGGCACAGCAAGCCTTGTATGGAGGCTGACTCACCTGAAGAGTCATGTCCGTGCATGACTGTCTGGGAGGAAAGGAAATTCCAGGAAAATTTAGGATAGGTCAAGGTGGGGAGGGAGGGATGCCCAGCACTTCATTTCTTGGGGCCTGAGGAACTGTTTGGGGTTCTGGAGCAGGCAGCGACATCAGTGCCCTTCAGAGGGGCCCAAGAGGCTGAGGTATGGGGCAGGGGATGAGGATGGGAGGGATGTGGGGCCCCAGACCTGTCGGGGCTATTCCCACTTTGTGGACAAAAGGCAGAGCAGCCAGGGAAAGGGGAGAAGGGTCACAGCACTGGTGTGCACAGGGGTGAGAGATGCTGGCACCCGATGCCGTGATCTTCCATGGGGAGGGCTGGATGACAAGCAGGGTGTGCTGAGTCTCCAGAAAGATGGAGACCCTGCCCGAGGTGAGGTGCAGAAGCCAAGGGTGGGGAACTGCAGTTGGGAGTCCATTGTATAGATATCATGTTTGAACCACAAGAGTAACTGAGGGGGAGCCAGAGACAACATCTGCCCTCGCCCTGGGCTTGGCTGTTACCTTCATAACCAGAGTGCACTCTCTCTGCCAGCAGAAGGCAGCAAAGCTGACTCTCAGCACCTTGTTGCTCCCGCACCTTGACCAGGTAGGGCGTCATGCGGAAGGGGTGGTAGCGGATTTCATTCTCGTGGCTTTTCTCGACACTGTGGAGAAGGGCCACGCTCAAAGTTTGGAACTGTGACACAGGAACAGTCCCCTGTTCTGTTCCCTCCTCACCTGGGCCCCATGCCACGCTGCAGGGGATATGTACCTCTGCTCTGCCTGAGGAGCTGGGCCTGCTCCCCTGCCCGCTTCAGTCCCTCCCTCAGTCTCATCACACTGAAGGGCAAATCAGAGTCAATACCCCCACCAGTGGGAACGCTCCACAGCCCTTCTCTGGAGCAGCCTGCACTCTGGGTGGGTAAAGCAGACCGGAAAGGTGTGCTGCTCCCTCCAGGACCTCGGCCCTGACTCATGAGGGTGCCAGGGTCTGGTTCAGGGCCACCCCCGACAGTGCGGCTGGATGCTCAATCAGTCACCCTGGTTTGGACCAAGACCCTTGTGGGGAAAGCTGTGGGTCTCTCCCCAGAAAAAGGCACAGACAACCAAAAGATGCAGTGCTTTCAGAAACTCTGTTGACCCTGGGTACAGGCCTTCGCAGGAGACAAAGAGAAAGTACAGGGTCCCCTGGCCACCATTTTCCATGAGGGGCAGGTTAAATCACTCCCCTGCTGGCCGCATTCTTAGCAACCTGTACACATTTAAAATGCAACTGACTGTGTTTTCTGGTAGACTTCAGAAACAGGCGTGCTGGGTCCCTGCAGGCAGGGCTCATGCCCCCCAGCCTCAAGCGGAGCGGCACTGGGGTGAAATGTTTGTATGGTTTTCTATAAGAAAACTGGGAACAAGGTTTACCTGACACGGCAAAAGAAAGATTTCTCCTCCATGCATTCTTGAGTAAAAGAATCTAGAAGAGAGAACCCAAAGTCATTCATCCAGATCAACAACTAAATACACTGTTCCTCATTTCTCACAAACAAAAGAGGAGCAGCAGAATCAAGCAAGAGCCAAGGTGAAAACTGAAAATTTATGGAAGCACAAACTAAATCCTTTATGTAAGAAACCTTCTATTACATTTTTGACTAAAATTACATACACTTCATGAGTGTGGTGCATTGACTAATGACGCCAGAGATTTCGCGCAGGGCGTTTTCAAAGGCGTTGTGATGCTGCCTGCGACATCAGTGTTAACGGCCAGACTGCTCATGGATTGCACTTTCTGCAAACGCCGCCGGTGCTATTTAGACGCTGGCGGTCACTGCTGCACTGTATTTTACTCACGTTTGCTGCAAACGCGGCAGCCTGTGAACACACTCCGCGGTTACACTGCCGAGCGCTGCCAACCGACTGGTACCCATCGGTTGCAGGCCACGCCAGCCAACTGAACACACTCCACACTTTCTGCACCATGCCTGGCTTCCTGACAGACACACTCTGGGATTGCACTGCTGCAAACCGCAACCTACAACTGAACTTTACACTCGATTTTCTTTCTACCGCCACACCAGCCTACAACTGAACCTGCGGTTTTTTCGCTGCCAGGCTTGCGCAACTGGCCAGGCACTCGCGGTGTTTTACTACCGCAAACCTCAGCTAAACTTCCCCGGAGTCCAGAACATCGACAAAGAAAGCTGTGAAGGCCACAGCAGCTACATCTTGGAAGCCAAGCCTCCATGCTGACTTTTGATTAACCGCAGTTCTGGGAAGGCCTTGGAGATTTCATTTACCTACTGTCCCTGAGTAAGAGCAGGTGCTTAAGGTAAATCCTGCCCTGAGGGCAAATTCCTGCCAGTTCCCTCTGAAGCTTGTGTGCCCGTCCCATAGAAGCCCTAGGTCTGGGGGAATGGCACTGGGATCCAGTCTTGTCTCATCGCCACCCACAACACGCACAGCTTCTGTTCTTAAGTCCCTGTTAAATACTTCTTTCTAAGAAACTAAATTTGTCAGCTTCTTTCTTTGGCCACTCAGCTGCCTCAGACTTTGGGGTAGGTGTGCAGAGGTCTGGCCACAGTGAAACAGAAACCCAAACATTTAGTGCTACATAATTTTGGGATAGTCAGTTCTAACAGAAATAACTTGGCATTTAAGGCTTACATTGGTATTTTGGTGAAACAGTAACTTCCTTTAAAATATGAAATGTCTAGTGAAAATATGAAATCAATCAGGCAACCTCATCAGAAATGAAGGAAGAGGTGTTTCCCTAAGAGTTGAAAGGGATTTTAAAAAAAGAAATCTCTGCTTTTGTGGGAATCTAAACTAAAAAAAAAAAAAATCTTAGATCTAGGTCTTTCATATAACATTTCGTCTACTCAAAAGAAATTAGGAAAGCAGGCCGGGCGCGGTGGCTCAAGCCTGTAATCCCAGCACTTTGGGAGGCCGAGACGGGCGGATCACGAGGTCAGGAGATCGAGACCATCCTGGCTAACACGGTGAAACCCCATCTCTACTAAAAAATACAAAAAACTAGCTGGGCGAGGTGGCGGGTGCCTGTAGTCCCAGCTACTCGGGAGGCTGAGGCAGGAGAATGGCATGAACCCGGGAGGCGGAGCTTGCAGTGAGCCGAGATCTGGCCACTGCACTCCAGCCTGGGTGACAGAGCAAGACTCCGTCTCAAAAAAAAAAAAATTAGGAAAGCAGAAGCAATGACTAGTTACAGAAAATGATACAAAATCAGCAGCTTGGAAAGGCCCCTGAGAATTCACCTGGTCCTTGACTTAGCTGGGCAGGGAGGAGCTGGGGCACAGGAAGCCTTGAGGAGAGTGGGGGTCGGAGGCACTGGCAGAGGCCCAGAGGCAGGCACGCCCCCAGCTGGCTCTAGGGACTTGACCAGACCTGGCTGGGAGGGCCTGGCTGGGGAGTGGAGCCTGGAAATGAGGCAGGGTAGATGATAGCTACAGTGGCAGGCCTGGCAGCTAGGAAGGCTGCCACCCACAGTGCAGCACACTTGGCCTGCAGTGCCTCGGGGGCCAGTGGCATCTGCCTAGGGACCTCACAGTCTATATACCCAAAGCCAGCCCTGGTCAAGGCAAAGAACCCTCAGGAAGTCATTCTGGGACATGACCCACTCACTGGTTGTAGCTGCCAAGGTGGTAGGGGGATGCCTGAGTGCAGGGAGCAGGGCGCCTTGCTCATGCTCCCCACTGCCCCCCGACCCGGCCTCCCACGACTGCAACTGCAGCAAGATTCTAGCTTTTCAAAACAACTTCATTTCTAAAATTCTCAACGGTTTCTCTCTCTGAAATGTATGAAAAGACTATTTTAACTAAATTTATTCTGAAGAGATGAACAACTGCTTATCCTTTACCTTTGCCAGAGCAGGCAGCTGGTGGCCCCCACAGGTGGGCTCTGAAAGGTGAGGTAGGGCACCTGCACCACATCTGGGGTGGGCCCAGCTCCTGGCCCCTTTCCAGACCCCAGAGGAAACAAGGCACTACCTCGATGACCTCACCTGCTCCGCTGCACACGCTCCACAAGGGAAGCTTGTACGGGGAGGTGAAGCTGTGGAACACGCCCACATCGTGAGGCGCCAGGAACTCCACAAACTTGGCGTCGCTGAAGGCATCTCTTTTATAGTGAAATATGGATGCAACCTGGTCAGAGATGTACAAGATCTTCCCAGACACCAGGGACACGGCCACAGCAAACATATCCTGAAAAGGAAGAGTAGGGCTCTGGTGACAAGGTCAGACGGGGTTGGCCGCCACATCCGACTCAGGCAGGCAGGCTGGAGGGAGCCGCCCACCAGGAGCATCAGAGGTGGGGGGCTCTCTGAGCCCCTTGCCTAGCCCTGACCAAAAAATCCTATCTTGCCTGTTGACAGAGCAGGAGCATTGCCATCTTGGACAAGCCCCTCATTCTAAAGTTCACCTACATCCAAAGGGCAACAGCCTAATGGCTAAGGTCAACATGACCATAAACCACAAGTACATCTCCAACCAGAAACATTCCAAACTCCTCCCCGACCAGAGACACGCCAGCCCCGAGATAACCCCACTCCAGGGCCCGGAAGGATGCCTGTCCCAAGATAACCTCCCCTCCCAGAGACGGTCCAGCCCCGCCATAAACTCCTCCAACACACAAACATTCCAGGCTTGCGATAAGCCCCTCACCCTGAAACCAACATATACTCTCAGTCTGCAGAGAAAGCGCTCCTGATCAAAATCGGCCAGGAGCGCTTCTCAGGTTTTCACTAAAGGAAACCTGTCTTTGACTGCCAAGCTGCATTTCATGTTTCTTTCCTCTTTAACTCTTACACCTGTTACAGATATTGGGAGGTCCAACATGATATTATTCGCAACAACACATCAGGGTTCTATTGCTGGAATAAACTCCAGCTGTCTCCACCCACTGGAAGGCGCCACTCACCCCACTGTCTTGGACATGGCGCCTGGTGTCCAGGCTGGGTGACAGGGAGGTGGGGGACCCTCTGCTCACTTGGCCTGCCCCAACAATCTCTACCAGCCTTGCTCTCTCCCAGGGTTCTAGGGGCTTCCTGGGGAGCAGAGGTCTCTGGGTGGGCCCCTCCAGCCCACCATGGGCGCTCTGCTGCTGGCTGGCCCTCTGGGCTCAGGGTTGGGGGCTGCCTGGGGGTTACGCTGGAGGAAGATGGGAAGGATTAGGGAGCCCTGTTATGAGGCCAGCTTCACAATGGTCCCAGCACACGTGGGGTCCCCGCTGGCCCTTACATCTGTTCTCACTGGCTGAGAACTCAGGGTGGTAGAGCAGGTGTGTGTGTATGTGGCCCATGCGCCCTCCAAGGGGCCCACCTTTGGGTGTGCTTAAAAATGCATGGTTTTTGGAGTCTCCAATCCCAGCTCCCCTTCATGACCGCAAAGCCCTGGACAAGTGAACTGACTGTCACCAAGTCTGTCTCCTCACCTTGAGGACATGAAAACCCAGAGCCCCCCAGTTCAGTCACAGTGGATTTGTCCTTGTACCCATGAGCTACAGGACAAAGTTGGGCAGGGACGAAGAAGACAGTCTCACAGAAGGCAGAAGTCCAGAACACGAATGCCACTTCCAGAATCACTGACTTCACATTCTTCCTTTTAAAGGTAGGAACTTATCTGCTGAAACCCCAAACGTTCCTGGCCTTATAGCCACTGGCCACTGCTCTGAGCTAGCTCGCCTGGAGGAGGAACTCCCGCCATTTAGAAAGAAACTTCGGGAAGAGGCTTACAGCATTCTTCACAATGTGCTCAGAGGTAACGCTCTCCATCTCCTCCACAGTGTAGGAGGGCACGTCTGATCCACAGGGGTGACCCTCGCTGGACATCAGCAGCTGGTAATACTCTTCGTTGGCTGCAGGATAGACAGTGCTCACACTCAGCGGGCAGAACCCAGCACTTGGCCGGAGATAGTCACTAGCTCTTACGAACTGGGGGCTCTATTTTCTCAAATGAAAAGGTAGGATATAAATCCCGTCTTCCTGGGACACAGAACACACGGATACGCGAAGGCAAAACAAACTCACAAACAGAAATCAGGATATTTTTCCCTGAAACATCAGAAGGCCTTTGATTATAAAATTTTTTAAATGTGGCAACTACATTATTTAAGGTTACATGGTCAGAGTTCCAGCTACCTCTCACGTTCTCCAGAAGGGGCTTCTTTTTTTTTTTTTTTTTTTTTTTTGAGATGGATTTTTGCTTTTGTAACCCAGGCTGGAGTGCAATGGCGCAATATAGGCTCATTACAACTTCCGCCTCCCAGGCTCAAGCAATTCTCTCGCCTCAGCCTCCCAAGTAGCTGGGATTACAGGAACCCGCCACTACAACCAGCTAATTATTCTTGTTTTTGTTTTTCCGCTCTGTCGCCCAGGCTGGAGTGCAGTGGCCGGATTTCAGCTCACTGCAAGCTCCACCTCCCGGGTTCACGCCATTCTCCTGCCTCAGCCTCCCGAGTAGCTGGGACTACAGGCGCCCGCCACCTTGCCCGGCTAGTTTTTTGTATTTTTTAGTAGAGACGGGGTTTCACCGTGTTAGCCAGGATGGTCTCGATCTCCTGACCTCGTGATCCACCCACCTCGGCCTCCCAAAGTGCTGGGATTACAGGCTTGAGCCACCGCGCCCGGCCCCATTTGTTTTGTTTTGAGATGGAGCCTCACTCTGTCGCCAGGCTGGAGTGCAGTGGCGTGATCTCACCTCACTGCAACCCCCACCTCCCAGGGGTTCAAGCAATTCTCCTGCCTCAGCCTCCCAAGTAGCTGGGACTACAGGTGCATGCCACCACGCCGAGCTAATTTTTGTATTTTTAGTAGAGATGAGGTTTCACCATGTTGGCCAGGATGGTCTCGATCTCTTGACCTTGTGATCTGCCCGCCTTGGTCTCCCAAAGTGCTGGGATTACAGGCGTGAGCCACTGTGCCTGGCCTCCAGAAGGTCTTTAATCATTATGGTACATCCACGTTTCCACACAGGACCACATGGCAACCCCTGCACATCTGACTCCCTGGGTGATGCCATCAGACACCCCCATCCAGGCAGAACTGACTGCTTAAAAAAATAGCAGGCACAAGAACATTTGAAAGAAAGTTTTCAAAATAGAATCTGAAGAGGAGGGGGCCACTCCATCTGAGTTCCCACGCCATCCTGGCTTATCCAGTGGGCTCTGGGGTGACAAGCCTGTCTCTGGGTGTCGGTGCTCACGGCCACAGTGGCCCTCATTCCAGGCGGGAGCAAAGGGGCCAGCTCGAGGCTGCCACTTGCCCTCAGGGCTCAACAGGCCCTGGATACATGAAACCTGGGGCTGTGTTAGGAGACTGACCCAGGATTCTGCCATGCATGTGCTTCTTGCGATGTGGTGAGGAGACCTTTGGATCCACAGCTGGGTCTCATCTGCTTTCAGTTTTGCCACCTTCAGTAATTTCAGAAACAGGCACATATCTGAGTATGCTCTGAAATCAAGATATAAACTGCTGGAAAGTCTGGAAAATGTCCATGTGGCAGAGCTTCTGAGCTCTGAAGTTACTGCAGATGCCAACAGGGAAACACCTTAAATGGACATAATCACTTGAGAACAGAGCACCCCAACTGATCAGAATGAACTTTCCCTTCCAGCTCCTCCTTCTGGAAAACGGGGCCTCCATGGCCACACAGGCCCAGAGCGGTGCCCTCCATGGCAGGGTGCTCATCCCAGGGGCACCAGATTTTATATTTAGACCTGACCAGCAATGACGAGCAGCCGAGGCACCTTGTTCTGTCTGTATCAACCCTCACCAAATGGACAATGGGATTAGGGAGGAGCCTGCAGAGAAACTTATAGGACACCCAAAGACAACACCCAAAAATGCAAGTCCAAGCTAGCACATGGCAGAGCAACCCTTCTACACCTGGCTCAAGGGACCCCAGAGATGAGTGCTGATGACCTGCTCACTGCTGATGAAAAATTACTGAAATATTTAAAAATATGAAGACTGCTTGAAATATGAGTTTATACCCATGATTACTAGTGAAGAACTTTGTCCTAACTGTATGCTGTGCTTTGAAACGACTGATGATAATAGAATACAGCTACTGCTTCACCTTAAGCCTTTCAGATTTTTCTTTTATGCACGTTTTTAATGTAAAAGATCCACCAGCCCCTCAGTGCATGTGTGCAACACATGAAAAGGCACAGCTCCACGGAATCGGGAGGTGCTCACACATCAGCTGGCAGGAGGTGTGAAGATGCTCTGCGGGGCACCTTCCTTCCCCACCCTGGCTCACACTGATGGTCTCTGCCTGCTCGTCACAACAGACCAACACAGCTGAGGAATTCTTCAAAGTTCCAGAGCTGGTTGTTTCCACTGTAAAGAAAAAGGCCAGGCCAGGCACAGTGGCTCACACCTGTAATCCCAGAACTTTGGCAGGCTGGAGTGGGAGGACTGCTTGGGTCCAGGAGTTCGAGACCAGCCTGGGCAACATAGTGAGACCCCATCTCCACAAAAAATGCAAAAATTAGCTGGGCGTGGTGGTACATGCCTATGGTCCCAGCTACTCAGGAGGCTGTGGCAGGACAATCGCTTAAGCCCGGAAGTCGAGGCTACAGTGAGCTGTGATAAGCCTCGAGTTTTAGAAAGTCAACACAATCTGAGCTATAATTTGGGGGGATTTAAAACATATTTCTATAGGTTTGGAGCAGATGTGCGAGGTCGACGTACCTTTCACCTGCTTCACACTCCTGAGGGCGTACTTCAGGGTGGCCAGCGTGCTAGCCTTGCCCTTGGCCTTCTTGTCTGCAGGGAGGTGAACCTTCAGCTCCTTTAGTGTTTTTATCAGTTCTTTGTGTGTGTCCACTTTCGAAGACTGGTCGCTACTGCAGGATTCAAGAAAGAGGCAGCCAAATGTTAGCTTCCTAGGTGTCCTTTCCTGAAGAAACGTGCCTCTTGTCCATTTTCTCAGCCTCGGCTCTAAAGACGTTTTGATCTGGATGGTCCTTTGTGGGGCTCTGCAGGACATTTAGCAGTATCCCTGGCCTCACCCACAATAGACCAGGAAGACCACAGCCAAGTATGACAATCAGCGCTATCGACAGACAATGCCAGATGGTTCTTGCTGGGAGACAAATTGTACCTGGTCAAGAATCACCGCTCTAACCCAACTGAATGCTGGAGAAGTCCCTCCAGCTGTGTTCTTTTCCGCCATGGGTTAGAGCTAGGCTTTGCTCAGGAAAGGATACTGGCCGACCCACAGTCTGGTGCAGTGGACTGTGCCCTGAGTTGTGCCCTCCTTCCCTGCCCCAGGTAAAGAAGGACTGAGTGATGGGATTACAGAGGACAGCACAGTGACTTCCTGGGACATAAAAGTGAGCCATGAACAGAGAAAAGAGGATTGTGGAGAAGGGTCTTCAAACATTAATTGAGGATACAGAGATGTTAGAGAGACAGGACAGCAGGGCTGATGAAGATGGGCCTGTTCGGAACAGAGGGTGCAGAAGGAATGATGGAAATCAAGGTTTCTCAGGCAATGCAAAGTGCCCACAGGTCCTGGACTAGGAGCCGGGTTCTGCTCTAGAGGTGACAGGAAAATTGACATAGGGTAAGTTTGTTACAAACACCTAAGAAGGGTGAAGAATGTTCTAGATGAAAATGCCCAAGACTCAGGCAAAGTCGGTTTCGAGTAGAGCTGGGAGAAGCTAAAGGTACTGGAGTGACATCCTGGGGGCTCTGGATGGCGAGGGGACACAGTCACTGTCTGAAAGGCCAGGGTAAGGCTGGGTTCATACTCACACAGCCACACAGACGGGTTTTAGCAGAGCTTAAAAAAAGCCACGTCATTCCCAAAAAACTAACCTCCAATAAGAAGTCTTTCAATTTCTCTAAAAACTCTGTGTACGAAGTTCTAATTGGCCTTACCTGCAGCCACTTGTAGATGGGTTGTGTTCAGATTTTGTAATCATCAGGCTAAAGGCATCTGGACTATGAAAACAAGAAATAAAAGCAAAATTTAGACAACTGTATGCTCCAGACACATCTTCCCCTGCCACCCTACCAGTGATAACAGGTTAGATAACACCATGGTAAGACAACTTTTAAAAAATACAAGGTTAAGATAAAGCTGGAACATAAAACTTTCAGACATGAGAAAAACTAAGTACCAGGACACAGAAACACATGACAACAGGGACCAGTTCCTTTTCTATAAACCGCCCAGTGTTGTATAAGCAGCCGCTGGCTGGGTTACCCACCACTGCTACCTCCCAAGATCTCCTTATGCTACCCAGTACCTGTCTGTTGGCAACTGGATCTACAAAATCAACAGGGCCTCATTATAAGGAAGGACAGACACTGGCACATTTTAATCATTTTCAAAAATCTTGAAAAACTTGATAATCATGATTTAAAGATTGCAAAAGCAATCAAATCACAGCAGAAATAAGCCACTGAGGAAACAACCTGCCCAGCCTCCATCTGGCCAGAGGCTGAACTCACCTCTGGTGGGCATCCGGTGGCTCCACCAGCATCCCCAGCTCCTTCCCGCTGTCGTCACAGTCACTGCCCTGCGAGTCCCGCCCCGTGGAGCAGTTTTCGTTGGTCTCATGTCCACTTGAGCCACTGCTCATGTCCACATCTTCCTGAAGTGGGACCTGGCTGGGCTGGGGCTCCATGGGCTCCTTGGTGGGGTTACTGGGGCTGGGGGGAAATTCCGCGTATCCATTCATGTTGGGCTCTGGAATGAAGCTGGCAAACAGAGGGATGCTGTCAGGCAGAGCACCCGTTTGACTCTTTCTGTTACTAATGAAACTGCAGTCATGTTGGGCTCTGGAATGAAGCTGGCAAACAGAGGGATGCTGTCAGGCAGAGCACCCGTTTGACTCTTTCTGTTACTAATGAAACTGCAGTCTCTTTCTTTCTTCTGTCTCTCTCTCTCTCTCTCTTTCTTTCTTTCTTTTTTGGAGACAGGTCTGACTCCTTTGCACAGGGAATGCAGTGCCTGGGCTCAAGCGATCCTCCCACCTCAGCCTCCAGGGTAGTTGGAACCACAGGCACTCACCACCATGCCTGGCTAATTTTTTGTATTTTTGGTAGAGACAGGGTTTTGCCATGTTGCCCAGACTGGTCTCGAACTCCTGAAGTCAAGCGATCTGCCCGCCTCAGCCTCCCAAAATGTTGAGATTACAGGCCAGCTGTGGCTAGCCGCACCCAGCCAAAACTGCCCTTTCATTGCAATCAATCACACACATATTAGTTCATCACATCACTTATTTGTTCTTATTGACAGAGCTCCTATCTGCCATGGATTAGGAAGAGGGTTGAATGAGGCAGCCTCAGCCCCCGACACAGAGCTGCTGGAGGCCTCATCAGAAGGCAGACAAGAGCACTGACAGCCACCGCCCGGCCTGTGGAGTGCTGGGAAAAAACAAGAGCACTGACAGTCACCGCCCAGCCTGTGGAGTGCTGGGAGAAGCACACAGTCCCTCTGAATGGGTGATCTGCCTTTTATAAACTTCCCCAGATGATGGTGGGGTAGGGGAGCCGGGTTCAGAAATCTTGGCCATTACACACGGCACAGTTACAGGAGGAGGAGCCAAGGCTAGCAGGAGACATGGAGACAGACAGGGCTTGTTGGCTAAAGAGGGCAGAGGGGCCTGGCAGGTGTGGAACCCTCCCAGCAGCTCGGGAGTCCCAGGCCCCGCAGGCATGTACAAGTGGCATGGGGAGGGACCAGGACAATGTGAGTTCACATTTACTAGGAATGGTTGGGAGCTGCTGAGGCACTCTGAGTGCCAGGCCCACGGAACTCAGCTCGCATTTGGACAGGCTCACACTGCTGTGCTGGACAGAAGCTTTACCTCAGCACTTTGGGGTAGGTGGGTGGAATGGCTGAAAAAAGACAGACCAGTGATCATCCTGGACACGAACTGAGGGGGTAAACAGAGACAGGCAGTAGGGAGGGGTGGGACTGATTAGCAGGTGGGAGGCCAAAATACCATCCTGGGTCCTCCTTCTTCACCTAGTGATGTCCCCCCATCCCCAGCACAGCGTTTTCAGCAGGGTCCCAGCAGAAAACAGGCACCCACTCAAGCAGGGCACTGGAGAGAGCCAGATGAAGGCCCTGCTTGACACAAGTGGTCATGCTTAACGAACACAGCTGTGAGGCTCTGGGGTGATGCTGCTGACTACAGACATGATGCTAAGCACCCAACACACAGCCTTCCCAGCAACTCTGGATCACTGTCTACATGGTGTGCAGGGGACTGTTCTACAGAGGTGCCAACAGAGGTGGGTAGCTCACCCCAGACCACACAGTAGCAGATGACAGCCCTGGATTCCAGGCCTGCCGGCATCTGAAGATGGAACCCCACCCTACAACCAGGCTTGGCTACGCGGGGACCTCCTGCTTCCTGCCACTGCACTGTGCTCGGCCCCAACTCTGGTCCAGTGTGGCACTGCCACTTCTGCATGGCATCCGTCTGGCCCTTCCCAGGGCAGGCGGAACAAGGGGAGAGAAGGGTTTCTAGATTCCAGACCCCAAATCTTGTGAAACATCTTATGCTCCAATTCCCATCTAGCTCTGGGAGAGCCTCCCTTTCCACCTCCTTCCCACCAGAACCCACGTGAAATGACCAAGGATCATACAATTGGTTGGGGGGAGGGATTATTTTCAGCAGCCCTAGAAGTCCCAATCATTCGCCACAAAGTGAAGATCCGTCCTGCTGCTTGTCGCTCAGATGGAAGGAGCATGAAGAGTGCACTGGAGTCCAAATCCCCCTGAGGAAGTGGCTAGTGCTGAGATCCCTGCTATCCCCCGCCATGGAAGAAGATGGCCTGAACCACGGTCAAGGCTGGACTGTCAAGAGCTCTACTACCAGGAAGATGCTTCGTGGGGAAGCTGTGGGAGAAGAACGGACACCGGAACAGAAATCCTGTGGGAAGGAGAGGTTCTCCTGGACACGCTTCACCCACTGAACACCCCCAGGTGCCCTCCCCTACAGGGCGACTCTGAGAAAGGGCTCGAAACCATCCAGCAATACTGAGGGCCGCACACACAGGGAGCCGGATTCCAACAGCTGGCCCTAGGAACTGAATGGCTAAGCTCCAACGAGAGCCTTCAGCACCCCCTTCCCCAGGTCAAGTCCGTTCACAGGTGAGCCACTCCGGGACAGCCTGGTGAGAGGCAGGGCTCACGAAGAGTCCACCCACATCAGTGTCTGGAGAACAGCAGGGCTGACTAGACCTTGCCTTGTTCAAAAACTAATAAACAGAAGAAAGCCAATACGGGGCTGTGGAAAAGACACACAGCAAAGACAACTGAACACAACCCTCATGCCACAGAGGAAGCAGCAAATTAGGACAGCATCTACTTTTCATCCTAAAAATACAAGAAGTGATGGACTCAATGAAACAAGTAATGAGGGATGCGATAAGGCCACACAGTCTGACATGAAAATGCCACATTAGAATGGAAAACTAGGAAGGACAAAGTTCAGAGTCAATAAAAAGAAAATGGCTTCAGTGACAGGGAGGAGACGCATGAGAAACTTTTAAAATGCAAAGGGAAAGGAGAAGGGAAGAGAGACGGAGGAGGGCTGGGTTTTACCTGCGGATTACAGCTCTTTCTGAAAGAGACGAGAACAATAAACCAGAAACCATAATGAGCGAGACACATAGAGAACCATCCTGAGCCAAAGACAGAGCTGAATCTGCCAATCAAAGGACAGGAGTCCAACGCCTAACTGCATCTAGATGACAAACAGTATCTCCAAGGATAAAGAAAATCCTATCAACATTCAAAGAGAACAAACAAGTTACCCATAAAAGATGAAAAAAATCATACTAGTCTTGGATATCTCTTCAGCAATATTAAATTTCCAGAAGACAATGTCTACTTTTTTTTTTTTGAGAGAGAGTCTCGCTCTGTCAACAGGCTGGAGTGCAGTGGTGCAATCTTGGCTCACGGCAACCTCCGCCTCTGGGTTCAAGCGATTCTCCTGCCTCAGCCTCCTGAGTAGCTGGGACTACAGGCGCACACCACCACACCCAGCTAATTTTTGTATTTTTAGTAGAGATGGGGTTTCACCATGCTGGCCAGGATGGTCTCGCTCTCTTGATTTCATGATCTGCCCACCTCAGCCTCCCAAAGTGCTGGGATTATAGGCGTGAGCCACCGTGCCCAGCTGTCTATATATATTAATAGCTCTGAGAGGAAAAGCTTATGGTCAAAGGGAGGAAATCTCAATTACAGGATACTTGATTGTGGGTTATATAGCTGGTTTTATCAATATCCTGAGTCATATAAAACCCAAAATGCCAGCGTCATTCCACTTAAAGTCAGGAACAAAATAAGCAAGTCTATTACTCCTGTCTTTGTTTGTTTACATTTTATGGCAGTTCTAGCAAATTCAATGAAAGATGAATAGTAATACCTTTTGGGAAGAGAGAGACTAAGCACGAAGACTGCCTAGGCCATTCCCACAAAGAGAAACACCAAAGATTTGTGAATTTGTAGAGACAGGCTCAACCTCATTAGCATCAGGAAAATGCAAAGGATGAGGTTATCACGCCTATCAGGTTGCCAAAAATTGACAGGACTGCTCACCCTAGCGTTGGTCAGGTGGAGGAGTGGCTCTTGAGTATGGTGGTATAGTAATAGGGTATTTCTGGAGAAAAATTTGAGTTCACAGCAACGTTTATAATCTGCATAGTCTTCCCACCTCCAGGAATCCATTGCAGATAAGTGCTTATTTATGTGCCCAGAGATGTGTGAGCACGGAATATAAGAATCTGGAAAGAACCATCAACAAGGAGGCTACGCATCCTGTCCACGATCATCCTGGCCAGGAGCCAGCCTCAAATTCCAAACTGGTCCCGTGCCTCCACCTGGCCCTGCTATGGTCAACACAGCATCTAGAGCAATCCTGGTGAAGGGGCTTAGCTTACACCTGGCCTGTACTCAGACCCTTGCTCAGAGCACAGCTCTAGTGGGCATGAGGGCCAGAGGCTCTGCAAGTCCAGCTCCTGCAATCTCCTGGGCATGTCCTGTTAACTGCCCACCCCTTGGCCCCAGCCCTGTGTGCTCTGACCACAGGGACTCTGCACTTGCTGCTCCCTCGTGCCCACAGCCCTCTTCCTGTAGATGCCCTGGGCAGCCTGCATGAACAGCACTGCCTCCCCACCAGCTCCTTCTCTGTGCCCTGCACTCCTGCTCTGTGGGCTTTCCTTGCCAGCACTGAGGGGCGGGCTGTTTACTGCCTGCCTCCCCTCTGGGACCTAAGCTCCATGCGGGTAGGGGTTTGAGTTGGTCACTACTGGATCCCCAGGCCCTGGCACGTACTGTTGAAGACACAAACCTGGGACATCCATGCTCCGAATACTATACACCCACTAAAAGGACGGAGGCCAGAAACACTGATGTGGGGAGAGTCTCAGACATAGATGAACAAGTCCAAGAACAATAAATAATGACAACAATAAAAAGGACAGATGGCACTCAGGCAGGGCCCGCCTGGTGCCAGCAGTTTCCCACTGACTTGCCCTTACTCGCTTAGCACTGAGGCCTGGCACTGGGGCAGACAACAGAGCAGACATCTTTCCTGCCCTCAGGGAGCTTACATTAGGGGGAAACAGACAATAAATAAGAAAGTAGAATATACAGTACAGCAGGCAACTAGCAAGGGGGAATAGAGGGGCTGGGAGTGACATTTCAGTGAGGGTGGCCTCAGGTGTAGGTGGCATTTGGCAAGGACCTTGCACTTGAGCCCTCATGTGTGAACTGACTCAGAGTCCCTGGGCTTCGCTCTCTCAGGCTGGCAGTCGCGTGCTCCAGCAGCTCCTTCTGGCTTCACACCTGAGGCTGGGACTGGGTGTCTCTGTCTCTGCCTGCCCTGTGTGGACTCAGACAACGTGCCACTCCACTGTGGGGGTCCTTGCTGCCCCTCACTGTCCCGGCTGCCGCCAAAGGGTCTGATGAGGCAGCTGGACAGGAGGGAGAGCTCACGTGCTGGGCAGGAGGCAAGGTGGCGCTGGCAGAAAATGCCGCCTCCGTCTCTCCCTCAAACGGACTGTTCTGAAGTTGTCTTTCTTTCCTTCCTTCCTTTTTTGGGACAGGCTTTCTGAAGAGGTCCCAACAGGGTGAGCAGCCAGCTGTGTGTGTCTGTAAGGCAGAGCCTCATCTCAGCAGGGTGTCATCTTCTGTGTGCTTTCTAGACTTTTCTTCCTCACCTCCCTTTTCCTTTTCTACTGCTACCCTGGGACTGCAATTCCCAGTAAAGGGCTCACCTCAGACTCCGTTCTCAAGAGAGCCTGAAGGCAGAGCTGGAGAGCGTGGAGAGTGGGCTACCAGAGGAAGAACAAGGAAGAACATTCTAGGCAGGGGGACAGCACACACAAAGGCCCTACAGCAGGCGAGCACCTGACCTGTCTGAGGATGGTGCACGAGGCTGGAGCAGAGCGGGCAGGGGTAGGAGGGCGGCAGCAAGGCCAGATCACGGAGTGCCCTGCGGGGGCAGAGTCAGGACTCCCATAGGAAACCGTGCAGAGTTCTGTGCAACAAGATGTGACTTACACTTCAATGGAGTTGCAGGGTTGAGGCAAGGTGGAAACAACGGGACCTCTCAGGGCGCTCTTGCCATGGTTCAGTGGAGCTGCCAAGAGGCTGTCCAGGGTACTAAGGGCATTCTGTCACTCCTGACCCCCCCCAACATCCTGGACACCACCCATCTCATCCCCACAGCCCTCCCCCAGAAAAGCAGCTGGTCCTTTATGCTCTGAGTGAGTCATTAAGGTGATCAGAGGTAGCAGCAGAGTGGCTAAGGGGACAGGTCTTGGATGGCCTGGGTTTCAGCTGGGTTTCACCACTTCCTAAGTGTGTGATCTCGGACAAGTTCCTTAACCTCTCTGTGCCTTGTGTCCTCATTCGTGAGATGGGGACAACAGTAGTTTCTGCCTCCTACTGGTTGTTAGAAGGGTTAAATGACACAATCCATGCAAGGTATCTGGACTGTAATATTAGCTTGTATTATCACTGCTAATCACTACAGAAAAACAGACAGGGGGCTGGGCGCGGTGGCTCATGCCTGTAATCGCAGCACTTTGGGAGGCTGAGGCAGTGGATTACCTGAGGTAAGGAGTTTATGACCAGCCAGACCAAAATGGTGAAACCCCATCTCTACTAAAAATACAAAAATTAGCCGGGCATCATGGTGTGCGCCTGTAGTCCCAGCTACTTGGGAGGCTGCGACAGGAGAACTGCTTGAACCTGGGAGATGGAGGCTGCAGTAAGCCAAGATTGCACCACTGCACTCCAGCCTGGACGACATAGCAAGACTCCATCTCAAAAAAAAAAAAAGAAAAAAGAAAGAAAAGAAAAGAAAAACAGAAGGGTAACGAAAGTAATTTTAAAAGACAGAGAGTGAATTGTCACAGTAGCTGTCTCTGGCTTGTATTCTTGTATTTAAAGGACTAAGAACTCAGTGCCACCCCCAGCCCAGGCAGTCCTTGGAAGAGCATCAGGTATCTGAAGCCACCGTGCTGTCTGGGCCCTGGGCGCTTTGCACGTAGCTCTCCTGGTTTTCACTATTTTGCACTTAGCTCCTGGTTTTCACCCAAGTCCAGCCCCTGTGAGCCTGTCTGAATACGACCCACTAGTGCCCCGACATTACCTTAAGTGGAAAATAAGTATTTTTGCAAAGAGGACAGAGTAAGCTTGGCAGAAATGTGAAAGCCAAATCATCAGAAACTTCGTCATTCCAGAAAATGCGTCTCTCAGCCCTGGCGGCTCTAATAGACCAGCCTCATTTTGAGAAGGTGGCAAAACCAACACCCCTGTCAAAGTGGACTTTGCCTCCTGCCTTCCACAGATGTGTACCCAGAGCTGGCTGGACCAGCTGTCCCTGGTGAGCTCCTAGGAAACCTGTTTCTACCTTGTGGCAGATAGGGGGAGGAAGGGCGGGCAAGCACTTATTTGCTCTGGGTGCCAAAGCCCAGGACGGAAAATGACAGCCTGGTGGAAAAGGGGCTGCCAGAAGCCAACATGAGCCTCTGGGCGTGAACCTGCCCTTGAGGCCCCCTTCACGTGTCTGCGCACTGGCTCTGCCCACGAGAACAGTCAGACTCAAGGAAACAGGTTAAGCTCGGACCCCTGACCAGGTCACTTGGCCATATTTGTGGTAGCTGGGTTGCCTCAACCTGACAGAGCACCATTCAGAAAGTACAGTCCACAACAAGAATGGAGAGCCTGGGATCAGGAAGAAAAGCAGCCGGTGGGGGTGGGGAAGGAGAGGGGCCAGGAGCAGAAACTACTGGCTGGTGGGGTCACAGGGGTTCGTTACCCTATCCTCCCTACTTTCATAGATATTCATACTTTCCATAATAGTGTTTAAAAATTAGGAATGAAAGCACAGCCTGGGACCCAGTTCCAGCTTCCACTGCCACTGCCAGGACTGGTGAAGTCTTACTGTACTCCATACCCTCACACCCTAAGGCGGAAAAGCATTTTTTTGTGGAAATCAGAAATCAGTGTTCAGTTACCAGAGGAGTCCCACCTCATGAGGTCACAGCTTGATGTATATCCACAAACAACATACCCATGTCACATGTCACCAGACGCAGGACACTGCTAGCCCCCCAGAGGCTCCTTGTGGCCCTCCCAGCCACCGTCTACCCCACGGGGACCCACTAGCTTGGCTTCTCGCAGCCTAGTGAATTCTGCCTGCTTTTGAACTTTACATAATAAGGATCATACAGCATGTACTGTCTCTGCAAGTGCTGCAGGATTTTACAACCCCAAATATTATAACATGTTTTCTACTTCCTGGTAGGAGCCAACTCCCTGAGGCCAGCCTGCTGTAATCCTGAGAAAATGTTTGTCCTGCTAAATAAACAGCCGCGCTCTCCATGGCAACGGTTGGGTAACTGAGGAAAATGTGACCGCAGCCGTCCAAATATGGAGGGAAGGAGGTGCACCAGGGAGGCATTGTCTTGGCCTCACCAGGACACCTTTAATGCTCTCAATTCAGACTTTTAAATCCTTACATTTTTAGAACTACAAGACTTTACAGCAATAAGAAAGGCAAAAGTGTCAGCCTCCTAGCTCCCGTGGTCAGGGGCTGAGCTACTCTGAATTGCGGGAAGCTGAGACATCTGCTCCTCCTGCACCTGGTTTCTTAAAGAGCAGATTCTGATTCCTCTATGTCACCCCAGGAAGAGCACAAGGAACCCTTCGAGGCCGGTGAGGGATCAGCACAGCAGCCCACTCTGTCTTGGGAACTACCAGCCTCTGAAAACCAAGTGGCCTTGACTCCTGTCACCCGTCACTGCTGTTCATTTACTGCTTCTAATTTGCTCTAGACTTGGAAATATGGTAACAAACTTGTTACAAATGTGTACACGATAAGCATAATGAGTTGAAAGGAGGGCCTGGTCCCTAGGGGAGAGTGCGCGGGCTTGGGGAGGGGCCCATCAGAGGCCCCCTCTAGACTGTCTGATTCTCCCTTGGTTCTGAAGGTTGGTCAGCTTTCCAGAAGTGTGGGGACAGTCTCTGCCAAGCTTATGGAATTGTGTGTTTCTGGCTCACTCTGCCAGAGTAGTTTTCAAAAGGTAAAAGCACACCCAGAGCCTTTCTTCAGACTAAACGCCAAGTGGCCCTGCCAGCTGTTCAATGACCTGACAGAGCCGTGGTTTGCTGAGTCCTGGTGAAGTTACATCATGGCTTAAAAACAGCAGTGTGACGACCAGTATTTTTGAGAAAGTTCAGTGTGTATGAGAAATAGTGCACAGGAGAGGAATCTTTCCTTTTTCCTTGTAAGCACTGCAGATGTGGCTCACAGGGGAACATTACCTGGCCCAAAGGCAAGAGCATATCAGAAGCCTCTGTCTCCTGCGAGAAACCTGGGAAAAATCAACTGTAGGGTAACAGAAAACCAAAAACCTGGGAATTAAATTAGACCTCTGAGACTGCCCAATCTGAGTCCCTCCGAACAAATGAAACTGAGGCCCAGACTGGGAGCCAAGGCTCCCAGCAGCAGCCAGCTGGCTGACGCAGGGCTCCCCCTTCCCACCTGGCACTCCAGTCTCCACAGAAAGCCAGGGCTGCGTTAGTTCTATACCAATGAATCACACCAAGGCGACAGTGACAGATAACTGCAAACACCCACGGTACCATCCCCGCGCTGGCACACCACACAGCTTCCACTTAAAAAAAAACAACGGAGTCCCTTTCTTCATTATAGTCATATAGCACACAAAACTCAATTCACCTTGTATTTTAAAACTCAATTTCCAAATAAAGCCTTCAGGTAGAGTCCTATTTTCTTCTCAGGCACACCCAGTCTGGGACCAGAAGCCCCAGGTTGGGGTAGAAGTTGGCATCTCCCCTTGGAAGCCAAGAAGTCTAGTGATCCTGCTATGCCATATAAAAGTGAGAGGGGTCCAGGGGGGCTCTGGCCGTGGTGTGGGGTTCTTAACACACTTCCCGGACTTAAGGCCCCTCCTCCCAAATTACAGCCCACCCAGGATTCAGCACCCAAGTTGCGGCCTTCACTGAACCTCTGAAGCTCATCCTGCCCCAGGGCGATGGGAAGATCCTGCAGACAGCCTGGGCCTGGGCCTCAGTTTGCTCATCTGTCAGGCTGAGGGGTTACTCTGGGTGATTTTCAGGGTGCCTTCTGGCTCTGTTGTTCTGTATGAATCAGCTTTCCAAACGGGTTCCTTCTGTGTAGGTTACAGAAACCCTGGCAACCAACTCGTCATCCCTTACCCTGGCCTTCCTGAAGGGGGAAGCAGGCCACCTCCCACCTCCTGGTCTATGTCTGGGACTTAGCAGCCAAAGTACATCCCAGGAGGTAGGTGCGACTGCTGCACCAAAGAGTGGACACCCCCATTCCTTTCTATCCAGTCCGGGGAGAGGGAATTAATACAGGGTGGTCCAGGGGAGGCAAAGGGGCGAACGAACATCAGGCGGTTTCCCTGCCCTCAGGTTCCCAGGCCTGGCTTGGCACAGGGACTTCCTTGTCCCTCTGATCACCCATTCCAGGAGACCCGTGGGTGTCCAGGAAAAGCTCCTAGATCAGCGCCCTTCCACGGCCCTTCCCCAGCCCAGGACTTGGCCCTGTGGCCTCAGAGGAGGCAGTCAGCTCCCCGAGGGGCCTCCAGATCCCAGGGCCGGCTGCGCTGACCCCTGATTTCCTTGGCCTTCCCCACGGGAGGGGAGGGAGGGTTCCCAAAAGAGAATCGCCCACGGAACCGCAGCCCACGCGCAGTCACTCAGCAACTCGGTGCCCTACACACGCTGCCGCCTCACCTTTCGGACCTCAGGCTCCTGAGCTGCGAAACGGGGGTTCGAGTCCCCAACCCGCGGTGTCAGCGCAATTCAAACGAGCGCACCCTGCGCGCAGCTCGGCCACCCTCCACCTGAGACAGGGCCAACGGCACACGCCCCCACGCCGGCGCCGTTTCAAGCAGAGGAGTCCAGCGGCCCAGGGAACTCCCGGCGGCGCCGGGACCCCGACCTGCCCGAGGCCAACGCGCGGGCGGCGGTTACGTAAGCCGCAGCGGGGCCGCGCCGCGCCACTTACCGCCCGGCCGCGTTCGCGTCGGCCCGTCCGCCGGTCCCTCCGCCGACTCGTGGCTCTGTCCGCCCGGCCCCGCGCCCGCTGCCGCCGCCGCCACCACCGCCCACAGCTGCACGTAGCCCCTCAGCGCCGCCGCCTCCGCCGCGGCCGAGTCGCCGCTGTCACATAGTGGAAAACGTGACCGCGCGCGCCGCGCCCGCCCCCGGCGTCCGCCATTGGCCGCGACACCGTCTCATCTGCATACACGAGGGGCGGGGCCCACTAGCGCCGCGCGCCCATTGGTGGCGGTGCCCGTCGCTCTTTTTACATAAGACGCACATGGAACTCCATGTTCACCTCGTCGGTTCTTCAATGGAGACGCGGCGCGTTCGTGCCCCCCGTCGTCCTCCCTAGTGGTCTCATCCACTTCCGGCGTCGGCGCCTTCCATTCACGACGCCCTCGAGTCCGCCAGCTCCGGGAGCGCGGAGTGGCGCGTACCATTGCGGGCGGGGGAGCTGGGCGCGGGGCTCCTGTGCACCTCCGGCCGGCCTGGCCGACCCGGCGCCCCGAAGCCGGACCAGGGAAACCTCCACCTCCGGCTACCGGCCAGAGGCGCGCCCCCAGCGGCCAGGGCCGCGGGAAAGTCTGCGCGGCATGCTTCATTCACACATTCATTCATTTACTCATTCACTCATTCATCGCCGGGCCCCAGAGCAGCCTAGGAGAAGGTGGCTGCACCGCCCTGCAGCAGCTGCTGGGGCACGCCCACCCGGGCCTCAGAGGTGCCCGTGGTCCACACTTGTCCCGGCAGTTACCACGTGTTACAATTTTTGGTTCAGGAAATAGAGTCACTGTTACTCTGGGGAGGTACAAAAGAAAGAAATGATGTTGTCTCTGCCCCCAAGCGCATCACTAGGGAGAAAGGACTGTCTCATAAAAAGGAAACTTAATCAAATGCTAAATTGGGCGATGTGGGCTATAAATTAACCAGAGCTATCCCCACAGGCTCCGTGAGAAAGGCAGCACTTCCAGGGCGGGTAGGATGGGCCCTGAGAAAGGGACACCTTAGGAAGGTGCAAGCGGTAGAGACGGAGAAGCCCGTGGTGGGAGGTTGTCCTGGGAGCCAGTGCGGCAGCGTGCATCACCTTGTCTGAGGGTTTGCTGTTTCAGTAAGCATTGTTTGGGGCATGATGAGCCTCTAAACTTCCATTTAAAGTGTCCGGAGAGAGAGTACAATTTCCCCTGGTCTGGGTAGAAGCCTGAGACTTACAGGACAGGCAGGAGCTTGCAGGCTCCCATGCAGCAGACTCTGAAAGTGCAGGCTCTCATGGGGAAGGCGAGATTGTCCAGGAAGCTGGAACCCGCAGCATCTCTCTTTACTCTTCTTGTTCTTCTTTACCTGGACTCGCCTGGGGACCAGGGATGGGACAGAAGGAGAAGTTATTAACCCACATCAGGAATTCCTGAGTGTGATAACTCTTTCCCTTCTACTTGACAAGGTGTGTGTGCAACTTCTCAGATGCAAACCAGGGCAAATACCAAGTTCATCAGGGCAGCCCTTCCCACAGAAGCCCAGGGAGGCCTGCAGGCTGTTCACACACTGTCAGGTGGCCCCTCCTCCTGTTCCTCTGACATTGACATCTCAACACACTCCCCGCCCCCTCTCCCTAACACAGACACACAGAAATGTCAAGCAAATCCAGGCCCGGTTGCGCCCTGCACACACCCAAAGGCTCTTTTGTTTCTTCCCTCCCATTGACGTCAATGGGGAGCTCCATTGTTCTGGAAACAAGAGTAAACAGCTCATCCACACCTTACTGAGATTCTTCTTCAGGCTTTTGCTGGGTCTTGCTCCATATTCAGCCTGCTACCTGATGTCACATTTCCTCCCTAAATGTAGCCTTTTTTTATTTCCACGAATAAATCTGGTAGAAAGACACTGAAATCTATTCTTTTAGAAATTATCAAGTGCTTTGGGCTCTAGGACTCTTCAGAATCTCATCTATTTTCAGTTATTCACAGCCAGTTTCTTCTTTCCTATTATTGGAAATTTTTGTACACTCCACAAATACTCGTTGACACCTGAGAATTGAGGGGCATGCAAAAATACGTCTCACTGTATCCCTGCTTGTAAGGAGTTTGTGATGCAGAAGGGGGGAGGAGGCAGATTCAGAGGCAATTTTGTCTGAGATGTGGTGTAGGTCCTGAGGGAATAGGACAGCGATGGACAGATGCCTCCATCCCAGCTCCAACAGAGGACAGCGCTCAGGGGATGAGCTCCTACAATCAGGCCAAGTGCATGGATACCATTCTTGCTGAACCAAGATGGTGACAGAGAGGGGGAGAGAGAGAGAGAGAGAGAGGGAGAGAGCGACAGAGTGCGAGCGCAAATTTGGGCAGTCAGATTGGAGAAGGAAGGGGGATGAACCCTTTCCTAGCCAGCCCACACTGGCCAGCTGTCACCTCCAGCACAGAGCTCAGAACTCTTGTATAGGAGAATTGCTGTTGGCACTGTGGGAGGCAGGCTGGCTAGGAGAAAACTAGTCCTTTATTTGGGGGTGGAGGTGAGGTGGTAAGCCAGGGTCCCCAGCTACCTTGGGAATGCTGCCAGTGGGAGGAGCTGGCCTCCCAGCTAAAGGCTGCCTGGCCCCTGCCCCACCCACTCCCACCAGCCTGTTTCCACCAGTAAGCCTGGCCCAAGTTAGCCCTGCCCATCTATGTCTGGGCCTGCCTGTAGGGCTTCTCTGCACCCAGTCCTCCATGCCCTTGCCAGTCCACTCACTGGCCCTCTCATTCGCTCAAGCACCCAGCCAATTGTTTACTGAGCAACTACTGTGTACCAGGCACTGTGCTGGTCACTGCTTCCTCTCACTGTGGGTGGCATGGTTTGTGGGTTGGCTAGCTGGAGGGGCAAAGAACAGGCGGCTAGGAAGAGAATTCCCTCTGTAAATGGAGGAGGTGGTGGCCCCCAAAGTCCTCTCTAAAGAGATGGAGGGGACACTGTCAAGCTTTCTGGCCCTCTAGTGCTGGATCCCCTTTCTTGGGTTTAGGGACATTGGAGATGGTAATGCCCAACCCTTACTCTCCAGCCTCCCTTGAACCCAGCGCTGACCTACAGCTGACCCCAGCTTAGCATGGTGGCAGCTCCTGGCAGGGAGACCCGGCTCACAGAGGTGACCTCAAGGGCGTGGGCACCTGTGTCTAGGGTCTCAGGGTGAGACAAGGACTACTTGCCTCTAGTGACCCGAGAGCAGGTGCCTGTCCCTGGACATGAGGTGGTTTGTGGACCAATATAAAGAAGTATCTTCCAGCTCTTTGGGAGGCCAAGGTGGGAGGATTTCTTGAACCCAGGAGTTTGAGAACAGCCTGGGCAACATAGTGAGACCCTGTCTCTACAAAAAATAAGAAAGCCAGGCATGATGGCATGCTCCTGTGGTCCCAGCCACTTGGGAGGCTGAGGCAGGAGGATCCCTTGAGCCCAGGAGTTTGAGGTTGCAGTGAACTGTGATTGTGTCACTGCACTCCAGCCTGGGCAACAGAGCAAGAGTGAGACCCTGTCTTTTAAAAAAAAGAAGAGGCGTCCTTATTATGCTAGCTACCTACTGAGAAGGCTTTTTGATTTTTAAACTAAATATAGATCCAGGGAGGCTGTTCTTTGTTTGGTGGAGACATGTGGGTGTGGTGTGCTCATATGTCTTCCCCAAGGAAGTCACAAGATTGAGCCATCCACGATGGATGTGTAGTCCCCATCTTTCTTCACCTTGCCCTGGAGAAGAGCCTGGGGAAAGGAGCTTGCTTGGAGCCTGGAACGTTAGCATCCTTGTCCCAATGACTCCTTTGCAAAGGATGCCCTAGAGATCACAGGGCTGGTGGCACAAGCTAAGACCTGCATTTGATGTGGGATAGAATGGTGAGAGTGGGCATCCTTGCCCCGTTCCACCCTGGGGGAGGAAGTGTTCAGTATTTCACCACCAGGTATGATGAGCCTTAGATGTTTGTTTTTTTATGGATGTCCATTGCCATATGTTCTAATTTGCTAAGACTTTTATTTGTTTTTCTTTCTTTTTCTTTTTTATAGATGTCCATTGTCATATATTCTAATTTGCTAAGATTTTTATTTGTTTTTCTTTTTCCTTTTTTTTTTTTTTCCTTTTTTAAGATGGAGTCTCACTCTTTCACCCAGACTGGAGTGCAGTGGCATGATCTCAGCTGACTGCAACCTCTGCTTCCCGGGTTCAAGCTATTCTCCTGCCTCAGCCTCCTGAGTAGCTTGGATTACAGGCGCGCGTCACCACGCCTAGCTTTTTTGTGTGTGTTTTTAGCAGAGACAGGCTTTCACCATGTTGGTCAGGCTGGTCTCGAACTCCTGACCTCATGATCCACCCGCCTCAGCCTCCCAAAGTGCTGGGATTACAGGCATGAGACACCACTTCCAGCCTTGTTTTGCTTTTTTTTTTCTTTCCCCCAATCATACATAGGTGCAGTGGGCTTTTAATCCATGACAATAGTTATTACTTCAAAAATACCTCTCCCAAATACATCTAATCTCTTTTTTTTTTTTTTGCAGATCTGCAAATAATTTAAATTGCCATAGCTTTGTCTCTGCTATACAATACTCTGTATAGATGTGTTTACTTTATTATTGTATCCTAAGACAAAAAATATAAATGAATAAAATAATTTGTACCTGAAGATTCTGTCTTTTTAATGCTATACATGTCCTCTTTATTGCTACAGAATTCAGTGATTAAATGTGTACCCAACTGACTTCTCTTATTATCAGTTTTGCAAATAAAAGGCATGCTTTTAACCAAAGCCAAGAAACAATTTGCTATCATGTCACTTGAAAAAGGATTAAAACTTCAAACTTTCTGCTCATTAAGGCCATTAAGAAAAACCAAGGATTTGGGAGGCTGAGGCAGGCAGATCACCTGAGGTCAGGAGTTCGAGACCAGTCTGGCCAACATGGTGAAACTCCATCTCTACTAAAAATACAAAAATTAGCCAGGTGTGGTGGCGCACATCTGTAATCCCAGCTACTCGGGAGGCTGAGGCAGGAGAATTGCTGGAACCCAGGAGGCAGAGGCTGCATGAGCCGAGATCGCGCCACTGCACTTCTGCCTGGGTGACACGGCAAGACTCTGTCTCAAAAAAAAAAAAAAGAAAGAAAGAAAGAAAAAGAAAAAGAAAAAAGAAAAGACAAAGAAAAAAAAAAAGTGAAACCAAGGATTTAACTGAGACGAAAGCTGTGCCGTTTGGTGGGGAGAGGGTAGCAGTGGGTAGGTGATGCTGTATGGCACTCCTGGTTTGAGTTGCAGGTCAAGTCTCTGCCTCAGGAACTTGTGGACTAATTTGTGGATCAGGTTTTCTGGTCTCAGGCAGCTTGAGTTTCTTTCCAGGGCTTCAGGGCAGCCAATACCCCTCACTGTCCTGAAGGAGCCCAAGGAGAGGCAACTTGCCAAACGCCTGCCCTGTCTGAGCTGATCCCCCACACCCAAGGTGATGCCCCCTGTCTGAGGCGATACCCGTGTTCAAGGTGATCCCCCACGTCCGAGGCGCCTCTTCCTTCCCAGGTGGAGGGTCTCTTATCGGTCAGGGTGTCATCCTGCTGGCCTTCTGGGCCATGGACCTTGCCCAGGCAGGCCCCCGCATCAGGCTCCCTGGGTCTCTCGCTCTCTGTCTAGTGTGTGTCCTGCAGGGCTGTTGCCTCAGTGTGGTTCTGCCAGCATTCCTGGGGTGTCACTGAGGGGTAGCCCACTTGGCGCCTCCAACCATGGACATCTTGGAGTCAGGAATGGGGGCCTTGCATGCTCTGGGGACCAACAAGGCCTGGTGTCATTAGGGCTCCTGATCCTGGGTGACACGAAGAAGAATGCAGAAGCCTGAGTTTGGGGCTTTGCATTCATACATGAGTATGGCCTTCGGGCCCCGCCGTGGCCTGTGAACAAGCTGTGAGGGAGCACGTGCTTGCTGTGTTGAGGCATCACGCTTGGCACTTGGCACACATTCTCTTCTTTAATCCTCACCACTCTATAGGACATGCGCCTGCGTTCCATTGATCCTCTGCAAAAGACATTCTCGACACCACGACACCAAAGGAATCCTGTGCGTCTGTGTTTTATGTCATCAAGGAGAAACTACCTTTGTCTGCAGAAAGATCTCATGACCACCCTCACCACCTTGTCCTTATGGAGCCTGAGAACCAGCTGACTCAGCAGGGAAGGCCACAAAGTCAGGAGCGACCAAAGTCCAAGCTCCAACGTGCCTCCCATTCTCCAAATATCAAACATTCTCCCCACTCAAAAGCTCCTCTGTGACTTGGCGAATGCAGGTGCTCCCTGCATTCTATTAATGTAATTCCCCTCAGTCCATAAGGGCTCATAGGTGGGGATGGCTGGGGTGCAGGTCCGTCTTGGGGATCACCAGCCCACCAGTGATGCCAGTTCACAGTGCCCTCCTTGGGAGGGTGAAGGCTCAGGCCTGTGCACCTGCCTCACCCTCTGCCTGCTTCTGTGGCTCACAGAGTGTTTCCTTTGGTGTCTGGGTGTTTGTTCTCTCCTGCTGTCTTCTCCCTGGTGCCCAACATGGAAAAAACATCTCTTGTCCCTAAACCGAATCTTGTTGGTAGGAAGCAACAAAGTTGTTGTTGCTGTTGCTGTTGTTGTTTCTCTCTTCTTGTCCTTCTTCTTTTTCTTCTTCTTCTTTCTTCTCCTCTTTTTCCTTCTTCTTTCTTCTCTCCTCCTCCTCCTCCTCCTTTCTCTCCTTCTCCTTCTTCTCCTTCTCCTCCTCTTTCTTTTTCTTTTAGAGATAAGGTCTTGCTGGAGTGCATTGGTGTGATCATGGCTCAGTGAAGCCTCAAATCCCTGGCCTCAAATGGTCCCCCTGCCTCAGTCTCCCAAAGCCCTGGGATTACAGGCGTGAGGCAGGCAAAGGGGTCTGACTGGGTTACCCTGAGGGTAGAGGCATCCTCTCAAAGGCTGGGTGATGGATTTCCTGGCTGAGGGCAGAGGCAGGAGCCCAGGTGACTTAGAGCTGTGACGGCAGTGATCGTGAGGCCTGACCTGTGGTGGTTCCATTGTGAAGAGCAGCTGGGAGCGAAGGCTGCCTGTGTACCCATCTTCTCAATCCTCCTCAACAGATGGAGTCCTGCGAGGAGGAGGAAGGGAAATTGGGAGACACCCTACCCACTGCCCAGGCCACCACTGAAGCTGGGGAGCTTTGTTACAGGGAGGAAGCCATGTGTAGGTGGACTGTTGGGATGCACAAAGGAAAACTGGGCTCCTTCTGGCCCTGCTGCCACCCACACCCGGGGAACTCTTTGAAAGCGTGGATGGTTGATTTGCACGATGAGGGGTGACATGTGCTGCTGAATGAAGCAAATGATGAGTCGGGGGATCCACACAGCACCCCTGCTTCAGAGTCAGTCGTGTGCCCTCCTGCTGCAGAGTCAGTCGTGTGCCCTGTGACCATGGCCATGGGCAGACATTCCCGGGCACTTCTCGCAGTGGGTGCTTGATGACCACGGTGTGGCAGCCCCAGGGGGCGTTCCCTGAGACCTTGAGCATAAACCCAGGCATCCCCACCGAGGCTGCAGCCACTCTGGAAGAGCTTTCTGGGCTCATGTGGTTGATGAGAATGCAGAGAATCCCTGCCACACTCTGGACTCAGAAAGTGCTGAACGGTTCATGGCAGGCAGGGCCCTCCTCATGGGCGGCATCTGCAGCTTGGTTCCCCAGGCACTGCCGGGCTGCAGCAGTTTTTCCAGGCTGGTGCGTGCCTGGTCTCTAAGGAAGAGTCAGAAATAAAGAACTCCCAAAAGTGGTTCAGATCTCTACTTGAGACAGGAACGCGGAGCAAAGAACAGGGAGGACCTGAGGCTGCATGGCCCATGCAGACCTCCCAGCACATCCACCCTGCACATCCACCCCACTCGCTCTGAAGCTGGCCAAACCCTAAACCAAGGAAGGCGAGAGGACCAGGAGAAATGACAAAGGAAAGGGGCTCTCGGGAGAAAAGGCATTGCGTGGAGAAGGTGCTAGAAGAATAGTGTGAAAACTGGAGAAGCTATCAAGAGGAGGAGCACAGGCAGGATCACGGAGCCAGGAGTCCCCCAGGCAGGGAGCTTTGAGACCACAGCCTTGCATTGTCACCTCCTGGTCCACCTTGCAGGGCCTCTGAATCCTCTGAGAAGGGACTCGGGGGGTGAGATGAAGACACGATTCAAATGGGATTCCTAAAGAGCACTCTTGTAACGCTAGGTTCGCCTTGATCTGGGCTTCCCTACACACTGTTTGAGTCTTTCAAACCACAGGAAGATGAGGAATGGGACCCTGTTCCCCGAGTTCCCTGCAAGGCGGTGGCAGACTGTGTGCTCTGGACCACACATGCTGGAAACAGAAGGGGGCCCAGATAGTCTCGGGCTTGCTAGACAGGGTAGCCTGGGTGACTGTCACTGCTGGCCCAAGAAAGGCCACTGCTATAAGTGCTGCCAGGGATCTTCCCAAAATTTTTCAGTGGTAGACAGGAGAGAGCCAGTGGATAATACCCTTACCCTTTGCTGTCTGTTGGGCCAAAATCCAAGGCATGATTTTCCACTGGGCCAGGGCATTGGCATTCATAAGCAGCATGTGGACATGCTGAGTGTCTGGCTTGCCTCGTGCGGCTCATCAGGAAGCAGTGGCCAGCATGGGGATGCCTCACCTTGCCTTTTCTTCCTTTTTTCTCTACTCTCCCTGTCCTGTCCTGGGATCGCACCTCCCGATAAAGCTTTCTTTTTTTTTTTTTTTTCTTTTGATACAGTGTCTCCTCGCTCTGTCGCCCAGGCTCTGGAGTGCAGTGGCGCGATCTCAGCTCACTGTAAGCTCTGCCTCCCGGGTTCACGCCATTCTCCTGCCTCAGCCTCCTGAGTAGCTGGGACTACAGGCGCCCGCCACCACGCCCAGCTAATTTTTTGTATTTTTAGTAGAGACGGGGTTTCACCATGTTAGCCAGGATAGCCTTGATCTCCTGACCTCGTGATCCGCCTGTCTTGTCCTCCCAAAGTGCTAGGATTACAGGCATGAGCCACCATGCCCAGCCAAAGCTTTTGTTCTTAAGCCTGTTCCCTGGCTCTGTTTTCTAGGGAACCTAAACTAAGACACTGGATACTGAAAATGGTTTGACAAAGCAGACCCTCACTCAAGGCTTCATGTTGGAATCGATCTTCCCACCTGTCTCAGAGTCACAGGGTCTCCATACCTCTGGTAAGTGGGATTGTAATGACCAGGGGTCAGCAAACTATGGCCTGTTCTTCCATGGCTTGTGGACTAAAGGGAAAGGGAGGCAGAAAAGTCAGAGAATATGCTGCAGGTATCACACAAGGTCCACAAAGCCTGTATTACTTACTATCTGTCCTTTTACAGAAAAAGTTTGCTGACCGCTGGTGACCGGTCATCACACAGTGGCATTATGATTACTGGAGTTTTCACCTGTGGTCAGTTATGATGGGAGCAGCCAGAGAGCAAGGCACTGGGTGGTGCTTCCTGAGTGGGAGACAATGACAATGATAATAATTATGCAGAAGGGTGGTACCTTCTTATGTTGGAGCTGAACACCCGGAAGAAAGGAAACGGTGGGCTTGGGAGAGTTCATTGCCAATCTAAGACAAATTTTGAAAGCCCAAGGGCCTCACTGGCAGCTCAGGAGATTTACATCTCCTACAGCCACTGGGTAGGAGAAATCACTGTTGAAAATCGGCCAGGCACATGACTCACGCCTGTAATCCCAGCACTTTGGGAGGCCATGGCAGGGGGATTACCTAAGATCAGAAGTTCGAGACCAGCCTGGCCAACATAGTGAAAAATAAAAATTAACCATCTCTACTAAAAATACAAAAATTAGCAGGCATGGCGGCATGCGCCTGTAATCCCAGCTACTCAGGAGACTGAGGCAGGAGAATTGCTTGAACGTGGGAGGCAGAGTTTGCAGTGAGCCAAAAAGAAAAATGAAAATCAGATCCTGAGGCTGGGTGCAGTGGCTCATATCTGTAATCCCAGCACTTTGGGAGGCCGATGGGGGCAGATCACTTGAGGTCAGGAGTTCAAGACCAGCCTGGCCAACACGGCAAAATCCCCATCTCTACCAAAAATACAAAAGCGAGCCAGGCATGGCGGTGCTTGCTTGCAATCCCAGCTACTTGGGACGCTGAGGCAGGAGAATTACTTGAATCCATGAGGCGGAGGTTGCAGTGAGTTGAGATCACACCACTGCACTCCAGCCTGGGCAACAAAGCAAGACTCTGTCTCAAAAAAAAAAAAAAAAAAGAAAGATCTCAAATTTGATAAGGATTGAAAGCTACAAAGGAGACTAAAGTCATAGCCTTGACAGGCCTGCTACATCAGTCAGGAGCCAGATAGCGAATGGTCCTGAGACCATGGCTATGGACAATTGAGTAGATAAGCTGAGAATCTCAAACCCCCAAATTCTCAGAAGCCTCCAAGCCAACAGAAGCAATTACTTCCTCCTTGCCAGAGAACAGGTTGTTCTTTTTTTTTTTTTTGAGACAGAGTGTTGCTCTGTTGCCCAGGCTGGAGTGCAGTGGCACAGTCTTGGCTCACTGCAAGGTCCACCTCCCGGGTTCATGCCATTCTCCTGCCTCAGCCTCCCGAGTAGCTGGGATTACAGGTGCCCGCCACCACGCTAGGCTAATTTTTTGTATTTTTAGTAGAGATGGAGTTTCACCTTGTTAGCTAGGATGGTCTCGATCTCCTGACCTCGTGATCCGCCCACCTCAGCTTCCCAAAGTGCTGGGATTACAGGCGTGAGCCACCGCACCCAGCCGAGAACAGGTTGTTCTTATGGAATATCTTACCTGTGGCAGGGGTCCTGCAAGGTGTTTGTTCTCAAGACCTGCCCTCACCACTGCTCCTTGATGCCAGGCCGACGTCCAGGGTCAGGCTTCACCATAGCTAGAGCAGAGAGGCATATGCTCAGCTTTGGTCAGAACTGTCCTATTATTCAAAGGAATTGCAGAGCTAACTTGTGCCAGCAGGATCTTAAGGAACACAGGTGACGCTGGTTCTTCCCGGTGTGGTGGGGGGGGAGCATAACACTAGATCGGTGGCTGGAGAATAATTCGTTGGCACAGGGGCAGTCATCTGTGATTTGGAACTCGATGCTTTGGCAAGGACACCAGGAACTGATTCCAATAATTTGTTGGGCTGACTCCAGTGGTGTGCTAGTTAATGTTTAATAATTGGCTCTCTGGAAAAATAAAAAATAAAAAAAAGAAAGAGGAAATATGTAGCATTTATCCATTTCTATGATGCAGATACTCCTGCATGACCAATTTCAAGCTACCATCGTGACCTCCTGTGAAAGTGGTGATGCCATCTAAGGCCACATGCATGGAGAGAAGCCCACCCTGCTTGCCCTGGGTTCAGGCCAACATGGCCAACCTAAGTGATTCCTTAGAAAACAGAGTTTGGATCTGCCCAGTTACAAGGAGAAATGGACCTCCCAACGTTCAACATCTAGAAGACTATTTTTCTAAACTCTTTGTTAAAAGATTTTAAAAGGGGCTGTTCTTACCAAATCTCAATAAAGTGTCCATTGTAAGATATTTCTCAAGGTTATTAAGACCTGTGGCTTCTTATAAACTCCTTTTGCTGTAAGTCAGTTCATGTTGGAAACCAGCCACAAAAATGATAATTTTGGATTTGTAATCATTGCTATTGAGACATTGTGTGTGGTAGGGACGGGCCTTTCTGTGTTAAGCCACTCCTCCTCTTTGTGGCCTTAAAATCTACCATCAATACAAAGGAGGCGGTTGTCTGCTGAGTGAGGGCCTGGCTAGGCCAGCGTAGCTCTCCCACATATTGATGTAAATCATTAGGGTTCCAGTGAAAGATGCAGGTTCTGTCTGAGTGAGGAGAGCCAGAAGTCCAGGCTGACCTCAGCATTTCAGTCCCCAACTCTTGGGGTCAAAGGCCAAGAGGAGGTCCCAGGAAATCTGGGAAGGGTTTGCACTGCTCCCGATTGTTTCCCAGATGCAGGAAGGGTGAGCGTTGTCAGCCGTGGACTTGCTAGGCATGAGACCCTGCTGATCTTTGTGCCTCATATTGGCCTGAGAAACCAAGATTTGCTATTTGGTTTGAAAAATATGAACGTACCGGCCGGGCACAGTGGCTCGCGCCTGTAATCCAACACTTTGAGAGGCTGAGGTGGGCGGATCACCTGGGGTCAGGAGTTCAAGACCAGCCTGGCTAACATGGTGATACTCCATGTCTACTAAAAATACAAAAAATTAGCCAGGCGTGGTGGCATGCACCTGTAATCGCAGCTACTTGGGAGGCTGAGGCAGTAGAATCACTTGAACTTGGGAGGCGGAGGTTGCAGTGAGCCAAGGTTGTGCTATTGCACTGCAGCTTGGGCAATAACAACAAAACTCTGTCTCAAAAAAAAAAATGAACTTACCTTATAGAGGAGGTGTATGAGTTAACAGATAGGTTTTTAGGGGTGTGCCTTCATGTCAGCGTATACTTGCAAGAAAAACCTGAAGGAATGCTCAAACTTCTACAGTGCTTTCCTCTGGGTGGTAGAATATGGGTGACATCAGTTATCCTCTTTATATTTTTCAGTATCTTTCATATGTTCTATAATAAGCATTTATAATAATTTACATAAAGTATAAATTATATGTAATATACTTTTATATATTAAATGCATTTTATAATTAGAAAACATAAATACGGAAATGCTGTAGACTATTACATATAAAATAAGAAACTTATTTTGAGCAGGATATTTCGTATCTGCTTAAAATGGCTTGCTTTGTTAATAGAGATGGAGAACCTGCGCAGTAAAAAGCAAAAGCATTAAATTTTTTGTACTGTGAAGTTATTTTTATTTGACTTCTGTTCATTTCCAGTCTTTGTCTTCAGCAATTAGATATGAGTTTCATGCTATTTTGAACAACTGTTGCTGGAGGTTTACCAAGCTTATGTTTATCATCCAAACCTTTGTAGAGATTGTAAACAAATAAAGTAGTCTATAGAGGAAAATTCAGATGATGAAAACAAATAAACTACAGAAAGCAACTCAACAGATACAGACCAGGCATGACTGTAAGGGCAACAATTAGCTAACATAGGAGCGTGAACACTCAGATAGGATTGAAGACTTTCGATACTTGAGGGCTTTTCAGTCAAATCAGCACAAAAATGCTATAGAAAAGGTAAAACATAAAATAATGGACATTGGTATATCTGTGAAGCAAAAGAAGGCAGAGGTGGCAATGTTGCTAAAAGACAAAGCAAAATGTGTGCTTTTCTCGGCCAATATCCTATTCTGACAGCCATAGAAGAGAATGTGCCAATGGAAAGCCCCAGAAGGGGAAATGTAAAAGTGTCCATTTCCGTTGGGGTGGAAGGAGGAGTGTGTCTCCCTTGCTTGTTTTCTCAGCTCTCCACATGGTCTTCCTGCTTTGCTCGGGTGGACACCAGTGCTCCTTCTCACTTGGATTAAAAACAATAACAACAACTTTCTTTTTTTTTTTTTGAGACGGACTCTCACTCTGCTGCCTGGTTGGAGTGCAGTGGCATGATCTCGGCTCACTGCAACCTCCGCCTCCCGGGTTCAAGCGATTCTCCTGCCTCAGTCTCTAGAATAGCTGGGACTACAGGCACGCGCCACCACATCCAGCTGATTTTTGCAGTTTTAGTAGAGACTGGGTTTCACTGTGTTGGCCAGGATGGTCTCGATCTCTTGACCTCGTGATCCGCCCACCTCAGCCTCCCAGTGTGCTGGGATTACAGGCGTGAGCCACTGCACCCAGCCACAACAACTTTCTAGGAGTGTCTGCTTAAAGACCATGTATCTCTGAGGTGGAGACGTGCCGGTGAGGCTCTTCCCGGAACCGTCGGGGCAGTGTGGAGGGGGCCCTCCTCCTGCTCAGGACTCTGGATGTCGCCCCCAGCCAGGTCATTGTGCCCTCTGGGGCAAGCGCTTGTTCAGGTGATTTGGGCCCTTCCTGCTCTGATGCCTAGAGGCGCCCAGGTTTGAACGTGGGGCTGCCCTACCAGAGCTCATGGTTCCCCATCCATGAAGATGAGGTCGGGCCCTGTGTGTCATCTGGTGCAGACACTGAGTCCTGCCACCAGGACGTCCGTCTGTGCTGGACTCACTAGAGTCCTGGCCCTCATGGGATGAGAAACGACTTTCCCTGTCCCCAGCGTTCACTTCCTGTGTCCCCTGCTTTCACTTCCTGCTAGCGCCTGAGACCAGTGACTTGGGTCTCATGGTGCCTCCCACTCCGGTTTTCCAACTCCCGTTCTTCCTCGTCCTCTCCATGTGCCTGCTCAGGACTCCTGAGTTCTTGAAAACTCAAAACTCATCACACGAGTGTCCCTCCCAGGCAACTTTTGATGGCATCCCATGACAGGGATAGTGGAGGCTTTTTTATTTCTAGGAATTAAGTTCTTGTCATCTTGGGCTACAGGTTTAGGGCTTCTCCCCAAGGCAGTTCGGAACTTACTTAAAGTAAGAACAATTTCCCCCTTCTCCCAAGGATGCACTTCACCTGATCCTGTCCGAGGTTTGTTATGGTTGTTTTTACTCTTTTCTCCCCACTTCTCCTCCCTCTCCTCAATATTCAGGATATAAAGATTTCAGGCCTTATTTATCTAACTCCAGAGATGACTTTCCTTTAGGACATCCTATGTTGGCCAACAGAGTGCTGTGGCATCTGCTGCCTCTTCTCGGAAGGGCTCCCTGTCGATCTGTGGGCAGAGCTTCTCCTACTGGGAATTGCCCCTCCAGGGCATTGGAGAGGAGGCCAAGGCCTGTGACACCCAGAAAAGCCGTGTCTAGCCCTGGCAGCTCTGTGCCAACAGCTGCATGACCCAGTGTAGGGGTGTGTGTGTGTGTGTGTGTGTGTGCTATCAGCAGGGACCAGCATCTTTCACTGGCATCAAAGGACTGACCCATTTTCAGCAACAATCTTTTTGCAGCCGACGAAGGCTTTGTTGGGTTTGTATAGGCGACCAGTTGAGCCGGGTTTGTGTTTTAGAGAAGTGGTGAAGTCTTAGCAGGTGGGAAGGAAGCTCGGCCATGGCTCTCCAGTGAACTCCCTCCTCCTTTCTTCCTGGAAAATTTCCAGGACCCCATCTCAAGCGTCCCCTCCCAGGACTGACTCTGGTCTGTCTCTTTGCTGGGTTAGGTAGGAGGAAGGCTAGCGGGATGCCCATTACTGATTTTTGTCATCTACTGCTCAGTCTGGATTCCCCACTCCCTCTGCTAGCACCTCTGCTGGGCTTGGTCACCCACCTGGCAGGAGGACACAGACCCTCATCCCAGCTGCTACACCCTCTTCAGGCTGCAACTGCCGTGCTTGTCTATTTCCCATCAAAACCAGGCAGGAGCGTACCAAGTGATGCCCCAGAAGCCAACTGTGTGCTAAGGTTATCCTCCTCCACCCCAGTTGCAGCAGCCCCTCCTGCTCTTGAGGATCAGAGCCAGTCACCCCTGCTGGGACACCAACTCCTTTCCTTGCTTGCTGCTCTTTTGGCACAGAGCCTGACGTGACCAGTGACAGTCATAGCTTATTGTCCACTGGGTCCCCTGGTGGCAGTGTTCCCCCTCTGGGGAACAGGTCTCTAGAACTGCAAAGCACAACATGGAGGGGATGAGAAGTTCAAATTCGCCAACTGGATCCCTGGAGGTCATGGTTAGGGGGCTGTTCCTGCTTCTGCTCCTGGGTTCCCAGACCCATGCATTTTATCAGGTGGAGACAGCAATTTATGATGGTCACTGATTTAGGGTATATTTTGTGTCTTAAAAGATGGAATCCCATCCTCAAAGGGTATTCTCTCCTCAGCAGAGCCAAGAAGAGGACCACTCCATCACTCACACAGGTTGGCGGCATCTGAATGGCATGGTAAGGAATGGGCCCAGTGGAGCCCATGGTCATGTATCCAACACCATAGCTCCTTTGCTGTAAAGTGAGTCTTTTTGGTCCAAAGCAATGTTATGTGGTATTCTACATCCATTGATCTAACGTTCTATAAACCTCCAGATAGTGTTCATAAGGGCAGGAAAGACAAATCCACACTTGGGATATGTCTTGGGTCACTCAAAATGAATCACTGCCTCACCTTTAGGGCAATATAATTGAGTTTAAGTCCAGTATAATCAACCTTCCACCTAGTGGCCGGTTGAGCTCCTCCTGGTGGCACTCTGCTGGGAGCTCAGCTTTGGTGTCTTGCTGTTAAGCTGGATGTTCAGCAGTTGCTGGAACTAAATCAGCCTTGGTGAGTTGGAGGCCACACTTTTGGGCCCACAACATCCCGCCTCCCGGCCACCACTGCTACTCACTGAATGGCCAATGACACAGGCAGGCTGACTCCAAATGATCAAAGCATCTTCCTACATGGCTGCTGCGTGCCTTTTCTGTGGTGGTGCTCTCGGGTGGGTGTTAGCATGGGACACAGAGACCTTCACACACATGTCCACTCCCATGGTCCTAGCTGTATGCATGACCCTTCCACTAAACTCCTGGTCCCCAACCTTTGAATTTTCCAGGCCCAGAGCAGCAACAGCTGAGTCTTTTGCCACTGTCCATGGGTCTGAACATATTCTTAAGCCAAGCCACTTATCTTTCTACACAAAATGGAGAGCTGCGTGTACAGCCTAAGCATGGCGGGCAGAACAGTGGGTCCCCAAACGTGCCCATGTCTGGAACCTGTACATCTGTTTTGGTACAGGGCAAAAGGGACTTTGCAGATGTCATTACATCGAGGATCTTGAGATGGGAAGATTATCCTGGATTATCTGGGTGGCCCAGTGTAATCATAAATGTCCTTATAAGTGAAAGATGGAGGCCAGGTGTGGTGGCTCACACCTGTAATCCCAGCACTTTTGGAGGCCGAGGTGGGTGGATCACCTGAGGTCAGGAGTTCGAGACCAGCCTGACCAACACGGTGAAACCCCGTCTCTACGAAAAATACAAAAAGAAAATTAGCCGGGCGTGGTGGCAGGCACCTGTAATCCCAGCTGCTTGGGAGGCTGAGGCAGGAGAATCACTTGAACCCAGGAGGCAGAGGTTGCAGTGAGCCGAGATTGCGCCACTGGGCTCCAGCCTGGGCAACAGAGTGAGAGTCCATCTCAAAAAAAAAAAAAAAAAAAAGTGAAAGAGGGAGCCAGGAGGGCCAAAGTCCGAGAAGGAGGTGTGGCCATAGAAACAGACGTTAGAATGATGTCGTTTCTGGAAAGGGTGCATGAGCCCGGGAATGCAGGTAGCTTCTAGAAGCCGAAAAAGGAAATGAAATGGATTCTTCCCTAGAGCCTCCAGAAGGAATATACCCCTGACAACACCTTGACTTCAGCCCAGTAAGACCAAGTTTCAGCTCTGACCTCCAGAATTGTAAGAGATTCCATTTGTGTTGTTTTAAACTCCTGCGGTTTTGGAAATTGGTTACAGCAGCAACGGTGAACTAATACACCAAGTTTCTGTCCATGGGGAGATTGGGAGAGGCAGTCTCTCAGCACTGGCTTTCAGGGAGGCCCCTGAGTGAGGCTGCAGTGCAGCAGCTATCTATTTTTAGGCATTTTTTTGCATCCCACACTGAGCCACCCCATGCATGAACCAAGCTCGGCCTATTTCTTCCTCCATTAGGTGGTCATAAGTGACACCACCACCCAACACAGCAGTGATGAAGGTGAGGGACCTCCAGTGGTGCAACAGAGGCAGATGATAGGAGGGTGTTGTGCAGTTTATCTGTGGCTCTGGCCCTGCACAGGCCCAGTGCTGAATGTGCCTTTTCATCTTATCACAGATTTCTGTTGAGTATGCCTGACCTACGCCCTGGAGGCTCTGGCAGAGCCTGGCTCAAGGCGGGCAGGTCTAGTGGTGTGATCACCGCTTGGTGTCTCCCGCTCTGCTAGAGTGCAGAAGCATACCAGCATTTCTCTTCCTTTGCTGCAGATAGCGTGGCCTTGCTCCAGAACCCCCGGGATCCAGGTTGTGATTCTCCCACTGGGGCTTTGCTATGAAGTTATCACAAACTCAGAGGTTTAAAGCAACATGGCATCTTTTCCACCATAGGTACCTCTAGAACCATAGAATCTTCCAGATCATTTGGCCTAATTTGCTGGGCTGCTAACACCACAGCCTGCTGCAGAGTTCTTCCCTGCGCTGGGCCTCACTCAGATCTGGCAGCCTTTCACACCACCTGGTAAATGTGACCACACAGTATTCCCAAGTGTGGCACGTGCTGCCTCCAGAACACACAGAGGCAACCAGTCATCGTGGTCCTTCTTAGTGGTGGGAAGTACACCATGTAGTCCTCCCTTCACTGTGGAGATGCCTGTTACGCTCCAATCGCTGGGCCCCTACAAACTTCACCGATGCACAGACCCCTGGATCTCCACAGGGTTTCTCTCCCGCTCTCGGCAGCACACGCACCTTACTAAGGCCTCTGAGGTTTCTCCTCGTCAATCTGGTCATCCAGTTTAATTAATATGATATCAGTATACTGAACCAATGCAGCAGTGTGCAGTGTCTGGTCCATCCAGACTATATTAGGAAAGAGGGAAAAGAGTTAATATGGCCCTGGGGTGAGACAATCAGTGTGTATTCTTCTCTTTTTTTTTTTTTTTTCAGACAGAGTCTCAATCTGTTGCCCAGGTTGGAGTGCAGTGGTGCGATCTCGGCTCACTGCAACCTCTGCCTCCCAGGTTCAAGCGATTCTCCTGCCTCAGCCTCCTGAGTAGCTGGGATTACAAGTGCCCACCACCATGCCTGGCTAATTTTTTGTATTTTTAGTAGAGACGGGGTTTTACCATGTTGGCCAGGTTGGTCTGAAACTCATGACCTCAGGTGATCTGGTGATCTGCCCACCTCAGACCCAAAGTGCTAGGATTATAGGTGTGAGCCACTGCGCCCGGCCAGCGTGTACCCTTATCCATCCCAAATGAATGTAAGAGGCTTCTGCTTCTCCTCTTAAGTAGGGATGGAAATGAATGTATTGGCTTCCTACCATGGACTTGAGACTGTGTTGACCTGCTCTAGCAAAGACACCATGATTGGGGCTCCTATTTCTTTGGGTTTGCAGTATTCCACTGTCAGTCTCCAGGATCCATCTGGTTTTTGCAGGGGTTTGACTAACGAAATGACTCTATAACGGGGAGAAAGTATACCTGCATCCTTCCGGTTTTAACAGTGGAATAGATTTGTCCCTTATAGTTGCTGTAACTCTCTTCGGCACGCAATACTGGTTTTTATTTACTGTCTTGGCTGGGGGAGGGGCAGTGTCAGGGATTCCCACTCAGCTTCCCACGTCTATAGCTCTTATTCCACAATTCCAAGTATCTGGCCAACATGGGGGTTACCCCGTATGCCAAGTGTGTCCACTTCAATCACGCATTTGAGGGCTTGGGAAATGACCCCAGGTGGCTCCGTGGACCCTGCGGATCTACCAGAACCCAAAGCTGGGCCAGGACTCTATCACCTGACCCATATGCCCTCCTTTAACAGGAGTCAAGATGATGCTCCATGTCCCCAGGATTCTGCATGCAATAGTCCTTGAAATGTTTCTGTATTCCCCCTCCCTGTGTACAGTTATTGAATGAGTGGCCTTAAGTTTCTTTGGGGAAGGACTGTGGGGGGAGATTTTGGCTCCCTGCACCGGCAGTGATGTTGGGAACCTGGCCTTTCAATGAGTTCTAGGTCTGAAACCAGGCAAGGGATTGTAGCGGCGGATTGGGGTAGCCACTCTCAGCCTCCTGCTCATCCGTGTTTGATTTCTTTTAGTTTCGTAAGCTCAGTCACGCCCTTGCTGACTGCCCATCCACCTGGTCCCTAGGAACATTTTGTTCTATTATCCAGCTTCATAGCTCTCTGCATGTCAGGTCTTCCTGGTTACCACTCTGACCTTGCCACTCTTGGCCATAAAAACCAATATTGCCTGCCAAATATTGTTGCTTTGGTAAATGAAGTGACCTGTGAGCCCTCTCACGGGACACAGTGGGCTGGTAGGTTTGCTGGCCCAACATCATGTATGCACTCTAGTAGGCTCATTTCCCCACCATCTTCCACGGTGGGGCTGGCAGTTTTCCTTCACTTAAGGCCATAGCTCTTTGCAGGCGTCCAAGAGCCATTCTAACAACACATTAGCACTGTCTCCCTGGGGCCCACCCGGGGTCACAAGCTTCTATCACGGAAAGTCCTCCCACATTCGTCAACTCTTCTCTTATCCGTCTTTATATTCTATCCCCTGCTGGGTCCAGCACTCTTGGGATGCAGTCCTGGATGTGCTCTCCTGGATTTTGCTGGTCCATGCTAGGCAGATCCTGTAGCTCCTTCAGAACAGAGTCCCTTCCTCCCTTAGCAGGCCAGCATGTCCTAGCTAGGTTATGTTGTTATGTGACCCCCATGATTGGTCTGGTGTCAGAAGGAGGATATTGGCGTAGATCCTGAAAAATGCATGTGTTGTCTTGCAAGGCAGACATCTCTTTCTCTCTCTCCCCACTGCCCCCCAATTATAACACACACATTCTCTCTATATAAAACACTTCAAGAAAGGGGGTGCTAGCCTTTAGCAGGAGCAGTGGGCCACCTCTGTAGGCGCAGATGGTTCGGGAGAATCTGGGGATTCTAGTTCTTTTGTTTGTTTTTGTTTTTGAGACAGTGGTTTCTCACGCCCACCCTGGGGGCTTCAGTTCAGCTGGTCGGTGGTGATTCAGCTCTGAAATCTCAATTTAGGGTCCATTTCCTCAGACCACTTCTGAGAGCAACTCTCTTGGGTAGAGATCTCTGGGAAACTGGGTTTGCACCCCCAACTCCATCAGTCCTTGAATGGGGGTGCCTGTAGGGAGCGGAGGGCACAGCAGGCCCCTTTGGCTAAGTCTCCCCAGAAGGGAACCTGGCTGTGAGCCCACAGGGAGCACTGCTCCTGGCAGCTGGGGCAGCGTGGGCCTCAGCCCTGAGTGGCACAGCACCCACCACAGGGGCCAAGGCCGCCATAGCTGAGAGGATCACTCCTTTTTTTTTTTTTTTTTTTTGAGATGGAGTCTTGCTGTGTCTTCTAGGCTGGAGTGCAGTGGCATGATCTGGGCTCACTGCAAGCTCTGCTTCCCAGGTTCACGCCATTCTTCTGCCTCAGCCTCTGAGTACCTGGGACTACAGGTGCCCGCCACCACGCTTGGCTAATTTTTTGTATTTCTAGTAGAGACGTGGTTTCACCATGTTAGCCAGGATGGTCTTGATCTCCTGACCTCGTGATCCGTCCGCCTCGCCCCCCCCCGCCCCGAGTGCTGGGATTACAGGCATAAGCCACCGCGCCCAGCCAGGTTTTGTTTCTGGCGCCCGGCCGCGCCACTCCTTTTTAAAGACTTCCTCCTTCAGGCACCCAAACGTTCATGCAGCCAGTATTCATGGGATGCCCCGAGGAGACATATGGACCGTGTCCCAGCCTTCCAGGACCTTGAGCAGTAGCTGGGGAGAGTCATGCCCTTGTTTAAGCATGGGCCAGGGGGAGCTGAACAGCACTGCTGGAGGTTGGAGGAGGACCCCTGGGGTCAGTAGGAGTCAACTGCAGGCTTTCAGGGAGTGGCAGCTGTGATATTTCAGGTTGCAGGGTTCAGTCAATTAACCTTCAACAAAAGTGCAAAGACGCCAGACGTGGTGGCTCACACCTGTAATTTTGGTACTTTAGGAGGCTGAGGTGAGAGGATAGCTTGACCCCAGGAGTTTGAGAGTAGCTTGGACAATATAGCAATATCCTATCTCTACAAAAAAATTTAAAAATTAGCTGATGGCCAGGCGCAGCGGCTCACGCTTGTGATCCCAGCATTTTGGGAGGCTGAGGCAGATGAATCATTTGAGATCAGGAGTTTGAGACCAGCCTGGCCAACTTGGCAAAACCCCGTCTCTACGAAAAATACAAAAAAATTAGCCGGGCGTGGTGGAGCATGCCCGTAGTCCCAGCTACTCGAGAGACTGAGGCAGGACAATCGCTTAAACCTGGGAAATGGAGGTTGCACTGAGCCGAGATCGCACTACTGCACTCCAGCCTGAGCAACAGAGCGAGACTTCGTCCCAAAAACAAACAGACAAAAAATTATCTGAGCATGGTGGCACACGCCTGTAATTCCAGCTACTCCAGAGGCTGTGGTATGAGGATTGCTTGAGCCCAGGAACTTGGGGTTACAGTGAGCTATGATCATGTCATTGCACTCCAGCCTTGGACACAGGGCAAGTGACACTCTGCCTCAGGAAAAAAAAAGAAAAAAGAAAAATGCCAAGAGCACACAATGGGGAAATGATGATTTCTTCAATAAATGGTGTTGGGAGAACTAGATCCATATGCAAAAGAATGAAACCAGACCCTCATCTTGCACCACATACAAAAACCAATACAAAATGATTAAATACTTAAATGTCAGACCCCAAACTATAAAACCCTAGAAGAAAACATAGGGAAAAACCTTCGTGACAGTAGTCTGGGCAATGATTTTTGACTATGACCCCAAAAGTACAGGCAGTGAAAGCAGAAACAAATGGGATAATATCAAACTAAAAAGATAATATCTGCACAGCAAAGGAAACAATCAGCAGAGTGAAAAGACAATGAGCAGAATGGGAGAAAATATTTGCAAACCATACATCTGATAAATGGTTAAATCCAAAGTATATAAAGAACTCAAACAAGTCCATGGCAAGGAGAGCAAATAACCCAATTCAAAAATAGGCAAAGGACCCGAATAGGCATTTCTCAAAAGAAGGTACACAAATCAATGGCCAATAGGCATATGAAAGAATGTTCAGTATTACCAATCATCAGGAAAAGGCAAATAAAAACCACAAGGCATTGTCATCTCACAGAAAGTTATGATCAGAGAGACAAAGGATTACAATGTTGGTGAGGATATGGGGAAAGGGAACCCCAAACACCGTTGATGGGGATGGGAATTAGTGCAGCCATTACTGAAAACAATATAAAGATTCCTCAAAGAACTACAAACAGAACTACCTTATTTTATTTATGTATTTATTTATTTTTGAGACCAAGTCTTTTTTGCCCAGGCTGGAATGCAGTGGCATGATCTCAGCTCACTGCAACCTCCACCTCCTGATTTTGAGTGATTCTCCTGCCTCAGCCTCCCGAGTAGCTGGGACTACAGGCGCATGCCACCATGGCTGGCTAATTTTTGTATTTTTAGTAGAGACGGGGTTTCACTACATTGGCCAGGCTGGTCTCAAACTCCGGACCTCAAGCGATCTACCCGCCTCGGCCTCCCAAAGTGCTGGGATTATAGGCATGAGCCACTGCGCCTGGCCAAAAAATAGAACTACCTTATGATCCAGCAGTCCCACTTCTGGGTAGATGCCTGAAGGATATGAAATCAGTATGTCAAAGAGGTAATTGAACTCCCATGGTCATCCCAGCATTATTCACAATGGCCAAGATATGGTATGAACCTAAGTGTCCATTAGCACATAAATGGAATACAGAAAATGTGGGATTTACGCACCATGGAATATGAGTCAGCCTTAAAGAGGAAAATTCTGTCATTTTCTTGGATGGATGAACATAGAGGACATTATGTTAAATGAAATAAGCCGGCCAGGCGCAGTGGCTCACGCCTGTAATCCCAACACTTTGGGAGGCTGAGGCGGGTGGATGACTTGAGGTCAGGAGTTCAAGACCAGCCTGGCCAACATGGTGAAACCCCATCTCTACTAAAAATACAAAAATTAGCCAGCCGTGGTGGCGGCACCTGTAATCCAAGCTACTTGGGAGGCTGAGGCAGGAGAATCGCTTAAACCCAGGAGGCAGAAGTTGCAGTGAGCTGAGATCACACCACTGCACTCCAGCCTGGGTGACAGAGCAAGACTCTGTGTCAAAAAACAAAAAAAAGATAAGAAAGAAGGAAATAAGCCAGGCACAAAAGACAAATATTGCATGATCTCAATTCATATGTGGAATCCAAAGTTGAACTCACAGAAGCAGAGAGTAGAATGGTGGTTGCCAGGGACTGGGGAGTGCTTGTGTGTATGAGATATGGATATGTTGGTTAAAGGGTACAACGTTTTAGTTGGGCAGGCTGAGTAAATCCTGGAGATTAATGTATAGCATGGTAACTGTAGTTAGCAATAATGTATTAATTATATACTTGAAAATTGCTGAGAGAGATCTTACATGGTCTCACTGCAAAAAAAATAAGTAGGAGAGGAAATGGATATATTAATTTGCTTCTTTTAATTATTTCACAATCTATATGTAAATGAAAACATCATTTTGTACACTGTAAATATATACAATTTTTATTTTTTTATTTGCCAGTTATACCTTTGTAAAGCTGCAGGGAAGGGGAAGAAAAAATAAATAACATGGCAAAAATATAAAACTAAAGTACAAAAGTAAAAATGTGCTCTGTGTAACTTAATCAGTGTGGAGAATATCTACCAGGAATATAGCTAGGGGCTCCCTTGAGACACCCGAAAACCTCCTACCCATGGTGGCCTCTCTTCTCAGATGTGCTTGGGGCCTGTGGTGTGCAGGATCCCGCAGCTCCACCCTCCTGGTGTCATCTTTGCATTGCCTGGGGCAAAGGAAGGGTGTCCTGGGCTGCCTGGGGAGGCAGAATCTTCCACCCCTCACCCGAGTGGCTACTTACCAGCAGAGCTGAAGATTGTTGGGAAATCAGCATGGGTAGCTCACGGGCCTTTGGTGGATGATGGGATCCAGGCCCCTGCCCCTTCAAAGTCATGGGACCCTCCTGGAAGGGCCTGAGGGCCTGCGAGAGGGAGGGTAGTGAAGCTTTCCCTTGCACTGTCCATGGTGGAGAGTTCCAACTATTATGGTCTGCTTGCTATGTATTGCACCCCCATACTCTTTGTGGGACCCAGAGGGCCGTCCAGCTTGCACAAGGCAGACATAAAGATTCAGTACCAGGCCGGGCGCGGTGGCTCCAGCCTGTAATCCCAGCACTTTGGGAGGCCGAGACGGACAGATCACGAGGTCAGGAGATCGAGACCATCCTGGCTAACACGGTGAAACCCCGTCTCTACTAAAAAATACAAAAAAAACTAGCTTTGGCGAGGTGGCGGGCGCCTGTGGTCCCAGCTACTCCGGGAGGCTGAGGCAGGAGAATGGCGAACTCGAGGCGGGAGCTTGCAGTGAGCTGAGATCCAGCCACTGCACTCCAGCCTGGCAACAGAGTGAGACTCCGTCTCAAAAAAAAAAAAAAAAAAAAAAGATTCAGTACCGGGGTGGGGGTGAGAATATCTGAGCTGGATTTCAGAAAGGTGGGGGACTTTCTTTTGTACCCCAAGCTGGGGAAGCAGATGCGGCAGTTACAGGAAAGGCTTCCTGCTTGCGATGGAACTCTGTTTCTCCTGGGCCTCTTGGGCCTAGTTCCCCTCTCTCCGCCCAGTGGACATGCATTTGCTCCATAGCAACCCCCCCACCCCACTCCTTGTGGATCCAGGGCTGGTGAGCCCATACGCAGCTCTGCACTTCTCCTCTGACCTGGTATCTGCTCCCCAGCCCTTCCCAAAGCCTGACCCACATCTTGGGCTCTTGGTAGAAATGGAGTTCAGGGTGGGGCTAAGTCAGCCTCCCCAGGCCTTTGTCTCTGGGAATGTCTGCCTCCCGGCGAGGTGAGGCAGGGCCTGGAAGACACATTGGAAGCTTTGTGGCTTCTCTCTCCCGGGGAGAGTCAGGGCCATGGTTATCATTCATTCAGAAACTGTTTATTTCAAAAGCATCTCCTGCCAGCCTTTTATGTTTCCAACACTTTCTTTGTTGTGATTTTCTATAGTTGTTTAATCAATTATCTATTTTTTTTTTTAATGAATGACTCTTTTATGTTCTCTGCCTTTCCCTCTGATGCTTTTAGGACTCTGAGAAGCTTAGGGGTAATTTAAGGTACATTGTCCCTCCAGCTGGTACCTGGTCTGGAGCCTTCAGAACTGGAGGCTTCAGACTGCCCTCTGCACCCTCCTGCCCTGGGAGGCCCTGGTTGCAGGTCTTTTTTTTGGAGTCAGGAATCCTTAGCTACCTCTTCTTAGGCCTGCTTTCCAAGCACCCCGGATACCCATCCATCCTCCCTCTGTGCGGAGATTGAGGACTCACCTCGAGGCAGTGTTGGGGCCTCGGGAGATACAGTGTGTGGCATGGAAGAGAGCCCATGGTCCCCAAACACTGCACTGTCCAGGGACCCGTGTCCACTCCCTGGCCACCTCCCCTTTCCGTGCGTGTCCACTCCCTGGCCAGCCCCCGTGCATGTCCACTAGCTGGCCACCTCCACCCTGCGCGTGTCCTCTCCCTGGCCACCTTCCCCCCCCCCCCCGCGCGCGTCCTCTCCCTGGCCACCTCCCCCCCCCACGTGTGTCCACTCCCTGGCCACCTCCCCACCCCGTGTGTGTCCACTCCCTGGCCACCGCCCCCACCCCGTGTGTGTCCACTCCCTGGCCACCGCCCCTCTCCATGCCTGTCCACTCCCTGGCCACCTCCCCCCTCCATAAGGATCTCGGTGGGACCGGGTGACTCTGCTCCCTTGTCCCAGGTCTTCTCAGAGCTCCTGATGCCCAGGTGGGCAGGAGGGTCTCCGATGGCTCACAGTTCCAAACAGCCAGGCCTTGTGCCCTCAAGGCCCCCACAAAGCCTTGGCCCACACGGTTCCTGCTCTCCATAGGCTGGGGGAGAGATAGGAACCAGCTTCCCCTTTGGGCAGCATTGGCTCAGGGTCCTTGGCAGAACCTCAGGGGCCCAAGGGTTCTCCAGGCCACACCTACCTCTCCCACCACACAGGCAGGCCACTGTCAGACAAGCAGGTTTCTGGCCATCAGGCCCACAGGATACTGCCCCCATGGGACTTTCTGGGGTGGGGGCTGGGGAGCTCTGCTCTTGGGAACAGTGTTCGGAAGGCAGGGCGCTTGGGGTCTGGGTGCTCCTTCCACCACTCCTCAGGCTGACCCCAGCCAGCTCAAAGCTCAGAGAGGGATGGGCCCTTGCAGGAGCCTCTTGGCTCCCAGCTTGGCCATGGTGGGCAGATCAGGGAAGGCGGCCCAGCCAGGCTTCCTCCAGTTTGGGAGGACACTCCTGCTTTCAGCCACCACAGCATCACCTGCATTTGGTGCAGCACCCCTGAGGGCCTCCCTGTTATCCTGTGAAGATGATCACCCTCTCTGTAACACCTGGGAGCAGGAGGCTGCTGCAGCCTTGTCTAGGGGCTTCATCGTTTCAGAGCTTTAGGCCAGCCTCTGTGAAATGAGGGCCCAGTCATGAAGAAGTACAGTCTCATCATGCTCCTTCCCTATAAAAACTTTCAGGGAGGCCTAAGGAGGGGTTGGATGGTGGGCAGGAAAGGTGGAATGAAGGAATGAAGGGAGCTAACACCATTCTCCATGTTCATGGGAAGTGTTAGTTTCACTGGGTGGGGGATGTTTGCAAATGACAGGGCAGTATGGAAACCGTTTTGTTTTTCTTTATGGGGTTTGATGAGCTGTTTAATTAATGCTTGTTCTTGGGAAGGAGGTATGTGTGTGATAAGGACGCATGTGGACAATCAGGAGAAGGACGGGAATTTGGGAGCCCTAGAAGGAGCGTGATTCAGTGATTCAGTGTCCACTGTCATCCTGGACTATTCCAAGGGACTGTAGTGCCAAATGTCACAGTGGACTGTCCTGCTGAGGTCCTTGGGATGGTGTGAGTCTGGACTGGAGACCACATACTCTGGGAAGTGTAGTGCTGAGAAAAAGGGGGTGCATGGAAAACCACAAAAGCTTCTGTGGGTTGGGAGTGGAGTTTCCAGAGTCAGGAAGGTTTCATGAGGCAGGGGTCAGAGGCTGGTGGTGCTCTGGCCAAGGAGCAGGGTTATAAACAGAGAGGAGCCAAGATGGAATCCCTCTGAGGGTGAAACTCCTTGGGGGCTTGTTTTCCCCACGGAACATGGGATGGGTCTACATGATGAGTGTCGTTAAATTCCCTCCATCATGGGCTGTCTCTCTCTTAGGTGTCTCCCAGCCTCTCGGCGGAGTCTCACACAGCCAGCCCACCTGCAAGGTGCAGTACGGGAGGAAGGGAGGCCGACAGTTAGAAGGGGATGAGCCCTGGCGCCTTTCATCTGGCCTCTGTCTAGGTGACCAAAGCTCACTTGGTCCTGGATATAGTTAGCAGCATGAGGAGTGATGTTCCTAGGACCAGTGGACAGCATGGACGTTGCCTCCTAGAAGGTCTTAATTCCCCATTAAATCCCCAGCACCCAGACAGTAATCCATACATAGCAGTGATTCGGTAAATGCTTGAATGATACTTGATGGGGTATCTTCACTAGAGATATATGAATATTTAGCAAGGGCAGGGAAATATGCTCAAAATCACGAATCACTACAGAAATCTAAATAGGAACCATAACAAGACACCATTCCACACCCATAGAAAGACGAACGTTAAAAAAGACTGACAGGGGCCAGGCGCTGTGGCTCACGCCTATAATCCCAGCACTTTGGGAAGCCGAGGGGGGCGGATCACGAGGTCAGGAGATTGAGACCATCCTCGCCAACATGGTGAAACACTGTCTCTACTAAAAAATACAAAAAATTATTTGGGCGTGGTGGCGGGACCCTGTAGTCCCAGCTACTTGGGAGGCTGAGGCAGGAGAATGGCATGAACCTGGGAGGCGGAGCTTGCAGTGAGCTGAGATGGCGCCACTGCACTCCAGCCTGGGCGACAGAGCAAGACTCCATCTCGGGGTGCGAGGGTACGGGGAAAGACTGACAGCCTGGGCGCAGTGGCTCATGCCTGTAATCCCAGCACTTTAGGAGGCCAAGGCAGGCAGATCACCTGAGGTCAGGAGTTCGAGACCAGCCTGGCCAACATGGTGAAACCCCGTTTCTACTGAAAATACAAAAAATGGGCATAATGGCAGGTGTCTGTAATCCCAGTTACTCAGGAGGCTGAAGCAGGAGAATCACTTGAACCTGGGAGATGGAGGTTGCAGTAAGCCGAGATCATGCCACTGCACTCCAGCCTAGGCAACAGAGCAACACTCCATCTCAGAAAAAAAAAAAAAAAAAAAAAAAAAAGAAGAAGAAGAAGAAGAAGAAAAACAAAAAGACTGACAATACCAAATGTTGGCAGGGATATGGAGCCATTTGGGATTCAATATATTGCTGGTGGGAATGAATGATGATGCAGCCCCTTTAAAAGCAGTATGGTAGTATTTGTAAAGTTAAACATATTCTTACCATACAACCCAACAATTCCAATACAAGAGAAATGAAAACTTTCACAAAGACCTGTAAGTGAATGGTCATAGCAGCATTTTTTTTTTTTTTTTTTTTTTTTTTGAGACAGAGTCTCACTTTGTCACCCAAGCTGGAGTTCGGTGACATGATCTCAGCTCACTGCAAACTCTGCCTCCTGGATTCAAACATTTCTCGTGCCTCAGTCTCCTGAGTAGCTAGAATTACAGGTGCACACCACCACGACTGGCTAATTTTTGTATTTTTAGTAGAGACGGGGTTTCACCACGTTGGCCAGGCTGGTCCTGAATCCCTGACCTCAAGTGATCTGCCCACTTCGGCCTCCGGAAGTGCTGGGATTACAGGTGTGAACCACCGTGCCTGGCCAGCAGCATTATTCATAAAAAATAAAAAACTGAAAGCAACCCAAATGTCCATTAACTGATGAATAAACAAATTATACTGTGGAATACCATTCAGCCCACAAAAAGAACGGGATATTAATATACATGTAACAATATGAATGAATCTCAAAAATATTATAAGAGAAATAATGAAATACAAAAGACTATGTACTGTATGATTCCCTTTATATGAAATTCTAGCCAGGCGCGGTGGCTCATGCCTGCAATTCCAGCACTTTGGGAGGCCGAGGCGGGTGGATCACGATGTCAGGAGATTGAGACCATCCTGGCTAACACGGTGAAACCCTGTCTCTACTAAAAATACAAAAAATTAGCTGGGCATGGTGGTGGGTGCCTGTAGTCCCAGCTACTCGGGAGGCTGAGGCAGGAGAATGGCATGAACCCAGGAGGCGGAGCTTGCAGTGAGCTGAGATCGCGCCACTGCACTCTAGCCTGGGTGACAGAGCGAGACTCCGTCTCAAAAAAAAAAAAAAAAAAAAGAAATTCTAGAAGAGGCAAAATTATAATGACAGAAACCAGATTAGTGGCTGCCTGGGGCCGGGGTGGGGAAGGAGATGGGCTGCAAATAAGCAGGAAGAAATGTAGGGTGCAGGGACTGTTCTATATTTTGATTGTGGTGGTGGTAACATAATTGTATATAATTACCAAAATGTATCAACCTGCACACTTAACAGCTATGAATTTTATTGTATGTAAATAATAAAATATAAATTTTAGGTAAAAGAGACCCCCACATCTAGATATACCATGTGCAAACTTCTGGCAAACCAATAATAAAAATAAAATCTTGAAGGCAGCCAGAAACAATAGACAAAAGAACAAAGAATTACAGAGGACTTTTATTCAGAAACTATGCAAGCCAGAAGTCAATGGAGTAACATCCTTAAAGTACTGAAAAACAAAAACAAAAACAGTCAATCTAAAATTCTATACTTTTTGTTTTTGTTTGTTTTGTTTTTTAAAGACAGAGTCTTGCTCTGTTGCCCAGGCTGGAGTGCAGTGATGCGATCTTGGCTCACTGCAACCTCCACCCCCTGGGTTCAAGCAATTCTTGTGCTTCTGCCTTCCAAGTAGCTGGGGTTACAGGCACACACCACCATGCCTAGCTAATTTTTATACTTTTAGTAGAGACAGGGTTTCACCATGTTGGCCAGGCTGGTCTCAAACTCCTGACCTTAAGTGATCTGCCTGCCTCAGCCTCCCAAAGTGCTGGGGTTACAGGCATGAGCCACTGCACCCCTAGAATTCTTTTTTTGGAGATGGAGTCTCACTCTGTCACCCAGACTGGAGTGCAGTGGCGTGATCTCGGCTCACTGCAACCTCTGTCTCCTGGGTTCAAGCGATTCTCCTGCCTCAGCCTCCCTAGTAGCTGGGATTACAGTTGCCTGCCTCCACACCCAGGTAATATTTTGTATTTTTAGGAGAGATGGGGTTTCACCATGTTGGTTAGGCTGGTCTCGAACTCCTGACCTCAGGTGATCCACCTGCCTCGGCCTCCCAACCCTAGAATTCTGTACTTCTATGCTTAATAAATATTTGTGGCTGAATTTATTGGAGGTGGTTATAGGGGGACATGGAAGGAAAACTATAAAAATGCAATTTAGTATTTGTTGATAAACCACACTGCCTGGCTGGCATTGAAATTGGTTGTCTGTATAACTTTTCCATTACCAGCTGAACTGTGCTAGAAGAAATATTAAAGGAAGTTCTTCAGACAGGAGGGGTATGACACCAGATGGAGATTTAGATCTCCACAAAAAATGAGGAGCCCTGAAAATGGTAAAAATGAAGGTCAATTAAAAAGTTATAGTGGGGGCGGTCGCGCACGCCTGTAATACCAGCACTTTGGGACGCCGATGCGGGCAGATTGCCTGAGGTCAGGAGTTCCAGACCAGCCTGGCCAACATGGTGAAACCCTGTCTCTACTAATAATACAAAAGCGAGGCTGGTGTGGTGTCTGGGGCCTGAAGACCCAGCTACTCAGGAGGCTGAGGCAGGAGAATCACTTGAACCTGGGAGGTGGAGGTTGCAGTGAGCCAAGATCGCGCCACTGCACTCCAGCCTGGACGACAGTCAGACTCCATCTCAAAACAAACAAACGTACAAACAAAAAAGGCTGGGCGCGATGGCTCAAGCCTGTAATCCTAGCACTTTGGGAGGCCGAGGCGGGCGGATCACGAGGTCAGGAGATCGAGACCATCCTGACTAACAACGGCGAAACCCGTCTCTACTAAAAATACAAAAAAAAAAAAAAGAATTAGCCGGGCGAGGTGGCAGGCGCCTGTAGTCCCAGCTACTCCAGAGGCTGAGGCAGGAGAATGGCGTGAACCCAGGAGGCGGAGCTTGCAGTGAGCCGAGATCGTGCCACTGCACTCAAGCCTGGGCGACAGAGCGAGACTCCGTCTCAAAAAAAAAAAAAAAAAAAAAAAAAAAGAGTTATAACGGTGTTCATTAGAAGAACTACAGACCCCAGAGCTCTCAAATCGCTGGAAGGACTTCTGCGGTGGGCCTGTGCATGATGGACAGAGGACAGGTGGGAAAGAATCACAGACACCTAGTAGGACAACGGGGCATGGCTTTGTCCCGGTTTCAGAGCACCGACACAGCATTTAGTCACCATTTACTTTCCTGGGAGGTAGGTTAGGCAGGGGGCACACTAGCCCTGCTTTGTAGGAACAGAAGTAGAGTCTCAGAGAAAACAAGTGGCTTGCCCAAGAAGCCTTATTAAGTACCAGCCAGGACAGTGTATTTTCTATTCCGTGTGTTTTGGGATAACTTAGTACCGTCCCCTCCGATGAACCAGTGCCTGCAAAAGCCCTTGAGATCTGGGAAACAGGAGGCACAGATCTTGGAGTTTACCTTGTTCTTAATCAGTCCTCAGGCAGTCGCCTCTAACGCGAGCTAATACCCGCTTCCCGAGGCCGTCAATGGGCAGAGGAGGGGCCAAGCGCCGGATCCCAGATCCCCTTTCCCCGCCCCGCCGCGCCACGCCTGCGCGGGCACGGCCGCCAGCCCCCAAACCCCTCCCGCGGAACCCGCAATCCTGCCTGCGCGGGCGCGGGACTGCGGGCAGGGGGAGGAGCACCGCGGCGCGTCCGTTGCTAAGGCCGCGCAGCCCTAGCGACCGAACGCCCTGCGGCGGCCGCGCAGGCGCTGTGGTGGGCTCCGGTGCACTGTGGGATGGAAACCGGAGCGGCGCGTCCTGGCGGGACCGGGCGGCGGCGGCGGGGCCGGCGGCGGCCAGGGACCCGGGCTTAGGCTGGGCCGGGCCGGCTGAGGACGCAGGCGGCCAGCGGGCGGCGGGCGCCGTCATGAACGCGGCGGTGGTGAGGCGGACGCAGGAGGCGCTGGGGAAGGTGATACGGAGGCCGCCGCTGACAGAGAAGCTGCTGAGCAAGCCCCCGTTCCGCTACCTGCACGACATCATCACGGAGGTGGGCGCCGGGTTCCGGGCCTGGCCAGGTGCGGGTCGGGGTTCCGGTGGGCGCCGAGGTCAGGGCCCGGGCCGGGTGGCGCCGGGTGCGAGCCGGGCTCGGGCTCAGGTGCGGGTCGGGGGCCGGGGCTGGGCCGGAGTCGGGGCCCGGGCCGGGTGTGAACCGAGTGTGGGCCGAGCTCGAGGTGCAGGTCGGGGACCCGGTCAGCGCCGAGTGTGAACCGAGTGTGGGCCCGGCTCAGGGTGCAGGTCAGGGGCCGGGTTAGGGCCGAGTGTGGACCGGGTGTGGGCCGGGCTCGGGGTGCAGGTCGGGGACTGGTTCAGGGCCAGATGTGGACCGGGTGTGGGCCGGGCGCAGGGTGCGGGTCGGGGACCGGGGTGAGTTCCGGGGTCGGGGCGAGAGCTCTCTCTGTGCGGCCCCTGCCCGGGAGCCCGACCTGTAGGCCCAATTCCGCGGCGCCCTCCGCGCGGAGGTCCTGCCCCTCCCCCGGCTCCGGGCCGCCGCTTACAGGGAGGCTCCGGGCCCTCGGGGACCATTACTTCTTCCCTGCCTACCGTGTGTCTCCTTAGTGCATCTTCCATTCTGCCTGGCAGAGCTGCTTCTGTGACTCCCACCTCATCTAACCCTGCAGAACCCTTCTCACTTGCCCTGAAGCATTTAGCACGTGAAAGGCTAAATCCTGGGAGAATGGAAATAATATTTTTTATACAGCCTTCTGCCCCGAAGTTTCCCTCCATACCACATTTTGGGTGCTTAATAAATGCCTGTGGGTGAATTTAGTGGAGGTGGTGGTAGGGAGACTTGGCAGGAAAAACTTAACAGAGCGGCACACCCTGCCCTAAATTGCGATTGGTGGTCTCTGTAGCTTTTCCCCATTTGCAGATGGTGTGCTCCTCAGTGACGGAGACCCTGGCTTGCTTATTAGTATGGCTCTGGTGATCTGCAGTGGGTAAGGTACATAGAAATTGCACAACAAACATCCCCTGTTGAGTGGGACCTGTCAAGGCTTGTGGTAACTCCCTGGTAACTCTTAGGAACGTCACTGCGGGGGTTGCAGCACCCATTTCCATGGTGGACCCAAGGGCACGTGGAAACTCAGAGGTGTGTTTTGGGATTTAGGATTCAGGTTGGACTTGCAGACTTCCAGGGCCTCATGACCTCACCTGGTGATGGTCCTCAAGCTCTGTTTCTCACTCTTTTCAACAGATTGGGTGCCTTATTCTTGCACAGACTTTGCTTTACTGGGTCTGCCCTCCTACCTTAGCTTATAACTTGTGGGCTGGAGCGTGTGCCTCTGTGTTAAAACAGTGCCTAAAAATGCTCTCGAATCCACCCACATCCCGAGGCACTGCCAGCCCTGGTCACGTCCTCCCAGCTGGTGCAGCACCTACAGCCTGTCCTGGACAGTGTGTGGGGAGGGGACCTGCTGTGTGGATAGCCTGGTGGGAGCGGGACAGTGTGCCGCATCACCACCGTCCCATGAAATAGGCAGGTACCTGTCCTCTGACCGAGAGGGAACAAGAGCCAATGTGAGCCCAGCCAGCTATAGCTGTGGCTGCCAAAACCTTTATTCTCCCAGCCCTGTCTGCCCCACTGAAATGCAGAGCCCTGAAATGCAGAGGGAGGCGCAGGGAGTGTGCCTTATGCTTGTGGGGCAGTGGTGGCGCTCAGCTCACGGTGGCTGTCCAGTCACTGCCACATGGTTGGTCAGAGGCATCCTAATGGGAGAGGAGGAAGAATATGAGCTGGGTGCTGTGGCTCATGCCTGTAATCCCAGCACTCTGGGAGGCCAAGGCGGGCTGATCACTTGAGCCCAGGTGTTCAAGACCAGCCTGGCCAACATGGCAAAACTCCATCTCTACTGAGAATACAAAAATTAGCTGAATGTGGTGGTGCACCTGTAATCCCAGCTACTCAGGAGGCTGAGTAGGGAAGATTGCTTGAGCCTGGAAGGTTGAGGCTGCAGTGAGCCGTGATTGTACCACTGCACTCCAGCCTGGGTGACAGAGTAAGACCCTGTCTCAAAAAAAAAAAAAAAAAAAAAAAAAGGGATTGCTTTCCTGGCCAGGTAGATAGGGTGCTTGGAACGAGCTGCGTGTTCCCAATTAGGAATGACTAGTCTGCTCTTCTCCCATAGACTTCCTCATCTAATGCCAAAGTTGATTTCTCTCCCTGTGTAAAGATAAATAAATTGTCACCTACTTGATAAAGATGTTAGAATGACTGACACGTTGGAAAGGATTTTCAGATAATAGATGGGGAGCCTCTCATGAAAATGCCTTGCTGTCCTGAATATTATACACAAATTACTATATTAGTATTTTAGCTATAGCTAAACTAACCACCCCGTTTCATTAAGCTAAGTGTGGATCCTGTGACGTTAATGTCTCTTGTCACTTACAGTTATTGCTCACAATTTTTTTTTTTTTTGTTTTAGAGGGAGTCTTGCTCTGTCACCCAGACTGGAGTGCAGTGGCACAATCTCCACTCACTGCAACTTACGCCTCCCGGGTTCAAGCAATTCTCTTGTTTCAGCCTCCTGAGTAGATGGGACTACAGGCACATGCCACCGTGCCCAGTTAATTTTTATATTTTTAGTAGAGATGGGGTTTCGCCACATTGGCCAGGCTGCTCTCAAACTCCTGACCTCAGGTGATCTGCCTGTCTCAGCCTCCCAAAGTGCTGGGATTACAGGTATGAGCTACCACACCCAGCCTATTGCTCACAATTTTAACTGCCAGCATCCTGGGAAAACCTCAACAGGGACAAAATGAAAATGTTCCAGGAATGTTAAATGCAGGATACTCTTAATATTCTACCTGTCATCTCAAGAAAAATAGTAGTACAGCTCTTACATAGCGTGGTGTGGAATGAAAATACACCTACATTGATTAATACCTAACTTGATGCAAATTAAGGATTTGTGGCTTGAATCCAGAGGAGGCTGACGTTAGGATGGGACTGTCTTGTTTGTAAAACACAACTCCCCGTAATAAATATGCTTTATTAGCTGACCTAGGACACACGGCTGTGGGCATACCTGTCCTTACCACATACCATGCAGCCTGCTGGTAAGGGTCCCGGCTGTTCAAAATGCTTGTTGCTACAAATTTTACTGATTTTACAGTAACCTACTACATTTCAAAAAATTTCAGTTTGAGAGAACCCAGGACCCTGGCTGGGTGTGGGGGTTGAGAGGAACAGAAAAAATCATTGTCCTAAAAGCTGGTTTTAGGGCTAATTAAGAGGTACAGGTTACCTGAGGGAAGTGGTGACTGGGGAGAGAACCAAAGCTATGGGGTGTGGAGCCTGCCACCATCCTAAGAAGTGAGTAGTGACACGTGGTGAGGAGAAAGACCCTTGCAGAACTTCTAGTCTTAGAAAACTAGGCTGAGAAATTCCTTTTTTTTTTTTTTTTTTTGAGAAAGAGTCTCACTCTCGCCCAGGCTGGAGTCCTGTGGCGCGATTCCGGCTCACTCCAACCTCCGCCTCCCGGGTTCCAGCAATTCTGTTGCCTCAGTCTTCTGAGTAGCTGGGATTACAGGCATCCGCCACCATGTCTGCCTAATTTTTGTATTTTTAGTAGAGACAGGGGTTTCAGCATGTTGGCCAGGCTGGTCTCGAACTCCTGACCTCAAGTGATCCGCCCGCCTCGGCCTTCCAAAGTGCTGGGATTACAGGTATAAGCCACTGTGCCCAACCAAAGTTCCTTTTCTTTTTGGAATCTGTTCCCTCCATTGCACCTGAAGGACTCTTGTAAAAGGCTGTTCCAGGTCCTCCCCGTGGTCCTTCGGCTCAGTTCACGTCCCTGAGTGGCTTCACAGGGCCTCTGTACCAGGCCTCGAGTGTCTCTCTGGCCTCAGGCTCCTGCCGTCGTACATTTCCCTTGCACAGAACTCTGTGGGTCCTGGACCTTGTGTGGACTTTCTTTCTTTTTTTTTCTTCTTTTTTTTGAGACAGAGTCTGGCTCTGTTGCCAGGCTGGAGTGCAGCGGCTCAATGCAATCTCCGCTTGCCGGCTTCAAGTGATTCTCCTGCCTCAGCCTCCCATGTAGTTGGGACTATAGGCATGTGCCACCATACCCAACTAATTTTTGTATTTTTAGTGGAGACGGTGTTTCACCATGTTGGCCAGGATGGTCTCAATATCCTGACCTAGTAATCTGTCCACCTCGGCCTCCCAAAGTGCTGGGATTACAGGCATGAGCCACCACGCCCAGTGTGTGGACTTCCTTATGTCTGGCATGTGCATCTGAAATGCCCCCTTGCCCAACTCTTCTGTAAGCCTGGTCCCCATCTAGGTATGATTCCTCCAGGAAGGGTTCCCTGCCACCCTTGCCCCTCCCAGATTGTGGATTAGGTACCAAGCCTGAGTGCTTCCTTAGTACCTGCATGGTGTCATCTTCACCCATCTGTCCACACAGCCAGACTAAGTTCTGAGAGGATCTGGTTGGCTTCTGCCCTGCACAACACGTGTAGTAGACATCAAACATTTCTTGAGTAAGTGGATGATTCAAGTCTGGGCTGCTAGTCAATTCTGACATCTCCCAAGTGTGGAGTTGAGTGGATGAGGCTGATGAGGTGGCTGTCTGTGCAGTGACGTGGTGGCCTTTCTTTCTCTCTTGAAGGTGATTAGAATGACTGGTTTCATGAAGGGCCTCTACACAGATGCCGAGATGAAGTCTGATAATGTGAAGGTGGGTTTGAGTCGGGCTTCTCCTGTTGACCCCTCGCCTTAACGGATGGGATTTTTTGTAGGCCGGGTCGTGTGGCGTGTGTCATTTCTGTGCTGCATGTGGTTGGAATACAAGGTCAGTGAATTCATGAATTGATATATACCCTTCCTCATTTCATTTTCTCATTGTGGTAACTGGATCTCATGCTCGTTTTATTCACTGAAAAATGGGATTAGTATTTCAAAGATTAATGCTAGCCTATCAACTAAATTAAAGGCTTTAATGAATTGTTTTTGTTTTGTCAGTAAAAGATCAGTATTTCTAGATTTGTTATAGATCTAAAAATAGCTTCGTATGTAAACAGAAACTATCCTATGCCTGTAGAACATACTGAAGATAATGCATACTCTTCAAAGTATTGTAATATTTATATTTTCAATGGAAATGTTTCAGGATAAAGATGCAAAAATTAGCTTCCTACAAAAGGCCATAGACGTGGTTGTAATGGTGTCGGGAGAGCCACTGTCAGCCAAACCAGCCCGAATCGTGGCCGGGCATGAGCCTGAAAGAACAAATGAGCTGCTCCAGATAATTGGAAAATGCTGTCTCAACAAGGTACTACTGCTGTCCTGGCATTTTGAACTTACTTAGTACTTGAGTAAAAGGTAGTCGGGGGTGAGGGACTCACATGTGCGGGCGGTTTAGGGAAGGCGTTTCAGTGGCGTCTGTCAAACACTGTGCTTTGAATCTGATCCCACCCCTTCTGGAGCCCCAGAGATACAGGAGGAGTAATTTAAAACTGAATGATGAGACAAATAAGGGTATCTTATATGCAAGTTCTGCAAGCTTTCAATATAAAATCGGGAACCCCGCAGGTACTCTGTGCCCGGCTGGTGGCTGGAGGCTGGAGGCCCAGGCTTCCATGCCCTCTGGCTTTCTCCTTTCTGGGGCTCCTTTGAGGACAGGTGGCTGCTTCCAGCCGGGGCTGCAGTGGCTGCAGGAGCACTTTTCTTCTTCCCTGGGTCTTACAGGAGTCTCTGTTCTCTTCCTGCATCTCCAGCCTCTGATATCTGCTTGTCTGTTGCCCTTCCTCTCTCTCTCTTCAACCCTTTCTCTCTCTCTCGGTTGCTGTTTCAGTTGTACAGGGAGTAGATTTTTTTCTTCCTGAGCTTTTCACTGTGGGCTAGAAACTTGGGTGTCAGGCCTCAGGCTTCTCTGGTTAGGTCCAGCCTGGGCCATGTTTGCCCAAACGTTGGAGAAGGTCTTTCCCCAGGGTCTTCCTTCTTTTGAAGGCCGAGTGGTCCCCCATGGAGGAGCAGGTTGGCCTTGTATTGAGAGTATGATTAATACAGTTTTTCACATACCTAGTGGGTGGTTGGCTGGGGGCTAACCTTAAATGTGACCCAAATGGGAACAGGTAGGTTTCAGCCCCCTCAACAGCAGTGGGTCGTGGAGGTGCATAGTGGTGTCAGACTGACTCCTAGGAGGCCCCCCCGGTGCAGGTCCAGCATATAAACTTAGAGACTTGGAAGCAGATTTTGCCAGTACACTGGCCTCTGTGCCTAGACTCCCCAGCTCCCCTTCCCGGGTCCTTTATGTTGCTCGTCTTTTTAAAAAGCACATCTGGCTCCTATCTCCTCTGCTGAATCTTCCCCGGCTTCCAGTAGCCTTGGGGCCGAGCCAGCTCCATGGCACAGCTTGTGAGCCCCCTAGAGACCTGCTGCTACTTCTTTCCCTTCAGATCCTTCTCTCATTTCCCACACCTGAGCCCTCCACTCCAGTCACCATGCACCCTTGCATTCAGCCCTGACCCGCTGTCTCCTGTCAGCCTCTTGCCCTGGGGCCTGTTGGCTTCTTGGTGCCTGAACTGCCTTCCTCCTCCAGCCTCACCCAGCAGCAATGTGGCGTCTGTGAGCTCTTCCTTGAGCCTGGGCCTCTCCTCCCTCCCAGGCCGACTTAGGTGCCCCTGTAGGCTTCCTATAGCCTGTTGTTTAATTGTTGTGTTTGTCTGTGTCCCCAGTACATGGTGTGTCTTCGGCCTAAATGGAGCCTGGCATGTGGCAGTCACTCATCGTGTGCTTGTGGAATGAGTGCGTTGAGTGAGTGGGACTCCTGACTGGAGGTGTCCTACACTCTGGGTGGCTGTCAGGGATGCTGGAGAAGGAATTTTTGCATTTGACGGGGCTTGAATTAGATCAGTTTTTTCCCCCCATAATTTTATTATTGTGTTAAAATCCCTATAACATAAAATTTGCCATCTTAACCATGTTGAAGTGTACATTTCAGTGCTGGTAAATTCAGTCATGTGCAGCCATCACCACCTTCCATCTCCAGGACTCTTCTTGCAAAACAGACTCTGTCCCCATGAAACACTAACGTCCTCTTCTCCTGTCCCCCGCCCCTGGCATCCTTCATGTACTTTCTGTCTCTATGAATCTGACTACTCTAGGGACCTTGGATAAGTGGAGTCATAGAGTGTCCTTTTTTTGACTGACTTATTTCACTTAATATAACATTCTCAAGATTTATCCATGTTGTGGCATGTATCAGAATTTCATCCCTTTTTAGGGCTGAATAATATTCCATTGTGATGGATATACCATATTTTGTTTATCCACCCAACTGTCAATGGTACAGTTTGCTCCCACGTTTTAGCTATTATGAATAATGCTGCTATGAACATGGATATACAAATATCTCTTCAAGACCCTGTTTTCCATTTTTTTGGATAAATACCCACAAGGGGAATTATTGGGTCATATGGTAAATCTGTGCTTAATTTTTTGAGGAACTGTTATACTGTTTTCCATAAAGGCTGTATCATTTTACATTTCCATCAACAGTGCATGAGAGTTTTAATTTCTCCTTATCCTTGCCAATGCTTGTTGTTTTGTGTTTTTTTTAGGAGCAGCATCCTAATGGGTGTGAGGTGGTTAGATAAAATCTTAAGGCACTTATGGCTGGGATTCTACGATCCCATTAGAAGTTTAAGGCATGGGTCAGCTTTATTGACCTTGAACACACACATTCACATTTGACAGCTTGGGTAGACTTGAACCAGGATTCATTTAGCTTGGGTGGATGCTACTGTTAATGACCAAAGTGCTGAAAGTAATAGTTATCAAGATATGCTGTACTTTGTATGTGATAATAACATGTTCAAAAAATATTTTATCCTTTGAATTTCATTGTGGACAGAGAATCTGTCTCATGAGCTATCTTTCAATGGCGATGTTCTATTTGTTACGTGTGCGGATCTCATTTCACCTAACACCTCATTTCCTTCCATTTGGACGACGAGCTCTCCAGTGACGATGCGGTACGGAGGGTTTTAGCTGGAGAGAAGGGAGAAGTGAAAGGCCAGGCCTCACTGACCTCAAGATCTCAGGAATTGGATAATAAGAATGTGCGAGAAGAGGAGTCCAGAGTTCACAAAAATACAGAGGTGAATTGCAAGTCGCACATCTTTGAAAATGAAATAGTGAGTCTTTTTGTAGTTTAGGTAAAAACGTTCATAAATGATTTTATTTTTATTTCGTAGGATAGAGGAGACTCTGAAATAAAAGAGAGAAGTACAAGCAGAGATCAAAAACAGAAAGAAGAATTGAAAGAAGACAGCAAGCCAAGAGAAAAGGACAAGGACAAGGGGAAGGCCAAGGAGAATGGCGGAAACAGACACAGAGAAGGGGAGAGAGAGAGACCCAAAGCCCGGGCCAGGCCAGACAGCGAGCGACAGAAAGACAGAGGCAACAGGGAGCGGGACAGAGACTCCGAGCGTGAGAAGGAGACAGACAGAAAGAGTGAGGGGGGAAAAGAGAAGGAGAGACTGAGAGACAGGGACCGAGAGCGCGACCGAGACAAAGGGAAGGACAGGGACAGACGGAGAGTGAAAAACGGGGAGCACTCCCGGGACCTGGACAGGGAGAAGAACAGAGAGCATGACAAACCCGAGAAAAAGGTAAAGTCTTCCTGAAAACCTCGCCTTTTGCTTAGTAAGAGTTTGTGGTGGTCTCAAACATGATTTTTATCTTTCTTACAATGTGACTAGGAAACTGGTTTTCTTTTATGCCTATTTAAAATTATGACAATCTTGGATTCTCAATAGAAACCCAAAGAGATACTTATTTCTTGTCAGTTGTGTTTTGGGTTTTTTTGGTTCATCCCTTAATAGAAGTTTATTGTTCAGCCAATCGTTTATTAAGGCATTATTCAGTGAGTTTTTAACCATTTCCTACTTCATGTCTAGGGAGACGTCTGCTGGATTATAAGCTCCCTAAGAGCATAAGCCAGAGATTTCACTCATGTTCACTGTTGGATACCCAGTCTGGTAGAGTGTCTGACACACAGCAGCTTTGCAGTAAATACCTGGTGGTGGAATGGATTGAGCATCCAGGCAAGGGGTGATGGGCTTTTCAGATCAGGAAACATTGGATGAAATCGATCAATTGATAGTGGTTTCTGAGGTCTCCCTTTATGGAATTTTGATCTGGGAGTGGTAGAAGATAATTTGAAGGGGGAAGTCAGGAAAATATTATTAAATGCTTGCTCTTTTTAGAGTTTAATGATTCCCCACCAGGCCTGTAGAGAAATCAACGTTTTTCAGAGTTTGAGCTGATTTGCCGCGTTGCTCTTGTCCTTGTCTCGCAGGTGTTTTAAGATGTGTGGCTTCTCCCGTGTGTGTCGTTTGTGTCGTTTGTGTCACTCTCAGTATTGCTCTGAAGGCTTTGGAGCAGCTTCCACCTTAGCACTGCAAGCAGTGTTTATGTGCAGTCTGAGTTGTGCATGTGATGTCTTTAGGAGCATGGACATTGCTCAGTTATTAAAGATTAGGGCTGCTTTCAGGGGCTTTTAGGCATTAGCAGATAAGCACAATAAGACTGGAGTTTATTGTAATTCTTGTTTAATTAAATTTTCAGGTAAATTTAGGGTTTGCTAGAAAATCCTATTGGTTTCAAACTGTTTTCTAAATGTGTGAATTCCTTCTGGACCCACCATATGTGTTGGGGATGTTTTCCCAGACACCCATTCTTTGGGGAATGTAAAATTGTAAAGCATCCTGCGAAGATGTTGGAAATCATCTTGTCTCCAGCTGCTAGGAAGGAGGACACTGAGGTCGGGAAGGGATCCAGATCTGCCCAGTTGATCTGGCCGGGCAGTGAGGGGCAGGGCCTGAGTTGGTGCCATGGCCTCTTCCTCCTGGGACAGCCATCTTGTCTTGTGGCACTGCGTCTCAGGGTGTGCCTGCCCAGGGGATGGGGGTGGGTGCCACAGGACTGACCCTGAGGGGAATCCTGTAAACCAGGCTTTCCTGTGGGGGTCAGTACAAGCCCGTTTTGAGATCTGTGGGTCACAATGGGATAGGGGGTGCCTATCGGGCAAGATTGTGGTTTTGTTCGTAATTGAACGTAGTGTTCTACGGGGCATTTTGGAGTTTTACTATTTAAAATGTCACTCATTCCCCCTCCATTGCACATCCTGGAGTAATGTACTGTATGATATGTGTCATAACCTGGCTTTCCTTATGAGTCTTAGAAATTACAGAGACATTCCCCATCTTTTGCTCCTTTTTAGAGGTGTAAGAAAAAGTATTTTTCATGAACCTGATTTTTCTGAGGCACCAGTATATTCTGGTGTATTTTGCTGTGTATGAGGCAGCCTAGGAAGAGGCCAACCTTCCTCAGCTCTCAAGGCCTTCGGATTGGGGGTCCTCACGTTATGTTCCCTAAAACTGCTAATGAGATGACTGGCTTTTTAAGTAGAGAGAAACCATTCCAAAGAAATTCTTAGAGGCTCAGCCGGGCATGATGACTCACGCCTGTAATCCCAGCACTTTGGGAGGCCGAGGCGGGTGGATCACGAGGTCAAGAGATCGAGACCTTCCTGGCAAACATGGTGATGAAATCCTGTCTCTACTAAAAAAAAAAAAAAAATTACAAAAATTAGCTGGGTGTAGTGGTGTGCGCCTGTAGTCCCAGCTACTCAGGAGGCTGAGGCAGGAGAATTGTTTGAACTTAGGAGGCGGAGGTTGCAGTGAGCCGACATCACGCCACTGCACTCCAGCCTGGGTGACAGAGCGAGACTCTGTCTCAAACAACAACAACAACAAAAAGAAATTCTTAGAGGCTGATATTTGGGAACATATCAGAGCCAAGTGTAATGATGGTTTTGTTTAAAAGCGTCTGAGACCGTGGCGAAGTGATTTTTTCCTACGCAAAGCTGGTGCTTACTTGGTTGCCGTGAGATTTGCGTGGATCTCACATGGTGGTTTTGTTTGCCAGGCTCTTCTGTGGACAATCTGGGGGCTTCATTGAGCCGCATGGGTCTGGGAGGCAGCTGCGTCCTTTCCTCTGGTAAAAAGCGCCAGGCAGGTGTGAGCTGCTGTGAGGCGCCTCCCAAGGAACCCCAGTTCCCAGGGACCTTAGTCACATCTATGCTGGGGAGGCAGGAGACTCAAGTTCTAACCCCGGTTCTGCCGCAGTCATTCTTTATCCTCTTCCCCATTTTATTTCTGTCTAGTTGAGAGGCTGACGAGATCCTAGGCTACCTCATGGGCTTTTGCGAAGAAGAAGTGAAATAGTAGATATGAAAACACTCGGAAAATTAAGAGTGCAGTGGAGAGGACAGGTGCTAGGTTAGACTGGCCACGTAGGGGTCCCAGGCCCCTCTCTTAACTGCCTCTTTTATGGGTAGCACGTGCGCAGTGCCCAACCTACAGTCATGGGTAATTACTGCTGATAAAATCTGATACCTTCATAATTAACTTATGAGGACATTGAATTGTTGAAATATTGAACAGGCTTTCTTTGCTTTTCAGTCTTCCTGGAGGAAAATCTCAATGAAGATAATGTGTTCTACTCCTTCTACTCTGAGATATGTCTTCTAGAGAAGTGATTTAAGGCGTGAGATGAGATGGTGTTTACGGTTTTCATGTAGTTTATGTTATGAGAGTGCTTTCCTCACTTACAGTCTGAAGCCTTTGCTTAAAAAGAATTGCCCCATTCTGTTAATGAAGTTAGCCTGTGATCAGCAGAGGCGGCTAGGAGCAGTTTCTCTGTGGGTGTTGGAGGTTTATATTGTTCATTCCCTCCCTCGCTTCCAGATCCCTAGGTTTCCCTGCAATATGTTTCCAGGAAATTCGGTGTGGCACAGGGATTCGTGTTCGTATAGCTTCCTGAGAGGCAGGAATATTTGAAGTCCTTGCCCACCTACTTTGCCCTTATGGGAAGAGATCTCCCTGCCATTGGCTTGGAAGACTCTTGGGGAGTGCAGGCAGCAGTAACAATCGTGGCAATCAGAGCTGGATTGGCGATGTGGTGTTCTCGTGGGAAGAATGATTTCACTGTTGGTCAGTGTTATAGAAAATATCTTGGCATATTTTTAGATATTACGGATTGGAATAATTCTAAAGTTTGAACTTTTTTTTTTTTTTAATAGTCAGCAAGCTCAGGGGAGATGTCTAAAAAGTTGTCAGATGGAACTTTTAAAGACTCCAAGGCTGAAACAGAGGTAAACTTTAAAAAATAACTTTAAGAGATGTCAACTTGTAGCTGTGTTGAAACAGTAAATGCTGTGTGCTCCCCTGGTCCACTGAGGCATGGAAGGAGCACATGGTCATGGCCTATCTGTAATAGGTCCATTTTATTTCGTTGTAAAAGTAATGAGTTAAATGCTTTACCTCCTGGTAAAATAGATGGGGGTATGTATTCTCAGATTTTCTGTGGGGCACTCCTGGTTTACTCATGCCTTTATATGACTAGTGTGATGTGTGGTGTGATAGGGTTGTCATTTTGGGGAGAAGGGGGAGGTGGCACTCAGGATGAGTCTGGAAGAGGCATAAGTCACCAGGCAGATGGGGCCAGTGGGAGAGACCCCGCCAGCCTCTGGTTGGCCTGTTCAGGACTCCACGATGCGTTTCCTGGGGCTCGCCACAGTCTCCACATGGGCCATCTTGTGGAGGTTACACTCATCCCAAGCAGCAGGGGCCACTGAGAGGTTGAAGCCAACTTTTGTAGTCCAATTCACATTTCAGGAAGTGTTCATGAGGCTGCAGGGGAGCTGGGTTAGGCATCGAGTAGAGGCTGGGGGGCTAGTTAGAGGAGAGAGGTGGTAAGACTGGAACTGTGCCAGTGGAGGGAGGAATAGGATGTGCTGTTTCCTTTGGTTAGTGTTCTGTTTAAATACGTATAAATTTTTACCTTCGGAGTTGCTTACAAGTGCATTTAAGTAATTAAGTATATAGCAACAGAAGTGGAGTCCTCATAAGCACAACTGATAAGACGGTGCTTCTCAAAGTGTGGTGAGCAGATTGTTGACCTTTTTAGGGCTGCACAAAATGATGGAATTCTAAATACAGTGTGAAAAGGCTTTTGGCCTACGTGTAATTCGCACTCTCAGGTCTTAAGTCCTTAGTGATACTGAGTTTTAAAAAGCATATGGGCACTATTGCTGGATTTCATACTTGTTCTTCCTCAAGCAGAGCTTGAAAAGTAAACCTGCTTATGATATTGCTGTGTAATGCATCAATTAATTTCTTTTCATTCTTTTTTCTTTAAGACTGAGATTTCCACTAGAGCATCCAAGTCATTGACAACAAAAACATCAAAACGGCGATCCAAAAATTCAGTGGAAGGTACTGCAAAACTTATATATGTAGCTGAAAATATGGATATTAGTTTTTTTTTTTTTTTTTTGTCTTAATCCCAGTGTCTAGTAGGAAAGAACTCCTGTGGCTGGAAAACAGACTTGCTGTATCTGGGAATGAATAGCGTGTGGAAATAATGAAGATTTGTGGTTGTTACATACACATGCCTGTGTGCACAAGTGTGTGAGCTGATGACATCAGGGCAGAGTAGCCCTTCTTTGCTGGAGATCTGTGTTGAAATGTAAAAGTTGTGATCAAATTTTCATTTTCCAGAAATACTTAGCCATCTTCATTTCAGTAGTTGTGTCCTTTGTATTGGCAGCCTACATTTAATCCTCGTGCAGGTTGGACGTAGAGCATGTAGGCAGATAATGTTTATGTGTTTAAAAACCACAGAAATTATGATTGGAAGTCATGCTAAAAGTCGAACATGCAGGCGTGGCCTATGGTTTGCTGAAGGATAGTACCTCACAATCCTGTCTAACACAAGAGCGTCAGGCAAATGCAGGGAAGCCCTGTTGGAGGCCACTGGCGTTGGAGGCTTATTTTTCATTGAAGTATGAAGTTACTTTGAATGAGCAGTGCTTGTTTCTGAAAAATCATCCTTTTCCTAAATTGTATAAGTTAAAGAAGGGTGGCAAGACGTAGTAGTGGGAATTTTTCCCTTAGAAAGGAGGCTTAAATGGTAGGTTCCACTTGTGCACACTAATTAGTAATGCGTTTGTGACCAGCTTTGTGCTAGAAGCCTTTGTTGTCTTTTGGTTGAACGCTGTGGGGTGGGTTTCCAGAAGCGCAGTGGCTGGCACAAAGGGTATGGCATTATGGCTACTGCGCGCCCTTAATGGCCCTTCACCCCACACCTTCTCCAGTGTCGTAAAGGCATGCTGATTTTGATGAACGAAAAACAAAAAAGTTGATTATTAATGAAATGGTAATTGTTGTCGTGTGTGAATGTTTTGGGCTTCTCTGACCTGCCTGTTCTTTGGTTTCCCTGGGTTCTTCTTACTTCTGAAGTCTGCGTTCTTACTGATTTGCATGCGCATACTGTATGTTAAGGACATCTGCCAGTTTGCCAATTTTTGCATAAGTGTTTCTTTTTCAGTTTGTTTCTACTAATTATGTTTGGTTTGGTTTCTGATTTGCCTGGGTGTTAAATTGTTATGTGCTTGAGGCCTCTAATCTTTTTTTTTGGTAATCTGTCCAGAGATTTGAGAGGTGAAGATTTGTGTTTTATCACACTTGTTTTTACTTAATTTCTTATATTCTGTCTTACTTTACTTCATGGTATAGGTGAGGCTCTGAATCTATTTTGTCAGAATAATTCATCAGTAATTCCAGGATCACTTCTTAATTGAACGCTTCTCTCCTGCTCTGTGATGCCTTTTGTAGTCTGGGTTATGGGCTTTTTTGTGTGTGGTGTTTTTTACTTCCACTGTTTTATTTTTACTATTAGTTTCCTATCACTGTTCTTTTCAGAAAAGTTTTAAGCCATCTTATTTGCTTATTCTTCCAGATGAATTTTAAAAGCACTTCATGACTCAAGAATTCCACTCTTGCAAAATAAACAAACGTCTCAGAATTTAATTGGATTTGTGTTAAATATATGCGTTCATTAGTTTAGGAAGATTAGACACCTCTAACTTCAGCTTCGCGAAGGTGTTCCCCTCTTCCGAGAACACGTTGCATGTGCTTAGATATGTCTGTTGGTCACAGTGGTTGCTCACTGGTTTATTATATTTTATTTATTTTATTTTATTTATTTATTTTGAGACGGAGTCTCACTCTGTCACCAGGCTGGAGTGCAATGGCACAATCTTGGCTCACTGCAGCCTCTGCTTCCCGGGTTCAATCGATTCTCCTGCCTCAGCCTCCCGAGTAGCTGGGATTACAGGTGTATGCCACCACGCCCAGCTAATTTTTTGTATTTTTCATAGAGACAGGGTTTCACCATGTTGGCCAGGCTGGTCTTGAACTCCTGACCTGAAGTGATCCGCCCACCTCAGCCTCCCAAAGTGCTGGGATTACAGCCCTAAGCCACCGTGCCTGGCCTGTTGTTGCCTCTTAATCCAGTAGTTCTTTTGTTGATTCTTTTGGCTTTCCTAAGCAGACAGTTGTATCATCTGCCCTTCTTTTCTAATCGCTTGCGATATGTGCATCTGTGTTTACAGGTGAGCTTGTGCTCTAGGGGTCTTTTGTATGATCTTAAGAGATTTTATTACCAGACATTGATGGGCTTTTTGACACTGAGATTCCCTGAGCTGTCAACAGCTCAGTGGACTCTTGTCTTCCTCTCCTGCTAGCTGGGCACTGACCTCCCTGTGGGTCCCCCAGCAAAGCTGGCACTCTGCCTGAACATTCTGCCTTGCTTAAGTAGGTTCACGTTTGGGCAAACGCCCAGTACCCAGAGGTGTGTGAGACACTGGAGTACCCAGAGGCGTGTGAGACACTGGAGTACCCAGAGGCGTGTGAGACACTGGAGTACCCAGAGGTGTAGGAGACACTGGAGTACCCAGAGGCGTGTGAGACACTGGAGCCCTGTGTTCTGCTCAAGGGGATGAATGAGCCTTTACTCCAGGGTGTGAGGGTATCACATTGGTAAACATACTTAGACTCTTAAAGTCATTCTGGAATCCCTGCAGAATCCAGAAAGCATTCTGCCCAAGAATATTATAATTTTTGCTTATTTCTAAGTAGTGCATACAGAGCTGATCACTTTGCCTTAATGAGTACATTTTAATTTCATTTGTTTGTGAACTGTTTTACATTACATTACAGATTAAGTTTAATATATATTTTCATTGTGCTATTTTATGTCAGGAAGAAGGGACCCTAAAACCAGTGAAAATAGTCTTTCCCCTGAAAAAGAACATAACTCTTCCTACTGTAAAGCTAAGAAGGAACATAGCATGAAACAGCTCGGTAAGCTCAGTGAACCGCAGTGGAGGCTGTGAGTGAATGATGACAGTTGAAACCTTTACTGCCTGGTCCTTTGCTTCTACTTGGTCATTGAACATGTGGAAGTCTGCGGGGGTGGTTGACATAGGTGTGGCCCTCCTTGACCTGGGGCCTGAGCTCTAGAACACTGCCTTCTGGCCAGAGTGGAGAGGGGGCAGAGGGACATGTTGGCCCCATGCAGCGCTACCCCTGGCCAGGTGAGGATTTCCTACCCTGAGTCAATCACAGGCTTCAATTGTCCATTTGAGTTTTCTTTCAATGATTCTGCAGACATTTATGATAATAAAGAGAACACAGGGGTACATATGTGCATGTTAGTTTGTGATGAATCTTCAGGGAAAATGAAGCCAAGAGGAGCAGGGATGAGGGGCGGGAGCAGGGAAGGCCTCTCCGAGGGAGGACATCTGGACAGAGAGCTGACTTGGGTGAAGGAGGACATGCAGGTGTGTAAGTGGTGAGGCGGGTGGAGAGAGGAACAGCGATAGGGTAAAGGACTGGGCCAGGAAGCAGGGCCTGGAGCTGCCGGTCCCAGAGCTGCTGGTCCTGGTCCATAGCAGCTGTGTGGTTTACAGTGAGTGCACACAGAAGTTCTTGAAGAGTTTTAAGCAGCACAGAGGCAAGATTTGACTTAGGTTTTAGAACTCCTTCTTTTAAAACTGTGGCATGGCAGGAGTAGAGGCTGCAGAGCAGTGAGGAGGGGCCGTGGCATCTGGATGAGAGGAGGTGAGGGTTGGGACCAGAGTGCCAGCACTGAGAGCGGGTTGGGTTTACTGTGCTGATGGGTGGGGTGCCACTTGTTTCAATGGAAAGGAATCAAAGATGAGATTCATTCTGGGGGGGTCTGGGCTCCTAGGGGGTGGCCTGGCCTTTATTGACATGGAAGGTTCTGGGAGACGCTGGTTGGTGGAATGGGTGGCAGTGTTAGGAATTCTGTGTTGGACAACAAATTTGAGATGGCTGTGGACCAACCAAGTAGAAACATCTAGTAGACAGCTGGATGTATTGACTTGGAGATCAGGAGAGAGCTGGAGAAACTGAAGGGAAAAACAAAAAATGGAGAGTTCTAGCATACAAGTGGTGTTTACAGACATGGACCTTTGTGCAGTAATGGGTCCAGGGGCGTGTGTAGGTAGGAAAGGGCGTGGTAAGCTCTGGAGCCTGCTGTGGTCCCCCAGGTCAGAAGAGGAGGAGGAGGAGGAGGACGAGAAGCAGGAAGAGGAGGAGGAGGAGGAAGAGGAGGAGGAGGAGGAGGAGGAGGAGGGAGGATCATCCTTGCAAAGGAAACAGAAGGCCAACAAGTTGGAGGAAAACTTGGAGAGGAAGAAAGTGTTAGGGAAGGAGAGGGGGTTTCTTGTCAAGCTCTAATGAGGGGAGTCATGTGGAGGCTGAGAATTGACCATTTAGTTGACAAGACAGTTTGCTGGTGACCTTGGTGTAACCCTTATAAATCCCAACTAAAACAACCAAACACAAAATCTTTTATAATATTTTAATCTGTTGCTAACTATTTTATGTCAGGAAGGAAGGAGGATAATATTTCAGCTAAAATTTTAGACTCCATAGTGTCTGGAATAAATAATGAGCCAAATCAGGAAACGACAACTTCAGAAATAGGTAAGAAAAATATATTCTTTAGTTTAAATTCCTCATCACTTTATTGTGAATGGTTTTATCTCAATGTAGTTATACATTGTTAAAAAATTATTCTAACTACTTTCATGTTCATGAGACTTTTTCTGATATACTGAAGATTGGACATAACTTGAGGTTTTATTTGCTTTAATATGCTAAGTTATATGATAACTTTATTAACTCAGCTTTAAGTTAATTATATGGCTTTCTATACATAGATTATTTTTACACTTCAGTCAAAATGCTTTCTTAATCTTGCTGTTGGGATCTCACAGTGGTGTGGGTGATGACACAGAGAAACGGTTTTTATGTCTTCATGCTGCTCTGCTTTATTCTACTCAGAAAATGCTGGTAGTAGAGGTGTTTAAAGTGCTTGTTAGGCACATTGGGAAGCTGGCCTGTCACAGCCAATCACATTCAGGCCAGCGTGTGATGGGCGTGCCCAGCCCTCACCCTGCTGCCTCAGAGGGGATGGTCCTTGGTTCAGTATCAGTAATTACCGTCATCTGTGACTTCAGACGGAATTCTTCAGAAATATTAGAATTCTCCAGTGGCACTTTAGGAAAAAATAGTGTAAAATTAGACTTTAGGGGAAGAGGAAATTTTTGCTGGCCGAACTTGCCTTATATCTGTCTGACTTTTACAAATTCTGAAGTGTAGCTGGAATACCGATGAGCACATCCTTCTTTCTCCGTGTGCGTTCCCCTCCGAGCTGGCGTTTCCAGGAGTGGGCGTGCTTGGTACAGCTGCAGTGTGAAAGATGACCTGTGGTTATTTTATTCCAAGTGGGGTGACTATATGGGAGTTGCCTGGGTCTTCAGTAGCATGGGATGGTGGAGTAAATGGTGACCGAGCTGGAGCAGGGTGTTTCCACTGAAGAGAGCCCCTGCCACGCGGGCGTGCGTGTTACCGTTCAGCCACATCTTTGTGATGTATGTTTCCTTTTTGTGGCAGCTTTCCTTATCCCTAGGAGTCTGTGGGGAAACACCCAGGCACACTGCAATCCTGCACTGCAGGAGAGGGCAGCAGGCAGTGGCAAAAGGCTGAGGGGTGGACTCCTGGTAGCCCCCACTCGGCTAGCTAGGACCCCATCTCTGAGGCCACAGGGGCGACTCCCCACCTCCTGCTTACCCACCTCATGGCCTTGAGCCAGCCACATGAGTGGGTTCTCTGAGCCACAGTTTCCTCGTCATAAATGGGCATAAAGATACCTGCCTTGAAGGTGAATGAGGTGTGCATAAAGTGGTGGCTCGTCCCAGGCATGCCACGGTCTAACCCACTTTATCACGGATCACCTCAGCTGAACTGCCAGCCCCAAATCAGGGCGAGACAGCGCTCATCCTGAGACGGGCAATGAATTTAGAACAAATTGAAAGCATTCTCCAGACAGGTAGTGATGACTTTATAGGTAATATCGACAAGTGTGAAGATAACACAAGCCTAGGCAGTAAGAAGCACAAACTGCAAACGTGATTTCTGGGTTGAGCTTTTTGCAGAGATTGGGATGGAACCTGATGCCACCTGCCGGGGAGCAGAGTCTCCCGCTGTCCTGGGGTGGTGGTGTGGGGGTGGGTGGTGGTGCAGGGGATTGGGAACAGCGGCCAGGAGCAGAGCCTGGGCTCTGGAGAGACTCCCGCTCCCTCCTCTTTCTCCTCCCCCAACCCTTGCCCTGCTCCCCTGGGGTCCTGCCACAACAGGGGCCTGGGGGTCTCTGTCCTCACAGTTGCAGGTGTTATCTTGCACTGGCCATGGTTTAACATTTGGAATTCAGAGTTTGTTGGCAGTTGTTACAGTTCCTTAATTTCTTCATTGGAGGTGAACCCTGGTGCACTGCCATTGGGTCTGATTAACAAGCCGGTCCTCACACTACCTTTCCTTCTTAGTGTTTCAAGGAAAAGTTCATGTTGTCAAAGCTGGCCTTTGCTGCACTGACTGACCTGGCCCTTGTGAGCCCTGTGCCCGTAGCCTGGGTCATCATCAGAGAATTTGTGTGTTTTATTGTTATTTTGGTTTTTTGGGTGGATTAAAGAGTTCAACAAGGAATTTATCCATTTCTTTTTCAAAACATGAACAAATTTCTTCCTGTACTCCAGTCGTTAGGCAAGCTGTAAGGCATGCTTTGTTCACTTTACAATTGTGTGACGGTTCCAAGTTTTTCTGGAACATTAAGCCATGTCTTTATTTTGCTTAGTTTCCCTCATTTCATTTTTGCTTACTTGTCTGTTTTTATTGTGAAAAATATGGAAAAGTAGAAAGAATAGTACAACTAATGCCCATATACCTTTCACCCAGATTCACTAGTTCTAACATTTTTGCCATTTTGCTTAGTGTACAGTTATGCATGTGTGTGTATATATATGTATTTTTTAGGGACAGAGTCTCACTCTGTTGCCCAGGCTGGGGTACAGTGGAGTGATCTCAGCTCACTGCAAGCTCCATTTCCCAAGTTCAAGTGATTCTTCTGCTTCAGCCTCCTGAGTAGCTGGGACTACAGGTGTGTGCCACCATACCTGGCTTCTTATGTGTATTTTTGAGACAGGGCTTTGCTCTGTCACTCAGCCTGGAGTGCAGTGGTATGATTATAGCTCACTGCAGTCTTGAACTCCTGGGCTCAAGTGATCCTCCCGTCTCAGCCTCTTGACTGGCTGGGACTACAGGCATGTGTGACCATGCCAAGCTAATTTTTTTTTTTTTTTTTTTTTTTTTTGTAGAGAGGGCATCTCACTTTGTTGCCTAGGCTGGTTTGAACTCCTGGGCTCAAGTGATCCTCAAAGGATCACTTTCACCTCAAACTCCCAAAGTGCTGGGATTACAGGCATAAGCCACCATACCCAGCATCTAGTTACATATTTTAATGAACTGTTTCAAAGTATGTTAAAAAACATCCTAGCACTTTATCGCTACATACTTCGACATGCAGCTTTATAAAAAGTACATTTTCCTATATAGCCAGAAAAGTATTGTCTAACTGAACTCAGTTATTGCTTCCTAATAGCACCTAAAACCCAAGCCATATTCTGATTGTCCCAGAAATGTTTTTCTATTCTTTTTCTTTTTTTTTTTTTTTTAAACACTGACCATTTGATCACATTTAACTTAGTGTAGCTAAATTTTGCACAGAACACTGGCAGAATGATGGACCTCCTTCAGTTGTATTTGTGGGCCGTATATCTGCTTAGTTTCAGTTAATAGTGACTGATAGGGACCGGCCCCTCCCAGCCGGGCACAGTGCTCCTGGCTTTATGCACAAGATCTCATTTGACTCAGGATGGCTGCGTGAGGTGGGGCAAACTGTGACTCAGGAAGGCTGAGGGACCTGACCAAAGCATAGCCCGTGGAGAGAGGAAGCGCCAGTGTTCCACCCTAGGGCATCTTGAGCCAGGGCTCACATTCTCACCTACAAGATTCATTGGTTACCAGGTAGCTCCAGACAACAGATTGTGTTTATGCGGTGACTCTTTTTTAAATTTTTATTTTGCCAATTCATAGTCATTTTTATTTTATTTCTTTTTTGAGATGGAGGCTCACTCTGTTGCAAGGTTGAAATGCAGTGGCGCAATCTTGGCTCACTGCAACCTCCGCCTCCCGGGTTCAAGGGATTCTCATGTCTCAGTCTCCTGAGTAGCTGGGATTGCAGGTGTGTGCCACTAGGTCCAGCTAATTTTTGTGTTTTCAGTAGAGATGGGATTTCACCATGTTGACCAGGCTGGTCTCGAACTCCTGACCTCAGGTGATCCACCTGTCTGGGCCTCCCAAAGTGCTGGGATTACAGGTGTGAGCCACCGCTCCTGGCCATCATTTTCATTTTATAAGTGCATTATTTATTTGTTTAAAACTATTATTTGACAAATTGGCTAGTCTCTTCTCCGTGATTAAGAATTGATTCTACAGTGTGGTATCATTAGTGAGCGTATAGTCTGTTTTCATGTTCTTTCTCTCGGTGTGAACTTGAGGTTTAGTAAAGCTTACATAAGAATACCACTAGGACTTTGAAAAGGTAAAATTGTGAAAGTGTCATTGGTCTCTGAATTACAGAATGAAGATAATGCATTTATAATTTGCTTATTGTGATGGTGGGTATGGTAGAATATGGAAAATATTTGACACTTTGAAATCAAGTACACAACTTAAAATTATTAGAGTGTTTTCTTCTGAAGTTGATCATCTACAACTGCCAAGCTTATGTTTATTTTTAGATTTTTTTTTTGTTAAGAACTTAATATTTCATGTTTATTCTCTGGTTAGCCTGTATAAAATATAAATAACTATTTGAACCGGCCTAAGTCAGCATCATTTTCACAGATTCATAAAAATGTCTTTGCAAAATTATATGTCATCTATTTTATGTAGTTCTATTACATTATAAATAAAACAGTTATATGGTAGTTAATGTCAGGTTGATTCTGATGTAAGCTGTTTTGAATAGTTTTAAGAATTATTAGATTGGGTTTCAGGAAAGGGAACATTTTTCCAATTTTATTTTTGTCTCCCAGTTTCTTTTTGGAGTGGTAGGTCCTCTGACTGTGGGCTGCTTTTCCAGCTCTGGGCCCTGCTGTAATGTAGAACCTATTCTTCTGGCCCCTCATCTGGGCCCCCTATCTTTCTTTCTTTTTTTTTTTTTTTTTTGAGACAGAGTCCAGCTCTGTCATCGGGTTGGAGGGCAGTGGTGCCATCTCGGCTCACTGCAACCCCTGCTTCCCGGGTCCAAGAGATTCTCCTGCCTCAGCCTCCCAAGTAGCTGGAACTACAGGGGCGTGCCACCACACCCGGCTAATTTTTGTATTTTTAGTAGAGATGGGGTTTCACCATGCTGGCCAGGATGGTTTTGCTCTCTTGACCTCGTGATCCGCCCGCCTCAGCCTCCCAAAGTGCTGGGATTACAGGTATGAGCCACCATACCGGCCTCCTACCCTTTTTCTTTTTCTTTTTCTTTTTTTTTTTTTTTTTCCCAGATGGGATCTCACTCTTAAACGCAGGCTGGAGAGCAGTGGCACAATCATGGCTCACTGCAGCCTCGACCTCCTGGGCTCACGCGATTCTCCTGCCTCAGTCTCCTGGGTAGCTGGGACTATAGGCACCTGCCACCACGCCTAGCTAATTTTTGTAGAGATGAGGTTTCGTCAGGTTGCCCAGGCTCGTGCCTGCCTTGGCCTCCCAAAGTGTTGGGACTACAGGCATGAGCCACTGCACTTGGCCTCTTTTTTTTTTTTTTTTTTTTCAAGATAGGGTCTTACTCTTTTCCCTGGACTGGAGTACAGTGGTGTGATCATAGCTTACTGCAGCCTCGAATTCCTGGACTCAAGTGATCCTCCCATCTCAGCCTCCTGCGTAGCTAACTACAGGTGTGTGTAACCACGCCTGGGTAGTTTTTTAAATTTTATATTTTTTGTGGAGACGAGGTCTCCCTATGTTACCTAGGTTGTCTTTACTCCTGGGCTCAAGTGATCCTCCCACCTAGGCCTCCCAGATTGCGGGGATTATAGGTGTAAGCCACTGTGCCCAGCCTGTTTTTGTTTTTCACAGCAAAAATATTTTCTCAGGTATTTGGTATTTTTTCTATCTTCATAAACTTTGGAACATCAGTCAGTAATTAGTCGACAAGTATGTGAAAGTTTTCAGTATGGCCAGGACTGTGCACTGTGTCCAAAATATTTTTCTTTTCTTCCTGTGTTTCTGAAACAGCCGCCTACTTGCAGCCTCTCACCTACTGGGTCTGGCTGTAGTAGGGAGGTGAGTGGAAACTGGCAGTGTCAGGTAGTTCCAGAAATGGGGGGCGAGGGCAGTCTGCTCCTCCTGGCCTGAATAGACCCAGGATCCACTCACAGTCTGGGGTGTCCTTTCCCTTTCACCCCAGAGCCGCCCATGGGGGAGGAACATTCTGGATGCATGTTTTCTGAAAGCTGCCTTTAGTCAGTCCTTTGTAAACTTGCAGTGTGGGAAAACATAGATAAGTGAGTGTGCTCTATGTTAACGAAGCTGCTGATCACCGGCCCTTTGGTGTACAGTCTTAATGACTAATTTTAAACTGTTTTATGTCAGGAACAAAAGAAGCTAATATTAAGTCAACTAGTATTTCAGATGATAATTCAGCTTGTCTGCGGTGTGAGAATACTGAGCCCGACCCCGCAGAGAAGCAGAAAGGTAAGAACGGTTCCGTTTCGCCCTTTCCTGGCGAGAGGAGGTGGCATGGTTCATCACTTGGGGGGTGTCATGAGTGGTCCCTGGAAAGTTTCGGGGTCACTACTTGGAGAGCCCCACCGGCCAAGAGGTGTACCCCCCAGACTTCATGGTCACAGTGCTGTGGCCACCGTGATTTTTCCATCACTTTCTTTGAGTGTTGAATTATACCTCAGTGAGACTTTACTTTCAGCATAAATTTTCTCAGCCTTAAAAAAAACTTTGGTAAACTAGCCATTCAATATTTGTGTTTTGAGGCGTTGGAGTTCCTAACAGGCCTGCAAGAGTGTCAGTGCCCAGGTAACCAAGGCTTGTGCAGGTGGCAGCAGCAGGGTGGGGTGTGGCCAGACGAGGGCTGATATTTGTTGATTCGTCAAACAGAAAATTATCTGTTGAAGGCCTACTACATGTCAGCCCTGAGCCTGGGAGTGCATGAGCCAGTGAAGTCAGGCTGGCCTTCTGCCTTCCTGGTGCAGATGAGGCTCGAAGATCCACCAAAACCATTTGATGAAGTAGCATTCTGGGACGGGGGGGCCTTGGTTCGTGAGGGTGGCCCAGAGAGCCTGCAGGGCAGAAGGGACTGCATAAACCAAGATCCCAGCTGGGATGCGACTGCAGCAGGGCTGGCTCAGCCCAGAGGAAGTGCCAGAGCCACGTCCCTGTGCCAGCTTATGGAGTTTAACCTTTATTGGAAGAGCAGCGGGAGGCTAATTATATCTTTAGGAGGAACAGTATAATGATATTTAGATTTTAAAGACTGGCCATGTTAATTAGGGAGGGTTAAAGATTGTCCAGAGAAGAGAGAGAGACCTGGACTGTGGAGGAGCCCTGGGAAGGGAGAAGTGGTGGGATTCCAGGGCTGCTGGCATGTGATGGGGGAGCCGGCCTGGAGTATAGGGGGAGGGCCCAGGTTAGAGAGGAGCTGTGAGAGTTGCTGGCGCCGGGTGATGGCGGGAGCCTGGGTGGGGACTCGGTCACCTGGGACGAGATTGTGAGGGCAGGAGCTGGCAGAGTGCTGGCGCTGTAGAAGCACAGGCCTCGGGGAGGATGGTGTGGGCCATGTGGCAGGTGCCTTGGGTTCTGGGTGACGGGGACTGGAAGTATCCATTGAAAGGTAGAGAGTTGACTGTGCTGACTTTCCTTCGGGGTATCGGCCTTGTGGCTGAATAACCACACCTCTCAGGAACCTGTCTGAGTGCTGTGTGAACCCAGGGCCTGTCCTGAACACCCTGGTGTTTTGAAGAAAGAGCCGGGGGTTTGAAACTGTGTCTGCTGCCTGCCCCCAAGTTGTACGAGGACTCTCAGTGCTGGTTTCTGCTAAGCACACGCTCCAGGCCGCACAGCCATGAGGAGAAGATCTTCTGTCACCTGCTCTTGGTCCCTAGCAGTCCCATCCCAGGGTTGAGCTGAGTCCTCCACCCGCATTGGGTGCAGCACCCAAAGTGCTGGGGTCTCTGAAACTGCTTCTAGTGGCACTATCTGAACCACATTCTCCAGGACCCTGCTAACCACTGTGCCCTGCAGTCCCCTAGGCCCTGGCGGGTGCCAGGCTGCCCCCTGTGCTGTGGCACTTTGTGGGGTGTGACTTCTGGAGGCTCCCAGGCCCATATTAATAGGGTCCTCTAGTGCCTCCTGGTTCCCCTTGATCCACAAGCTTGGCCCCCTCTCTCCCTGCCCGAGCCACCCTCTTAGGGCAGCATTTATGAGCTCGTGACTGTTACGCTCACAGAAAGTCCTCCTGTGAATAAACGAGCTGGAGGTGTCTATGCAGCGCTCCTCACTCTGCGCCGTGTGGACCCTCAGAATAACCCAGGCTGATGTCTCGAGGCTGCATGAACTGTTCCTGTCTGGGGTGGGGCCATGCTAAACAAGTGGCTGCATCAGGCCCTGCTGCCTCCCTTCTGCCCGTAGAGTGTCCTGAGTTGTCATGTGAAGCCATGTGCTTTCCGCTCCTCTGCAAATGCGTTTGTGCATCTTAAGAGTGTGAAACAGAGATTTCCCACCTGTGGTTTTGAATCCACCCCACCCCTGTGGTGTCACTGCTCATTTACTTTGACTGTTTAGGTCACATTTGTCCCCAAGACACAGCACTTGAAGAAAAAGGATCCTGGGTGAAGGTGCAGAGGTGGCCCTGTGTTGAGCTGGAAGAGTTTCTTCTGCTTTCAGGAGCCGATGGAAAAATACTTTCCAATCATGTCTATAAGATGGGCTGTTGTTGGCTGTCTCCCAGTCTGTGGAACGGCCTGGGATTTGGTTGGCCAGGTTCAGGCTGTTGCGTGGTTCCCTCACATTTGGATGTGCTTTTTCTGTGGCTCTGGCTTTGTTGATTCTTGTCTCATGAACTTGTTTACTTCCTCTCTCCGGTGTGCTTTCTCCACATCTCTGTGTCCTGTTTCTATATAGTACCATTTTATGATGCACAGTTTGTTTGCTCTTTGTTTTTCTATTTTTGAAAATAAAACAAAATGGCAATAGGGACATTAGAAAAGCAGCTATGAGGAAATGATCTTTTTTTCTTAACAGACATCCAAAATTATGTGCAATGTATTTTTTCTCTAATTCTGTTCTCATCATTTACTATATTGAGGTTGACTTACACAAAAACTAATTTTCTGATGTGCTTTTTTTTTAGGTGACTCCGCCAGTGATGCAGGTGAGGAATGGCCTTAGATACCTATGTGTCATATCAATTGTATGCATGTGTGTGAATGTAAATGTGGACTCTCAGATTCTTGCTTTATAAAGTGCATTAGTGAAAGTAACTTATTTTATGGAAAAAGATCTTAACTACCCTTATTTATTTATTTATTTATTGAGATGGAGTTTCACTCTTGTTGCTCAGGCTGGGGTGCAATGGTGCAATCTTGGCTCACTGCAACCTCCACCTCCCGGGTTCAAGCGATTCTCCTGCCTCAGCCTCCCAAGTAGCTGGGATTACAGGCATGCACCACCATGCCTGGCTAATTGTGTATTTTTAGTAGAGACGGGGTTTCTCCATCTTGGTCAGATTGGTCTGGAACTCCAGACCTCAGGTGATCCGCCCACCTCGGCCTCCCAAAGTGCTGGGATTATAGGCGTGAGCCACCATGCCCGGCGAACTACCCTAATTTAATTTGAGATTTAATTTATATCTTTTAAATTTGAAAAGAATACATTTCAGATTTTTTTTTCCCAGAATATAAAGTATATTTCTAATATTCAAATTATGACTATTTTCTGAAGTGTTAATTCTTTTTACTTTAAATACTGGAGTAAACTTGTCTTAATAGTTTGGGCCTTGTTATTTACTGATTAATTCTTTTCATCAAAATGAAGAAAACTTTGTTCAGATTATAAACATAATATGGTACATACCAATGTAGAAAAATTTAAAAATGCCAAAAAAAGAACAAAAATTAAAAGCACTGGTAATTCTACTGCTTATAACATAAACGAATATTCTTCTAGAACCCTGTATATATATGCATATGCATATAATTGTTAGATATATTACTGTCCTGGATTGTTACACAAAAGGGGGCTAGCATGTGACTGTACCATAATTTACTTTGTGACTGACTGTCAGTATCATCAGTGGTGATGGGTGAGCATCTTGACATGTGTCCATTTCTCCTCTTGGGCTGTATTTCCTGTAAGCGCTGAGTTGATCGGCCTGCCTTTTGAATTTTATTTCTGAAGTAGTTGAACCAGTTTGTATTCCCTGGGTTGGAGTGTGCCCGTTTTCCCAAATCTTCACCAAGTTTAGGTATCAGACATTGGTTTTCTCTTCATCAACATGATTGATGGAAAAATTGCTCATTTGTATTTGCAATTACAAATGTATTTGATTGCAAATAACTGCAAATACAAATGCAAATAGTATTTTCAAATAGTTATTGGTGTGTTTTTTCCTTTGTGAATTGCTAATTGATTGTCATTTGTTTAGAAGGAGACGTTGGACCTGCTGGCCAAGATAAGTCTGATGTGCCAGAGACTCCAGAAATTCCTAATGAGCTTTCATCCCACATCAGGTCTGTGTGCTTTGAATCCCTTTCCCTCAGCAGAGTGATCACACCTAGGACGCTGCTGTGCTTCTCTTTCTGCCTGTTGCTGTTCATTTAGTGCTTGAGCTAACTTATGAGGAATTACTTGTACAAAAAATACAAGAATATCAGTTTTCTGTACCGGAGTCATATCACTATATGCAGAATATTTTGGAGATTTAGGGGAATTCAAAATTATAGCTGAATTATGTGATGTTTTGATTAATGATAGTTGTTGATATTTTGAAATTACTGAAAATACAAGTTGAAAGACGGACACTTTCTGGTTGGTTGGGTTCCCGGGACGTTCCTGCTCTTCTGCAGAGTAGTGCGTCCTAACTAGCACATTGATTATGGCCTGGAGATGAGTGTTAACATTCACCTGGGCTTTCTTTTTCCACTTGGAAATGTATAAGCCTTTCATACTCCTTTTTTGGTTTTCCAATATTTGGGTTTAGAAGAATTCCTCGGCCTGGGAGTGCAAGACCAGCCCCTCCCCGGGTCAAACGGCAAGACAGTGCAGAGGCGTTACCAACAGATAGGTAAGACTGGCTCTGCAGGGCGGTTCTCCAGCGGGCACAGTGCCTCCGATGAGAGATAGGGGAGGGATGCAGCACATGGTGCTGGAAACATGCTATTGAGGAGCAAAAGATGAGGGTAGGCCCTCGCCTCACACCATAGGCCAACAGACATGTGAGATGGATGAAAGAGAAAAACCATGCATACATGCACAATTAAATTTTCACATCTGCGGGGAAATGTTGGGCTGCGTTTCTCTGACCCCTAGATTGAAGACTTTCTAAGCATGAAAACAGTAGAGGAATTAGGAAAAAATAGGGGAAAAGTTAGGGGCTTAATTGCACAAAAATTAAAAATAGAAGGTGATCAAAATGTTATAAGCAGGCTGGGCCTGGTGACTCACACCTATAATCCCAACATTTTGGGAATCCAAGGCAGGCGGATCGCTTGAGGTCAGGAGTTTGAGACCAGCCTGGCCAATGTGGTGAAACCCCCGTCTCTACTAAAAATACAAAAGTTAGCCGGGCGTTGTGGGGTGTGCCTGTAGTCCCAGCTACTCAGGAGGCTGAGGCAGGAGAATCGCTTGAACCCGGGAGGTGGAGGTTACAATGAGCTGAGATTGCACTGCTGTACTCCAGCCTGGGCGACAGAGTGAGACTATCTCAAAAAAAGAAGTCATAAGCAATATAAAGACAAAGAACAGACAGGATGGACCAGAGTGGGTTTCAGATCAAATAAGAGGCAGGAATTGGAGGCAGGAGGAGTAGATGTATTTTTCTAGGAGTTTTGCCACAAAGGGAAGTGAAGGAATAAGACTAGAAAGTGGGAAAGGTGGTGTCAAGGGGAATTACGATTTTTCTGATGATGGGAATGATCCAGTGGAGAGGGGAAATTGATGACGTAGGCGACGTGAGACAGGGATTTGGTGGAGCAGAGTCCCGGTGTGGGTGTAGGAACTGGTGTGGAGGTGGAGTCGGCACATGGTGTGGTGCAGATTCTTAAGGTGATTTTCTGGTACTTATTTTTCTCATGAGCCGTAAGAGGGTCTGGGGGAAGAACAATGTCAGAGGAAAGAGGGGCTGGGTGAAGTCGCTGTGCACGAGAGTGGGCTAGTGAAGAGACTAGAGCAGAGGTTTTCCTCTAGGTTGTCCCCTTTGGGGACATTGGGCCATGATTTGGAGACATTTTCTGGTGTTCTGACGAGGGGGAGGGATTAGGGCAGGGCTGTTGCTGAACCTCCTGCAATGCACAGGACGGTCTCCACCACAAAGGAGGATGGGCTGCCTGTCCATGGTGCCTGGGCAGAGGCCGTGGCTGACAACTGACTTCAGGGCAGCATCTGGCAGACTTGGACATAAAGAGACAGGAGATGGTGTGGTGGAGCCTGTTCTGCAGCCGCAGTTGGCTACACCTGCAGGCATGGGTGCACAGGCTGGATTAAACAGGGCTCAACTGTGCCAAGCAAGTGCACCAGAGAGAGGAGGGAAGGAGTTGGAGTATGTGGAAGCGCCATGGTCATGACCAATGTGGGATTTATGCCAGTGAATGAGGGAAGAGCCCTCGGGGTGAAGGTCAGGAGGAGGCAGTAGGATTGAGAGGCTGAAGGTGCTGGACAGGTGGAAGGATTGTTGGAGTCAGGTCCTAGGGCCATGAGCTAGGAAGATGGGTGGTGGTAAAGGCGTGGGGCACTGGATTGGAGATTGGGGCTTGCTGTTAGTGGTCGTGACAGGGTGACCTTGGGAGTGGATGTCGAGTGTGGGAGGTGGGATCATCCCAGGAGGGTTCAGGGACCCAAGGCCAGGATCTGGGAAGGATCATTTCTCAGTACTTGAAATCACAAGTTAAGACAGGAGCAGCGTTGGCGAGAGTGGCAGGTCCAGGAGGACCGGGTGGGACCAGGGGTTGGCAGCTGATGGCAGCAATGATGGGGTCGAGGGCGACAGGATTTAAAGTTGGCAGTTTCTAGGGAGAATAATCTGGAAGCCACAGCAAGCAAAAGGAAATTACTGACCTTCCCTCTGGGCCTGTGACAGGAGGCCTGTGGGAGGAGCGGCAGCTGCAGCTGAGGGCTGTGGGGAAGCCGTGTCCTGGAGAGCAAGGCGGGACAGACAGCAGCTGCCAATCAGGGCAGGCACACGGGCGCAGGTGTCGGGGGGGGGGTGCCACGTGGGCCACAGTGAGGGTGTGCTGGGAGCGCAGTAGATGAGGGACGGGAGCCCAGGCTTCTTGCGGTACTGACAGAGCAGCGGGTGCGAAGTGAGGTTGGTCCTGGCGGAGCCACACAGATGGTTGTTGAGTGTCTCGAGGACCCAGCTGAGGAAGTCGAGCATACTTGAGGCAATGGGTGTTATTTTAAGAACTCGTTCCCAAGTGTCTAGATTCCCTCTGGACCTTGTGCGTGGCGCTGAAGCAAGGGAGGGTTTTGGGGTGTGTGTGTGTGTATGCGTGTGTGTGTATGCATGTGTGTATGCGTGTGTGTGTGTATGCGTGTGTGTATGTGTATGCGTGTGCGTGTGTGTGTGTGTGTATGCGTGTGTGTATGTGTGTGCGTGTGTGCGTGCGTGTGTGCATGTGTGTGTGTGCGCGTGTGTATGCGTGTGTGTATGCGTGTGTGTATGCGCATGTGTGTGTATGCGTGTGTGTGCGCGTGTGTGTGTATGCGTGTGTGTGTATGCGTGTGTGTGTGTATGCATGTGCACACATGCAGCACTATGATAACGCAGCAGGGGAGTTAGGTGATTGCTTAAAGCGCGAGTGTATAGGGAAGAAACAAAGGCAGGAGGGGCCATCGAGGAGCCTGTAGAGTGTTTGGGTCTGCGGCTCACATTTGTACAGAGTGAGCTGACACTGGCCTGAGTGAGGAGTGAGGCAGCTCTAGGTGGGGCAGTTCTAGTGGGTGGCCCTGGAGAGCACGAGAGAGCCCTTGGGTGAAGGATGTCACCAAGGAGGACAAGGTGTGGGGCTGGAGGGCCAGGCTGTTGGACTTGCCCAGAATGATGATGGGACCTGGGTGGAGAGAGCAGTGTGTACGTGGTGCTGGGTGGGACATAGGGCAGCCACCGTGACTAGGAGTTGAATGAGGGGCCTCCAGCTGGGTGTGTGAAGAGAGGTCTGGGGTCACCCCTGGTCAGTGGGACCCCAGTGTGGCCCCTGCCCTGAGGTTTGTGACCCAGGGCAGTAAGTGCCTCCAGGTAGAAAGCAGCAGGTGAAGGGCTGGTGTCACTGAGAGCGTGTTCAGTGGGGAGGCGGAGGCCCTGAGGGTCTTTGTCCAGTAGAGGGCATGGTGAGGCTGTGGGGGGTGGGAGGCCAGGTGTGGACCAGGAGGCCTGGGCAGTACAGGGATGTAGGGAAGCTGGGTGGGGGTGGAGGACGAGGCTCACAGGGACTCAGGCCTGGAGGGGCAGCACAGGGATGTGGGGAAACTTGGTGGGGAGGGAGGGCAAGGCTCACAGGGACTCAGGCCTGGAGGGCTTGCAGAGGACACTGCAGACAGTCCGTCTTAGCTTCAGTGGGTAGCTTGAGATGCTGTTCTAGAGATGGTTGGTGATTAGATTCCTCTCTGCTGACCTGTGACACAGTTTCAGATGCCTGGGATTGATGAAAACGTGTGACTGATAGAGCATTTCTAATTTAATCTAATTTCTTTTTATTTAGATCAGGGAGTGGTAAAACCGTCTCAAATGTGATTGTAGAGTCGCACAATTCTGACAATGAAGAGGATGAACAATTTGTGGTGGAAGCTGCCCCTCAGCTCTCTGAAATGTCAGAAATTGAAATGGTTAGTTAACCGAAATGTGGTGTTTTTTTAATAACAATGTTTTACCTACATTGAGATTAATATTCTAGCTTTTAGATTTATGTAGACAAAAATGTCCTATAATTTTTCAGTTAGTTTTTTACCTTTGTTAATTTTGTTCTTCCTTTTTTGAGATCCACAGAAGCATGATTTTTAGAATTCAGCAAGCCTGAATCTTCTTTTTTCCCCTTCCTTTCCTGCTCAGGTAACAGCAGTGGAACTAGAAGAAGAGGAGAAGCATGGTGAGTCCTGGGCACGAGTGTGCATGCGTGTCCATGTGTGTGCGCTTACGCACCTTCTCCACGTGTTCCTGGAAAGGATCCAGTGCAAGGGACTGTTGTGTGCCAGGTTCTGGTCTGGGTCACACTGGCGGGGTCACACTGGCGGTACATAGGACGCTGCGGGCATGGATTCCTCTAAGGCGATGGCTGCTGCTCCCAATCCTTAGAGGAGAGGGCGGGCACTGTTGGAAGCTGGAAACTCACTGGCAACTGTGCTACAGATGATGTCTTGTCTCATCCGTTCGATTAGATTGTGGAAGTAGATGATCTCTGAGGCCCTTCGCAAGTCTAGTTCTGGAATATTATTGTTGGTTTTCTAGCTGGACAACTCAGAAGTGCAAACCCTGCTCCCCACACCAGGGTTTGAGTGTCCTGGAGCACAGTTTCTGCAGAAGAGGCAGGCTGAGTACTTTCCTTTATAGATGTGTTCTCATAATATGACTTTGTTTCCTGGCACCCATCACAGGTGACATATGAGGGCTTGTTGGTTTTGGGGTTTTTTTTTTGGTATCTATATGAAGCCACAATTTTTTTTTTTTTTTTTGGGGGCGGAGTCTCGCTCGTCACCCAGGCTGGAGTTCAGTGGTGCGATCCCAGCTCACTGCAACCTCTGCCTCCTGGGTTCAAGCGATTCTCGTGCCTCAGCCTCACAAGTAGCTGGGACTATAAGCGTGCACCACTATGCCTGACCAATTTTTGTATTTTGAGTAAAGACAGGATTTCGCTTCGTTGGCCAGGCTGGTGTCCAACTCCTAACCTCAAGTTATCCACCCGCCTTGGCCTCCCAAAGTGCTGGTATTACAGGCATGGGCCACCGTGCCCGGCCTAGTCACGGATTTTTAACATAGTGGATGTGTTTCATTTCAGCCCATCTCAATTTTTCTTATTAATGTTCAGATTGCCCAGTATTTGACCAGGGGAGCCTATTGGAGTTATTTTCTGGGGGCCTTTAGACACAGCCCAGTACACTCTTTAGCTTCCTTGTTTTCTGATACAACAAGGCGTTTCCGGCTTGTTTTGTGTACTTCGTGCCCTGTAACTGCCTCATTTCTCCAAGGCACCCGGCCGCTTACTGCTCTGGGTTGCTTCTTGTTTCCAGGCATTTTCACTGCAAAAGCAGGGATATACTATTTTTTTTTTTTTTTTTTTGAGATGAAGTCTTGCTCTCTTGCCCAGGCTGGAGTGCAGTGGCGCGATCTGGGCTCACTGCAAGCTCCGCCTCCCGGGTTCACGCTATTCTCCTGTCTCAGCCTCCCGAGTAGCTGGGACTACAGGCGCCGGCCACCTTGCCCGGCTAGTTTTTTGTATTTTTTTTAGTAGAGACAGTATTTCATCGTGTTAGCCAGATGGTCTCGATCTCCTGACCTTGTGATCCGCCGTCTCGGCCTCCCAAAGTGCTGGGATTATAGGCTTGATCCACCACGCCCGGCCAGGGATATACTTTTTTAAAATAAGAAAGTTTATTCTGACTTCATGATGATATTTTCAGTTCCGATTTAGAATTGTAGGGTTTTGCCTGCATTCTTTGGTTTTATATGTGCATCTCTTCCATCTCATGCCAAAAAGCCTGGCTCCCAGCAACAGCGGCTGTCCCCATGCTTTATGATCCTTCATATGCACACACAGCAATTTTGGAACACCACCACCGGTTTTTAACAACAGTAGGATTACTGGAAATGCTGAAGGATTTTATTTAATTTTTATTTTTTATTTTTATTTATTTATTTATTTTTGAGATGGAATCTCACCCTGTCATCCAGGCTGGAGTGCAGTGGTGTGATCTTGGCTCACTGCAACCTCCACCTCCAGGGTTCAAACAATTCTCCTGCTTCAGCCTTCCAAGTAACTGGGATTACAGGTGGCTACCACCACACCCAGTTTTCTTTTTTTTTTTTGTATTTTTGGTGGAGACGGGGTTTCACCATGTTGGCCAGGTTGGTCTCAAACTCCTGACCTCGCCAGCCCAAGGATTTTTTTTTTTTTTTTTTGGTAGGTGGGTCTTCCTCTTTGTTGGGTATATCCTATTAGGGATATATAGTCAGTTTCCGTTTTAAAGTTGTGAAACAATTCTTCTCTAGTGGCACATGCTTGCCAATTGGATATCACTAAGTTTATTTCATTTTGCATTCAACCTTTAGGCATTAGTGTTTACCTTTTTAATGTAATATAATTCACATGATTTTAAGGTCAGATGTGCAAAACCAGGTATAATCAGAAATGTGGGGCTTTGACCCCTGTCTCCTCTACCCTCTACTCTCCCTGTCTCCTTTACCTTCTACTCTCCCTCTCCCTGTAGGTAACAGTAAAAAATAGGGTTTATGCTTACGGTTGAAAAACAAATAGATACATATGCACGTGCATGTGTATTTATTGATATCTACACTTATTTCCATCTTGCTCTTCTTTTTAATTTGACAGTAGATGCAGGCATTCATTCTGCAGCAATGCAGAGAAATCATCCTTATTTGTCTTCACAGCCACATGGTCCTCCACTGTGTGGACGCACCCTCATTGATTCAGTCAGCCTCGAGCTGATGCATGCTTGGGTAAAACACTACTCCAAAAAACTTCATATGATATTTATCCCATGAGTAAATTCTGAAAGAAATGGAAAAATTCTTGCCCCAATATAAAAGAAGTATCAGTACTTAGAAGCATTTCTTAATTGTTATTTCTGTTTGTAATAGATGGCTGTATTTTTGGATGTCAAGCTACATTCCTTCTTAATCTTTGAAAATAGAAAATCTGTTTTATTTCTAAAGCTTTTTACTTTTCAAGGAGCTGATTTCCCTGAAACACTTTGAAATTTGATAATTTCCACTACCAGCTGTCGTGTCACTCTTGTATACTATCTCCTTAACAAATAAAGATTATTTGAAACTGTTTCAGCATAAAAAGAGATAGGATAAAAACTTAGTGTTTTTCTCACCATCCCGCCCATTTGGAATAGGTTTTTGGGGTAGAGAATAAACTTTTAACATAAAATCACTGATTTTTCAACAGGTGGACTTGTGAAAAAAATTTTGGAGACGAAGAAAGATTATGAGAAATTGCAGCAGTCACCCAAACCTGGGGAGAAGGTAATGGAATGATTTCCGTAAACACTGGCATTTTAGCAGTCTGTTTCATACATTTACAAACTTACAAATTAGAACATCTTTCAAATATTACCATTATCAATGATGTCTGTTTGCATATTTAAATGCCATTCCTGGCCAGGCATGGTGGCTCACACCTGCAATCCCAGCACTTTGGGAAGCCAGCACAGACAGATTACCTGAGCCCAGGAGTTCGAGACCAGCCTGGGCAACATGGCGAAACCCTGTCTTTACAAAAAATACAAAAATTAGCCGGGTGTGGTGGCACATGTCTGTAGTCCCAGCTACTTGGGGGGCTGAGGCAGGAGAATCGCTTGAACCCAGGAGGTGGAGGTTGTAGTGGATCGATTGTGCCACGGCACTGCAACCTGGGTGACAGAGTGAGACCCTGCCTCAGAAAGAAACAAAAAATGCCATTCCTCCCTCCTCCCAGTTGGGAGGATATAAAGTGTGGGACTCTCTGTGTGGGGCTGCTTCCCTGGCCTGGTATCCAGCCCCGTCTTGGGAGGGGGTAGTGGCTTGCTTGGGGAGCTCAGGAGCCAAGAGCCAAAGGCCTGTTGGGCTCTAACTCCCTGACCCTCCCCTTCTGGCCTTGTCCATCCCTTCTCCCAGGTCCCGTTTGCAGACTGGGAGGCTGGCTGCCTGGCCCTGGCTGATTACAAAGAGACTGGGAATGTTTTTAAGTCTTTTTTTGAAATATGTGTTCTATTGTACCTGGCTCCCTGCAGTCCCCCTCACACATGTGTGATGTGCTTTTGTTGGGACCTGTGGCTTCTTGCCAGCCACTACCCTTTCCTTGGGCACATGACCACTGGGGCGGGCACCTGTGGGCCAGCAGGGTGTGTCTCAAATGCCACAGCCAGGTTTCTCTTATAGTCACTTTAAAGAGGAAGAAGAATTTTTTTTTCTTTTAAACAGAAGTTTCTTGGATAGTTAGCCTAATAACGCAACAATTTAAAAAAGTTTTATATATAGGTGTGTGTGCACACACATGTACACACACATGCACACATATACATATCTTTCCCCAGCTGAATTAATGGTTGTTTTAGATAATTCTGCTTAACATGTCCTAGTTTGTCATGAAGCTAGGGCCTGAAATAGCCAATGAGAACTGTACAATTGAGACTAACAGTAGAGGGAGCCCTTTTAGCAATAATAACTGGAGAATGTCGCTAGAGGCTTTGCTGACAGCACCACTGTTTGCCTTGCTGAAAGGAGAAATGCCTTCTGCAGTTTGCTTCTCATCGATGGAATGTTAGTACATTATAGTTCTTTCTGTATGCATGAGGGGGTGTCCTGGTGTCACTGGTGGTATTTCTGAGACCCAGTCGAAAACCCTGAATGTGTCCCTCCAGGCTCCTAGTGGAGGTCACCTTTGAAGCATCCATTTGTTTAAATTTTGTAGCTATGATTTTTACGCAGGCATATTAGGATTGTGTTTCAAAGGATCCCCGGGAGAGTAAATTATTTCAGATTGGTAAATCTTTTGGATTCAGAGGATAAAAGGAAAAATGTCCTTTTTTGGTGAACATCTACTGTTTTGAAAAAAAGTAGGTAGTGAGAACTTCAAAGTCAGGGGTGATGTATGTTACAGTTAGGGGAAAATCAGCAAGTGTCTGTATGATTTTCTTTAGGATATTGATAAACATCAGACTTAAATTTAACTTGTTGGTCTTCTTAAAACATTTTTGTTACTTTTTTTTTTTTGAGATGGAATTTCGCTCTGTCGCCCAGACTGGAGTGCAGTGGCTCAATCTCGGCTCACTGCAAGCTCTGCCTTCCAGGTTCACACCATTCTCCTGCTACATTTTTTTTTTTTTTTAATAAACAAAAATGTGGTCAGGCGCGGTGGCTTACACCTGTAATCTCAGCACTTTAGGAAGCCAAGGTGGGTGGATTGCTTGAGGCCATGGGTTTGAGATCAGCCTGACCAACATGGCCAATCCCCTTGCTACTAAGAATACAAAAAGTAGCTGGGTATGGTGGTGCACACTTGCAGTCCCAGCTACTCAGGAGGCTGAAGCACGAGAATCACCTGAGCCCAGGAAGCAGAGGTTGCAGTGAGCTGTGATTGCACTGCTGCACTCCAGCCTGGATAACAGAGCAAGACTGTCTCAAAAAAAAATCATGTAGGAAGAGCCAAAGTCCTTTTTCCCCCTGCTCCAGTCCCTTCCCTGAGGGCAGTCCCCAGGATGAACTTGGTGTGTATCTCTATTTTGCATGTGCCTCGTGTTGTTTAGTGAGTTTCTAATGTCACCTTAGTGTTGATCCATTATGCAGGTCGCTTTCTTCATGCAGCATTTTTCTCTCTCTCATGTTTTGATACTTGTAGATGTAGTTTATTCATTTTAATTGAAGCCTTATAGTCCATTATTTGCTTATTAATTACTCTATTGATGGACATTTAGGTTTTTCAGCCATTTCCTTTCATAAACAATGCTTCCATGGCTCTTTTCCATGCCTCCTAGCTTTCAAGAGCCAGTGTCTCTTCCAGCAAGAATCAGGTCACTTTCTGTGAAGGGCTGGATAAAAATACTTCAGGCTTTTTGAGCCAGATGGTCTCTTGCAACTATTGAATTCTGCCACTGTCACAGGAATGCAGCCACAGCATTAGACCATGTAAATGAACATGTGTGGCTGTATTCAATAAAACGTACTTTACAAAAACAAGGTCCAGGCTGTGGGCTATAGTTTACTGATTTCAGCTTTGGGGGCTATGCCCAGGCTTAGAAGTGCTGTGCCAGGAAGTACACAGATCTTTAGTTTCACCAGATAGGCCACTTTCCTCCTCAAAGCGGCTGTACCAATTTATCCTCCCAGTAGAATGGACGTCTGTTTCCAAACATCCGTGCCAACAGCAGTCAAGATAGTGAACACACTCATCACCCTCCACAGTGTCATGTGCCCTTGGTGAGCCCATCCTCCAGCCCCTCTCCATGTTCGCCTTTCCCCACACCCCACCCCCAGCAGCCACTCTGCTCTGGTTCACTGTGCTTTAGTTTGCATTTCCTAGAATTGTGTTTAAATGGAATCATGTGATGTGCACTCTTTTGAGGTTTTTTTTTGGTCTGGCCATTTTTACTCAGCATAATTATTCTGAGATTTATCCATGTTGCTGCAGCATGTATCCATAGTTTATCTGTTTTTATTGCTGAGTAGTATTCCATTGTGTGGATATGCCACAGTGTGTTTCATCCATGTGTCAGTTGATGAACATTTGAGTGGCTTCTAGTTTGGACTATTATAAATAAAGCTGCTGTGAACATTCATGTTCACGTCTTTGTGTTGACAGATGCTTTCATTATGTTGTGTCAATACAGTAAAACCCCTCTTATTTGCAGGGGATATGTTCCATGACCCCTAGCAGATGCCTGAGACTGTGGATAGTACCGAACCCTGTATATACCATGTTTTTTCATGATACGTTCTGATGATAAAGTTTACTTTATGAATTAGGTTCAGTAAGAGATGGACAATAACTGATATTAAACAGAACAATTTTAACAGTATGTCAGCATCACTCCATTGTACTTCGGGGCCATTCTTAAATAAAATAAGGGTTACTTTCACACAAGCACTGGGATACTGCCAGTGTCTAGACTGTCTGATAACTGAGAGGGCTACCAAGTGACTAACAGGTGGATGGTGTATACGGTGTGTATATATATTGGACAGAGGGATGACTTCTGTCCTCGGCGGAACTGTGCAAGATTTGATCACACTACTCAGAATGGCATGCAATTGAAAACTTATGAATGAATTGTTTATTTCTGGAATTTTCCATTTAATATTTTCAGACTGCAGGTAACTGAAACTGCAGAAAGTGAAACTATGGATGGGGATAGGATTGTTATACCTAGGAGTGGTACTGCTGAGGCATATGGTAAATGTGTGCTTAACTTTTTAAGAAACTGCCAGACTATAGGGCTGGGTGCTGTGGCTCACACCTGTAATCCCAGCCCTCTGGGAGGCCGGAGTGTGAGGATCACTTGAAGCCAGGATTTTAAGACCAGCTTGTGCAACGTAGGGAGACCCTATCTCTACAAAAAAACAAAAACAAAGATTGCCAAACTGTGTTGCAAAGTGGTTGTATCATTTCGCATTCCTACCAGCAGTGTGTAAGAGTTTCAGTTCCTTCACATCCTCGTCAGCACTAGGTATGGTCAAACTGTAAAATTTTTCAGCCGGGCACGGTGGCTCACACCTGTAATCCCAGCACTTTGGGAGGCTGAGTTGGGCAGATCACGAGGTCAGGAGATTGACCCCATCCTGGCTAGCATGGTGAAACTTTGTCTCTACTAAAAATACAAAAAATTAGCTGGGCATGGTGGCACATGGCTGTCGTCCCAGATACTCAGGAGACTGAGGCAGGAGAATTGCTTGAACCTGGGAGGCAGAGGTTACAGTGAGCTAAGATCACATCACTGTACTCCAGCCTGGGCGACAGAGTGAGATTCTGTCTCAAACAAAAATTTTTTTTCATAGTTGTAATTTGCATTTCCTTAATGGCTAATGATGTTGAATATCTATCCTATGGTTGTATGTATATAATATATAAGCCCTTGTGTCTCATATGTTGTAAATATTTTTCCAGTCTATCACTTGTCTGACTTTGCCTTTTTATTTAAAAAACTTTTTTTTTTTTGAGACAGAGTCTGGCTCTGTTGCCCAGGCTGGAGTGCAGTGGTCCGAATCTCAGCTCACTGCAACCTCTGCCTCCCAGACTCAAGTGATCCTCCCACCTCACTCTCCCGAGTAGCCGGGACTACAGGCATACGCTACCACACCTGGCTAATTTTTGTATTTTTTGTAGGGGGGTTTTGCCATGTTACCCAGGCTGGTCTTGATCTCCCAGGCTCAAGCGATCCTTCTGCCTTGGCCTCCCAAAGTGAGCCACTGCACCTGGCCAAACGTTTCTATTTTGATGTAAAATTTAAACAGCCTTTTCTTTATACGTTATTTATTTATTTGTTCTTTTTGTTTTGGCCAAGAGTTTAAGGTGAGGTTATGCTTTATTTTGGATTTTGTCTGAAAAAGCTGTCCTCTCCTGGCTGTAAAGGTAGTCTTTCGTTTAGTTTTCTTTTTCATGTCTAGATCTCTGCGTGGTCTGGAAGTGTGATTTTCTGCTGTGTGGTTGCCAGCCTAGGCTTCCTCACCCCTGCCTTTGTACCCCCGCCTCTCTAGGGAGCCCGGGTGTCCCGTGTTTCTGGGCTCTCCTTGTTTCAGCACGATGGTTTTATCTCTGGGAAGGCCTTTCTAAATGTTCCTCCACTCCTCCCCGACTCTCTAGGTTGTCTTGATTGTGAGTCTTTACGGCTTTATGTCATTGTGGGATCAGTTTGTGTGGTTCCATGAAAAACCCTGTTGTGATTTTGACTGGAATTTTATTGATCTTCTCTTGACTTGACTTTTACCAGTAACTTCCACTCCATTGCCTTGCCTGTCTTTGTAGCAAAACACTTTAAAATAATCGCTTATCTTTTGCTGTCTACAATCTACCTCTTCCCACTGTCTCCTAACCCCATTCCAGGGAGGCCGCTGGCTCTACACCTTCGTCTGAGTTGTCCGAGTTGCCCTCGGCAGGGTCACCTCACCTCTCAGTTGTTATAGCTGCTGGTTATGTCTGTGTCCTGCAGCAGCATTTGATGCTGTTGGCCACTCCCTCCCTCCTTGGCGTGGCCTCCAGGACAGCACTCTCCTCTGGCACCCCTCCTGCCAGGCCAGTCCCCCTTCTCTCTGTCCTTCACTAGTTCCTCCTCTTTTCACTCTTTTCTTAGTATCACCGTCTTAATGTTATTAGCTGTCCTTTGAAACTTTTTTTTTTTTTTACTAAGTCAGCTTCCTTAGTGGTTGTATTCCACTTTTCTGCTTTTTCTAGCTTATTTTGGTAATTACTGTTTGAATCCGTTAGGTTTAGATTTACCTGCAAGCAAAAGAAAGCTAAAACATTAGTGTCTTTAATGAGGTATAAAGTGTTTTAGCTCATGGGTCAGTCTGGAGGTGGCCGTCCAGGTGGCAGTGACCCCGACGCCTTCATTCCTCCATAGCATGATGTGACCTTCCTTCCTCAGGGTGCCTCATGGGCCAGCATAGCTTCAGCTTCCAGCCAGCAAGAGGGAGAAAAGGAGGAAGGAGAAGGCCTGCCCTCCTCCTCCAGGATATTTACTGAAAGCTGTGCACCACTTCCACTTAGATTATGTTGGCTGGAACTTAGTCACAAAGGAAACTATGAAGTGAAATCTCTATTTTAGGCATCCATTTGCATAGCCAGAAATCAGGAATTCCATTATCACAAACTAGAACGTGTCAAATTTTCTCAGTGCCTGCCATGCTCAGAAAGTGGTAATGCTTGCAAGGCACATGGGTAAGTGGAAGAGGCTGCCTCCCTGGCTAGAGGCCGAGGGTTCCTGGACCCAGCACACGTCTCACATGTGGGCCGCACACAGTGGCGGGAAGCTTTGCCAAAGCGGAGATCAGAAACAGGGTCGACCAGCTGTCTCTTCCACAATGTTTCTCTAGGAAATTGTTTATTTCATTCATGTCTTACAATCATGGCATAAAGATGTTTGAAGTAGCCTTTATGATTTTAAAATATCTTATCTGTACTTAGTTTTTCTTTTCTTCCCAAAATTTTGTGTCTTTTTACTTCTTGGTAAGACTTTGAAAAAACTATTAAAATAGACACTCTCTAGCAAAGAATCAACTTTCAGTTTTATAGATACTCACTTTTGTTTTATTTGATTAATTTCTACTCTTTGTTTTTCCTTTTAATTTCTTTGGACATTGACTTTTCCTAGTCTCTTGAATAAAACACACAGCTTCTTTATCCTTTATCTTTGTCATTTTAAACCTACATGTATTTAAGATTGTACATCTCCTTTTAAGCATGGTTTATCCTTGACTTCTAAATTCCTTGAATATTAAATTTGATATTGAATCTTAAAAATTCCTTGAATTTTAATGTGAAGTACTTTGTTATGATTTTAACATGGGCAGTTGGGATTCTTTTTTTAGTTTTTTACACATAAAGATTTTTAAAAGTCTTTTCAATGATAATATGTAATGTAATGAAATTGATTATTTGGAATTGATGAGACTTTTATTGTGGCCTATTTGGTGGTCAGTTTTGTAAGTGTTTCAAAGTGCTTGCAAAGCTGCTTACTTCTAGACATACTTCAGGTCCAGGCTTCCGCATACCCTTGTTGATTTCACAGAGTGGCAAATGTAAGAATATATCCTCAGGCCAGGTGTGGTGGCTCACACCTGTAATCCCAGCACTTTTGGAGGCCGAGGTGGGCAGATCATGAGGTCAGGAGTTCAAGACCAGCCTGGCCAACATAGTAAAACCCCGTCTGTACTAAAAATACAGAAATTAGCCAAACTTGGTGGCATGTGCCTGTAGTTTCAGCTACTCAGGAGGCTGAGGCAAGGGAGTTGCTTGAACCCAGGAGGCGGAAGTTGCAGTGAGCCGAGACCACACCACTGCATTCCAGTCTGGGCAACAGAGCGAGACTCTGTCTCAAAAAAATAAAAAAATAAAAAATAAAAATATATCCTCAAAGCATGTATGCTGAATCTATCTTCATTGATTTATACATATTATCATAGTAATTGCTTATTTTCTCTCTGTCTCATTAAAACATACAAAGCAGGTGTTTTCTCTGCTTTTCACATAGGTTGTGGTGTGCCCTTCCTTAGTTTTGATATTTTTTATTTTTTTGGAGGATTTTTTCAATGGTAAAGAAATGCATATTTGTAATCTGGGCGTCTCTCCAGCCTGTCTTTGAAGTTGCGTTGGAAGAAAAGCCATTTCTTATTGTACTAATGGACTTGAATAATACATTATAGAATAAATATGTGAATCAGATTGCTTTAAGCGTTTTCTTTATTATCCTGACTTTTTTGCTGTCTTTTCAAGAGGAAATATAAACTTTGTTAATAGTAAGATATTAGCTCCTGCCAGCATTTTTTTTTCTTTCTTCAGGTTTATGAAGAAGTTTTTGAAAAAGCATCAAAAGAACCATTTTATTACAGTGTTTCTTATGCTTTCTAAAGGTTTATATATGAAGATGCTTTAGGCTAATGGCCAACAGTTTCAAAGACTGTTCACTCACTTTAAAGTATTTAAATATTTCTCACTCCTAATTTTTCAGTCTTCTTTTACATGATCTTCCCTTTGTTTCTCTTTTTCATTTTATATCTAATTATTAATAAATATGATTTTTAGATGCTTTTTCTTTTCATTTAAATTTTAATTTTGAAATAGCTATTGGAGTACTTCTTTTTGTAGATTTCCTTCTCTCTTCATTTTAAGGTTTTGTGACTGCTCTCTCCTCTACTTTCTTGATCGTGTAAACTGAGTCTTGTTCTGGGACTGCTAGAGGTCATGCCCATTATCTTGTCCTGGTGAGCATGTGGGCATGTATTGAATTTGACCCGCATATATGTTTTTTGTTGCCATTCTGAAAGAAAGTTGTAATAAGCAAGCAAATATTGCTGGAAATTATGGATGAATGTCTTAAAGAGGCATTTATTTGGGCATATAAGAACTTCTTGTATCTTGAAATGCCTCTTGATACTTCCAGTGACCTTATCATGAACAAGTTATGTTTTAATTAAAATCAGTAGGATATAACAAATCGTATTTAGCTAAATTGTTGATGAAAGTCAGGGATTTGAGTCTTAAATTATTTTACTTTCGTGATGGGAATAGATCTTCATATTTCTTTTTTTGGTAGGTAGATGGTGCAATTTCATCACAAGTACTATAACTCTTTCAGAAAAATGCTATTCAGAATCTCTTCTTACCTGAAATTCTACACCTGACAACAGTATTTTTAGTTTGGATATCTGTAGTCCTAGTATTATTGGATTTTTCCTTTGCTAGGAATATTGTTTCCATTGAAATTGTTGTTAAAGAAATAAAAATGGGCCAGGCGCAGTGGTTCACGTCTGTAATCTTAGCACTTGGGAGGCCAAGTCAAGCAGATCACTTGAGTTTAAGAGTTAGAGACCAGCCTGGGCAACATAGTGAGACACCATCTCTACAAAAATTAAAAACAATCAGACATGGTGGTGCATACCTGTGTTTCCAGCCTCTTGGGAGGCTGAGGCAGAAGGATGGCTTGAGCCCACAAGTTTGAGGCTGCAGTAAGCCAAGCTCACGCCACAGCCCTCCCGCCTGGGTGATAGTGTGAGACCTGTCTCAAAAAAATAAAATAAAATAAAAAATAAATAAATAAATAAAAATAAAAAGGGACATACTCTGTTGGTAAGACTTTAATAGTTAAATTGGGAACTACTGAAATTGATTCTAATCATGAAGGGTTATGGTGGGTGTTTTTGTTCGTGTCTTAGGGGTTTTGTTTTTGTTTTTAAAGAAATAAGGTGATAGTTTTATGATCCCAAATGAAATTTCTGAATGCAATATCTTCCAGTATGCAGGCTGGGGATTTTAAGTTTTGGATATAAAATTTGTTACCACCCCATTATCTTATAAAAAAATCAGGCACTGGCTGGGCGCGGTGGCTCATGCCTGTAATTCTAGCACTTTGGGAGGCCGAGGTGGGTGGATCACGAGGTCAGGAGATCGAGACCATCCTGGCTAATATGGTGAAATCCCGTCTCTACTGAAAATACAAAGTGGTGGTGGGCGCCTGTAGTCCCAGCTAGTCGGGAGGCTGAGGCAGGAGAATGGCGTGAAGCTGGGAGGCGAAACTTGCAGTGAGCAGAGATTGAGCCACTGCACTCCAGCCTGGGCAACAGAGCAAGACTCCATCTCAAAAAAAAAAAAAAAAAGTCATAGACACCAACTATCTCACTTAAAATATTTATAAACATATGCCATGGATGTATTATAGACCACAAAAATGGTTTGGGAGCCGTTAAAATATTACATGTATGTGAACTTTGTAAAGATGATTAGGAGGAGATAGGCCTTTATAGACAAATAAAGTTCGTGAGAAGGATACAATATGAGTTCTTTTCCTGAAAAAACAACAAAAAAAGATATACATATAAATGACCTAAGAAAACTATATTATAAAAAAAAAGTGTTTAGCTGTATTGTCACAAACATTTCCAAATTGATATGCCCATTATCTTCTGGTTCATGATTATTCAGCAAATAATATAATCAATAAAGATTTTATTTTTACTCAAAATGTCACCGAAATTCATATTATGTCCTCGGTTTTTTAGATTTTCGTCAGTTGTGGCTTGATAGGTTTTTTCTGGTCTTAATTTCACCAGTACCCTTTTCTGTGCTTTGCATTAAAAAAATCTTTAGTTTGATTGGTTTTGACAGTCTGCTTTGGATGTCAATTCAGTTTCTAAGTAGTGTAGACCCTGGTGTTTAAATACATTCACTGTGACACGTTGATGGATATATGAGGGAATGATGTTATGTTAGCCCCAGGATGAAAATTAGTGGAGGCCGGGAGCGGTGGCTCACACCTGTAATCCCAGCACTTTGGGAGGCCGAGGTGGGCAGATCATGACGTTAGGAGATCGAGACCATCATCCTGGCTAACAAGGTGAAACCCCGTCTCTACTAAATATACAAAAAAATTAGCCGGGCGTGGTGGCACGTGTCTGTAGTTCCAGCTACTCAGGAGGCTGAGGCAGGAGAATCGCTTGAACCTGGGAGGCAGAGGTTGCAGTGAGCCAAGATCTCACCACTGCACTCCAGCCTGGGCGACAAAGCAAGACTCTGTCTCAAAAAAAAAAAAAAAAAAAAAAAAAAAAAGAAAAGAAAATTAGTGAATGAGGATTAGAATTAAATAGAATTTAGTCAAATTGACTACTCAACAATGCCCCAGCTCAGCGGAGAGAAGTGTAGGCGGTATCTGAAGAGCAGTAAGTAGAGAAATCAAAGGGGTGCGGCACAAGTTCGAGAAGCCTCAGCGCCCTGCAACAGAAAACTAAGGATGCGGATCTTACTAGTTTGAAGAGGTGTGAAGACTTTAGAAGGTACCCAGTGAGACATCATGAAATTATTAAAATCTGTTAGCCATTAGGCCTTGAAAGGAATGGTTTAGAAAAGACCTAGCTGAGCGAGTGGGCCTGGGCCTTTGGTGTGCGCTTGGCATGGGCTGGGGTCCCCTTAGCATGTGGCGGTGGCTGTGACAGCTCTTGCTCCTCGTGGGACTGAGCTTTCTCAGACCGTGGGACACGGGAGAGACCGCAGTGGGACGGAGAGCCTGTACTACCGAGCCCTCTCTGTGCAGGGCTTCCCACGCATGGCCTCCTGCACCCACACCACAACTCACTGCTGAGGAAATTGAGGCTTAGGAGACTCTGAGTCCCTTGCCCAAGGCCTTGCACTCCAGAGCCTGGATCCAAACTCTTATCCAGCCCCAAAGCACAGGTTCTGACCACAGGAGGGAGCAGCACGCGTGGCTCCAGCACGCCCCAGGACTGGAGCGTGTGCCTCCCTGTCTCAGTGCGGGTGGGTGCGTTGAGCTTCTTTTGGCTTTATTTGGAGCGACTTATTTCTAGGATTATTTTAATCCTTAAATTCCGTATTTCTTCAGCTTCCCTTTGAAAAAAAAAAGAAATTTATGTTTTTAAAAAGTCTCAGTTACTATTTTTGTCCTTTCCAAAACGTATTCACTTGTGCTAGCTGTTGTGAGAAACACGTGTATTTTTCTAGTTCGCATCTATTATTCCTTGCTCTCTGTTTCTGACCTGAAAAGCAGCTTCTAGTGAAGAGCTATCACTAGAGGAACAGGACTTGGCTGAATGAATTAGGTTTTATTGAGTTTTTAATTTAATGTGGGTAAAGCAGGCTCAGCAGGGTTGAAATGGACGAAACAATGGCACAACTTTATTACTTTTCTCCAGGGCGTGGATTATAGGGGATATTTTAGAATAAAGAAAAACTAAAATTCTTGGCATTAAAATGCTTCGATTTCCTATTTATAGCAGTGATGCATATATAATTTTTCATATTGGAGTATTATTAAGGTTTTTCTGATTGAAATCTCCATACGGTTTCTTCTGGCCAGTAGACTTCCTCCATCCCCAGATGTGACCCCTTTATAGACTAATAAAGCCTCTTGATAATACTTATAATACTTGTCACAGAGCAGGACTGACATTCACTTAGTGAAGGACTTGTATTATATCAGGCTTTGCTCTATGTAAGTTTTATATTTTCAGGAATATTCTTAAATCCCTTAAAAAAATGAAAATAAAGTAGAAATACATTTATTTTAGACATTTATATATATATATTAATTAATTTATTTATTTATTTTTTGGAGACAGAGTTTCACTCTTGTTACCCAGGCTGGAGTGCAATGGCGTGATCTCGGCTCACTGCAACCTCTGCCTCCCAGGTTCAAGTGATTCTCCTGCCTCAACCTCCCCAGTAGCTGAGATTACAGGCGCCTGCCACCATGTCCAACTAATTTTTTTTTTTGTATTTTTAGTAGAGACAGAGTTTCACTATGTTGGCCAGGCTGATCTCAAGCTCCTGACCTCAGGTGATCCACCTGCCTCGGCCTCTCAGAGTGCTGGAATTATAAGTGTGAGCCACTGTGCCTGGCCATTAATAAATACTATGTAAATAAAATACACTCTATCTATACTCTTATATGACACACCATGTTAGTTTTTAAAACTTGGGAGTAATTTCTGTTTATTAGTAATTTTGGTTCTGACTAGGTTTCTAGGTAGCTTAACAAAGCTTTTATTGTACTACAAGTAAAGTTCATTTACAGTAAAAAATGAAAGAAAATAATGGTGTTATTTAATAGTAATAACCAAACCAAGCAATTAAATATATTTTTTTAACAATTTTAAAATCAACTTTCTGAGAAAACCAGGTTTAGAAGCAGGCAAAACATTCAGTTGTGAAAGACACTTTTGGGAACTTCAGATCCTTCAGAGATTAATTAGAGTGATATTAAAAGTAGAGTGTGTTCCACTGTCTTCCATGCGGGAGCTTTTTGGCTCTGCTGCTTTTTGTTGCACAAGCATCCAGTCCAGAATGAGTTAGGTGTTTTGTAAGTTTCTCTCAGTCTCAAACAGTCTGTGCTCTTCCCTTGATTTGGCCTTGATAGTTTTGAACATACAGCTATTTTCCTGACTGGCCCTCAGTTTGGATTTGTGTGGTGTTTCCTTGTGATCAGAGTCAGACTTTGCATTCTGGGCCGAAACCTTCCAGAAACGAGGCTGTGCTGCCCTTCCTCTGTCCTGCTGAGTGGTTCGGGGTTTCAGATTGTTCCTGACTGCAGACACTCTCTGGCTTCTCGATAAGGATGCTGTCTGCCAGCTTCTCTGCTGTCAAGCCGCTCCTTATCTCTTTGTAATTACTGGCATCTTGGAGGAAGTACTTTGTACAATCTAAGTACCCTGTGCTTCACTAAATTTAATCATTCGTTTGTATCATTATGGGCTCGTGCCTTCCATTTGGACTCTGTGGGCGGTAATCTCTTACTGTCATGATTTTCATGCGCAGATGGCCTCAGATTTGGCTCTGGAGAGCTCCTTCAAGCTGGCTTTGTGTCCTTTCAGCCTGTGCCCAGCATTCCTTGAGCTGTTTCTTGCTTTCGGGCTCATCCTATTGTTTCCCTGCTCCAGCCCCAGAATCAGCCATTTCCCCAGGAGAATGGAGTGTTTGCGCTTTTGGAGGTTCAGCTCTCAGGTCGTCTCAGCAGAGCTAGAGGGGAAGAATGTACATGTCTGTGTTTGTGTATATACGTGTGTGTGCATGTCTGTATGTATGTGTGTATATATGTGAATGCGTATGTGTGTCTATGTAAGTGTGCATGTGTATACATGTGTATGCATGCATGTCTATGTGAATGTCTATGTGTGTGCATGTGTGTATGTATATGTCTGTATTGTGAATGTGTGTGTGCGTATGTGCGCGTGTCTGAGTGTATACATGTATGTGTGCATGCGTGTGTGCATGTGCATGCCTATGTGTGATATGTGTGTCTGTGCATGTCTATGTATGTGTGTACACATGTGTATGTGCACATGTCTATGCTCTCCCGACATGGTCTCCTTGGCCCTGTGGGTGCCCTCTTCCTCCTGCACTGGGCTGCTGCCTCCATTCTCCCTACCCCAGGCCCTCCCACCCCCAGCCTAGTGCACGTGCTTCCCTGGCATTGCCCATTTCGTGGCTTCAGGACCAAATGGCTCAGGAGGGAAGATCAGTTACTGACTTCCCCCTGGAATGGGCATCTCATAAGGTGAAGATCAGTGCCTGTCACCTCCCTCTCGTGGCTAGCATAGTAGTGGACGTAAGTGCATGTCATCAACTGTTGAGGAGATGAATTTCATCGCCTGTTGAACAGAAGTTAGAAGAGAAAGGGGGAAGTGGAAGGGAATGCATGATAAAATGTGGGGAAGCACTTGCCAGAGGTGAAAAACGAAGCTATGTGCATGTAGGGGAATTATGGACATTTTTCATGCTGTAGCCTCCGGTAAGCCCCATGCTAACACCAGGGGGTGCTTTAAGCCTGTCATGAGGCTCTGAGCTGGGGAGCGGGCATGATTCCCTTGTAATGTGGTTTTCTGCCGCAATTGGGACATTTGTCATTTGGACAGTAATATAGATTTCTAAGTAAAGTGTGATAAGAATGAAGTTTACCAGCTTTCTGATCTCAGTTAATGCGACTTTGAAAGTATGTTTTTTAGAGATGCTTTGGTACTTTTCGTAAAGAGCATGAAGCTTGACCTTCTATGAGTCTGCACTGGAAAAGGGCTTTCATGTGCCAAGTAAAAAGGGAACTCACAATATTAGCCGTATTGTTGAGATCAGGTGTTTTTTTTTTTCTTTGGCAACAACAAAAAACAATCCTACAAGGATATTGTACATCAAGAAAACATAGGTTCTTTTGAAAAGAACCATAGTCAGATTTGCTGTAGACTTCTCTGTGGCCCTAAATGCCAGAAGAAAAAGGAACAGTTGCTTCAACATTTGGAGAGAAAGAAACTGACCCAAGATTCTTACTATTTAGCTAGACTGTCATTTCATACGGAAAAACAGTGGAAGACACATCCAGATAATGCAAGAGCTCAAAAAAAGATTGTTCTTGTATTCTTCTTGGGGAAAAATTGCTTAGAAAATAGAGATATCTAGATAACTAAGAAATCGACAAGCAAACATCAAAATGAAGCCCCAAACCCAAGCCTAAGGAAAGGCCGAGTGTGGGCCTGGGGTGACCAGCACAGTGACCACTCGCCCATGTGGTGGGGGTACTGGAAAACTGATAAATCCCAACTGAAATGTATTCTAAGTATAAAACACACACCAGATTTCAAATATGATGTTGGAAAAGAAGAATACAAACTATCTCTTTAGAAATTTTTATATTGATTGCATATGAACTTTAGAGTAGTTTTTTCCAATTCTGTGAAGAAAGTCATTGGTAGCTTGATGGGGATGGCATTGAATCTATAAATTACTTTTGGCAGTATGGCCATTTCATGAAGTTGATTATTCCTATCCATGAGCATGGAATATTCTTCCATTTGTTTGTGTCTTTTATTTAGTTGAGCAGTGGTTTGTAGTTCTCCTTGAAGAGGTCCTTCATGTCCCTTGTAAGTTGGATTCCTAGGTATTTTATTCTCTTTGTAGCAATTGTGAGTGGAAGTTCACTCATGATTTGGCTGTTTGTCTGTTAATGGTGTATAGGAATTCTTCTGATTTTTTCACGTTGATTTTGTATCCTGACACTTTGCTGAACTTGCTTATCAGCTTAAGGAGATTTGGGGCTGAGACGATGGGGTTTTCTAAATATACCATCATGTCATCTGCAAACAGGGACAATTTGACTTCCTTATTTCCTAATTGAATACCCTTTATTTCTTTCTCTTGCCTGATTGTCCTGGCCAGAACTTCCAACACTATGTTGAATAGGAGTGGTGAGAGAGGGCATCCTTGTCTTGTGCCGGTTTTCAAAGGGAATGCTTCCAGTTTTTGCCCATTCAGTATGATATTGGCTGTGGGTTTGTCATAAATAGCTCTTACTATTTTGAAATACGTTTCATCAATACCTAGTTTATTGAGAGTTTTTAGCATGAATGGCTGTTGAATTTCGTCGAAGGTCTTTTCTGCATCTATTGAGATAATCATGTGGTTCTCTTTTTTTGTTGTGTCTCTACCAGGCTTTGGTATCAGGTGATGTTGGCCGCATAAAATGAGTTAGGGAGGATTCTGTCTTTTTCTGTTGATTGGAATAGTTTCAGAAGGAATGGTACCAGCTCCTCTTTGTACCTCTGGTAGAATTTGGCTGTGAATCTGTCTGGTCCTGGACTTCTTTTGATTGGTAGGCTATTAATTATTGCCTCAATTTCAGAGCCTGTTATTGGTCTATTCAGGGATTCAGCTTCTTCCTGGTTTAGTCTTGGGAGGGTGTATGTGTCCAGGAATTTATCTATTTCTTCTAGATTTTCTAGTTTATTTGCACAGAGGTGTTTATGGTATTCTCTGATAGTAGTTTGTATTTCGGTGGGATTGGTGGTGATACCTCCTTTATCATTTTTTATTGCATCTATTTGATTCTTCTCTCTTTTTTTCTTTATTAGTCTTGCTAGCCATCTATCAATTTTGTTGATCTTTTCAAAAAACCAGCTCCTGGATTCATTGATTTTTTTGAAAGTTTTTTTGTGTCTCTATCTCCTTCAGTTCTGCTCTGGTCTTAATTATTTCTTGCCGCCTTCTAGCTTTTGAATTTGTTTGCTCTTGCTTCTCTCGTTCTTTTAATTCTGATGTTAGGGTGTTGATTTTAGATCTTTCCTGCTTTCTTTTTTTTTTTTTTGAGACGGAGTCTCGCTCTGTCGCCCGGGCTGGAGTGCAGTGGCCGGATCTCAGCTCACTGCAAGCTCCGCCTCCCGGGTTCCCGCCATTCTCCTGCCTCAGCCTCCCGAGTAGCTGGGACTACAGGCGCCCGCCACCTCACCCGGCTAATTTTTTTTTTTATTTTTTAGTAGAGACGGGGTTTCACCGTGTTAGCCAGGATGGTCTCGATCTCCTGACCTCGTGATCCGCCCGTCTCGGCCTCCCAAAGTGCTGGGATTACAGGCTTGAGCCACCGCGCCCGGCCTTTCCTGCTTTCTTTTGTGGGCACTTAGTGCTATAAATTTCCCTCTACACACTGCTTTAAATGTGTCCCAGAGATTCTGGTACGTTGTGTCTTTGTTCTCATTGGTTTCAAAGAACATCTTTATTTCTGCTTTCATTTCGTTATTTACCCACCAGTCATTCAGGAGCAGGTTTTTCGGTTTCCATGTAGTTGTGCGGTTTTGAGTGAGTTTCTTAATCCTGAGTTCTAATTTGATTGCACTGTGGTTCGAGAGACAGCTTGTTGTGATTTCTGTTCTTTTACATTTGCTGAGGAGTGTTTTACTACCAACTATGTGGTCAATTTTAGAATAAATATGATGTGGTGCTGAGAAGAATGTATATTCTGTTGATATGGGGTGTAGAATTCTGTAGATGTCTATTAGGTCTGCTTGGTCCAGAGCTGAGTGCATCTTCACTTTCTTTATGGTGTCTTTCAATGACATTTTTAAGGCATTTTTAATTTTAATCAAATTTCTCAATCTTTTCTCTTATGGTTAATGCTTTTTACGAGTCGATTAAGAAATCCTTCTCTATTCCAAGGTCAGAAAGATATTTATTCTTTTTGAAAGAGTAAAGCTTTGTTTTGACATGTACATGCTTAATCCACCTGGAGTTGATTTTCCTGTATTCTGTGGAACAGAAATGTAGTTTCTTTTTTCTCTCCTCAGATGCATAACCATTTTGTCCTCCTTTCCACATTGATCTGCCATGCTGTCTCTACTGAATATGAAAGTTCCACGAGTGTGGGACTCTTTCTGTGTTCTCTGCCTCAGAGGTTAGCAAACTTTTTCTGTAAAAGGTCAGGTAGTAAATATTTTCAGCCGTGAGAACCATGTAATCTCTGTTGCCACTACTCAACGTTGTTATTGTAGTGTAAAAGCAACCACAGACAATATAGAAATGAATGAATGTGGCTGGTTTCCAGTGGGGCTTTATTTATTTATGGACACTGAAACGTGAATTTTGTTTAACTTTCATGTGCCACAAAATATTATCCTTTAACAGGGTTTTTCAACTATTTATAAATATAAAAATCATTCTTAGCTCATGGGCTGTACGGAAATCCAGGTGGTGGGTCGGCCCACAGGCTCTAGTTTATACTGTTCCGCTGGCCTACACTGATACCACCCTGCTGTAACGACTGTAGCTCCATAACAAGGCCTCGTGTCTGGTAACAAAGCCCCTGCCTTCTTATTCCTCTTCAGCTATGTTTTGGCAATTATTGATCCTGTCCACTGCCATCTACATATTATAACCTGCTTACTGAGTGCTGTGAAAAACCCTCTTGGGATTTCAGTTGGAGTATTTATGAACAAAACTCTCTCCATTTAGTTAGACTTGCTTTAAAGTCTTTTAGTGAATGTTTATAATTTTATTTGTTAAGGTTGTTCATATCTTTTGTTAGATTTATATGTGGGTATTTATAGTTTATCTGCTATTGTAAGTACTGAATATTTATTTAAAATTGTTTTCTAGTTGTTGGTTGCTGGTAGATAGTAGTGCTGTTGACTTATAACCAGCTTCATTTAAAACTGTTTGCTTTAAACATATGTCTGTTGAGTCTTTTGTGTTTTCTTTGCTGTAATAGCAGCAAACACCTAATAGCGCCTGGTGTGCGGGCTCTGTTCTAAGATAGCTAATAAGATAGGTCATAGTGAGATTAGGGCACTGTTGTTACCCATTTTGAAATTGGAACATCCGGAGGTTAAGGAACGTGTCTGGGGCCATTTGAGTGGTGAGTGGCAGAGGCGGGATTCTAGCCCAGGCAATCGCACCCAGAGTCCATGCCTTTAGCCCGAGCTCCACACCATTGTCTGTGTCATCTGAAAGTCCTGATGGCTTCATTTCCTTCTTTCCAGTCTTAGGCATTTATTCCCTCTTACTGTTGCATTTCTGTGGCTAGGCCCTCTGCTAGAATAGGAATAGTAATGGTCATTGTGGGTAACTTTGTTTCCTTCCTTCCTGATTTTTTTTTTTGAGACAGGGTCTCCCTGTCACCCAGGCTAGAGTGCAGTGGTGCAATCACGGCTCACTGCTGCCTTGCCTTCCTAGGCTCAGGTGATCCTTCTACCTCCCAAGTAGCTGGGACTGCAGGCGAGTGCCACTGTGCGTGGCTAAGTTTTTGTAGATTTTCCCTCCACTGTGGGGCTTGGTTATTAATGAGTGTTAAATTTTACTAAATGCTTTTTCTGGGTCGATTGAGATGATTCTATCATATTCCTTAATTCACTATACGACATTTGTAGCTTTTCTAATATGAAGCAGTCCTTCCATTCCTGGGATAAATTCAGCATTGTTATGGCATGTGATTATTATTTTTAATCCACTCTTAAGAGTCTAGTTGCTAATTAGTATTTTTCCATTTATATTCATGAATGAAATGGACCCATAATTTTGTTTTTCTTGTATGATCCTTATATTTTTTTAGTACCATGGTCAAGAATGAATTGAGAATATTTTTTGTTTTTATCTGTTCTGGAAGAGATTGTATATGATTGGAATATATTTCTTGACAGTTTGACAGTTTCACATGTAAAACCACCTGAGCTTGGTGTTTCTTTGTGGGAAATACGTAAACCATTGTTTTCATTTTTGTATTAATTATGAGAGTATTCAGGATTTTTAAAATGTGTTTTTGAGTCCATTTTGACTATCAGTTTTTTGAAAATTTTCAAGCTTATTGGAAAAAACTCTTGCTAGAACTTGTTAATATTTGCTCTGGATATGGTTTAGTGGCTTTTTTTTTTTAACCAATATTACTTAACGTGTTTTTTTTTTTTTTTTTTTTTGAGACGGAGTCTCGCTCTGTCGCCCAGGCTGGAGTGCAGTGGCCGGATCTCAGCTCACTGCAAGCTCCGCCTCCCAGGTTCACGCCATTCTCCTGCCTCAGCCTCCTGAGTAGCTGGGACTACAGGTGCCTGCCACCACGCCCGGCTAGTTTTTTTGTATTTTTTAGTAGAGACGGGGTTTCACCGTGTTAGCCAGGATGGTCTTGATCTCCTGACCTTGTGATCCACCCATCTCGGCCTCCCAAAGTGCTGGGATTATAGGCTTGAGCCACCGCGCCCAGCCTACTTACGCGTTTTTTAAAAATATATATTTTTCCAGAAGTTTGTCTGTCTCTCTAAACCACTGGCTTTTGGCTTTGTTGTTCTTTTTTTAATCTTTGTTTTTCTTTTCACTGATATCTCCAGTTTTATTTAATTTTCTTCCTTCTCTACTATTTTTCTTTTTAAATTTTTTAAGTTGGACACCTAAGTTGCTAGTTTTTATTTAGCCTTTTAAGAATCTAATAGAAACTTGTTTTATGACTCTAAATTACTGTGTTTTAAAAGTTAGCATTCATTCATTCACCAGCCATCTGGCACCTGCCATGTGCTAGGCACTGTTCTCGGCATTCAGTCAGAAACGAATGACAAGGTTAACCACTGTCTTTTTGGCAGTTGTTGAGATGTTCCTATATTAATAGAATTCCTAATGTTGAACAGTTCTTACACTCCTCAAGTAACCTTTGCCTGGCCATCATCTATTATTTACCCAATATAAAACTATATCTAATTTGCTGACATTAAAAATAGAACTTCATCTCTATATTAAAGTGGAATTGGCCTAGAGTTTGAGAGAGAGAGAGACAGAGAGAGAGAGAGAGAGAGAGAGCATGTGTGTGTGTGTGTTTAGGTTTTAGAATCAAGGTTATGTCCATTTTATAAAATTAATTTGGGACCCTGTGTTTTTTCCTGGGCCCTAGAACAGTTTAAGTCTGATGGGCGATCTGGGTTAAGGAAACCTTGAGGATGGGCACTTTCTCCCCAGTTTGGTCCGAAGCCGGGACCCGCACAGGCCCCAGGCTGCTGGGTCGGAAGCTCCTTACTCACCAGACACTTGCAAACCCAGTACCGTGAGGCACTCAAGCAATTTTGTGGTTGGTCATTGTTGACTAGTACCAGGTGGCTTCTGCTCTTGCCTTCGGGGGAGGTGGGTCAGGAGTAGAAAGGCCCTGGAGGGTCTGGTCCTTTGGTGTTCTCCGTGTGACTCAGCCTTCGGTCCCCACCTCAGGCAGCCTGGCACCGATGCGGACGCAGCTACCCTGTGGCAGGTGCTCAGCGAAACCCCAGACTTGTTCTCCTTGTTTCCTGTCCACGTACTCTTTGGTCGTCCGTGCATCCCTGGGGGCCCGTTTTCTTGCAGTCCAGAGTTACCTGGAGGTTGCCGGTCTCTTGGGCCCGGCAACCCCCACCACATTCAAGTCCCTGCCCATGAGTCTCCTCTTCAGAGAGGCCTTTCCTGTCCACCCAGCTGCGTGGGGCCTCAGCTGCACACTCACCATCTCTGACCCCCGCTCTGCTATCCTCACGGCATCGATCACTGACTGAGACCGTGCGACTGACTGAGACTGTGCGGCTGGCTCTCAGGATGCTGGTGGAGGGAAGAGTGAGGAGTGCCAGCTTCAGCAGAACTCCTCATTGTGTCTGCCTTGGCAGCCACAGACACCTGCTCGAGTGAAGGTGGCAGCGTGGTGCCATTGCTTGGGTATTTGGAACCTGACCTTCCTGTATGTGAATTTTCCTTTGCTCATCCAGTCCTTAGACTCACTTCCTCTATTCATAATTAATTCTGTGATACTTGTTTTCTGCTGAGGACCTCTGACTTCGTGGCCACTTCCTGCTGCAGGTTTAGACGATGGTTTCCTCCCCAACTCACATGCCAGCCATTCAGTTCAGTGGGTCTCATGTTGCCCAGTAACTGCCTTTTATAGTTGGTATTTTTGGAGTGATTAAATATGTTAATAATTTAGAAGGCAAAATATATAATAACACTGGAGCCAGAATGATAAGGAAATACTGTAGCAATAGGCTCAGTAGAAAATGATTAATATTTTAGTAAGACATTTAAAATAGCAAATCCAATTAGTTAGTACAGAGATGGAAATAAAAAACAAAGTAATTGAATAATCCCCTCACTGGCCATTTCCAGCATTGATGGAGAAAGACAATTTTAAAGTCCATTTTTGAACTTAGATTCTTTTGCTGCTGCTGCCTGTGACATGGAAGGAGATTCTAAAATGTAGAGAAAGTGAACTTTAGAACCTTATGTCCTTTGAAATTTGCTTAGAGGTTCATCTGCTCAGAGACGTCTACGTATTAGAACCATCCAGAGTGTTTCTGAAATGCTGGTGCCCAGGCCCCTCCCCTCTCAATTAGGGTCTGTCTCTGGGCAGGTGCTGGCACTGGGTAAAATTGCTCCCCAGGTTGCTTTGTGTGCAGCTGGATCCCTGTGGTGCCTTCCAGCTTCTCAGAGGGCCTCACCGAGCCCTGCAGGAACCAGGTGGAGAAGCTGCTTACCTGGGTGGGCCCTTTGGTTCCTATGCACAACGGCTGATCCAGAAAATATGGTGTCTTCATGCACAAGAAGGGAATGCTGGGAGTGTCTTCTTGGATTTGGCTAATTTGAACAGGAAGCTCTGCAATTGAAGCAAATCTTGCCGTATCCCCCTAACCGATAAGAAACACGCACTGCTGCCTGGCCCAGTGGCCTGGCCTGGCCACTCACAGCATCTTCTTCTCGAGCATGTGGATGAGTCTTGTTTCATGGGGGCTTGTTTCCAGGCTGTTGTGAAAGAGGCAGATCCTGTTCTTCCTGAGCCCAGCCTCACCCTGAGCAGCCTCAGTTACCCGTGATTCACCCCCAGCCCCAAGGTGAGATGATCCCAATAATATTTTAAAGGAAATGCCTGCATCACACCTTTTAGTCTTTGAACTCCTGAAAAATCAAAATAACAGAAACACTGTTGTAAAGAGATTAGAAGAATGCAAGAAAATGAGGTAAAAGCATGTCAATAACCTTCATTTCCATGAAGGTGTGTGCGTCGATGTTTAAATGTGAGTGCTGTAGCCACAAAACAAGGATGGAGAGCAAGGATCCTTCCTGGGAATGTCTTCCATAGAGACTTAAGTTCCTTTGAGTGCTTGAAACCATTTTTCCAGATCTCTGTTGAGTCTGACTCATTTGTTTTGGTTTCCTGAGGATACTCTCAAAAGGCTTCATCTGTCCTGTTTACAGAATAGCAACTATTTTTCTTGCCACAATGACGGGACTTGGGTAGGATGCTTGGGGTTTTTTGTTGTTGTTTTTTGTTTTTTTTTGTATTTTTTTTCAGAATTCTGTTTCCATGGAACTCCTGGGTCAGCTAGGGTAGCTTGAACCCAAGTTTATCTTCCCCCTCTCAGAATCCCAGTGAAATGAATGGGACATAAAAATGGGGCAAAACCAGCAAGGGTTGCACCCACATTCTGGAAACTTTAAAAAGTTTCTTTGGGACTTGCAGATGGGGCTGGATGGAGAAGGCTTGTAGGGCCCACTGAACCCCACTGACACCCTTGGAAGGCCACAGGCATGGGTAGGGGGTGGGGTGCTCTTTAATTCTTTTTCCCTGCTGTGGCTCAGTGGCATTTGGAAGTGGGCCCTGAGGAGCTCCCAGGTTCAGGCAGGTACCACAGTGGAAGCCGGGAAGGTGGGGGCCATTCCTGTGCCTGCGAGCAGCACTGTGTGGAAGAATGCTGGCCAGGGGCTCCTCCAGTCACTGAAGAGAGATGGACGGAAGTTCCCTCGTAGACACCACCCTGATGGGCCACCGCCCGGCACTTGTCCCTGATGGGATCCTCAAATATGGGTATAAGCATTCATTTGCACCACCGTTCCAGGTTGTGAGCAGAGAGAGGGTTCATGACACACCCCATGTGTGGGTGGCCCTCCTGCCGTCTATAAGCAGAACTGACGGGGACCTTTGAGGAAAACTCCTTGTGGGCATGGGGTGTTATACTTCTGTAAACATGTGCATCATGCTCTACAAATTTAAAAATGCCAATGATTAGCAAAAAACAAAAAAATGACATGAAGACAGGCTGAGAAGGAAAGGGGCTGACAGGTAGGAAGCCACAGATGGGCAAGAGGAGCACGCTGAGTCAAGGAGGGATTGTCACGGAGGCACATGGATGTGATCATAGGAACAAAGTATTTACCTGAAGCCATAAAGAAGCAGAATCAACACAACAGAATAAGCAACCAGTGATGTTTGGGGCAAACTTGAGAAGCCTTCCCAGGATATGAAGGAGGAAGCACCAAAGCCATGGGGACATGTGAGAGAGGAGATGACAGAAAGGGGACAGAGAGCCCAGGTGTGACGGTTGGCATTCATAAGGAGGATATGAGAACAGGCGAAACAGATGCCATGGCGGTTCTCCTGCACGGAAGACCTAAGTATGCAGACAGGAAGGCACTCCCTGAGTGTCAGCTAAAAAGTACCAGTATGATACTGAGACACATTCTGGTGGAATCGTTGGCTGTCAAGGATAAGAAAAGAGTGCTACAAAGGACCCAGCCAAAAAAGCTGATAAAAGGACAAAAATCAGATTGACCACAAACTTTTGCAACATTAAATGTTGAAAGAATCCAGAAAAAATTCATGATTGTAAAGGAAACATTGCAATACAGGAACTTTATATACCTGCTCAAGTTGTCATTTGCATCTGGAGGTGGTGAAACGGTGCGTTCAGATCAGCAGGTCGGGGAGGATGAGCAGGGGTGGAGGACATGTGCATGTCTGCCTCCAGGCAGGCCTTCTCCTGGGAGCTGCACGTCTTCCCTTGGCACCCCATAGATGTCTGAGGCTCAGCAGCTTACAGTCGAGTGTCACCAGCTTCCTCCCAGACAGACCTCCTTTGCTGGCTCAGCATAGGGCATCACTGTCCCCCAAGTTGCTTAAGAGAGTCCCAGCCCTCTTTCCCTGCCCATCTACATCTCATAAAGCAAGAAGCCTGCATGCTTCTCTCCAGTCCTGCTGCCTCCTTCTCCTGCCTCCATCGGTTCCCTGGACAGTTGGTTACAAGAGCCTCCTTGCCTTCTCTCTCTCTCCCCCAAGGTGGAAGCAAGTGTTTTTATTAAAACTTTGATCTCATTAGGTTTCTGTGCTGCTGAAATCCCTTTGCTGACTTTTTATTGCCCATGGGATCAAGTCCGAAATCCTCACCACTCTCAGGCTCCAGCCTCCTCCCTGCCTGTCTCTGCACACTGCCTCCAGCCTCTTGGCTTCTGGAACCTCCTGGTGGTTTTCACCTCGAGGAAGTCTGCAGCCAGCTCTGCCCTTTGTCTGGAATACTCACCCACTATAGGCCCACCTGCCCTCCAGGCAGTCTCCTACCACCCAGGCTGTGTGGGGCTCTTCTTCCATTCCCCCATCTCCTTGGTGTCTCGTTGGCAACTTGAATCAAACTTGCTGTTCTCTCTCCTGACTAGATTGTGAGGGTCCCAAGGGCAGTGGTGCTCAATAGGTGCCTGTGAGTGTGTGGCTGCACATAATGGTGCTGTCCAGCATAGGCCTTTGGAAACTACCTATGAATGAACAATCTGCATTGAGTCTGTCAGTCACCATCCAACAGGTGAATGCTCACTGTCCCACTGCACGGATACACCGTGGCGTTTCCCTAGGTCCCTGCTGACTTTGCTGCTGGTGTGGGTACAGGCTTTTGCTGTAATTAGAAATGCTGAGATGAAAAATCTTGCCCATGTATTTTTGGGCACCTCTCTAACGTCTCCTAAGGGTAAATCTCAGAAGTAGAATCTTGGGTCGTCTAGATTGTCAACATCTTTCTGTCCCATACCTGAATGTGTTCATTTCCTCATATTCTAGCAAACACTGGACAGCTTAATTGTTTTTGGATTCCTTGCTAGGAGCTAAACCCGTTTTATTACTTTTCATGTTGCAAATTAAGGTGAATAACTTTTTGTTTGTGCTAGTTGCATCTCTCTTTTTGTGAATTCCTGTTGTTATTCTTTGCATGGTGTTCTAATTTAGTCCGTTTACATTTAGTGCAGTTGTTGATATAGGTAGGCTTAAGTCTGTCATCTTGCTCTTTGTTTATCTCCCCTTATGGTTTTTGTTCCTCTTTTGCTCATTTCCTGCCATCTTTGGCGTTGACTATTTGTTAGTTTTCTACTGCATTTTGTCCACTGGCTTGTTCTCTGATTCAGCTGTGGTCTTGCAGGGCCCCCTATCTGGATGCATCCTCCTTGGCTCAGTGGCACCCTCATGCTCCATGTAGACTAGCTCTGTGCCCTGATCAGGCTGTCATCCCCACACAAGAGCTGGGGCACTGGTGGGCTGGCCTCCCGAGTGTCCCTTGTTTCAGGGCTCTCACTTGTATGCTGCCTCCACCCACTGCTGACAACAGTTGCCTCTGATCCTTCGTTCTGTTTTACACTTGTTTGCTAGTCTGGTTTCCCCTTTTCTAATCTGTCCAGAATCAACCTGATACATGTATATGTGTGTGTGTGTGTGTGTGTTTATGTATTCTTGCTCTGTTTCCCAGGCTGGGGTGCAATGGCGTGATCTTGGCTTACTGCAACCTCCGCCTCCTGGTTTTAAGCAATTCTCCTGCCTCAGCCTCTGGAGTAGCTGGGATTACAGACGCATGCCACCCTACCTGGCTAATTTTTTTTTTTTTTTGTATTTAAAAAAAATACATTTTACCTTGTTGGCCAGGCTGATCTCGAACTCCTGACCTTGTGATCTGCCCGCCTTAGCCTCCCAAAGTGCTGGGATTACAGGCGTGAGCCACGATGCTTGGCCTGATATCCTTTAAAAAGGATTACAGAATCCTAAAACTCCATGGCTAGAATGGACTTTAGAGATTTCATGTCAGCAAAAGTGAAGAAATTTGAACAAAAGTTAAAGTTAAGAATTACTAGTAATTTTTTCCTAAAGCATGTATTTTATTATATAATCAAAAGTGAGATAGAATATATTCTAGGATTGCAACTCTGTTTCCTATTAGGTAAGTATATTTGTGTCTAGTCCCTTTAGTAGTTTCTTCAGTATTTTTTCCTTCTTCATGCAGCCATGTCCAGGGAAGAGTCGGTCATTTCAGTTTGAGAAATTCAAGTCAGTTGTTGTAGCCTTTTTTTTTTTTTTTGAGATGGAGTCTTGCTCTGTCGCCCAGGCTGGAGTGCAGTGGCGTGATCTTGGCTCGCTGCAAGCTCCGCCTCCCGGGTTTACGCCATTCTCCTGCCTCAGCCTCCCAAGTAGCTGGGACTACAGGTGCCTATCACCATGCCTGGCTAATTTTTTGTATTTTTAGTAGAGATGGGGTTTCACTGTGTTAGCCAGGATGGTCTTGAGCTCCTGACCTCGTGATCCGCCCGCCTCGGCCTCCCAAAGTGCTGGGATTACAGGCGTGAGCCACTGCGCCTGGCCTGTAGCATCTTTTAAGTGTGGACTACTTACCTTACATTTAACCAAGAAATCATTCCTGAACCAGATAAAATCACTAGTCAGTGTACTTTCTCTTAAAAATAAATGACTCATATAAAATATAATGTCCATTATGACTGAAAACCTGTAGTGAACTAGGAATAGAAAAATGCTTCTTTTTCATGAGAGAAAACACCTGTGTCAAACAGTCAACATTGTATGTAATAGTGAGTGGCTGGAGATACTTCCACTACAGTCAGGAACAAGGGGGAGTACCATGACCCTGTTTAGATATTCTGCAACAGTGGTCCCCAACCTTTTTGCTATCGGAGACTGGTTTCGTGAAAGCCAGTTTTTCCATGGACTGCTAGGTCTGTTTGTACAGAATTCTTTTGGCCGCAAACCCACCTCTGGTGGTGAGAATGTTTTTCCTTTTGGTGTAAGGAGAGCATCTGCTACATGGGAGTTTCATCGCCTGCTTTTGAGAAGAAAGGGGGAAGTCAGACTGGCCTTCTTGCACCATTGTTTTTTAAGTGCCTTTAGCTCAAAATAATCCTCCTGCCAAAGTAGCATATTTTTGAGTGGGATAGTCTGTCACCCGTCAGTGAACAGGTGATTTTAATAAATATTTCCATTGTCGAAGTCAAATATACTGACAAATCTTGAAATTTAAAGCGTTTTATTCAGGAAGCAAGAATTGCAATTTGGGGTATACACACAGACCAGGTGGTCTTCAGTATGTCTGAAGAACAGAGCAGGTTGGGAGTTTTACCAGAAAGAGGAAGGTTTCATATTGTCTTGGAAGAAAGCTCATTGGCACTAGAGAAGTTTTGGGGAGCTGGCAAGCTGGGATTGGTGAGTGACAGTGGTAGGTAAAACTGGTCTTAGAGTCAAGAGGGTTGTTTCAGTGGCTCCTAGGTAAAACTTGTTTTAGGGTTACAGCAGGTTGTTTCAGCAACTCGGCTTCTGAAAATTTTAACTCTTTTTAATTTTTTTTTTTTTTTGTGAGACAGAGTCTCACTCTGTCGCCCCGGCTAGTGTGCAGTGGTGCGATCTTGGCTCACTGCAACCTCCACCTCCCAGGTTCAAGAGATTCTCCTGCCTCAGCCTCCCAAGTAGCTGGGACTACAGGTGTGTGCCACCACGCCTGGCTAATTTTTGTATTTTTAGTAGAGATGGGGTTTCACTATGTTGGCCAGGCTGGTCTCGAACTCCTGACCTCAGGTGATCTGCCCACCTTGGCCTCCTAAAGTGCTGGGATTACAGACATGAGCCACTGAGCCCAGCCAAAATTTAACTCGTGAAGCAGGTGCCCTGTGTGCTTTTTCCCCTCAACCCTATCTCTGGTTTAGTTGGGTATTACAAGAATAACCCAACTGATAAAATCAACTTTCAGACCATTTTAAGGTCCATCAGAAAGGCCAGTCTGAAGATTTCTCTGTTTTGTGCTCTGATCTTTTGGCTTGACCACAGTGACCCACTGGGGCTCTTGCCAAGCTCACTCACCCTGGCTTATCACATAATTCTAAGAGGGTTTCTCATTCATCTTCCAAGGACATTCATGTTTATCTGTAAAAGTAGCTAATATTTAATGATATTTTGCTCTGTATACATTTTTTCTCCTATAGACATTTACCATTAATCATTATTCATTGTAGACAATGTAATGATTCTAACAGCTAACATTTATAGAGCACTTACCATGACTAAGGAATTGCATATTGTATTTAATACGGTCATCTACAGATGAGATAGGTGTTATACTCATTTCCTAGGTTAGGAAAATGAGGCATAAAAGTTACCTTGTCCAAGATGATATAGACAGTAAGTCCTAGAGGTAGGAGGTACCCCAGATCCGTTGGGCCTAGTCTGGCCAGTTAGCCCTCATGCTGTCCAGCTTCTCATACATCCATGCTAAAAGCTTACCACCCATGTGTAAGTAGTTGTAAGCAGTTCATCTAATGAGCAACTGTCTGTCATTTGGAAGGCTCCTTTTAACAGCCTGTTCCTGACGTGGAGTAGCAGTCTTCTAGCTGCTGCCAGATAACAGTTCAGTAGTTATTACCTTCAGTTGTCAGATTGTAGAAATGGCATAGGAGTAGAGCTAAAGCTTCCTTTATATGCCTAGAAATAAGATATTGATTAATGAAAAATAGTTGATGTAAATTTCTAAAACTATATGAAAATGGTTTGGCATTATATCATAAAGTTGAGAACACACACTCCCTTTGACCCAGTAATGCCGCTTCTTGTTGCATACCAGAGACAGTCATGTGCTCATCTCTATTGGGACATATATAAGATTATTCAGAGTTGTATTTTTTTGTAATAGCCCTAGACAAAATAAATAAATAAATAATAACCCAAATGTTGTCCATCAGCGGCAAAATGGATGAGTAGTGCTATTTCATTCATATAATAAAACACTATTCAGAAACACAAATGAACAAAATACATGTAACATGGTTGATTCTTAAACATAATTTTGAGGCTGGGCATGATGGCTCATGCCTGCAATCCCAATGCTTTGAGATCTAAGGAGGAGGATCACTTGAGGCTGGGAGTTCAAGACCAGCCTGGGCAACATAGCAAAACCTTGTCTCTGCGAAAGTAAAAAATTAAAAAAAATTAGCCAGGCATGGTGGTGCACACCCACCTGTATCCCAGCTACTTGGGAGGCTGAGATAGAAGGATTATTAAGCTTAGAAGTTCAAGCCTGCAGTGAGCTGTGATTGTACCACTGCACTCCAGCCTGGGTGACAGAACAAGACTCTGTCTCAAAAAATTGGTCGGGTCCGGTGGCTCATGCTTGTAATCCCAGCACTTTGGGGGGGCTGAGGTGGGTGGATCACTTGAGGTCAGGAGTTCAAGACTAGCCTGGCCAACATGGTGAAACCACATCTCTACAAAAAATACAAAAATTAGGCTGGCGTAATGACACGTGCCTGTAATCCCAGCTACTCGAGAGGCTGAGGCAGGAGAATCACTTGAACTGGGGAGGTGGAGGTTGCAGTGAGCTGAGATTGCACCACTGCACTCCATCCTTGGCACTCCAGCCTGAGGGACAGAGGGAGACTCCATCTGTAAAAAAAAAAAAAGTATGTGTTTGCAGATTGTTTTGCTTGTGTGTTCAAGGGATCCAACTTGACCTGCATTCGAGATGAACGTATGGTTTATGAAGAAGTTTGGTGATGGAATATTTCTGGAAGAACAGGACGCTTAGAATAATTATTCTGTCATTCTGTGCTTTTCTTTTGTAAATTGAATGCAGGTATTCCTCCGTTTATGAAGAACACAACCTTTTTTTTTTTTTTTTTTTTTTGAGACAGAGTCCTGCTCTGTTGCCCAGGCTTAAGTGCAGTGGCATGATCTCAGCTCACTACATCCTCGACCTCCTGGGCTCAAGGGATCTTGGCTCACTGTAACCTCGGCGTCCCGGGCTCAAGCAATCTTCCCACCTCAGCCTCCTAGGCAGCTGGGATCACGAACATGCACCACTATGCCTTGCTAATTTTTTGTAGAGACGGAGTTTCACCATGTTGCCCAGGCTGGTTTCAAACTCCTGGGCTCAAGCCATCTGCCTGCCTTGGCCTCCCAAAGTGCTGGCATTACAGCGTGAGCCACTGCGCCCAGGCTAGAAAACAAACTTTTGACAGGTTGCATATAAATCAATTCCTGGGGCCATGAGAGACTATGTTATTTGAAGCAAATACATACTTTTTTGATTTATTGCCCACCCCCCACCCTACAATTAATCAGGCTTTTGTTTATTGGGTTTGCTTAATGTCAGGTAGAGCTCTGCTCAGGAGTGTGGCTGACCAGTCACATCCAGCAGCGGGGCAGGGCAGGGGTCGGAGGCCTCCACCCCCATGTGCCCTGGATCCTGCTTCCGAGAGGGACTTCTGGCAACATCTAAAGACCAGACTTTTAAGACATTCTTTTTTTTTACTTTTTATTTTATTTTAGATTTGGGGGTACATGGGCATGCTTGTTAATGGGTAGGGATTTGGCTTGTGGTGTACCCATCACCCAGTGGTGAATACTGCACCCAGCGGGTAATTTTTCAGCCCTCCCCCTCCCAACCCTCCCCCATTTTGGAGTACTCAGTGTCTATTATTTCCATCTTCATTTTTAAAAATTTTTAAGGTATTTTAAAAATAATACTTTTGGCTGGGCGCGATGACTCACGCCTGGAATCCCAGCACTCTGGGAGGCCAAGGTGGGTGGGTCACTTGAGGTCAGGAGTTTGAGACCAGCCTGAGCAACATGGTGAAACCCCATCTCTACTAAAAATACAGAAATTAGCCGGATGTGGTGGCGCACACCTGTAATCTCAGCTACTTGGGAGGCTGAGGCAGAAGAATCTCTTGAACCTGGGAGGTGGAGGTTACAGTGAACTGAGATTGTGCCACTACACTCCACTCCAGCCTGTGCGACAGAGTGAGACTCTGTCTTAAATAATAATAATAATAATAATAATAATAATAATTGGAGGATTGCAGTTGAAATTCAAATAAATCTCTAAGGTCAATAATTTGTATTTATATGACTTATAATCAATAACTATAAATTTAAAAATCACCAGAAGTGCAAATGCCCGTGTTTCTGGGGACAAGTGTGTGTGTGGTAAAATGTAAATAAAATAGTAAGTCCCAGAAGTAACTGTTCCCCTGAGAAATCTTGGAAGCATTTTCTGAAAAGTGTGTGCGTATGTGAGCACCTGAAGTGGCCCAAGGCTGAGATGCCTTTGCCAGAGGCCTTCCTGCCAGAAAGCAGCTGAGCAAACAGTCTCCAGCCTGCAGGAAAAGGGAGGCCAGCCAGGTAGGAGGCAGGAGGGGACAAGAGGGGTGACTTCGTGTCCCCTTGAAACACACATGGGCTGCCACCTCTCTGTTTGCCTAACCTGGAGAAACTACCTTTAGACACTGGATCCACGGCAAGGGTGCCACAAAAAGGTGCCGTGGGTGGTTCTGCAGTGTTCACGGCAGACTTCCTCTGCGCTCAGGATCACCAGTCTTTCGGCAGAGAAAAGAACTTAGAGATGAATTTCATAGCTGTGGGTTATTTATATCCTTAAAATGGAGATGGAGAAGGAAGTGTGTCGATGAGGAAGGTAAATTACGTTTTAATGAAAGAACTTGCCTGGACATGACAGCTTGTTAGGTGGTGCTGATAATATCTATAAATCCTTGTTTCATTGTGCACTAAAGTATTCCAAACATGCCTGGCTAAGAATCTTTCATAACCAACAAGTTGACAGGAGGTAAAATAACTATATCAGTGCACAGGAAAAAGCACCCATGCTTCGTCCTGGGGGGACTTGCAACTTGCTTCTTTCTGCGGAATAAATTTACGATAATGGTTAACATCTATTTGAGGGTTTACTATGTGTGAGGCACTGAACTGCTTACTTTATATTATCCCATTTAATCTTACCTGAAGGATAAATATTATTATTTCCATTTTATTGTGAGGAAGCTGAGGTACAGAGAGGTCATTCCAAGGTCATAAAGTTAGGAGGTGGTGAGGCTGGGTTGGCACCAGGCCCTGGAATCACAAGGCACTGACTGCGGGTCCTGTTGCCCTTGAGTCCTCCTATGGTCTAGGTGGTTTTAGGTCATATTTTGTGTAATGACAGATTTTCTTTTTTTTTCTTTTCTTTTTTGAGAAAAAAGGGTTTCGCTTTGTTGCCCAGGCTGGAGTACAGTGGCACAGTCTTGGCTTACTGCAACCTCCTCCTCCTGGGCTCAGGCAATCCTCCCTGCTTAGCCTCCTCAGTAGCTGGGACTACAGGTATGCGCCACCACACCTGGGTAATTTTTGCATTTTTTGTAGAGGCACGGTTTCACCATGTTGGCCAGGCTGGTCTCAAATTTCTGGCCTCAGGTGATCTGCCCACCTCAGCCTCCCAAAGTGCTGGGATTACTGTCATGAGCCAACACACCCAGCCATGACAGATTTTCAATATTTTTTTCTTTCTGTTTCCAAAAATTAAGCATATTGTGTATGACTAATTCCTGTGTGGGGGTAGTAGATCCTCAAACTACTACTGGATTAAAAGTCTTTAAAAACAAAGTTGTTTTTATCTGGAAAATTGTTGATATATCTACATGAGCAACATATAACTCGAGGTCTGTCATCAGAGAGGTGAGTTTTTAAAGCAAATAATCACTGCTTGATGCATTCACCTTGCCCCTGCTGTGTTAAATGAAAGCTTGAAAATTGCCAGAAGTTTGGTGTTTTGCAGCAATGTATTCCAGTGCCTTTATGATAATAGTAAAAGTTTGTCCTGACTATCACAATTCCAGTCCAAGTGTATTTATTTTAAAGTCTTAATCTCTTAAAAATAAAATTATAAGCTTTAAGATGAGTGTTCCAAATTCTGCTTGATCCTGTGCAATAGAAATATGAGGAGTTTGGCCAGATTACTTCTTAGTGTCTTTTTCTACATTGTAACTCTCCAATTTTGTAAGATATTTGTTTGTATTAGTCTCCTACCCTAAGTTCTATACCCTAAACATTTTTGTATTAGAGTTAACACGATGCCAAATGCACAGGAATTACTTAATAGTCATTATGAGTGAGTTTTAATAGAAGTTTAAATTGTTAACTAAGTCAATGAGACATTTGCTTATTTGTGTATAATAAATAAATATATTTTTCTCTTGGGAAGTAGTTTATTATTTTATTGAATTCATTTCAGTCATTTAGCATCTTAATTCAAAGGCATTTTTATATAGCCTTTTAAAAATTAAACCTTTTGATATAACCATAGATTTATATGCAGTTATTAGAAATAATAGACGCCCAGGTGTGGTGGCACATACCTGTAGCCCCAGCTACTTTGGGAGGCTGAGGCAGGAGAATCGCTTGAGCCCAGGAGTTTGCGTTCAGCCTGAGCAACACAACGAAACCCTGTAAAGAAAAAATAGTAGAAAAAGAAATAGTAGAGATATACTGTATGCCTTTTGCCCATTTTCCCCCAGTGATAACATCTTGCAGAACTATAGTACATTGTCAACCAGGATATTGACAATGAAACAGGATCCAGAACATTTTTATCACCTCAAAGATCCCTCTTATTGCCTTTTTATAGCCACGCCCTCTTTCCCCACCTCGAACTCTTCCTTCACCCCCGGCTACCACCATCAGTACTCCATTTCTATAACTTTGTCTTTCAAGAATCTTGTGTAAAAGGAATCCTACAGCATGTAACGTCTTGGGATTCACTTTTCTCATTCATAATCCTCTGAGGGCCATCCAGGTTGTCCCATGGATTAGCAGTCTGTTCCTTTTTTTTTTTTTTTTTGAGACGGAGTTTTGCTCTTGTTGCCCAGGCTGGAGTACAGTGGCATGATCTCAGCTCACTGCAACCCCTCCGCCCCCAACCCCGAGTTCAAGGGATTCTCCTGCCTCAGCCTCCCAAATAGCTGGGATTATAGTCATGTGCTACCATGCCCGGCTAATTTTGTATTTTTAGTAGAGATGGGGTTTCTCCACGTTGGTCAGGCTGGTCTTGAACTCCTGACCTCAGGTGATCTGCCTGCCTCAGCCTCCCAAAGTGCTGGGGTTACAGGCATAAGCCACCGTGCCTGGCCAGTCTGTTCCTTTTTATGGGTAGATAGTTTTCCCTGGTATGGATGCACCACAGTTTAGTTAACCAATTACCTGTTGAAGGACACGGGAGTTGTTTCCAGTTTGTGGTTACTTTTCTATATATATTATATACAGGTTTTTCTATGAACATGAATTTTCATTTGTTTGGATAAGTGCCCAGGAGTACAGTTGCTGGGTGATGCTGTAGTTGCATGTTTAGTATTTTTTTTATTATTGTTATACTTTTAAGTTTTAGGGTACATGTGCACAACATGCAGGTTTGTTACATATGTATACATGTGCCATGTTGGTGTGCTGCACCCATTAACTCATCATTTACATTAGGTATATCTCCTAATGCTATCCCTCCCCACTTCCCCCACCCCACAACAGGCCCCGGTGTGTGATGTTCCCCGCCCTGTGTCCAGGTGTTCTCATTGTTCAATTCCCACCTATGAGTGAGAACATGTAGTGTTTGGTTTTTTTGTCCTTGCAATAGTTTGCTGAGAATGATGGTTTCCAGCTTCATCCATGTCCCTGCAAAGGACACGAGCTCATCGTTTTTTATGGCTGCATAGTATTCCATGGTATATATGTGCCACATTTTCTTAATCCAGTTTATCATTGACATTTGGGTTGGTTCCAAGTCTTTGAATAGTACCGCAATAAACATACGTGTGCGTGTGTCTTTATAGCAGCATGATTTATAATCCTTTGGGTATATACCCAGTAATGGGATGGCTGGGTCAAATGGTATTTCTAGTTCTAGATCCTTGAGGAGTCGCCACACTGTCTTCCACAATTGTTGAACTAGTTCACAGTCTCACCAACAGTGTAAAAGCGTTCTTATTTCTCTACATCCTCTCCAGCACCTGTTGTTTCCTGGCTTTTTAATGATCACCATTCTAACTGGTGTGAGATGGTATCTCATTGTGGTTTTGTTTTTTTTTTTTTTTTTTGAGACGGAGTCTCGCGCTGTGTCACCCAGGCTGGAGTGCAGTGGCGCGATCTCGGCTCACTGCCAGCTCCGCCTCCCAGGTTCACGCCATTCTCCTGCCTCAGCCTCCGAGTAGCTGGGACTACAGGCGCCCGCCACCACGCCCGGCTAGTTTTTTGTATTTTTAGTAGAGACGGGGTTTCACCATGTTAGCCCGGATGGTCTCGATCTCCTGACCTCGTGATCCACCCGCCTCGGCCTCCCAAAGTGCTGGGATTACAGGCTTGAGCCACCGCGCCCGGCCCCTCATTGTGGTTTTGATTTGCATTTCTCTGATGGCCAGTCATGATGAGCTTTTTTTTTTTTTTTTTTTTTTTGAGATGGAGTCTTGCACTGTTGCCCAGGCTGGAGTGCAATTGTGCCATCTCAGCTCACTGCAAGCTCCGCCTCCCGGGTTCACACCATTCTCCTGCCTCAGCCTCCCTAGTAGCTGGGACTACAGGCACTCGCCAGCACGCCCAGCTAATTTTTTGTATTTTTAGTAGAGACGGGGTTTCACTGTGTTAGCCAGGATGGTCTCGATCTTCTGACCTCGTGATCCATCCACCTCAGCCTCCCAAAGTGCTGGGATTACAGGTGTGAGCCACCGTGCCCAGCCGCATGTTTAGTTTTATAGGAAACTGCCAAACTGTTTTCCAGAGTGGCCATATCTTTTTACGTTCCCATCAGCAATGTGTGATCCAGTTTCCCCTAAGCAGCATTTGGTGTTGTCACTGTTTTTTATTTTAGCCATTCTGACTGTTGTGTGGTGATGGCTCATTGTGGTTTGAATTCGCATTTCCCTAATACTTAATGATTTCAAACGTATTTTCATCTGTTTGTTGGCCATCCTTATATCCTCTTCAGTGAAATATCTGTGTCTTTTGCCCGTTTTCTAATTGAATTATTTGCTTTCTTGCTGTTGTGTTTTAGGAGTTTTTTGCCTATTCTAGCTATCTGTCTTTATTGGATGTGTCATTTGCAGTTGTTTCGCTCATTCTGTGACTTAACTTTGCAGCTTCTTCACAGGGTCTTTTGCGGAGCAAACATTTGAAATCATGCTTTTGGTGTCAAGTCTTCGAACTCTTTGCCTAGTCCTAGATCCCAAAGACTTTTTCCTCCTGTGTTTTTTTATCTTAAAGTTTCATAGATTATATTTAAATCCATAGTTCATTTTGAGTTAATTTTTGTTTAAGATATGAGCTTAGGTCAAGGTCTTATTTGTTTGTTTGGCTTATGGAGGTCCACTTACCCCAGTGCCAAACGGTGCAAAACTCTCTCTGCCACTAACTTGTTTTTGTACCTTTGTCAAAGATTGCTTGGGCATATGGACATATTTGTATAGATCTACTTTTGGATTCTCTGTTCTGTTCATTTGATCTATGTCCCTCTGTCAACACTGCACTGTCTTGATTACTGTAATTGTTTAAAAAGACTTGAAACCTGCGCGGTGGCTCATGCCTGTAATCCTACCACTTTGGGAGGCCGAGATGGGAGGATCGCCTGAGGTCAGGACTTCGACACTAGCTTGGCCAACATGGTGAAATCCCGTCTCTACTAAAAATACAAAAATTAGCTGGGCATACTGGTGTGCGCCTGTGATCCCAGCTACTTGGAAGGCTGAGGCAGGAGAATTGCTTTAATTTGGGAGGCAGAGGTTGCAGTGAGCCAAGATCACGCAACTGCACTCCAGCCTGGGCGAAAGAATGAGACTTAATTTAAAAAAAAAAGCCTTGAAATTGGGTAGACTGGTTAATTCTGTATTTATTCTTTTTTCTGAAAATGTTTTAGCTGTTGTAGTTCCTTTGCCTTTCCACATAAATTTTAGGATAATCTTGTCTATACAAAAAATTGACTGGAAGTTTGGTAGGATTTGTATTAAATATGCCTATCGATTTGGGGAAAATTGATGTCTTTACTGTGTTGAGTCTTCCAATCTGTGGACAGACACAGTGTGTCTTCTCATTTATTTAAATTTCCTTTGATTTATTTCATCTGCATTTCGTTTTCCGTTTCCAAGCCCTATACATGTTTTGTTAGATTTACAACTAAACATTGTCTTCTATTGAACAATTGCCAATGGCATTGTATTTTTAATTTCAGTGTCCATGTGTTCATTGCTCGTATATAGAAATATAGTTGATTTTCATATGGTCATCTTGTGTACTACAACCTTGCTGAACTCACTTATTAGTTGTATGAGTTTTACGTTTTATTTAAAGTTCCAATTATTTAGCACTTTCTGTGTGCCAGGCATTATGCTAAAGCTTTCTTGTACTTGTCCAAGCCAGTAAGTGGTTGAACTAGGATCTTGATACATAAATCATTTATCTACTTCATTAGTTCATTTCACAAATTCTTAAGCAGAGCTTATTTGAACCACAATGAATCTAGACCAAGATCCTGCCCTCCTGAGCCCACAGTCTGAAACTGGCAGAAGTAATACAAGTGATTACGTAGCTATGATATGTTCAAACTAAATAAGTAGATTTATTACAACTGAATGCATTTACCAGCTCATTCTGTAAGTGGGTGAGGCAAGGAAGGGCACCTTAGCTGGTCTGGAGTGGGGTGGGGGTGCCCAGAGAGGGCTTCCTAAAGAAACAATGTTGCAGGGCGTGATGGCTCACACCTGTAATCCCAGCACTTTGGGAGGCAAAAGCAGGAGGATCACTTGATCCCAGGAGTTTGAGAGCAGCCTGGGCAACATAGTGAGACCCTGGCTGTAAAGAAAGAAAGACAGATAGAAGAAAGAAAGGAAAGAAGGAGAAAGAACCCATGTTAATTTTCCCAAGCTTATTGATTCTTAACTCACTTCAATTTTTGACATTCAGGGATGTCTGTGATCAAAGCTTATATGAAGAGAATTCTAAATGTTGTTTGCCAAAGAACCCAAGAACTCCTGGCCCAAATTGAATGCAGCTCTCCCCTCGTCTCTGTGTCCTCCTCACCTCCTTTACCTGCTGCTGTCTCAACCTGGCCCCTTCCATCTGGCCCCTGAGCCCCGGACTCTGTGGCCTCCCCAAGCGGCCAGCACAGTCACGTCTAAGTCGACCTGACCGTCTGCCTGCTGGGTGCCGCTGGGTGCCTGCTGGGTGCCGCTGGGTGCCTGCTGGGTGCCTGCTGGGTGCCACTGGGTGCTGCTGGGTGCCTGCTGGGTGCTGCTGGCGCTGGCCCCCCTGCACATTCTCCATGCCTTCCTTTCCATGGCACCAGTTTCTGCCTCTCCTTTGGGTTTCTTTCCCCCTTCCTCCTGGCAAGCTGGGTTTTGGAGTCATTTGGGATGGAAGGTGGGCCATGTGAGTAGCTGTAGGGTCAGGCCCCCTCTCTGCCAGTCCATTTGGGAAAAATCCTCCATGTCACTAAGCTCTTGTAACAATAGCTACAAAAGTTGCTCGTTAGTTGGGAACTGAAATCTGCCTGTATAGAGATTTGCCCTCAGATGGATTTCCAGGTAAAGACAGATCCCCGTCCCCATTGAGCAGGGAAGGAGCGGTCCCTCCCTGGCAGTGCTGTGTCCTCTGATGGCACGCAGCACTTTAGGGTTACTCTGTCAGGTGGCATGGCTCTCCCTTTGCACGGGAGTGAGTGTCCCACAGCCAGCACTGTCCCTGCCTGCACCTTTCCTCCCAGCCCCATGGCCATGTGCTGAGTGAACCAGCCCTGTTCTGCCTTCGGACTGAGGAGGCGTGTTCCTCTTCCATGTCTCCCTGTCTGTAGGAGCGATCTCTCTTTGAGTCGGCGTGGAAGAAGGAGAAGGACATCGTTTCCAAGGAGATAGAGAAGCTCCGCACGTCCATCCAGACCCTGTGCAAGAGTGCACTTCCCCTGGGGAAGATCATGGACTACATCCAGGAAGACGTGGATGCCATGCAGAATGAGCTGCAGCTGTGGCACAGCGAGAACAGGCAGCACGCTGAGGCCCTGCAGCAGGAGCAGAGGTTGGGGGTAGCAGGGGGGTAGTAATGGGGGGAGTGCCCTGCAGCAGGAGGAGAGGTGGGGGATAGTAATGAGGGGGTGCCCTGCAGCAGGAGGAGAGGTGGGGGGTAGTAATGGGGGGTGCCCTGCAGCAGGAGGAGAGGTGGGGGGTAGTAATGGGGAGGGTGCCCTGCAACAGGAGCAGAGGTGGGGGGTAGCAGGAGGGTAATGGGGAGGGGGCCTTGCAGCAGGAGCAGGGGTGGGGGGTAGCAGGAGGGTAATGGGGAGGAGGCCTTGCAGCAGGAGCAGAGGTGGGGGATAGTAATGAGGGAGTGCCCTGCAGCAGGAGCATGGGTTGGGGGTAGCGAGAGGGTAATGGGGAGGAGGCCTTGCAACAGGAGCAGGGGTGGGGTTAGCAGAGGCAGGGAGTAGTGGGGAGGGGGCACTGCAGCAGGAGCACAGGTAGGGGGTAGCAGAGTTGGGTGAATAATGGGGAGGGGCCCTGCAGTAGGAGCAGAGGTTGGGGGGGTAGCAGGAGGGTATGGGGAGGGGGCCCTGCAGCAGGAGCAGGGGTGGGGGGTAGCGGAGGCAGGGAGTAATGGGGAGAGGGCCCTGCAGCAGGAACAAGTTGGCGGGGAGCAGGAGGGTAATGGGGAGGAGGCCCTGCAGCAGGAGCAGGGATGGGGGGTAGCAGAGGCAGGGAGTAATGGGGAGGGGGCCCTGCAGCAGGAACAGGTTGAAGGGTAGGAGGAGGGTAATGGGGAAGGGGCCTTGCAGCAGGAGCACAGGTAGGGGGTAGTAGAGGGGAGGTCCCCAAAGTCGATGGGGACTTTGCAGCATACCTCCTTGTCCCAGAGGCTGTTCTGTATATAATTTAAGGGCTTCAAGCTTATCATTGAAGAAATATTAACTGCTGCTTTTATAAATCTCATGTTTGACTTCACTTTTGGTTGTGGCAGGGATTGTGAAAATAAGAAATAAATTTTATCCTTTTCTTTGGATGAGATGAATAATTTACTTCTGTTGTCTTTCAATGTCTTAATTAAGAAGCCAACACACAATGAGATGAGAGAGTGACGAGCTGCTGGTTTTCTTCTCCCTCAGTATCACAGACTGTGCCGTGGAGCCCTTAAAGGCTGAGCTCGCGGAGCTGGAGCAGCTGATCAAAGACCAGCAAGACAAGATCTGCGCTGTGAAGGCCAACATCCTCAAGAATGAAGAAAAAATCCAGAAAATGGTATATAGTATCAATTTGACTTCGAGAAGGTGAACACTGAAAAGTTTCAGAGATGAAAAGTCACCTCAGTTTAAAAGCAAAAAGGAAGATAGAAAATCGTTACTCTTTTAAGTTCCAGTTTGCTAAGAAAATGAACAGTTTACAATGTTATTATCCAGCTAATTTTCAGAGCTTTAAAACTGTAAGCATGTTAAGTGTATTAAAAAAACCATGTTTTCTTACCTCCTTCCAGATGGAATACTGGCTAGTTATAAATAGCGCTTCCAAACACCTCTGTGAAAGGTTTTTTGAAAGCCTGTTCTTTGTGTTTCTGCTGTAGCCTGTTTAGTTCTGTACCAGAACTCTCCAGCAGGTAAGTGGTGTGGCCGTACCGAGGGAACAGTAGTCCGTTATTTTGGTTTAGTGGAAAGACTCTCAGAGGTCCATGCAGAATGAAGGATGACTGTTTACTTTCTGATAGGCACTTGATAAGTAGAATGAGGCCTGAAAATGAATAAATTATATTTTTAGTTAATTTCCATTTGAAAGGGCTAATCTCAGCCTGTCTCCATATAAGGTACCTATCTACTGGATTGTTTTCGTTTTTGTTTTTTGACCTCTTTGTAATTGCATGTACTTCTCTATGTAATTTTCTTCTTGATCTCTACTATCTTTTGCTTGTGTTTCCAGTCCTTGAAGTTCATAAATTTAAAAAGGAGATTTCAGGATGGCCTTTATGGACATTGTCTGGATATGAAATCGTCTTGGGCTACATCCTCACTTTCTTCAGCATTTTACCCTGGTTTTCCTCAGGCAGGGGCTAGCACAGCTACCCTTGAGTCCTTGTTCTCCTTAAGAGGGTCTTGCTCTGCGAGGCACTGGCATCATGCCTTTTCCTTTGCATGGGTGTGTACACCTGAGAGACAGGTAGCTTAGGAAAAATGACATAAGGAAGACTTACAAGGCTGCACTGATTTATGATGTTTTTTGATGTTAGCCATTTTTTTGGAAATTGTTTTTTAATGCAAAAGTTTTTTAAAAAACATGGTTTATAGTTTTTCACTTACGTATACTATTGTAAATACATAGCAGAGTCTTAAGTTATTGTATAAAACATTTCATTGTGTTTGAAGACATACTTATGGGTCTTAAGGTCTGGGTCCTAATACTTTTATTTTTAAATAGTGTGTTTATTATGTAAACTAAGGAGTGCCATTTAAAATGTGAGGATTGCCTGAAAAGGTTTTGTTTCTTTTTTTTTTTTTTTTGAGACGGAATCTTACTCTGTCACCCAGGCTGGAGTGCAGTGGCGTGATCTCGGCTCACTGCAATCTCAGCCTCCCAAGTTCGAGTGATTCTCTTGCCTCAACCTCCTGAGTAACCAGGACTACAGGCGCACGCCACCACGCCCGGCTAATTTTTGTATTTTTAGTAGAGATGGGGTTTCACCATGTTGGCCAGGATGGTCTTGATCTCCTGACCTCGTGATCCACCCGCCTCAGCCTCCCAAAGTGCTGGGATTACAGGCGTGAGCCACAGCGCCCTGCCAGGTTTTGTTTCTTTAAGGATTAGCACAAATGGCACCGTTGGGTTTTTCTTCATACAATTTCCAAAATAAATTCTGTACTAAGGTTGTTATATGACTTTCTGAGCTGAGTAAGTTCAGGAGCAGATTATTAAGATCTGCCATTCTGAAACGTTGGTCTTTTTCTCCTTCCTATAGTGCACCATAAAATTCTGTTTGATCAGATTATACTGAATACATTTTGGGGGAGTGGAGGGACATTAGTTAAGTAGTCCTTCGTGTATTCATAATCTCTTTTCTACTGAATCAAATGACTTAGCCATGACCCTGAATGGACCTTGTTTCACTTCAAGTTAAGATGTCTGCCTTTTATGAATTTGTATATATGAATAGAATTTGGGGATTGCAAAAAATTGCATACATTGTATGTAAGTAAAATTTTTTATGAAGTAGTCTGTCAAATTGTATCATAAAGTTTATTTTTCTTTTATACATAAATCATTAAAAATAATCACATATTTTTTTTTCCATAAGTGTATGGATTGTGCAGTTCAATTCACACATGGAAAAATCATAAGCATTTAGATTTTTTATTTTCAAATGTGTGCATTTTGTTTTTCTCATGAGGAAAGTTCAGGGAAATTTATCTTTTCATTCATGTTATGACACGTACCTCTTTTCAGTATAAAATGAAGTTTTATAAGATAGGTAAGCATTTACTGGAAATCGTAAGATCAGTTGTGAAGTTTTAGAAGGTCTCTACACGTGATTGTTACTGTATCTTATCCTAGACACCAGATCCTGATCTTATTTGAGAAATTTAAGTTTTCTCTTAATTTGAGAAAATACACAAATGGGATTATTAAGTATTTTTCTATCCTTTGGTGTATAAGTTTTCAGGGAGTACTGGAGTCAAACTTCCAGAATTTGAATTTAAAAGTTGAGCTGATGATAATTTATATTCAAAGGAAATGCATAAGAAACCTTTGGAAGAAATAGTTCAAGACTAAAATCAGCTTTCTACTTTGATATTCATCCTTATCTTTTTAATAATCAACTTTTAAAAACGGAAATCAATCAAGAAAAATGATGTCATTTGGTGAGATGAAGTGCTGCTTAGGATTTGGGTGATGCGGAATTCTAGTCAGTGTACTGGCGAGTGCGCCTGAACTATGCCGGTGCTGCTCTTCCGAGCTGCCCTGGACTCAGGGGGTTTATCTTCTATTGGTCGATGTGTACAGTGTCATGGCACAGGAATAAGAGAAAAGATGGCCAGGGCCTTTGAGCAGCTTTTGGATCAGTAGCCAGTGTGAGGCAGCAGCAAGCAGGATGAGCAGCCTGTTTGAGCTTCTGCAGGAACCTGCTTCAGAAGGAGGCCACGCCCAAGCAGGATCAAGGCTCAGCATGTCACCATCAGGGAAGACACTAAACATCCAGACCTGGACTTGGCTCCCCCTTCTGGACTCTTCTTTCCACACCCAAAACGCAGAGAGTAAATAACCTTGTTCATGGCACCTCTACCACTGTGGGCTCCTCTGAGGGGCTCTCCAGCAAAGACTAACGTAGCAAAGTAGAAGTAAGAAAAATTCTAACTTAAGCATGAGCCAGCCTAAGTCGGAGGGGAAGGAATAGCTGTTCTCAGCCATTCTCAAATGTAACTACTTGCTGCATTTGGGCTCTGAGTTTAACTCTATCCTAGGATACACTTTATTAATAAAAACATTTTATATTTTTCTAAAAAGTGTTTCAATAAGTATGGTTTATGCAAGCTTTACATTGGGGCATTAGTAAAGCCCCCTAGTCAGAACCCCTTTTTGATTATTACGTGTATTTTCATAAAGGGAGATTGGGAGGGACTTTGGTTTCTTTTAAATTCAGCAAGAGAAATTTAAATGACTTTTAAAGCTATAGAACTTGGCCAGGCATGGTGGCTCACACCTGTAATCCCAGCACTTTGGGAGGCCAAGGCAGGCAGATCACCTGAGGTCAGGAGTTCGAGATCAGCCTGGCCAACATGGTGAAACCCTGTCTCTACTAAAAATTAAAAAAAAAAAAATTAGCCAGGCATGGTGGTGGGCGCCTGTAATCCCAGCTACTTGGGAGGCTGAGGCAGAAGAATTGCTTGAACCAGGGAGGCGGAGGTTGCAGTGAGCCGAGATTGTGCCACTGTACTCCAGCCTGTGTGAAAGAGTGAGACCCTGTCTAAAAAAAAAAACACACAAAACTTCTTTTGGCCAGCCGTGGTGGCTCATGCGTGCAATCCCAGTATTTTCAGAGGCCGAGACGTGAGACTCACTTGAGCCCAGGAGTTCGTGACCAGCCCTGGCAACATAGTGAGTGAGGCCCCATCAAAACAAAAAAGCTGGGTGTGGTGATCCGCGCCTGTAGTCCTGGTTACTCAGGAGGCTGAGGTGGTAGGATCACTTGAGCCCAGCAGGTTGAGGCTGCGGTGAGTCACAGTCATGCCACTGCATGCCAGGCTGGGTGACAGAGCAAAATCCACTCTAAAATATTAATAATAATACATAAAACTTGTTTTTATATCCATACATAGAGCTGAGTTCCAAATTGGTTATCAGTTTCTTAAACCAAGCAAATTGATCTTTCTGGTAAGAAAATGGAGTTCAAAAGAAAGTTAAAGTACACATATTACAAGAAGGTTGTGTTCTGGTCAGCCAGGGCAGGATCACATCCATGTCAATGACTGCAGTCAAATGTGTGTGTCCAGATTGGTGGGCATGTGGTGTTGGCCAAAGCACCGTGGAAACCTCTGGGTGTCTTCTGATGAAGCCGGGCACCCAGAGCCATGTGATTCTAGGAGATGCTTGTGACACGAGGGTGGGCTGGCCCTGCCCCACTGTGCACACAGATGGTAGGGTCTGATTTGTGTTCTCCAGCAGCCAGGCATGACACCCTGTGGATAGTGCTGTGCGTAAGTTTTTAAAGAAAATTATCCTTACTGTCAATCATGTATCAATATCACCCTTAGTTGTGCCTGGTATTCATGTTGGCATAACTAATTCATATTCCTAAAGTATTCATTTCTTCTTATTTAAAGGGCTTTTAATGGAAAAGGTAATATATTAGCATGGATCCACAATCACGGTTAGCTGAAAGGGTCCTCACTTAGAAGTCCCCTCCTGCGGTCCCTGTCTGCCTTGCTTCTCCTTGACCCTGTAGGCAGCCGTTTGCATTAGACTCTTGTACAAGCAGATATGAATATTTACTTTTATAACCCCCCAACATACAGTTTCACAAAAGGTCATAGTCTATACCCTGTTCTGAACCTTGGCTTTTCGGGTTTATGCAGTCTGTGGGGACCTCAGAGTGTCCACCCTAGACACCGTCCTCACTTCTCTCCAGGCTGCGTGGATCTCCCCCTGCAACTGCCTGGCTTCTCCTGCTGGCTCCCTGGTGCTCAGTTGCATGGTTTCTAATCTTCCACCATTAAAAGCAATGCCGCCGCGAATGGCTTTGTCCTCCCATCATTTCTTATGTGTGGAGAGACCCAGAAGTGAGACTGCAGGGTGAAAGCACAGTGTGTCACCATACTGGTGGGTGTTGCCAGATGCTGTTTGTGGGATGGTTCCATGTTCCTGCACCAGAGAATATGTGGAAGTGCCTTTTCCCTGCAGCCTTCCAGCAGCAGACGGCCACACGTAGAGATTTCCGCTACTCAGGCGAGAAAGGATCTCAGCGTGGTTTTCATTTGCGCTTTCGCATTTTGACTGAGTTGTAGCCTCTCTTGATGTGTTTAAGGACCATTTGCTTGTTTGCTTTTCTGTTCTGTGAGCTGACTGTGCAGCAGCTCATTTGCCCTTTATTCTGTTGGACTCTTGGTTTTCCCTCCTGGATTTCTAGAAGCACTTCGTGTTTTGAGTTCATATTATTCCCAGTTTGCCTTTTGACTGTGCTATAGCTTCCTTCCCCCAGTGCGATGCTGGACAAATACGGACAGTCCTTGTGATTTTACAATTGGCCCGATGCTGCCAGGAATGATGGCGACGGCTCTTTTCTCATGTTGGAAACAGACTCTTCTGATCCTGGTTACAGAGAACCTCTAGCAGGAATAGATGTTGAATTGTTCTTGTCTGTTAAGGTGATGGCATTTTCTCTCCTTTGGCTTAGTAATGTGCTATCCTTGATTACCCAACATGAAAATATCCTGTGTTCATAGATGAAGTCCTGTGTGCTCAGGCAGGCTGTTCCTCCGTCGTGCTGAGTGGTTCTGCCGCACATGCATGAGTCCAGTGTTTCTTGCTGCCCAGTGCTTGTCAGCCGGCAGGGGGGTTGGGGGCATACTCTGTTGCTTGATTAACCCCAGTCTTAGGTGGACACCATGTCCCTGGGTCTTCGCTGTAGCTCTGGAACCAGCTTGCATTCCTGCTCCTCCCCCAGGGGTCAGGGTCTCCTATTCCTTCCCAGCTACAGGGATTCCCCCAGTGCCCTAAGGCTGACAGGCTTCTCACCTGCCCCTGCACTGTCCCATAGGGGAGAAGATTCCAGCAGGAGTTCTGTGCCCTCCAGCAATGACTACTGTTGGAACCTTCTCCCCTATGGGACAAAAGATACCATTCAGGAGCAAGTGAGAAGCCTGTCAGCCTTAGGGCATGGGGAAATCTGCTGGAGCTGGGAAGGGAGTAGGAGACAGGGCCCATAGGGAAGAAGGGTCTTTCTCAGGTGCGCACGCATGGCAAGGGACACTTCAGACTTTCTCCAGTCTTTCCTGAGAGATTTTGTGGAAACAGCCTTGGGGAGGCAGCTGACCCCTGTTGAGGCGCCGGGGGCTTTGCGTTCTCTCTCCTGGAACATACTTGTCCTGCCGCCACCCCACTGAGCTCTGCTCCCCAGGCTGGCCTGCACTCCCCACCCTCCTCTGGCCCCTGGCTATCTGTCCTTAGGTTTGTCCAGCTGTTTTTCATCTGAAGAAATTCTAGCCAGGCACGGTGGCTCACGCCTGTAATCCCAGCACTTTGGGAGGCTGAGGTGGGCGGATCACCTGCGATCAGGAGTTCAAGACCAGCCCGACCAACATGGTGTAACCCCGTCTCTACTAAAAATATAAAAATTAGCCAGGTATGTTGGCACATGCCTGTAATCCCAGCTACTTGGGAGGCTGAGGAAGGAGAATCGCTTGAACCCAGGAGGCAGAGGTTGCAGTGAGCCGAGATCATGACACTACACTCCAGCCTGTGTGACAGAGTGAGACTCTGTCTCAAAAAAAAAAAAAAAAAAAAAAAAAAGATAAAAGAAAATCCAGAGTGGAAATTCTGAAGCCTCTGCTTACTACTTCTGAAGGTGTTTCCTAGGTCTTAACCCAAACTGGGTTGAGAGGCCCTTCACACAGATTGACTTGGAAAGCCTGGCCCAAAGCGGCGTCTCACTCTTCACCCCGGCCTCTGTGTCTCGTTCATGGGTCATGTGCATTGTTTCTGAAGCACAAAAGAGGTTTATTATCAACGGTAAGTGGCAGATCTGCGTGGGGTTCAAGCTTGAACAGGAAGTAACTGAGGCAAGAACCACAGTGAGTGCCCTGCAGAGCCCACAGCACAGGCCCTGACCGCCAGGCCTCCTGTCCCACCACTGGTTATGGCTAGACTCCTCCTCCCCTGCCCAGTTTTGTGGGTGGTGGGCGTAGCTTCAGGCCTTCTTTCACCTTTTGGACTTCATTCCTCTCCCCTGCCAAACCGCACCTCTGCAGGGTAAATTTTGCCCCTTCTTGAGGTGGTGTGGAAGAACACGGAGTGTGGGCTCAGGACTCCCTTCCTGTCAGGTGTGGATGTGTGATTTGGGGTGCTCCTTTTTATGTCTCCTTTGAGCCTCGGTCGTCCACTGATGGGTCATCTTAGCCACGGGGAGCACATGTGGCTCATGGGTGCCTGGTGAGTGTTGGTGTGTGGTGCGCTGGCGGCGTGTACTGTCCCTCGTCTCAGTGGTTGGCTGGCAGGGCCTGGGGTCTCCTGCTCGGCTCCGACCCTTCAGGACCAGTTGCCTGTGGCCCTGTCTTGGTGGATGGTCTCACATCTCATCTCCTAGGCAGAGAAGCCAATGGCTGAAATGGGCCATAAAGACACAGTGATGTTCAGAAACGCCTCTGCCACGTTTGGGTAGCTTGCTATTAGCATGTTCCTGTGAGGGACGGAAACAGCAGTCTAAGCTGGGGTCACATGAGGAAAGCAGAGCCCAGGCCCCACCCCTGAGGACTGACGAACCTCAGGGATGGGCAAGTTTGTCTCGGCCTCAGCCTCTGGTGGGGTGGGGGGCTCAGGCCTGTGGGTCGGGGGCTTGGCCTCTTGGGAGGGGGTTGGGCCTCCTAGGTAGTGGCATTGGGATGAGAGAGGCGCCTGCTAGAAATTTGTGGTTTCAAAGCTGGGCATGTGACTCTTTAGAGCTAATGGGCCCTGACAGTTCTGGGAAGCATTTGTTTTATTTTCATAAAGTGCATAAAATCCTTCTGACTTGAGCAGCAAGAAATTGGCGGTGCTGCTGCAGATGCTTCCCCAGGCCGCCCACCGTCTGCCAGACCAACCGGTGAGGACAGGCGGGGCCGATGGCTGTGGGCAGAGGGTGCGTAGGGCCAGCTTCCCCTGCACGTTGGGCAGAGGGATAGCCCAAGGAGGAGGAGGAGGGAGAGGCTTCAGGTGAGGCAGTGAGGGACCCTCAACAGGACTAGACTCCCGAGAGGACTGGGCGGTGTCTGTGTCCGATTCTGATGTGGGGACCCAGTGGTGTGGACGCACAGTTGTGAAACTCCCAGACCCTTCTGTCTCCCTGTCCAGGGGACCTGGGGTGAGAGGGACCCTGCCCTCCTGCAGCCCAGCCTAGGATGCTAGTGCTAAATACTTTTTGGGCTGAAGAACTTCCTTAAAAAGACAATTTCCAGAATCCACAAATGCAAAAAAAAACAAAAATGGACACTTTGCTCCATTAAAAACTGAAACTTTCTGTATTCCAAGCAAAAGTAAAAAACAAACAACACATTGGGATAAACTTGCAATATATTTTAAACTCTGTTTAAAGACGGACTTTTTAATAAGAAAAACAGTCCAATTGAACGATAGAGGAAAGGAATAAATAGGCAATCAAATAATCACAAAGCATGAGAAACCAATGTGTAACTTTGCTGTCAAGAGAGAAGGTGGCAGAGATGTGGGAATCCAGACTGGAAGAGGAGTTACCTGGGCTTCCCAGCAGGACAGGCACTGCCACGCCCTTGGCCTTGGCTGTTGGCTTAGGCAGGTAGCCTGACTCTGGCCTCCCTCTCCCACCTGCTTGGTTGGATCCAAGAGTGCTGGCCTCACCTTGTCATCAGAGCACATGCGCAGCACCAGGTGGAAAGCGTGAAGGGCAGCCCTCAGCACGCAGCACACGGCGCACTCCAGGCGGAGCCTGGCTCTGGTTTGTGATCTGTGTAGTGTGGGTTACTATCACAGTGGCACACATCTTTCGATTGCCAAAAATTTAAAAATTGATAGTATTTGGAGTGGTTGAAGATGTGGGGGTGTAAATTGTGCGAGACTTCTGGAGGGCGTTTTGGAAGTACTTCTCAAATTTAGAAATATTTTGCTGGCACAAGAAAAAGCTGGAGCAGGGACATGGCCCCCTGTCTTGAAATTACAGATCTGGGGTAGAGGGAGGGTTGAGGCTGTTCTCTGTGGCGCTGGAACCCATGGGTGGGAGACAAAGGGAGACTGACTTTGGCTCTGTGTAAGGAGGGAGTCTCCTTTCCAACAGGGTTCAAAGATGACAGGACAGCCCCTCATCTGGTAGATGGTGAGCTCCTCGTCACGGGAGGCATGCAAGCTGGCCGGATCTCCACGCCCCCATTGCACTTTCTACCAACTGCATCAACATGTCAGCCCCCAGGTAGGCTTCAGGCCTTGGCAGACATGACCTTTAGGAGCCCCCAGGCAGATGGAGCCTGGGCTGCAGTTCCTGCCTGCCCCTATCCCCCAACCCCTGGAAGGCCTCTGAAGTCTCCAGTCCCCCGCCTCACTGCTCAGCGTTAGCCCGGGGAGTCCTGTCCGGCCCCTAACTTGTCCTTCTTCAAGCTGGGGAATGAATATCATCATTCCCTTTTGAATAGAAACCACCTTTTGGGGAAGTTCCCCATGGTGCAAGGACACGGGGCCACCTTGCAGGCAGCCTTCAGCGGCCTGCGCCCCTTTGAGAACAGATTGCATTTGCCAGTTTTCCTACTTCACTTTCAAGGAACCTATTTAAGACCCCTTCAGAATTGGGGGTCTTCCAAAAATTGTTTTCAAACCCTGGGCAAAGTTGCCCTCTGTGACCGTGTGCCTGACACTGGCGGCCTGTGTTGGCCGCAGCTGCCCTGCAGTGTTCCAGGGCTTGGCACCTGGTCAGGACTTGAAATTCGCTCTGCCGGGGAAGTCCCTCTGCTGTTTTGTTGGAGCCGCAGGGAAGAAAGAAAAGCCTCCTGGAGGGCCGGGTGCGGTGGCTCAAGCCTGTAATCCCAGCACTTTGGGAGGCCGAGACGGGCGGATCACAAGGTCAGGAGATCAAGACCATCCTGGCTAACACGGTGAAACCCCGTCTCTACTGAAAAATACAAAAACTAGCCGGGCGAGGTGGCGGGCGCCTGTAGTCCCAGCTACTCCGGAGGCTGAGGCAGGAGAATGGCGTGAACCCGGGAGGCGGAGCTTGCAGTGAGCTGAGATCCGGCCACTGCACCCCAGCCTGGGCAACAGCTGCCTGTCCCTGAGGTCTTTCTGCTTGAGTGTTCTGTCGTCTGCATGAGCACACAGCTGAGAAAGGGCAGGTTGGTGACTTGAGATCAGCATGACCACTTTTTTGACTGGTGTCACAGCAAGGGCTGTGGGTGAGAGAGGACACTTGAGAGGGCAGAATCAGACAGGCGTTCCTGCCCTAAACAATTCCACTGGGCTGCATGGCCTCCGCTCGCCCCAAACCATGCACCTGAACCAAGACCTTGCTACTTGGCCCATCCTGCCCCGAGGCTGCAGCCGCTCAGTGTGGGAGTGTCCGCCACATCGCGTGGCCAGACCCATTAAGCCCAGCAGGCGTGGCGCCAGCCCCCACGGCGCTTTCACAGCCCTCGGAAGTGTTTTCATTTCTTTCATAATCAGAAGAAAAAAATGAACTTTTAGGTCAAAATAAATATTTTAATATACAATATTAATATATTCATCTTTATATCAATGCCATCGTAAAATAGAATTTTTAATATTTTTTATGGAGGAAGGGCTCCTGAAAGTCATAATGCAGCCCCGAGCCTTGGCCGGTTGCTTGGACTCGCAGCCATCCCCCGTGTGGCTTGGACCCACCGCAAAGCTGACCTCATTCTACTCTGCAGCCCAGCGTGCGCCCAGGGAGAGGAGCAAGCTCTCATTCTTCTGGTGGCGTTTCCATTTCCAGGGATTATGGCTCTAAAGAAAAGCGTCTTTGGGACAGTTTCAATACAAACACCAGGATGCTTTTAAAAATAGAACTTTCAAATAAAATCTCTTAAACCATGGATTTTAAGCATTAAACTCGTTCAATAGTTGCAAAATCAAAACCTTCCGTCAGCACGTCGACCTGGATCTTGCAGCCCGCGATGCTGTGCAGGGAAGCTCTCCTCTCAGACGCCTCTTGAGCTGCGGTTGCTTCTTAGCCCCAGTTCAGAGCATAGTCACATGGGCGAGGCTTGTGAACTTGTGAGCCAGGCCTTTATTCCTCCACAAGGGCTCTCTCCCATTGCCTGTAAAACTGCACACCCATTTATTTCTATATTTTCCCTATTTTTACACCTGCCAAAACATCCATTTGTGGTGGTAAAATACTTGGACTCCCTAGCAGTGAAATGAAAAAGGCTGTGATTTATATAAAGAGCAGAGTGGCCTCTGGGGTGAGTTGGGCTGAGTTAAGGTCCCTGTAACCTCCAAGATAAGCCTGGCAGGATGCAACCAATGGGGCACATCCACGGCTGCATGGTGGCCTCCAGGCCATGGTTACCTACTCTCCTCTCCAACCCCCAAAGCCTTCTGCTACTGGCTGGCATGGCGAGGGCCTAGGCACCAGGAACAGGACGCAAGGGGCACTTGTAGGCTGGGACTGGCTGTACAGTGAAAGTTAGACGTTCAGAAATGTTACAAGCCATTACATTAAAATACAAAGGTAAGGAATACCGAAAACTAATTATTTTACATTTTCCTCGTGTCTGTGCCCTGAGGTGATTTATATCTTGGACCTCAGGGGGAAATGCTGGGGTGTGTGTGCGATTGTGCATCTCTTATAACTCCAAGTCGGGTGAAATCACATTGCCCAAGGTGAGAGTATTTACACCATGGAAATCGACAGATGCTACAAGTCAGGGCTTGACTTGTTGTTTTGTTGTTTATCTAATTTTAAGAAGGTGATAGCGTGAAAGTGAATGGAAGGACTGCTTGGTAAACATGAAGTAAATGTCACATCCGGCCGGGCGCAGTGGCTCACACCTGTAATCCCAGCACTTTGGGAGGCCGAGGCAGGCAGATCACCTGAGGTCACGAGTTTGAGTCCAGCCTGGCCATCATGGTGAAAGCCTGTCTCTACTAAAAATACCAAAAAATTAGCCGAGCATAGTGGCGGGCACCTGCAATCCTAGCTACTCAGGAGGCTGAGGCAGGAGAATTGCTTGAACCTGGAAGGCAGAGGGTGCAGTGAGCCAAGATCATGCCACTGCAGTCCACCCTGGTGACAGAGCGAGACTCCGTCTCCAAAAAAAAAAAAGTCACAACCGTGTCCACAGCCATTCCGTTGTGATGAGCACAAAGCAAATGGAGGAAAATTCTTCCAATGTTCAGAAACTTACCCAGTTCAACAAAGAAGTCCCTCGGGTCATTGCCAAACAAGTGCAGTTCTATGTAAGTCTTTGTTGTTTCACTTTTACTTGTTAAAAGCAAATAACCAGCATTCGTGTCCGAACTAAACTTGTCAGTTGGAACAGGTTGGCTGTGAATACAAGAGTTCAGCAAAAATCGAAAGCATTCTGTGAGAATCAGCTATATGGAATTTGTAATAAAGAATATTGTATATTTTGTCACAATCATGTGGCACACAATTCAGTGAACAAGGAATAGCATATAGGATGGTGGTCCCCTTAAGGCCATAAAGGAGCAAATCTAGAAACCTGATATATTGCAGTTGATACTGGCATTGCAGATCAAGTAGGGTTGACATTCAGTAAGGGTGCTGGGACATTTGGTTTTCCATATGAAAAAATATATACACAAATAGGAATATGTGTACCATCTAGGTTTTTGTGAGTACGCACTGGTGAAATTTCATATTTATTATTAATATTTCTAGGCTGGGCACAGTGGTTCATGCCTGTAATCCTAGCACTTTGGGAGGCCAAGGTGGGCGGATCACAAGGTCAGGAGTTTGAGACCAGCCTAGCCAATATGATGAAGCCCCATCTCTACTAAAAAATGCAAAAATGAGCAGAGTGTGGTGGTGCACGCCTGTAGTCCCAGCTACTTGGGATGCTGAGGCAGGAGAATCGCTGGAAGCTGGGAGGCAGAGGTTGCAGTGAGCCGAAGTCACGTCTCTGCACTCTAGCCTGGGCGAGAGAACCAGACTCTGTCTTAAAAAAAAAATTATATATATATGTATGTGCGTGTGCGTGTGTGTGTGTGTGTGTATATACATTTCTCCTTCTCCCAGGAGGGGAGACACTGTCTCTGGTTTTGGTCCTCTCCAACTGGAGAGCTGGGACAGGGCGCCATTGAAAGCTGTAGCCCTCACCCCTGCGGGGGGTCATGGAATTCAGGCCCCTGGAGAAGTGAAACCTCCTTCCGCTCCAGAGCAGCCCCTGAAAATCCTCTGGGTCGCTGGGGATTTGCCCTCTTTTCCAAGATCATCTCCTAACATAACAGGTTCTTCAAGTTACATTTCTCCCCGAGTCCCCAAGCCCGTGTAAAGAGCCGTTTCCCTGGATCTGGGAGGGCTGGGCTGGGGGTGTGGATGGAAGGTATGTTGGTTGCTTTCCAAATGACTACACCTGTCCTGCTTCGCCATCACACAGCTTCTGAGTTTACAGCTCCTTCAGGCTCTGTTTTTGTGAACAGGCACATTTAGGGGCTTTGGATATGGCCTTCTTCCCCTCGGTTCAGCGGGCTCCAGGGAACTGGGTACTGAGATGTTCTCAGGGGTCCAGCAGCTTCAGCTGGGGGCTGCAGAACCAGCGAAGAGCCTGAGAACGGGGGCGGGAGGATAGGGGAAGGAGGGTGAGAGGCATTGCAGGCAGATCAGAACTGGCCTCGGTGAATCTAGGGACAGAACCCAGGCTGCCCCTATCCAGGGTCCTGTCGGGTGGCATCCCTCACCCGAGAAGGCAGGATTGGGGGTGTGTCTGGTGTCTTTTCCTGGGCACCCAGTGTCCTGTGGTTTATTGTGTTCATGTGAGGGGCGTCAGTCCTGCAGCAGCACTGAGAGAACAAGAGGTGGGCCCTGGGGGCTTGTGTTTCCCAAGCCTCTGCTGCTGTTATCTCTGTTCCCTTTATTGTTTTCCTTTCTGATAACCGAATTCATATTAATTCATCTAGAAAACAGCACGAAGAAGTAAACAAACATCACTTGTAAATCCCACCTTCCAAAATTGGCCACAATTTATAATGCTAGTTGCTGGTATGTATGCATTTTCTCATCGTGTGTGTGTGTGTGTGTGTGTGTGTGTGTGTGTGTGTGTGTGTGTGTGTGTGTTTACAGTCTTGTCTATTACAATCTGTTGTCTGTATAACATACACAGAAGCACCCGTTTACGCCATTGGGACTATGCTGCTTACAGTGTTAGGTAATGTTGACTTCTTTCTATTTTCCGTAAACAATTTTACTACATTTCTTCCCTGTCACTAACTGATGTTCTCGTAACCATGGTTTTAAGTTTCATTGAATGGGCACCTTATTTTAGTTCAGTTTTGTATATTTTGTCATTTCTATAATGATTTATTCTTTAGTGCATTATGAAATACATGCTTCTGTTTTTTTCTCCTGGGTTATCTTTTTATTATTGATTTCTGATTTGATTGCATCTTGGTGAGAGAATGTGGCCTGCCCAATGCTGATGCTGTGAACGGTGTGGAGGCTGCCCTGATGGCCCAGCACATGGTGACTTTCATAAAAGCTCCATATATTTTTTTCACAACTTAATTACTTTATTGGGCTTAACAAATAGCATTTCCTGCTCGCTGTACTAAAATTGGAATGATGCAGTGAAGATTAGCATGGCCCCTGGGCAAGGATAGCACAAAGTTTTTGAAGCATTCCATATAATTAAAAAATAATAATATTTTGACATATCGTTATATTTTTTTACTATAAAATACACATAACAAAAATAACCTTTTTTTTTTTGAGACAGAGTCTCACTCTGTTGCCCAGGCTGGAGTGCAGTGGCATGATCTTGGCTCACTGCAACCTCCACCCCCCAGGTTCAAGTGATTCTCATGCCTCAGCTCCTGAGTAACTGGGACTACAGGTGTGCACCACCACACCCAGTTAATTTTTTTGTATTTTTAGTAGTGATGGGGTTTTGTCATGTTGGCCAGGCTGGTCTCGAACTCCTGACCTCAGGTGATCCGCCCGCCTCAGCCTTCCAAAGTGCTGAGATTACAGGTGTGAGCCACCCTGCCCGGCCTATCATCTTAACCATTTTTAAGTGTATAGGTCAATGGCATTAAGTACATTCACACTGTTGTGCAGCTGATCCCTAGAACTTTTTCCCCTTGCAAAACTAAAGCTCTATATCCATTAAACAGTAACTTCCCATTTCCCCTACCCCCAGCCCCTGGCACCCACCATTTACTTTCTGTGTTTATGAATCTAACTCCTCTAGGAACCTCTTATGAATAGAATCATACAGTATTTATCTTTTGTGTGACTGACTTGTTTCACCAGGCATCATGTCCTCAAGATACATCACATTGTAGCATGGGTCAGCATTTCCTTCCGTTTTAAGGCAGAGACTAATATTCCATTGTATGTATATGCCACATTTTATGTATCCATTCATCCATCAGTAAAAGCTTCTGTTTCCACCTTTTGGCTATTTGAATAATGCTGCTATGAATATGGATATAGAAATACCTCTGAGATCCTGTTTTCAATTCTTTTGGGTGTATGCGCAGAAGCAGAATTGCTGGATTGCATGGTAATTTTACATTTAATCTTTTCAGGAACTGGCATACTATTGTCCATAGTGGCTCCACTACTTTGCATTCCCACTAGCAATGTGCGAAAGTTCCAGTTTCTCCATATCCTCACCAACATGTGCTGTTTTCGTGTTCCCTATAACTTTGGAAAGGATGTGTACCTTCACATTGTTGGGCACAGTGTTACATCTATATACGCCCATTCTGTCGAGCTTGTAACTGTTTCGTTCAAATCGATATGCTAACAGATGTTTTTTCTATTGATTCCTCATTTAATGAGAGAGGTGTTTTAAAGTCTCCCGAGTACTACGATGAACAATTTATTTCTTCTTGTAGTTTTTTCTGGCTCATATATTTTTCCGTCCTTTGCTTTAAATCTTTCTGAATTCTTATATTTTAACTAACTTTTTTTTTTTTCTGAGACGGAGTCTCGCTCTGTTGCCCAGGCTGGAGTGCAGTGGTGCAATCTCAGCTCACTGCAAGGTGCGCCTCCTGGGTTCATGCCATTCTCCCGCCTCAGCCTCCTGAGTAGCTGGGACTACAGGCACCCGCCAACATGCCCGGCTAGTTTTTTGTATTTTTAGTAGAGACGGGGTTTCACCATATTAGCCAGGATGGTCTTGATCTCCTGACATCGTGATCTGCCTATCTCAGCCTCCCAAAGTGGTGGGATTACAGGCGTGAGCCACCACGCCTGGCCTTAACTGTGTCTTTTATAAACATTGAGTCAGGGCCAGGTGTGGTGGCTCACGCCTGTAATCTCAGCACTTTGGGAGGCTGAGGCAGGCAGATTGCTTGATCTCAGGAGTTTGAGACGAGCCTGGGCAACATGGCAACACCCCATTGCTACTAAAAATATATACACACTACACACACACACATAAATACAATAGCTGGGGGTGGTGGTACATGCCTGTGCAGTCCCAGCTACTCTGGAGGCTGAGGTGGGAGGATTGCTTGAGCCCAAGCCGGGAGTGGGTATGGGAGGGGGCCAGGGTGCAGAAGTTGCAATGAGCTGAGATCATGCCACTGCACTCCAGCATGGGTGACAGAGACCTTGTCTCAAAAAAGAAAGAAAAGAAAAAGAAACATTGAGTCAGTAGTCTTTGTTTTTACCTGGAGAGTTTATCACATTTGGATTTATTACACTATCTTATTAAGTGCTATTTTTCCCAATTTTTGTTTTTCCTCAACCTCATTTTTTCTGAACTTCTTTGGGAGACAGAAAGGTTTTATCCTCTTATTTTTCCTAGATCTGTCTAGTTTGGAGTTTGTACATTACATAACTGTTATTTTAATAGTTACAGCAGCTACTTTAACACTGGTCGTTTACAAAGTCTAAGCTTAATTTCTTTAGCTTTCTTCAAATAATACAAGGACAATCCCAATTTATATGCTATATTGTCCAGTGTTTCCATTTTATCCTGTTTTTAAACTCACAAATTAAACATTCTATTGTTTAGGCAGCCAAGGTTTGTCAGAATTTACCTACTTACCAATATTTGCTTATCATTTCTTTTAATTTTTATGGGTACATATTGCATCAAATACCCTCCATCTGGGATCCCTTTCCATCTTTCTAAAGTTGATCCTTTAGAATTTCCTTTAAGGGATACAGGATATGACAAGCAGAATTGTCTGGAACTAGCCCTAGAAGCTCACTCAGGGTGGCCTGGATAAAGAGTCAGTTAAAACCACTGCTGCCCCCACTCAGCCTGCCTTCTTTCAGTAGAGGGGAGTGATGCAAGCTCGACATCCCATGGGGCCCAGGTGTGGGGCAGCTGGCTTCTCAGACAGCAATGAAAACAGCTGGTACCCAAGTCCCAACTGCTGCTGCCTCAGTAAGTCATCCCCCTCCTAATAGATCACTTCCTGTTTGCCTTAGAAGGGTAGCAACAGGGGCCGGTGCTTCTCCCTGAAAGGTGAGCTGTCTGTGTGTGAGCAGATTGAGGTGAGGTTGGGGTTGCAGGCTCCCTGCTTTTGTGTCTCTTGCTGCTACTTGCTCATGTAAGCTTCTGATGCAGGATTTTTCTTGGCTGCTTTGCCAGCTAGAGACCTCTGGTCAGCTACACCTCTGCCCAGGCCTTGCTCAGCCCCAGGTTTGCCATAGGAGGCGCCCTACCCATTCAGTCTGCTGGCCCGCATGTGGCTTGCACACTGGTGCAGACCCCATGGCCGCCATGACTGAGGGCTCAGCCCCCGGCTGGAGGGTGTGTGTGGGCGAGTGAGTCTGGGGTCCGGCCAGCTGCTCCAAGCACTGGCAGAGGAGTAGGCCCTGTGTGGGGCCTGTGGCTGGACCAGGCATGTTGCAAGCTCCTGTAGTGAATTCTAGCATCCAGATGAGGAGAATATGGTGGCATCGAAACAGGGAGGGCTGCAACCTTGGAGCCCCAGAGGTCGTGCTACATGTGCTAACAGGTCTTTTAGGCCTGCTACAGCCCGACAAACAGGGGTGTATTAAAATCTCTGTCAGTCCTGTTGCCCTACTCCGGCCCATGGCTCTGGGGCTGGCCTGGCCCTGCTGCTGCTCCCTGTTGGTATGGTGTGGCCGCTAGGCACCGATCATGGGTGGGGAGGGTAGAGGGCTACAGTGTTACCTGAGTTTTTTGTACCTGAGTTCAGCGAGGTCCTGAGTGCTTGTCCCACATCCAAGAAGAATGAGATTACACTGACAATTGAAGTGTGAGAAGGGTGGAGAAGAGTTTTTTTTTTTGTTTTGTTTTTTTTTTTTTTTGAGACGGAGTCTTGCTCTGTTGCCCAGGCTGGAGCGCAGTGGCTGGATCTCAGCTCACTGCAAGCTCCGCCTCCTGGGTTTACGCCATTCTCCTGCCTCAGCCTCCTGAGTAGCTGGGACTACAGGCGCCCGCCACCTCGCCCGGCTAGTTTTTTGTATTTTTTAGTAGAGATGGGGTTTCGCCGTGTTCGCCAGGATGGTCTCGATCTCCTGACCTCATGATCCGCCCGTCTCGGCCTCCCAAAGTGCTGGGATTACAGGCTTGCACCACTGCGCCCGGCCTGGAGAAGAGTTTTATTGAGTGATGGAATAGCTCTCAGCATAGATGGGATTCGAGAATGGTCTCCCACCACAAGTCATGTGGTCTCTCTCTCAGTGTGGCTGGGTTTGGGGCTTTTATGGGCTCAGAATTGGGGTGTGTGTGCTGATTGGTTTGTGAGTATGCAAAAAAGGCTAAAACAAAGGCACCATTCAGAGAAGGGCATGACAGTGTAAAAAAACCAATTAGGGAAGGGTAGGTATATGTAAAATAGGTGAAGGGTGGGGATCAATCAGAGGAAAGTGTGCCAAATGGGAAGACAGGTTAGTCTGGTCTGTGGACTTATCCAAGACTGGTAGCTTGGCTTTCGGGCTTTAAACTGTCTTTGGTTTGAAGTTGGGGTTTCACTAGGGACCTGCCCCCAGTCTGCCTAATAATTTGTCTACCTCCTTCTGCTATCACTTCCCTGATAAGGCTTATTCCTTAATCTATCCTGTGTTTTGTTGGGAAATCATCTAAGATCTGCTTCGTGGCAAGTGGTGACCACCAAGAGACCCATCTTTTTGACAGTGCCTTTTAGTGACAAACTTTGTCTATTTTGTCATCATACCAGAAAGGTAGTTTCACTGGGTGTAGAATTCTAGGATGACAATTGATCTCTTAGAGCACATTGAAGATGTCATTCTAGTGCATTCTGGCATCCACTGATGCTGTTGAGAAGTCGGCTTTCAGTTACATTTGTTTCCTATGTGATCTCTCTTCTTTCTCTGGCTGCTTTTTAAAATTTTTCCTTGGTGTCCTGTAGCCTCAGGACTTCAACATGCATTGAAGTGTGCTTTTATTTAAATCTTGGTAAGGATTTACAGAGATACCTGGATTTCTAACTCTGGAAAAATTTCATTCGTATCTCCTTTAATATTGCTTCCTTTCTTCTCTCTTGACTCCCTTCTTGAACTCCAGAGTAGATGCTCCTTAGACCCTCCTAGCCCAGCCACCACGTCCTTCACTTCTTGTTTATATTCTTCTGTCTCTGTCTCTTGGTCCTATAGTTGGGATGATTTAAAAAAATTTTTTAAATTTCATTTATTTTTTAGAAATGGGGTCTTATTCTGCCACCCAGGCCAGACAGTACAATAGTGGGACCATAGCTCACTGCAGCCTCAACCTCCTGGGCTCAAGTGATCCTCCCACTTCAATCTCCTGAGTAGCTAGGACTATAGGCACATGCCACCATGTCTGGATTTTTTTTTTTTTTTCTGTAGAGATGGGGTCTCATTCTGCTTTCCAGGCTGGTCTTAAACTCCTGGCCTCAAGCAATCCTCCCACCTCAGCCTCTTGAGTCTCTGGGATCACAGGTGTAAGCCACCTTGCCCGGCTAGGATGATTTCTTGAGCACTGTCTTTAAGTCCACAACCAATTGCTTCTTTAGACATATCTAATATACTTTTCACTGCAACCATTATACTAATTTTTTTTTTTCCGACCACTGTGTTTTTAATTTCATTTTAGAAGTTCTGTTTAATTTTTTTTCAAATATACTGGTTCTTTCTGTGAAGTCTCTTGGCCCTTGGTCACATTTTCTTTTTTTTTTTTTTTTATGATCTCGTTGCATACCAACTTTGTTCACATTTTCAGGCTTCTCTTTACTACTTAAACATTAAAGTTGAAATTGACACCTTCCCCAGCCTGGCACTCCCTGTGCCCTTCTCTTGCGTGTGTCTCCCCAGCCTGGCACTCCCTGTGCCCTGCTCCTGCGTGTGTCTCCCCAGCCTGGCACTTCCTGTGCCTTTCTCCTGTGTGTGTCTCCAGCCTGGCACTTCCTGCGCCCTTCTCCTGTGTGTCTCCCCAGCCTGGCACTTCCTGCGCCTTTCTCCTGTGTGTCTCCCCAGCCTGGCACTTCCTGTGCGTTTCTCCTGTGTGTGTCCCCAGCCTGGCACTTCCTGCGCCCTTCTTCTGCGTGTGTCTCCCCAGCCTGGCACTTCCTGTGCCTTTCTCCTGTGTGTGTTTCCAGGGCACAGGTGTCTCAACTCCATGGCAGCCGGGACTTTTGTCTGTTTATCTCACTTTTGTGTCTACTTCCTTGAACAGGGCTCAGTAAGCCAGCACTGGTTGGACAGACGATGGCTTCATATGCGGTGTCTCGTCAGTGTCTGAAGCCTGTGATGAACCCTTTCGCTGACTCTCCCTTCGTGTGTGCTTTGCTGTTTTGGCCCCAGTGAGAGGTCATTTTTCTTGGAACTTTATCTGTGGGAATTCTTTGAGGCCCAGGTTGAAGTCATCTCTAGAAAGGAACTATATTTGCTTCTGCCAGTTGCTTTGGGCCCCATCAACCTAGAACTGCTGCCACTTAGGTTCTATGCTTGAGAGTTTTCAGAACACCAAAGTGTGAATTTGGGTGGGATTTTTGACCTCAACTTCATGTGAGGCCCAGCTTGGGCTAAGGTTGAGATGAACAGGCTTTTTTGCTGAGCCAATATTTTAGTTCTTATTACTTCTACCTCCACCGCTCCTCCTCAATGTTATCTTAAATTTTTTTTTTTTTTTTTGAGATGGAGTCTCGCTCTGTCACCCAGGCTGGAGTGCAGTGGCTGGATCTCAGCTCACTGCAAGCTCCGCCTCCCAGGTTTACACCATTCTCCTGCCTCAGCCTCCTGAGTAGCTGGGACTACAGGCGCCCGCCAACTCACCTGGCTAGTTTTTTGTATTTTTCAGTAGAGACGGGGTTTCACCGTGTTAGCCAGGATGGTCTCGATCTCCTGACCTCATGATCCGCCCGTCTCGGCCTCCCAAAGTGCTGGGATTACAGGCTTGAGCCACCGTGCCCGGCCTAAAAATTTTTTTTAATTGTGATAAAATACACGTAATATATAATTTACCGTCTTAACCACGTTGAAGTGTACATTTCAGTAGTGTCACGTGTGTTCACATTGTTGGGCAACTGATCTCTAGAAAGTTTTCACCTTAAAAATGGAAACTCTGTACCCATTAAACACCAGCTCCCCATTTCCCCTCCCCCAGCCCCTGGCTGAACTGCCATTCTTTCTCTTTATGAATTGGGCTACTCTGGATACCTCATGAGTGAAATCATACAGTGTCTGCCCTTTTGTGTCTGGATTATTTTGCATAGCATAAATATCTTCAGGAATCATCCACACTGTAGCATGTAACAGGATTTCCTTCCTTTTGAAGGCGGAAGAATATTCCGTTATATGGACACACCCCATTTTGTTGTTCCGTCCGTCCACTCACGGACGCCTGGGTTGCTTCCACATTTTGGCTGTTGGGAATAACGCTGCTGTAGATAGATACGGGTGTACAAATGTCGAAGTCCCTGCTTTCAGTTCTTTTGGATAGACTCAGAAGTGGAATTGCTGGATCACGTGGTAATTCTGTGTAATTTTTTGAGGAACCACTGCACCATTTTCTTTCTTTCTTTCTTTTTTTTTTTTTTTTTGAGACGGAGTCTTGCTCTGTTGCCCAGGCTGGAGTGCAGTGGCGCGATCTCGGCTCACTGCAAGCTCCGCCTCCCGGGTTCACGCCATTCTCCTGCCTCAGCCTCCCGAGTAGCTGGGACTACAGGCGCCGCCACCACGCCCGGCTAATTTTTTGTATTTTTAGTAGAGACAGGGTTTCACCGTGTTAGCCAGGATGGTCTCGATCTCCTGACCTCGTGATCCGCCCGTCTCGGCCTCCCAAAGTGGTGGGATTACAGGCTTGAGCCACCGCGCCCGGCCACACCACACCATTTTCCATAGTGCCTGTACCATTTTCAGTTCCCACCAGTAGTGCACAAGGGTTCCAATTTCTCCATATCTTTGCCAACACTTGTATTTTCTCTTTTTTTCTTAAATAGTAGCCATCCTAATGGGTGCACAATGCTATTACATTATGGTTTTGATTTATATGTCCGTAAAGATTAAAGACGTTGAGTAGCTTTTCAAATGCTTATTGGTATTGATGTATCTTTGGACAAATGTCTATTCAAGTCTTTGGCCTGTTGTTTTCTCTTTTGATAGGGTTAGGGTCTTGCTGGGATGCCCAGGCTGGTTGCAAACTCCTGAGCTCAAGCAATTCTCTCACCTTGGCCTCCCCAAACACTGGGATTACAGGCATGAGCCACTGTTTCCAGTCATTTTGCCTGTTTTTTAAAGGAGGTTATTCGTGTTTTTTGTTGTTGTTCTTATTCTCATTACTTTTTTCACTGGGGGTGGGGCTCTGTGGGGTGCCGGTGCTATGCAAGCATTTCGTCTTAGACTCCTGCTCTACGTTGGTTTCTGCACCCTATGCAGTCATCCAGGTAGAAGTTCAAGCTCTCAGCACAGAGTTTGAGATGAGTGCTGGCTCAGGCTCCACTAAGCTGTCAAGGTTTCTGCCTTCTCTTTGCTTCTGGCCTCTATGGCAGCCTGAGGATGCCTCTAGCAAGATGAGTTTTACATTTTCTTCAGCATTTTAGCTGTTTCCATCAGGAGGGCCGTCAGCCATCTAATCGCCCACACTATAGAAACCGTAGCTCCTGGACATTGATTTTCTGACCACGTCTTGACTTTTCTCTCTGCCGTCAGAAGTATTTGCTTGTGTCTGAGACAGCCTGAGGAATTCCATATAGGTAAGTGCATCGTTAGGTTCACGACACAAAGGAAAGCGGAGAGTAAATGTGTGTCTACACCATGATCATGATTTTGTAATTTTATGTGCCTGTGAATAAGGACATGAAGTTCACGTAGAGAAAGGAAAAGTGGTCATTTCTTAGATTGGTGTAATGGGGACAACTTACTTTCCTTTTAAAAATGCACTCCTCCCTTCGTCAGCCGTGCAGTCAGTCAGTCAGTCGCGAGTGAGTCCTTGGCTCCAGCCCTGTCCTGGAAGCAGGAGACCCAGAGACTGAAGAGATTAGAAAGCGCCCAGTCCTGAGTCCTTGTGCTTGTGATGCTGGTTATGTACACAGTGAGCAGTGGCCTGCGAACGAAGTTAGGTGATGCAGTAGTGGTACGGGGGCTAAATGCCTTAACATTGGAAGGGCAACCTAAGAAAAAATCCCAGCAGTTTGGGGGAGAATGCCTAGTCCTCAAACAGATGTTTTCGAGGGACAACAGGAACCACTGGAAAAGAGTTTGAAGTTGTGACTTTCCTCAGAGCGGTGAAAACGGGATTCCATTTTCAAAAATGTCCTTTTCACACCACTAAGAAATGCCAGCCACAGAGGGGGTCTCAGCTAGGCGAGGGGGCAGAAGTGTGTAGGGTTTAGACAAAAGCCCAGCCCCCTTTGGGCTTTCAAGAGCAATTCAGAATCCCTGTGTGGAAAAGGGGAGAGGGGCAAGTTCCCAGAGAGACGAAGGGCAGAGCAGCCTGGAGACTTCCTCTCCACCGGGACACCGCCTGCTCCGGCTGTCGGCAGCCTTCTTCAGGTCCCGTCTTTGTAAAAAGTGCTGCTCAAAGCTGGGACTTAAACTAAACAGATTTCCTAGAGGAAACACACACACACCATCACACTCTGCTAAAGTTGCTTTTATGGACATTTCCCTGAGAAATATTTCTCTCTGGAAAAATAAATTCACAGGATGTAATTAAAACCATGATGTGTGTGTGTTGGCCAGGGCTCTTCTTAAGTGCTTCACCAAATGGGCCACCAAGTAAAGCAATGAAGGCCGGCTTTGTTCACGTCAATTAACAATGCTATTTATTAATTGTAACACAGGGCATTCTCTTGGTACTTTATGGTTTCAGAAACAGCCTTGCGGTTGGCCCTTGCCCAAGGCAGCCTCGGTTCTGACCCCAGTGTGACCTCTGCAGGGAGACACCACGAGGACTCCTCAGTGGCACTGGATGAGGCGACAGGCTCAGCTCCACCGACGTGCCCATTTGGGCCTGTGTTTTCTGCTGATAACCTAGGGAAAAAAACATTCTAAACACGAGAAAAGTTCCTGAAAAAGAAACTGTTAGCAAAGCCGTGCTTCTGAGTAACAGGGCTAAGGGCAGTTAGGTCTTCCTACCCTCGGCGGGGCTCCCGGCCCCGGGCTCTCCTGCTGGGTCTTCACCTCAAGGAGCAACTGTAATTCGTTTCTTTACTGGATGTATGAGCCCTGAAGTTGCGGAAACAATTCACCATAGACCCGTCTTTAGCGCAGGTGTGGGCGGGGCTGTGCTCCCCCAACCCCCATGTTCTAGGGGAGGGTCCTTTCTGCCTCTGCCAGCTTCTGGGGGCCCCAGGTGTTCCTTGGCTTGTGGCCGCGTCACTGCACTCTCCACCCCTGTCTCCACACTGTCTTCTCTCTCTCCAATCCGCCTTTGCCTTTCTCTTGTAAAGGCAGCCGCCATTGGATTAGGGCCTGCCCTAAGTCCAGAATGATCTCATCTCAAGATCCTTAATTGCATTTGCAAAGACCCTTTTTCCAACTAAGGTCCCATTCACAGTTTCCAGAGCTTAGGCCATGGATGTCTCTGTTTTGGGGCTGCCGTTCAACGCCCCCATGCTGGTCTATAGGTTCCTTGGGATGGTGTCCAGCTTTGCTTAACCTGAACCCTAGGACCCCGGTACCCTGGTGTGGCAGTTTGTCAATTTCAGAGCACGAATGACTTTATCCATTGGTTCAGGAGCAAGGCCTGGGCCAGCTCCTGTGAGAGAATCAAAATACCCGTCCCACCAGAAGCCACTTTCGTGGAACCTAAGCGTCTGCCAGGAGAGATAGGCCAGCACCTCTGGCAGCTGCTGTTAGGTGAGGAGAGATAAATGTTGCCGGGAGGGCCTGGAGCCAAGGCCCCAGCTGCGGGGTGGGAAGCGGGGTGGGGGGAGTGGGGGGCATCTGGCGAGGAGGGAGAGGTCCCCAGGACAGGGGTGTGGGAGGGAGGGAGCCTTGTGTGCAGACCCCGGGGACAGCGTGCTGGTCCTAGAGGGTCAGGTTCTAGGCAGGGAGCCTGGGAGCTGGAGGAGGGGAGGGAGGTTGGGGCTCCTCTCGGGAAGGGCCTCAGATGCCAGGCTTCTCGAAGAGCCTATAGATGGGCATTCAGGGGACCATGAAGGAGTCTGTGAGCCCGAGTGACAGAGACCAACTGGTATGGCAGGAAAAGTTCACCTGGTGGTAAGGAGGGCATGGTGGGGCCAGCTCAAAGACTCCAGCACTGCAGCAGGACAGGCAGGGAGCGGGCTGGGATAGGGTCTCCACTCACCCTGCTTTGAAAACTGGCAGCCCTGTGTTCTGGGGCCCACTCAGTGCTGGGCAAGCTGGGCTGTTGGTCCCCGTGGCCGAAGAGTCTCTAAGAATCTCCTGTCTCTGCTGCCAGTCCCTGCTCTGGGACCGAGATTTCCTCACCTCTGACTCCTCCCACTGTGGCAGTGACCAGCACATAGTAGGTCCTTCCATGGGTGCTGCCTGGAGAGATGCAGGCCCTGGCAGAGAATGCATGGTCTCACTGAGCGCCGTGGCCTCCTGACACTAGTGGAGTTCTCGGTCACACCAAGGGAGGCAGCATGGCACCTGTGAGGGGGACTGAGAGAGGGCACCCCCTTGGCAGGGCTCCCAGGGCCCACACCGTCCTCTGCAGTCCCCATGGCTGGGCTCCCCGGTCCTCCCCTGGGGCCTCCACTGCCAGGCTAAACCACGTCCAGAGGCCAGCCTGGCTGGAAGAGGGAGGCTTCGAGGGCTGCAAGGAACTTCACTGCCTGGGCCCTGCCCAGCCCCGCCAGCCCCAAGCTGAGGGCCTGCTGGGACACTGCCTCTGCCCCTGAGCCTTGCTCTGTTCCTAGCTGGGCAGAGAAGGTGGGCTCAATTTCGGACAGGGTAGGGTGGGGTGGGAGGTTGGAAGCGGGCCTGGCCCCACTCAGCAAAGCCATGCCATAGTGAGCATTAGCAGCCATGACACTGATGCCCACTGTGTACTGAGGCTCTCTCTGCCCCAGGAAGCCTGTGGCACGTTCTATGGGATTTTGTGTCTTTACAAAGCCTGCCAGGTGGGTATTATCAGCCTCATTTGACAGGGAGGCAGCTGGTGCTCGGAGGAGTCACCCTGCCCCGATGACTCAGCTGGAAGGATGTGGATCTGGCTCCCTAGCTTGGAGCAAACACCCTGACTCTCTGCAGTGGGCTCCAAGGCCTGAGACAGGGTCTGCGGGGCAGGGGCTGGTAAAGATGTTTCCAGGGCAAAGCATGGAGGGTCAGTGAGCTGCCCTCATCTCGTGGCCTCACCTGGTAAACCTTCACCTGCCCTGTTTCCTTCAAAGCAGGAGATCCTTAAAAGGGGAAAAGAGGGCTGGGCCTCCTGGGAGGAGACACCCCAAACACAGGCCCACAGGGCCTAGGATCAGGAGAGATTCCCATTTCTGGTCCCTGCCTGGGTGACATCTGCTGCCCAATTCCCGGAGACAGCTGTAGGGGTTGAGTGGCAGCAGCATCAGCACACCCAGGCCCGTCAGGGTCCTTACCAGCCTGCAGCTGCGGAGCTCAGGTTTCCAGCCTCTCATATACCTGCCGTGCTTCCAGAGGGAACTCCGGTTCCCTGCAACAGGAAGGATGAGGGATGAGGGCCCCTTCTCAGACCTCCTGAACCAGAAAGCCCATTGTCGGACATTTTTGTTATAAAATGATGGTAACAAGCACTACTGTAGCTGAATCTCTTACACATCTGATTATTTCCCTAGAATGAATGCCTGGAAGATGCATTTCTGATCAGGGATTATTCATTCTCTTTGGGGGAGGCCTGAGCCTCCAGGGGGCAACAGGAACCACCAGGTGATTTTAGGGGTGGGAAAACAGGAGGGAGCCACTGGGACCTGGAGGGGCAAGACAGCCCAGTGCACTGGTCCTGTCCCTGCTGTGCCAGGCTGGGATGGCACTGGCAAATCCCTGTTGCTTGTAGGTGATGGGACCCAAGTTGATTCATCTCCAGCAGTCACTGAGTGTCCCTGTGTTGGTGGGTCTTTTGGACTCAGAGGACCTGAAGAAGAGGGACCCTGGAGAGGTGAGGTCTGAGGGGGAGACAGGCTGTGGGGCTGGACAGTCTGGATGTGACCCCAACTCAGCCACCTGTGGGCTGTGTGGTTTTGGGCATAGCACCAGGCCCGCAGATCTCAGGGTCCTGAGAAATGGGGGTGATGGCATTGGCAAAGTGTGGACAGTGATTGAGTGTCCTTCCCCATCCAGCACTACTGGCTCTGTGGACACTGCCCTGCACCATGTGGGCATTTAGGAGGCACAGAAGCGGGGATGTGAGGCCACCTTCCCACTACGGACCACGTGCTGCCTCAGGTTCTTCTAAGAGGCAGGATCCCAAGGGCAACATGTGGCAGAGGAGACGGAGGTGCAGGTGCAGGAGGGCCGCTCTGCTCAGGGCACTCAATACCTTGATGCAAAGGCTGATGACACGCGGGACACCCACTGTGGGCCCACCGGGACCAGGCAGGTGGAGCAGCGGAGGCCCACGGAGACCTGGCTCTGCCCAGGCTGCACATCAGAATCACCTGGGTGCTCTGAACCACCCAACACCCAACCCGCACCCCTGACTGACTGCACCGGAACCTCTTTTAAAAACGTATTTAAAACGATTGTGGTAAAATATACAGAACATAAAACTTAACCTTCTTTAAATGCACAGTTCAGTACTGTTAATTCACAGTTCACATTGTTGTGCGACCAGGCTCCAAAACTTTTTCATCTTCCTCAACTGAAACTGTCCCCATTAAACACTAACTCCTCATTCCCCACTCCCCCAGTCCTTGGCAACCCCCCTTCGGCTCTACGATTTCACTACTACAGGGACCTCAAATAACTGGAATCACACAGTATTGTGTTTGTCTTTTTGTGACTGGCTTATCTCACTCAGCATAACGTCCTCAAGGTTATCCGTGTTGTGGTGTGTGTCAGGATTCCCTTCCTTTCTAAGGCTTAGTACCAGTCCACTGTATAGATGGACGGCATTTCGTTTATCCATTCATCCATCCAACAACACGTGAGTCGGTTTCAGGCTTCAGCGTTGCTGAAGCTCCAAGAGTTCGAGATGTGCGGCTGTGCTGGAGCCAGGGGCTGGGCACACTCCTGGCTCCTGGCCTAGCAGCGTCATCATCGGAGTCACCTGTCCCTCATGCCAGTGGTGCTTTCTGCTGTTAACAAGTCCAAACACCACTGTAGTAAGTACCCCTACTCTTGCCTCCACCCCCCACAGGGCCTGCCAGGTCTGCCCCCAGTGGGCCCACCCGGTCTGGGCCACCCAGGGCCAGCTTCAGCGGGGGCACTTGCAGGGCTGCCCCTGCGGCTTCCCTTACTCCCGTCTGGAATGTTGTACACATGGATGGGCCAGCAGCTCACGCCCACGACTGCTGGGGTCTCCGGACTCCCTCATCAGCCTCCTGCTGTGCTGTGTACAAATCCTCCTCCTGCATGAGGCCCCGCTAACACAGCAGGGGAGAATGGGAGGAGCCAAGGGAATCCACGCTGAAGGACCAACACCAATACTCATGGTGGGACGACGCTGCGATATTTGAAGTTGGGAGTGTGCAAGAAATATTACTTGTTCACGAATGCATTCATTTATTCAATGCACTTCGTGTCGGCCACCGGCTGTCATCAGCTACGGACCTGATTGTGGGGCTTCATGGAAGGGATTTGGGGGAGCATTCATCTAAAACCACAGCACGCCATGACGCTCAGCCCTGCAGTGGTCCCTCACCAGTCCCCGCGCCTCCCAATCCACCCTCCCGGGGGCTGCTCGCGGCTAGGGCCCACCTGCGGGGACCCAGCCAGCCCGGCCGAGGCCCGGGTCCCGCCAGCCACGGCCCTCGGGGCCCCGCCCACATCTGGAGAAGCCACGCCCCGTCCGTGGGGTGGGGACTGCCCGCCCGACCGAAATTCCCAGGCTGCTGCCCCAGGCAACGCGCTTTCTGACTCCTTGGCTTCTTATGCGGGGAAACCACAGCGCGGCCGGCATCCTGAGAGTCGATTACTGGCGAAGTCCTAGCCGGACATCAAGACCAGCCAGCACCCGGCTCCGCAGCGAGGCCGGAAGCGGAGGTGCGGCCCCTGCGCGGCCCCGGAAACCAGTGAGGCCGGCGCGCGCCCGCCGGAAGCCGCGACCCCGACGTGGCCCCCTGGCTCTCGGCGCCGGAAGTGGTCGCGGGCGGCTCTCCTTCCTGCCCGAGGGGCGCGCGCGGGCCCGGGGCGGCCGCGGAGGCCGAAGCACCCATGGCGGAGGGCGGCAGCCCAGACGGGCGGGCAGGGCCGGGCTCCGCAGGTAACGTGCGCGCGGCCGCTGGGCCGCGGGGCTTGTGGGGATGGCGGAGGGCTGGCTCCGGTGTCCCTGCCGAGGCCCTGCGTCCTGGTCCCGTCCTGGCCGGGTCCACGGGGGAGCCAGGGAGCCGCGCCCCGCAGGCCGGGGGTGGGGGTCCGCGCGGCTCGCAGTGCTGGGCGACCCCACCACGGACGCGCTGCCCGCTCCTCGGCCTCGAGTGCCGTCCCCGCGCTAGATTTTCGTTCCGGTGGAACTTGCTCGTAACTTCCCTCCGGTTAGCCGATATGGATTTGACATGACCCAACCGCAAAAGTAGGACGTGGGCCACCTTCCAGCTCTGAGCGCACGGATCAGGAAAGCCAGCCAGAGGGTAGCCGTGGGGAGGGCAGGCACCTTTTCACCATTCTGCCGCCCATGGCGTGTCTGGTGGCACAGCGGGGCAGCCTTCCCACCTCCTACAGGCACAGACCAGGGACGACGGGGACGCCGTCTCCAGCGAGCTCGTCAGTGACACAGCATGTCCAGGGGCCTTTGGCCCCCCAGCAAAGAAGGCAGCTGGAAAGGCTCACACCCACCTTCCGAAATAACTGTCCTACTTAGAGTCTCCACCTTGAAGTGTCCCTACCGTGCAGATGTGAAGGAAGCGGTCAGGACAGGTTCCCCTTTCCCAGTGGTGTGGTGGGAGTTCCTTCTTGCCGGATTTCTGAGCTTGCCATTAGCGCCAATAGTTTCATGTGCTCTGGGCTTTCTTTACATGCCTATATTTGTCTTTGGAGGGGTCCCTCTCCTTCTTAGTAATAAACCAATAAATTTCTTAAAAATCTCAAAAGATTGACTTGGAGACTGGTGCAGACAGGCTTTTCCATCCATCCTTCCCTCCCCACCTCCTTCCAATCATTTAACAGACTTGTATTGAAGACCTGCTGTTGGCTAGACCCAGCAGAGAATACTGCAGTGACCAGAACAAGCCAGACAAAGCATCTACCATCCTGGGCTTTGGTTGGCATTGACTTTGACTTCAGAGACAGCCAGGACCTTAGGGTCTAGGATGTCATCTCTTGTGAGAGTGAAAGACGGAATGATAGGTGTTTGTGGGAAAAAGAGGACTAACAGCTGCTTCCCAGTATAAAGAGGGGTCCTGGGGAAGAAACACGGGCTTTGTCAGCTGCACAGGGCTCCTTTTTTTTTGAGTCGGAGTTTCGCTCTTGTTGCCCAGGCTGGAGTGCAGTGGCGTGATCTCGGCTCACTGCAGCCTCCGCCTCCCGGGTTCAAGCGATTGAACTTGAACTGCCTCAGCCTCCCTAGTAGCTGGGATTACAGATGCTGGCCATCATGCCTGGCTAATTTTTGTATTTTAGTAGAGACAGGGTTTCACCGTGTTGGCCAGGCTGATCTCGAACTCTAGACCTCAGGTGATCCTCCCGCCTCTGCCTCCCAAAGTGCTGGGATTATAGGCGGCAGCCACCACACTCGGCTGAGGGCTCCTTTTTATGTCCTCATGTACTGCTGTTTTGTTATTCAGTGTGTTTCAGGGCTGGAGTAGAGGGGCAACAGATTTTCAGTTGAAGCTTAAGTGCTCTCTGGGGCAGTTAAGTTGTCCTTGGAGTAGCTGATCAGCAAAACACAAACTTGAAGTTGCTTTTGAATCTGGAGCTGGGGAAAGATTGAGTCTGCTTTGAGCAGGGCCAGGAATGGATAGCACAGAGGCCAGGAGAGGGGGCCCAGAAGAGGGCTCAACAAAAGTCCTGTGGCCGCCATTTACCTGTTGGTTGTTGCCCTACACCTGAATCTTTCCCACTCCGACTTTGGACTTTTTCACCCTATAGTAACTGCAACTGTGGAGTAATTACAGGGGAGGATAATTACTGAAGGAAGGTTGGGATGGTGGCCTAAAGAGCTGTTCATGCCTGCTTGTTGATCTGCGGCTGGTCTGGTTGCGGGATCAGCATGAGCAACTCAATGGACTGTCAAACCCCAGAGACCATGGACACTTACTCATCACCCCCATTGTACCTGTGGTTGAGTCTCATGTACAGTAGTACTCAAAAGAGATTTAATTTTAATATAAAAAACAATGTCAGCATCTGGAAAGAGCCCCCTTATGGAGGGGGTGCTTTATACCTGCCTGTCGGGTCTCACACTAGGACAGCATGGCAGAGCAGGGACTTGAATCCAAGCAGTCTGAGTTTTTGCTCTTTACTTACACACGAATCTGTGTAACTATTTTTACAAAACTCTTAAATCTTCAGGAGTTTATTTTGGGTTATGACGTGAGTTGAATAACTCAATTATTTCCTAATAAGTATCTAATTGTACAGATGCCATTTGTTGAATACTCTTCCATTCTCGCTGATTGTGATGCCAGTTTATCACATTCAGGCATACCTTGGAGATAGTGCGTGTTCAGTTCCAGAACACTGTAATAAAGTGAACACTGCAATAAACTAAGTCACATGAAATTTTTGGTTTCCCAGTGCATATATAAGTTACGTTTACATGATGATACTATGGTCTATTAAGAGTGTAATAGGCAGGGCACGGTGGCTCACGCTGTAATCCCAGCACTTTGCGAGGTTGAGGCGGGCGGATCACAAGGTCAGCAGATGGAGACCATCCTGGCTAACACGGTGAAACTGCGTCTCTACTAAAAATACACACACAAAAAATTGCCCGGGTGTGGTGGCGGGCGCCTGTAGTCCCAGCTACTGAGGAGGCTGAGGCAGGAGAATGGTGTGAACCCGGGAGGCGGAGCTTGCAGTGACCGGAGATCTGCTGCTGCACTCCAGCCTGGGCCACAGAATGAGACTCTATCTCAAAAAAACAAAACAAGAACAGTGCAATAATAACATTATGTCTAAAAATGTACACACTTTAATTTAAAAATATTGCTGAAAAATGCTAACCATCATCTGAGCTCTCAGTGAGACATAGTCTTTTTGCTGGTGGAGGGTTTTGCTCCAGTATTGATGGCTCCTGACTTACTGGGGGCTATGGTAGTTCTTAGATGACAATGAAGTTTGCCGTATCAACTGACTCTTCCTTTCATGAAATTTCTTTGTAGCATGAGATGTTGTTTGATGGCATTTTACCCACAGTAGTGCTTCTTTCAAAATTGGAGTCAGTCTTCTCTAACCCCGCTGCTGCTTTATCAATGAAGTGTATGTGGCCTTCTAAATCCTTTGTTGTCATTATGAGAGTGTTCACAGCATCTTTACCAGGGGTGGATTTCATCTCAAGAAACTGCATTCTTTGCTCATCCGTTCAAGTTTGATCATGAGATTGCAGCAGTTTAGTCACATCTTCAGGCTGTAATTCTAGTTCTCTTGTGATTTCCACCGCATCTGCAGTTACTTCCTCCACTGAAGTCTTGAGCCTTTCAAAGTCATCCATGCGGGTTGGAATCAGCTTCTTTCAAACTCCTGTTGATATTTTGACCTCCCATGAATCACAAATGTTCTAAATGACATCTGGATTGGTGAATCCTTTCCAGAAGGCTTTCAGTTCATTTTTGCCCAGATCCATCTGAGGAACCACTACCTATGGCAGCAATAGCCCGACAAAATGTATTAAATGATGCTAACACATGAAGGTCAGAATGACTCCTTGATCCTTTGGCTGCGGAATGGCTGTGTTCGCAGGCATGAAAACAGCATGAGTCTTGTACATCTCCATGAGAGCTCTTGGGTGACTAGGCGTATTGTCAGCAAGCAGTACTATTTTGAAAGGAATCTTCTGAGCAGTAGGTCTCAACAGTGGGCTGAAAATATTCACTAAACCATGCTGTGGACAGATGTGCTGCCACCTGGGCTTTGTTGATCCATTTATAGTGCACAGGCAGAAGGAGTTTTGGAATGGTGAATGAGCACTGACTTCCACTTAAAGTCACCAGCTGCGTTAGCCCCTAACGAGAGTCAACTTGTCCTTTAAAGGTTTGATGCTAGGCATTGTCTTCTCCTCTCTAGCTATGAAAGTCCTAGATGGCATCTTCTACATTGAAAATCTGTTGTTTAATGAAGACTGTAAAACTCAAAGACAACACAAAAGAACAGAATAGGCAGAAAAAACACCAAGTAGCCACCTTCATCAGTTATCTTAGCCATGTCTTCTGGATAACTTGCTGCAGTGTCCACATCAGCACTTGCTGCTTGACTTTGAACTTTTGTGTGATGGAGATGGCTTCTTTAAACCTTGTGAACCAACCTCTGCTACCTTCAGACTTTGCTTCTGCACCTTCCTCAGTTCTCTCAGGCTTCATAGAATTGGAGAGAGTTAGGGCCTTGCTCTGGATTAGGCTTTGGTCTAAGGGAATGTTGTGGCTGGTTTGATCGTATCTCCAGACCACTGAGACTTCCTCTGTATCAGCAATAAGGCTGTTTTGCTTTCTTATCAATTGTGTCTTCACGGGGGTAGCACTTTTAATTTCCCTCAAGCTCTTTTTCCTTTGCATTCACAACTTGGTCGTTTGGCACAAGAAGCCTGTCTTTGAACCTTTCTCAGCTTTCCACATGCCTTTCTCATTAAGATTCGTCATTTCCATCTTTTAATTTTAAAGTGAGAGATGTGTGACTGTTTCTTTAACTTGAACACTCAGAAGCCGTTGTAGGGTTATTAATTAGCCTAATTTCAATATGGCGTCTGGGGAACAGGGAGGCCTGAGGGGAGAGAGGGAGCAGCTGGTTGGTGGAGCAGTCAGAACACAGACCACGTTGATGGATTAATTGTCTCATATGGCACAGTTTGTGGCACCCCAAAACAATCACAATAGTAACATCACAAATCACTCATCACCATAAACAGATACAATAATAATGAAAAAGTTTGACATATTGCAGGAATTACCAGATTGTGACCCAGAAGACACAAAATGGCCACATCCTGTTGAACAAATGGCACCAAAAGACTTGCTCAGCACAGGGTTGCCACAAACCTTCAGTTTGTAAAAAAACACAATTGCCTGTGAAGCTTGATAAAGTGAAATGCAGTGAAATGAAGGCTGCCTGTATTAAGCTGTTTATACTGAGGTCTTTCTGGGCAGCTGATGGTTTGATTTATCTTTTTTATTCTGGTGAGCGTTCTGTTACCTGGTAGGGTAGGTCTTTTCTCTGTACACTTACTAAACCGAAAAAGTTCTTCTCCCTTATATTTTCATATAAACTTTGGAATATTTTTTGTGACATCTGTTAACAAAACACCAAAGAAATGGGTTGCACTTTATTTAAAAATCCTTAAATACTGAATCTTTTAATCCAAGTACTTGGTGTTTTTTTTGGCTTATTCTGTTCTTTTGTGTTGTCTTTGAGTTTTATAGTCTTCATTAAATGGGCTGGATTTGTATTTACGTACATGTATTTTTTAACCTTTGTTTTTATTGAGGTGGGATTTCTCTATGGTCAAGTGCACCTGTCTGAGGAGTTTCTTAGGCAGGCCTCCCTGTGGCCGTTGCCCAGGGCAGCATGGTAGGGAGTCACCCGTGTAGCAGATAGCAGCATTTGCTCAGCCCTTGGATTTTGCCGTATGTCTTTTTTGTAGTGTAGTGTGGTTCTCCTTCATAGTTTCCCAGTATTAAGATATTTGCTAGATTCTTTGATACAATATTGATTCAGTCTGCTGATATTTAGGATCTTGCTTCTGTATTTTTCAGTAGATTTGGCTTATTCAGTAGATTCTTTGATACAATATTGATTCAATCTGCTAATATTCTCTTTTTTTTTTTTTTTTTGAGACGGAGTCTTGCTCTGTCACCAGGCTCTGGAGTGCAGTGGCGCGATCTTGGCTCATTGCAACGTCTGCCTCCGGGTTCAAGCAATTCTCCTGCCTCAGCCTTCCGAGTAGCTGGGATTACAGGCATGCGGCACCACGCCCAGCTAATTTTTTGTATTTTTAGTAGAGACGGGGTTTCACCACATTGGCCAGGATGGTCTTGATCTTTTGACCTCGTAATCTGCCTGCCTTGGCCTCTCAAAGTTCTGGGATTACAGTCATGAGCCACCTTGTCTGGCTCAATCTGCTGATACTTTCTTTAGGATCTTGCATCTGTATTCTTCAGGTTTGGCTTATCAGTAGATTCTTTGACACAATATTGATTCAATCTGCTGATATTTTCTTTAGGATCTTGCTTCTTTATTCTTCAGTAGGTTTGGGTTATAGTTCCTGGGCCCCATCAACTTTTAAAAATATTTTTGTCAGGGTTGGTGTCAGGAGTGTGCTAGTTTAATAAGGGGAAGTTTCTACTATTTTCTGTGGTTTATTTTGTTTTTACAGACAGGGTCTTGCCGTGTTGCCCAGTCTGGTCTTGAACTCCTGACCTCAAGTGATCCTCCTGCCTTAGCCTCCTGAGTAGCTGGGATTATAGACGTGCCACCATGCCCAGCTTGTGATTTATTTCTTGAGCATTTGAAGGTGCCCTGTAGCTGGGAGAGGGAAGGCTTGCTGCAGATGGCACCTGCTTTTGGTTAATCTTGGCAGGGCCTCCCCGAGCTAACAGGAGCCCCTCTCTTCAGTGCAGGTCGTAATCTGAAGGAGTGGCTGAGGGAGCAATTTTGTGATCACCCGCTGGAGCACTGTGAGGACACAAGGCTCCACGATGCAGCCTACGTCGGGGACCTCCAGACCCTCAGGAGCCTGTTGCAAGAGGAGAGCTACCGGAGGTGAGTGGCCTGCCCCGGGGCTGGTCCGGGTGCTCGGGCCCTTCAGGTCTGCACAAAGCTGAGCCCCACAGTCCCTGTGCAGATGCAGACCCTGATGTTGGGAGGGATGGGTTCCAGTTTTAGGGGACGGGGATAAAGGAGAATCAGGCAGCATGGGCAGAGTTGTAGGAGACAGCCAGACAGTGTGGGCAGGGAGCCCTGAGTTCAGGTCCTGCTCTGTCATTGACCTTAGTGTCTTCTGGCAACTTCTGGCCTTCTGTGGGCCTCAGCCTCCTGATGTCACTCCTGAAGGTACCACTGTTTCCCTCTTCAGTGGTGGCCCTGCCCCATCTTGGGTCTCTCGAGGCTCTCGATTGCAGGCGCTTCTATGCGTTCACCCTGCTTCACCAGCTTCCCTGGTGCCCTTTCCTCTAGCTTCTCAGGCCCTCAGTCATTTGCCCGCGGGACCTGGGCCTCAGCCTTAGGCCCTTTACCTCATCAGCCTTCTCCTTACTGTTCCCCTCATCCGTGGTCCCCTGCCCTGGCTTTGCCAAACTCTGCCTGTCCCCACAAAACGTCTCCAGCCCTTCCTTCGCGGCAGGTGACGCCTGCCCCCACTCCCCGCTCAGGCTGCTGGGAGAGCAGAGTCCGCCTGCTTTCCGGTGCCTGCTTTCCGGAGTGTTCTCTGATTGTTCTGCGGGTCTAAGGTCGGGAGTCCCAGCTACAGCTTAAACTCAGCGGCAGCCAGGAACTGTCCATGCTGCTGTTGTGTTTCCGCTTTCCCTTCAGGACCCACATGCCAGTGCAGTGATAGAAGCAGTGCCTGCATGTTTGTGCCGAGACTAATGCCACAACTTTTCTTTGCATAGTTCCCAAGAAAAGGATTTCTAACAGTACAGGAATGTATTTCTTCATTTCCTTCTAGTGTCTTAGCAGTATTTAATCAGAACAGATATCAGTATGTAAAAGAAAAATTCCAGAAAGGACTGTCATAGGAAGACGAATGGATTACGCACAGATATGTAAAGTGGGCGACTCAAGCCCAAAGAAAACCTTAATTCAACTTGCAGATGTAACAGAATGAAATAGAGTTCGGTGAGGTCTCAGCCCAAGTCTTTCCACATTGCATTTCCCAGCACTGTTTCTCCTCCTTTTACTCAGGCTCAGGGCATCTCTGGTTCTTTACATTTTCCCATTGCTATTTTCTTCGGTGATGAGTTACTGGAGTGTTCCTCTACTTTCCGGGGCAGTCAGAGCCTACACACAGCTGGCGGAGGAGCCCCGAGGGCTGGCTTGGGAGCTGCTTCCGCTGCATGTTCCTGGGCCCTGGTTTGGTGCTCTGGGCCCCTGAGCTTTGTTCTCAGTGACACTGGGAGCTCGCTGTGAACCCCTCACGGTCGCTGCCTTGCTGGGTCGGTGGGTGGGGCAGGCATTTGCAGTCTGATTGTGACATCTGCCGAGAGCTGAGTCTGGAGAGGTTCCTCTGCTGCTCTTGGCCAGGGGTGTAGCTCCCGTGCCACCTTAGTGATTCCTTCAGGCCTTGATTTGTGCAGTGTTAGAGTTTGGGGGCCTACATAGTCAGCTAGTCCTGGTGAGGATGCTGAGGCCCAGAGAGAGGCCCAGCCTCAAGCCTTCACAGATGGTAACTGGGGAAGAGCAGACTAGGGCTCTCACCCAGACTCCTGTTCATTCGGCACTGCCTCCCAGGCAGACCCTTCCCAACTTTGTAGAAGAAGGCACTTCGGACGGCAGTCGGGAAATAAAGAACTAGAGATCTTAGTTTTGGTGCTGATCATTCCGCTGGTGCCTTGAGTTTCCTGTCCCTGGAATGGGGCTCGTAATGCCTGCCCTGCCATGCCCAGGTCCCATAGGGGAAATGTGTGAGAGCGTTTCAGAAGGCAGAGCCCAGGTGGAGGTGTTATGAACCATAGGGGGACCGTGTCCATGCTGCCAGGGTGAGGGGGGCAGTGCAGCCCGTCCCTGTCCTGCGGCTGCCTCTCATGAGCCCCTCGTGTTCCTCCTGCAGCCGCATCAATGAGAAGTCTGTCTGGTGCTGTGGCTGGCTCCCCTGCACACCGCTGCGAATCGCGGCCACTGCAGGCCATGGGAACTGTGTGGACTTCCTCATCCGGAAGGGGGCCGAGGTGGATCTGGTGGACGTAAAAGGACAGACGGCCCTGTATGTGGCTGTGGTGAATGGGCACCTAGAGAGTACCCAGATCCTTCTTGAAGCTGGCGCGGACCCCAACGGAAGCCGGCACCATCGCAGCACCCCCGTCTACCACGCCTCTCGCGTGGGCCGGGCCGACATCCTGAAGGCCCTTATCAGGTCAGTCCTGCGGAGCTCGCCTGGCTCCTGCAGCCACTTCATTTTTCTTCTCTGTATTTGCAGTTTTTCTGTCTTTAGAATTTGGCTCTTTAGATGACTCGCCTGGTTTGCTGGTCTTCTGAAGAGCTGCCTCTTGACTTTATCAGTTCTCTTTGTCTTTCTGCTTACCTGTTCCTTTATATCTACTTTTATCTTTTTCTAATTTTTTGTTTTTTTCCCTTTTGAGTTGATTGCTTATTCATTTTTTCTTGATTAAGAATGCAAACTTGCAACGTTTTACCTTTTACTGTCGTTTTGACCATCCTGTCTGAGCTTTTTCCTTATTGTTTAAATAGCTCTAATTGAAGTTGATTTCCTCTTTGTTCTTAGAGTTATGGAAGATAAGGTTTTAATAACACTTTTTATTGTATTATGCTCAGATAGTTTTCATTTTGGGGATTCTTTGAATTAAAAAAATTATTATTATTATTATTATTGTTTAGTTTTTGAGATGGGGTCTTACTTTGTTGCCCAGGCTTGAGTGCTGTGGGGTGATCATAGCTCACTGCAGCCTCAAACTCCTGGGCTCAAGTGATCCTCCTGCCTTAGCCTCCTTAGTAGCTGACACTACAGCTATGCACCGCAGTGCTGACTTATTATTATTTTTTAATGTCAGACTACATTGTTGTGAATGCTTGAAACAGGTACATGAGCATGGGTCTTTTATTTACACATTACACTTTGTTAGGTTAGCTCGCGCTCTCTCTTTTTTTTTTTTTTTTTTAACATTTTTGTCATTGGATCTGCCAGAAATTTAAAGAAGCCTGTTAGTCTCTGATCACATTTGTGATTTTGCCATTTTTTCCCCCTTGTACTTTGAATAGGTTTTGCTTTGAAAATTTTGATGCTAATTGAGCTCATAAAAGTTCCTGCTTAGGTATTATGCTCTATCAAAACAAGAGTACTTTTAATTTTATTTAAGGCCCATTTACATGGCGTTATCTAATATTTAGTTTTAATCCTAGGGAGTTTCGGAAGTTCTATTTGTGCTTGTGTGGAACTATTTGTCTAGGTGTTTTTTGTTGTTGTTGTTGTTGTTGTTGTTGTTGTTGGGACAGAGTCTCGCTCTGTCGCCCAGGCTGGAGTGCAGTGGCGCGATCTCAGCTCACGGCAAGCTCTGCATCCTGGGTTCACGCCATTCTCCTTCCTCAGCCTCCCCAGTAGCTGGGACTACAGGCGCCCGCCACCACGCCCAGCTAATTTCTTTTTTTGTATTTCTAGTAGAGATGGGGTTTCATTGTGTTAGCCAGCATGGTCTCTATCTCCTGAGCTCGTGATCAGCCCGCCTCGGCCTCCCAAAGTGGTGGGATTACAGGCGTGAGCCACTGCGCCTGGCCAAGTTTTGTTTTTTAATACAGTTCACATTATTGCTATAGCTGATGTTAGGGTTTGTTTCTGTTATCTTTCTGTTTTGTAACTATTTTCATTTGATATCTTTTCTTCATATATATATATCTTTTTTTGCTTTCCCCTTCCATTGTATTAGGTTTACAGTCTTATTTTATTTTATTTTTTTTTTTGAGACAGTCTTGCTCTTTTGCCCAGTCTGGAGTGCAGTGGCCCGATCTTGGCTCACTGCATACCTCTGCCTCCCGGGTTCAAGCAGTTCTCCTGCCTCAGCCTCCTGAGTAGCTGGGACTACAGGTGCCCGCCACCATGGCCGGCTAATTTTTGTATTTTTGGTAGAGATGGGGTTTCACCGTGTTAGCCAGGATGGTCTCGATCTTCTGACCTCGTGATCCACCCGCCTCGGCCTCCCAAAATGCTGGGATTACAGGCGTGAGCCACCGCACCTGGCCTGCGGTCTTATTTTAATCATACTAATGGTTACCTTTTTTTTTTTTCTGTTTGAACCAGATTGTTTTTATTTTTCATGTTTCTAGTGACTTCTTTCCAGCAAAGATGCTTTTTTCCCTGTCTTACTCTGGAGACCAAATTGCTTTGTGTTTGGACAGGATGCAGTTTAGGTAGCTGGTTCTCAGGGAAATTTTTCCATATTGAAAAGGATTAGGTAAGGGTTCTGTTGTTACACGCTGCAGCCAGGGTGGCTCCGATGAGCAGGGACCTGGGATTCCCTTTACCCAGCACAGAACATGGTCTTTAAATTAGGTACTGAGAATGTGTTTTTCCTGTTGAAGGGTTTTATAAATTAAATAGCTACACAATGGGCTTTTGGGAGGATAAAGGAATGAGAGTGGTAAGGTTGTTATGTTAGAGGGTGATGAAGCTGTGAGGCTTTTCCCTCTTTTTAAGGATTTCTAACCTGATTATCTAAGTTACCTCAGTCCCATGTCTTTGCACCTTGGAGAATGCAAGCTGTTAATTTGGAAATGTTTTTGAGTAGGATCAATCAGTGAAATTCCATGTTGGTTCCAGAAGTCCCTTTGGGTATTTCAGTCAATTCATGATGCACAACTGCTTTGAGTTACCTGCAGGCTACCCGAGAAGTACATATACAGATGCCCTTCTTTTTTTTTTTTTTTTTGTTTGAGATGGAGTTTCACTCTGTTGCCCAGGCTGGAGTGCAGTGGCACGATCTTGACTCACTGCAAGCTCCACCTCCTGGGTTTACGCCATTCTCCTGCCTCTGTCTCCCCGGTAGCTGGGACTACAGGCACCTGCCACCACGCCCGGTTACTTTTTTGTATTTTTAGTAGAAACTGGGTTTCACCATGTTAGCCAGGATGGTCTCGATCTCCTGACCTTGTGATCCTCCCACCTCGGCCTCTTCAAAGTGCTGGGATTACAGGCGTGAGCCACCGCGCCCGGCCACAGGTGCCCTTCTTGCGAAAACGTTACTGAGACATCTTACTCCCCCACTGGAGCCCAGGACGTTACTTTTACAAGGTGGTACCAAGAACACGTATTATTCTATTAAAAAGTTTTCTATGTTCTAGATTCCAAGACAGTTGACTTTTGGAAAGTAGAGTGATGTGGTTAAGTTACTGCACAGTGATGTTATCTGGAAATAACTTAGCTTCTGCCTTCCCTGTGCCAGTTCCCCCTTAGGGCTCTCGTCTTTCACTCTTGTAATTTTCTGTCCCTCTGTAAGTCACCTCCATTTTGTTACTTGTAAATTCCCTTGATATGTATTGCTCATATTTTAGAAAAAAGGTACAGAGTGGTATTTCTGTATGTGCAAAAGTTGTATTGATTTATTGAGTTCTTCCAGTGGTTCCTTGCCAGTGATATTAAAAGCAATAGAGGAATTTGGAAAATATTCAGGATTAAAATTAACTGGATCTCATCCAGTATATTTTTATGAGTGGATGAAGGGCTATCTTTCCCATAGCTCAGCTAATACCAGATTGTCATATTGCCCAAAATTACAAACGTTTTGGAAGATTTTCCCTAAGAATAAGGAGAAAAAAACCATCACTGCTTGAGATCTAGTTTTCCTTTGCTTAATTGGTTGGGTGTTGAAGTAAAGTATCAATTTCTCATTGGCTCTGTGTGCTTCAGAATGCTTCCCCTGTCACTCCTAGAATCTTGGCGAGTGGGTGGTGTTTGTGTTTGTAGAGGAAGTTCATTGTCCTGTGAGTGTGTTGGTCCACGTGCTCGTCCTCAGGCCTGTGCTGCCTGAAAGCAGCGGTTTGGTTCCACGGGAACGTTTCTCTGGACACTTAGGATGGTGCCGAGAGGGTTAGAAAGTGGTTGCTGGCCTTACCTGTTGGCGAGCGGTGTGAGTGCAGCACGGAAGGTGACGCTGTTCTGTCCTCCCTGCACCCTGTGTGTTCTGGCCCCGTCATCGCTGCTCCCCACATATTGCCCTTTCCTGTTACAAATGAAATACTTCGGTGGTGACAAATCTTGTGAGACATTGCGGGACCGTGTGGGCTGATGAAAGCTCAAGAACACAGGTGCTGACTCTAACGTTGATTCAGATTAGAGTCACGTTGTGCGTTTTGGTCAGGAATCTCGAAGTGAGATTCACATTTCCATCCTATCAGGCTGCATATGATCTCCATGTGCCCATTACTGCTGATACTCACTTCCGTTATTTGATGAAGGTGGCGCCTGCCGTGTTTCGCTACCGTAAAGCTATTCCTGTTCTCTCTGTAAGTAGTATTTTGTGGAGGGGCGCTTTACAACCGTGTATATGTCCTGTTCGTCTCAGATTTTTAATTTGTTCATTTATTTATTTGTTAGTGTAGACTCATGGTTTCTGATTTATTCAATGAGTTATAATTCGTTATTATTGTTACTTATTTTGATATTCATATTGTCTCAGTTTGGCTACTGATAGCTGCTTCAAGCCATCTCTGTCCTTTTGACATGTCTTTAATCGTTCTGTGAGCAGCGCCTTGCTTTCTCCTGTAGCAAGATGTTCTTGGCTCATCTCGTGCTTTGACTGCCTCAGTCCTGGAATAAGTCATTTCTCCAAGGAGTCCTGGTTTCTTTTAGTGAAGAATGGTGTGCGGAAACCTGCCTTTGGACACTAGAAGTGCCTATTGCTTTTGGGGTATCACTGTTTTCACACCCTCCTATTGGACCAAGCTAAGGTTGTATGTACATTCCACATTTCTGTTTATATATCTTTATTATACATTGATAGGAGTTCACCTGGCTACCTTAAATCCAGGCTCACACCACAAGATTCATCCTAGTTTTCTTCCTTTCTGCATTTGTTATTCTCCTTTCACCAGTGAGAAACCCGGTTCCCCTGCCCTCCACATATTGCCTGTGTTGTCCGTGTTGTCCGCTGTGTGGCACCAGCCAGCCTCGTTTTACTGCCCCTTCCCATACATGGCTCCTGACCTGTTTGGACGCTCACCTCTCATGCCAGGTGACCTTCTTACCTTGTCAGGACTCTGACTCTGAGCCAGGGCCCCCTCATTGACTGATCCCTCTTTAGAGTAAAAATGGGAGTTTGCACTTGGCCTGGAAGAACCCTAAATGTCTGATAGAGAGCCATATATTTGGTCATCTCTGAGTACAGTGACAAGGGCAAGTAAAGTAAATGGAGTCATTTAGAGATTGGCTTTGGTGGAGAGTGAGGCTTCTACGTCAGGTGGCTCCTGCACCTGCCCTATGTGAGTTTTGTTTCCTCCATCGGGCTGTCAGTGGGGATCAGGAGGGGCAGCCTAGGGGTTACCTCACTCATGGCTGTGTGCATGCCCATGTGAAGAGCTGTGTGACGCTGCCCTGCCGGCAAGCTGTGCATCCTGGCCTGGGGCCTTCCAGGTGAACCTGATGCTGGGAGTGGTCTGTGCTAATCATGGGAGTCTGGATGTTTAGTGTGCCTGAAAAGAAAGATGTCCTAGTGGGCAGCACATCATGGCGCCAGCTGGATACCTGATTGAGTTCATGTGTTTCTTTTTGCTTTCAGTTTTTTTTTTTTTTTTTTTTTTGGGACGGGGTCTTGCTCTGTCACCCAGGCTAGAGAAGTGGCATGATCTCGGCTTACTGCAACCTCTGCCCCCCAGGTTCCAGCGATTCTCCTGCCTCAGCCTCCTGAGTAGCTGAGATTTCAGGTGCCTGCCACCACGCTCAGCTAATTTTTGTATTTTTAGTAGAGACGGGGTTTTGCCATGTTGGTCAGGCTGGTCTCGAACTCCAGATCTCCAGTGATGTGCCTGCTTCAGCCTCCCAAAGTGCTGGGATTACAGACATGAGCCACCACATCCTGCTGCTTTCAGTTTTTAAGGATTACTTTTTACTTAATTTTGTTTTACAACATAAAAAATTTATGTGGTTCCAAAGTCAAATTGTAAAACAAGGTATAATTTTTTTTTTTTTTTTTTTGAGACAGTCTCGCTCTGTTTCCCAGGCTGTAGTGCAGTGGCACAATCTTGGCTCCCTGCAGCCTCTGCCTCCTGGGTTCAGGTGATTCTCATGCCTTAGCCTCCCAAGTAGCTGGGACTACAGGTGTATGCATGACGCTCAGCTCTTTTTCTTTTTTCTTTTTTGTATTTTTAGTAGAGACTGGGTTTTGCCATGTTGACCAAGCTGGTCTCGAACTCCTGGCCTCAAGTGATCTGCCTGCCTTGGCCTCCCAAAGCATTGGGATTACAGGCATGAGCTACCACGCTTGGCCATGGCATAAATTTTTGGAAATCTAGCTTGTGTCCTTGTCTCCTTGATCCTGTTCTCTCCCTCCCTAGTAGATAGCCGTTTAAAAAGTTCCATGGTTTACTATAAGCACACTGCAACTTCTTCCCCCATAGAAACAGTAGTGGACTGTACACTTTCACTGTGCTGCTTCCTTTCCCTCTTCCTGTACTCGGAGGCCGTTCCGGAGCAGTGTACAGCGACCCTCCTCCTTTTCAGAGCTGCACAGGGCTGCATAGTGCAGATGAGCTGCAGGTTCATTCAGCCAGTCCCGTTAGTGGACACATGGATGGTGTACTGTCTCCAGCTGTTATGGATAGTGCTTTAATGAATTGCCTTGTGCATATATCTTTTCATAGTTTTGTAGATGTATTTTGGAAATAGATTCCGAGAAGTGTGATTGATGGGTCGAAGGGTAAATGCATATGTAATTTTACTAGCGATTGACAGATTTCCCCCTCCACGGGAGGAAAGTTCACTTTCCATTGCTCAAACAATGAATGAGATTTCCTGTTTCCTAAAAGCCTGGTCAATAAATTTTTGGATTTTTCCCAATCTGATAGGTGAGAAGTGATATCTCAGAATAGTTTTAGTTTGCATTTCTGTTCCGAGTGAGGCTGAGTGTCTTTTCATGTGGCTAAGAGCCATTTGTAGCTGTCTATCTCTCTAATTTTTTTTATTTTTATTTTTATTTATTTATTTTTGAGACGAAGTCTTGCTCTGTTGCCCAGGCTGGAGTGCAATGGCACCATCTCAACTCACTGCAATCTCTGCCTCCTGAGTTGAAGCAATTCCCCTCCCTCAGCCTCCTGAGTGGCTGGGATTACAGGCACACCCACGCCCGGCTAATTTTTGTATTTTTAGTAGAGATGGGGTTTCATCATGTTGGCCAGGCTGGTCTTGAACTCTTGACCTCAGATGATCCGCCCACCTTGGCCTCCCAAAGTGCTGGGATTACAGGTGTGAGCCACCGCGCCCGACCCCATCTCTCTTAATTTTTCTGTAGGGCTATTGATCTTTTTCTTTTGGAAGCTCTTTATATGTTAAGGGTATTAACCCCTTTGTAACATTTTTCCCCAGTTTTTCATTGCTTGGTTTACTTTTGCTTATGTTGTTTTGTCATTCTTATGCTATGCAAGAATTTTTGTTTTAAAAATTTTCATGTTAAAAGCATTTTCTTTGTGGATTTTGTGTCAGAATTAGGCAAATTTTACTTGGAGTTTTTTTCCTAGTTTTTGCATGGTTTCATATTTTACATTTTAAGTTATGGTCAGTTTGGAATTTATTCCGGTATATGCTATGGTGAATGGATATACTTTTACCTTTTTCCATATGGATGTCCAGTTACCCCAAAAAACAGTCAGACGTCTACACTCTCCCTTATTTGAGATTCTTTATCATATATGAAATTTCTAGGCCGAGCGCAGTGGCTCAAGCCTGTAATCCCAGCACTTTGGAGGCCGAGACCCGGCGGATCCTTGAGGAATCCAGGAAGTCGAGACCATCTGGCTAACCCGGTGAAACCCCGTCTCTACTAAAAAATACACAACACTAGCCGGGCGACGTGGCGGGCGCCTGTAGTCCCAGTTACTTGGGAGGCTGAGGCAGGAGAATGGCGTAAACCCGGGAGGCGGAGCTTGCAGTGAGCTGAGATCCGGCCACTGCACTCCAGCCTGGGCAACAGAGCGAGACTCCGTCTCAAAAAAAAAAAAAAAAGAAATTTCTATATGCAATTTGGCCCATTTTGAGATTTTCTTAAAGTTCCATCATTCTGCCATTTTGTTCACATACCTATCAGGGGAGCCCGCCCCCGATGGTTAACGTAGGTTCTTTTCTATTCCCTAAGCATCTCGACTGGTTTGAGAAGTAAAGGGAAAGAGAAAGAGAGAGAAATTTTAAAGCTGGGTGTCTGGGGGAGACATCACATGTCAGTAGGTTCCGTGATGCTCCCTGAGCTGTAAAACCAGCAAGTTTTTATTAGCGATTTTCAAAAGGGGAGGGAGTGCATGAATGGGGTGTGGGTCACAGAGATCACATACTTCACAAGGTAATAAAATATCACAAAGCAAATGGAGGCAGGATGAGATCACAAGACCACAGGATGGGGCGAAATTAAAATTGCTAATGAAGTTTCGGCAAGCATTGTCATTGATAACATCTTATCATGAGACAGGGTTTGAGAGCAGACAACCTGTCTGACCAAAATTTATTAGGCGGGAATTTCCCCCTCCTAATAAGCCTGGGAGCACTACAGGAGACCGGGGCTTATTTCATCCCTTCGGCTTCGACTGTAAAACATGGATGCCTCTAAGGGGGCTGTTCATAGACCTACCCTCAGGGCACATTCTCTTTCTCAGGGATGTTTCTTGCTGAGAAAAAGAATTCAGTGATATTTCTCCTATTTGCTTCTGAAAGAAGAGAAATATGGCTCTGTTCCCTCCGGCTCATAGGCAGTCAGGGTCCAAGGCCATCTCCCTCATTCCCTGAACATTGCTGTTATCCTGTTCCTTTTTTCAAGGTGCCCAGATTTCATATTGTTCAAGCACACATGTTCTATAAACAATTTGTACCGTTAACGCAATCATCACATGGTCCTGAGGCAGCATACATCCTCCTGGGAAGATGACGGGATTAAGAGATTAAAGGAAAGACAGGCATGGGAAATCACAAGGGTATTGATTGGGGAAGTGCTAAGTGTCCATGAAATCTTCACAGTTTATGTTCAGAGATTGCAGTAAAGACAGGCGTAAGAAATTATAACATATTAAATTGGGGAACTAATAAATGTCCATGAAATCCTCACAATTTATGTTCTTCTGCTGCGGCTTCAGCCAGTCTCTCCGTTCAGGGTCCCTGACTTCCCGCAACACTTACCAATACCACAGTTTTATTTTTAGCCTTTATAATAAACTTCACTTATGGTGTGGCTACCTCTCACCCCTGCCCCCCTTACTGCTTGACTTTTTCATCTTCTTTGATCTTACAGATGAACTTTATAAATCAACTAATGTAGCTTCAGGGATGCTACTTTTATTTATTTATGTTTGTAATCAACTTACTTAGTTCTAGTAATGACATTTTCATTTATAAAATAAATTTAGGGAGGATTCTTAATGTCGAGTCTCAATCAGTACTGTGCTATGACTTTCCATTCTCTTAGGTCTACTTTTGTTGACTTTAAGTAGTAGTTTATCATTTTCCTTATGCAAATTTTGGACATTTATTGTTAAGTTTATGCTTAGATATGTCATTGTAAAATTTATTTTGCTATCATAAATGGAATTTTCCCTTCCGCTTTTTATATGAACGCTATTGGTTTGACAACCTGCTACTTCAATCATTTCTCTCATTGCTTGTTAATTGTTTTTCCATATTATTTAGGGCTTTTCAGACACATTGTATCCTCTGAAAATAGGAAATTTTTACCTCTTATTTTCCAGTTTTATGCGTTTAATTTCGTTCTCTTGCCTGATTTCACGGGGTACTTTTAACACCAGTGGTCGATAGGAGGCTAGAAAGCAGGAGGCTGTCTTGCTCCAGCTTTAGCCAGAGTGCTTCAAGCCTTTCCCTGTTAAATGAGATGCTGACTTCTGGCCTGAGGGAGTATGTTTTACCATGTTAAAGAAAAGCCATCACTTTCTGTTTTATTGAGCATTTTTAAACATGCATAGCTCTTGAGTTTTGTCATATGCCCACCTTTTTTTTTTTCCCTGCATCTGCAGAGATAATCAGAGGATTTTCCCCTCAGCCTCATTTTACAATGGATTATATTAATACAGTTTCTAATATTGGAGCTACCTGTGCATTCTTGGGATAACTCCCATGAGGTCATGGTATGTTGCTTTCTTAATATACTTAAGGATTCTCTTCGGCTAAAATTTTATTGAAGATTTAAAAGTTGATACTCATAAATGAAATTAGCTGGGAGTTTTTCTTATGCTTTGGCCGTTGTCCGGTTTTGGGGTTATTGTGCCAATTTTATCACATGAATTTGTAAGTTTCTCTTCTTTGTCTTTGCTCTGAAATAGTTTAAATAGCCTTGGGATTATTGGACCTTTAAAGGTTTGAAGGACTTCCCTTAGGAATTTTTGTATGTGCGGGGATTCCAAGTTCTTTCCTGCTACCTTATCTTGCAGGACGTAATGAAGCTATCTGATCTGTGGAGTCTCCTGTAGCAGCTGGTGTCACTGAATCAAGGCCTTCTGCTAAGGGTGGCTGTGGGATCTGTGGGATCTATGGGCTGTGGTCAGTCCCCTGCACAGTCTGACTTTCCCTTTCTTCCCTCCAGGTATGGGGCTGATGTTGACGTCAACCACCACCTGACTCCTGACATCCAGCCCCGATTCTCCCGGCGGCTCACTTCCTTGGTGGTCTGCCCCTTGTACATCAGCGCAGCCTACCACAACCTCCAGTGCTTCCGGCTGCTCCTCCTGGCAGGAGCGAACCCCGACTTCAACTGCAATGGTCCTGTCAACACACAGGGATTCTACAGGGGCTCCCCTGGGTGCGTCATGGATGCTGTTCTGCGTCATGGCTGTGAGGCAGCCTTCGTGAGCCTGCTGGTGGAGTTTGGAGCCAACCTGAATCTAGTGAAGTGGGAATCGTTGGGCCCAGAGTCGAGAGGAAGAAGAAAGGTGGACCCTGAGGCCTTGCAGGTCTTTAAAGAGGCCAGAAGTAAGTGGCTTGAGTTCAGCTCTGACTTGTGGGCTGGGTTGATTGAATGAATCAAGATGTAGCAATAAACAAAAAACAAAAACCTCCAGCTAAGCACTTGGCCAGAATCTTCAGTTAGCACTCGCAGTTTTCCAGATGGTTGTTCAGATTGATCTTCTCTTTTTAAATTCCTGAATACCAAGAACTGGTATCAGGGAATCTCTAAAAGTACATGTGTATTGTCAGAACTCCTTGAATTATGCTGCTCTCTCTCTCTCTCTCTTTTTTTTTTTTTTTTTTTTGAGACAGGGTCTTGCTCTGTCACCCAGGCTGGAGTACAGTGGCGCAATCACAACCATGTAACCATGACCTCCTGGGCTCTCGCGATCCTCCCACCTCAGCCTCCCAAGTAGCTGGGACTGTAGGTGCACACCATGCCCAGCTAATTTTTGTATTTTTCGTAGAGATGATGTTTTGCTGTGTTGCCCAGGCTTGTGTTGAACTCCTGGACTCAAGTAATCTGCCTGCCTCAGCCTCCCAAAGTGCTGGGATTACAGGCATGAGCCACTGCCCTAGTCTAAAGTTATATTCTCTTTATCCTTTTGCTCTAATTTGTGGCCCCAGATTCTTATAGACAGTGACTTCTTTTATGCTGGTTTTTAAGTGAGCCCTTAAAACAAATTGCAAGCGAGGCTTTCTAGGGTTCCTCACTCTCCTTTCAATTCCACTGAAGTTTCGCTATTTAGGACTGTGTGATAAGCCTAAGTTTTGTTACAATGAAGTTCCTAGTCTGCTTATTTATGAACAAAGATTTTGTTCGCGATTAATGCATTAATCACACGAGAGATTGGAATCGATCCGTAGCTAGGTCTTGTTGTCTGAGGCTCTCTGTGGGATTCAGACATTGACCTCATGTGTCGTCTTTGACTTCCTGCCCGCGTGTCAGCCCTTCCCACCGCTCCCAGTCTGGGTCTTGAGACATCCAAGTTGATAACCTCTTCCTTCTCCGTGCCTCTCAAAGGACTTGAAATTCATTGTGTTTTTGTTACTGGATTTCCCTAAACCAGTTGATTAAAGCATGCTCCTGTGTAGCCTTCCCGCAAATAGTTAATGAGTGGTCAGCTGGGAACTATACTGATAGAAAAAGCAGCTTGCATTTATGACCATTCCACTCCTCAGCTTCCTCGCTAATTGAGACAGAACTTGGCTGCGCTCTTTTCATTGGGGGCAAAGTTGTCAGCCTGTGCCCCTCAAGCACTGCTTGGCCTGTGTTCCCCAGGCTCTGGTGGTGCTTCAGGGATTGACTAAGGGAAGAGGCTGATAGAGGCTGGGCATCAGCGGCCTGCACCTGCTGGGGCCTTCAGTGGTCCACTCTGATTTCTTTCTCTAGTGCATTAAACATGGTCAAGTTGTGACCCAGGGAGCAGATGCCCTGGGTTAACGAGGCTGGAAAGGTTTGGCTCCTTCCACCGACAGAAGGAGCAGATAATGAGACCTTCCGCCCTTGGGCCTGCTCTCCTCATCCATCAGGAAAAGCCATCGCTTTGTGTTTCGCTGAGCATTTTGAAGTTGGTTGTGAGCATTTGTGCACTTCTGGCTGCCAGTCCTGGCTGCCTTTGCTCTCTAGAGCTGGGATAGAATGAACCTTCCTCTATCCCTCTCTTTCTTCCCACGGCCTCCAGGTGTTCCCAGAACCTTGCTGTGTCTGTGCCGTGTGGCTGTGAGAAGAGCTCTTGGCAAATACCGGCTTCATCTGATTCCTTCGCTGCCTCTGCCAGACCCCATAAAGAAGTTTCTACTTCATGAGTAGACTTCGAGTGCTGCGGTTGATTCCAGCAAGGGAGAAGGTGATCTGCAGAGAAGGTGGACAGCAAACCCTGAGTGCTGTGCTGCTGGTGGTATCCTGATGGCTGTTGCTACTGAAGATGTCGTCGTGGACTGTCATTGCTCCTCAGGTGCCTGGGCCGCCGAACAGTCCTTGGGTCATTGTCAGCTGAGAGGCTCATACAAAAGTTATTATTGTTTTTCCCAAATTCTCTTTTCTGGATTTTCAGTTGCATATTAATGTAACGGGCCATGGAATGTGTACATGTAGGGACTGAGGTTGGAGGCCTATGAATTTCCCTGTAGGGAGGACTCCTAGCACTTCCGGAACTGTGCTTCTCTTTATTTTTCTACTTCTCAATTTGATTGTTCGATTAAAGCCTTCTAGTATCTCAATGAAAAGGGAGTTTTGTAAGCAAAGTAGAGGACAGAAATGTAGACATGAGCTTGCTGGTTTTTCCGCGCTCCTGGGGTAACACATGCTTGTCATACATGCCCCTTCCTTGCCACTTCAGTATTCTGTCTTTGTGGTGGAGGTCTCCTAGCGATTGTCTCCATTCAAGGGTGGTTTCCTGGCTGCACAGCACCTGTTCCAACACCTTCTGTGCCTCTCATCAGGTGTCATGATTTTTCTGCCACTTCACCTTAGGGAGCGTCCAGTGATTGATTTTAGGAGGCCCACACCAAACTCCCCAGGAAATGACTGCCTTCCTTGGGACCAAGGACCGTTCCAACAGCATTCACTGCCAGTTCTAACAGGCGAGGAAGTGCCCGAGGCGCTGTCTTCTATCCCCCACACATACCAGAAAGTGAAAAATGCAGCAAGTCCTCTGGGTGGTTCTGAGCCTCCAGGTGCATGCTGTCCAGTGGACAAAACATCTGGCGGTTGGTTGATTGCTCTTTTGTCTTGGTAGCTGCTTCTAGAATCTCTGCAAGGGGATGGCAGTGAGGCCAGAAGTCTTTCCCCGGAGAGACATGGCCTGGGTGATCACTGCTGATACCTTTGGCTGCGTGGGTGGGGCTTCCCCTCACCCAGGGCTGCACAGCCAGCTTGAGGGTCACTGGCAGGTGGGCTGGTGGCTGCAGCCTCAGAGCCCTCCCAGGTTGCTGCTGTTTCCAGTGAATCACATTTCATCATTTGAAGCCCGTGAGGACCATTGTGTGGATCCATGGTGATTCTCGACTTCAGATAGATTTAGGAAGGAGCAGATTTCAAATCTGTGTTTAGATTTTCTGTAATAAGAGAATTCCAATTTGTAAAAATTGAACGACGATATCATTTTATTTACTTAGTAGCATCGCTGCGTCTCTTCGCCGGCAGGCAGTGTCTGGCCATTACTGCGTTCTACAGCCTGAGGATAGAATTCTAGACCCCAGCCCCCTGTGTCACAAATGGGCACTGTGGGTCGCCCCCGCTGACCCGTGCGTGTGCAGATGCAGTTCCGAAGGGAAGAACAGTCCTCAGGGGATTCAGAGGGGTAAATGGAGGTGTTTCCTCAGCTGAGGTGACACTGTTAGAAGCTGCGATGGTTGTGTAAATGTGGGCTGTGTGCTGTTCCCGAGGGGAGCTTGGGATTGGGTCCTGCTGAAGCCAGGAGGGTCTTCCCCAGATAGGAGAGGATCCGCAGGTGAGTGGCGGGGGAGGGCCAGGACAGCCGCGGCCAGGTGCTGTGGGGGCTTCAGCCTGGGGGAGGGAGTGGGCATGTTCTCTGTGGCACCCAAAGTGGGACTGGGACAGAAATTGGGCTGTGGCTGGGGCAGGCGCTATAGGGAGTTAAGGATGATGATATGGAAGTTGGAGCCACCACAGTGGGCTGGGCCTTGTCACTGGAGGGCGTAGGCAGTGGCTCATCACCCTGGTAGGCTGATAGGGGCTTTCAGGGAGGCTTGTTAGCTCCCTACACTCTGGCTCTTTACTGGCTTAGTATTTAGCTCCTCTCACCTCGAGTCTCTTCTTCCTGCCACCCTTTGGGCTCAGTGTAGGAGAGGAGGGTGACTTTTCTCGAGGTGAGCCGTGTTATAGACACATGACATGCTCTGTCTGCTCTACTGAGTGCTTCCTGCAGGGGCCTGTTAAGGATGAGGCCTCCCCAGCCCTGCCCGGTGCAGGAGGTGGCTCAGTTCTTGGAACTTTTGGGAAGCGGCACCTGGGAATGCTGCCTTGTGGGAGTCCCATGCATGAGTGTGCTGGTCTGACCTTCAGGCTGCACAGAGGCAAGGACCCAGGTGTGGTAGCGTGGGCGTCACGCTCCTTTGCACAGCCAGTGTCTGTTTTGGAGGGACGAGGTCACTGCCCCTGGTCTCTAGGAGGAATGGACTGAATCCTTGCAGAGGAACCTCACTCAGACCTGGCCAGGGAATGATGTGTCTGGGGAGAGAATGAGCTGGAGGAGGGGGCCTCTCGCAGCCCTTCCCTGGCCTGTGGCCTGGCCTGGCTGGCCTGCAGGTGTCTAGGGTCTCAGCTTTTCATTTGCAGAGGACATGTTCAACTTCCTCTTTGTTCAAGCCGGCCTTTGCCAAGTTTTTCAGAATCCAAACAATTTGGAGGTTCAGTGTCTTGTTTCAAAGCTGCCAAATATGAATCTGAAAACAGAGTGGGTAGCTAAGGTCATTCCTCCTGGTTTTAGTGACACTCCCTTCACTAAAGCTCCCTTTTTCTTCTGTTGGCAAGGACAAGATACAGAATAGGAAAGAGTAGCACTTTCCACCTCAGCACGTTAGGAAATCACCTTCCTAGGCCCTGGGGCACCCAAGTCCCGTCTCAGTGAGGCTGCTGCCTGGCTGGCCCGGAGTGCTCCCCAGGAGAGGGGCTCGGTGGCCAGGGGAAAGGAGCCTGAAGGTTGCCCCTGGTTGCATCCCAGGAGCATCTGACTGTCACCACTGCCAGGGCAGCTGCTGGCCGTGGAACAGAGTCCTGGGACCTAGGCCTTGGCTGCTGTCAACAGATGGGCTGGGCTGGGCCATGGTGGAGTGGGGACAACGCTGACACCTCTGAGGATTCAGCTTTGGAGTCCCGGGTGAGAGTTTTAGAGAAACCCATCAATATCACCCACATTCTGTGACTCTTTGTATCACTCACGTTATTTATATATATATATATTTATTTATTTGTATTCTGCCTTGTTCCAGAAAAGTGTTTAAGGCAACAATGCTTGTTTTTTTGTGTTTTCTTTTGGCATTTGAAAACTTAGTTAAAATGTACTTGTTAAACAGGTAATTTTAAAGAGAAGGAACAATTGTTTTAAGTAAGTTTTCTTTTTCCTTTTTCCATGAATTGATTTTTCAAATGAAAAGCTCTTGAGAGAAAGAGAGGAAGATACAGCAGACATAGAACTGAGCTGAGGGAGAGTCTGTCTGAGAGATGCGTGGCCTGTGCTTCGCTGCCATCCATGTGGCCTTGGCCAAGTCCCTGTTAACAGAGGCGGCTCCGCTTTAGACAGGGACAAGGCTTCCTGCTGTGCCTTTCCGGCAGGGTTTTATGGGGTCACATGGGAAGCAGTGTGTGACGCAAGCAGTCCCCATGTGCGTGTAAACTGCTGTCCTGGTGATTTATCCCTCTTCTTAGTGGAAACACATTTGAGGTGATGACAGGGCTGGATGAGCCTGTGACCTGGGAGATCCAGGCTGGGCTGTGGGCCCCAATGGGCCAGAGTCCTTGTGGCCCATAGCATAGCACAGGGGACAGAGCGCTCTGTGCAGGTAAGGTGTATAAGAACAACATGGTAAATAATTGATGAAGTCACATTTGTTCAACTTAAAGGATTGTTTTTTGTTTTGAGGTTATTTTCTTCCTTATTTGGATGATAAAATGTCCTTTTATGTAATGAAGGTAAAAGTAGAGGGCAATATTTTTGCTTTTTGAAATGCTCTTGGTTGCAAAACAAAATGTTGGTTGCTGTTTGTCAGCCCCAGAATTTCTTCTTCAGTTCGCCTGTCTCTGAAATCCCGAAGTCAGGGAACCGCAGTCTAGCTGTGGTGCATGTTTACGTATTGGTGAGAAATTCCTCTTGGGTCCTTGAACAGCCTGTACACTGGCGGACAGCACTGCAGCATTTCCACTGCTGCCGACCAACAACGAGTTTGGAGGTCGCCGTGTGCAGTTTTAGGAAGTGCAAACACCCATGGTGATGGGCCTCTAGCCACCCCTGGATCCATGGGACACGCTCACAGGAAGCTGGTGTGCCTTCTCGGTGAGGACTGCCCCTTGACCTGGACTCTGGGAGCCTGTGGCGATGACACTAGTGTGGGTCTTCTGGCTCTGGGGCTACAGCTTCTGCCTCCTCACTGGCCGTCTGTACTCAGCAAGCAGGCCTGGCCTCCAGGGGCCTGGATCCCTGCCAGCTGGGATTGGACTCCTGGAAGTATCTGTTTGGGCCATATGACCTCCTTTCTCACTTACGCCTCACTTCCCTCCTCCCGCTCCAAACCCGAGTCTCTCAGTGTGGAATGAAATAGTTTAGATGCGTACATGATGCACGGTGGTGGGATTCACATCCCAGGAGAATCCCACGGAGAGGAATGTGCAGATTTTGAAGTACACAGTGATGTGTGGAATAAATACTATAAATTCTCAGCAGACAGTGGGATGGAGAAGTGAATGGGGGCAGGAGGGGGACTTCTGTTGCCTTGACATGTCATTGCTCAGTGCCTGGAATGCAGGCGGGTCTCTCTTTTTTATGTTGCTTTGATTTCAAGATCTCTTAGATATACTAGGTAGTGTATGAATGTGCATAAATCCAGTTTGAGAATGGTGTTTATGAAGAAGCTGTTTCGTGCATACAGTTGCTGCTGTAATTTAGCCGGCAGTGCCCTGCCCTGCCCTGCGGTGTCTGCACAGCTCCCACTGCTTCTCTTTGCTGTTGGGCATGTGAGGCATGACTTGGAGGGGCCTGGTGCCTGGGGACCTGCTGAAGAGAATGCTCACCACCAGCCCTCTGTCTCCCTTTCTGCTTTGGTAATCAACATGTGTTTGCCTGCAGTGGCCGGGATCATGACTGTTTCTGCCCTTGTGCCTAGTTAAGAGCCTTCAAAAGCATAATGGACATTTTTGATATGCCATTGTAACTTTAATAAATGCTTTATTTCCCTCTAATTGCCCTCAAATGCCTTAATTTTGTGGACTGTTTATTTCAACAGGTGGAAGTGTTGGTCGTGTGAAATCTTGGTGTGCACATTTCAAGAAGAAGGGAGTTCTTTTTTCTTTCTTCTTTCTATGGAACGTTTCAAGTGATTGGATAGAAAGAAGGACTCTGAAGCAGGAATTTTCACCTGCTCTGAGGGAGCTTGGGGCTCCAGGGACGTACCCCAAATGTTGCCCAGTTTGAAACTCCCTGACAGCCTGTTTTATTTAGTGGCTCGTGGTTTCCAGTTTGAAGAGAGTTGTGCCCCTAAAAATGTTTGAAACCCGTGGCTTTCAAGTAAGGTGCCATTGTCCCCACAGTGTTCCGTGGGGTGGGGGGTGATGGAGACTGTGGGCAAGCCTGTTGCTTTTGGCCCCCTGTTGTTACATGGGACCTGTTTTGACAGTGGGAGGGTGAGATGTGAAGATTCGGGATGAACCTGGAATGAACGAACTAAATAAAGACATGCATCCATCTGTCAGCGGTTCCTTGTGTGTTCTGCCTCTTCATTCCTTGTCCCGGAACCTCTGCCATCTCTCCTACTCTCCTGCAAAGAAGGCTTTTTATCACGAACAGTCTCAGTCTCTCTTTGCCTTGAAACTAGCTGGATTTATGTGGCAGAGATTGCTAGTTTCCATTCACCATCCACTCTCTCCATCTGTGATAATACAACTCACAGTTTTTAGCTGGACACTCGGATTCCCAGAATAAAGGCTTCATTTCCCAGCCTCCTGTACAGCTAGATGTAACTGTTTACCATTGCTCCTTCCTGAAATCCCATTGATATGACAGGGAATTTTTTTTAGAGCATAAATCCACTAGGATGATTAAAAATAGCAACGAAATTGGGAAGCTCTCCAGAAAATAGGTGAATGGTAGTTGCCTTAGAAACACCTGAGAAATCTACATTGTAAGAAATAAATGAGAACATCTGAATGTCCGAGTTGTCTTGCAGAGCTCCCAGAGGCTCTGGAATTGGCACTTCTAGGTACCTCTGGAAGTAGTTGTGAGATAAGGTGAAACTAGAAGCTGAGGCCTGTTTAAGAAGCCATTAGACTCCCCATTCCACACAGTTGGGCAACTGTGCCTACTTCAAACCAGTGAAAGACCGGAGGAGGTATGCCGCTTTCAGCCTTCAGTATCTCAAATCCATAGCTCAGTCGTATCCTCTAGCAAGAAATAAAGCAGAAAGATACTTCTTTGAGGAATCTCAGTAGCCTAAAAGGAAAGACCTAAAGTTACCCATACATAATGTGGCCGAGAACATGCCCTCACACGTCTTTCAATGCATCCCAGCGAATAAAAGAATTCTGAGAATGAAGGCTGTAAGTTTGCAGATTACAAGGGCTCAGCAAACCTAGTGCCAACACAATGGAAGGGGAAAGCACCTTGCCTTCTTCCATTCCGTATCAGTGTGCACATCCAGGCACGTGAGTGTGAGATTTCAGAACACCGGGGAACTGCTGGAGGGAATGAACAGTACACATGTAGAGTATTAGGAATCAATAGCTTTGCAGTCCTCGGATGCCACATAGGAAACCGGGAATGTGGGCCTTCTTGAATTCTGAAGGAAGATTATTTCCAAATAGATTAAAAGTCATGCCAAAAGACTTGTAGGCTCTTGAAAAATGTATATTCCACACACCCTTTTATTTATTTTTATTTTTTTTTTGAGACAGGGTCTCTCTGTCACCTAGGCTAGAGTGCAGTGGCACAAACACTGCTCACTGCAGCCTTGACCTCCCAGGCTCAAGTGATTCTCCTGCCTGAGCCTCCCAAGTAGCTGGGACCACAGGCATGTGCCACCATGCCTGGCTGATTTTTTTGTCGAGACAGGGTTTTGCCATGTTGGCCAGGCTGGTGTTGAACTCCTGAACTCAAGCCATCTGCCCGCCTTGGCCTCCAAAATTGCTGGGATTGCAGGTGTGAGCCACCACGCCCGGCCTTTACACAGCTTTTTAAATAAAAGGACTAGAGAATGTACTCCAAAAGGAGAAAGCATGGCATAAAGGCAATGGGAGATCCAACGCAAAGAGCAAGGTGACTCCCCAGGAGCACAGCAAAAGGAGATTCCAGGATGGCAGCCGTGCACTCAGCATAGAAGTCAGCCAGGTTGGGTTTGGTGTCGGCTCCAGAGAAGATGACTTAACTGTTAGAATACCTGTTGCCTCTGAACATATTGAGGGTTTACATAGGAGCTGAGATTGAATTATTGACAAGTACCTAGGAAACCAAGGGACATAACTCCAAGGAAAACAAATTGGGTAGGAAAGAAAAAGTTACCACAGTAATACTACTATATAATTTAGTTATGAATAGTATTTATATAGTCCTAAAATATAAGCACTAAACAGTAACCGTATTATGATAGTACCCTATTAGGAGAATGGAGGGCAGGAGAAGGGCTGATGGGAAGTGTGTGCGAGCAAAAGCTGAATAATCGTCATTTCCATGGGGAGAAGTGAAGAGAAAATGCTCAGTCTTGAAAAGCATTTTGCCCCTGATTGAGTGCCGGAGAGCACAGCCCGGGCAGAAAGCATACCCCTGAGAGGCCTGTGGGAGAGGCTTTGGCTTCAGTTTAAACCAGCCCAGAAGCAGCACAGCGGAGAGAAACACTGCAGTAGGGCCGAGGGCAGGGCCTCGTGGAAAGCTGTGGAGTCGACACATCCTGGAAGCCCTTAGTGTGAGGCAAGGATGGGACCCAGCACTGGCCTCTTCAGCAGCAGCAGAGGCCATCACGGTGAGGGGAGCCACGCGGGAGCACCGAAGCTGGGGGAACCTTTCACCTGGAAAGTATGGCATGTGAGGGGGCCGTGAGCTGCAAATGCACAGTTCAGCACCAGAGAACCCGAGGACGGGGAACCCAGTGCTGGAGAAAGGTCTCATGAGTGCAGTGAGTATGGGAAGTTTCTTAGCTGCAACTCCAGCTGCATTGAACACGGGAGTCCACTGTGGTGCTGAGCCTTGTGAGTGCAGCTGACGTGGGAAAGCATTCAGCAAAGGACTCACCTTTCTTTGTTGCCAGAAGGTTCACAACAGAAAGGCCTCATTAATGCAGTAAAGGTTGGAAAACCTGTAGCCATATCGCTAAGTTCATTCAGCATCAGAGAGTTCACACTATAGAAAGTCCTTACAAATGCACAGAAAGTGTTCCACCAAAGGTCTACTCTGATTTAGCCCTGGAGGATTTTCAACTTTAAAATGGCGGTATAGAATCAAGCTGGCTTCACACCCCCAACAGAAAACCAAAATAAATATACAGTGTGAGATTTTCACCAGCAACAACCCAGGACTCAAGTAAGAGAATGAGACAGATTCTGGGGCCACAGAGAAGTGAAAAAACTCCAGGCAGATGGTAGGAGAACCAGACTTCTGCATCCATGATGCCCCTTCCCCGGATTCTGCCTAGCAACAGTTGAGTGGAGAATCTTTCCCTGACTGTATTAGTACACTGCTATGAAGAACTGCTTGAGACTGGGTAATTTATAAAGAAAAGAGCTTTAATTGACTCACAGTTCTGCATGGTTGGGGAGGCCTCAGGAAACTTACAATCATGATGGAAGGGGAAGCAGGTGCCTTCTTCACAAGGTGGCAGGAGAGAGAGTGTGTGTGTGAAGGAGGAACTGTCACACACTTACAAAACCATCAGATCTCGTGAGAACTCACTAGCGCGAGGACAGCATGGGGAAACCACCCCCATGATCCAATCACCTCCCACCTAGTCCCTCCCTTGACTCCCGGGGATTATGGGAATTATAGTTCAAGACGAGATTTGGCTGGGGACACAGAGCCAAACCATATCACCGACTCACCGGTTTTTACACTGGGAAAAGAGAGACTGAGGTGGTCAGTCAGCTTTCCCACCATGCTAGAATCCCTGGCGGGAGACCTGTCCTTGCATTAACCCACAGGCAGCAGCATGACTGCCTGAAGAGAGAAATCTCTGAGGACAGGTAGTGACAAATGGAGGAGGGGGAACTACCATCCCCAGCCCGGGAGAGACTGCTCTGTAACAGCCATAGGAGATGCCAAATCAGAGCAGCTGTTCAGCAGCAGCACGCTGGAGGAGGTATGTTTTCCAGGTCCCTTGGGCACAAACCCCTCACCAGCCTTCTCACACTGCTGGGATAATCCCTTTGGGACCTTCCCAGTTCAGGACAGGCAAAGCTTCCATCATGTACTGGAGTTGAGGTGAGCTTGGGCTTAATGTGCCATGTGGAGCTGAAAAGGAGGCAGTGATCTAGTAGTAAAGACTTGCTAAGCAAAAATATCCAATAAAAACCAAAACAGGCCAGACAGAGAAAACGGGAATAAATAATCCTTCAATGCAAAGACAGATGTATACCCACAAGAAACAACAGCAAACAGGGAACTGTGACCTCTTCAAAAAGGACAAAGCAAAAATCTAGTGATCCTAACGAGAAGACAGTTTGTGAGTGCTCTGACCAAGAATTCAAAATAGCAGTTTTATGGAGACTCAGGGATCACCAAGAACACAGAAAATCACTTCTGAAATTTATCAGAGAAATTTAACAAAAGATGGAAATAATCAAACAAATCTTGGAACTGAGAAATACATTTGCTGAACTGAAGAACTCATTAGAGGCTCTCAACAGCAGAATGGAACAAGCAGAGGAAAGAATCAGTAAGCTTGAAGACTGTCTCTTTGAAAATACACAGAGGAGAAAAAAGAATGAGAAGGAATGGACATCGCCTACAAGAGATAGAAAATTACCTCAAAAGACCAAATCTGAGAATCACGGGTGTTCAGGAGGGAGCTGAGCAAGGGCAAGGGGTAGAAAGTAGATTCAAAGAAATAATAACAGAGAACTTCCCAAAGCTTGAGAAGGAATTAAATATCCAGGCATGAGAAGGTCTAGAACACCAAACAGATTCCACCCAAATAAGACTACCCCAAGGCATACACTTACTCAAACTCTCAAAGGTCAAGGACAAAAAGAGGATCCTAAAAGCAGCAAATAACATAAATAACATAAATTAATGGAGTTCTGTTTCATCTCACAGCAGAATTCTCAACGGAGAACCATACCCTAACCCTAACCACCTTTAACTTTTGGCAGGAGGGAATGGAATGGAATTTTCAAAATGCTTGGTGATTTAGCCCTGGAATGTGCATCACCCAGCATGTTGCTCAGAGTTCAATGAACAGAAGGAACCTCCTGCCAAATCCCAGGCTTGCGCTGCATAAAAGCCACTCAGTACAGCCTGTTTGGAAGAGCTTTAAGTTGCAGGTCCGGCCTCTTACCCTCGGCAAACTCCCACCCAAGGAAGACCTCATGAATGCAGATATAGGGGAAGGCCTTCTGCCACAGAGACCTCCTCATTCAGCACCGGAATGTGCACCAGAGATCCAGTCCTTACAAGTGCAGCCAGTGTGAGGAAACCTTCAGCTGAGGGCTCCACCTCACTCTGCACTAGAAAGTTCTGGCTGGAGGAGGACCTTAGCTGTGCAGGGAATGTGCACTGTCCTTGTTTGACTTAACAGCGCGTGCCAGAGAGGAGATCTGAGAGCAGCCTTTGTGGGGATGGCCTTAGTCAGAAGTTGAACTTCTGTTCAGACGTCCACGTTGGGTGCTGCTCATGCATGGTGCTGGGTCCGTGGGAAGCTTGCAGGAGCTACGTGGCATATTCCAGCCTGCCCAGAGCCCTTGCCAGAGTCATGTCACTGTCAGTGCCTGTGGCAGAAGCCACCTCCTCTACCAGCTGCCAGGGACTCCTGAGCCACCCCACGATGTTCTTTCCAGTCCCTTGAGGGAAACCCACATAGCCTAAGCCGTCATTCCCTTCTCCCTGATTGGATGGATAGGGCATGGACATGACCTAGCTTCGATTAGGGGAACTTAGCCAGGGTCTTTTTGTGGCTCACAGGGACAGTTTACCTTTTTTCATGGATGTTGCTGGCCTCATGTGACTCTGGGTGGATTTGTCTGGCTTCCAACTCAAACTTCCAAGGGAAATGCCTGCCTCATTAGGCCACCTTTAACTTGGGGGTTTTTGTTTATTATGTGGAGTGGCTGAGAACAGAAATGGGGTCGGCCATCATTGGAGGTAGGGATGGGGTGTGGAGGCAATAGGATACAGGGAAGAGCTCTCAGTCCATTTGGCTGAAGTTTTGCTGTGCAAGACCTTGGAATGACTGAAGGGCTCTGTGTGCAGCTCAGTGCTGTGACCTGGTTGGATGTCAGGATTGTTTCTGGGCCCACGCCACCCTGAGGAGAGAGTGGTTGGTAGGACAGTCCCAGCACGTCTTGGGGCATCCTGAGCTTGGTCCCTTGTATCCAGGGATGTCTCACACGTTCCAGTTCCGTGTGGGGAAGCTTTTCCCTGGGACTGCCAGGAGCCACGTGCCCTGAAGCACGGAAGCTGGTGGGCGGTGCCATTAATGGTAAGACCTGCTGGGGCCATGTAAGAGTTACAGTGCAGAAATACTAGGCCTGAATCGTTGGGGAGTTGGGGAGACTGCAGCAAACCTAGGGGGGTGCCCCTTCTAACCAGGCATTCACGCATGTTCAGTAGCTGCTCTGTAGGATGACAGTGCACAGAAATGCTCAGGACCTCTAGACCTGTGTCCCTCAGCCACTCTCAAGGGCAGAGTGAATAATCGAAAGCAGCCTAGTCCAGGGTGGAGAAGTTCACTGGGTTGCCCTGGGCCAGGGCTTCATGTTTCGTAGGGTAAAGCTGTGGGCAGGAAGTTACTTGCTGGGATGCCAAAGACATTTGCAGGATAGCTGCTTGCAGGGGATGCTTTTGGACTTGCTGGGAAGCTGGAGAAGGCTGGGCTCCTGGGGACATGCTGGGCGGCTGCCTGTGGGGCAGCCAAACTTTTTGGGAAGCCAGCTGGGACAGCCGCAGAACTCAGCCAGGATGCTCCCTGTTGGGTGCTGCTGAAACCTGCTGGAGGTAAGCCCCACTGGCGTCCCGCATACCTGCGAGTGCGAAGGGAGTTGGAAGGAAGGAAAGCACAGTGGAACTAGGAAGAGAAACCCCTTCCTCTTACCAGTGTCCCTCCAGAGCCGCCCACCGACAGGCTCATCAGCCCTGTGCCAGCTGGCAAGGAAGGTGTGCTCCCGGGTCCCAGCAGAGCACTGGGGAACGGATCTGCAGGCTGGAGGGGGAGGCGTGTCATGTGCTTGAAGCAGTGTTACAGGCTTCTTCCTCAGGGGACCCAGCCTTCCTTTCAAGAATCTTGGCCTGTGAATAGAGCTAGGTCTGGGAACTGGGACAGAGGCTGTTGCTATCCACAGTTGTGACTCCAGTCAGGTTTTTGGCTCCCAGACCTAAAGTTTTGTTCTTTTTTTCCATCAGTCCTCTTGTATTCCTAGGGACACCATGTTCAGTTAGCCACTGGCAAAGAGCCCTGCGGACCAAGGTGTTTTGATCCCCGGCGTGTGTCTGCTCCCTCCCTTGGCAGACGTAGCCCCCTGGTCTTTGCTGGTCAAGTACTGGCATTTGGTCTCTGCTCCTCTGGAACCCTATCATTCCCATTGAAATCAGAGAGCCCAGCTCAGTGGCAGCGTCCCCACCGTCGCACCTGCCTGCCAAGGAGAGCAGTTGCAAAGCTTCTCAGGGATGCAGGTGCTCCCAGGCATTTCTCAGTGCCCAAGTGAAAGCAGGAGTGCTTTGGGGCCTTCTTGCAGCGTGTAGTTGAGAGATAGGTGTGCGGGTCACACGTGTTAAACCCAGTCCAACATTCCCATCTCCCTACGCCTCTGGAATCCCTCCTCCACACTAGGAAAACTCCAGCGTCTCAACCTTGTTAAGTGTAGATCATTTCTGAGTTCAAGTTTCAGTCACACAATCAAATAAGCAGTAAGAGCCATGTGGATTGTTCCTGGGGTGTGCCTCATTGATGGATCCAGTACCTGGAGTGGCGTGAACCTTCTGTTTCAAGGCGAGAGACTACAGTTGGTGGTGATGTCAGGTAACGGGATTTTTTTTTTTTTTTGAGACAGGTCTCACTCTGTCACCCAGGTTGGAGTGCAGTGGCGCAATCTCAGTTCACTGCAGCGTCTGCCTCCCGGATTCAAGTGATACTCAGCCTCCTGAGTAACTGGGATTACAGATGTGAGCCACTAGGCCCGGCCAATTTTTGTGTTTTTAGTAGAGATGGGGTTTCACCATGTTGACCAGGCTGGTGTCAAACTCCTGGCCTCAAGTAATCCACCTGCCTCAGCCTCCCAAAGTCCTGGGATTACAGGTGTGAGCCACCATGCCTGGCTAGTACCAGGATTTCGTACAAGGGTTCTTTCCAACTCACTGCCTTTTGTTGGAGAAATTGATGTTATTGGCATATTTTCAAAATCATGTCCAAATGCGGCTGCAGAACATGAAGAAAATATTTTCTAGAGTGAAATGCTACAGAGAGTGAACAAGGAATCCATCTGCTGCCATTCTCCTGATCCGCTCTGTCCCGGTCAGGCTGCGAGGGGGCCGGTGTGGTGTCTGATGGCGCTGTAAGTCTTCCTCAGGGATAGCTCCAAAGGTTTAGCATTCACGTTTGATCCAAATGTTCAGAACGTCTCACAGATGGGTGTCATTTCTGAAAACCTGTAATGGTAGGCTAAAATTTTCTGATTTAGTTTAAACAAAGGAATAAAAAAGGATAAGGAAAGAAACTGCCTGGCAGTGAGACTTGTGCTTTAGCTGGACTTAGCCATCATTGAACCAGACACAGATGCTTTGGTGAAGGGTGCAGAAAGGTCATCCCTTCATCCCTCTCAGACATGAAAGTGAGGTGGTTGACAATAATGAAAAAATGCTTTATTTATAAAAATGAGTGATCATTAAAAATGTCTATTTAAAATGAGAAGTCTGTGTTTGTGGATGCTGAAAGCTGAGGAATATTGCCCTTGGTCAGTGGTTCTTAATTCTGGCTGCACAGTGACTGAGGTGTGTTAAAAAACTCCTGATGTCCGGGCATTGTCTGGATCAACTGTGTGTTAGGTTCCTATTGTTACTAACAGATGACACAAGCTTTGTGGCTTAAAACAACACAGGTTTGTTATTTTATAGTTCTGTAGGTCAGAAGCCCCACATGAGCCTCACTGGGCCAAAATCGAGATGTGGGCAGAGCTGTGTGTTTTCTGGAAACGCCAGGGGAGACTCCATTTCTTTGCCTTCTCCAGCTTCTGGAGTTTGCCCACATTTTTTGCCTTGTAGCCCCCTCCTCCATCTTCACAGCCAGCAACAAAGTCCTGGCTGGGGGTCCTCCCCACAGCACATCACTCTGACCTCCACTCTGCCGCCCTCCTATACTTTTCAGGACCCTGTGATGACACTAGGCCAACCAGATCATCCAGGATGATCTCCCTCTCTTAAGGGCAGCTGAATAGCCACACTAATTCCATTGGCAACCCTAGTTAGCACAACATAATCACAGCTTCTGTGAATTAGGATGTGGACATCCCCCGGAGCCTCTTATCTGCTGACCACAGCCGTAAAATCAGAATTTCTGGGAGTTGAACTTGAGCCTCAATAGTTTTAGAAACCTTCCTAGTGGATTCTAATATGAGGCCATTTAACTAGGACTGGTTATGGGGAACAACTGGAGGGCTTCAAGAAAGGGAGTAATGCGGCCCAATCTGTATTTCAGAAATACTGCTCCAGTTACACTGTCAGGGGTGGGCTGGTGGGGGAGGGAGGACTGTGATGGGACTTGAGTCAGTGGACAAGTGACAGCTGTTGGGGATCAAGGCAGTCTTGGTTTTGCCAGCCATTCCTCAAAAGGATCAGTGTCCACTAAGTGAGTACTGCACTGGGGTAAAGGACATACACAAATATTTTGAGGAGTCTTGGACAAGATGGAGCCACAGTATGAGACACACAGTACAGCACCTCCCACCGCCAGGGTTTTTTTTTTTTTTTTTTGAGTCAGGGTCTTACTCTACCACCCAGGCTAGAATGCAGTGGCACGATCATAGCTCACTGCAGCCTTGAACTTCTGGGCTCAAGTGATCCTCCTGCTTCAGCTTCCCAGAAAGCTAGGACTATAGTTGCTCACCACCACATCTGGCTAATTTTTAAATTTTTTGTTTTTAGCAGAGACAGGATCTTACTATGTTGCTCAGGTTCATCTCAAACTCCTGGCCTCAAGTGATCTTCCTGCCGTGGCCTCCCAAAGCGCCGGGATTACAGGTGTGAGCCACCATGCCTGGATCTCCTCCAGAGTTCTTGAGCAAGGCCATGCCATCAGTGGCAGAGAATTACGTGCCTTTGTGGAGATCTAATCACACACCATAAAGTTCACCATTTTAAAGTGTGCTATTTAAAAGTGTAACAATTTTTAGCATATTCACAAAGCTGTGCGTTGATCACCACTGTCTTAATTCCAGAACATTTCCATCACCTCTGACAAAAAACTTCATACCTATTTGCGCTCACTCCCCAGTTCTGTCCCTGCCAGGCCCGGGGAACAACTAATTTGCTTTCAGTGTTTATGGATTTACCTATCCCATTTATACTCATGTAAATGGAATCATATAATATGTGGCCTTTTGTGAGTGGCTTCTTTCACTTAACATGATGTTTTTAAGGTCCGCCTATGTTGTAGCATGTGCCAGAATTTCCTTCTTTTTCATGGCCAAATAATATTCTACTGTGTGCATGCACTATATTTTGTTTATCCATTTATCCATCCATGGACATTTGGGTTGTTTCTATTTTTTGGTTATTGTGAATAAGGCTGCTATGATGAGTACAGTTTTCTGTAGATACATGTTTTCAGTTTTCTTCAGTATGTACCTGGGAATGGAATTGCTGAGTTTAACTCAATGTTTAATTTTTTTTTTTTTTTGAGACAGAGTCTTGCTCGTCACCCAGGCTGGAGTGCAGTGGCGTGATCTCGGCTCACTGCAAGCTCCACCTCCTGGGTTCACACCATTCTCCTGCCTCAGCCTCCCGAGTAGCTGGGACTACAGGCGCCCGCCACCACGCCCGGCTAATTTTCTGTACTTTTTTTTTTATAGAGACGGGGTTTCACCGTGTTAGCCAGGATGGTCTCGATCTCCTGACCTTGTGATCTGCCCGCCTCGGCCTCCCAGAGTGCTGGGATTACAGGCGTGAGCCACTGCGTCCGGCTTCAATGTTTAATTTTTGAGGAACTGCTGAGCTGGTTTTCTTAGTGGCTGAACTGTTTTGTATTCCCACTGTCAATGCACAAGGGTTTTGATTGCCCTACATTCTTGCTAACACTTGTTATTGTCTGTCTTTTCTATTTTAGTCACCCTAGTGGGGATGAATTGGTATCTCACTGTGGTTTTCATTTGCATTTCCCTAGTGAGTGATACTACCACACATCTTTTCATGTGCTCTTTGGCTGTTTACATATGTTTTTTGAGAAATGTATGTTTAGATCCTTTGCCCATTTTAAAATCGAGTTGTCTTTTTATTCTTGACTTAGAAGAGGTCTTTATATATTTTGGATACGATTCTCTTATCAGATACTTGATTTGCAAATATTTTCTCCCATTCTGTAGGTTTTCTTTTTAACTTTCTTCATGATGTTCTTTGAAGCACAAAAGCATTTAATTTTGAAGAAGTCCAATTTGTCTATTTTTCTCTTTTACTTGTGCTTTTGGTGTCAGATCTGAGAATCCATTGCTTGATCCAAGATCATGAAGGTTTACTCCCATGCTTTCTTCCAAGCCTTTTAGTATCTTCGTTGTTACATTTTATGTCTTTGATCCACTCTGCGTTAATGTGTATATATGGTATAAGGCAGAGGGCCTAACTTCATTCTTTTGTATGCAGATATCCAGTTGTCCCAGCAACTATTTTTGTTGAATAGTCTATTCTTTCCCCCACTGAGTTGTCTTGGCACCCTTTTCAAAAATCAGTTGACCATGGCTGGGTGTGGTGGCTCAAGCCTGTAATCCCAGCACTTTGGGAGGCCGAGCCAGGTGGATCACCTGAGGTCAGGAGTTTGAGACCAGCCTGGCCAACATGGTGAAACCCCGTCTCTACTGAAAATACAAAAATTAGCCGAGGGTGGTGATGGGTGCCTGTAATCCCAGCTACTTGGGAGACTGAGGCAGGAGAATTGCTTGAACCTGGGAGGTGGAGGTTGTAGTGAGCCAAGAGTGCACTACTGCACTCCAACCTGGGCGACAGAGGGACACTCCGTTTAAAAGCAAAACAAAACAAAACAAAAAACATCAATTGACCATTAATGTAAGAGTTTATTTTGGACTCTCAATTCTATTGATATATTTCTAACCTTATGGCAATACAACACTGTCTTGATTACTGTTGTTTTGTAATAAGTTTTGAAACCATGAAGTATGAGTACTACAAGTTTATTGTTTTTCAAGATCATTTTGGCTATTTTGGGTTTCTTACATTACCATATGAATTATAGAATCAGCTTGTCAGTTTCTTGGGTTTTTATAGTAATTGTGTTGAATCCATTGATTGTTAGGGGGAATATTTCCATCTTAACAATATTAAGTCTAATAATTCATTATCCCAAGATGTCTTCCAGTTTATTTTGGTCTTCTTTAATTTCTTTCAGTAATGTTTTGTAGTTTTGGGGATGCATGTCTTGCTCTTTTTTGTTAAATTTATTTCTAAGTATTTTATTCCTTTTAATGCTATTGTAAATGGGGTTGTTTTCTTAATTTCATTTCAATATGGGGAGCATAACAGTGCCCGCCTGGTAGGGTTGTTAGGACAGCTGGATGGGCCAGCAGGCAGGCGCCTTACGATGCCTGTGTCTTAAGAGACGCTCAGTGAGCACTGGTCGTCGTGGCTCTTCCTCCTCCTCTCTCCCCGCTCCCCGCCACACCGAGGACCCTGAATGAGGGTGGTGCTATGGCATCCTAGTTAGAGCTTGAGGCTTTGGAGCCAGTGGGGCTAAGATTATGGCACTAATATGCCCTAGTGGAGGGGCTTTAGGAGCGTCATGAGGCTGAGTGTAGCTGACTGAGCTTGTTTCCTCATCTGCAAAATGGGGCTGCCAATGCAATGTCCTTTGTGGGATGTTGTGAGGGATGAATGACACAATGCAGCTCAGATGCGGAGCATCATGTCTGGCCCACGCTTCACTGCATCCAGGATACCAGTGTTGATAAATGACATCACTGACTATGCCAATCACAGCTGACACCGCCATTGCTGGTGTGACGCGCCCTGGCATCAGAGGTGGTAAAACGCGGACCCGTGTGTCTCTTGGCATTGCAGAAATGCAGGATTTCTGTCACGCAGTTGCCTTTTCCACACAGTGCATGGCTTGGACAGTCCCAGCAGGCTTTTCTCATGTGACTCACTTTTATGTACATTTAAAAAATTAGGAGAGAAGCACTCTGTGAGCTTGAGGTACTCCAACTTCTGTTGGTGGAGGTTGGGAGATGTTTCAGGCCTAACGGAATCAAGGCCTTGGGTATTTAAGCTATTCTTTGACTGTTTCCTACAGGAAAGAGAACTTTATACACAAGGTGGGTCCCCTGAAAATTAGATTATCAGTTGGAAACCTGAGTTCCAATGTATTCCGGCTTTGACCTTCAGACCTTGAGCGGCCAGTGGAGTCTAGCTCAGCCTCGGCTTTCGCTGTAGACACTGAGGCTCGGGGAGGTGAGGAGACACAGCTGGCTGTGGTGGCCCCCCTGCCCTGGCAGTGCCAGGACCAAGCCCAGGGCCTTTCTCATGCTGTGCCCTGTGCCTTCTGAGCGGAAGAGGAGCCTGTTCGTTGAGGAACTAAGATAGAGTGGATTAGAAGAGTAACGGATGCTTTCTACAGAAGCAGGCGGCCTGGGTTTGGAATGAGGCAGCCTGTTGGTTTGCTGTGTGTCCTTGTCCCTCTCAGAACCTTCCCATTGTAGGTGTTTTATCAATGCCAGTCAGTGAAGGAATGAGTAAATGATGTTTTTCAACAAAAATGAATTTATTTTGTAGACTAACATAGCCTCTGGGGAGCCCATTGCAGAGACCCAGCCATCCGCGTGCCCTGGGCTGAGAGGAGCCCATTGCACAGACCCAGCCATCCACCTGTCCCGGGCTGAGAGGAGCCCATTGCAGAGACCCTGCCATCTGTGTGCCCTGGGCTGCCTGTGGCTCTCCCAGGCTGCTTTCTCTTTAGGTCTTGTATCTGGGAGTCTGGCCATCCAGCATCCCTGGGAAGGGGTTTTTAGAAAATGTGCATTTATGGATTTGAAATCCCAAATGGGATATCCACACTGTGTCAGAAGGCGCAGTTGGGCTCTGAGCCAAGCTGTGGTGAGCTCTGGGCTCCAGGGCGGCTCTAGAGGACCAAGGGGCCTGGGCGGGAGAGGTGGTGCTGCACTGAGAGCTCACATTTCACGGCTTGTAAAACCCAATCGGAATTCCAGGTGTGCAAACCACATTTGATGTCCCAGTAACCAGATAACAACAGGATGGAGGACTTGGGGAGAGACTGGGGAAGCTTCCTGAGAAGGGTTGCCAATCCACCGGCCCTCACCTTCCCAACCCATTGATGTGGCCACCCAGCCCTGTGCCCTCTCTTCTGGCCCCAGCCATAGGGAGCTGTGCACTTCCCCTGACCATACGGCCTGCTCGTTGCACAGCTGTGCCGGGCCCGTCCTCTCTCTTGGATGCTCCACTTAAGATGCTGCTTCTGTCAGGAAGCCTTTCCCTCCCCTCCCAGCTGAGTGGTGACCCCACCCCAGTCTCTCGCCAGAGGCCTGTAATCTTAGACATGCCTAGCAACAAACATTTGTGGGAAGGGTCTGAGTACAGGTTTGTCATCTTCATGCCTGGAGGGGCCGGCAGAGGTGATCAGTGAACAAGTGTAGGTCAACAGCCAGGGTAGGGAGTTGTGCTGGGGGGGGGGGGGGGTCCTTCTTGTGCAGAGACCCGTAGCTGATCTCTGCCTGAGTAGCTCTGAAGCCTCCTACTTAAGGCCACTAGGAGCAGGTAAGTTTTACCTTTCTGAGTTAAAACTTTAAAAAAGTCCCCACGATATCCTCATCTATGTGTCTTAGTCCATTCCTGCTGCTGTAACACAGTCCCTGAGACTGGGTAATTAAAAATCATAGAAAGCTATTTTTCATAGTCCTGGAGGCTGGGGAGTTCAAGATCAAGGCACTGGCAGGTTCCGTGGCTGGTGAGGGCCTGTCCTCTGCTTCTACGATGGCACCTCGTTTCTGTGTCCTCACGTGGCAGAGGGGGAGGAAGGGCAAAGGGCTTAACTAGTTTGCTGGAGCCACCCCCCTATTTTTTCTTTTGGAGACGGAATCTCACTCTGTCACCCAGGCTGGAGTGCAGTGGTGCAGTCACAGCTCACTGCAGCCTTGACTTCCCAGGCTGAAGTGATCCCCGCCACCTCCGCCCTGCTGAGGAGCTAGGACTACTGGCATGTGCCTCCACACCAGGATAATTAAAAATAATTTTTTGTGTGTGTGGATATGGGGTCTCACTATGTTGCCAAGGCTGGTCTCAAACTCCTGGGCTCAAGCAATCCGCCTGCCTCAGCCTCCCAGCCTCTTGGCTGAGATTACAGGCATGAGCCACTGTGCTCAGCCCTGGAGCCCTTTTATAAGGGAAGGAGGGAGACCTCATGACTGAATCACCTTCTAAAGACCCCACCTCTTAATATCATCACTTTGGGTCTTAGGTTCCAATATATGAATTTTTGGTGGGGAGGCACATACATTCAAACCACTGGATCATGTCAATGAGGCATTTCTGAAGATGGACTTTTATTTATTGTCCAACACTGATGATAGTAGGATGGACGGTCCCTTGGCAGGGCTTGTTGAGAGAGGAGGAGGTTCCAGAAGAGTTGTTCTGTCTAATCAGGAAGAGCTTCTGTTCTATAGATGCTGATGATTTAAATCCTACAGGAAATCCTGTAGGATTAAATGATGCCCACTTAAATTTGACTTTCAGATAAACCATATGTTTTATTATAATTATGCCCCATACAATATTTAAATTTAACTGGGCCTCCTGTATTTTTTATTCACTAAATCTGGAAACTGTATTTGGAATAAGCTCAGGAATAAAATTCGAGTTTTTGAGTATGTAATGCTCTCTGTGGGAAATTTGACTCATAAATAAGGATGATGATATTTTGAAAAGCAAACAAAGTAATCAGGAAGACATTTTTTTCTTTACAAAACCTAAATAAACCCCTTCTAAATTAGCTTTTTCAAACAACCTAAAAAGAATTAGTGATTTCCCAAGTACTCATTATCCATGCATCTGTTGATAGTAACCATTGCAATGGCCTGAAAAAACATACATGTTTTGTAAAATGTTTTCCTAAAGTCTGATTTCTTGTATTTACCCATTTTGTTTTTACTCTTCTTATTGTTCTGTTTTCATTCCTGATGTTTCAAGATTCCTTCTTTTATCATTTCCTTTCCATTTCAAGAGCTTCCTTAAGCGTTCTTTTAGGCCAGGTCTTCTGGTGCCAAATTTTCTTAGTTTTTTTGAGTCCAAGAAGGTCTTGATCACCCCCTTCATTTCTGAGGGATATCTTCACTGACAGTTCTTTTCTTTCAGAATTTGAAAAGTTTTGTGCCATTTCCTTCTGGCTTCCATGGTTTCTCATGAACAATCTACTGTCATTTGAATTGCTTCTTTCACACAGGTAAGATGTTGATTATCCTTTTTTTTTTTTTTTTTTTTTTCTTGAGAGGGAGTTTTGCTCTTCTTGCCCGGGGTGGAGTACAATGGCATGATCTCGGCTCACCGCAACCTCCACCTTAAGCGATTCTCCTGCCTTAGCCTCCCAAGTAACTGGGATTACAGGCATGTGCCACCATGCCCGGGTAATTTTGTATTTTTAGTAGAGATAGGGTTGTTCCATGTTGGTCAGGCTGGTCTCGAACTCCCAACCTCAGGTGATCCACCTGCCTTGGCCTCCCAAAGTGCTGGGATGACAGGCATGAGCCACTGCGCCCAGCCAATTATCTCTTAATGCTTTCAAGATTTTTCTTTGTTCATAGTTCTCAGGAGTTTCATTATGATTATCTTTGATGTGAATGTATTTGAAGTTACCCTATTTAGCATTTGCTCAGCTTCTTGTGTCTATGAGTTTGTGTTTTTTGCCACATTTGAGAAATTTCAGCCATTATTTCTTTGAGTACTTTTTCAGTCTCTCCCTTTTTCTCTTCTTTTCCCAGGACTCTCATGACATAAATGTTACATCTTTTGTTATAATCCCACAGGTCCCTGAGGCTCTGTTCATTTGTTTTTCAGTCAGTTTTTTTTTTTCTCTATTGTTTAGATTGATTGTATTGTTCTCTCTTTCAGTTCACGGTTTCCTTCCTCTGTCTTCCCTGTTCTGTTGTGGAACCTATTCAGTGAGTTTTTGTCTTTGTTTTGGTTATTGTATTCTTTAGTTCTAATATTTCCATTTGTTTCTTTTTCATATTTCTATTTCTTTGCCAAGGCTTTCTATTTTTTTTTTAAATTTATGTCCAGTGTGTTTCCAGTTCCTTGTTGAAGCATTTTTATGATGGCTGCTTTAAAATATTCATCAAGATATTGAATATTATTAACACAAAAAAATGATAAACATTTGATGGGTATGTTATTTACTCTGATCACATTATATGTATTGAAACATCACCATGTACCCCATGAATATGTGCAATTATTATTTGTCAATTAAAAATGAAATTAATTGGCTGGGTGCAGTGGCTCACGCCTGTAATCTCAACACTTAGGGAGGCTGAGGCAGGCAGCTGATGAGGTCAGGAGATCGATAGCATCCTGGCTAACACGGTGAAACCCTGTCTCTTCTAAAAATACAAAAAAAAAAGTAGCTGGATGTGATGGTGGCAGATGCCTGTAGTCCTAGCTACTCAGGAGTTGGAAGCAGGAGAATCGCTTAAACCCAGGAGGCAGAGGTTGCAGTGAGCCGAGGTCGTGCCACTGCACTTCAGCCTGGCGACAGAGCGAGACTCTGTCTCAAAAAATAAATAAATACATAAATAAAATTAATTAACAAATTAAAAAACCTTCATCATGTGGTTCCCATGTGTGTGTGTCATCTTGATATTGGTGTCTATTTACTGGTTTTTTTTTCATTCAAGTGATTATTTTCCTGGTTCTTGGTATGACAAGTGAATTTCAGTTGTATCCTGGACATTTTGGGTATTCAGGATCTTATTTAAATCTCCTGTCTTTACAAGCTTCCTCTGACACTTTGTCACTTAAGAAGGTGTCAGGAGGAGTGGAAGTCCAAATTCCCCTCTCGGCCTCTGTTGACACCCAGAAGGATGAAGAAAGATGTTTTACTACTCCTGGGTATGGAGAGTGGTAGACATTTAGGCCTTACTGTGCTTCCTTTGACACAAACCCAGTGGGGAGGGGAAGGGCCACCTTTTACTGCCAGGTGGGGATGAAGATTTGACCTACTCACGTGGTCTTCTCTGACGCTCTGGGGAGTTGGAGGCATTGCTTTTCTTGATCTTAGTTTGGGAGATGGTCATCTCAGGGGAAGCCCTACGTCCAATGTTGCCTTGTCACTGATACTAAAAAGGACCTTAGATTTCAAGCAGTATCTTTTAGACTCCATAGAGATTGTCTTATATTTCTTTCTCTTGCCTAATTGCTTTGCCTAGGACTTACAGTTCTGTGTGGAATAGGAGTGGTGAAAATGGGCATCCTTATTTTTCCTGATCTTAGAGGCAAAGATTTTATCTTTTCCCCATTCGGTATGATGTTAACTGTAGATTTGTCATACATGGCATTTATTGTTTCAAGGTATATATATCTTCTATACCTAATTTGCTAAGAGTGTTTATCATAAAGGAATGTTGGATTTTCAAATGCTCTGTGTTTATTGAAATGATCATTTTGTTGCCTTTTTTGGTTAATGTAGTGTATCACATGTATTGATTTGCATATGTTGAACCATCCTCAAGTTCCTGGGATGAATCCCACATGATCATAATGATCTTTTAAATGTGCCTTTCAGTTTAGTTTGCTAGTATCTTTTTGAGAATTTTTGCATCTATGTTCCTCAGAGATATTGGCCTGTGGTTTTCTTTTTTGTTGTATTCTTATCTGGTTTTGGAATCAGAGTAATGCTGGCCTCATATAATTAGTTTGCAAGTTTCCCCCCCTATTCAATTTTGTGGAATATTTTGAGCAGAATTGGTATTAGTTCTTCCTTAATATTTGGTAGAATTCAGCAGTGAAGCCATCAGGTCCTGGGCTTTTTAAAAAACTTGCTTATTTTTTTCATGGAAGACTTTTTATTACTGATTCAATTTTCTTACCTGTTAATTGGTCTGTTAAAATTTCCTATTCTTCATAATTTAATCTTGATAGGTTATATCCAGGAATGTATTCATTTCTTTTTTGTTTACACATTTTTCATTGTATATGTGTTCATAATAGTCTCTTATGATCCTTTATATTTCTGTGATATTAATTGTAATGTCTCTTTTTTTATTTCTGATTTTATATATTTGTGTCTATCCTTTTTTATTCTTAGCCTAGCTAAAGGTTTGTTGATATGGTTTATCTTTTCAAAGAAACTAACTTTTTATTTCATTGATCTTTTGAATTGGTCCTTTTTTTATACTCTATTTTATTTCTGTTCTAAGCTTTATTATTTCCTTCCTTCTACCAATCTTGGGTTTACTTTGTTCTTCTCTAGTTCCTAGATGTTCATGGCAGGTCATTTATTAGAAATATTTCTTCTTTTTTGATACACAAGTTTATCACTATGAACTTCCCTCTTAGAACTGCTTTTGCTGTGTGCCATAGGTTTTGGAATGATGTGTTTCTATTCTCATTTGTCTTAAGGAATTTTAATTATTATAATTTGTTTTTTAATTATTATAATTTGTTTTTTTACAGACAGGGTTTTGCTCTGTTGCCCAGGCTGGAGTACAGTGGCACAATCATAGCCCTCTGTAACCTTGAACTCCTGAGCTCAAGTGATCATCCTGCCTCAGCCTCCCATGTGCTACCATGCCTAGCTATTTTTAAAAAATTGCTTATAGAGACAATGTCTCACTATTTTGCCTAGGCTGGTCTCAAACTCCTGGCCTTAAGTGATCCTCCCACCTTGGATCTCAGGGAGTTTAAAAATTTCCTTCTTCATTTATTTATTAACCCATTGGTTATTTAGGAGCATGTTGTTAAATTTCCATGTACTTGTAAGACTTCTGAAATTTTTCTTCTTGTTGACTTCTAGTTTTCCTTATCATTGACTTCTGTTATGTTCTGAAGAACTACTTGATATGATCTCTATTTTGTTAACTTTAAGATTTGTTTTGTAGCCTAACATATGATCTATCCTGAAGAACATTCCACGTACAGTTGAAAAGAAGGTGTATTTTGTCAGATGTTGGATGGAATGTTCTGTAAATGTCTGTTAGGTTTATTTGGTCTGTGGTATAAGTTCAACTTTTTGTTGTTGTTGATTTTCTGTCTGGATGATCTGCATTCACTGCTGAAAGTGGAACCCTGAAGTTCCCTACTATTTTTTGTGGTAGACTCTCTCTCCCTTTAGATCTAATAATCATTGCTTATATATTTGGATGCTGTGATATTTGGTGCATATATATTTATAGTTGTTATATCCTTTTAATGAATTGCTTCCTTTATTATTTTATAGTGACCTTCTTTTGCTCTTTTTACAGTTTTTGACTTAAAGTCTATTTTGTCTGATATCAATATGGCCGTTCCTGTTTGTTTTTGGTTTATGTTTGCATGGAATATCTTTTTCCATGTCTTCACTTTTAGTCTGTTCGTCTTTAGTGGTGAGGGGAGTCTCTTGTAGGCAGCATATAGATGGGTCTGTTTTTAAAAAATCAGTTCAACCACTTTATATCTTTTAGCTGTAGAATTAATCTGTTTATATTCAAAGTTATTACTGGTAGAAAAAGACTTACTCCTACCATTTTATTAATTGTTTCCTGGTTGTTTTGTAGACCTTTGTTCTTCTGTTTTTGTTTACAGCTGTAGTTTGGTGGGTTTTTTGGTGTTAAGGTTTGTTTTCTTTCTCTTTCTCATCTGGGTATCTGCTGTAATTTTTTTCTTTGTAGTTATCATGGGTCTAACATAAACAGTCTTGTAGTTACAGTACACTTTTTTTTTTTTTTGAGACAAGGTCTTGCTCTCTTGCCCAGGTTGATCTCCCAGGACTCAAGAGATCCTCCTGCATCAGCCTCCTGAGTAGCTGGGACTATGGGCCCATGCCACCATGCCTGGATCATTTTTTGTAAAGACATAGTCTCACTTTGTTGCCCAGGCTGTTCTTGAACTCCTGGGCCCAAGTGATCCTCCTGCCTCAGCCTCCCAAAGTGCGGCAATTACAGGCATGAGCCACTGTGCCTCGTGATATAATACACTATTTTAAGCTGCTAGCAACTTAAGTTTGGTGATATAAAAGTACTCTAGACTTTCCCCCATCCTCCTACAATTTGTATTTTAGTTGCCTTAATCTACATCTTTATCTTTTGTAGTTGATGTTTTTGACCTTTTTTATTTTTAAATATCAAACTAGAGGATTGAAAGATTTACATAGCATCATTACAGCACTGGGGTATTCTAAGTATGATAGATTTACCTATACTGGTGAGTTTTATGATTTCATGTGTTTTAACAATAGTAATTATTGTCTCTTTGTTTTTAGGTATAGCATTCCCTTAAGCATTCTTTGTAAGGCCAGTTGGGTGGGGAAGAATTCCCTCAGTTTTTGCTTGTCTGGGAAGTTTTTTATTTCTCCTTCATTACTGAAAGACAGCTTTTATAGATATAGTATTCTTGGCTGACAGTTTTTTTTTTCTTTAAACACTTTGAATATATTATCCCATTCTCTCCTAGCTTGAAAGGTTTCTGCTGAGAAATCTGCTGACAGTCTAATGGAAATTTCCTTATTTGTGAATTGATGCTTCTCTCTTGCAGCTTTTAGAATTCCCTCTTTGACTTTGACTATAATATGCCTCAAAGAGGATAATTTTTGGTTGAGTTTTATTGGGCATCTTTGAGCTTCTCAGATCTGGATATCTATGTCTCTCCCAAGTCTTGGGAGGTTTTCAGCTATAATTTTGTTAAATAGGTTTTCTGTGCTTTTTTCCTCCATTTCTTCTCCCCGTAGCATTCCTATCATGTGAATATTTGTTTATTTAATGGTGTCTCATAAGTCTTGTAAGTTTCTTCATTTTTTAATATTGTTTCGTTTTTTCCCTCTGGTTGGATTATTTCAAAAGACCTGTCTTTAAGTTCAGAAATTCTTTTCTGCTTCATCTAGTCTGTTGTTGAAGCTCTCAACTGTATTTTTTATTACATTAATTGAATTTTTGAGTTCCAAGAATTTTTTTTGGTCATTTTTTATGATATCTATTTGTTAGTTGAATTTTTTTTCAGATTGTGAATTGTTTTCCTGATCTTATTGAATTGTTTGTCTGTACTCTCTTGTATGTTACTGAGTTTCCTTAAGGTCATTATTTTGAATTTATTTTTAGGTACTTTATAAATATCCTTTTCTTTGTGGTCTGTTACTGTATACTTACTGTGTTTCTTTGGGGATATCATGTTTCCTTGCTTTTTCGTGTGTCATGTTTCTCATATCCCTACATTCATACCTGCACATCTAATGGAACAGTTGCTTTTTTGAATTTTATAAGGCAGCTTTTGTAGGAACCCATCCTTGTAAATGGGCTCTAGGGTGTTGGTTGGGAATGGCACATTGGCTTTGGTTCTAAGAAGTTCCCCCACTCTGAGCAGATCCTGGTGGGGGAGACAGTGTGGCAGAGGCAGGATACCTCACTCACCTCTCTATGGTGCTATCCCGGGGTTCTGTGCCCCACAGGGATTTCACCACTCCCCTGGTGCTCTCCAGTGTACCTTCTCAGTCACTGGAATGGAAATACAGGTATCTGTTTTTTTGTTCCCTTGCTAGGGGTGTGTGGGGAAGTGCCAGGAAACACTAGCTGGCCATCCTGCTGATGTCTGATACTTGCACTGTCTTCTAACATCATAAAAGTGCTGGGGAAAAAGTGTGCTGGTCATTGAGGGAGCAACAAAGTGCAAATTGGTGTTTGAAGAGAAGGGAGATTTTCCGGTACTTTGGGAGAGGAGTCTTTCAGTCCTTCCACCTAAGTAAGAAAATTCTTTAAAAAGCTACCAAGCAGAAGCGTAAGTCGGTCCTGCTCTGATGAAAGACACAGTGATGAGAAAAGCCCTGGACACCAACCTTGTGCCTGGGTGTGAGATATCTAGATGTGCAGGCTCTGCCTGGCCTGACACTGTCAAGTGGGGACTGGCCCAGTGCTGCCTGGCCTCCCAGGATTTGGCTGTGCTGCTGGCCTGAGCTGGCCTGTTTGGGGTGTGTGTGGTTACAAACCTCTGATTAGTCTAGCAGGTACATGGTACCTACAGGAAAGCCAGGAAGGGGATTGCTTCTACAGCCCCTAGGGATATTGGGGCCTAAGGGCATGTCTTCTGATGGAGGAACTCCGAGCAGGAACAATGCAGGCTTTTAATTCTAGCACAAGAGGCCAATTTCTCAATAATCAACTGAGAACTGATGGAAGTTCATCAGAGCCTCTGCAAGGTTTGTATCATTCTGGCCGGAGTGGGGACTAGGTAAGCGAGGAGATTGGGAAGGGGCCCAGCAGATTTTTGCCCCGTGTGTGAAAGTCCTTGGAGAATCACAACTTTAGCTCCAGCCCCCACTCCATTTAATCCAGACCTTAACCAGGGTTCCAGCAAGTTAGAGGTGACTCTCATCCTGAGTTTTATTGTTCAGATGTTGTCCTTTATTATGTAATTTGGCCTGATGTAGGGCTGAGAAAATGCATTGTCTTATTTCACCCTTGACGTTTTTATTGCAGAGCATTTCCAAATCTGTGGGAAAGGCTGTTCAGGCTGCTTCCTTGGGAAGTATTTAAAGGGATACAAGTCAGCTACTGAATGCAGGGAGAGGGGAAAAATTAGGCAGAAGAGAGAAAGAGAAAATACAAGGGGAAAGGTATTAAACAAGAAGGAACCCAGTCACAGCATTTTATTTCTCCATTTGTTCTTTGTATCATAAGTTTTGAAGTAAGATGTACTTTCCCAATAGTTTTTTTTCCTCTTTGTTAATCACAAGTGAATTAGACTTTCTGTTCCTTTTCAGTGAGAGGGACCTGTCCCCAGCTCTGTGATCTTGGCCATTTCTCTTTACTTTTTTGGGCCTGTGTCTTTATCTACAGAGGGAGATCAAGAATGTCCACTGCTTAAGTTTATTTCAAGGGTTAAGTGAGATTCATTGTTATTCAACAAGCATTTGTTGTCTCCATGCACCTTCCCCTGTGCTAGGAGCTGGCTCCTGCTTTCCTGGGGCTTATCAAGGGGCATCCCAAGCAAAGGATGCTGTTTAATGAGGCAAGCATCAAAGTGATAGTGGGAGGGCTCCTTGTGGGAAGCTGCATTTAGCCAAAATCTGATGTCAGGGAGAGTTTGCTATAGGAGAGGGGCAAGTTGGAGAGTGGAGGAAGAGGAGTAGCTTGTACAGAGGCCTGTGGTGGGAAGTCACCCAACCCACTCCAGGGGCTGAGAGGAGACAGGCCAGTGAGGCTAGAGGGCAGAGGGCTGGAGAGAGGAGCAAAATGAGGCTGGAGAGGCCAGAAGATAGAGACCATGGAGCATTGCTGGGTCAGGTTGAAGCAGGGAAAGTTACATGGGACTTGCATTTTGGAAAGAGCCTTCTGACTGCAGGAACTGGCCTTGATGTCTGAGGGAGGCTGAAAATCTGGCCATTGCTGGAGTTCAGCCTTGATACTGGCAGCTTGGACTGTGGTGGTGGCGAATGGTGGAGGGGAAGGAGTAGAAGGAGGCTGATGTTAGAATTAAGAGCCTCTGGGCTGGGCTCAGTGGCTCACGCCTGTAATCCCAGCACTTTGGGAGGCCTAGGCAGGCGGATCACGAGGTCACGAGATCGAGACCATCCTGGCTAACACAGTGAAACCCCATGTCTACTAAAAATACAAAAAAATTAGCTGGGCATGGTGGCGGGTGCCTGTAGTCCCAGCTACTCAGGAGGCTGAGGCAGGAGAATGGTGTGAACCCGGGAGGCGGAGCTTGAAGTAAGCAGAGATGGCGCCACTGCACTCCAGCTTGGGCGACAGAGCAAGACTCTGTCTCAAAAAAAAAAAAAAAAAAAAAAAAAAGAACCCCTTAACTTGGTGACTGACTGGATAGATAATGTGTAGTGGGGAAAAGGAAGCTATCAGGATGAGGTCTAGATTTCTGCCTCATGCACTGGATAGGTTTCGTTGTTCACTGAGATGCAAGTTACCATTGGAGGCCTGGTCTTGGACATGCTGAATTTGAGGTACCTTTGAGACACTCAGTGAAAAATATGGACTAGGTTAGTAGGATGTACCATTTTGGAGTTCAGAGATGAGGTCTGGCCTCATTTTTTCATCTTTCCTGTATCCATACCAGCTGCCAGAATAACTTTTCTTTTTTCTTTTTGAGGCAGAGTCTCACTCTGTTGCCCAGTCTTGAGTGCAGTGGTGTGATCTCGGCGCACTGCAACCTCTGCCTCCTGGGTTCAAGCAATTCTCCTGTCTCAGCCTCCCAAGTAGCTGGGATTACAGGCATGCACCACCACGCCTGGCTAATTTTTGTATTTTTAGTAGAGATGGGGTTTCACCATGTTGGTCAGGCAGGTCTCAAACTCCTGGCCTCAAGTAATCTGCCTGCTTTAGCCTCCCAAACTGCTGGGATTACAGGCTCGAGCCACTGTGCCCAGCCATAATAGCTTTTCAGTTCCTCCCTTGAGAGGCAGAGTGAACTTTCTTCTTTGACTGTAGGTTCAACTATCTTCCATAAAAAGAACCCCAAGTCTTCCTGACCCGAATTCCCTTTTGCTATGGTCTGAATGTTTGTGTCACTCCAAAATTCATATGTTGAAATCATAACCCACAAGGCGATGGTATTAGAAGGTAGGCTTTTGGGAGGAGATTAGGTCATGAAGACTAGCGCCCTTATAAAAGAGGCCCCAGATAGCTAGCCCACCCCTTCCATCATGTGAGGACACAGAAAGAAGGTACTGTCTATGAACCAGAAAATGGGCGCTCATCAGACACCAAATCTGCTGGTACCTTGATCTGAGACTTCCTAGTCTCCAGAACTGCAAGAAGTAAATTTCTGTTGTTTTTAAGCTATCCAGTTTATGGCATTTTGTTATAGAAGCCCAAACAGCCTAAAACACCCCTGTAGCTATATTCACCTTCTGTCTCCTCCCATGCATGGTTTAAACGCCTCCAAGTTTGCTGTCTTTGGGATGAAGCTCTTTGAGTACAGTTCCTGCTGTACAGTGCTTCTCCATCTTCAGGCCTGTGAAACTAAAGAGACAAATTGTCTGCCCACTGCGTAATATACCACAGTGGGACAGGCATAATATTGCCATTATAGATGTTCCTTTTGTAAAAGGGAAACATGAGAGATAAAAAGTAGTCATTGGTCCATAACAATTCTGAAATCTAGCTGGGGAAATGTTAGAAGTTCCTTGATTAGGTCTGGAGGCCCAGAAATGACTCTTCCTAGCACTTCATTCTGCTCTCTGAGCTCTTGGTTCTACCCCGAGTCAACTTTTCTTTTCTTTTTGTGGTGAAAGGTAGTGTGTGTTTGGAGTGGAGTAGTTTTCACAGCCTTCTTGTCAGTATATGTTTTGGGGTCAAACTGCCTCCTTTCATTTAGTTCTATCTCTATCCTTTTCAGTTTAACCTGGCAGTGTTTTTACTGAAATAAATCTCTCCAAAACATTGTGGGTTACAGTGAATTTCCATTAGACAGAAGCTTCAGCACCATAGGAAAAGTAATATAAAAAAATAGAAGTTACATTCACAAATGTCTTCTGGATAAGCCCTTCAGCTTTGTTTTTTCTTCTTTGTGTTTAGTTTGCTGTTTTTGTCTATTTTCTTAAAATGGAGACTTTGATAATTGGTTTTAAGCCTTTCTTCTTTTCTCTTATGTGTATTTAAATTGATAAAAATTTCCTTCTAAGCATGGCTTCAGCTTTAATTTCATATGTTTAAATGTTTTGATATGTTATATTTTCATGTCCATTCATTTCAAAATATTTCTAATTTCCATTATTGTTTCGTTTTTGAATCACAGGTTGTTTAAAAGAGTATTTGGGAATTTTAATTTCCCCACAATTGTAGCTTAATTCCACTGTAGTCAGAAAATAGAGAACATGATCTCTATTCTTTGAAATTGAAAATTCTTTGAAATTGTTGAGATTTCAACATGTTGCTCAAATCTTCTATGTGTTTACTGATATTTTTGTCCACTTATTCTGCCCATTTTTGGGAGATATTTGTTAAAGTGTCGCATTTTAGTTGTGTATTCATCTATTTTTCTTTTTGTGTGAATATTTGATTTACATATTTTAGGCCTATATTATTAGGTGCATATAAATTAGGAATTGCCATAGCTTTCTGATGGGTTGACTCTTCTATTATTATGAAATATCCCTCTTTATCTCTATTCATGTTTCTTTCTTTCTTTTCTTTTCTTTTGTTTTTTTTGACAGAGTCTTGCTCTGTTTCCCAGACTGGAGTGCAGTGGCGTGATCCTGGCTTACTGCAACCTCTGCCTCCTGGGTTCAAGTGATTCTTGTGCCTCAGCCTCCTGAGTAGCGGGGATTACAGGCACCCACCACCATGCCCAGCTGATTTTTTTTGTACTTTTAGTAGAGACATGGTTTACTATGTTGGCCAGGCTGGTCATGATGTTTCTTTCTCTTAAGTCTAATTTGATATTATTGTAGCTCTGCTGGGTTTCCATTGGTTAGTGATTGCATGGTACATCTTTTCTTTTTTTAATCCTTTTACTTTCACATTCTCTGTATCCTTATATTTAAGATCTGTCTCTTATAAATAGAGTTGGAATTTGTATTTTTATCCATCTGTCTTTTAATTGATATATTTAATAAATTTATTGTAGTTACTTTTTCTTTCCTCACATGTTAAATATTTCTTGCTCCAAATTTAACATGACTTTCTGTATTTTTATTTGTATTTCTCTTTCTGTATTTAATTTTCTATGGACTTATCTTCTAGTTCTCTCATTCTCTCTTCAACTATGTCTAATTTGCTTTGAAAGTCATGTATTGGACCTATTTATTTATTTAGAATGATTAGTTCTCACTTTTTTTAATGAGGTATAACATATACAGTAATCCTAAGTATTTAGCCTGATGAATTGTTACACACACACACACACACACACACACACACACACACACATGCATATCTGTATCCATATCTATGGTATCTCCATATCCAAATAATTATCACACAGATGAAGATGTTTTAAGTTTCTAGCACCCCAAAGTCTCCATCATATCCCTTGTATCTGATATTTCCTTCAAAGATAAGGAATTTTTTTACCTCTGTCACCATGGATTTTGTCTGTATTTGGATTTTCTATAAATATATCCTATACTATTAACTCTTTTGTGTCTGACTTTGTTAACTCAGCATCATGCCTGAGATTTATCCATGCTGTTCTCTGTAGCAGTTTTTTATTGCTATCTGTCAACCCATTATATGAATATACCACATTTTATTTATTCATTCTGTTGTTGATGGACATTTGAATTGTTTCTACAATAGTATTCTCTTGTGGATTTTTTATCTTGGTGCTGTGTCCAGTGTGTCTGGTAACTTTCAACTGAATGCTGGACACTGTGATCATAAATTATGCAGTCCTAAATGATGTTGTGTTCCTCTAGAGAAGGTTTACTTTTGCTTATGACAGGCAGTTAGATTAGGGGCAGGTACTACTGGGCTACCTTGAGGTGATTTTCAGTCTTTGTAAGGCCAAGTCTATTTCTGGATCATTGTTATTCACATGTGATGCTCCAACTCCAATTTTGCCACAGCATAGTGAGAGTGCTCAAAGCTCTGCTTGGCTTTTCAGGCACTTGACTTTTGCTTTCTCTCAGCCTTTGGGCTACTGTTTGCAAATCAGCAATGATTTTGAGGAGATAAGTGATACAGAGGGTTGGGCTCACTTTCCTGCATTTCCCTCCCTTGTTGCTTAAGTTTCTCAGCTCTTAGCTGACTTGATAACCTTGAACTCCATTCTTATTCCTCAGTCCTGTGAGACTAATGCAACTGCTTAACTTCTCTCACTTATAGTAGCCAGTTTCTGCTTGGGTTCTCATCCTCTCAACTCCATGCTGTTTAGGAATTTTTAAGTACCTGGAGGGTGAAAGCAGCACATAATGTCAGGTTCACTTCAGTGCAGTGTCCTTCTTCCGGGGACCTTTGCCTTTTATCCAGTGTTTCTTCTTATTTTGGGCAGGGAGTTTGGTCTGATAAAAGTGACTCTGTCATACCAGAAGCAGATTGATGAAATAATTCCAGACCACTTGTTTTAGTAGTGGTTTGCCTTAGAGTATTGTCAATGATTTTAAAATATGACTATCATAATAGCCTGTGAGGTAGTTAGCAGAGTTATTATCCCCACTTTACAGATGGGGACACTGAGGTTCAGATGGGTTAAGTGGTCGGTGGAGTTTGCATAGCTAATACATGGTAGACTACCTTCTTGACCCTTACCCTACACTGAAATTCCCTTGCACTGTACCTGATGCCATCTTATGGGACCCAAACTGTACTTAGGGAAGAGGAAACAGCACTAACTGAAGAAGAGGAGCCTGGCGTGTGGTGGTTCAGCCACTGGGTTAAAAGGAAGGCACTCAATGAAACATGAGTGGAATTCTCTGTAAACAAATACCATGTAAATGCAATTATTTTAGCTCTAAGTGCCTGGGAAATTCCAGCAGCAAATAAACCTGCTCTATGTTCAGCAAGCTGAACCGTCACCACCTCCTTCAAGCAGCGGTGCTGAGAAGCCGAGCTGCAGACGCCAGCCCACCTGCATTGACCAGAGGTTCAGGGGCCATGGAGGTGCCCTGTCCTGGTTCGTTGCGTCAGGAACGCTCTTCAAATGCCAGGGGCAACATAGGGGTGAATTGTGGACTTTCCTTGGCTGGCGTTGACAATTTGCAAACCAATTTCACCAGCAGAATACCATTTGCTCCACTTTTCCTGGGAGAAATGCTAACTGACAGGGAAGGAAGTTGAATGGGTGGACAGCTGGCTCCCAGTGTAGGTGGATGGCTGGCACCCGGGTGACCGCCTGATGGAGCCCAGTCTCCCTCCCCCGTCTTTCGCATTTGCTGCATTAGTGCATTCGTGGAGTGTGGGACACTCAGGACAGGCGGCACTGGGTCCCCTGGTTGCCATTCCTTGCCTGGGGTCCCCTCGGCTCTGGGCTTCCTAGAGTCTGCCTGTGCACTCCTGGGAGACCTCCTTCAGCCCCTCAGCATGTGGTGCTGAGGCCATGAGGGATGCCCTGGGAGGGAAACTGTGAGAGGGACCAGGCCAGTGTTGTTTCTCAGACACTCTCTCTTCACAGCCCTCATGTGAGAACTCGGGGCCCTGACAGGGAGCCAGGAAGCTCCTTGGTGTTTCTTGCAGGTGCACACCCAGAAGCCACACTTCCAGGCCGTTCCCAGCGCTACTGAGAAGCTGGTCACACCTCCCACCTCAGCATCCTGGAGTTAGGGTGTGCCATGTTCTGAATTCTTTCCAAGCTCCTCAGGTCTCTTTCTCCTCAGTGCTTTATGTCCTTTTAAATAGTAATGTCTGGCCGGGCGCGGTGGCTCATGCCTGTAATTCCAGCACTTTGGTAGGCCAAAGCGGGTGGATCACCTGAGGTCAGGAGTTTGAGACCAGCCTGGCCAACATGATGAAACCCCGTCTCTACTAAAAATACAAAAATTAGCTGGGCATGGTGGCGGGCACCTGTAATACCAGCTGCGTGGGAGGCTGAGGCACAAGAATCATTTGAACCCAGGAGGCAGAGGTTGCAGTGAGCCAAGATCATGCCACTGCACTCCAGCCTGGGCCATAGAGCAAGACTCTGTCTCAAAAAAGAAAAAAAAGTAATGTCTGCCTTAATATATATTTCCCTAAATTACCTCTTGTTGAGACCGTGCCCCAAAGAGTTAAACTAATGACTAACAGAAATTCTTGAGTTTGCAGAATGGCAGATAAGAAAAGAGACAACTTGCTGAAACGCCGAAACTCTCTCTGCTTGTAAGATAACAAAACTGGCTGAAATCACCCGGAAGCAATATGGCAGCTAGGGTTGAACAGAAGCAGCTTGCTGGCATCCGCCGCAGAGTTTGCACATGAGACCCATGAGGAGGCATGAAGAGATGACTGTGCATGCCCGGGGACTGTCCAGCACTCCCCTTTCCTCTACCAATCTCTGATAATCCTAGAATTCAATAAACCAGAAAAGGTTTATTAGAAATTTTTTTCTAAGAAAAGTACTGTCTTAAAGCTAGCACAGAGGGACAGATTTGAGCTCGACTCCTATCTCCTTGTTAGTTGACTTGCAATCAAAAGCTTTTCTTTTCTCAAAATCCCATGTCATAGTATTGGCTTCTAGCGCATCGGGCAGTGATACAGTGTGGATGTTGTACCCTCTAATCTCATGCTGAATTGTAATCTTCAATGTCGGAAGTGGCACGTGGCGGGAGGTGATTGCATCATGGGGTGGATTTTCCATGAATGGTTTCGCACCATCCCCTTGGTGTGTTCTTGAGATAGTGAGCGAGTTCTTGTGAGATCTGGCTGTTTAAAAGGTGTGGCATGTCTCTCTCTTTCTCTTGCTCCTGCTCTCACCATGCCACCTGCCTGCTCCCACTTCATCTTCCACTGTGAGTGAAAGCTTCCTGAGGCCTCGCCAGAAGCCAAGCAGATGCTGGGGCCATGCCTGTGCAGCCTGCAGAACTGTGAGTCAGTTAAACCTCTTTTCTTTATAAGTTACCCAGCCTCAGGTATTCCTTTATAGCAAGCATGGCCAACCTGCTGCACATGGGCCGCACGTGGCTCAGGATGGCTTTGAATGTGTCCCAACACAAATTTGTAAACTTTCTTAAAACATGATGAGATTTTTTGCGATTTTTTTTTAACCCTATTGCACAGTTCTCAAGCATGAACTTTGTAGATGACAACGGAACAGAATGGAATCATCAGAGTATATCACGTCCACAAGTCCTGGAGTGTTATCCCTAATGCATATTATAATTGCAGACACTTTGGTCAGAAGAAACAAACAAAAAACAACGTTAAAATTAATAAAGAACAAGAGGACTCTGTTGCAATGTCGTGTAAAATGAATTGTGCCTAAGAACTCAAGTGTGTATTCTGTACTAGGCATGGGCCGTGTGCACCATATGCTCTCACTGTCTGTACGCAAGTGTGGCTTCAGTTTTACGGCGATGTGTGGCTTCCAGTGTGTTATCTTCCAAGCACGGACAGTTGAATTGACACCATCAGGCGTTGTATGTGCTTCTGGCGACTTGAGCAATGATTTTTGATAATATTTCAACCTGCCTTTGTAAATGATAGGTGTTTCATATTAGTTAGAAGACCTGTAAGTATTAGTATTTTATTTGGTTATTAAACCTTGCTTTCTATTTTCCTGTCTATTAATTTTTATAATAAAAGTAAATAGAATTGCTTATCTATTATTATTTTTTAAAATTCCAGCATGGCTTCTACAATGTCTCAAAATAAAACAACCCACCCCCCCAAAATAAAAAAATACAGATGAGGGAAGATTGTTCAACGAAAAGTGGACAGATGACGACTTTTTTGTCAAGGCAAATAGTAAAGCACTCTGCTCAATTTGTAGGGAATTTGTGCCAGTTTTCAAAGTCTATAATTTGAAAAGGCATTATATGCAAAGACATGCTGCCAAATTTGGTGCGTATCGAGGAATGTGTCGTAAGGACAAAAATAACAGAACTGAAAAAATGTCTGTCTGCTCAAAAAAAATATTTTTAAAGTTGCAACTCAAAAGGAGTCTGTTGTAAAAGGTAGTTATACGATAGCAAATTTAATAGCAAAAAATCAAAACTATTTACTTATGGTGAGTTTATTAAGCAATGTATGGGAGGCATGGCATATATAATTTGCCCTGATAAAAAAGAAGATATTTATAAAATCAGTTTGTCTTGCCAGAATGTAGCCAGGCGAATTGGAGAAATTGGAAAGTGTATCAAAAGAGAGCGTAAAACTGCTAATTTTAAATTTTGTGCTTTGGCACTGGATGAAAGCACTGATGCTACACATGTGGCACAACTTGCCATTTTTATTAGAGGCATTGATGACGAATATAATGTCATCATTATAAAGCCATATAATGAAGAAATAATAAAGCCATATAATGAAGAAATGACTTTTTTAGTGCCATTAAAAAACACAACTAAATCAAGAGATTTATGCGAAGCAGTAAAAGACGCATTAAAGCAATTTTCTTTGTCCGTTGTGAGCATACCTGGTATAGTTACTGATGGTGCCCCAGTGATGGTACGTGAAAGAGAGGGACTTGCACAATTAGTAGAAAATGATGCCGTTGCCGCCCGAAACTCACATTAGATGAAGTGTCATTGTGTAGTACATCAAGAAAATTTAGGCACAAAAGCTTTAAAAATGGATAACGTCATGCAAATTGTCATCAAGGCTGTGAATTTCATAGGGGCCAAGAGATTGAATCATCGCCAGTTCCAGGAATTCCTTAAAAGTATGGATGCTGACTACGGCAACATCATTTCCTTTTCGGAAGTAAAGTCGAGACAAATGTTGAAAAGATTTTATGATTGCCACATGAAATCAAGTTATTTATGGCATCAAAAACAAAGTTTGTGCCAGAACTTGATGACGAGAACTGACTTACAGATTTAGCATTTTTAGTGGATCTGACCACTCATTTAAATGAGTTAAACATGACTCTTCAAGGTGAAAACCAACTCATCAATACAATGTTTCAAACCATAACAGTGTTCCAGATAAAACTGAAATTATGGCAAGCTCAAATTAAGGCAAACAATTTTACAGATTCCAACACGTTTCCTAAACACGGTCTTGTCAACAGCAAAAAATATTCTGCCTTGCTTTTTGATTTGATAAAGGAATTTGAAAACAGGTTTTAAGATTTCTGGAAAAATAATATTTTGGTATAGTTGCAACTCCATTTTCAGCCGACATAAATATGTTACCTGCCAATTTTCAAATGGAATGCATAGAGCTGCAATGTGACATTCAACTTAAACAAAAATCTCATCCTGCTTCTTTACTGGACTTTTATAGACCTGTCTTCCCAGAGACAAATATCCCTCACTTCACAATCACGCCTTACTCATGTGGTCGCTTTTTGGCAGCACCATAATGTGTTTATGGTGTATGCTGTGTGTGGTGTGTGTGTGTGTGATGTGTGTGTGTGGTGTGTGTGTGTGGTGTGTGTGGTGTGTGTGTGTGGTGTGTGTGTGAGCAGCTGTTTTCAAGGATAAAGCACATGAAGAATCAAATTAGAACCAAAATATCTGAGGAGCACCTTGAGAACTCGCTGAGAATTGCAACTACTTCCATTGAACCAGATATTGATGCGTTCATTTCTTAAAACAATGTCAAATATCCCACTAGTTTCATGTTGTCCTCTTTTCTTTTACTTTTATAATAAAAATTATCAAAAAATTAATGACCTTTTATTACTTAGGTACATGCATTTTCTATATCAGTGATTGCAAAGTTGGGATCTGCTTGACGATTTTAAAAGACCCTCTGAAAGGGGCAGCACATTGTTAGGACTGCCAGGTGTGAGGACTGTTTTGCTCATCTGTGGTGGCAGATATCACGAAAATTATGCAGGGACCTTTTTTTTTTTTTAAAGCTTATCAGCTATTGTTAGATTTTGTGTATTTTATGTGTCGTCCAAGACAATTCTTCTTCCAGTGTGGCCCAGGGAAGCCGAAAGATTGGACACCCCTGCTTTAAAATAGCAACGCAAGAATGGACTGACATAGGCAGCGAGCCCCTTTTGCTGGGTAACATTGTTATGGACTGAATTGTGTCCCCCAAATTCATATGCTGAGTTTCTAAACCCTTCATGTGACTGTATTGGAGATGGGGCCTGTAAGGAGGTCATAAAGTTAAATAAGTTCATACAGGCGGGGCCCTGATCCGACAGGATTGGTGCCCTTCTAAGAGGAGGAGACGAGGGAGGTCTTTGTCTCTGTGTGTGCCTCTCCATGTGCTCACAAAGGAGAGGCCGTGGGAGGACCCAGCAGCAAGGCAGCCACCTGTAAGCCCGGAAGAGGTTGTCATTGGAACCAGCCTGATGGCACCTGGGGCTCAGACTTCCCGCTCCCAGAACTGTGAGAAAATACATTTCTGTGTGTCAGCCTCCCAGGCTGGGGCACTAGGTCATGGTAGGCCGAGCTAACTAATCCACCTCTCCTTCAGGACCCCCTGAATCCCGAAAAATAGAGCTCTTCCTTCCCCTGCTTGTGCTCGGGAAACTACCTGCTATTTTCTGGTTCGTCTTTTAAAACCCAACGAGTCCACTGACTGCAAACTTCTCCCCTAGTAAGCAGAATACAGCAGAACTTCAGCTTTCATGCCTGCACACACTCCACACACAACATAACCGACACACACTGCACACCACACACCACACACACTGCACACCCCATACCACACATAGCACACACCACACACTGCACACCACACACACTGCACACTACACAAACACACCACACACACATTGCACATCACACACCACACACAGAATACACCACACACACTACACACCACACACACACTGCACACCACGTACCACACACAGAACACACCACACACACTGTGCACTACAC